>NC_067433.1:21459078-22670042 GCF_009764475.1 Pristis pectinata | reverse complement strand
TCTTGCGTTGTAGTCACCTCACCTCTCGCTTAAGCTAAAATAAACTGCACTACAAGCATCATTAGTATTACAATTACGGTAAGATACATTCTGGAGGGTTGTCACACTGGAGGATGTTTCCTCGCTCGCGTTTGGGCGAGATCCCTCTGTGTGCCCTTCCCGCATACCAGATGGTGTTCTCTACCCGGAAAGGTGACAATGTTATTGATAGGATTACATCCAGCAGCCTCATTTCACCTAAAAGAGAACGAAGCATCTGTTATTATCAGATTTGCAGAGATTTTGAGAATACTCTCGTTTTGTCAGTTTTCCCTGTTTAGACACACCAGATGGTCTTGCCCTTGTATAGACACCCAGCAAGTGTTACCGTGTCCGTCAATATAATCTCCCCCTTTCAAACCGGATAAATTGGGATCTGCATATTTACTTTCGCACCCACCGTGGGAGACCTTTCTTTAATACTTCCTCCTCTGGTTCTGGGGCACACTTAGAAACATGGCACCATAGAACCATACAGCACAAAACTGCTCCTTCAGCCCACCATGTTGTGCCGTCCATCAAACCACTCTCATACTATCTATCCCTTACCTCCCGCATAACCCTCAATCTCACATTCCTCCATATGCCTATCCAACAAACTCTTGAACCTGTCCAGTGTATCTGCCTCCACCACCACCCAAGGCAGTGCATTCCATGCACCAACCACTCTCTGGGTGAAAAACCTCCCCTGACATCTCCCCTGAACCTCCCACCCGTAACCTTAAAGCCATGCCCTCTCGTCTTGAGCATTGGTGCCCTGGAAAGGAGGCGCTGACTGTCTACTCTATCTATTCCTCTCAATATTTGATATACCTCTATCATGTCTCCTCTCATCCTCCTCCTTTCCAGTGAATAAAGCCATAGCACCTTAAACCTGTGCTCATATTCCATACGCTGTAATCCAGACAGCATCCTGGTAAATCTCCTCTGCACTCTCTCCAACGCCTCCACATCCTTCTTATAATGAGGCGACCAGAACTGAACACAGTACTACAAGTTGATTATTCTGGTCATAGGTGATCCTTGGGGTAGGTGCCCGCTATTCAGGTTGTTCAAGGCTTAATTCAGCACAGCCATCCACCCCTGTAGGGTGTGGGTTGACCTTAACAGACGGATTTATTGATTCAAAAATCATTCATCCTTTCAATCAACCCTGATGCTTGGGCATAATAGGGTATGTGTTACACCCAATAAATGCCTTTGCTGGCCGCCCAGTCTTTTACAGATTGCCCTGAAAAATCAGACCCATGATCCGATAGTAACTCTTGATGGTGTCCATAAAAGCTGATTAACTTCTGCAATCCCTTCAGAGTATGGTCCTGATCTGTTCTTGAGAAAAGAATTGCCATCAGAAGACCTGATTACGTGTCAACCATAATGAGCAAGTATTTAAATTATTGCTGCTGTGACAATGGTCCAATGTAATCGGTCCGCCATATCTGGAATGGGCCAGTTTCCCTTTCAATATAGGCAGCCGGTCTTTCAGAGAGGCCTCTCCTTTCAATCTGGTGACAAACATCGCATGCAGTGACAACTTCCTTATTCATGTCCATTAGTAACCGCAGACCTCGTTGCTTAGCCCATTGAATGGTACCACGCTCGCCCAGATGGCCAGCCATGTTATGTGCCTATTGTCCCATGGCAGGGGATTCGGGAGTGGTGATCTGGTATACTCGGACTACTTGGTCCACTCTATTATTTAAGGTCGTGGACAGAGAGAAATCTTTCTGGTGGGGGATGACGTGGGAGATAGTGATCTTTATCCCTTGGATGCTTCTCATATATTTTCCCAGAGTGCCTGATCTCACAGGGGTTTGTCCTGTATCTGTTAGTTCCGCTTCCACCATCCTGTCGTTCATACCACCATCCTATTCACCACTGCCTCGGATCTTGTGTATATGTGCAGCTGATCTGTTTGGTGCTGAAGAGACAAAGTGACTGCCACAAGCCAAGCTGGCTGCTGGAACAGCCCTCTCCCTGCTGCTGCAGAACTGGTCCTGTGTATGGGTTCAGCACATCAGCTCTTGTTGTATGAGAGCACGTGGTTGTCACGTGACTGTAACAACACTGACCACGCTAGTCGGAGGACAACATTGCTCCTTGAATCGGAAGTGACACCACTGTCAATCAAGGTGTGGCTCCACCCCACAATCAGGTGTGGCCATGGGTATTGGCTTTGGAGAGGCACCTTTGTCCCTGAACCTGCCTGACCTTTGGCCTCGGCAGGTATCTTTTTCCTTGACCTCCAAATCATTGGCCTGTCCAAGTCACCTGGCCAGGCTCTACCCAGCCCCCCTGCACTATGAAGAGTACTGCAATCCCCTGGTTGCTCCTTTTCGACTGGCCCAGGAATAGTGAGACAACGCTGTAGAGACACCGGTAATATTGTACATCATCACGTGGTTTGGGAAAGTTTAAGTCAGGATCCAGGGAGCGTTAGGGCCAATGCTTGTTTGGGTAAGAATTCAGTCACTGAAGTGTTTATCCCTTAATAATCTGTACCTTGTTTATTGTGTGTTTGTGCTTGTGTGTGTGTGTGTGTGTGTGTGTGTGTGTGTGTGTGTGTGTGTGTGTGTGTGTGTGTGCGTGTGTGTGTGTAAATCTGATCCTCGTTGCGATCCCCCCTCACGTTCGCGATTTCTTGCGTGTGTGTAAGTGTGCATCAGTTCCCATGCATTCTGTTCCCTCGATTGCCTTTGTGATTAAACTGCTTTTCGGATCCAAAGCCTGTGTCCAGAGTCCTTCGTCTTTAAGATTCCAAAAAAATCTTTTCACATAACATTTGGCGTTGCTAGTGGGGTCTTGAAGATCTTGGCTGGACACAGACGCAGGGTGAATGTTTTGGAACTGGGGGTACAAGGCTAACGCAGATACAGAGGAGAGAATCCCTGGGTGGACAGATGAGAGTGAGGGATACGGGAGCTTGGCTAGTATGCTGGCAAACCTCGGTAAGCCATTGGACTGGGCTGAGCAGTTAGATCCACGTGTTGAGAACTGGGATACCACGTGGTGGCCCTTCTCCAGCACTCAGCGTTTTCCAGTGCCAAATGGATTCCGAGGAGTGCTCTCTGACTCCTTGCCTCCCTCCTGAGGCGCCAGGTCGAGATCACCGGCCAGTTGCAGGATACCTGCCTACAGAGGGAAAGAGAAATAGATACCCTCCGGCAACGATGATGCACACTGTAGGAGGCAGATCAAATTGCCCAGACACAGGCCAATGGCATCAAGATGCGGGGTACCGAGGTCGCCTGCCGGCTGATCCAGGCACAGCAAGCACAAACCGCCCACAGATCTGGCTCGCAGCCAGACCCACTTAAAATTCGAGGCCTGGTCCGGCGCAGCGACCAGCTAGACACATGGATGGGGATGGGGATAGATGGATGTTTACGGACGAGGAGCAGGGGCCTCTTCAACCCGTCCTGCACCCTGTGTATCAGAGCCCTCGCAGGCTCGACCCTTCCGAACATGGTCCCAGGTCCGCCCCACAAGTGAGGGGAACGGGGATGAGGTCTCCCCAGGGGAGAATACACAGAGATCCTCCGAGATCACGGAGACCCGAGATTTCTGTATCAAGGAGCTAACCCAGCTGGTGGATCGGTACCGACAGCGGGCGGGCGAAAACCTGGCCGCGTGGCTGCTAAGACTGTGGGATGTGGGGCCTCCAACGTGAGCCTGTCCCAACAGGAGGCGTGCACCCTGGGGAGCCTGTCCGACCAACAAAGTATTAACAATGCCATAGGATTGAATAGGATTTATACGGGCGACCCCAGTGGAGTACGGTCAGTGAGGGCACCAGGGTCATCATGGAATGGGTGCTAGTGACTGGTATTTATGAGAGGTCCGGTGACCTGGAGCTTTTAGAAAACACCACGGAGACCAGTTGACTAGCAGGTTATCTGGTCGCCACCGCGTGCCCCGAGTTGAGACCAGTGGTACTGCCCCTCACTGGACCGATTAGTGGGAATACCGTACGGGACGCCATCACCCTCCTGCAAGGGTTAGAGTATATGAAGCGAGGGGCGCCCGGCCAGGTCCGCAGACGCAAACACACACTGATCCTTGCATTTAAACAAAGTGGATCGCTTGGCTATTCATGTTAGAAAGGCAGTCATGCGACAATTAGCAGCAGATAAGTGGCCAGATTCCTTCATTGGTAGCCCAAAAAATGCAGTGATAGGGTGAGGTTGTAAACCAGTATTCAATACAGTTGAAATAATGTTAAACATGTCTTTCTAATAATTTTCCAAAAGAGGGCAGGACCAAAACATATGTGTCAGGAAGCCACCTTCGACTTACATCTGTCACATATAGGATTTATATGGTGATAAAAACTGGCCAGCTTATCCTTAGACAAATGGGTCCTGAAAACCGCCTTAAATCGCATCGAAGTGTCATGCACACAAAGAAGATGTATTAACGAATTGAAGAATTTTGTTCCATGTCTCTGTGAGGAAAAGTATCTGGAGTTCTCTTTCCCATTCATTCTTAACTTTATCAAAGTGTCTCTGGATATATTTTCATAATTAGATCATCAATTATTGCTATCAAGGCCTTCTGATAGATATTAAAACCTAATTTTGTCCCGTAATTTGAATTTTATATGGAGTCGGAAAGGAAGCTATAGTAACTTCAAAAAAATTCTTATCTGTAAGTATCAAAAAAAGTGTGATCTTGGCAAATTGTATTTATTATACAACTGTTCAAAAGATAAAATAAACAGTTATCAATGAATAAATCGCGGAAGTATGTTATTCCCTTCATTTTCCATAAAGAAAAAACTAAGTCGATTCTGGATGGTTGAAATAAAAAAATAGTTGGAATGGGACTTGATAAGGGAAATTTGTTCAATCCAAAGAATTTCCGGAATTGAAACCATATTTTTTTAATAATTCCGCCTGGCTGTTTTTACATCCGGAAGACAGGGGATACTCGTTTTTCTCTCATGTCCATCATACATATTCAAGGATTGACAATTTTTTTTGTTGATAATCATTTGATTCAATTATTTCGATCTTGTGACTATAAAGAGATTGTTCTTTCAGATCATGATCCTGTACTTTTATCTCTAAATATTCCTGGATTCCCTCAGATAAACAGATTTTGGCGTTTTAATATAACTTTGTTATCTGATAAAGACGTTTTAAAATTCTTGAAGAAACATATTATTCTCTTTATTAAAAAGAATACTTCGGAAGAGACTTCAGAAGGGACGCTTTTACGGCCTTTATTGGAGGACAAATTATTTCTTATACAGCGTTCGGGAAAAAAAAGCTAACAGACAGCGAGTTGACTTAGCTGATCAGTTGAAACTATTAGACCAAAAATATGGTCTGGATCCAGATCCTGCTCCATATAAAAGATGAATTGGAATTAAAACGAAATATGACTTTCTTTTAACATATCCAATTGAAAATCAACTTTTAAAAGATAAAATTCAATTTTATATTCATGCAGATAAAACAGGTAAATGACTGGCAAACCAATTAAAAACCTCTATTTTTAGACAGCAAATTAAATAAATTTACAAAACTAATGGTGAGAGGACAACGGATCATTTCGAAATAAATGATAGTTTTGTAGAATTCTAGTCTAAACATCATAGTTCTGATTTTCCTGAAGATGATACTGTAATGAATATTTTTGTGACCAATTAACCGTTCCAATACTCTCTTCGGATAACCAAAAACAGCTGGATCAAACTATTACTCATGAGGAAATCGCTGAGGCTGTCCGGTCTTTGCACTCTGGAATGACTGCGGGCCCCGAGGGATTTCCTGGAGAATTTCATAAGGCCTTTTCCTCCTTGCTTATACCACATTTATATTCTATTTTATTTTCAGTTTCTTTCAAATTGTGTAGGTTACCGCAATATTTTTTCGAAGCATCTATTTCACCAATTATTAAGAAAAAAAAAAGGGACGCACTAGAATGTGCTTCATACAGACCAATTTCGTTACTTAAGTGAATGGTAAAATTTTATTTTAAGTTCTGGCTTGCAGATTGGAAAACATTTTACCCTCAATTATATCCGATGATCAGACTGGTTTTACTAACAATCGATATTCTCATATTAATATTCGTAGTTCAGTGAATATTATCTATTCGCCCTCTAAGGAAATATCGGAATGTGTGATATTTCTGGATGCTGAAAAGGCCTTTGATCGGGTTGAATGGAATTACTTATTAAAAACTTCAGAGAAATTTAACTCTGTATTTTATTTGGGGAATTATTAAAAAAAATGAAAAGAGGAAAAGAAAAACTTGTTTAATTAGTCACGCACAACATCGTGGTCTGGATGGCCTGTTCCTGCGGTGTAGCTCGTTTTGAAACACAGGTCTATGGATCCATGACGCACAACCTCAACCAGCGCGCATTAATTCTGGCAAGAAGGACCGACTTCAGGCAATTCAAAGTCTATGTCAAGTTTATTGTCAGATGCACAAGTACACGTACGCACAGGTGCAATGAAAAACGTACTTGCAGCGGTATCACAGGCACATCGCCTTACCTAAGAAGCATTGTCAAGTTAAATAAGTAAAACATAAATTATACACAATTTGTGCAAGAAAAATAAAGCACATTCAGAACAAAACCAAGTCACAGAGGTGAGATGCTATTCCTTCCAGTTCACAATTCCAGTCCCGATTCTGCCAGTTTCCCCCCTGTGCTTTGGGAGTGGTAGCTATCGAGTTAGTTCAGGCGTGGGGAGAGGTGCGGATTTCTCATCTCCTCTCCGCGCTGAGCACATCTTACAATGAGAGTGAGGGGAGATTTCGTCACCTCCTTCAGCTGCTCCCTGAACTTAGTCTGTGTCACCGCGAACAGAGCCGTGTGTTTGTGCAGCAGCTCAGAAGCTGCAGCATGAAGCTCAGTTCCCGTATGGTCAAAGGAGGAACCACAGCCGCTGCAATGTAATACAATCGGAGCCACACAGAGTTCATCGTCAACATCGTCCAGAAGAGGATGCAATTCCCCGACATAACCAGCAGTAAAATGAAGGATTTCCTACGGCTTTCCATCTCCAGGGCTCTGGAACTCTCCCCACTGCTGTCACCCAGGAGTCTCCTGCGGGCTCTGCTCGCCACTGAAACGTGTCTAATGGTCAAAACACTGAGCAAGAGAATGGGGGCAAATGGACTGATAGGCCTGAGGAGGTAATGGAGGAAGTCCACTGCTCTCCAAACCACTGAGAACAGTATACGGTCTCTTTCCCAGCAAATCCTAGGCAAATTAAGAAACTGGTAGTCACTTAAGTGCATGAAATACCAGAAAATGTTCTTGAAGCAGCTAAGCCCTGTTGCCGTCCCCAGAACCACAGCCGCCGTTCTCTCGGTGCAATATCTCGCTTTCAGCTTCAGAGAACGGATGGCCACAAACCGATTAAATGTGAAAACGACGGTGAACCAGACAGACCAGTCGGTGGCTCGTAAAGCAGGACGACGTGGATATTGCACACGGGAATGGACCTCAGGAGACACAACGCGTCCCAATAAACAATCGGAATCTGCCTAAATATCAGGTCGAGGACAACGACCAGGAGAACCGCCATTGTCACAGCCATCAGATAGAGAGTGACGCCTTTGGAGAGACCACACTTTCCCCGCGAGTGGACCACATTTATCAGCACGTTCACTGTGAGGAGGGAAATAAACACAAACATGTCAGCGGGCTTGGAGCAACTTTAGCAGATTTACAGAGAGGGGAATCGAATGTAGAAATCTGTTCTGGAATTCAGAGTTGGAGGCGGTTGTACCCGAAGCGGGGTTGTCTGTTGGAGACGTGGATTACAGATCAGTGAAATCAACCAGTAACTGGAAAATAACGGCATCTCCTCGACCGACAGATGAGAACCAGTGGTTATGTGGTCCAGTAAAGATGGCTGACGAGTGAACATTTCATTACGTGTTCCAATTAATAAATATCAAAATCCTCACTATCTCAGCTTTGCTTGAGGTAGAGATAATACTTTGACCTGGTCACGATGCGGAATCAGCCGAGGATCCTGATCTAATCTTTGCTCAGTACTCTGTGAGAGCGTCGCTTATCATTTTGTCGTGACCCCCGAGCACGATAATCTATGTATGACATCTCCCTCATCGCTGTGAGTGAGGACGTTCCGCTTTATTAACAAAAACATGTAAGGAACAGTACACTTACCAGACCTCTTTAGCGGCCCCCATGACCACAGCTTCTCACCTGTTTGTTAGTCGAGTAGTCAGACAGGCTTTTCCCTGGAACAGCAACAAGAGCGAGGATGGGATAATATACGGGCTGAAGTGTCCAGAGTAAATCAGTGATACGTATATCTGCTGTTATCCAAGTGTAATCCGAAAAAATATTGCCAGCATATCGGAAGACACCCTTCCCATCGCTATAACATCCCACTCTCCTGTTTCCTGATTCCGACCTATTCCAATAACACCTCACTCCACTGTCCAGAGATTCCAACCGGACACTGTGAGACTTGATTGAAAGCAATAGTTTTTAGAAGCAGTCGTTACACAATCGAGGTCCGTGCAGACTGACGTTAATTACACTCATTGAACAAACATCTCGGGTTAACCACTTTGTAACCGGATGGCTGTAGCAACACGTAGAATGACCAAGACAATGGGGTGATGATATCTAGGATTTATACTCACCCACCCCGGACTTTCTCTTTTCTCCACCCTCCCATCGAGCAGTAGATACAAAATCCTGAAAGCTAGTACCTCCAAGCTTAAGGCCAGCTTCTATCCCGCTGTCATAAGGCTATTCAACTGTCCCGAAGTACGATTATATGGACTATCCACTTCATAATCTACCTCGCTGTGACCCTGCGCGTTATTCTCCACCTGAACTTCACTTACACTGGAACTATAAGACTTTAGTCTGCACTCTGTTATTGATTTAACTTTGTGACTAGAATGTATGATTGTAATGAATTGATCTGCAGCAACGTTATTCAGTTTTTCAATGTACTTCTGTACATATGACAATAATAACCAATTTTCCAATTCAGCAGCATCAAGTCAGATGCACCTAGAGGGTCAGGGAGCTGTCTCTAGGGCTGATAGAGTCCTGACGTGTGACTGGAATTATATGTAGTTTGAACAGTTCACCGCCATGTTTTGCATCAACCGCAAACCTACAGATCTTTGTTGGCTGGGTGCTAAACAGTGCCAGTGTGACATGGTGCGAAATGCTCTGTGAATAACCGTATTCTTGCATCCAGGCAGATGTACACCTAACCCCAGATCAGAAAACTGTCATTTTAATAAACAGAAATGATTATCGAGAAGAATTGGACTGTCTCCGAGGGGTTAGGTGAAATCAAATCATAGGTCACCACAGATTTATTCAATATGTATTGTGCACAAATCAAACAACACAATCTGTACTGTCTCTTAAAGTCAAATCAAGGTCGAGGTATTGCAAGGTCGACTTGTGCAAGGTCACGTACACAAGTTCATGGTTGCACAGGCACAATGGTGAACGTACTTGCAGCAACATCACAGGCACATAGCATGAGATAAGCAGCATTCTCAAGAAAACCGTACATTATAAAGTGTACACATTGTTTACAGGAAAGAAAGTATTTTGAACAAAGAAAAAGTAAATTCGCTTTTGTGTTGCAACGCTGCAGTAATTAGATTTCCTCTCAGGAGTGAGGTGAACAGGAATAATTGAGGGATTTCAATGCCCGATTTATTCGCACCGCAGTTTTATTAAATATATTTTGTGTATAAATAAGACAATAGAATCTGTGCATGATGCGCGTTCTTTAAACATTATATACTTCTGTATGTATTGAATAATTGCATTGTAATGTGTAAATCTGCCTGCTTTATTTAATGTTTTCCTTTTGTGTCTGTCGTTTATTGTCCCCGTATCGTCTTGATTCACTAAGGACAAATTTTAATACTCACTCATTTAATGGTTAATTCTCCTTCCGGAATACATTTCTGATTTATATGATCCTTTTAAAGACGGGGCGACACCCGATCTCCACTCGATAAATGAGGCTGGGCAAATGGATGTCGTGTCTGTGGGGGATCACTTTGGGCCCAGAGGTTAAAACCCCAAATTGGAGCAAGACTAACTTTGATGACATTTCGTAGCAGGATGTACAGTTGAAATCAGCATCAATGTCGGTACAGACTTCGTACGCCGTCGGACCTGTTCCTATGCTGCACTGATCTGTGATCTATGAGCTGTGAACTATAACTCTGACGTCGCCACAAAATACAATCGTGGCTCAGACCCATTGATCTCCCAAAACAAACAGTGCGCCGTAGAACGGTGAAACATCCCAAACTGATAAAGTAACTCTGCCTCAAAATCCCACAAAGAGAAATCTCAGACGGGCATGAAGCCTGCACTCAATGAGCTATACTCCGTGGTCAACAACCTTGAGACAGGACACCCTGCGGCCCTCTTCATCATCGCAGGGGACTTCAGTCAGACCAACCTCAAGAGTGTGTTACCAAAATAGTATCATCACATCTCCTGCTCCATCAGTGGCGCCAACACCCTTGCCCACTGCTATACGACCATCAAAGATGCCTTCCGAGCCACCCCTCGTCCTCACTTTGGAAACTTAGACCACCAGCCTGTGCTCCTTCTCCTTGCATAAAACAGAAACTGAAACGGGAGGATCCGGTACAGAGAGTCGTGCACTGAGGGTCTGAGGAACCAGATGAGCTCTTCCGTGGCTGATTTGAGACAGTGAACTGGTCCTTGTTCAAAGACTCAGTTGCCAGCCTTGATGAGTATGTCACCACCATCACGGACTTTATCAGCAAGTGCGTGGAGGACTGTGCACCAAAGAGGACAATACGGGTGTTCCCAAACAGGTAACCATGCATGAACCGGAGGATCCACTCCCTACAGAAGGAGAGGATTGCTGTACACAAATATGGTGATCCAGATCTGTACAAAAATCGAGGTAAGACCTTCGGAAAGCTATCATGGATGCCAAGAGGGAATATCAACTCAAACTGGAGTCCCTGACCAGCCGTCAGTTATGGCAGGGCATTTATGCCATAACAAGCTACAGGACAAAATCGGACTGCAGAGCAAACAACAGCGCATCCCTTCCTGAAGAGCTTAACGCATTCTATGCGCGTTTTTCACAAAAGGGAAGTCGACTGTCACCACCCACTCTGACAGCCGCCAGTACAGCTGAACCTGTGATCACAGTGGAAGACGAAAGATCAGTCTCCCGGAGAGTGAACACGAGGAAGGCACCTGGCCCAGATGGCGTCCCGGTCCGCCTGCTCAGATCTTGTGCCGATCAGCTGGCGGAAGTATCTGCAGACATATTTAACCTCTCCCTGCTTCAATCCCAGGTTCCCTCCTGTTTTGAGAAGACTACTATCATGCCGGCACCAAAGAAAAGCAAGGTAACATGCCCCAATGACTACCGACGAGTGGCTCTGACATCCACCATCATGAAGTGCTTTGAGAGGTTGGTCATGACACACATCAACTCCAGACGACCATACCACCTGGACCCATTGCAATTCGCCTATCGGCGAAACAAGTCTACAGCGGATTCCATCTCCCTGGCCCTACATTTAGCTCAGGAACATCTGGAGAGTAAAGGCACATACGTTAGACTATTGTTATTTGACTACAGCCTGCCTTCAATACAACAATTCCAAGCAATTTTGTCACCAAACTCCCGAGACCTAGGACTCAACACCTCCCTCTGTAACTGGATCCTTGACTTTCTGACAAACAGACCGCAATCAGTGAGGATAGGCAGCAATACCTCCTGCGCGATTATTCTCAACACTGGTGCCCTACAAGGCTGCGTCCTCAGCACTCTACTCTACTCCCTATACATTGACGACTGTGTGGACAGATTCTGCTCTAACCTCATCTACAAGTTTGCAGACGATATCACCGTTGTAGGCTGTATCTCAAACAGCGATGAGTCGGAGTACAGGAATGAGATAGAGAGCTTAATGGAATGGTATCATGACAACAAACTTTCTCTCAATGTCAATAACACAAAAGACCTGGTCATGATTTCTGGAAAGCAGGCGGTGTACATGCACCTGACTCCATCAATGGTGCTGAGCTCGAGAGGGTTGAGAGCTTCAATTTCCTGGGTGTGAAGATCACCAACTGCCTGTCCTGGTCGATCACGCAGATACCACAGCCAAGAAAGCTCACCAGCGCCTCTACTTCCTCAGAAGGCTAAAGAAATTTGGATTGTCCCCTTTGACTCTCACCAACATTTACCGATGCACCATAGAAAGCGTTCTATCTGGATGTATCACGGCTTGGTACGGCAACTGCTCTGCCCAGGACCGCAAGAAGCTGCAGAGACTTGTGGACATAGCCCAGAACACCACTGACACCATCCTCCCCTCCTTGGACTCTGTATTTACACCTCGACGTCTTGGTGTAGCATCCAGCACCATCAAAGCACCCACCCAACCCGGAACATTCTCTCTTCTCTCCTCTACCATCAGGTAGAAGATACAGGTGCCTTAGGGCACGTACCACCCGACATAAGGACAGCTTCTGCCCCACTGTGATAAGACTTTTGAACGGTTCCCTTATACAATGAGATGGACTATTACCTTACGATTTACCTTGTTGTGACCTCGCACTTTATTGGACTGCACTTTCTCTGTATCTGAGACACCTTACTCTGTACTGTTCCTGCTTTAACCTGTACTACATCAATGCACTTTGTACTTACTCAATGTAACTGCACTGTGTAATGGATTGACCTGTACAATCTGTTTGTGATACAAGCATTTCACTGTACCTCGGTACAAGTGACAATAATAAACAATTACTCACACCAACACCAATACGAATCTGGCAGTTAAGAAACGTTAAAAATCCACAGAGACCGATTTAAAAGGAACATAAATTAATTCTGATGTGCTGATCCAGTAAAAACAGCACAAACATTTCATCGGCGCAGAAAGAAAACAGGACGATTCAGCACTCCAAAGAAACTCAAGACCCAGCCTCTGACATCTCATCAAATAAATAAACCTCCAAGGAAGAACAGTCCTAACTTGTCCAACTCTAACAATTCCTCACAACAACCTTGTAAATTTTGTCTGCATTCTTTCCAGTTTATTAAAATATTTCCAACTGAAGGTTGACCAAAACTGAGCAGAATATTTCAAGTGCGGCCTTACCAGGGTCCTGTGCAACCGCACCATGACCACCCAACTTCATTACTCAATCCCCTGACTTATTAAGATCAGAATGCAAAAATACCTCTTCATCACCCTGCCTTCCTGTGACTCCACATTCTACGAAACATATACTTGCACTCCAAGGTCCCACTGTAATTCCACACTCTCCAGGGTTCTGCCGTCCACTGTGGATACCTTACTTGATCTTACTTTCCAAATGCAACGCTTCACACTTATCGGAATTAAGCTCCATTCGCCATTTTCCTTTGCACTTACTCAGCTGATCAAGGTCCTCCTTTAATTTCTTCATTGTCCACTATTCCTTCTAATTTCGTGTCACATTCAGACTTGTTACCATGTCTTGCACATTTTAATCCAAATCGTTGCAATAGATGCTACACAGCAATGGGCTGAGCACCGACCGCTGTGACACATCATGGTCACGAGTCCGAGAAACGACCTTCCCCCATCACCCGCTTCTTCACATCATAAAGCAAATTGTGCATCGCATTTTTAGCCAGTTCTCTCTGCATTCCATGCGATCCCACCTTCCACAGCAGCCTGCTATGTGGAACCTCATTCAAGGCCTTACTGAGGTCCATATAAACCACGTCGTCCTCCCTGCTGTCATAGATTGTCTTGGTCACATTGTCAGCAACACAATCAAGTTCTTAAGACATGATCTCTCCAGCAGAAAGCCGTGCTACATGCCCCAATCTCTCTCTTTTCACATGTATGAATATCTTATCACGCAGAATCCTCTCCAGTAACATAACTAGCACATATGTTAAACTTACTGATCTATAGGTCGCTGAATTTTCTTTGCCGCCCTTCTTAAATAAAGGCACAACATTCGCTATCCGCTGTTCCACCGGCACCGCACACGTGGCTTACGATGATGCAAATATCTCAGCCCGCTCTCCCGCAATTTCTTCTCTTCCCTCCCAGTGTTCTTCGATATATCCAGTGAGGCCTTGGCGGTTTTCTACCTTCATACCTTTTAATACAATTCATCACATCCTCTACTGTAATGTAGGCTCCTCCAAGGGCTCCCTATTTACTTCTCTTCGTTCCGAAGTCTTCATGTCTTCTTCTTTGTTAAAAAAAGACGGTAATTACTTGCTAAGGACCACACCCATCTCGTGGCGTATCCACACAAAGTTTTCCACTTTGTTCTTTGTGGTGTCCTATTCTTTCACTGGTTACTCGTTTTTCCTTGACATACCAATACAATTTTCTTGGATCTTTCCAAATATTCTCTGCCAAAGCTATCTCAGACCACATTTTACTCTCCTGATTTCGTTGTTGTGTACCCTCTTGCATCCACGTTACTCCTCCTGCGATTCACTTGATCCCAGATGCCTGCACTTGACCCATGCCTCCTTCTTTTTCGTGGCCCGGGCCTCAATATTCCTCGTCAGCTTGGATTCAACACGGCTTACAGGAACATGCAGACGTTGAAATTTCAGTATCTCACATTTGGAAGCCTCTCTCGTCCCTGTCGTCAATTTGTCTGCAAACAACCGACTCGAATCATCCTTTGCAAGCTCCTGTCTCAACCAGCCAAAGCTCGTCATGTCCCAATTTAGAACTTGCTGTGGACCAGATCTGTCCCTTTACATGACGAGTTTATAACGAATTGAATTATGTTTATCGGAGACAAAATGCTCCCCCACTGTCACCTCATTCAGCTGCCCCCCTCATTACACACGAGTAAGTCGAAAATTTTCCTCTCCCTCGTAGTGCCATCTATGTATTGCCCAAAGAAACTTTTTTGAACGCAAATAACAAATTGCACCAATTCTGAGCCATTAGCACTATCGCGGTCATAATCTGTGTTTGTAAAGTTAAAATCCCCGACTATGACGAACCTGTTATTCTTGCAACTCTGCAGAAGCTCCCTGAATGTTTGTTCATTTCGTTCCCGTTGACTATTTAAGTGCGTATAGTGCAACTACAGCAATGTGATCGTCCCCTTCTTATTTCGCAGCTCCAATCATAAAGCCTCAATGATCCTTCAGTAATTTCATCTCTGACTACTGCTGTGAAATTCCCCTTATTCCACCTCCGCAACTGTCCCACCTAAAGCAACTGTACCTCATAACGTTCAGCTGCCAGTCCTGTCTGTTCCTTCACGATGTTCCTGTGATGATGACAATATCCCAGTCCCACGCGGTGTTCCAAGCCAAAGTTCATCCACCTTATCTGTCCGACCTCTCGCATTGACATACATGCAATTTAATACAATTGTCTCTCTTTTCTCCCTGCCAGTAATGCCCATTTAACTTGCCATCACTGAATTCTGCATCACAATCCAGCAACTCATGTGCCTCCTCAATGCTCGGAATCCCACCCCGGTCAAACTCGTTTTATCCCAACCTCGTAGCACCAGCAAATCTGCCTGCTGCATAGGATAGGCAGTCAGTCCTTTTTTTCCCCAGAGTAGAACTTTCAACGCCTAGTGGGCACAGCATAAACATGAGATAGGTTATTGGTATTGGTTTATTCTTATTGTCGATTTTCCCAGGTACAGTGAGAACTTTTCTTGCCTTCCATTCGTACAGATCAATTCATTACATGTTGAGGTAGTACAGGGTAAAATAATCAAAATACAGTGTCACAGAGACAGGGTAGTGCATTGCAGGCAGACATTAAGGTGTAAGTTCACAACAACGTGGATTGCGAGGTCCATAGGACACCTCATCGGAGAAGAGAACCGTTCAATATTTTCATAACAGTGGGGTAGAAGCTGTACTTGAACCTGGTGCTATGTGCCCTCATGCTCATGTATCTTCTGCCTGATTAGAGAGGGGAGAAAAGAGAATCACCCGGGTAAGTGGGGTATGTGATTCTGCTGGCTGCTTCACCACGGAAGCGAGAAGTCTTGACAATGTTCATGGAGGGGAGCCTGGTTTCCGTGATGTGCTGGGCTGTGTCCAGAATTCTCTGAAGTTTTGTTTCCGATCCCGGGAGGAGCAGTGGCCATACCAAGCCGTAATGCATCCAGATAGGATGATCTATCTATAACATAGAACATAGAAAAACTGCAGCACAATTCACGCCCTTCGGCCCACAAAGCATCGATAAAAAGGGGCATGCCAAATTTATTTAGCCTCCTGAGAAAGTCGATGCGCTGGTGAGAGTTCTTGTCCGTGGCGTCCATGTGTTTAGACCAGTACAGGCTACTGTTGATGTTCACTCCAAGGAAGGGGAAGTGCCAACCCTCTCTACCTCAACACTATTGAAGAAGACAGATGCGTGTACACCGTCAGCTTTCCTAAAGTCAAGGACCGGCTCTTTGGTTTTATGACATTGAGGGAAAATTGTTGCCATGACACCATGTCTCTCTCTCTTTTCTGTTCTCCGACTCATCGGTTTTTGAGATACTGCCTACTCCGGTGGTATCTCCTGCAAACTTAATGGAGTTAGAGTGGAATCTATCCATTCATTAATAGATAGGGAGTAGAGTAGAGGACTGAAGACGCAACATTGTGGGACACCAGTTTTGAGAATAATCGTGTTGCTGCCTATCTTCACTGATTGGGATATGTTGGTCAGGATGTCAAGGATCTAGTTGCAGAGGGAGTTGTTGAGTCCCAGGTCTCTAGGTTTGGTGATGAGTTTGCTTGGATGTACGGTATTGAAGGCAGAGCTGCAGTCAATAAACAATAGTCTATGGTAGGTGCCTTTACTGTCCAGATGTTCCACAGACGAGTTTAGGGCCAGGGTGATGGCGTGTATTTCTCACCTGTTTCGGCGATTAGCGAATTGCAGTGGATGGAGGTTTAGCAGGAGACTGGAGGTAAACCATGTTATGACCAGCCATTCGAAGCACTTCATGACTGTGGGTGTCAGAGGCATCGGTCGGTTGCCGTTAAGTAAGCTTACCTTGTTTTTCCAAGGTACCGACATGATAGCGGGAATCTCAGATTGATACAGGGAGATGTTAAATGTGTCTACCAACACCCACTACAGCTGATCAGCACAATATCTTAGGACACTGGCAGGGACACCATCTGGGCCAAATGCTTTCCACCGGTTCACTTTCTGGAAGACTGATTTTCCGTCCTCGGCGGTGACCACGGTTTCAGTTCCATTGGATGCTGTCGGGGTGAGTCGTGACAAACCAGTCACCTTATGTTCAAACCGTGCATAAAATGTGTTAAGCTCATAAGGAATGGATGCGCTGTTGTTGGCAAGGCTGCCCGACTTCGTTTTTAGCCCGCCAGAGCACGTAATCCCTGCCACAACTAATGGCTTGTCTGGGATTCTATTTGCAATCGGTATTTTCTCTTTGCATTGCTGATAGCTTTACGGAGGTCGTATATCGACTTCCCACTGAGGTCAGGATCACCTGATTGGAACATGGTAGTTCTCGACTTCAGTAAGGAGTGGATCTCCCGGTTCATCCCTGATTTCCGGTTTGAAACACTGGTATTGTCATATTTGGTACACAGTCCACAACAGACTTTCTGATGAAGTCTGTGATGGTGGTGACAGACTCATCAAAGCTGGCAGCTGAGTCATTGAACATGCACCAATCCATTGACTCAAAGTAGTCGTACAGAAGCTTATTTATTTCCTCAGACCAGCACTGTCGATTTTCTGTGCAGGATCCTCCCGTTTCAGTTTCTGTTTTACTGCAGGGAGGAACACAGCCAGGTGGGCTGATTTAGCGAAGTGAGGGAGAGGGTTTGCTAGGAAGGTAACTTTGATGGTTGCATAGCAATGCTAAAGGGTTTTCGGGCCCCTGGTGAAACAGAGTCCGTGCTAGTTGTGCTTTGGTAACACACGATTGAGGTTGGTCTGGTTGAAATATCCTGTAATAATGAAGATTTTCGGGTATCCTTCTTCAAGGTTGTTGAACAGAGAGTGCAGTTTATTGAGTACAGGCTTCATGTCCGTCCGGGGTTGGATGTGGACTGCCATCAGGATAGCTGAATTGAACTCCCGTGGCAGGTAGTATGGTCGAAACTTCACCGTTGGATATTCCAGGCAGGGTGAGCAGCAGCTCGCCAGCACCGTCACTCCCAGCACCACAAGTTATTGATTAAGAAGCAGACGCCTCCGCATGTAACCCTGACCGAGGACGCTGTACGGTCCATTCGGTGGATTGAACAGCCCTCGTGTTGTATGGCACAGTAAGGTGAAGCAGGCGCAAGCCACATTCCCGTGAGACAAAGCACACAGCAGTCCCTCAGTTCTCATTGGTACGTCAGTCCTGCCCTTAGTTCAATAACATTTCTCTCAATAGCCTGGACGTTAGCTGATAGTATGCGTGGGAGTGGTGTTTTGTGTCCACGCTGTTTCAGCCTCACCTGGGGCACAGCCCTCTTACCACGCTTCTGAGGTAAGTGTCTGCGACAGGTCAATCCTGGCAGTCCTGGAATGGAGCCACCTGTTAAGTAATTGTTTCAGGACAGACATGAAAGACCTGGAGCGGATTCACCTAGACGGATAGGCAGTTGATGTCTTCTGGGCAAAGTATGTTTAAAGGAGATGCACTGTACAAGTGTTATGACACAGAGAGTGGTGGGTGCCTAGAACGCGCTGCCGGGGGTCTGTGCAAGCAGATACGCCAGTGAAGTCTCAGAGAATTTTTCGTGGGCATTTGAATGCGCGGGGAATTAGGGTAAAGACAACGTGATGGCATGTTGTACCAATTTAATTTTTCGAACCCCACCCCCCGTGGCTGACCCCTGCTCCCTGTATTCTGTCGCTACTTCCTCTGCTTCTCTCCTCTGGAAATGCAGGCTGGAGGGGGTGGGGGGGGGCGGGTGCTGACTGTAATTGGCAATTGGTTTATTATTGTTACGTGTACCGAGATAAAGTGAAAAGCTTTTGTTTTCTTTTCATCCAGATAGTCATTTCACCCACAAGTACATCGACGGAGTACAAAAGGAAACGCAGCAATAGAATCCAGATATAGTTCTCAAGTTAGGGAGTCACACATCACGGAAACAGGCCGTTCGGCGCAACTCGACCAAAAGACCCATCTAAGCTTGTCCATTTTGCCCGCGTTTGGCCCATATACCTCTCAAGCTTTCCTGCCGATGTACCTGTCCAAACGTCTTCAATGATAATCATGGCGCCGCTCAACCACTTCTTATCGCAGTTCTATCCATATGCCCACCACCCTCTGAATAAACTGTTTCCTGTTAGGTTTCTATTAACTCTTTCACCTCTCACCTTAAACCTGCACCGTCTTGTTGGCAATTCCCCAGACATGGTAAAACTCTGTGTGCATGAGTGTTGCAGAGAAAGTGCATGCAGGTAGACACATGAAGTGCAAGGCCACGACGAGTTAGATTTGGAATTTCTTTTCACGTATGAGTTGTCCATTCAATAGTCTTAAAATAGGTACAGACGTTGCCCGTGAGCCTGGTGGTGCGTGTTATCGTGCGTTTGGTTTCTCTGCACGATGGGAGAGGGGAGAAGAGAGAATGTCCGGGGTGGGACAGGTCCTTGATTATGTTGGTTGCTTCCCCGAGGCAGCGGGTATTGTAGACAGAATCAGTGGAGTGGATGCTGGTATCTGTGATGGGCTGAGCTGCATTGGTAACTGACCCGACTGCATGCCTGAGGCGGGGGACTAGGTGAGGTAGATGAGGGTCTGCCGCAAAGAGAGAAGTGGCAGTGCGTTCGCAGCGGGGAGTGTTGTGTGTTTCTTGGGCCTGGGGTGAAGAGGGACGCAATCTTGAGAGTATTTCACGATACTTCACAACTTAAGTTAACAGAGCTCTGCCTCCTAACCCCCTTATCGCTCTCCATCCCCTTCCCTCTCCATCTGTCGCTTCACCAACTCTCGCTGCCCATACTTCTCCCTCCCCACGCTTCTGGTTACCCATCGTTTCACTCTCTTATCCCACTCTCTCCGTTTCTCTCACCACCAATGCCTCTTCCCCACTCACTCCAGTGCTTGATGAGTCGCTGCCGGTCCAGCTGACCGCAATGGTCTTCCCTATGGAGGCCTATCAGAAGGCAGTGTTCTGCACGGCCAATAGCGGTGTGCACGCTGCAATGAACTTGGTCATGTCTCACTTCGAAGAGCCAAATGTGTGTGGAAGGGGAGGAGGGAGGGAGTGACCGCCAACTCCATCTTGGCTTCCTCTGTCCCCAACACGCTCCCATTCAACAGACTCTCTCCATTGCCACTCGACCTTATCTCTGTCGACTCCGACCCTCTCCCACGGCGCCCGAGACCCTCCCTCCCCCGGTCCTCCCTCCCTTTGTCCCGACAATTCCCCTTCCTCTAGACCGTATCCCCTTCCCCAGCTACACTCTACCCCCTCGGCCGGCGTGTTCTCCTTCACTCTGACATTCTCTTCGTCGCCCACCACCCTCTCTCCACCCACCCCTACCCGATAACCTTTCCACTGATAACTACCCGTCGCACACCATTCCATCCCTTCTCTCCCTCCCCATCCCCAAAACTCTCTCCCCGAACTCCTTTCTCCTGCAACCCCACTCTATACCCCACCCCTCAACCTCCTCCTTCTTGTCCCACTCTCAAACCTCTTTAGGAACCCTGACTCTTCTCTCTATCGTCCCAGACTCTCTCCTCGCCCCCACGATCCCTTCCTGAACCACTCCTCTCCTGTCCCCGACTCCCCAATCTTCTTCCTCGCTCCTGACCCTCTCTGCCTTTGCTCTACCACCAGATTTCGCTCACACGCCGGGATTGTCGACGTCCATTGGACATACGAACTGATTTAAGTCATTCGACCCATCGAGTCTACTCCGCCAATCGATCATGGCTGGTTTATTTTTCACTCTCTACCCCATTCTCCTACCTTCACTTGTGACCTTTGACGCGCTTACCAATCTGGAACCTATCAACCTCCGCTTCATTTACACCCAGTGACTTGGCTTCCACAGCCGTCTGAGGCAATGAATTCCACAGATTCACCACCTTCTGGCTGAAGAAACTCCTCCACATCTCAGTTCCAAAGGGACATCTGTTTATTCTGAGGCTCTGCCCTCTGGTCCCAGATTCTTCCACTACCGGGGACATCATGTCTGCGCCCACTCTATCCAGGCCTTTCAATATTCGGTTTTGCCCTCTCCTCTCCCTTTTCATAATCAGAAAAGGCCATTCGGCCCACAATTGGGGTACAGAACACGAAGTAAATTGATCTCCTCGTATTTAGTGCGAACTCCTCCTACCACACGATTCCTGTATCTCCGATCCCGACCTGTTCATTTGACCGCCTAAATGCCTCTCAATCGCCATCATCACCAACACTTCCACTGGCATCACATTCCAGGCATCCACCACTCTGTGTTTAGAAAGAAAGCTACCTTACAATTAATTTAAACTTTCCCCTCTCTCCTTAAACCTCTAGACTATATCCTCCTGAATCCTTTGACAACTTTCGTCACTGTCCACAACGCCACCAGTCTCTGCGTCGTCAGCAAACTTACGAACCAACCATTCTGTATTTTCGTAAAAGTCATTAATAAAGATCGGAAACCATCGCGGTGCCGAGATTAATCGCTGCGGAACGCCACGATTCAAAGTCCTCCAGTCAGAATAACATCCCTCCAGCACTACCCTGTCTTCAATAGGCAACCTGGAGGAACCTGCCCGTCACCTTTCACCCATTCTCAGTCTAACAATCACCCGAGGCTCCTGACTCCCCACTCTCCGCTCTCCCACTTCTCTTTATATTTGGAATACACACTGCTAATTCTTCGCGGATCCTATATTACTCTTCTCTCTCAGCCTACCACGAAGGACGTTGTCAAATGCCTTACGGGCATCATCTTCGTCACCCCCTCAGAAAGCTCATGCAAGTTCCCTGACTCGTTTTGTCCCTCCTAATATCCGGTTTGAGTCCTTTCCTCCCCTCCTTGTGTTCCCGGAGGGTGGGGTATGTCTGATTCTAACTTCCGATAGGTTACGCACGCTCCTCTGTTGTTTCCGGCTAAATTGAAAATTGCTATCTCCACTAGAAATCTCTTGGAGTAGCTCAGAATGTCGAGCAGAATCTAGCGGAGGTGGGTGGGGGTTGGGGAGGGAAAGAAATTTCAACATTTCGTGTCGGAACTCTGCACCAGGACTGACAGTGGAGAAGGAAAAAAGGTATAAGGAGAAGGGGAGTGGGCAGACGGGAACCTCAGGTGATTGTTGGACTAAGAAGGGGTGAAAGGTGACGGTCAGGGTGCGCAAAGTAGGGGAGGGTGAAATGGAGTAGGGAGACAATGGGAGGCGGGTGACGGATGCTGACAAAAGAGGGAACAAAAGCTGAAAGGTTTGTCGAGACGATTTCCTGGACGTTGCCAGCTCTCGAGGGTCTGAGTTATTGGGAGAGGTTGGGTAGTCGAGGACTTTCTTCCTTGGAGCTTTCGATATTGGGGGTGACATGATGGAGGAGTGTAAAATGACCACGGGTACAGACACGGTTAAAGCTCATTGTCTTTTTCCCAGTGAAAGGAAAGTAAAATACAGAGGGGATAGGTTGTTATTAATTGAATAGGAATTAAGGGGCAGCTTTATCACGCAGACAGTGGTTCGGAAATGGAATGAGCTACCAGAGAAAGTAGGTGAGGCAGGAATATTATACACAAGTAATATACAGTTTGGGAATTGTACGGGTGATGGAGTTCAGAGGGATATGGGACAAAAGTGGTCAAATGGACCAGGTTTGGTGGGCCCACTGGTCTGCATGGACGAGTTGGGCCGAAGGGCCTGTTTCCATACCGTATTATTATTTGACTGACTGTAAAACAAAGCAAAATGAGAGGCAGCTGGAGTGAGGAAGGGTGAGGAGAGGGTGAAGGTGGGAGACGGCAGCTGATGGGAAATAAGCAGGAACACAAAGGGCTCCCAGTGCTGGACTCTGATAAGTAAAAGAGGTGCGAACGGGAAACATTTGGGGAGAGGTGTACGGCAGATGTGGGAGGTGGGGGATGCCTGTGGGTGAACTGTTCGTGCAGCGGGTGGATGGAAGCAGGGAAGGCAGAAGACAAGTGATGGGGCTGACGGCTCGTATGGGAAATGGGACCGCAGGATGATCGGAAGTCGTAGAAGGGAATGGACAAAATACTCCAGAGATGAGAGTTATCTAAAACCGGAGAACGAAATCTTCATGACATTGCGTTGCAGACTCCTCAGGTGGAAAATTTGTGTTGGACCTAACCCTGGCGGTAGAGATGGCCGGGGATGGACAGGCTAGTGTGGGGGTGGGAAGGGGAATTGGAATGGTATGCAACTGGGAGTTCGGCATGGCCATTTCGGACGGATGATAGGTGCTCTGCCAAACGGTCTCCCAGTCTGCGCTTTGCCTCGACGATCTCGGGAAGACACATCGGGAGTGCCAAATACAGTTGTCCAAGTTGGGGGAGGCGCACATGAACCTTTGCCTCAGCTAGAAGGGCTGCTTGGCTCCCTGGATGATGGTGAGGAACGAGGGATAAAGACGTGTGTTACAGATGCTGCGACTGCGGAGAACGGGCCAGGAGTCAGGTGGGGATAGGCAGAGCCGGAAGGCACGCAGGGAGTGGCCATTACGGAAGTTGGAAAGAGGCAGGGAGGAGAAAATGACAAATAAGCCTTTGTTACATGTCTCGTTATCCAAGGGTCCCGAGCCTTGCTATCTCCTTACTGGAACATTCCTGCCCGGAATTATGATCACTTTGTTTTCAGACGGCTTTCAGGTGTCTTATGTGTCTTTGCCCAATAACACCTGCTTGCAATCTACTCTCCCTATCTTATGCCTAATTATATTGTAACTTGCCTTCCTCTAATTAGCACATTCTCCCGTTGTGCAGACTAGACATTAATGCCCATCTTAAATCTAAATGAGTTATGATTACCATTTCCAAAATGCTTTCCCTCTGAAACACCAATCACTTGGACAGGCCCGTTTTCAAATGCAATGGCGAGTATAACCTCTCCTCTACTGGAGTGATCTCAATACTTACGCAAGAAACCCTTTTTGATACGCCTGAGAAATTCTGCCCCGTGTAAGCCTCCAGCAGTAAGGAAATCCCAGTCAATATTGTGGAAGTCAAATCTCACTGCGACTACGCTGTTGATTTTGCATCTTTCTATAACCTGTTTACACATCTGTGCCTTCATCTCCCACTGGCTATTGAGAGACCCATAGTACATCCTTATCAGTGATTGCACGTTCATTATTTTTGAGCACTCCACTATCTCCTGTGAGTGAAGTTGTGACGTTCCAAACGATCGGAAGTGCAACGTGCGCACCGACCTGTTACGTTAAGAGTCTGCCGGCTGAAGCGAACACTAACCTACGCCGGCGGAGGGGATAACAATTGCACGCAACACCGTTCTTTACAGACACTGTTCACCACTGTCGTGACCAGCCTCAATTCCTTTCCTGCGCAAATCCCCCACACCCCCCATGCCTTTAACGTTCAAATATCAATTTCTTGCCACTTAACTATATCTAATGATACCTGAGCAAACGTCTTGGGTCGTTAATTCCAGAGATTCACGCTTCACTGAGAAAACAATTTTCGACACGTCAGTTTTACCGATTCAGCACTTTATCTAGGAAATATGCTACGTTGCTCGAGACCTCTGGCTGGTGAACACGGCTCAAAATCTCCCCAATAACGACCCTTTGGGATTGTTTCTCTTTGGTAATATCAACACTAATTCTTCCAAGCTCCAAGGTTTTCCGGAACAAACCTCTTTGTCTCTCTTGATTGCACAACCCGCTCACCTTTTTTAAGACGATTAGTTCGGCATTCAGCTTCCTCAAACGGGAATTTCAACGCCAAACTGAGGGCTTCACACTGTTAAAAGCCAAAAGGAATATATGCAATGAAGAGATAAAATGGGCCGGTAGGGTCCAGTGATTATAATGTGTGAAAAGTTCATAAAATACTTAAATATGAAACCAACGAATAACATCTGTACATGGCAAACTGTGGAGGCATAACGAGAAAGCTGGCATGATTCAATTGTAATGACAGGAAAGAAGACGTTCCTAATATTTAAATAACTAATCTGCTGCTTATGAATTGATTAATCCCGCTAAGGCAAAAGAAATGTCAAGAATTCTTCGGACTCTATTTTGCTTGCTTGAGTTGTGATGTTTAATGAAATTTGAAATAACATGACGAATAACCACAATAACACACTTCAATCCCATGTAATCCTTCCACTTGCGGCCTCTGACTACAGCATGCCGACAACGCCGCTCTAATCTGCGGTTTACCATTAGATGTACGAAGGTCAGAGGAGGACAGGGAAGGCCAAGATATCTGGAATAGCTTCGAAACTGACGCGGCATTTCGATCCAAAATTACCGTCACAATCCCCTGCAAATCTTACATCGACGCAGCCAGCCGTGTTAAGTGCTTCAAACAGGAAGTCGGCTATTATTTCTTTAGTTATTGGAAGAAAGGTTGATGGCATTCATCGTAATTCACAGGTTCGCAGAACAAGAAAAGATACCGTTCATGTAAAGAAGAAATAAAGAGTAAGAGCTTTGTTGCTAAGGATGTTAATATTCGATTTAATTAACTGCATCATATCACACTGAAGTCGATGACTCCAATCACTTGATGGAGTCTGTAATAAACAAGAGTCCCTACGGGAGTGGGATCGGTAAAGGACAATCTGGGCGATTTTACAATGATTTGCAAGAATGCAACCGCCTAAGGAGGTTTATGATGGAGAAAGACTGAACTGTCTCGGAGTCTTCGATCATGGAAGGGGACTTGAGAGGGATCTTTAATTTACGGTGTAATTTCGTGGCTTAGACATGGATACTCTTCCTCCAGTGCTCGAGCACAACTGACCCACCTGTTATAATTGTAAACTAGACACAGCCACACTTTTATCTCTCGGGTTTCCATATTATTTATGAACATATGAAAACGCAGCAATCGTCACGGCGATGGAAGAAGGTTGCTCTTTCTCGCCCTCGGAAAATTAATGTCAACTTGTTCTATCTCTCAAGGAAATAAATCCAATAAACAATAACACATTCGATCGAAGTCTCTTTAGCAACAGAATTCTTATAATTTAGATTCAAATCCAGTGGAAATATACTAAATTATAACGCAATTAAATGCTTAAAGGCGTGGGTCTTCATAAACGCCGGATAAAGAATGTGCCACGATTGATCAAAATAAAGTGATGCTGTGGAGGCTGAAAGCAAAGATATGGGCTAATTATCCTGCCCTCTGATCGAAAAGGAACCGGATCAGCTGACGTAAAGTGTCGTCTCCTCCTTTCCCTCAACAAATATAATCCAGAGACACCATCGTGTTCGAAGTGGGCAGTGTATTTCACGAAACAGAGACAATCCAGATGCCCTGCCCCCTCCTTATGTACAACAGACACTATAAGTCAGAACAGTCCGAATTAGACAGGTTTATTTCCTTAAACTTCAGTTGTGTTTCTGTGGGCAAATGCTCCAGCTTCGATGGACATCTTGGTTCGTGTAACACCAAAAAGCCTATTTATGTCCTGTCTAACCTATGACACCATGACCCTAACCTAGTTCCCTGCACATATATACTGCCACCAACTTTAAAAGTCTGAAGCACATTTCGCCATTTCCAACAGTGTAAGTTAAACTCATGTGATAGGTCTCAGAAATCTTGTTGTGTTAGCCCGGTAAGATAGTAACCATATCGCTGGTGCCTAATTCCTCTGTACAGCTTCCTGTAGTAAGCGGAATCAGTTTGAAAATGATAGCTGTAAATAGCAAGATACCGATTATTAAGGGCCTGCTTTTGAACATTTGGGATGTACTTAAATAACGTCCTGAAAATTCATCATGTTGTTTCCAAATAATTACTTGTAAACTCACCGAAATTATAGACCAACGTGCATTTTATTCACAAAGCTGACCATTTAATGTCACTAAGCAATCTCTTAACAGGTGGCTCCACTCCAGCACCGACGAGTCGCAACTGCTTACCTCGGATGAGTGGTAAGAAGGTTGGGCTTCAGGGGAGACTGAAACAGCATGGAACCAAGACTCCATTACCCAGCTTATTACCAGCTGGTTTCCAGGCCATTGAGAACAAATTTGATGAACTAAGGGCAATACTGACCTCCCAAAGAGAACTGAGGGACTGCGGTGTGCGATGTCTCACCGAAACGTGGCTACACCTGCTTCATCTGACTGTGCCTTTCAACCAGAAGGCTTGTCAATCCACCGCATGGACCGTACAGCGTCCTTGGGCAAAGTTAGAGGCGGAGGGGTCTTCTTCTTAATCAATAACATGATATGCTCAGACGTGACGGTCTTGGCGAGGCTGCTGCTCACCCAGCCTGGAATATCTAATGGTGAAGTGTCTACCGTACTGCCTGCAACTGGAGTTCATTTCAGCTATCCTGATGGCAGTCTGCATCTCACCCCAGACCTACATGAAGCTTACACTCAATGAACTATACACTCAATGATACCCTGAGGTCCTCTTCATCAATGCAGGTGACTTTCAACCAGGCCTATCTAAAGAATGTGTTACCAACGTACTACCAGCACTTTTCCTGCCCACCAGCGGCCCTATCACCCTTGGATATTGCGCGACAACCATAAAAGATGCCCTCAGGAGTTTATTGGTGGCGCTTCATGGAGTGAGACATATATTGGCTCTGCTCCATCAAACTTTCGCGTAACACCCTTCAATACTGCTACTAGATTAATTTTGATTGTTAACTGTCGAAATGAATACCAGATCCAAAGCTGGAGTTAATGATAAGAATAATGGAGACCCCTCAACCTACTTTGGAAGTTATTTCTCAACTGGATAAAAATCTGGATCGAATATTTGCCGATTTGGAAACACTTTTAAAAGATATGGAAGACAGACAAAATACACTCATTCAGGAAAACGCTAAACAGCAGCAATTAACGGTTGAGTTGGATTAAATGGTAAAAAGAGAGATTCCAGACTGAACTCACTTTTGAAAGTATTTAATTCCGACCAAACAAAAGCTGGAACAGTAAAAACAGAGGATTATCGATTTAAAGAGTCGCACTCGGAGAAGGAATGTAAGAATCATCGGATTCCAGAAATACTGAAACTGGTAACCCCATTGAATTCTTTTCTCACCTTGTGGTCGATGTGTTTTTCTCTGAAGCGTTTTCTGCTCAGCTTATTCTTGATCGTGCACATCCAGCAACAAGACCAATGTCTCCGCCATAACAATATCCACGGCCAGTAATATTGAGATTTCATTACGTGAGTACGAATGAACATTGGATTGGAATTGCTCGTCGTCGTGGAATGATTCAATATAAACAGTGGAAGTTTCGTTTGGTTTAGAGATTATATCCCAGAAGTTATGAAAGAGATACTGAGTTCCAAACCAGTTATGCCGCGTCTTTATCAAAGCAATTGCAATCCAGCATTATTATTATTTCCAGCACGGCTGAGAATTACAATACCCGAAAAATCTCGTAAATCGTTTATCTCTGTGAAGGATGCTGAAGATTTTCTCATGGACTAGAATTTAATTTTAGAGGGTTAAGGAATGTGTTCTTCCTTGATTTAATACTTATTTGGTCTGTTAAGTAATAATTAACTTTCAGATTTGATTCTTCCTAAATTTGGAGATTTTTTTCTCTTGTGTTAACGTTCTCCCGCTTGGTTCTGGGACTATGGATAGCCTATCATACTAAATGATTCCTCTTTTCCTTTTTCTGTTAACTCTTTCAGTTCAATATTGTTAATGCTCTGTTTCAACAATAATCGAGAACTTGCCAAAGTGATTGATTGTTTTTCTCTTTGAAATAATTATAAAACTGTATGTTTAAATGTTTACCATTGATATCCTTTCCTTTTGTTTACAGTTTTCGAAACAGTTTGCTTATACTTCGGTAAATTTGTTTGGGTTTTTCGATAGCTTGTTTTGATTAAATGGTATTTTATATTCTTTTCAATATTGGAGATTTGCCACCAATAGTGTTGGGGGTATTCAAACTATAAGATAGCTTTCTGGCTGCCTATTAGCCAGTGTTCGGGCTTTGTTGGGTGGGGGGGGGGCCGTTTGTAGGTTACTTTTATTTTCCTCTGGACTGATGAACTACAACTATGTCTGAAGGAATGTTGTCTGAATTCCGGCTCCTCTCTGAACATCAGTTTCGTCTTCCTGTTAATGAGCCTCCTGTACAATAAGGTCAACCCTTTACATACCATATGTTGTTCGTCTATTAAAATGGATTAAGGTGATTAATTTTGTTTCCTGGAAGACAAATGGTTTAAATAATCCAATTAAGCGCAACAAGATCTTTAAAGTTTTTCATGGACTAAATACTCATATTATTTTTGTGCAGGAGACGCATATGAGTAGAGAGGATAATCAACGCTTTATTTTAGATTGTGGAGTGGTAAACAGTTCCATTATAATTCACAAACAAAGTTGAAAGGAGTAGTGATTTTATAGACTCCTCAGTTTCATTTGTTCATCTTGAGATAATTTCAGAGCCGAATGGTAGTTTTTTTATTAATTACTGGCTTATTTCATAATAAAAAAGTGGTGATGGTTAATGTCTGATGCACCTAATGTTGATCATCCTGAATTTTCTAAACATTTATTTGCATCTTTTCCTAATTTAAACGAATATACTTTGATTATGGGTAGAGATCTCAACTGCTATTTAACCCTCCGATGGATAGATCTGTGTCGAATCCTGCACTTCCAAACAAATCCGCTGTCTTTATTAATTCCATTTTAGTCGTTTATATGTTTGGAGATTTCTAGACCCATATGGTAAAGCATTTTCATTTTTTCTCATGGTTATCATTATTACTTGAGGATTGATTACTTTTCACCAATGCTAAATAGCTCCATTTATTATTGACTGTAAATATGATGCAATTGCCATTTGTGATCATGCGCCATTGAAATTGTTAATTAAATTAGCAGATGTACCCTCTGGCGTCAGACAATGGCGATTCAATCCTTCTCTATTGCAAGATTTACACTTTGTCCAATTTGTTAAAGAACAGATTGCATTTTTCTTTTTAACTAATTTTACTGAAGACATTTCCAGTGGGATAATATAGGATACTTCCGAAGCTTATATCCGCGGCCAAATTATTTCATACTCTACTGGATTGAAAAAAAAATCTAATAATGAAAGTACGTATATTGGCTGATAATATTAAAGAAATTGATGAAAATATTCTGATGCTCCTAATTTGGAGCTCTATAAAAAGAGAACAGAACTTCAATTACAACATTGTTTACTATTAACATCTCCAATCGAAAATCAATTACTTAAAACCAGAAGTCAGTTTTATATACATGTTGACAAATCTGGTAGATTGCTTGTCAATCAACTGAAAGCTGCTTGAACTAAACGTCAGATTATTAAAATCCGTAAAGTAAATGGTAGCTATATGGTGGACCATGAACAAATTCGTATATCTTTTCAAGAATTGTATACTTCTTTATACCAATCATAATGCCCTGAGGATTCTACTTTAATGCATGAATTTTAAGGGACCTGAAGACTCCGAAATTATCATGTAATGAACGTTCAATATTGGATGCACCCATTTCGGAGGAAGAAATACAGAAAGCATTTTTTTTAATGAATTCGGGTAAAACACCTGGTCCTGATGGGTATACAGTCGATTTTTTAAAAAATCTATTTCTCATATTCTTTCTCCCTGGTGAGGAAATTTTTTTAAACATGCCCTATCAGTGGGTAAATTACCACAATCTTTTTATGAAGCTACTATCTCTTTAATTCTTTAAAAGGATAAAGATCCCACTGAATGTGCATCTCATAGACCAATGTCTTTATTGAATCTGGATTCCAAAATATTTACCAAACTACTGGCATCTAGATTGGAAAAGGTTCTTCCACGAATTAACTCTGATGACCAGACAGGATTTATTCAGAATTGTTATTAGCATTTTAATATCAGGTGGTTAAACCCCCTGATCTAAAATTTCCAGGATGTGTTATCTCAATAGTTGCTGAAAAAGCTTTTGATAGAGCCGAATGGGAATATTTATTGAATACATTTGAGAAATTAAATTTTAGTCCCAATTTTATATCTGCGATTAAATTGATTTATCACACACCTATGGCTTCAATACTTACTAATAATCAGACATCCCCTCTGTTCAGGCTTTGAAGTGGTACGAGACAGGATTGTCCTCTAAGTCCTTAATTATTTGATATTGCTTTGGAACGCTTGGCAATTGCGCTTCGGGATTCTTTTAACATATTTTGGTATCACTCGTGGACAGGGGATTCATAAGTATCTCTCTATGCAGATGACTTGTTACTTTACATTTCTAACCCGGAGGAATCCATCCCTCCAGTATTATCACTACTTGCTCGGTTTAGTGTTTTTTTTTCTGGTTATAGATTAAATCATAATAAGAGTGAACTCCTACCATTAAATATGCAAACCCTAATTTATAGGCAAATAGCATTTAGTTTATTAACAGACCATTTTATGTATTTGGGTGTTAAAATTACCAAGAAGCTTAAGGACCTGTTTAAAGTTAACTTGTTACCTTTAATTGATCACGTTAAACAATTATTTACGAATGGTCCCCATTATCTCTATCATTGATTGGCCGAATTAATGCGATTAAGATTAATATTTTACCAAGATTTTTATATCTATTTCAGGCGATACCAACTTTCATCCCGAAATGTTTTGTTGACACTATTGATTCTAAATTTCTTTCATTTATATGGCAGAATAAAAACCCAAGGTTAAGTAAGAAATATTTACAAAATTTTAAAAATCATGTTGGCATGGGTTTGCTTAACCTGTGATTATATTACTGGGCAATTAATATCAGACATTTAAGATTTTGGGCCCAAGATTTAGACGTTGTTCAATGTCCCAAATAGGTATACCTTGAGTATGAATCAGTGCAAGGATTTCCATTATTTTCCATTTTCTTAGCCCCAGTCCCTTTTGCACTTGCTAAATTGAGTAAACACATGACGAACCCAATAGTTAAACATAAAATACGAATATGGTTTCAATTCCGTAAATTCTTTCGATTGAATAAATTTAACATATCAAGCCCTATTCAATCTATTTTTTTTTCTTTCAACCATCCAGAATCGACGCAGCTTTTTTCTTTATGGAAACTGAAAGGAATAACATTTTTTCGTGATTTACTCATTGATAACTGTTCTTTTAGTCTAACAGTTGTCTAATAAATACAATTTGCCTAGATCACACTTCTCTGATACTTAGAGATTAGAATTTTAAAAAAAGTTACTATGCCTTCTTTTCTGACTCCATATAAAACTGAAATTACGGACAAATGTGGCTTTAATTCCTATCATAAGGGCTTTACAACAACAATTTATTATCTAATTATGAAATACGTCCAGAGACACTTGATAAAATTAAAAATGAATGGGTATAAGAACTCCAGATACTTTTACCCCATACAGACATGGAAGAAAATTTTTCAATTAGTTAATACATCTTCAGCGTGTGCCAGATACTCTTTGATACAATGTCAGGTGGTTCACAGGACCCATATGTCGAAGGACAAGTTAGCCCGTTTTTATCACCATATAAATCCTACATGTGATAGATGTAATTCGGAGGTGGCTACCCTGACATATATGTTTTGGTCCTGTCCTCTTTAGAAAAAATATTGGAAAGACATTTTGAACATTATTTCAACTGTATTGAATATTGATTTACAACCCCATCCAATCACTGCAATTTTTGGGCTATAATAATGGAATCTGGCCACTTATCTGTTGCTGCTTGTCATATGATTGTTATCTGTTGCTGCTTGTCATATGATTGTTATCTGTTGCTGCTTGTCATATGATTGCCTTTGTTACTTTAATGACCAACCGATCCATTTTGTTCAAATGGAAGGATCCAATACCTCCCACTACTTTTCAATGGTTTTCTAAAATTATATCATTTTTAACCTTAGAAAAAAATTAGGAGTGGCACTGTTGATTCTTCGCTTAAATTTGAGGAAGTTTCGAGTCCATTATTCAATATTTTCATACGAGTTAGATCTCTTTTCAAAAATCCTTGAATTTAGAGGAGCGGAGTTGACGACATAATAACGCTCTTTGTTCATCGAGAAATATCAGTCCAGTTTTTTTTTCTTTTGAATTCTTTTAGTTTGTCTCCTTTTTTTTCTTATAATTTTTTTTCGATTTGGGTTTTTTTATATAATAGATCTTTTTCTTTCTCATTTTGATTTTTTTTTGTGATATATTCGTTTATTAAGAATCCCTGGGGCCTGGATATTTTAAAATTATTTATGACTATCTATGTCATGATTGTCCTCCCGATATCTTTGTATTACGTGTGTAATTACCGATGTTATATGCATTAATCTGTATTAATTTGAAAATTAATAAAAGGATTGAAAAAGAACGAAATGGGCAAAGTGGTCATCCTCTGTTGCACAGTAGTTTCAATCATTCCTTCCCAAAGAGAAAGACAGTCTGTCAGATCGTATTGGTATTGATATTGGTTGACTATTGTCACTTGTACCTAGGTACAGTGAAAAGCGTGTCTATCAAACCGAACGTACAGGTCAATTCATTGCACAGTGCAGTTACATTGAGTCAGTACAGACTGCATTGATGTAGGACAGGTAAAAACAATAAGAGTACAGAGTAAAGTGTCACAGCTAACAGACGAAGTGCAGTGCAATAAGGTGCGAGGTCACGACAAAGTAGATGGTGAGGTCATAGTCCATCTTATTGTAAAAGGGAACTGTTCAATAGTCGTATCACAGTGGGATAGAAGCTGTCCTTAATTCTGGTGGTACATGCTTTCAGGCTCCTGTATCTTCTACCCGATGGAAGAGGAGAGATGGGAGAATGCCCGGGTGGGTGGAGGCTTTGATTATGCTGGCTACTTCACCAAGACAACAAGAGGTAAAGACGGGGAGGGTGGTGTCCGTAATGCACTGGACTGTATCCACGACTTTCTGAAGTTTCTTGCGGGCCTGGGCAGAGCAGTTGCGTACCAGGTCGTGATACATCCAGATAGGCTGCTTTCTATGCTTCATCTGTAAAAGTTGGTGAGAGTCAAAGGGGGCAAATCAAATCTCTTTAGCCTCATCAGAAACTAAGGCGCTGGTGAGCTTTCTTCGCCCTATCTTCTACGTGATTTGACCAGGACAGTCTGTTGGTGATATTCACTCTCAGGAACTTGAAGCTCTCAACACTCTCGACCTCAGAACCATTGGTGTAGACAGGTGCATGTACACCGCCCCCTTTACTGAAGTCAATGACCAGGTTTTTGTTTTGTTGACATTGAGGGAAAGGTTGTTGTCATGACACATTCCACTAAGCTCTCTATCTCCTTCCTGTACTCCGACTCATCGCTCTTTGATATACGGCCTACAACGGTGGTATCATCTGCAAGCTTGTAGATGGAGTTAGAGCAGAATCTGGTCACACAGTCATGAGTGTATAGTGAGTGAAGTGGAGGGCTGAGGACGCAGCCTTGTGGGGCACCAGTGTTGAGACTAATGGTGCCAGAGGTATTGCTGTCTATCCTCACTGACTGCGGTCTGTTTGTTAGAAAGTCAAGGATCCGAGTTACAGAGGGAGGTGTTGAGTCCTAGGTCTCGATGTTTTGTGACAAGCTAACCTGGGATTATTGTATTGAAGGCAGAGATGTAATCAATAAACAACATTCTAAAGTATGGGTCTTTACTGTCCAGATGCTCCATGGAAATGAAGATCAAAGCAGAACATGCTGGAAACACACAGTCCGTCAGCCAACAGCAGTGTAAAGTGAAGCATATTAAACGTTTGAGGTCGAAAACTCTTCATCCGCTCTGGCCAGGAAAGAATGCATACCAGTTACCGGGAGGGTGGAGAGGTTTACATTGAACAAAGGTTGTGTCTCCATAAGTGGAACGAACACCTGGTTTGTTGACAGTGAGGTTATTTGGCGGCTAGGTTAAGGGGAAATTTTAGATGGAGAAAACGCTTTGACCATCGCTTGTAAAATCAACGGAATATGACAATTAGAGAGTGAGAACACAGCCAGTACTGCAGAATGTTCCAGAAATAGTCTGTGTCAATGGAAAGATGACAAATGAGCTGATATCACAAATGGATGACTGGTCCGTTCTGATTCAGACGGAGAAAAAGAGTTCTCCAAAGTGGGAGAACAACCAGGAACATCGGACGAAAGCTGCCAGGGTAATTTGAATACATTCTGCGACGGAGACGAACCCTCTATTGCCACACACTTTAATAATCCATTCAACTTCCCTCCCCCCCCCAACCCTTCCCAGACCTGTTCAGCTGTGGCCTTATTCCATTTTCTGATGAGGCTCAACGCAATCTTGGGGCACAGTACGTTATCTTCGCCAGGGCACATGGTAGTCTTTTGGACTCAACGTGGTATTTTCTATCTTCAAGTGACTCGCCCTCCCTGCCTGCTCCGGAACCAATCTGTTCTGCTGCACCTCGTCCATCTAAAACAGTGTCTCTGATTTTCCTATCTTCATTTAGAAGACCTCACCTGTCCGGTGAAAACGGCAGCTCTGTATTTGTAACCCTTGCGTTCTCTTCGTTTCTCATTTCCAACTCCACATTCCCAGCATTAACTCAGATACCAGGCGACGTTATTTATTTCCATGGCAATGCTGGCCTCATCCTATCAGAGATCGCCATTTTGTTCTCTTCACCTAACCCCACTCAGCCTGCAACACAACACTAATCCGTTGTCTCTGGTTTCAAGTTACAGATGAAGGGTCGGCGAACGGAACGCTTAAGGCTGTCCATTTTTCTACAAGTGACGCGTGACCTGTTGCGTGCTCGCGGCCTCTTCTTTACTGTTATTTCTTCTGTACTGTTATAGAGCTTTGCAGAGGTGTACACGCCATCGAGTCTGCTTCACCCCTTGCCTCCCTGCGAACTCCACGTAAGGGAGTATAAATCAGATCTGTTCTTTGCATCCACACATGGTAATTGCAGTCGAGATGCTCTGTATACGGCACTCACAGGTGCGTGCCCAGTGCCCTCAATAACTCTACTTAAAGACAAATAAAGTTATAGCTTTAAACATTTCTTAATTTAAAAAAAACTCTCTGCTTTGCTTTCTCCCTGCAGTTAACTTAACGGCGATTGTGATGCTCTCCCGTGGAAAATGTGGACTTCTCCGAATGTATCCCTCGATACCTGGTGGGAATGGCAGCGGCAAATTTCGTGGTGGCCGTCATTACAACTTGTTGTCGACAGGTTAATATAATCTACTTGTCCGCCCATTTCCTGCTCTTAACTCCAGTATGTGCTCTAATCCCTTTAAAGTCGCAAGAAAACACTGTTCCGTTTGTCTGACTGTTGCTTTCACGTCTGATTGCTGCATTGCGATTACTTCTCAAAATCTCAGGAAAAAATATTGTACCGAAAGAATAGCGACAATAGTCATTGTAACAGTGGGTGTAGTGAGCTGTTTGAGTTGTATGCCATTTCAGTTTGCAGTGGAGCCTTATGTAATAATTGACAATGTGCTTTCGGCGTTGCGTTCCAATACTGGAATGCTTTACTTCACCCACGTGGAGAGCATACAAGTGCTTTGATAGCATCACAACGCCGTTATTGCCAATTTGTTTATTTCCTTTGTTTAACGGTTTAACGGTCAGGCACATAAATGCGGCAAATAAAATTCGTCAGGGACCCTGGAGCAACAGTGAGAATCCAAATGATTCGGAGATGGAAAAACGGAAAAGGTTAATGTTTCTGTTGTTCGCTATGTCAGTGAATTTCATATTACTGTGGATGCCTTATGTAATAGACTCAATGAAATGATCAATGGTGGATCATTCCTACACAAACAAATACTGAAATAAACAGTCATACATCTTTCAACAATGTGGAACTGTGTTAATGTACCTCAGTTCCTGCACCAACACCTGTATCTGTGGACTGACGCAAAGGAAATTCAGAGAGGAACTGAAAACCTGAAGTGAAGTTTGTGTTTACATTCAGCGGGAAATTATGTAAATAATGAAAATAAAGCTGAATGCCAACTTGTTCAGTTCACAAATAAATATTCAGAAGAGTTTGCAGTTTCCGTGTGAACACCATAAACCCTGCAAGTCAGATCGTTTGCAATCAGGAACTCGCTGTTACAAATAAAAGAGCATAAAATTTGGCTTAATAAGGTAACTATACTAGCGAAATAATAGGTACTGCCGACGTTACTGTTGCAGTCACAAACTTGGTATTCAACGACAGTCCTTGTCCTTGACAGAGGGCGATAGGAGTGAGAACGGGAGACACACTCTTCACTCCTTATGCGGGATTCAAATTTCTTATCGAACACTGTTCATTCTTATTCAGTCATTCCCAACAATGGGTCATATTTAAACAGGTCGTTTCAATAAACTTAGATTAAGGATCAAAATCTGTGGTATTAATTGCTCACAACTGAAGTCTTTCACTGCATATGTTCATTCTCTAGGCAACACGATTTGCTGTCAGGGTTTTTAGATTAATGTCCATAATTATAACAGCTCACTCCCATTGTCATTTTGAGTTAACATCCCTCTCGATAACTGAATTCTTTGTCTGTGACCTACTGCACCGTTATAACGAGACCCAATGCAGCTCGAACAACAGCATTGCATTGTTCAAGTTACAACATGTAAGACTCATGTTTCAATTTTCCAATTGCACGTTCCTTATTTACGTTAGTATCATGATTATCTCGTTACAAATTACGTCCGATTCTCCCTATTTCCTGCTATCTAGTATATTGCAGTTTGATCAGGGCATCAGACTGTAAACGTGACCGACAATTACCAACATTAACAACACATTGCACAGAAAAATGAGATTCACTCTCCATTCCTTGGTCGAACATTATTTCGTCCTATTACAAATACCACCTTTGTTCCATCCTCCCTGATCTTCCCCAAATACTTGGACTAATCTTCTGTATCCCTTTCTCAGATAGGATGAAGGTCTCCAATCTGAAACGTTAAGTGGTTTTCCTTTGCACAGATGCTGTCGATTTCTTGCAACGTTCCTGTTCTACTTTCAGTTTCCAGCACCCGTAGTTTGACTTCTGTTCCGTTTGTATTGACGAGCTTATGAAAGGGCGTCAACTTTGTTTCACTGCCAGTGCGACGATCCTTTCGTTCCACACGGTAAAGCTTTCTGTGTCAGTGTGTCATACAATAGTAACTATTGTTTGTTTTTTCGCACAACATATGGAGACAGGTTTACTATCTCTTCCCTTTGAATCACGTTCAGAAGGTATCACAATCCAGATATCTGACAAATGGAAATATATTCCTGTTCGGGACGATTGGGCAAGCTGAGCTTTGCACACCGGAGTTTGGAAGCGTAGATGTAACTTGACGGAAATCTATAAAACGGAAAGCAGTCATAACAGGGGTCATATCATGTTGGGAGGATGTGTCTTCTTTGGGGAAAATCTGGTAAATACAGAACAAGTGTAGATTGCTTGACAAAATTCTGTGCTGCGTGAAACATACCGAAAAGTGCAATATTGTTTTGGATATTTTTGGAAAACACTGTTTAACTCAAGCATTTACTTCTGCAAAATACGAAAGGCTGGAGGAACTCAGCAGGTCAGGGAGAGTCTGTGCAGGTAAATGGACAGTTGACTTTCGGGTCAAAACATTTCATCAGGACAGAAAGATAGAGAAGATTTAGCCAGGATAAAAAGGCGTTGGGTAGGGTGCAGCAAGAGCAGGCGGACTAAATGTGGTTGCATGTGGGATGGGGAGGTTGTCTGATAGACTGGTGGGGGAGTAGAAAGTGGCAATAGTTCCAGAAGCTGAGAGGTGATAAATTGGAAGTGACGCAGGCCTGAAGATGAAGGAATCTGACAGGAGAGGAAGGTGCCGCTTGGAAGAAAGGGAAGCGGGGGGGGGGGGGAGTGCAGATGGGAGTATTGGAGGAGAGGAGCAAGTGGGATGAGTGTGTGAGTGATGGGCAGATAGAAATAGAGGAGGAGCGGCAAGAGACAGGATGATGGGGTCTTGCTGGATAAGGAGGACATGCGGGTGCATTTACCGGAAGTTGGAGAATCCAATGCTCATGACGCCGGGTTATACACTACCCAGGTGGAATATAAGGCGCTGTGTCTCTAGTTTGCGTTTAGCCTCATCTTGGCAGTATAGAATTCCTCAATTTACTTGTACCGCAAGGGTTCTCTATTCAACTTGCTTTGCCATTATCTGTGAATGTTTTTACCTGGTTTATCTCCCCAAACTACATCACTACACTCTTGGTAAATAAGTTCAATGCTCCATCCTATTGCCCTCTTTCCTGTCCGTTAATATTTTGCTGAAATCCTACACAGCCTTGCTCCTGTACACTCTACCACCAATGAAGGTTTCACCTGTCAATTTAGTAATCATGCCAACTACGTTCTCATCCAAATTACCAACATATAATACACACAACAGGGGACCCAGCACCGAACCCAGCGGCTCACCACTTGATGCACTCCTCCAATCTGAAAAGAAGTACCGTCCACTCCCCCCTCTGCCTTGTACCACTAAATCAATACTGTACTTAATTTAACTGAAGTTTCTTTGGATCCGTTTCTTTTACCTTCCAGACCAGCCAGTTGTTCTCTATGTCATCCAGTTTCACTTTGTCTTACACTCCGGTAATTGGCAAATGGTAAGCTTTGCCTACACAGACAAGTATGTCAGCATCCGATATGTATCCTGAAGTAATTTCGGTTTATGTTGCAGATGCTCCGTACCTGCACCAACACGTGTATCTATGAACTGACGCAGAAGAAGTGCAGGAAGGAGCTGAAGAATGGAGTGGAATACCAAGTTACATTAAATGGTCAGCTGTGTAAAAAAATGCACATTGGATTATAATTCCGGTGCGTTTTCAAGTACTATTTGGAAATAACATGGTGAATTTGCAGGAAGTTATTTTATTTTCTTTTTCAATCTTTTTATTAGTTTTCAAATTAATACAGATTAATATATCAATGTTTATACATGTAATGCAAAGATATCAGGAGAACAATCATAACATGGATAATCATAAAGAACAACAAAGTATAAACAAATCTGTAGATCCAACGATCTGCGAGTGAATGAATATAATATAAAAGAAAAAGATTTATTATAAAATTTAAAAGAAAGAAAAAAATCCCCAAAACAGTAACAAAAATTATAAACAATATATCAAACCAAACTAAGCTAAAGAAAAAATATTTCAAAGAAAACAGATAAAAAACTGGACTAAAATTTCTCAATAAAAACAGAGCAGTATTATGTGGTCAACTCCATTCCTCCAAATTGAAAGGTTATTACAAGGGGATCTATATCATGTGAAAATATTGAAAAAATGGACTCCAAACTTCCTCAAATTTAAGCGAAGGATCAACAGTGCCAATCCTAATTTCTTCCAAGTTTAAACATGATATAGTTTGAGAAAACCATTGAAAAGTCGCAGGGGGTATTGGATCCTTCCATTTCAGCAAAATGGATCATTTGGCCATTAATGTAACAAAGCCAATCATACGGTTAGCGGAGGCAGATATATGGCCAGATTCTATCTTTAGTAGCAGGACGTTATTAAATACATCTCAAGTATTTAGAGGCAGGCCCTTAATATTCAGTATATTGCTATTTACACATCACTTGCAAATTCATTCCGTTTACTATAGGCAACGGTACAGAAGAATTATGCACCAGCGACATATATATTATCTTATCAGGCGAACATGAGATTAACTGACACTGTTGGAGGTGGCGAAATGTGCTTCAGACTTTTAAAGTTGGTGGCAGTAAATATGTGCAGGGAACTGTGGTAGGGTCATGGTGTCAAAGATTAGACAGGACATAAATAGGCTCTTCGGCGCAACACGAACCAAGATGTCCATCGAAGCTGGAGCATTTGCCGACAGAAAGACAATTGAAGTTTAAGGAAATAAATCCTGGTCTAATCCGGACTGTTCTGATTTATATTTTCTGTTGTACATATGGAGGGGGCAGGGCATCTGGATTGCCTCTGTTTCGTGAAATACACTGCCCACTTCGAACACGATGGTGTCTCTGGGTTATATTTGTTGAGAGAAAGGAGGAGACGATCAGATGATCCCGTTCCTTTTCGATCAGAGGGCAGTATATTTAGCCCATATCTTTGTTTCAGTCTCCACAACATCACTTTCTATTGATCAGTCGTGGCACATTCTTGATCCGGCTCTTATGAAGACCCACGCCTTTAAGGATTTAATTCCGTTATAATTTAGTATATTTCCACTGAATGTGAATCTAAATTCTAAGCATTACGTTGCTAAAGAGATTTCTATCGAATTTGTGATTAAGTTTATAGGATTTATTTCCTTTCTAGTGAGAACAAGTTGACATTAATTTTCCCAGGGAGAGAAAGAGAAACGTTCTTCCATCGCCGTGACGATGGTTGCGTTTTCATATGTTCATAAATAACATGGAGCCCCGAGAGATAAATGTGTGGCTGTGTTTAGTTTACAATTATAAACCGGTGGGGCAGTTGTGCTTGAACACTGGAGGAAGAGTATCCATGTCTAAGCCACGAAACTACTCCGTAAGTTAAAAATCCCTCTCAAGTCCCCTTCCAAGATCGACGACTCCAAGACAGTTCAGTCTTTCTCGATCATTAACCTCGTCAGGCAGTTGCATTCTTGCAAATCATTGTACAATCGGCCAGATTGTCCTTTACCGATCCCACTCCCGTAGGGGCTCCTGTTTATTACAGACTCCATCAAGTGATTGGAGTCATCTTCTTCAGTATGATATGATGCAGTTAATTAAATCGAATATTAACATTCTTATCAACAAAGCTTTTGATCTTTACATCTTCCGTACATGAATGGTATCTTTCCTTGTTCAGCGAACCTGTAAATTACGATGAATGCCATCAAACCTTCTTCCAATAACTCAGGATATAATAATAGCTGACTTCCTGTTTGAAGCACTTCAGACGGATAGCTGCGTTGATAAAGGATTTTCTGGGGATTGTGACATATTTGTGGATCGAAATTCTGCACCACTTTGGAAGCAATTCCAGATATCTTGGCCCTACCAAATCTCCTCTGACCTTCGTACCTCTAATGGTAAACCGCGGATTGGAACGGGGTTGTCGGCATGCTGCGGTCATAGGCCGCAAGTGGAACGATTAAATTGTATTTCAGTGTGTTATTGTGGTTATTTCTCATGGTATTTCAAACTTCATTAAACATCACAATTCAAGTAAGCTAAATAGAATCCGAAGAATTCTTGACATTTCTTTTGACTTAGAGGGATAAATCAATTCATAAGCAGTAGATTAGTTATTTAAATATTCGTAACGTCTTCTTTCCTGTCATTAGAATTGAATCATGCCACCTTTCGCGTTATGCCTCCACAGTTTGCCCTGCACATATGTTATTCTCTGGTTTCACATTTAAGTATTTTGTGAATTTTTGTCACATTATAGTCACTTGTCCCTACCAGCCCATTTTATCTCTTCATTGTATATATTCCTTTAGGCTTTTAACAGTGTCAAGCTTTCTGTATTAGCGTTGAACTTCCCGTTTGGGGAAGCTGAATGCCAATCTGATACTCTTACTTAAAAGAAAACGTGAGCGGGTTGTGCAATCAAGAGAGACAAAGAGGTCTGTGCCTGAAAAACCTTGGAGCTTGGAAGAATTAGTGTTGACATTATCAAATAGAAAAGATCCCATTGGGTCGTGATAGGGTAGGTGTTGAGCTATGTTTACTTGCCAGACGGTTTCGAGCAACGTGGCCTAATTTCGAAATAAAGAGCTGAATCGGTAAAATCTGAAGTGCGTCTTAAATTGTTTTCCCAGTAATGTGTGAATCTCTGGAATTAACGACAGTGGAAGGTTGCCCAGGTATCATTAGATATAGTTAAGCGGCTGGAAATTAATATTTGAACGTTAAAGGAATTGAGGGTGTGGGGGCTTTGCGCAGTAAAGGAATTGAGGCTGGCATAGATCAGCTCTGACCACATTGAATGTGTGGCAGGCATAAGGGGCCCGGTGGCCCACTTCAGCTGCTATTTGTGCGGTTCGTTTGTTTTTTTATGTTCTCTTCTTCTGTCGTTGACATCATTTGGCGTCACGAAAGGAAACCTCCCACTTTCCATTCAGTGGGCAGCTGTTGATTTCCTCCCATTCGGCGGACGATTGTTTAGCTGGGAGTGACTCTTTCAAGTTCACTTGGTGAATCCCATTTCAGCCCGGAAGATCGAGCATTTCCCCAACTGACTGCAGTTACTCCGCGCATGTCGCTTATATTCTGCATAATTAGATGAAACCAGGGCGTACAATGAGCACTGTCACTAAAATGAATTCAAACTGTCAGATCATCAAAACAGACCGAGAAGAAAAGAAGTGGCAAATAGATTAACGGAGTAGGCAGTCAAGAGGCAGTGGCAGAAAATTACGAAACTGCTTCATAATACAACGAGAAGGAGAAGGATTTTTCAAGGGAAAACCAATAACCGTGGTTACCAAAAAGAGTTAGACAGTAACAACCTTACGAAAAGCATTTAGTTGCATAAAGGAGGTAGATATAAAGACGAAACAAAATGTAAAATATTGCAGTAATGACGAAAACGTTATTGACCAAAACAAAACCAGCCACAGAATTACTGGAGAGTGAGAGTTATCAGTATTGAATAAAATGTACCAATTGGGAAGGGCTTCAAAAGGAAGGGAATCTGGGAATAATAATGCAAGATATGGAAATGGGAAATGAATTAACCAGTTCATTTCCAGGACCACAATTGTCTATGCTAATCACAGGACACGCGTTCCTTCCACAGCAGAGACCCTCAACTTCCAGCTGCCTGATTGTTTAATTCCTCTTCCCACTCGCATTCTCACCTACCTGTCCATGCGCTCCTGCACCGTTACAGCGAGGCTAAACGCAGGCTTGAAGAGCAGCAGTTCATCTTGCCTAGTGATATTCTGCAACCTCTCTGATTCCATATCGAACTTTACAACTCCAAACGTGATTTCTGATCATTTTCTTTCTTGTTATCTTTGTGCACACTGGTTGTCCTGAGCACGTCCAAGAACACACAACACAAAATAAAAACACACTCGTATTTTAATTGCCACATTAACTTGTTTGGTCTCAGCATATCACAGATATTCCTTTTGTTCCATCCTTTCCACCAGAGGATGTGCAACTGTAAACAAACTTGTTTTCTCTATTTCCTCGTCCAGATCAAGGGCCATAGAGCGCAATTGTTCAGTCTGTTCCTGTTTCCAGAGTAGCTGCCTGACTTGTTAGGTGTTTTCAGCATTTTTTTAGTTTCTCTATACGAGACAGCTTTACAGAGCAAAGAAAACTGTTATTTTAAAAGTGATGTTACACATTATTTAATAGCTGGTCCCAACCGAGACCATATTTCGATCCCGAAAAAATATCTACAAAACTAGTCACGTGATTAATTGAAAGAACCTTTTTTTTATTGAAACGCGCGATGTGAGCATATGAATTGACTTGGATGTTTATCATTTTCTGTTTTCTTTCCCAAACCACGTCGCTTTTCTTGCTGAATTTTCTTCCTGTCGTGAATTACTTCATTCTTCCATATGTTCTCTTTCTCTTTGTGTTTTTGTTTCTTACTTCTCGCCTCATACGCTTATTATCACTGTGCTTTCCACGCTCTGTGCCAGCCGATGCCTCGTTCCCAATATTTCAGTTGTAGGTGTTTAAAATTAGCTCATTGACGCTCTTTATGTGGCCCGGCTATCAGAGATCCTGTTCCTTTTCTTGTGTGTGTCTTCCACCGCCGTTCTTGTTGTCCCGGGTAGCGATCGATAGGGACTAGCGGTGTTTCGTAGGGTCGAGCATACACATCTGGCAGGGGAGTGGCAATGATTTGCAGGGTGTTTTCTGGGGCTGAGGCTCGTCCATTGCACTCCGGCATGCCGACGCCTGCCATGTCTCAAATGTGGGACACACGACTGTAAAATGTGTGGTGGTGAGAACGGCGTTCGCGCTCTACTCTGATCTACAGTCAAAGCAAGATTACATTCTACTTGCACTGAACTTCTCCGCGCCTCTCCTTTTGCTCTTGTCGTAACGGAAACGTCCCAAGGCAAAGTGAGCGTCTTCGGTGGAGACGTTACTGGTTATAACTGACTGGTCACAATATGGTTTGCACTCTGCATGAAATTGAAGCATAAAGGCGGCGTGTAACTCTCCCACATTCCCTGTACTTCTATAGAAGAGAAGCGAGCTGCTTCGAATGAGATTGTGGCATGATGCCGAAGAAAGCAAGTTCAAAACTATGTTGCATGTGCAGCTAACATTGTTAAAAAACATTTGACGTGGAAATGACTAACGTCTAAAGAGTGTGGTGAACAACGTCATGCAGCAGGAAATACATGATCATGAGTATAAAGGAGATTGTCCTACTGATATCGGGAACTTTTTTGATACGGTGTTGTGATTAGTATCAAAGGAAAACAGCCGATATTTGCTGTCTCCAGCGCATCGCAACAACGGAGTGTAAGTGACAACGTTATTCTGTTTCTTTTGAGAACTGTTTGTTACCTGGATAAATTGAGCAGATGTTGCCTTCAAACTGAGGTCGGTGCCGAATGATGTCAGAAGCTGTTGAGTATTCCTGCATTTGTTGTTGGCATCAGCAGCAGGATGGACATTCAAATGATTTTCCGGACCATGTTGACTGGATCAGAACCATATTTTAGTAAAGCAGAGCATTGTATCAGCGAACTGATGCTGGTGCTTCCGAGCCAATAACGGCGATTTTTTAAAATTCCCCCAAATGGAACATTACAATGACACACCGGCAGTTGCTTGTTCCACAGTTTCACTCCGACAGATCGGGCCCATCAGTAATACCAGGGGATATTTTCTCCCTCGGAGTTCATTTCTGCACACCCAGGGTCCTTGCCATCGCTGCGCAGATCCCGAAAATGAATAAAATAAAAGATAATATAAGAAGTGGCGTGTGCCTGGCAGTTGGAAGCAATTATAGGAGATGATTTATCTCGGCCGGATGTCACGTTTCCAGCCCTCCCGGGCACAGGGCGACGTCGGTTTTTACGGTTCTATTTCACTCAAAGCTGTGGTCTGAATTTTCAGGGAATTTCACTTCATTGTTTGAAATTCACGGACGCCTGAGTGTTGAATCCGGAGAGTGAACCCAGCAAATCATGTGCTCTTCCACATCTCGGACACAAATCACAGCCTTATCAGTAATTTACCAAGTGCGTATCTCCCGCCGAACACAAATACAGACATTGGAACATAGAAAATAGGAGCTGGTGTCCACTACACCATTCACTGCTATCTCTGCTACTAATCTATGCTCAGTCATCTGTCCTAGAGTTCCCGCCATATCATTGAAATGTTTTGCGTCTCCAGATCTATCGATCCACTGCATAACCTACTTAGTGTTTTGGGGCGGGTCTTCCACAATTGTGAAGGGAGAGCGGTGCTATCCCGCGCCACACATAAAATTGAACTCTATTTTTCAAGACAAGTCCTTGATTGGGGTCAAGCATGAGCTAAGATTTCAGGATTGACGTTTTTCTGTGGCAGTGCAATTACGAGTTTCCCTATGCTCTATTCTGGATTATATTTCGGATGCTCTCAATAGATTAACAACATGGCTTCGATATCTGGATAAAAACGGAATAGTATTAAGTATTAAACATTAGCTTTCGTCAGCTCCAAGATACCACGACAGGTCGACTTCGATTATGGAAAAGCAAATGTGCAAAAACTGTGGAAACGATTACGTATCTGGAAGCCGAGTTTCAGTTGGAAGATGTCCTATCTAAAATGCATCAGTGAGGCATACATTGTGCCTTAGTCGGTGCTGCAGTTTAATATTGCTCGTTGGAAATCATTAGGCCACATTAAATTGCAAAAATGACAGGGGACCGTTGTAATCAAATGAGTAAAAGAGGCCGGCAGAAAGGCGGAGTGGAAATCCACACACAGCTTTCGGAATAAACAATGGATGTTAATTCAGCCTCTTTGAAGTACATAAATGGATGGCATCGTTGAAAGGAGATACATAGCAAGTGCAGAATACTTTCGAGACTCTGTCGCCAAAGTGTTCAATGAATTCTGTCTAATTTATCGATGTCATTATTTCCCAGTGTTACGTATCCTGCCCCAAAATGCAAGGAATGGTTGGTGAAAGCCTGGTAGCATTGCTGAGATATTCAGTATGTCCAGGACTGATTTCAGGAACGGTGTTGATAAAGTATTGGAAACCGCTGCTGCAGTGCCTCCGCGAATACTAAAGAAAGCTGATGAAACAGGGGTGAAACGCATTTCAATGCAATTTAAATAAAACAGGCATTTTGGTTCAGCAATTAATTGAAAAATGTGAGGAAATGTTTGGACAATTGGGCCGAGGTTTGGCATATAATAGACTCAGGGGTCGTCCATGCCGCACAGACACATAGAGAATGAACGGAGCAGTTTCAGAGAGAAGGTGAACCACGAGGAAAATTCATCATCATTTGATGCTTGCGTTTTGAATATATGTGAATTACAATATATTGCATAATTAGCTCTGTTGCCCTTTAATTTCATGAACATTGTTCAGCAGGCAAACACATAACGCAAAGACTCCTCCTGAGTCCTTGATCATATGTGGGGACAGCAGTATCCGTGTGTCGGCACAAGAGAAGATTGCTGTTTTGCTGGAAAGATTTGTTCGGACAGGAAATTACGTAGCAGAATTAAAAATAGATTCAGAAGCAATGAAATATTTATAAAGATAATGCAAGTCAATAAAATATCAGAAATAACTAGTCTGCGTCAATGGCCACCGATACGGCTATATTTTGTCAGATCATTCAATGGGTAAGGTCCGATGATTTAGGGCCGAATGGCCTCATTCTGTCCTGCAAAATACTGCTCTAGGTCTGTATACACATTGCAGCCAGTTTACAGACAACCAGTTGTCAATACAGAGCATTTCTATATGTTCTCAGATTGGTTGGACTGGTTGATATCATGAAACTTACGGAGATGCAGTAAGACTTATTCTAAATCAACTGCTTGTGGCTATCCCTTCCACCGCCAAAGCCACCGGAAAGACAAGAAGGCAACTAAATAATCCTCCCCGAGGAAGGCATATCTCACATTTCACCTGCGACATTCAACTCACTTCATCCTTTCACTCCACCTGATACCAACAATAATATAATTGATCAGTAACTGACGGAGATCGGGTTTGTTATAAGAAAATTTAAAACAATGAAAAAGTTTGTTTAACGACTCAGATATCGTGAAACAGGTTGGAGTCCACTGATGTTCTCCACAGAAATTCAGTTCAAGCAACATTAAATTAACTTCCTTCGAAAATCTTTGAAGAGTTAAATATGTTACACAACGACACAATGGGTAAAAATAGTTGACACTAAGTGTTTGTTGATTGGATTCTGTCTGATGTCACTGAGGAATACACTAATTGCCTTAATGGCCGTTCCGCTCCTTTGAATAAGAGCTCCTTTGAAACAGTGCATGCGGGCAGTTGGAAGGTTTCTCACAACTGATAGCTGTTTCCGATAGAAAATGGGATACCCACCAATTTACAACATCGTCAGAATTTACTGTCCTGTACTTGCAGCAGTCGGTATTCCTGGTAAGGTACTGGAACTGACTGCGATTTTGGTGGCGCCGTCTTTGTATCACTCTTGGAGCATTGCAGATGAACGATGTCTTTCTTTCCAGCTTCACAGTCCAATGTGTCATGTCAATCAGTGGAGATTGCAAAGAAATCGTTGTTGCTATTTCGTTTTCAAAATGCAATTTATGTTACTTCACGGGTTTAGTTTTGCATGGGAATTTGAGTAAGGTTTTTGATACAAATCTATACAAATCTATTATCAATATAAGCATATATTACTCATTTGTTATTAACATCACCGAATCCCAGAAGCACTTAAATATGTTTACAAGCTGCGCAGTCAGTAAGATTCCGTAGCAACATAACCTGTCAAAGGTAGCCAGTATTCACCGGCGCCACTGTGTGTGTGTTTTGCCAGCTGAGGCCTGGTCACTCCTCAGTCCACTCTGTGCCGTGATACCCATTTTTGGTCTCGGCAGTCCCAGCACAATTGCCCTCAGAATACCCAGAACATTTACTGTAAAAAAGCGATACATGACAGCTCTCAATTGAATCCGAAACAATTGCCAGCTTTTCATGTCTGTCCATGTAAATGTCGTTTGTCCTCTACTGTTATCCCGAACTGAGGGAATTATAATTGAACCGTCTCTCCGCAATCCGTGTGCTCTAAAGTTAGTGGGGCAAAGCACAAAATTCACGTGTCATTCTGCGAAACAAATGAATGTTAATGTAACTTCACCCCGCTTTCGAATTCTAGTCCAATTACGTACCAATCTGGCCATCATTCTGAAGTACCTCTATTTTGAATATTTCCTTTGTGTTAGCTTGGTAATATTTGGGGTTCCATCAACAAACATGACCTGCTTTTTTGGTGTTCCATGATAGCGGAAAAGCGCAGTCAAACCAATGAAAACTAATATGATTTTTTAAGAAGAGTTCTGTCTGTCAATTATTTATCTGTGCTTCTCCAAAGAGGAATAGTTTTGTCCTCAAAGCAGCGCCTGCAGGCGTTTCCCCGCTACTGACTCTTTGTCTCTTTCAGCGCCACCTTCAGCAAAAGGGAGAGGTTCTATTACGGTAACTATCCCGTTCATTTGACACTTCTTTTCTCGTTTTACATGTTACCATCTCATTGTTTTAAAATTCTTACAGATTTCCCCTGAACATGTTCATTTCCCATAATTTTTTCACTGATCACGCCTCTCCCGGTAACGCTAAATTTCAGTCCCGCGCAGTGCCCATTCGCACTATTGATCACTTCCTCCCTGAGGCTTCCCACATTCGAGGCACCTCTTTGGTATCTTCGTTTCTCGAGGCGGAGCGGTCAGAAAGTGACGGCTCAGTTTAACCAGGATTATCCGTCCCCCTGTTTCCGGATACACCAGAGGGCCGCTTGATATCTTGTGAGGCCAAAAGGCTTCCCCGTTGTCTCCAAATATCTGTCCTCATCAAATGAAATGCACTGAAGAAGTTTTTTCAGTTAGAATTATTGAAGAATTTCATTTCAACGGCAGGGCCATGAAGTAAGTTCATTTGAAGAAGTACAATACGTCATGTGATGTGGAATTAAAACACATCTCTCTGCTGCCTGTGCAGTTCCCCATTTAGACAATAGGGACTGCACTCGATGGCCGGCCCTCTCTTCACTACTTAACATAATCCGCCGGGGTCACCTTGCTCTCAACCTCCAGCTTTCCCTCCTGTCGGCTGGCTTCAATGTGAAAATGTCGAGACGTCAGTTGAACGTCGCCAGTGGCGTGTTAGTCTGATCGGGCATCCACATCCCATCTTGTCAGCGCAGGCGGGTTTGTACCCTGGCGGTACTCCAGACAGTAACACGATCACGCCAGGCAAACAAAGTCGCACTGACCAATCTGTGGCAAATGGTTGTAAATAACGTATCTTAACATTTATTTCAGTTAATTTAACGGCGATTGTGATCCTATCCCGCGGGAAATGTGGTCTCTCCAAATGCATCACTCGCTACCTGATGGTCATGGCAGCAGCGGATCTGATGGTGGTTATCGTTGCTGTCATATTAGAGAAGATTAATTATATCTATCTATTTGCTAATTTCCTGCACACAACTCCGGCGTGTTCAGTGCTACTTGTCCTGAATGTCGCAACCAGGGACTGTTCTGTTTGGTTGACCGTCGTTTTCACTTTCGATCGATACGTCGCCATCTGCTGTCAAAAACTGCGGAACCGATATTGCACCGAGAGAACAGCGACTCTGGTGATAGTAACAGTATGTGCAGTGTTTTGTGCCAAGGCTGTTCCATGTTACTATTCAGTGGATCCATGGCGCTGCGTCTCCGCAGCTGAATACTTTACGTCGCCCTTGTGGAGAGCCTACGAGTTATTTGACAGTATCACAACACCGTTATTACCAATCTGTTTAATTCTGTTGTTTAATGCTTTAACTGTCAGAAGGATTATGGTGACAAATAGAGTACGCCGGGAACTCCGGAGCAGCAGCGACAATCAGAAGGATCCAGAGGTGGAGAACAGGAGAAAGTCAATGATTTTATTGTTCGCTCTATCAGCCAATTTCATAATATTGTGGATGCCCTATGTTGTACATTCTGTGAATTGGCAAGTTGAAAACTATTCCTACACAGACAAATATTACAGCACACCGACCTATATCCTGCAGCAATGTGGGGTTATGCTGACATTTCTCAGTACCTGCACAAACACGTGTATCTATGTATTGACACAGAGGAAATTCAGGGAGGAGCTGAAGAATGGAGTGAAATATATGTTTGCATTAAAAGGGAAGACCTACAAATAGAATGCAAATCCAATAACTCCTACGTTCATCTTCAAAAGAGATATTTTCAAGAGTTTTGTAAATTTGTAGTTAATGAGACAACTATGTCCAGATTCCACTGTTTAACAGATCAGCGTTAATCCCGGAAAATCATTCAGCAGATTATGCAACAGCGATTAATTTATAATCTTTATTACATTATTATTGGTTGGGATATCATGAGATTTCAGTCCACCGTGGTTGGTCAAATAGTAACACAGATCTGAGCATGTGATCTGGATTTATCGGATATCTATGCAGTAAACAACTGGTTGACAAATTCTCAGTAAGGAAGCAAAAACATTACCAGTTTGCATATTGCGATCTCTCTGAGACCCCTGCTCTTCCTGATTTTTAGAAATGACTTGGTTGAGGATGTGGAAGGGTGGTTTAGTAAGTTTGCTGATGATACAAAAGTTGGTGGTGTTGTGGATAGTGTCGAAGATTGCTGCAGATTGCCACAGGTTATTGACAGAATGCAGAGATGGATGGAGAAGTGGCAAATGGAGTTCATCCCGGCAAAGTATGAAGTGATACACTTAGAGAGATCGAATTTGAAGGCAGAATACACGGGTAATGGCAGGACTTAACAGTGTGATGGATCCGAGGGATGTTGGGGTCCACGTCTGTAGATTTCAAGTTTACCGCGCAGGTTGATAGGGTTGTTAAAAAAGGCGTATAGTGTCTTGGCCTTCATTAGTCGGGGTACTGAGTTCAGGAGCCGCGAGGTAATGTTGCATTTTCTATGGAGCCCTGGTTAGAGCACACTTCGAGTATTCCTTTCAGTTTTGGTCACCTCATTGCAGGAATGATGTGGAAGCTTCAGAAACGGTACGGAGGAGATTTACCAGGAAGCTGCCTGGATTGAGAGCAGGTCTTATGAGGATATATTTAGTGAGCCAGGGCTGTTCTCTTTGGAGAGAAGGAAGATGAGAGGTGATTTGATAGAGGTGTACAAGATGATAAGAGGCATTGATCCAGTGGACAGTTGTCGGCTGCGTCGACACACTCATTGTCATTTCCGTCCATAAAATGCCCTACTCTTTCCCCGGTTAGGCCCTTTCCCTTAACATATTCATTTTTAAACATGGGCTTTCACTTAAATCAGTCTTCCAAGGGCATTTAGTGCCACGTCGACCCTCCTATTTCCTTCTTGAATTTCCGTTGCCCTTACTATATTCCTAAAGCGCCCCTCTTGTCTTTGGAGCGTTGTTCCTGCCATGTGATTCCTCCATTCATTACCCAGTCCTCGATATGCCTTGATATGCAGTATGTCTTGGACCTGCTACCCGTACATTTCGCCCTCATTTGAAAACGTCGGAACTGTACTCTCGCCTTTCACTTATTCCCACTTGTGCTATCTTGACCCACATTCAGGTAACTTCTCCAAGTCTACTTCTGCAATATCCTATATTATCTTGCTGAAATAGTCCTTCCCCCAATTCAGCACCTGAATATGTCGACCGCCCTTTCCCCTCACATATCTAAAGTTCCACTGTTCGGGTCATTATCTCTAAAATGCTCTCCAGCGAGCGGTCACTCACGTGCCCAGCTGAGTTGCTGAAGACCAATATCTATGTTATGGATCGAAAGGTTCTCCTCGATGCATCTTAAAATTATTGATCGCTCCATATATTCCACACTAAAGTAGTCCCAGTGAACATTAGGTGGATTAAAATTCCATACCACTGTCATCGTATTACACACAGTTTTCAACAATCGTTATTTCTCCGACCGTCAATCTCATGAACGTGACCATCGTCCACTCATGAGTTCAAAAATGCCTTGGATATCCGGATAAACACAGGTGGATAAATAGCAGTTTCAGATTGACAAAGAATCTGAAACCAAACGACTCCATCGAGTGGAAGCTCGGAGAGTTTCACATTCGTAAGACCCGGTGGCAAGAAGTCGGAAATAAGGAAGTGTTGCCTGGCAAATGAAGGAAAGGCTCTAAAATTCTAATTCGTGCTGATTTAATCATGGTGCGGTTTACCTGTTAAAAAGGTGGTAGAATTCATTGCATTTGTTGGCTTTATTTTTTTAAAAAATAATTTTCAACATTTTGATCGATGAGCTTGAAAACGCCTTAATGATCAGAAGCAAAAATAATATGAGGAAATATATACAGTGATAAGGACAAAAATCAGCATTGGTACAGGAACACGATTGGAGATCTCCGATTGAAGCATTGAGTGTCAGGAAATAGCCTGGAGTAAACTGAGAAAGGATAAAAACCTCGGTATTATTGAAAGGATTATGAAAATAAATGCGTGAAAAAATCGAGAATCTCGAATGAATATCAAGAACGCGAGACTAGATGGTCTGGTCGATTAGTGGGAGAGACTCCGTGCTTCAGGTGCAATGGCCCATTTTTCTGATGTGAAGTAATTGTCCTTCTGGCTATCTGAAAACGACGAGCCACCAGTCTGAACACCAATTCTTCGTGTGCGTTACCTGCGCTATTCCAGCGCTGGCTCTGATGGGTTTTGCATGGTGAATAGAGCAGAACGTCATTTTATTACATCTCACCCGACCACGACAATCACTTCCAGCACTATACCCATCCGAAAGGCAACAGGGCGGCGAAATCTTCCCATCCCACTAAACAGCTCGACATATTCTTCGTTTTACGCAAACTTGAAGACACGTACTGCATTTTATCAAACCATGTGCTGAGCCTAATATTACAAATGATAATTCTTTGAAGATGAGTGATCATATTCAGAATAATGTTGATCGTTAGAATCGTTGAGGTTACGTAGTTCAGTGGTCCCTTTGAGTAAGTAATGGGTTAAAAACTGTAACCATACATAGAGCTGATGGAAAGATACCTCACAAGCAAGAGCACGCAGGCTACTGACTCAATGGATAAGGTGTTAATTACTGTGTCCTGAACCTTGGTTTCAGACCCGTTATCTAGACAATAGGGGTACTGGGTGCAATAAACAACGAGTGAGAAGCTTATCCTACACAATGAGGGGTGATACCTGTCTTTGAATCTCTTGATTATAACTCAATTATGCTGGACATTAGGTGCATTGTCTGTCTCGGGATCTCTGTGGCTTGACCGAAACTCGCGGCGCCGCATGCATTAAGTGTGCGTGACAATAGCAGCATAAATTCCTGTCTGCTTCTTTGTACGGAGAGACCTCGGGAAGCAACTCTTAACGAGTGCTGAAGAGACGACAATTTGGCGATCCAGCCAGGAGTCCAAGAGCAGGTTTCGGAAACGTCATGAGCGATCTACGGGGGTAACGACTACCTGAGACGGAAGGGCCGGCAAGGTACGATTCACCTTGATCCCGCTGAGGGAGTCGGACACCTGATCGATCCTTTCGCTTGTTGAATATCCTCTGACAGACTCCTCGCGAACATATCCGGATGCCACAGGTAAGAGAGGATCGAGTCCCCCAGTTAAGTTCATTTCGTGTTCGGGGTTCGATTCCCCAGTTGAGGCAATTTCAGGTTCGGGGTTGGAGTCCCCAGTTAAGTTAGTTTTGCGTTTGGGGTTCGAGTCCCCAGTTTCGGGTTTGGGGTTCGAGTCCCCAGGTTTGTATTTTAAGTTTGTGAATTTCAAGGTTTTGAGCTCTACGTTTTGAGACCGGTTCTCCGGTACTCCCACCCTGCCTTCGACCGGTTCTTAAGGGGGGGGGAATCCCCTACGGGAAGGTCAGGAAACTGAAGTGGGTGAAGAAAATAGACCGATCTTGTAGATAATCGCAGCGAGTTGTACCGTACGATCTGGAAGAAAAATGGGAAAACTCTCGATCAGTCTGGGTCCAATACCCCACAATCCAAGTTATGTAAAGACGATGCGAAAAAAAACGAGAATAACTTCCGTAAATTATCGGCATGCCTCAATAAAAAAATGGGAAATGAAATATGGCCATGGGGGTGGGAGGTGGGGGGGGGGGACTTGGGATGTGGTTAAGTGCCTAAAGCCAGAAAGAGCGATTTTGGAGCGCAATACGGGGGAAAAATGGAAAATATTAATGTCTACTTGGAGAAAAACGGCCGAAGACCTAACAAATAAATAGAAACAGAATAGTTGGGAACATAATGCGCGCAGAAGGGGAATTCGTGTGTGCGATGAGAAGGGAAATCCTAAGAGTTGGGAAGTCCTGAAGTCTCAGTGCGGAGACCACGATGCTGAGAGGAACAGAAGGGAGAGAGTAGGGGAGATCAGGAGAATAAGGAAAAACATAGGAATAAAAAATAAAAGAAATAAGGATAAACTGAAGGTACCTCCAAACACGTCTGGCGTGCCCCTGTTGTTCCAAAATAATGATACGGACGAAAATGAGGAGGATTTGATGGTCCGACCCACAGCCCTTATAACTCCCCCCCCCGTGTCACTGCCGCCCTCAGAGAACGCAACTCGTCCGCAAACCGTTCCGCTCTCACCGCCAGCGTCTGACAGCCAAGTCCAGGCCCAAGGACAATTCCATGGCCTATAGCGTCCCAAACCAGGAATCAGCTTAGACGGAGAGAAAGGCCGCATATGAACGGCTCGAAGGCCATAGAAAACCGACGGAACTTTTTGGTAGGGGACAGACCTTTAATAGGTTCTTAGACAGACACCGATTATGACTCCTATTCTACCCCTGATTATGACGACCCGAAATATCCTGGCCCAACACCTATGTTGAATAAGGTAAAGGGAGCCAAGGCTAAACGACAGTTCCCCAACAGGAATGTTCCCAATCCCGATCCAACATAAACCAGCGCTAATCCTGCGATCCAAATCTACACCTCTTGGAACCTCAGGAGATAAGCCTAATCATGAGTCAGGTGCCAAACCGTAAAAACCAACGTGGAGGAATTCATAGATCATGTGATCGGAACAATTCCAATGTACAAGGCCACACCCCAAGCCCTTTGCAGTCTTTGTTGCATGGTCCTTACAACAAATGAGGCGGGAAGGTGGAAAGAACACCTGGAGAACTACCGGACTGGACAGTCTTTCAGGCGGCCACCGCTTCAGAACCAGGTAACCACCATTAGAACTGCCGTTCGCAAAACCCTCCAACAGCCAATTGACATAACTAAGGTTTTAGAATGCCGACCGGAACAGGGTGAGGACGGCCTAGATTTTTGGGACCGTTTATGTTCACTTTACGGTACCTATGCGGGGTCGATTCCTGTAACAGAGGCAATACATCCCCCAGTTTAACGCCTTCTATTGCAATGTATTCCTGAGGGAGTGGCGTTTTCTATCAGCACTGATAAAATTAATTGGTCTGACCATACACGACAAACCATGACTAGGGCCCCAGTCCACTTCTGAAGTAACGGGCACGATTCGAAAGCCTCAAAGATAAAACAGGAAGTGGTCCATAGACCACCTCGGACCCGATATCCCTACTGCGATAGTACAGGGTATCAAGTGGAACGGCAATTTTGTGTTCCAGGAGTGGTTGACTGGTCTGGTAAAGGGCATCCACTGTACCCCAACGACCCAAGAGCACCAGCGTATGGGTCCCTTGTGAGCCACCACCGCCCCCTCGTAAGTAGCCAGAACCCAGGGGACCCCAACAACCCGCACCGGCGAGCATCAGGTTGACAGGATGCTAACTTAGCGGGGCACCTGACCACTGGCGGCGGGACGGCCCCCACTACCGCAAACGGCAGACTAGACCCCTCGGTCTTCGACAACCTATTTCAACTAGCAACCCGTTTTCATCCTAACTAGCTGTGGGAAGTAGCCATTCCATGTACCCTACCCTCATCGATAACCCGGTTATTTGAACCCATCGTCAATTTCTTAGTTGAGGGAGAACCGATCCCCTTTATGAGCGACACGGGGGCAAATACCTCGACCCTCGAAGCTCCTTGTATCGCCCCGCATGGTTTTAACTGTCCACTGCCTCAGTTAAATTGAGCTGGCTGGAGGGACAGGAAAGATCCTCCCCTTTAACCGAAACTTTACAAATGAAATTTGGAGATCAGGAATGTCTGATCAAATTCGCTTCACACCAGACCTAGGACTTAACTTGGTCGTAAGGGACCTGCTCTGCTCCCTCCGACTCAAAATGCAATGCCTGGATGGAATTACCATTACCGGCCCGAAATCCCATATGAACCTCCGGATTCACTAGCCTCCTCAGTACTGGACGGTAGACTTCACGAACGGAGACTTTGACCCACCCTTTAAGACCCCTGATCCACATGAGACACTAGCTTATGACCCCACAGGGGCGTCAAGAGACCTGTAAGAGTTATATGCTCCCTCCTGGGTAGCATGGTGACTGTCACTATTTTAGGGGAAGTGGTGGGTAAGGAGGGGGCAGCAATTTTAGTCCAAGTGCCTAATGAGTTGTGGAATCAGGCAGGCTTCATGTCCCCTCACGTTACCCTGTCAGTTAATGAGGGTCATAAACCGAAAGAGCTGGGATTCCTCGCCCACCGACTTGAGGCACAGGCAGACACAGGCCTTTACGGGGTTCCCCAGATACTGCCAGAAGGGACCCTGACTTATTACCTCACCACTTTCTCGGTGACAGGCTGTTTACGCCACCATCAGCCACACCGACTCCCTTCCGTCGAGCCAATCCCCGATTTATGGGCCGCGTCGAAAGCTGAGGTAGGATTCACCCCAGTGACCCCAGTCCAAATCCATGGAAGATCGGAAACAGATTCATTACGTCCCACAGTAACCTCTTCGGAGAGAGGCACTTGACGGAATAACCCATTTAATAGATTCATTCTGCAAACGGAGCATTCTGATTCCTTGCCCCTGCAAGACACCCCCCCCCCCACCCATTTTACCCGGACGGACGGAATGGCGCCTTGCAAAATACCCGCGTAAGGTCAATGGTATAGTGGAGCCACTACATCCCGTAGTCCCGAACCCAGCCACCAATCTCAGTAGCATCCCTGCCAACTCCTGTATTTTTACTATTGTGGACCTGCAGCTTGCACTTTTTGCAGATCCCCAAACTCCTGATTCGCAGTACCTGTTTCTTTTCACCTTCCAAGTTCAGCAATACACCTGGACGCGCCTCCCGTAAACTTTTATACACTCACTGACTATTTTCTCCCAAGTTTGGCATAAACAACTCCAGGGGTTGTAACTTCCTTACAAATCCACCGTTGTCCAATATGTCGATGACCTTTTATTGGCAAGCCCCTCTGAGCTCGCGAACATCGTAGACACCAACAGACTACTTAAGACACTCTATGCTTGGGGATACATAATACTTCCACAGAAAGTAAAATGGACCCAGCGTCAGGTGAAATATCTGGGCACCCTCTTAAGTGCTACTGAGCGGCGGCTCACTCCTGAACGTATTGCACCCAGGATTGCTACCCCACTGTCCTCTACCACGACGGGTATGCGCGCATTCTTATGTATAGTAAATTTCTGCAGACGATGGCTACCTCATGTGGGCCTCCTTACCAAGAACCTCACACTCCTGGCTTCAGACAAGTCCGTGGGACCTTTTGAACCTACCAAGGAGCAAGATGAGGCCTTTCATAAGCTGATCCAGGCCCTTGCCAGCGCTCCGGCCCTGGGACGCCCTCGGTATGATCTACCATTTCCGCTTTTTGTGAATATCCTGGAAGACTGCGCTGCAGTCGTCCTTACAAAAACCCATGGGGATATAAAAAAGACCGCTGGAATTTAACTCTACTCGGCTGGACCCAGTTGTTAGGGGGCTCCCGCTGTGCTCACAGAATCTTCCAGCCATCTAGTTCCGAGTAACAGCAGCCTCCAATATAACCCTTCAACCATCAGTAGTTGTTTATTCCTCCCATACCTTAACGGCACACCTTACCGGTCATCAGATGCAACACCTTACCCAGGCTCGCTTAAACAGATACGAGGCAGCGCTCCTGAATAACCCACTCCTCAATTTTGCATATTGTACAACCATTAACCCTGCCACCTTTCTAGAGGCCCCGCGTGAGTATCTTTCAGATCCACCACATGACTGTTTAATGCGGAACCACTTTTTGACTACACCCCGTCCGGATCTTTCGGATAAGGCCTTCCAGTCAGCAGACTTAAACATGTATGTCGACTGTAGTTCCTCCGTTACCGACCAGGGGAACCGCCTTTGCGGCTATGCCATAGTAGGCGACTCCTACATTGTCGAGTCTGCATCATTGCAGCCCCCAGCCTCTGCCCAAAAAGCAGAACTCTTTGCCTTGAACAGAACTTGTATTTTAGCCAAGGAAGAAGTAGCTAACATCTTTACTCCTTCCCGATATGCTTTTGGAGTTGCCCATGATTTTGGCCAACTCTGGGCGCAGGGGTGATTATTTACCTCCACAGGTAGCCCTATAAAGAATGCGGTTTATGTAAAGAACCTCCTCCAAGCCATCCTCCTCTCTAACAAATGGCCATCATTAAATGCTCGGCTCACCTCCCAGACGCCTCCATAGTAACACAGGGCAATAGCAGAGCAGACGCAGAGGCTAAATTGGCAGCACACCAGGGTTCCAAAATCGTTTCGACTGCGGGAAAACAGGCAGATGCTTGCAAGCTAAAGATAACAAAGCAGGGCACCCTAGATATGGTCACTGTGCAGCACTTACAGTGGGAAGCTCCTTACTCAGAAAAAACCAAGTGTGGAAGGCGCACGGGTGTACGCACTCTGCGCCACATGACGTCTGGACTACTCCAGTCAGTGAAATATGTATACCTGATTCCTTGTTACCAATGTTTATTGACTGTCTGCATTCTGACACCTACCTTGGCAAGGAGGGAATGAATAACATTTTACCTCGAACCTGGTGACACCCCAGATTGGAGGAAGCAGCACAAGGCAAAATGAGATCGTGTTTTATATGCCAACAAACCAATGCTAGGAAAGGGGTGTGGTGCAGCCCAAGCAAAACCCCCTTGCCAGGTTGTCCTTTTGAATGTATGCAACTTGATTTTATTTAACTACCGTGTGTACTTTGTTAAAAGTGCTGTCTCATTATTGTTGATGTAGTTAGTGGACGGATTGGAACTTTTACAACCAGCAACAATAAGGCCTCAACGGTGGTAAAGTTATTGCTTACAGAGATCATACAAGGTTTGGGGTATCCCGACAGATAATGTCAGACAATTGTCCCCACTTCATAGTGAAAATAAATAAGGAATTGTAGGAGTCACTGAATATCGAAAAGCAGTTCCATTGCACCAAGCACCCTCAGGCAGCGGGTATAGTAGAACGAGCTAACGGCAACTTGAAGAATAAATTAAATAAATTAGTATCAGAGACAGGGCTAAATTGGCTGAATGTTCTCCCCTTAGCATTATACCACATGAGAATTACCCCCCCCCCCCCATTCGGCCACCGGGTTATCGGCTGCCGAAATTGTCTATGGACGTCATGGAAGAACTCCATGGAATGCTTACACCCAGCTTCCCCCCACCACCCTGGTTCACCTTAATATCATGGGGGATGAACTACAAAGCTATTTAAAACAACTTACCTCCTCTCTAAAGTTTCTTCATTCACAGGTGGAGGTTGCCTTTAAGCCACTGGAAGGACAGAATGTGGAACTGCTTGACCTGGAAATCGGAGATTCGGTACTGATACGAGATTGGGAACGCCCTGAACTGGGACCCCGGTGGAAGGCCCCTTCCAGATACTAGTTCAAACTCCTACAGCTGTGAAAGCACATGGTCAGGCACGCTGGATTCATCTGAGTGACTGTACACAATGGCCGCCGGAAGAAAAATGATGTTTCTTAAATTTGGACTCTTTACCATTACTCTTACGTGGGCAATAGAGGCTAATTTGTTTTGCAAAGCACATATGCAGCTGCATGGAAATCGCATCGTTTGCTACCTCTTGGCAGAATTAGTGGAAAGACTTGTTGTAGTCACACCAAGCTGAAGCCCCAGGGTTCTCCTAAAATATATACAATCAAAAACAAAGTGTATTGGGCAGACGGGAACTTACGGGAGGGTGTTGCCGGGTAAGTGCTTGGTAAATAATGGGGTTGTGGGATAGCGATCGAACAGCACCTGTATCCATGTGCCACCACCACTTGTATAGAGAGGATATGTGGATTAGGGGGTAGATGGATTAGTGTGAGTGTGCCTGCACTAGGTGTGTGGAATTACTTGCAGGGGAGCGATGGGTTTCTGGGGAATGGAACGGAACCCATCTAAAATTGTCTAATATCTCTTTAGAATGGCTGATCAGGGAGAATTACTTTAGAGAGCATGGGAGAAACGCTGTTGGAAATTCTTGGTATTCTCAGATATCCAGTCCATAACAATCGGGTAATGTAACCTCTTACCGGGCTAAGGAAGGGTATGTGTGCCTCTTTAATGGTACTTACACAACAGCCACGAGCAATCTGCCGGCCTGGTTTGCAATGGGAACGATCGGGTCGGGCACCAGCGCCTGCCCCCAGAAGACTCATGTCCGATGAAGACGTGTTGCGGTCTGTTAGTGAGGAGTTCTGTGAGGACTAGCGGGATCCTATTACGTTGGGATCTCCCTTATCGTTTTAGGCTATAGGTTTCGGAGTACTCCATCTCTCGAGGGTTAGGCAGGAAATATAGCCGAAAAAAACCGGAACTACCTTATTTGTGGACTGGCTGTGCTGCGAAACAGTATCATTAAGAGCCTGGAGGCAGTGAACCGGGAACTTACGGAGCCTCGACTTTATGTCCAGCAGACCCAGTATGCTGTGGACAACCTGTTGGCTCAGCAAGGAGGTGTATGTCTCACAGTTGGGGACGAATGTGTCCGCAATATGAGATATGAGTCCCACAACATTTCCCATGCTATTCAGGACATTCAGAAGCACGTAGAAAGCTTGAGGCAGGGATATACTGGAGGGGCGGGTTCTTTGGGGTGCTACTACGAGGATCGTGGTCATCATACCTGCTGTATGGAGTACTGAGGTTAATAGTTATTATTATAGTATGTTGTGTTGTGCTGGCCTGTTTAAATACTTGTTGCAAGGTGCTTATTAATAAACTCTCGGCCCCTTTCTCGGCGCCCCTCTAGATTATCATGAACCGATAACAGTAGGGAATGTGGAAGTAAAGGCTTAAGAAACTGTGACTGACTGTATCAATACATACAGCTGTATGGATAAATAACTTGCAAGCAAGAGCAGGCAAGCTAATGACTCAGGGCGAGGTGATAATTGTTTTTTCCGGGACCTTGGTGCCAGGCCAATGCACGAGACGGTAACGGTGGTGGGTGTAATAAACAGACTAGAGTAAGTTTTCTTTAAACAATCAGGGCGATACCTGTCTTTGAATCTCTTGATTATAACTCAATTATGTTGGACAATAGGTGTGATGTCTGTCTTTGGTTCTCTGAGGCCTGACCGAAACTAGTGGAGCCGAATTCATTAAGTGTGCGTGAAATATCTGTATAAATTACTGTCTGCTGCTTTGGACTGCGGAGACCTCCGATAAATACTCTGCATGAGAGTTTGAGGAGAATTATTTCGCAGTATACTGCTAATAAACGCGCTTGATCGAATCAACATTGTGGCACTGTGTTACTTTGCAGCGTAGAGAAGTTGGAACTCAAAACAGGGAGAAGACTTTAGTGGGAATGACCTGCAAAGCTGTGGGGAGAGAGTGGTATATGGGACAGATGGGACTGTTGTACTGGTAGCTGGCACAGATTCGATGGGTCAAATGGCCACCTCCTGTCCCAGAATGACCCTGTGCCCAATACTGGACTGATAAAAACACAATACAGTCTCCTAAGAGTCTTCTAAACTCCAGGGTGGACACAGTCATTTTGTGTAACAAGGGAACACTTCTGTAAAAACACGGGCACTGTATTCCAAGCACACTGAGCTGCCTCAGCACAGCACCGGCCAGTGAGGACACAGACCAGTACAACATTTCAGCTCTCTCATACAGGGACTGAGATTTAACAAAACACAATACTGATGGCGCAGAGCTGGAGAATCCCAGCATTGCACTGTAACCCTGACATATAAACATCATCAGCACCGTACAGTAAGGGCACAGACCTTTACAACAGCCGGCACTGTACTGTAAGGGCACAGACCTTAACAACAGCCTGCACTGCACTGTAAGGGCACAGGTCTTAACAACTGCTTGCACTGTAATGCAAGTTCACAGACATTACAACAGCCGGCACTGTACTGTAAGGGCACAGACCTTGACAGCAGCCGACACTGTACCGTAAGGGGACAGACCGTTTCAACAGCTAACACTGTACTAAGGACACAGACCACAACAACAGCCAGCATGGTACTTCAAGGGCACAGACCTTTACAACAGCCGACACTGTACTGGCAGGACACAGACTTTTACAACAGCCGGTACTGTACTGTGAGGGCAGAGAAATTTTACAACAGCCGGTACTGTACTGTAAGGGCAGAGACCTTTACAACAGCCGGCACTGTACTGCAAAGGCGCGGACATTTACAACAGCAAAAACTGTACTGTAAAGATATAGACCTTTACAACAGCGGGCACTGTAGTCTAAGGGCAGAGGTCTTTACATCAGACGCCAGTGTACTGTAAGGGGACAGACTTTTACATTACCGTGCCAGCTGTTGTAAAGGAACAGACAGGAGAAGGTAACTGCAAGGTGAGAAGTTACCTCCGGGCAGACCTACATTCACGAAGTGGAAATGTATTGAAAGCTAAACAGTGATAGTTCAGGGCCAACGCGTTTCTGTCAGGGTGAAGATGAAGGATGGTAACTCGCTGGTAACCTGGACGTCAAGGAGTACTGAGGATTTGATGAAAAGAATAAGCAGCATGTGGTGGGTAAAGAGCACTGAAGGCTGGGGAGGCCCTTCAAGTGCACAGAGAGTGGGTGTGGTGTGTGACTCGCAGAAATAACAGGGCAAAGAAGTCACAAAATATCAGCAACAGCTGAGATTAAGGGAAAACTCAAGGATTTTTATGTATATAAAGAGCAAGAGGGTAACCGGGGAATATGGGTCCTGTGCGGTACCAAAGTAACATACTGTGTGTGGGGCCAGAGGGTGTGGGCAAGGTCTGAAATGAATCGTTCACATCTGTGTTCACTGAGGAGAAAGACATTGTATCTGGAGATTTCAGTTGGGGCAGTGACATTCTAGGGCACATTAATATTAAAAAGGAGGAGGTATTGGATGCCTCATCAGGGATAAAGGTGAATAAATCCCAGGGCCTGAGGAGATGCATCCCAGGATGCTGTGGGAGACAACGAAGGAGATTGTTGGGGCCTTGACGGAGATATTTAAATCTTCACTGGTCACAGATGAGGTGCTAGATGACTGGAAGATATCAAATGTGGGAACTTTATTCAGGAAAGAGAGCAGGGATAAGCCAGATAGTTAAAGGCCAGTGAGTCCAATATCTGCAGTTGGAAAATTATTTGAAGGAAAACCTTGAGGAACCGGAATAATCTGCACTTGGAAGGGCAGGGATTGATCAGAGACAGTCAGTTCGGATTGGTTGGCGAGAAATCCTGTCTGCCTAATTTAATTCAGCTTGTTGAACAGGAAACTAAATATATTGACGAGGGCAGTGTGGGTGATGTGACGTACACAGACTTCTGTGTGGGAGATTTGAACTAGTCTGTGTTGTGTTGCAACATTTGGGTGAATGGAAAGGAGACTGTTATTCTGCCTGTAGATGTGTGTCCAGTGGTCTTCGAAAGGAATCAGTGCTGGGACCTCAGTTTGATCAGAGAAAAATGTACATGAGCTGATTAGCTTGCAGATGACAAAATTGTTGGTGGAGTTGTGGTTGGTGAAGAAGATTATGCAAAGGATACAGCAGGATATAGATCAGTTGGAAATATGGGCAGAGAAATGGAAGATGGAGGTTAATCTGGACAAGTGTGGGGTGTTCACTTAGTGAGGTCAAATGTTGGAGGAAAGTGCACAGTAAATGGCAGCTCCCTTCGGAGCATTGATGTACTGAGGGATCTTGGTACGCAAGTTCATAACTTCATGGAAGTGGCAACACAAGGAGAAGGTGGTACAGTAGGTGTCGGCACACTTGCCGTCCTCAGTAGGGTAATTGAATATAAAACTTGGGCAGTCATGTTGCAGCTCTAGAAAACTTCGTTTCGGCCACTTTTGGAGAACTGGGTGCAGTTTTGTTTGCCACAATACAGGAAGGATGTAAAGGTGCTGCAGAGCTTCACCAATGTGTTCCCGGGATTAGACAGGATTTGCTGCGAGGAAAGTTTGGATAAACTTTGAGGGTTTTCTCTGGAGGATGTGGGCTGAGCTGAGGGAAGTACATACAATGAAGAGTGACGTAGATGGTGTGGACAGGCAGAGTGTTTTTCCTCAGGTGTAAATATAAACACTGCTGGGTAGAGATTTAAGGTGAGAGGGTGGAAGTTTGAAGGAGATTTAGGAGGCTAGTTTTATTTCACACAGGGAGGGGTCGGTGCCTGGAACACGCGGCCAGTGGAGGTGATGGAAACAGATCCAATGGAGAAACATTGAAGTGGCATTTAGACATCCCCATGAACAGACAGTGGATGGAAGTACACAGACCAGGTGCTGGCAGATGTGCAGTCTGAATTGTCATCATTGTCGGCACAGGCAGTGGTGGCTGAAGGGCCTGTTCCTGGGCGTATTTGCAGCTACAGCAGGTAGTGAGGAAAGCCGACCTTTAGTTGATGGGGGAACTGAGTACAAATGTGGGCAGGTTATGCCTCATTGATGGAGGGCAGTGGGGAGGCCACTTGTACAGTGTTGGGCTCTTTATTTAAGGAAGGATGTTAATGTATTGGGAGCAGTTCAGAGAAGGTTTACTGGACCAACAATGGCACTGGGCCTGTTGCCTGATGAGGAAAGGTTAGACAGTCTGGGCTTGTATCTGCTGCAGTTTAGAAGAGAGAGAGAGGGGCGATTAGAACAGGAAGAAGTCCCGAGGGGTCCTGACAGGCCACGTGGGGAGAGGATGGTTCAACGTGTGGGAGAATGTGGGAATGGAGACTGCTGTTTAATGATAAGGGGTCTCGCATTTCAGCCAAGGATAATTTTGGATTTTTTTTAATGGTTATGTTTTTTTTTTGCAAAGATTTTTGTTTTGCCTTAGAGGATGTTGGGTCTTTGGAATTCTCTTCGCCAAATGGTGTTGGGAGCAGAGTTATTGAACCTTCCTAAGGGAGAGGTGTTCAGCTATATTAAGGGGGTGAGATTTTACTGTGGGCTGACAGGAACCTGGAGTTTGATGTTAAACTGAAACCAGCCGTGACCTTATTAAATGACAGAACAGGTGGGAGGGCTAAGTGGAGACTCCTGCTCCTAATTCGGATGTCGATGTGTCTGTGTGTCCCTGTGGGGTGGTGACCAGGACTAGACACAGAGCTGCAGCTGTGGCCGAACTTGTGTTTCTATAATTCCAGCAAAGCTCCCTCTGGCATTCTGTGCCTTCAGCCAACAAAGCCAGGTCTCCCATCCGCCTCCTTAACCAACCAACCCACCAACCGACCTGTCCCCCTACCTTCAGGGACCTGTCCACGTGCTCCTTAGTGTCTTTCTGCGCCACCACACTTCTTCACATCCCCCCATGTACTGGGTGTCCCCCAGCCGTGTTTGTTCTCCCCACCTGCATCACCTCACTTCTCCGGATTAAATTTCATTTGCCCCCTGTCTGTCCACCTACCCAGCACACTGATATCTTCCTGCAGCCTTCAGCTTCCCTCCGCACTGTCTGCCACACGGCCAATTATTGTAACATCGGCAAACTCCTCCAGCAGCTCCTCACACTGACAGGAAAGTCGTCCCTTTCCACAAAACAATAGGGCCCTGGTCCTGGTCCCCAGGGAGTACCACTGTAGGCAACCTTCAGGCACTGAAGCCCTTGTGAACAGTTCTCATTTACTGTCACTCACAGAGTCTGGCAATCAACTTGTTACTTTGTCTTGGATCCCATGGGATCGACCTTCCCTGTGAGATTTGTCCAACATCTTGTTGACATAAACATGGACCACATCATGCACACGCTACAGAACACACAACAGTACAGCACAGGAATAGGCCCTTCAGCCCACAGTGTCTGTTCCGACAGTGATGCCAAATTAAACTAATCCCTCCACCTGCGCATTATCCATATTCCTCCAATCCCTGCACATTGATGTACCTGTCTGAACCTATTGAAACTACTCTCATGTCTATTTCCACTACCACCCTGGCAGTGTGTTCCAGGCAACTTCCTCCTGTGGAAAATAAATTTGCCCGCACATCCCCAGTAAACGTTCTCCTTCTCACCATAAAACCATGGCCTGTCGTGTTTGACATATCTACACGGGAAAAAGACACTGACTCTCTCCCCTGGCTCTCCTGATATAATTTTATGAACTTCTATCTGGTCTCCCCTCAGCCTCCGCCGCTCCAGAGAACACAATCCAAGTTTGTCCAACCTTTCCTTAGTTCTAATGCCCTCTTATCCAGGCATATCGTGGCGAAGCTCTTCCACACCTTCCACAAAGCCTCCACATCCTTCCTGCAATGGGGGACCAGAACTACACACAATAATCCAAAGACAGCCTGAACAATGTGATTTCCAATTGCAACAAGACTTTCTGACACTTATACTTGATGCACTTCTCACTGAGGGCAGGCGTGCCACACGTGTCCTTCACCACTCTGTCCTCCTTTGATGCAACTTCCAGGGAGATATGGACTTGGACCCCAAGATCCCTCTGGACATCACAGTTCCTGAGGGTCCTGCCATTTACTGTGTACTTTCCTTTTATATTCAACCTCACAAAGTGCAACACCGCACACTAGCCAGGATTAAACATCACTCTTTTCATCGACTCTCCGGACAAATAATCACAACAGCTCCAACCTTCCCTTCTCAGATTCGTGGTGACTACTCCAGAGAACAACTCTCTGCCATTCTCAGTGGTGATTCCTGCCATCCCTCAGAATTACCCCAGCACTGTTGTGACGGTGATGGGCCTGTAATAAATCAATCCGTCCCTGTCTCCCTCTGTAAACACAGACACCAAGTAAGCAGTCTTCCAGTCCTCCGGCAACCCACCGGTAGCCAGACAGGGCCGGGAAATGATGCGCAGGGTCTCTGCAATTTCCCCCCACGCTGCTCTGAACAGCCCGGGATGTGTTCATCAGGGCCACTGAGTTATCTGTGTGTAAAGTTGCTGAACAATGTTTCTTCCCTCTGATCCGTCCCTCTCTCCCACTCCTCCTGCTCCTGTTCCTTATGTTCTCATTCAGCCCCTCGTGTCTTCTCCACCGGTCAATGAGGTCACGGCTGGTTTTTGACCTCAGCACTACCCTCCTGTACTACACACAGGTACAGTGACTCCCCAGGTGACGGAATATCTCCCAGAAACTATCCGTTTCAGCCCTGACTAAACTGAAACCTGGGTCTCCACAGTCCACAAGTCAAGAATTTCAAGGTGAACCCTCCGCTGATGAAGGGAGAATCTTATGGATTTTGTCCTTGAAGGTCCAACCCCTCATTCTGAGACATACTGTGACCCTTCACTGCTGACCCCTCAGACAGCAGAAACACCTTCCCTGTATCCGGTCTGTCACACACTCCAAAAATTCTGCAAGTCTCCATTGGATCTCCCATTCTTATCCTTAACACCAGGGAATACAGGCCCAGCTCACTCACTGTCCTCTCACACAGGGGGCCTGCCCTCCCTGGACCGAGTCCAGTTAGTGTGGGGAACAGTCACTTCACTCCTTCTGTTGCAGGTATATCCTTCCTGAGGTAGTGTGACCAAACCTGGCAACGACATTCAAGGTGCGCTCTCACCGGTGCCCTATATAATCCCAGTCAGACATCTCTACTCCTGCTCTCCAATCCTCCTGCATCACAGGACAAAATGCCGTCAGCCTCCATAATTACCTGCTGTCCCTGCAAGGTCACTTTCAGTGGTCTGTTTACAAGGACACGCAGGTCCCTTTGAACATTTCACTCTGTCCCAATGGTAAAAGCTCTCTCCTTTTCTGTTTCCTCTGGGAGTGGATGAGCTCACATTTCCCCACAGTTTGTTCCATCTGCCCCGTCCTCAGCCATTCACTTATCCTCTCTGCAACCTTCTCACAGTTGACACTGGCCCCCAGCTCTGTAACACCAGCAGACTGCGAGTCACAGAGTTATGCAGCACGAAAACAGTCCCTTCAGCCCAACTCGTCCTTGCCGACCAAGTGGCCTTCCTGAACTGTTCCCATTTGCCTACATTTGCCCCACATCCCTCTAAACCTTTCCTCTCCATGGAACTGTCCAAATGCCTTTTAAGTGTTGTAACCGTACCTGCCTTTACCACCTCTTCTGGCAGCTCAGTCCTTTACGCACCACGGTCTATGTGATAAACCTTCCCCGAGGTCTCTTTTAGATCTTTCCTATCTCACTTTATACCTGTTCCTCTAGTTTTGGACTCCACTCCCCTGAGGAAAAGACATCGGCTGTTCAGCTGGGGAGAAAAAGCCTAAAAGATTTAGCCTATCCAATCTCTCCTCATCACCCAGACAATTGGTTCCCAGTAACATACTCATACCTCTTTTGCACCCTTTCCAGTTGAAAGACCTCTACCTGACAGCAGAACACCCAGAACTGTAGGCAGTGCTCCAAATACAGTTGTCTCAAAGGCGTGTACAATTGTAACATTAGGTCCCAGTTCTGGTACCCAATATTATGACCGATGAAAGCATGCATGTCAAATGACTTCTTCACCACCCTGTCTACGTGTGTTGCCATTTTGAAGGAATGAGGTACCTGCACCGCGTTGTCTCTTCATTTTCCAACACTCCCAGGGCCGGTTTACCTTACCAAGATGTAACATTTCGCATTTATCTTCCGTTCCTCGGCCCATTGACCTAGTTGATCCAAATCCATTTTTAATCTTAGATAAACGTCTTTAATGTGCACTATACCACCCATTTAGTATCCTCTGCAAAGACTAACAATGCTGCCGACACTCTTATCCAAATCTTTTCATACAAACGATGAAACACAGCAGACCCAGCACCGATCCCTGCGGCACACCGCTGGTCACGTTACACTAGTCTGAAAAACAACCCTTGATCACAACCCGCTGTCTCCAACCATCAAGCTAATATTGTGTCCATTTGACCAGCTCACCCTGGGTCCCATATGATCTAACTTTGCAGACTAACCAATCATGCGGGACCTTTTCAAAGTCCTTGCCGAAGCCCCTGCAGACAACGTCTACCACATTTCTCTCATCTTCTTGGTTACCTCTTCAAATCACTCGACTAAATTTGAGATACACAATTTTCCCCACACAGAGATATGCTGACTATCCATAATCAGTCCTGCCTTTCCAAATGAATGTACATCCTGTCTCTCAGAATCACTGCCAATAACTTACCCACTGATTGTTTTTTTGCTGTTTTCATACAGAACGTGGTGACTATTTGAAACGAGCTGCCAGAAGAGGTGGTACAGGCGGGAAGAGTTACAACATTTAAAAGGCATTTGGACAGTTCCAGGGAGTGAAAAGGTTTACAGGGATGTGGGCCAAATGCAGGCAAATGGGAACACATCAGGAAGGTTACTCGGTCCCCTCCAATAACTGACTGACCCACCGGTTAGCCTTGAGCCTTCACTATTAGCCTCAATAGTCAAATGTTCTTTGGTTTTTCTTTGCAGTCTTTCTGAAATTAAGGCACCATTTCAGTCACCCACCAGTCTTCCCGTACCTCACCTGCAGCTATTGGTGATACAAACATCTCTGCATGGGGTCCCACAATTTCTTCCGGAGATCCACAAAATGTCCAACGAGACAGGCCTCGGGGATTTACCTAACTTTATGCGTTTTAAGACTTCCAACACCTCGTCTAATGTGGTCCTGTTAACTTTACCGAGTCCCCGAGCATCCATGCCCAATTTCCCGGCAGTTCCCGAGCATCCATGTCCATCTCCATGGTAAATAGAGATGATAAATATTTGTTTAGGCCCTCGCCCATCTCCTGCGGTTACACGCACATTTGACTTTGTTATTCTTTCAAGAGCGTTTTCTCATTTGCTTTTTAACTGTTGTGTTGGAAATGTGTGCCTGCGTCTTGGACTCAGTGTGGGACTGATTGACTCTGCTGTCTCTCACTTGTGGAACTGAGAAGCTGTCGATGTATCTGTGCTCTGTAACGTACCTTGTGTTTGAGAGACGGAGAAGCTGCTCTGTTCTTGTGTCTTGGGAGGAGGGAACATCAGAGCTGATTGAAGTCTCTTCCTGTGGGAAGGAAAAGGAAACGGGATTAGTGAAGGCGAGGTAAAAGACGGATCGCTGTGTGAAGCGGCCAGTGCATCCAGTGCCAGTGTGTGAGGCCGCTGCAGGGCTGCAGTTCGCAGCTTCTGCCGACGAGCAGAGGGCGGCAGCTCCGCACCAAGTGAGGGACACACACACCACCACATCCCGGGACGCATCCGGGAATGGGAATGCCCATGGAGCAGGGAGATTTACACAGCGTGCATTTCCATTCACCCCAGCCGGCTGAGACGCCGCTCAACTGGACCCAAACAGCTGCTGTTTAAACTGTGTCCCCACAGTTCTCACAGGGAGTCTGCAGCAGACGCTCTTTATAAAACTGCCCCCACCCGTAGTTCCCGGCTCTGTGTCCACTGCTCACTGTCCAGTAACAACACACACGGAGAGACTGGAACCAAACCGCGGACATTCCCTCCAGATCTGGGGAGAGGAAGCAGCAGTGACCGTCACCGGCACCTCCACCCCACTCAGCTTCCCCCGCCCTGCCCAGCCCAGCCCAGCCCAGCCCAGCCCAGCCCAGCCCAGCCCCAGCCCGGGATCGGCCTATCCCTCCCCAGTCACTCCATGTTGCGGACCTAGTCGCTGCTCCACTCCGCCTCTTCCCCTCAGCCGCCGCCTCCACCGCCCCGGGTCCAGATTCAGTGCCGATCCCTGAGCCCATCTGCGGAGCGGCTCCCAGAGCGATGCGCTGCTGCTGCTCGAAGAAAGCTGCTGTTAGCGCCCTGCCCCCACGCCCGGGAGCTCTCCATTCCCGGTTACTTTAAACCCGCTCCCGCCGGTCGCTGAGAGAATAGCGCTCACAAGCGGAGCTGCAGCAGTCGGCGCATGTGCTCTGCCGCCGGCTGTCAATCAGGGCCGGGGGCGGGGCTACGCGGCGCATGCTCTCCTGTCCGCCCGACGTCACAGAGCGAAGGCAAGCCGGACCTTTCCCCAATTCACTTTGATCGCAGTCTGAATGAAGGGTCCGGGCTGGGGGAGGGACAGGGCGGCTTTAAACCCGTGACCCGTCCACTGTAGAACATGTCCACTTGGTATCGTTCTCTGCAATGTGCTTCAGCTGTTGCTGAGGCTGAACACAAAAGTCCCTTCTCGGGAGACTCTCCCGTCCCGGGCTCACTTGCAGACCGGGATGATCCACATTCATAATATAATATGAACTGATCATGAGGACACTAAATTCTTTTCCGCTTTTACATTTTATTGTTCAGACATCTTCTGTTATTTCCAGTTAATATTTGAAAGCAGAAAACCCATCTCCCCGTCGGGGAATTGAACCCCGATCTCCCGTTTGACAGACGGGGATACCAACCACTATACTAACAAGGAACCGACAGGATTATGCGGTCTGTCATGTGGATGTCAGGGCACCGGAGGGTTCACAGGATCATGCCCGTGTTTGTTTGTTGGCTGTTTATCGGCAGCTTTCAGACTCCCACCTCACTGTGTGACCGGAGGCGTCTTAGGATTGTCCAACGATACCGTCACATTGAGTTCAAGGACTGGCCGGAGACTGGACTCCCATTTGGGCCGAGCTGAGTGTGGTTGGGAAGGAAACTTATAATCAGGATTTTTCTTCTAGTTCTGTGATGTGTGAGGCAGGAAACCATTTGTAGCCCTTCGACTATTCAGGGGTCAACTCTCACTTCGGTCCGATCCCGCGTGAATAATCATTGGGTGGTCACAAGATCACAAGACAAGGGAGCAGAAGTAGGCCACTCGGCCCATCTTTTCTACTCCAAATTAAAGGGGAAAAATGACAATTAATGAGAAATGGCGGTGGGGGGGGAAGCAATGGAACAAAAACTATTCTAACCCCGATTTCCGGCATCCCCATATCTCTTGATACCTTGACTAATTATATACCTATCTATCTCCTCCTTAAACGCCTCAAATGATCATGCCTCCACTATTGTACGTGGAAAGGAATTCAATAAGTTAAGTACCCTCTGGTTAAAGAAATTTCCCCTCAACTCTGTTTTAAACCTGTACCCTCTAATTCTAAGATTGTGCCCTCTGGTCCTGGACTCACCCACCAAGGTTAACAGCTTGGCCACATATACTCTGTCCAGTCCTTTCAACATTTTAAATGTTTCTATGAGGTCCCCTCTCATTCTCCTGTAGTCCAGCGCTTACATTCCAAAAGCCGACAAACGCTCATCAGATGCAAGCCCATTCATTCCGGAAATCCTCGTCATAAATCTCCTCTGAACCCTCTCCAACATCAGCACATCCTTCTTAAGATATGGGGCCCAAAACTGTACACAGTATTCCAAATGAGGCATCACTAGTTCGCCGTAGACCCTCATCAACACTTCCTTACTTTTATATACTATACCTCTCGAAATGAATAGCAACATAGCATTCGCTTTCTTTACCACCGATCCGACCTGGTGGTTAACACTTAGGGTATCCTGCACGATACCCCCAAGTCCCTTTGTACTTCTGTACTTTGAATTTTCACCCCTTCCAGATAATAATCTGCCCGTTTATTTCTGTTTCGAAAGTGTAAAACCGCACATTTGCTAACATGGCCCAGAAGACGTATTCACACTGAGTGAGGTCAGTCTGTCCACCCGGGCTCTCTGTCTGTGTTCACCTTGTGGTATCTCTCCCCTCACTCCTCCTCCCTTCCCAGAGGAACGTTAACCTGCACTTCTCCACGCACAGATTTAATATAGAGTCACAACGTCATGCAGCACAGAAACAGGCCCTTCAGCCCTTCATGTCCATGCTGAGCATTAAGTACCCATCTCTACCAATCTCACCAAACAGCACTTAGTCTGTTGCTTTCACTGCCTTGGCGACTCCAGGGATCGTTTGGATCCTTGCCAAACACCGCGACAGTCCGTGCCTCCGGCACCCACTCATGGGGTGCATTCCAGGATCCAACCACCCTCTTCGTGGGGAAGTTCTTCCTCTGATTTTCGCCGGTAACAGACACGTCAGCTACGGGGAACCGTTTCCCACTATCTCCGCCGCTGATGCTGTGAGATAACTCTTCAATGTCCTGGTCACCGTCCTTCGCTCCGTGGAAAATACCCCCAGTCTGTCCAGTCTCTGCTCATAACTGAAACGGTCCTCCTCAGACAACATCCTGCTGATGATGCCCCGCAACCTCTCCTGTCCATTCCGGGCTCCGTCACTCCCTCTATGAACGGGAACATCCCATTGTTATACTGACCAGCCCGCATCTTATCGCGCGGCTCTCCTTTGTGTTAACAGAGACGTTCAGCGTTCAGAACGGGACTGAAGCTGCCGCCCCTCTCTTAAATTCTATCGCCTCCGCCTCCTCTGTCTCCTGATATTTTACCTGCACAATATTTTGTCCGCTCAGACTCAGCCTGCGCTCTGCCCCGCAGAGGCTTTGGATCTGAGCAGGCAACGGTAAGTTACTGACTCTCCCATATGGGACGGTTCTGCAACAGGCCAGCAGGTTGTTAACCCCACCCTTGACCCGCGGTCCGAGCCCGGCGCTTCACTCCGGCAAAAAGCGAAGGTGTGTCATGGCCGGGGATACTTTTTTCCTCACTCCGTTCCTTTCAAGTAAGTCTCAGATCCCGAAACTGAATCAATAAAAGGATGACACAGAACAAAGAGGGGGATGTCTGGGAGTTGATGAGCGAAATATTGGAAGTGATTTATCCCTGTCAGATGTCACTTTTCAAGCTCACTGGGGCTCGGGGCAACGTCGCATTTCTTCAGTTATTTCCGTACATTGTTCAAAATTTACTGTCGCCAGCGTGGAGATGCCGGGGATTGAACCCGGGACCTCATACATGCAAAGCATGCGCTCTCCCACTGAGCTACATCCCCGATACAAGGGAGCAGGTTTTGAGAGGCAGCAGACTGTAGATGCTGGAATCTGGAGCAATACGCAAAGTGCTGGAGGGACTCAGCGGATCAGGCATCATATACGGAGGGATCAGGTCCCGAATGATGGATCACCATCATTCCAGATGAAGGATCAGGACCCGAAACTTCCCCAGTCCATTTCCCTCCACAGAAGCTGCCTGACCCGCTGAGGTCCTCCGGCGCTTTGTCTGTTGCTCCAGATTCAAGCATCTGCAGTCTCCTGTGTCTCCGATCTGCTGGAGGAACTCAAGAGGGGCGAGTCGCATCTGTGGAAGGAAAGGACCTGTCAATGTTTCAGGTCGAAGCCTGAATCAGGACGAATGTAGGGACCTGATGCAGGGGTTCGACTCGGAATGTCGAAACGTCGACAGGTCCTGTCTCACACAGATGCTGTTGGGCCCCCTGAGTTCCTCCAGCAGATTGTTGGTTGCAGTGGTTTTAGAAGCAAGCTCCCTCCGGTGTTTCTCCCGCTCAGCATAAATCGTTTCCAGTCAAACATAGATGATAGCCCATGGTACAGGTCATTCGGCCCTCCTGTCTGTTCTCCCATTCACTAAATTCATGGCTGATAATCCAAATTCACTTCCGTGTTCCATGTTTTCACCTCCCCCTCGATAACATCCGTGGGCAGAAATTATTCAGACTCAAACTGAATGATGAAAGACTAAAAAACAAATAAAACAGAACATTACACCGATCAGTTACAAGGATGATAATTCAGGCACTTTCGGGTAAAACGGAAGCGCAAGACCCGGACCCCCAGGGAGCGCCCGCCACCGGTTGGCGCAGTGTTACCCAGCTGACAATGACACGCACAGCAAAAGCTGTCGGATTGCCACCGTCCCTGAGTGGGCTCGAACGACCAACCTTTCAGTTAACAGCCGAAGGCGTTGACCGATTGCGCCACAGAGACACCCTGATGGAAGAGGGAATCTATCAGCCGTTTCCGGGTTGGGAGGCTGTGACCAGGGACCGGTGCTGGGACCCGGCTTTTCACAAACTGCATCAATGGTTTGGATCAGGGAGTCAAGGACCATATGAAACAGAAAAGTATGGAAACACTCAGCGGGTCGGGCAGCATCTGTGGAGAGAGAAACAGAGGTAACGCTTCAGGTCTCCAGATGAAGCGTCTTCGACCTAAAACGTTAACTCTGTTTCTCTCTTCACAGTTGCTGCCCGGCCTGCTGAGGGTTTTAGCATTTACTGTTCTTGCTTCAGATTTACAGCATCTGCAGTTTGTTTGACTTTCGCGTAAAATATATCCAGGTTTGTTGATGACACAAAACCGGGTGTCAGTGCCGGTTGTGAAGAGGATGCGGAGAGGATTCAGGATGGTATTGACAGGTGAAGGGAGTGAGCGACGGTACGGCGGATGGGAAAAATGTGGACCATTGTGAGGTGCTTCAGAAACAGGAATTTATTTAATGGTGCGCGATCGAAAGGTGTTGGTGTCCTGAGGAACCAGGTGTCCTTGCACAAAAAACACTGACCATCAACATGCAGGGTCGGTGAGCAAGACGGAATGCAAACGGTACGTAGGTCTTTATTGCGGAGAGTTTTGGTTTCGGAGCAAACCCATCTCACTGGAATTACACAGGACCCTATTGGGACATACGTAACAGGAGCAGGAGCAGACCACTCGGCCTCTCCGATCAGCTCTTCCATTCCTTGAGACCACGGCTGATCTCATTGGATCCACGCTTCCGCTGATGACCATTCCCCCCTTGCTGATTAACCATTTCTCCACGTTTAACTTTAAAATATTGACAGACTCTGCGTCCACCGTCCTTTGAGGAAGGGTGATCCAATGACTCCTGGCTTCCTGTGTACAGGTGCGTCCCCTACCTGAAGAAGGGCACAACTGTGATCAAGGGAGTGCAGCAATGGTTTACCAGGTATGTTCCATGAGGAGAGGTTCAGCAGCGTAGGCCGACGTTTTCTGGAGTTCAGTGAGTGAGAGGTGATCTCATAGCACCTCACACACTCTGGACCCATAGGTTCGGATCTGAGCCAATGAACTATTCTAGCAGATCAGGAATGACGACATGTCAGTGTTTCCTGTCAGGAAGGAACAGGATGGAGCAGTTGGAAAGCTGTATTGGACCGCTCCTGATCAATACAGAGATCCATTTCCATGTCACAAAGTATCAGCAACTGACAATAGGAAAAATAAACAACCAGCATCTTATCTGTTGTTAAATGACAGCAGGACAACCACTCAGACAGCCTTTTCTCCCTGTGCCACCCCCTGTGAACGGAGAAGGGAACGGCCCTCAATGTCTCTGTAAAAAAACAATACGAACAGACCGTTTTCCACTCAGGAGATTTCGGCTCAACACGTCCTCGTGGTTGCAGACACCGAAATTTTTACGACACAATTTTTTCTTCTCCACATGTTTTGTTAATTATTTTATTATTTTTGCATTAATGATCAATGCATTCAGTAATGTTACCGTACTTTTTTACAACCATAACACCATTGCTAGTCATGTAGCCCCCTGAGGTGATTCAACATTTTAATATTAGCAAACCAACAGTTTGCAAAGAGGTGGGTGACCGTCTCTTCCCCACTGCAGCCGCCCCGAGTGCATAGTGCGTTAGGGATGATCTTTTCTCTGTACAGGACGCACCTGACTTGGAGGGCCACTCTCACTGCCAGCTAAGTGAGGTCTCGGGACGTGTTGGTTATTTCTGGCAAAGAACCATTTTTCCAGATGTCTTTGTGCAGTTTGTACAGGGAACCACTGGACAGTATTTATCTAGTCCCTGTCCCGAGTGACTGCAGGACCTTCAGTGCTGACCACTGCCTGATGGACTTGCTCAGAGGAATTTTCTTGGAAGAACTCTTGCACAAAGGACAGCTTGTGTGGCTACATCCAACTGACTGGGAAGTTGTACGGGAATGGGTCCTGAGCTATCCCAGGGTCAGGTAGAACCTCAGTACGAAGCGACACTTGGTGCGCATGGAATTAGGTTCCACACACAGCCTTATGCAGTCACACAAGAAGGCGGTCATCCGGATGAGGGCATCTTTAGGTACATTTTTGCCCCCAATTTCCTGGGACTTCTGTTTCCTAACCAGTCGGACACGCTGTATCTGGGACACCCAGATGAACTGGAAGACAGCCCGGGTGATTACCGAAGTGGAGGAGCGGGGCTAAGGACCACCCCTGCGCGAAATACAGCACCCCTGAGAGAACATCGCACAGTCATCCCGAAATCAATTTTCCCTTTACGTCCGCTGTAAATAACACAGTGCCACAAGGTCGATTCGAACAAATACCTTTATTAACAGTGCAGCGCAAGGAGAATTCCCTTCAGCACTCACTAAGAGTCGCTTCCCGAGTTCTCTACGAACAAAGGGCAGACAGACATTTATACAGGTATTGTCACGCACATCCCATGCAGATAGTGCCGTGAGTTTCGGTCAAACTATAGAGATCCCGAGACAGCTATCACACCTGTTCTCTTAGTATAATTGAGTTATAATCAAGGCTTTCAAAGGCAGGTATCACCCTTCATTGTTCAGACCAAGTCTTAACCTTGATGTTAATTACACTCAGTATCGCCACCGTCTGACATATCGGAATGGTTCCTTATCCGAAACAAAGGCAGTTAACATACTTAACATTCCAACCTAACTAGTGGGTCAGCAGCTTGATAGTCCTTGCTAAGGAAATATAAATATATAAATATATATATATCTTGTTTGCCAGTTATAGATATGGTTGCAATTCTTAACCCTTCACTTCCTCATTCCCTCCTTTTTATCATTTCATGATAAACTAGAGCGGCGCTGAGATCGGGGCCAAGAGCTCATTAACAAGGACCTTGCAACAAGTATTTAGACAGGCCAGCACCACACAACATACTATTATAATCACTATTATTCCCACAGCTCAATGAAGCAAGTATGATGCCTATGACCCTCCTCGCAGCCACCCGAACCATCATCCCCCTCCTGTAATTCCCTGGATAAAGCTATCTACTTGCGTCTGAATGTCCTGAATGGCATGGGAGATGTTGTAGGACTCATCTCTCACGTCGGTGATACATTTGTCCCCAACTATAGCACATACTCCTCCTTGCTGAGCTAGCTGGTCGTCCACAGCATACTGTGTCTGCTGGGCATAAAGTCAAAGTTCTGCCAGTTCCCGGTTCACAGCCTTCAGGCCCACCATAGTACTGTTTCCCAGTGCAGCCAGTCCACAGATAAGGTAGTTCTGGTTGTTTGCGGCTATAGTTCCTGCCGAACCCCCCAGAGAGAGAGTACTCAGGAATCCATGATCTAACAATGCTAAGGAAATCCCAATGACATAGGATCCCTCCAATCCTAACAGAACTCCTCACTAACTGACCGCACCACAAGTCTTCGTCGGACATGAGCCTTCTGGGGGCAGGGGACCGTTACCGGCCCGATCGTTCCTATTGCAAACCAAGCTGTCAGAGTATGGGTGGGTGTGGTGCAAGTGCCAGTCAAGAGGAACACATACCCTTCCTTAGCCCGGTAGCAGGTTACATTACCCGATTGCTGTGGACTGGACATTTGAGAATACCAAGAGATCCCAGCAACATTTCTCCCATGTTCCCTCAGGTAATTCTCCCTGGTTAGCCAATCTAAAGAGACATAAGACAATCTCACGTGTGTCCCGTTCCCTTCTCCACAAACCCATCGCTCTCCTGCAAGTAACGTAGCACACCTAGTGGCAGCGCACTCACAGCTAAACCATCCCCCTTTAAACCCGTAATTCCTTTCGGTACAGGTAGTGGCGTCACGTGCTATCGTATGCTGTACAATCGCTAGCCCACAACCCCACCCTGTGCCGGTGAAGCAGTGGGAGAAGGTCTGCTGGTGGGCTGTACTATTAGGTCCTGTTACTGTTCCCTGCAAACACTTACCCGGTAGTACCCTCCTGTAAGTTCCCGTCTGCCCAACACACTTTGTTTTTGAAAATTCATACTTTAAGGGAACAGTGGGGCTCCAGCTTGAGTGGCTACAAAAAAGGTCTTCCACTGACTCTGCCAAGGGGTAAAAAACGGTGCGATTCCCATGTAGCTGCATATGTATTTTGTAAAACAAATTATCCTCTAACACCCACACAAGAGTACTAGTAATGGTGAGGAGTCCGAATTTAAAAAGTATTAGCTTTCCTCCAGTGGCCATCGTTTACAGTCGCTCAGATGAATCCAACCTTCCTGGCCTTTTACTGTCACGGCCGTGGTGTTTGTAGTAGTATCTGGAAGGGGCCTTTCCACCGAGGTCCCAGTTTAGGGCGCTCCCAATCCCATATCAGTACCGAGTCTCCGATTTCCAGGTCAGGCAATTCCGTGTTCTGCCCTACAGGTGATGTAAAGGCGCTCTCCACCTGCGAATGAAGAAACTTTCAAGAGGACGTAAGTTGTCTGAAATACCTTTGTAGTTCATCCCCCATGATATTAAGGTCAACCTGTGTGGTGGGTTGGGTGGCGGTGTCCCATGGGGTTCTTCGCGGACTCCCATAGACGATTTCGGCAGCCGATACCCCGGTGGCCGGGGGGGGGGGGGTTGGGGTGATTCTCATATGGTATAATGCTAAGAAAAGAACCTTGAACAAACTTAGACCTGTCTCTGACACTAATTTGGTTAGTTTATTCATAAATGTGCTGTTAATCCTCTGTACTACACCCACTGCTTGAGGGTGGTAGGTGCAGTAGAACTGCTGTTCGATATGCAGTGCCTCGCACAATTCCTTATTTATTTCCCTATGAAGTTGGGGCCATTGTCAGAACTCATCCGTCGGACTGTAAGTAATAACTTTAGCACCGTTGAGGCCTTATTGTTAGTGGTTGGAAAAGATTCAATCCATCTTCTAGATACATCAACAATAACGAGACAGCACTTGTAACAATTAACACGCGGTAATTCAATAAAGTCGAGTTGTATACATTCAAAAGGACCACCTGGCAAGGGGGTTTTGCCTGGGTTGCACTTCACCCCTTTCCCAGAATCGGTTTGTTGGCATATCAAACACGACCGTATTTTGCCTTGTGCTGCTTCCTCCAATCTGGTGTGCCACAAGGTACGTCGTAAAATGTTACTCATTCCCTGTTTGCCAAGGTGGGTGTCAGAATGTAGGCAGTCAATAAGCATTGGTAACAAAGAATCAGGTATACATGCTTGACCGACTGGAGTAAACCAGAGGCCGTGTAGCGCAAAGTGCGTACACCAGTGCGCCTTCCACATTTGTTTTTTTCTGAGTCAGGGGCGTCCCCCTGTAAGTGCTGCACAGTGACCATGTCTGGGGTGCCATGCGTTGCTATCTTTGGCTTGCAAACAACTGCTTATTTTACGTCAGTGGAAATAATTTTAGACCCCTGGCGTGCTGCCAATTTTGCTTCTGTATCTGCCCTGTTATTGCCCTGGGTTATTAGGAAGGCATCTGAAAGGTGAGCGGAGCATTTAATGATGGTCAATTTGTTTGGGAGGAGGATGGATTGTCAGAAATACACTGTGTGCCCAGACTTTGCCAAAATCATGGGCAACTCCAAAAGCACAGCGGGAGTCAGTGAAGATGTTAGCTACTTTGTCCTTGGCTAAAATGCAGGCTCTGGTCAGGGCAAAGAGTTCTCCTTTTTGGGCAGATACTGGGGGCTGCAGAGATTCAGATTCCACAATCTGGGAGTCGTTTATCACGGCATATCCGCTAAGGTGGGTGCCCTGTTCAGAAGTGTAGGAACTACTGTCGACGTACAGGTTTAATCCGCTGACTTGATGGCCTTTCCTGAAAGGTCCAGACGGGATGCAGTTAAAAAGTCGTTACGCGTTAGACAGTCATGAGGTGGATCCGCAAGATCCTCAGGTGGGGCCTGTAGGAAGGTGGCAGGAATAATGGTCCTACAGTAGGCAAAAATGATGAGTGGGTTATTAAGGAGTGCTACCTCATATCTGTTTAAGTGGGCCTGGGTAAGGTGGTGCGTCTGGTGAGAAGTTAAGAGTGCCGTTACGGTATGGGTGGAATAAACCATCACTGCCTGTTTCAGGGTTATATTGGAGGCTGCTGTTACTAGGGTATAAATGGCTGGAAGCATTTTTGAGCATTGTGGAAGTCCCCTTGCAACTGGGTCCAGCCGATTGGAGCAGTATGCCACCGGTCTTTTCCTATCCCAATGGGTCCTAGTTAATTACGAGAGGGTGGTGGTGGTGGTGGTGGTGGTCCAAAAGGGGGCCCGTACACTGGTGTTCTTAAGTCATTGGGGTACAGTGGGTATCCTTTATCGGACCAGCCAACCCCTTCTGGAACGCAAAATTGCCGCTCCATTTGATAGCCCTTATTGTCGGAGTATGAAGGTTGGGGCCGTGGGGGGCTCCACACCATTTCCTGTTTTGCCTTTGTGGCTTTCGTATCGCGCCCGTTACTCTAGAAGTGAACTAGTGCCCTCCTCATGGCTTGTCGTGTGTGGTCAGGCCAGTTCATGTCATTAGTGCGGATAGCTGAGGACACGCCCACAGGGATGCATTGTAGTAGGAGGGCGTTAAACTGGAGGGAGGCATTGCCTCTGTTGTAGGCATAGTCCCCCGCATAGGTACCGTAAAGTGAACAGAAACTGTCCCAAAAGTCTGGGCCGTCCTCACCTTCTTTCGGTCGGCATTCTAAAACCTTAGTTATGTCAATCGGCTGTTGGAGGGTTTTACGAAGGGCAGTTTTAATAGTGGCCAACTGGTCCTGAGGCCGGATGGCCGCCTGAACTACTGTGAAGTCAGCATAGTTCCCCAGGTGTTCTTTCCACTGTGCCACATCATTAGTCGGAAGGGCCATGCAACAAAGACTGAAAAGGTCTTGGGGGCGGCATGATACATCTGAATTGTTCCAATCACGTAATCTATGAAATCCTCCGGGTTGGTTTTACGGTTGGGCGCCTGACTCATGATTAAGCACATCTCCTGAGGTTTCTAAGTGGTGTAAATTTGGATTGTAGGAATAGCGTAAGCTTGGGCTGGATCAGGACTGGGAACACTACTGTTGGGGAATTGTTTCTTAACCTTGGCTACTTAACCCCGTTGGCAGGGATCTGTAGCGTCGCCATAATCAGTGGTAGAATCAGAGTCGGTGTCCGTCTGAGAATCAATTGAAGGACCGTCCCTTGCCAAAAAGCTTCATCGTTTGTCTGTGGCCTAAGAGCCACCTGTCTGTGGGTTTTCCCTTTGACTAAGCCGCATCCTATTCGGGACGCAATAGGGCCATGGACTCTCCTGTGGGCGGGACTTGGCTAGCAGTCGCTGTTGGTAATGGAGGGACGGCTGGCGGGCTAGCCGCATTATATGGGGGCGGCAATGAAACCGTGGGATAGGTAAGGGCGGTAGGTCGGACCATCCAATATTCCTCCTCTTCGTCCGTATCATTACTTTGGAACAACAGGGGCACGCCAGACACGTCGGTAGGTACCTCCACTTTATCCTTACTACTTTTATTTTAATTTCTGCTCTTCTCCTTATACACCTCATTTACCTCTTCTCTTTCTCTTCTGATCTTCTCAGCATCGTGGTCTCCGCACTGAGACTTCAGGACTTCCCAACTCTTAGGATTTCCCTGTTCATCACACACACTAATTCCCCTTCTGAGCGCATTATGTTCCCAGCTGGCCTGTTATATTTATTTGTTAGGTCATCGGCCATTTTTCTCCAAATGGACATTAACAATTTACAATTTTCCCCTGTATTCCGCTCCCAAATTGCCTTTTCTGCCTTTAGGCATTTCTCTACGTCCCAAGTTCAACCCAGTGGCCATATTTCTTTTCCCAATTTCTTATTGAGGCATGCTGATAATTTACGGAAGTTACTCTCGTTCTCCGGATCGCCTTAACATTACTTAGATAAATGGGTATTGGACCCAGACTTATCGAGAGTTTGTCCCATTTTTGTATTCTACCCGATCGGACGGTACGTATCGCTGAGATTACCTGTAAGATCGGTCTCTTTCCTTCACCCACTTCAGGTTCCTGACCTTCCCGTGGGGGATTTCCTCTCTTAACAACCGGTCTCAGGCAGGGTGGTACTATCGGAGAACGATCTCAGAACTTAGAGCTCAAAACCGTAAAATTCACAACTTAAAATCCCAAACCCCAAACTGGGGATTCCAACCCCGAACAGACCTTAACTTAACTTAACTTAACTTAACTTAACTTAACTTAACTTAACTTAACTTAACTTAACTTAACTTAACTTAACTTAACTTAACTTAACTTAACTTAACTGGGGACTCGAACCCCGAAAAGGACTTAACTTAACTGGGGACTCGAACCCCGAACAGAAATTAACTTAAATGGGGACTCGAACCCCTCCTTACCTGTGGCACTCGGACAGGTTCGCGAGGAGTCCGTCAGAGGATTGTCGGTAAGCGAAGGGATCGATCAGGTGTCTGATTGCCTGAGAGGGATCAAGGTGAATCGTAGCTTGTGGGCCCGTCCGTCTCAGGTGTCCGTTATCCCCGTCGGTCGCTCACGCCGCTTACGAAACCTCGTCTTGTACTCCTCGCCGGCTGGCCAAATTGTCATCCCGAAATCAATTTTCCCTTTCCCTCCGCTGCAAATAACACAGTGGCACAAGGTCGATTTGAACAAATACTTTCATTAGCAGTGCTCCACAGGGAGAATTCTCTTCAGCACTCACTGAGAGTCGCTTCCCGAGTTCTCCCCGAACAAAGGGCAGACAGACATTTATACAGGAATTGTCACGCACATCCCATGCAGATGGCGCCGTGAGTTTCCGTAAAAGCATAGAGATCCCGAGACAGCTATCACACCTTTTCTCTTAGTATAATTGAGTTCTAATCAAGGCTTTCAAAGGCAGGTATCACCCTTCATTGTTCAGACCAAGTCTTCACCTCGATGTTAATTACACTCAGTATCGCTACCGTCTGACATATCGGAATGGTTCGTTACCCGAAACAAAGGCAGTTAACATACTTAACATTCCAACCTAACTAGTGGGTCAGCAGCTTGCTAGTCCTTTCTGAAGAAATATAAATGCATATATATATATATATATATATATATATATATATATACACACACATATGCATTAACTGTCCGTCGTTCCTGCCTTGAGGAAGTGTATTGTTTGCCAGTTATAGGTATGGTTGCAATTCTTAACCCTTCACTTCCTCAAGGCAGGAAGGACGGACATTTAAATTGGAACAGTTGGTTTCAGGAAAGTCCACATCTGACATGTGGAGGGTGGTTAAAGACATTCTGTACAAGGTACAGTTCAGGTATGTTCCAGTGAGATGAGAGAACAGAGATGTCGAGGTCAGGGAACATTGGATGCGGAGAGAGTGGGTGAATTTAGTCAAGAAGAAAAAGGAAAGTTCAAGATTTAGGAAGCCAAAATCAAACAGAGCCCTTAAGGAGTGAGGAAGAAGCGAGGAACATGAAGAAGCCAGAAAAGCACTCAAGAAGCGAATTAAGTGAGGCAGTAGGAGATATGTTAAATTTATGCAAGCAGGATTAAAGAGAATCCCAAGGCTTGCTGGACATACATCAAGAGCAAGAGGTAGGATCCCTCAAGGATAAATGAGGGAACATATGTTTGAAGGCGCAGATTGTGTATGACGTCCAAAATGAGTTCTTTGCTTCAGTATTTGCCAAGGAGCAGTGCATGGAGGATAGGGAGATCAGTGTGGAGCGGGCTAATCCGCTGGGGCATTTAGAGATAAAGGAGGAGGTAGTGAAGACTCTTTTAAAGAATATTCAGGTTCATAAGTCCCCAGGGACTTACGGAATGCACTACAGGTTATCGATAAAGGCAAGAGATGAGATTGATGTGGTCTTGACTAATCTTTTCTGTCCTCTCTAGCCACAGGCGAAATCCGGGAAGACTATCGTGTAGCTAATGTTGTTCCATTATTCAAGAAGTTAAATTGGGCTAATCTTGGAAAATACAGACCGGTGAGTCTCACGTCAGTTACCTGAGAGCATTCTTAGGGGTAGGATTCATGTTGGATTGCAACCAACAGATCGCAATCAGAGAGGATAGGCATCAATACCTCCGACACGATTATTCTCAACACCGATGCCCCACAAGGCTGCGTCCTCAGCCCTCCAATCCCGATACACCCATGACTGTATGGACAGATTCTGGTCGAACTCCAGCTACGTTTGCAGATGATACCACCATTGTAGCCTGTATCTCAAACGGCGATGAGTCGTAGTAAAGGAAGTAGATAAAGCTTAGTGGAATAGTGTCATGACAACAACCTTTCCCTCAATGTCAACAAAACGAAAGAGCTGGTCATTGATTTCAGGAAAGGGGGTGGTATACATGCAACTGTCTACATCAACGATGCTGAGGTCGAGAGGGTTGAGAGCTTCAAGTTCCCAGGATTGAACATTACCAACAGCCTGTCCTGGTCAAATCACGTAGATGCCAAAGCCAAGGAAGCTCACTAGCGCCTCTACTGCCTCAGGCGGCTAAAGAAATTCGGGTGGTCCCCTTTGAATCAAGCCAACTTCTATCGATGCACGATAGAAAGCATCCTATCTGGATGTATCACGGCTTGGTACGGCAACTAATCTGCCCATTATCTCAGGAAAATGCAGAGAGTTGTGGACACAGCCCAGCGCGTCACGGGCACCGGCCTCCCCTCCTTGGAATCTGTCTTTATCTCTCGCGGTCTTGGTGAAGCAGCCAGCATAATCAAAGACCCCACCCACCCAGTTCATTTCTCTTCACTCCTCTTCCATCGGGGAGAAGGTACAGGATACTGAGGGCACGTACCACCGGACTTAAGGACTGTCTGTATTCCACTGTTATAAGACAATTGACGGTTCCTTTATACGATAAGATGGACTCTGACCTCACAATCTACCTTGTTATGACCTTGCACCTTATTGCACTGCACTTTCTCTGTGGCTATGACACGTTACTCTGCTGTTATTGTTCTAACCTGCACTACACCAATGCGCTATGTAATAACTCAATGCACTCTGTACTAACTCAATGTAACTGCACTGTGTAATGAATCGACCTGTAAGATCGGCAAGCAAGACATGTTTTTCACTGAACCGCGGTGCAAGTGACAACAATAAATCAATATCAATACAAATGAGGATAATGATCGTCGCCTAATTAGGGACAGTCAGCATGGCTTTGTGCAGGGCAAGTCGTGTCTTACAATGTTGATTGAGTTTTTCAAAGAGTTGACAGTGATTATTGAAGGTCGATCTATGGATGTTGTCCACATGGATTTTAGCAAAGAATCACATCTAATTATACTCTGTACATATGAGCGGATCTTACCCGTGGCCACTTTGAACTCTCAGCAACCTTTTCAAAATGTTGGAAATACTGATCAGCCTGATCTCCCTCAAAAGGAGGGACTAATAGAACCTCCCTACTGGCTGAAAACCATCATCAGAATCAGATTCCAAACTCCTTCGCTTCATTGTTAACTCATGCTGCTGCTGTTTCTCCCCCTCCTCAGCCTCCATTTGCTTTATTGCTAGGTCAGCTTCTATCTGCATCCTCTTCATTTCCATCTCAGCATTTATCTTCCTTTGTTCAGCCTCTAGTTTCCTTTGTGCCAACTCGAACTTCAGTCGCGTTTGTTTTGACTCTATCTTTGCTAACTGCACCTGGCCATCAGATTCACTCCCAGGACTCTGTTCTGCCTCTACCTCTTCCACCTCCTCCAACTCCACTGGTTGAGAAGTCACAGCAGAGATCACTGGTATAATCTCAGGAAACTCGGCCAACTCACTCACCACAAACACCTCCGACTCCAAATAATAGTCGACTACCATTTGATGAATAACAGCTTTTTTTTCAGGTTGAGCTTTGTAGCAATTTTTACCAACTCATTCGTTTTCGCAACCTTCAATCCCTCTTGGGTTGTTGACTCCAAAAATGTATCAATATACATTGCTGCCGGTTTCCACACACACAAGCCAATTAAAAAGATTTTAACCAGAGCGACCACAATCAGTCGTCCAGGAAAACCCAAATTTGTTCAAACCCAGACCTCTAGTGCCAGTCTTGAGTTCGATTTCAGACCACCTTCGTCAATCTTGGGATAGATCCCTGACGAGCCCCTAATTTTGTCACGTACCAGCAACAAAGGAAACACACAGAGTCATGTAAAAGTGTTAAGAAGTATTGTATTATTAACTATTTATGGTAATAAGGAAAATAAAAGTAAAAATGTTGGAATTTTGGAAGTAAAAGTGTTAAACCTTGAATATTAACCCCAAAAACTGAACTCGAGGTGTGTGTGCGGCAAAGTTCCAAACACCCAGTCCAGGAATAGTTCTCAGAGTTCAGTTCAGAAAGCCGTAAAGTGAAACGTGAGCAAAGGTTTCTGCAACACCACCGTTGTCTGAAGAGGAAATGAGAAAGAAAATAGAGAGTAATTATGCAATACACATGTTCCATGATGGAACTCCTATGCCCTTTCAATCACTGATGCTCCATTCCTTTGTTACGAAGTATCTGCCACCCCGAAAGGCATCCGAGACTTGACGTTCCACACAAATACTTGTTTCCTTCTACAGGTTAACGACACAGTGGACTCCACTGGATTATTCCAAAAATCCATACGTGGATTGTAGTGACAGACACAGATATTATTTTTCATCCATCGATACAGAGACCAGCAGGCTGGTCTCTCTCTCTCTCTCTTTCTCTTTCTCTCGCTCTCTCTGACTGCTCCAAAAACTTCATTACGTCCTTTATCTGCTGTTGTCGTAACCACGCCACACACACACACACACATACACACACACACACACACACGCACGCACGCACGCACGCACGCACGCACGCACGCACACACACACACACACACACACACACACACACACACACACACACACACTGCTGTGCTAGGTCTTAAAGAGACATGCACCAATAGTAACCTAATCCGTAAAACAAGGTTTTTGTCAAGGTCCACATGTGAGGTTCATCCAGAAGGTTAAGAGACATGGGCTCCACAGCGAATTGGCCGCTTGGATTCAGAATTGGTTTGCCCATAGTAAACAGCGGGTAGTTGTCGATTGGACTTCTTCTGGCTGGAGGCCTGTCACCACTGATGTTCCGCAGAGATCCGTACTAGGAAATATGTTGATTGTGATATTTATAAATGACCTGGATGAAAACTCAGATGGGTGGGTTAGTCAGACTTGTGGTGTCGCCGTAGCATGGAAGACTGGCACAATTTCCGGCGGGATATCCGTCAGTTGTACATATGGGCGGACCAATGACAGATGGAGTTTAACCCTGACAAATGTTGCACTTTGTGGAAAGAAAACTAAAGAACGAGGACCTTCTTAATGACTGTTGTGAGAAATCCACATGGCTGTCACGTGACAGTAACGATACTGACCCCCGCTGACAAGAGGACAGCATTGTTCCTCTGATCGAAAGTGATACTACTGTCAATAAAGGTACGGCTCCATCCACCCCTCAGGAGTGAGAGTACCTTTTGCATCTGAACCTGCCTGACCAGTATCCTTTGACTCTGAACCTGTCTGACCATTGGCTGTGACAGGAACCTTTTTCTTTAACTTCCACACCATTGGCTCGTTCAAATCATAATAGTGAGGCTCCATCCAACCTCCGGGCACCATAGAAAAGGTTGCTTCACCTAACCCTCCCTCTTTCGACGACCCCAGGAGTAGTGAGACAACGATGCAGAGAGCATTGGTAATTGTGCATCGCCACATGGTCAGGCAGCGTCTCACCAGGATCAGGGAGCGTTAAGGGCCAATGCTAGTGTGTGACGGGTATTGAAGTGTTATATCCTGAAGTTGTACATTGTTTCTGTGTGCTTGTGTGTATTAGAGTTTGGGCGTGGGTGTGTTTTACCCCAGTTGCGCTTCCCCTCTCGTGTTCGTGGTATCCTGTGTGTGAGTGAGTGTGTGTCTGTTCCCACCCATTCTGTCCCGCGTTTGCCTTTGTGATTAAACTCGTTTTGGTCTGCAAAGCTCGAGTCCAGAGTCCTTGATCCTTAAGACAGCTAAAAGAACGATTTCACACAAAATTTGTCGCTGCGAACAGGGTCCTGAGGATTTTGGCTGGACACAAACACGGGGAAAATGTTTTAGAACTGGGGATATAAGGCTAGCGCAGATACAGAGGAGAGGATCCTGTGGTGGAGAGACGAGAGTGATGGATTTGGGAGCTTGGCTAGCCTCCTGGCAAAGCACGGCATGCCTGAGGACTGGACTGAGAAGTTAGATCCACGTGGTGAGAAACTGGGACACCACGTCATGGCCCTCGTCCAGCAGTTTGGCTTGCCCAGGTCCAGAGGGAGGCCGAGGGTTGTCATCTGGCTCCTAGCATCCCTCGTGAGTCGCTAGGTCGAGATTACTGGCCAGTTGCAGGATACATGCACAGTAAAGGAAAGAGAGATAGAGACCCTCCGACAAAGGTGTTGCACACTCCAGGAGGCGGTCCAAATTGCCCAGACCCGGACCCATGACCTTGAGGTCAGGATTACCGAGGTCGCCTGCCGACTTGTCCAGGTGCAGCAGGCACAAGCCGTCTGCAGAGCCGGCTGGCAGCCAAATTCCTTTAAAATCCGAGCCCTGTTCCGGCGCGGCGACCGACCAGACATATGGCTTGCGGACGGGAACATTTGGATGCAGACGGAAGAGGAAGGGGCATTTGAAGAGCAGGAGCCCCTCCAAGCCCGAGCACCACCCTGTGCACCCGAGCCCTTGCAGGCTCGACCCGTCCTAACATGGTCCCATGTCCTCTCCACGACGGAGGGGAATGGGGATGAGATAGCCCCGGGGCAGAATGCACGGAGCCCCTCCGAAGTCACGCAGACCTGGGACTTCTGCATCAAGGAGTTAACGCAACTGGTGGACCCGTACAACCAGCAGCCGGACAAACATCTGGCCGCGTGGTTGCTCCGGCTGTGGGATGGGGGCGTCCAATTTGAGCTTATCCCACCAGGAGGCGTGTGCCCTGGGCAGCCTGTCCGACCAGAAAAGCATCAACAACAGCCTGCAGGTACCACCAGGGAAGGATGGGAACGACGCCACACTGTGGAACCAGGTAGTGACCGCAGTAAGGACCCTGTACCCTACTCTCCCAGAATGGGATATATTCTCGAGACCCCAGTGGCGTACGATCAGCGAGGGGACAGAGGTCATTAGAGAGTGGGCGCTGGTGACAGGAATTTACGAGAGGGCAGGTGACCTGGAGATTTTAGAAAATACCGTGGCGACCAGCGCGCTAGCAGGCGACCTCGTCGCCAGTGCGCGGCCCGAATTGAGACCGGTGGTCTTGTCCCTCATGGGACCGATGGCGGGGGGAGGGGCTGGGGGGGTGGGGGGAAGACCGTACGAGATGCTATCACCCTCTTGGAGGGATTGAAGTACATGAATTAGGGGTCACCCGCCAAGGTCCGCATGGCGGATACGAGGGCGGGGGACACATCCCGCCGTCCCACGCGCAGGCAACTCTATTTGATCTGTTGCGCGCAGGAGTGGATGGCACAAGTGCAGATGGATCTCCGCTCTCCACGCGCGCTGGAAGTATCTTTGCGGGGAGAAACCTGGCCGCGGAAAGCCCCGGGGCCACCCCGGCTCCAAGCCTGACTCAGGGGGTGCCCCCAATCCCCCCAATGGCCGAGCCACGTGGGCTGCCCCTGCAGAGGCTGACATTGCCTCTGTTCCTGCCTCACCTGAAACGGCCTCTCCTGCACTGATAGCTCAGCTGCGGGACCTGTTGCGGCAGGAGATTGCCCGTTTCCGCCCGCAAGATTCCTCACCCACGGAGTGGCAGACCTCCAGCCCCCTCCCATAGGATGAAGGCCAGGGGCCCCAGCGTATCTGCTCCGTCACCCTCCCGCGCCCGGGGGATCTGACGCCACACATACCTGTAGCAATACATTGGGGAAAAGGTAACGTCCAGAGTTGGATGGCACTTGTCGACACGGGTGCCCAGCACACCATTATACCATGGGACCCCGCAATTTGGAAGGGGCCACAGTTGCTAATTGAGGTGTTCGGCTGTTCCCTTTGGCCAGCAAAAGAAGTAAACGACCGCATGGCTGTCGGGAACCAACAGCCCCCTCCCACCCCCGAACGGTGACCGTTTTAATTGCGGACTCTCCCTAGTGTATACTGGGGATAAATGACCTGAAGGGACAGTCCCCACACACTAGTTGGGGCAAGTTTAGTTTCGGAGTCGCCCGAACCACGGTGGTAGTCGGGGCAGCTAAATAGGAGCCAGTTGTCGTCCCACCTCCTTCGCAGGTAGTCTGCAGTCGACAGTACAAGAAACCGGGAGGACACCAGGATATCACAGAGGCTGTGCAAGCCTTGCTGCGGGAGGGAGTTATTAGGTCCGCAGCCTCCCCTTTCAATAGCCTCGTTTGGCACGTCCGGAAAAAGAATGGGACCTGGCGCATGACGGTGGATTACCGGCAGTTGAACAAGGCTGCCCCCCACTCGCTTCCGCAGTACTCGATATAGTCACCCTAGTGGAGAATGTGCCAGGGCGCTCAGACAAGTCATGGTGCGCCGTTATAGATCTGGCCAATGCTTTCTTCTCCATCCACCTCCACGACACCTCCCAAGATCAGTTTGCTTTTACCTTGGACGGGAGGCAATATTCATTTAGACGCCTCCCCCAAGGGTACATCCACAGTCCAACCATATGCCATGGGGTAATTGCACGGGATTTGCAGACCATTGAACTCCCCCGGGCGTGGTAGCCACCCATTATATCGATGATGTCTTGCTGCAAGGACATTCCAAGGTCATTGTTGCGGAAGACCTTGACATGGTAACTTCCTCTCTTAGATGGGTCATGCGATGGGTCAAGTCCCCCGACTCCACTCACAAAGAGGGCCGAACCCACAGGTTCTCGGTGGTGAAGTGGAAGTGGTACATCGCGGAGCGGGCCGATCCTGCTCGGGAATGGGTCAGCCGCCTCCACGAAGAGGTCATGTACTTCCCCCAATCCCAGGACTCACTTGCAGATATTTCCGAAATCGCGCCCTCCCCCGTGTCCTGGGGCCAATCTTTCTACTCCCTCGATGCCGAGCAGAAGCGGCATGCGTGGTTCACAGACGGCTCCAGCCGCTGGGAAAATGGGAAGCAACACTGTAAGGCGGCGGCACTTCATCCCATCACGGGGAAAACAGTGACAAAAGAGGGAGAAGGAGGGTCCAGTCAATTAGCCGAGCTAGCAGCAGTGGCACTCACGCTACAGAACTCCAACGGGCCAGTCCACATTCATACCTACTCTTGGGCAGTGCCAATTGTATGGCGGTGTGGATGGCGCGGTGGCACGAAACGGGGTGGAAAATTCACGGACGCCCCCTCTGGTGCCAGAAACATTGGCGCTATATCTGGGACCATGCGGCCCAGGGACGCATATCGGTCCACCACCTGGATGCCCAGACACACAGAAAGACCCAGTATGCCATCCATAATGCCACGGTGGACCAGACTTCCCAGATGTGTTGCACTACCCTTCCCCCAGATGAACCTGACTTCAGCGCCCTAGCTGCATGGGCGCTCCGTAAAAGCGGCCACCTAGGGGCCGACGGTACACGTCGCTGGGCAGAACGGTTCAGGGTCGCCCTTACAATGGACAAGTGTAAGACTACGGTCGTGAACTGCCCCGTCTTCCAACAGGGAAAACCACGAAGTTGGCCGACGGGGCCACCGGGCCATATTCACCGCGGCACAGGAGCGGGTTGCGTGTGGAAGATAGATTATATCGGACTGCTCCCACGCAATAACAGAAATCAATACGCCCTAACGATGGTGGACACGTACTCAGGTGTCCTGGTGGCGGTGCCCTGTGAAAGGTCTGACCAGAACAGCAACATCAAGAGATTGCAGTACCTCTCCTCCATCTATGGAGTACCGTGGAAGGTACAGTCCGATCAGGGCTCCCATTTCGCTGGGGCCAAGGTACAAAACTGGGTGGCAGAGGAGGGGATCTCGTGGCTGTTTCATATCCTCTACCATCCCCAGGCATCGGGCCTGATCGAAAAGTTGAAAGGCCTGCTGAAAGAGGCGAGACGCATGCTGACACGCTCCCGAACACTGCAGGGGTGGTCGGACGTGCTACAGCAGGCCGTCGCTTAGCTGAACACACAGCTGACTGGCCAAGGGGGTCTCAATTATCCCGACATCTGGCTTATTCCCCACCATCCGACTTGCGAGACCCCGAATCCTTCGGGAAGGAGGAGTCCTGGAGGGTCTGGGTCTGATAGCCACCAAGGCCCCCCTCAGAAGGGGAAAGTCGTTGCGCGCTGCTCCTGGGGACACTCGTTGAGTCGCGATTCCAGGTCGAACTAACCTGTCCTGTCTCCATATATGACACCTGACCCACCAGGAATGACTTTGTTTCCCCCGCTACAGGACGATGGCACTACTCCCTCCACCCTCCATCCCTTTCTGCTGACTGTGGTGATTGACGAGATGTCTGCTCAACCTTCCCTTGAAATTACTCACGGATCCGCCAGCACCTCCAAAGACGGAACTGTGGAGGATGCGGAACGGTTAAGTCTACGCCTGAATCCAGGCACACGCCGTTGAAGCCTTGTAATCGACGATGATTCATTTGGCTACTCTTCAGAATGGACTGTATACATGGACTCTCTTGTTTTCATTAGTTTTCATTTTATCTCTGTTGCGTCGGTGTTGCGCGGTTCGGTCTCCCTGTTGCACCTGTCTCCTCATTATTGCCGTGTTCTGGGGGGCTGGATGGCAGTTCTTCATCATTTTCCCCACCACTGCACATTCCTTCCAGAGATTCCGAATGGGGTGGGTGTTTTAGGAGTTGGTATTTCCCTTCATACAATTTAACCTCCACGCGAGTCCCGACCCTCAGAGTTGTCCACAGTTACTGAGCGCGCCAGGGGAATGCTGGTGTAGATTCCAGGATGAGTACAGTTCTACCTTTTCAGTTGTCCGTTGTGAGTTTGAGCGACACTGGTGTCCAGGTGCCCCATGACCGCTGCTGATGGTGCCGCTTAACTGGAGCTCCCCAAACTCTGAAGGAGACCTACTGGATCTCCAGCTCCAGTACCCATCCGTGGATCCCCGGCTCCAGTACTCATCCGTGGATCCCCACGGGCTGGTACAGTTGATGCCTTCCAGTAGTTGACGGTGCCCTGAATCCACACTCGATGAACAGGGGGTGTACCCAGCACACAGCTGATACAGGGACAGCAGGGCCATCACGGAGGCGGAGAGGCTCAAGAGGATAGCCTGAACCCCCGTATTGCACGGCCAGACTGTCCTATGAGAAACGATGACGGCAGCGGAGCTGGCTGCAGTCAGGCTGGTAACCTGGTGGAATCAGACAGCCCTGGATGATCCACTCGCTGCGAATGGTGGCACACGCGCGGTGACTACAAAAGAGAACTGCACCTTTATCTCTGATAAATCCAGCAACCCCTCGAACCTGGCTGCTTACTTCAGGGACTCGGTGGCCAAAACTCAGAACCAAGGGACCAGCTCCTCCAGCACGATACCTTATGGGAAACAAGTGGCCGTTTGGGACACTGGGGACGTTGGGCTCCTGTCACCCACTGGACATTGCCCTCCTTTTGTTGATTATGGTTTCTATGTACCCTGATAGCTCCCCCCTTCATTGGCATGTCGTCTAACTTCCGAGGGGTGGAATGTTGTGAGAAATCTACATGGCTGTCACTTGACAGTAACAACAATGACCCCCGCTGACCAGAGGACAACATTGCTCCTCTGATCGGAAGTGATACTACTGTCAATCAAGGTGCGGCTCCACCCACCCCTCAGGTGTGAGAATACCTTTTACCTCTGAACTTGCCTGACCAGTACTCTTTGTCTCTGAACCTGCCTGACCATTGGCTGTGACACAAACCTTTTTCTTTGACTCCCACACCATTGGCTCGTTTAAATCACAACAATGACGCTCCACCCAACCTCTTAGCACCATAATAATGGCTGTATCCACTATCCCTTCCTCGTTTGACGACCCCAGGAGTAGTGAGGCAACGCTGCAGAGATCATTGTTAAGAGTGCATCACCACATAGTCAGGGAGCGTTCACTCAGACTCGGAGAGCGTTAAGGGCCAATGGTAGTGTGGGATCGGCATTGAAGTGTTATATCCAGAAGTTATACATTGTTATCGTGTGCTTGTTTGTATCAGTGTGCGTGTGTGAGTATATTTTACCCCAGTTGCGATCCCCTCTTTTTTTCATGGTATCCTGTGCGTGAGTGAGCGTGTGTCTGTTCCCATCCATTCTGTCCCGCGTTTGCCTTTGTGATTAAACTAGTTTTGGTCGCCAAAGCTTGTGTTCAGAGTCCTTGATCTTTAAGAGAGTAAAGAACGATTTCACACAACAGCTGACAGTGGTCGAGGCGGGCACATTAGCAACATTTAAAAACCATCTAGATCAGCACATGGAGAGGAGAGGTTTAGAGGGCAGATGGGACCAGCTCGTACAGAATATATAGAAAATAAAGGCTGTACACACATGTCCACTCATAATCTGTTCTGTACAAGATGGCGAGATAATTTGGGATTATGGAAGAAATCTGAAAGCTAATTGAGAATGTTCTTCTGGGTAACTAATGTTCTGTCGATTGCTAAGGCCTATCCGTATATGGTGATGTGGTGATGTCTTTCGATATGGTGATATCTCACGTCTTGTCCGCCAGGCACGTAATTATACCTTGTGCGCCCATTTGGTTCTGATTTTTTTTTCGGCCATTTGGTTCTGTTTTTCTATTTCTGCTATTTGTGCTTGGATGCTGAAGTCAGGCAATCTTTTACTATAAAGGGGGGCCGTGATCTGTGTTCGGGGCGATCAGTGACTAGCACTCTGACAATCACAGCCTTTGTTTGCAAATAAAGGTTTAACATCTTGAATAATCTTCTGCGTCTCCTGATCATTCTCGAATCCCGGTAATGCAGGAAAAAAACTGACGTAGTCGGCAGGAACGGAAAGAGAATTTCACTAACCAGCAACAAAAGAAACACACTGAGTATGAATCAGTGTTAAAAACTATTTTATTAATCACTACTTATGATAATACGTAAAATAAAAGTAAAAATGTTAGTATGTTAGAATTCAAAAATGTTAAACCTTGAACGTTAACCCCAAAACTAAACTCTTCGTGTGTGTGTGTGGCAAAGTCCAAAACTCCCAGTTCAGTAAGGGTTCTTAAAGTTCAGTTCAGCAATCCATAAGGTGAAACATGAGCAAGGGCTTCTGCAACAACCACCGTTGTCTGAAGATAAGACGTGGACGTAAAGAAACATAGAGAGAGTAAATACGAAATCCAAATGTTCCCCGATGGAACCTAAACGACACTTCAGTGTTTACTCGGTAGTGACTTCCTCACCCCGAAAAGCATCCGAATCGTGGTCGTCCACACAAATACCTGTTTCCTTCTACAGGTCAGCAACAAAGTGAACTCCACCGGATTACTTCCAACTTCCATACATGGATTTCAGTGGCAGACACAGTTATCGGTTCTCATCCATCGACAGAGAAAACTAGCAGGCTGGTGTCTCTCTCTCTTCTTCTTCTTCTTCTTCTTCTGACTTCTTCAACAACGTCATTACGTCCTTTATCTTCTATTGACCTAAGCACGCCCCACATACACATACACACACACTCTCTATCTTAAAGGGACTTTCACTGAGTCCGTAACAATCCCACCTAAAAAAGAAATTCCCAATAAAGATTTAACTGCGCATACAGTTAGTAATGTTAATAATTATCATGCTACACAACTACAGACTATCAGATTAGTACAGATACATGTTTCCCATTTAACTTCGGGAAAGACAATCAGCAATCACATTATCTTTGCCTTTAATGTGAGTTATCATGAGATCAAACTCTTGCAAAATTAAACTCCAGTTTAACAGACTTCTGTTCTTGTTTTTGACTCGGCTCAGAAACACCAATGGGTTATGATCTGTATATACAGTCAATGGTTTCTGAGCGGTGCAAACATATACACTGAAATGTTGCGAGGCTAAAACAAGCGACAGTAATTATTTCTCTATGGTGGAATAATTCTTTTGATGCTCATTAAATTTCTTTGAAAAGTAAGCTACAGGATGGTCAATATCATCAAGGTCACCCTTCTGCAACAACACAGCTCCTGCAGCTTCATCACTGGCATCCACTGCTAATTAAAATGGCTTTTCAAAGTCAGGTGATTTGAGCACAGGATGGTAGCATACAATGGCTTTCAGCTTCTGAAATGCTTCTTGACAATAATCTGTCCAAACAAACTTTACTACCTTCTTCAGAAGATTAGTTAGGGGAAGAACAATATCAGCCAAATTTTTACAAAATTTTCGGTAATATCTAACCATTGCCAAAAATCTTCTAACAGTCCTCGTACCTGTGGGAATAGGGAACTCAGATATTGCTTGAACTTTTGCCTGAACAGGAGCTTGCTTGCCTTGACCTACAACATAAGCAAGATACGTCTCAGTGGCATGGCCAAATTGACTTTTAGCCAAGTTAACCGTAAGGTTAGCCTTGGAAAGTCTTTCAAACAACCTTCCTAACGCAGAAATGTGATCTTCCCAAGTATCATTCCCAGTCACTAAGTCGTCAATGTAGGCATCTGTATGTTTTATCCCATGAATCACTGAATTAATCATTCTTTGAAATGTTGCCGGAGCATTTTTCATTCAAAATGGCAAAACATTGTATTCATACAATCCAGAAGGGGTTACAAAGGCTGAAATCTCCATTCCTCTATCTGTTAATGGAACACACCAGTAACCTATTAATAGCTCAATTTTTGTAAGAAATTTTGCCTTTCCCACTCTATCTATGCAATCATCCACCCAAGGAATACAGTAAGCATCTGACTTCGTTACAGCATTCACTTTCCTGTAATCTGTGCAAAATCTAACAGTTCCATCGGGTTTAGGTACAATAACACAGGGCGAACTCCAATTTGAAGTAGAATGTCTAATAATATCATTTTCCAACATGTATTTGATTTCCTGATCAACAACTTTACTTTTTTCCACATTCATTCGATATGGGTGTTGTTTGATTCGTTTTGCATCCCCAACATCAACATCATGGGTAATAATCGACGTTCTGTTTGGAACATCTGGGAACAGATTTTTAAATTTTACAATTAATTCTCTCATCTGTTGGTTTTGTGAAACTTGTAAATGGTCCAACTTCGTTTCAAGGTTCTCCAGGATGTTTTGTTTTTTTTTAGTTTCTATGGAACAATATTTGGTCTAAATTGGCCTTCCTCAACATCAAGATCAGGCATTCTAGAAACAACCTTTACATCATCCACCAAGGCCACAACTGAATCCCTCTCATAATAAGGCTTTAGCATGTTTACATGACAGAGTTGTGTTTTCTTGCGTCTATTTGGTGTTTTGATTATATATGTAAAATCAGTCACTCGAGATTCAATAACATATGGTCCAGAAAAACGAGATAGCAATGGATTATTTTGGCTAGGGAAAAATACCAACACCTTTTTAGCCACTGCAAATGTCCTAAGCCGAGCAGGTCTATCAAAATATGTCTTCATTCTTATCTGGCTAGTTTTCAAATTCTCTCTCGCTAGCTGGCAGGATCTCTCCAACCGACTTTTAAATTTTTGGACATAGTCCAACAGACCCAAGTGCACTGCTTCAATCTCCTTACATGAGAGTGCTTTTTTCTTTCAATTCTGTCAACTCAAGGTCCTTTGTCTATTCCACCATAAAATCCTTCCTCCACAAAGACAATTCTTTAAATTCAGGCTCACTAAAAGGATGTTAATCCTCCAGTGAAGACAGAAAAGTCTCAGATAAGGCATCGAAATTTGGTTCCTGTTTAGGACTGTCACAAGGAACCACATCAGACTGCATCGGACTGTCGGTCTTGGCTAATTCTTTAGCTCTGGATCGAGTCAGCGCACATGATGGGTATACATCTGGATCATTCTCAGACTCATCAATCCTTGGTTTGGTTGTTAACCGTACCACAGGAACAATTTCTCCATCTGCAAGGTCATTTCCCAATAACAAAGAAACTCCTTCCACTGGCAACCTTGGTCTTATTCCTATCTCAACTAGTCCTTCTACGAACTTTGACTTTAAAATCACCCAGTGTAAAGGGACAGATATGGTGTCATCTGTAACGCCTCGCACTAGATTTACCTCACCAGTGTCACTTTCTTCACCAAAATTTAAAACACTGTCCAGCAAGAGAGATTGACAAGCCCCAGTATCTCTAAGAATTTTCACTGGCACCTGGGGTGACCCATCAATCAGTGAAACAAAACCCTCTGATACATAAGAACGGAATTCCGTTCTCACCTCCTCCAACTTTTCCGCTTTTCCCCCTTGCAAGGACTGATCTTTAACAGCATCTCCTAAACCTTTTTGATTTTTAATTGCCTGAAAGCAAGCATTGGGCACAGCTTCCTTCCTTTTCTTCAAAAGGGCACAATTAGATATCACATGGCCAGGTTTCCTACAGTAATAACAAGTACGCTCAACAGGTTTCTCCAGCCCTGGCTTCTTTTCGTCCTTCCTTTTTTTTTGTTACCTCCCAATTTAATCTGCGGTTTACCTGGATTGTCCTTGTAACTCTTTTGAAAGGTTTTAGGTTGTCCCCATTTGAATTTATGGGTTAAAGCATAATCACCTGCCAACCTAGCAGTTTCTTGTAAAGTTTCCACTCCCTTTCCATTTAAATATGTTGTTAATTCAGCTGGAACACATCTTTTAAAGTCTTCCACTAGTATCAATTCTTTGAATTTATCAAAATCCCCACCTACATTTTTAGCTATGTACCATCGTTCAAAACATATTCTCTTTCCATTGGCAAATTCCATATAAGTCTGATCTGCAGATTTCCTCAAGTCTCTAATTTTTTGTCTATAAGCTTCAGGTACCAATTCATAGGCCTTCAATATAGCTTGTTTTACGTTGGTATAATCAGCTGCATCCTCAACAGACAAAGCAGAATAAGTTTTTTGAGCTTTACCTTTAATCACACTCTGTACCATAAGAGCCCATCCTTTCTTTGGCCAGTTTGAACTCACAGCAACCTTTTCAAAATGTTGGAGATACTGATCAACCTGATCTTCCTCAAAAGGAGGGACTAATAGAACCTCCCTGCTGGCTGAAAAACCATCATTAGATTCAGATTCCAAACTCTTTCGCTTCATTTGTAAATCATGCTGCCTCTGTTTCTCCTTCTCCTCACTATCCAGCTCCATCCTCTTCAATTCCATCTGCTTCATTGCTAGATCAGCCTCTATCTTCATCTGAGTTATCCTTTGTTCGGCCTCTAATTTCTCTCGTTCGGCCTCTATCTTTAACTGGGTCTGCTCTTGTTCGGGCTCTAATCTCTTTTGCTCTCGTTCAGCCTCTAATTTCTTTTGTTCTCGTTCAGCCTCTAGATTTAACTGGGTTTGCGCTCGTTCAGCTTCTATCTTTGCCAGCTGCACCTGTGCCTCAGAAATTGCTATTTCACTGCCAGGAAACTGTTTTAACACTTCCTTCTCAAACACCTTCTTTTCCACATAATGGCCAGCTATCAGTCTCTGAATATCTGCCTTTCTCATAGACTGCTTTACTTCTGTAAGGTTTAGCTTTGTAGCAATCTTTATCTGATCATCTATTTTCGCCACCACCAATCCCTTTTGGGTTGGTGACTCCAAAAATGCCTTAATATCCATTGCTGTTGGTTTCCACACTTATAAACCAATTAAAAAGAATTTATCAGACCTCCCTCAAAAATCTTTGGATTGAATCCCGAACAAATCTCGTCAATCTGGGGAACGATCCCAGACGACACTCGTTAATCTTTGGATTGGATCCCGGACGAATCTCGTTAACCTTGGGAATTCTCCCGGACGAGCCCCCAATTTTGTCACGAACCAGCAACAAAAGAAACACACTGAGCATGATTCAGTGTTAAAAACTATTTTATTAATCACTACTTATGATAATACGTAAAATAAAAGTAAAAATGTTAGTATGTTAGAATTCAAAAATGTTAAACCTTGAACATTAACCCCAAAACTAAACTCTTCGTGTGTGTGTGTGGCAAAGTCCAAAACTCCCAGTTCAGGAAGGGTTCTTAAAGTTCAGTTCTGCAAGCCATAAGGTGAGACATGAGCAAGGGCTTCTTCAACATCAACCGTTGTCTGAAGATAAGACGTAGACGTAAAGAAACAGAGAGAGAATAAATACGAAATCCAAATGTTCCCCGATGGAACCTAAACGACACTTCAGTGTTTACTCGGTAGTGACTTTCTCACCCCGAAAAGCATCCGAATCGTGGTCGTCCACACAAATATTGTTTCATTCTACAGGTCAGCAACAAAGTGAACTCCACCGGATTACTTCCAACTTCCATACATGGATTTCAGTGGCAGACACAGTTATCGGTTCTCATCCATCGATAGAGAAAACTAGCAGGCTGGTGTCTCTCTCCCTTCTCTCTCTCTTCTTCTTCTTCTTCTTCTTCTTCTGACTTCTTCAACAACGTCATTACGTCCTTTATTTTCTGTTGACGTAAGAACGCCCCACACACACATACACACACACTCTCTATCTTAAAGGGACTTTCACTGAGTCCGTAACAAGACCCATAAGAACAGAGCGACTAATCAAGGACGCTTCCAGGTCCCTCAAGACGCGCAGAATAAAGGGTGTTGACCCAGAAAAAGGGTAAGCGTTTTCACTGTTAATTCGGACTAAAAACTCTGTTGGGTGTGGGAGGTCTCCGGGTCACAGAAAGGTTGAACGATTGTCGAAGGGTCTCTCCGATCCAAATAATCTGGTAAAAATTGCAGTTAAAGGGGACGCGGAGGATTGGTCAAGAAAACTGAGCAGTGGGGTAGGTATAGATAAGACGATAGAAATTGATTATAGTAAAATTCCACGTGGTGTTGGTAAGTCCCTGTGGATACCGCCTCGTAGGAGACGAGGGTCTGAACGGGCAGGGCAGTTATGTCCTGGGCAGGTAAGTCCCTGTGGATACCGCCTCGTAGGAGACGAAGTGCTGAACGAGAAGGGCAGGAAAAGATCTGCGAATACCGCCCTAGGAAGGGGTGCGCACGGGCAGAACAAAAAGGTAAGAATATTGTGATAAATTGAATAGAACTAAATAATAGAAAACCGGAAAATTGGGTTGCAAAATTATAAGGTTAGGCTAGAAATAGTACAAGAAATGTGGTAACACTAATAAGAAATAATTAGGGAGGTGAGTTGTGAACTTACGAGCAGTGCCTTGTGAAGACAACATGACGGGGAAAGGAACTGTAGTTGAAATATTAAGCAAAATATTTCCAGTATCTAAAAGTAATATCGAAAAAAAATCAGAAAAATGGGAAAAAGAACCAGAAGTCTATAACGAAATGGACAAAAGATGGAACTTTTGATGTAAGTCTGTGCGATTAAATGGAGGGAATAATCAAAAATTACAAATCAAAAGAAAAATCTGGGAAAAGAGACCAAAAGAGAGAACAGGAGGCAGAGATACTAAAACTCATTAGGACGGATGGAGAAAAGTTGAGAAAAACACAGCAGGCGCCAATAGTGATTGAAGAAGGCGCCACGACACCATAGAGACAGCTCGCCATAAAAAAGGAGAGAGAGGAAAAGTCGACTCTATATCCAGTCCTGAAAGAGGCAGAAAGCACCCCTCCCTATGCAGGCAAATGGAACCCGAAACAGTGCCCATTAATGAAAGGAACGTTTACACTGGAAGGGGAGGTAGAATTGAGTATGATGGCTAGAACAAGAGAGACTTTAGAGAAAGGATACAGACAGAAAGAGAATGCTCCTAGAGGAAAAGGAGGAAATAGAAAGGCAAAGATTCGAGATCCAGGAAGAGGTTAAAGAATTGCGTGAAGCAAGATTACTGAAGGATTTTGAGGATTTCCAATGGTATAAGCTGCACGCTGAGCCAAATTGGAAAACGAGAGGACCATGGAGAGGGCAGGAGGAAGTAGAGAAGCGGGAAAGAAAAGAAACCTCGAGACGATTCGTGTGCAAGGAATTAGAAATAGAAGGATCAGAGACGGATGAGGAGGTAATCTATGAACCGATAAGCCGGTATTCGGGGGAAGGAGGAAGGAGAATGCTGCCAATACTACTGAAAGGAGAAGGACAATCACAGGACATTCCTTGGGGGATCCAGGACCTGGAAGGGCGAAACAATACACTACCCAGCATACTTGAAGGAGCGGGTGGTGGATTGGAACCTTTGAGATCGAGACCACAGGAGGATTATTGGCAATGGGTGACTTAACGGCACTACTGGTGAAGGTAGTGGAAACCTCAAAATTGAGAGAACTGATGGATTCAGCTGGCTTAAAAAAATGTGGTGGACAATCCAAAGGTTGATGGTGAAGGTTTTGACCAAGTGCGACATATGGTTTGGCGGGCCCTCAGAAACTGTTACCCACCTAAAATGGACCCCAAGGCTCTGAAGGGGGACCCAGTGGGTGATACTGAAAACCCAGCAGCTTATCTGGAAACCAGTTGAAAAGGTGGAGACTGGACACAGGGCAAGAAGTGGAAGGCAATAAGTTGATGACCATAATGTTTCGGACAGTTATTGTGGATACAATGCCCACCCCCCACACACACCCCCGTCAAGTTCAGACTTGAGGTGGTAGGACTGACGTCAATGTCCCACCAAGAATTCATGGACCACGTAGTCCATGCAGTGGAAAAGTATCGAAAAGACATGAAAATGTAGATTCAGCAACAGGAGGAGGTGCAAAGAAAGATGACACAGATGCAGCTCGAGAAGCTTAAAAAGTAAGAGAGAGAAAGAGGCAAAAAATGTTGCCAATAGCAACCGATCAGATTGTGACCACCGAAATGAACGAAGCGCCAACCTAGGGAGGAGCTTGTTATACTGCCAGACAAGGGCCGGAAAGCCCCAAGCCAATAATAAACCTCTTTGGGTAAGCGTTTCCACAAATGCCGTATCAGGTGCAAAATAAATTTAGGCAACAGCCCAGACAGGACTGGAGCTCCCAAGGAGGGGGGAAGAGAGGCAATGGGCAGAAAGAACCAGTGAAAAAGCAGGTAGAAAGGGGGACAGGAAGATTGTGTTGTTGGGGATGTAATCAGCCAGGGCACATCAGGAGAGACTGTCCTTACAAACCTTGGCCTGCCACGTTTCAGCAGGGATCAATGTGTACGGAGCAACAGTTCAATCAAACACCAGACCCAGCATGTCCAATTGGACCTGTGAACCCCTCTCGAAGGTGCTAGGGGTGCCCAGAGAACACGGGCGGGAAGGGACAGTACCCAATAAACAGCACGGGAGGCGGAAGAGGAACCTATTGTTCATGTTATTTCAGAAGGGCAATTAACACCAATGATGATAGATACTGGAGCCACGTACACTTGTGTACAACCGCAATACGGCTCCCACCTTCCCATGTCAGGAAAATTTCTTAAAACACCAAGGTTCTCGGGAAAAGCACAGTTAACACAATTTACAGCTCCAGTGAGCTTAAAGATGGGGAACAACGAAATAGTCTTGCTGATTCTAGTGTCAAAAGGAACTCCAATCAATCTTCTACGCAGAGATGCATTGCTAAAACTGGGATTTAAATTGCAATGCACACCAGATTGGTTGAGCATAGGAAAAATAAACACTCAACTGGTGGTGCAGAAAGCTAGAGGAGCAAATGTGTATTGGATAGGAGACAAAGAAGATCATGTCTGGGAACCTTTGAGAAGATAAAGAGGGCTCTCTGGCAATACTACCTCGGGCCAAGCCGCCCAAGACTGAGTTGCATTGGACAGTGATTTTTGATGAGACCCATTGTAAGGATGTAGAGAGACAGTGGCTCAATGAAGTAAATACCTAGCAGCACCTAAAAGGAAAGGCAATAATAATAGGGAGACAGGGAGCATCCTTACAAATAAAACGAAATGATTTCTGGGAAAATGGGCCAGGGTGCCAGGAGCTGCACCTCATGTAACGTTGTTAGTAAATAAGGGATACCAGTCCAAAGATTTGGGGCCCATGGTGAAGCAAGCGTGAACAATTATTAATTGGCAGACAGTGAAACCAAGGTTCTAGAAGTCTGGGAACAATGAATATATCAAAGTAGTCGCAGATATAGAAATGGTAGGAAACTCCAAGGAAATCGATGTGACCCCTCAACGACATATGACATTGCTGGTAGAAGAAGAGAGCCAGCAGAAGGATAAAAGGCTGGAGACACTGCCAGCCACTTTATGGTCACAACACGATACAGATGTAGGAATAGTAAGATCAGCAAGCCAAGCAGAAATAAACTTAAAACCTTGAGCGATTCCACCTTAAAGACCACAATATCCCTTGAAACCAGAAGCAAAAGTGGGAATATCGCTAACAATACAGGAACTGCTTGAGATAGGAGTGCTTGAGAAGACTAGTAGCCCCTGTAATACTCCATTGTTACCTGTCCTGAAAGCAGATAAGTCCAAGTGGAGACTGGTACATGATCTGCGAGCGGAAAATGAGGTATGGGAAGATTGGCCAGCTGTAGCCCCAAACCACCATGCGCTATTGACAAATGTTCCACCGGAGGCAGTTTGTTCTTTCGGTAATGATGAGCTATCGCATGCAGACTAATCGTATGACGTGCTTGACACCACATGAGATTCTCACTGGCAGACCTATTCCAGTACCTAAATGGAGAGGCCCATACAAATGACCAAGTTTGGAACAATTAGAAATGGAAATAAAACAGTATATTCGACAAACAACTGTGACACATAAATCCATCAATGCGCAGGAAAAACATAAGGAGTCAGAGACAGATCGTGAAGAAGGATCTGTTAAGCCTGGAGACCAGGTTTATGTGCGGGCATTCCGAAGAAACTGGAACAAGCCAAGAAGGGAAGGGCCATTTCCGGTAAACAAGGCGTCGCCCACTGCGGTAATTCGGATTGATAGTATAGGCCAAGCTAGGGGTATCCCCAATGATTTTTAAAGCAAGGAACGAGATTGCGGCTGGATGAGAATCGATAATCCCTGGTATTGGTATTGGGATCAGTAAAAACACGGAATGAATAAATTATATTTATTCTAATCGGCAGCCATTTATCAATTACACTGATGACGCCTTCTCCGCATTGGAAGAGCAATTGGACACAAGCAGAAAAATGGCCTGACAGAATAGACAGGCATTAGACTGGTTATTGGCAGAAAAAATGAGGTGCCTGTGCACTGTTTGGAGAATATTGTTGCACCTTTATACCAAATAACACAAGCCCAGAGAGATCCTTTGCGAAAGCGATGGATAAACTGAAAAATATGAGGAAAGAGGTCAGACAAAATGCGGGGTTTGGACATAAGTTATTTGCTTGGCTGGAGAGCAAACTATGCGGTTGGCGGGCCTGGCTTACCGAAATTGTAATGTCTGTGGGTACTTTGCTGTTTATTTTTGTAATTGTGTTGTGCTGCTTCCTTCCATTTTTTAAAGTCCTTTTTAGTGCGGGCCAAGGCAAAACACTTTCCGATGCTTCTGGTACTGGCTGAGTCGAACCCCTCAGAGAAGGAAATTGCAACAACGTACTTCTATGATCTGAGTCGGGGAGACGTGCCGAATGATTATGATAGCACTGCGGAAGACAACTATGTTTGTATTGAAAATAGTCTGTGAGGGCCTCAGTGTCTTTTCTGCCGTCTCCGTTATGGTCGGACTGTTTTTTTGGCCCTCTGGCTCAGGAGATAGAGAGTGAGCCATGGGGCCGTGCACGAAAACGTGTATAATACCCGGTTTTAGAGATTATTGGCCTTAGTCTCTTGGTGACATACCCTTTGAATTCTCTTTCTATGTAAGACCGTTAAGTCTCAAAGGGGGGAATATAGAATATATGAAAAATCAAGGTTGCACACACATGTCCACTCATAATCTGTTCTGTACCCAAGATGGCGAGATAACTATGGACTGTTGGAGAAATGAGAAAGCAAATTACGAATGCTCTCCTGGTAACTAATGTTCTGTCGATAACTGAGGGCTACAGTATGTGATGATGTCTTTCGATATGATGAGGTCTTACGTCTTGTCTTCCAGGCAGGATGAGGCAATCTACTTATACTTTGTGCGGCCATTTGGTTCTGTTTTTTTCGGCCATTTTTTTTTTATTCCTGCTATTTGTGCTTGGATTATTGAAGTCACGTACTCTTGCACTATAAAGGGAGGCCGTGAGCTGTGGTCGGGGGCGATCAGTGACTAGCTCTCTGACTGTCACAGCCTTTGTTTACAAATAAAGGTTTAACTTCTTGAGGTATCTTCTGCATCTCCTGGTCATCCTCGAATCTCTGTAATCCACGACAAATCCAAAGGGCACTCTCTTATATCGACCATTCTTATTATATCATACTGATCATTTGTTCTCTCTGAGACAATTACATCAAGAAACGCTCTACTCAGATGAGAATAGAGAGATTTATCAGCGCCACTGAACTGGGAGAAATCACACACAGGGATACTGATCTCCGTTAACATTACACTGAGAATGCCTCCACTCTGAATTCTCCGAGCGTCGCTGCAATCTGTGGAGATGATACTCAGTGTCCTACCAGACAGCGGAACAAACAGCGACGATGTTCCCGTCTGTGGAGTTTATCATTCGAACAGGTCTACTCTGAGGAGATTTTCCCCGGAATACATAGAACGGTGACGATATTACACATCGGGTCACTGCACTCCGATCAGATTTATCAGCGTCACTGCACCATGAGCGTTCCTGCAGTACGAGGAGATTTCACCATCTCCCTTTCAATCTGAGGAGATTGCTTCAACATACATTCCACTCTGAGGAGATGACGCCACACGTCCCTCCGCATTGAGGAGATTTACTGAGGTTTAACAGCGCGACTGAACTGGAGGAGGTTACACCGAGCGGCACCGAATCTGTGAAGGTTACAGCCCGGGTCCCTCCTCTCCGATGAGTTCATACAAGAGCCCTCCAAAATGATAGGATTACACTGAGCTTTCTACCAGGCAGAGGAGGTAAGAACGAGCAATCGTCCAGCCTGTGGAAGTTCTGCAAAAAACAATTCAACGCCGATTGTACTCTGATGAGATTACACCGGGGCGCCTCTACACTTTCAATCAACATAACACGGTACTACCCTCCTGCGAGTGCACCCAGCATCACTACACACTGATTAGAGCACACGCAAAGCGCTACAAAGTGATTTACAGCCGACTTCCTTTCCGTCCTGAGGAGGTGACACAGCGCCCCAATTCACCCCGAGGTTGTTACAAAGCCCTGAGATCACACGGAATGACCTTCCACAGTGGTCGCCCACTCTGAGGATATATCATTGAAGACCCATTCACCCTGACAAGATTACATCGAGCACCCTCTCCCACAATAACAGGATGCCATATAGGATGGTGATTGAAGGGACTTATTCGGGCTGGCGGCCTGTAAGTAATGGTGTTCCGCACGTATCTGTAATGGCACCTCTGCTGTTTGTGATGTACATGGATGAGTACGTTTATGGGTGGGTTGGTAAGTTTGACGACGATACCAAGATTCGTGAACAGTGTTGCAGTCTGGCGATGTATACAGCGTGATATGGATCAGTTGCGGATGTGGGCAAAGAAAACTCAGATGGAGTTTAAACAAGAAAAATGTGAGGTGTTTCACCTTGTTAGGACTATTGTCAAGAGCAGTACCCTCTTAAGGGAAAGACCGTTGACACTGTTGAAGAGCAGAGAGACGTTGAGGTGCAAGACCATGGCTCATTGGAAGTGGCTACAGAGGTAGTTAGGGTGGTTCAGAAGACTAATGGAATGTTTGCTTTCATTAACGAAGTACTGCGTTTTGGAGTCAAGAAGTTATGATGCATCGCTTTTCAAATCTGATTGGACCGCATTTATAGTATTGCTTGCAATTGTGGTTATCTCACCTTTGGAAGGATGAGGCTCTAGAAATGGTTCAGAGGAGGTTTACTCGGATGCTGCCTGGATTAGAAGGCATGAACTAACAGAAGAGGCTGGACAAACTTTGGTTCTTTTCTCTGGAGCGGCGGAGGCTAAGGGGTGAACTGTTAGAAGTGTATAAAATTATGGGGAAGAGATAGTGTGGAAAAGAATTATCTTGTCCCATTATTGTGAGAAAAGGTACCAGAGGGTATGCATTTAAGGTGGGAAGGGGTAGGTTCAGAGGAGACATGAGGGGTTAATATTTTACTCAGAGAGTGGTGGATGCCTGAAATGAGTTGCCTGATAGGTGGTGGCGGCAAATTCATTGGGGGATTTTAAGAGAGCCTTGGATGGGCACACGAATGAGAAGAAAATTGAGGGATATCGGCACTCTGCAGGTGGGAGGGATTAGCTATGTCGGCATACAATTGCCGGCCGATAGGTCTGTTCTGTGCTCTATTGTTCTATGTTCTCTTGCAACCTGAACCGGTATACTCAATGAAAATTACACGCAGGGCAACTCAACTTTGAAGATAAAATCCCGGCCGTCCTTTCTTTGAGGAGATTGCATCGCGTACCCATACGCACCGATGAGATCACACCGAGCACCCCGACAAACCGAGACAGTACAAAGAGCGGCCCTCCCCTCTGAGTGTGCACCGAATGCCTCTTTGAGGAAGTGAAGGGTTAAGAATTGCAAACATACCTAAAACTGGCAAATAATATAAATATATATGCATTTATATTTCTTTAGAAAGGACTAGCAAGCTGCTGACCCACAAGTTAGGTTGGAATGTTAAGTATGTTAACTGCCTTTGTTTCGGGTAACGAACCATTCCGATATGTCAGACGGTGGCGATACTGAGTGTAATTAACATCGAGGTGAAGACTTGGTCTGAACAATGAAGGGTGATACCTGCCTTTGAATGCCTTGATTAGAACTCAATTATACTAAGACAAAAGGTATGATAGATTTTTTTGGGATCTCTATAGTTTGACCGAAACTCACGGCACCGTCTGCATGGGATGTGCGTGACAATTCCTGTATAAATGTCTGTCTGTCCTTTGTTCGGGGAGAACTCGGGAAGCGACTCTTAGTGAGTGCTGTAAAGAATTCTCCTAGCGGTGCACTGCTAATAAAGGTATTTGTTCGAATCGACCTTGTGGCACTGTGTTATTTACAGCGGACGGAAAGGGAAAATTGATTTCGGGATGACAATTTGGCCAGCCGGCGAGGAGTACAAGACGAGGTTTCGTAAGCGGCGTGAGCGACCGACGGGGATAACGGACACCTGAGACGGACGGGCCCACAAGCTACGATTCACCTTGATCCCTCTCAGGCAATCAGACACCTGATCGATCCCTTCGCTTACCGACAATCCTCTGACGGACTCCTCGCGAACCTGTCCGAGTGCCACAGGTAAGGAGGGGTTCGAGTCCCCAGTTGTCAATTTCTGTTCGGGGTTCCAGTCCCCAGCTAAGTTAAGTTCTGTTCGGGGTTCGAGTCCCCAGTTAAGTAAAGTAAAGTAAAGTAAAGTAAAGTAAAGTAAAGTTAAGTTAAGTTAAGTTAAGTTAAGTTAAGTTAAGTTAAGTTAAGTTAAGTTAAGTTAAGTTAAGTTAAGTTAAGTTAAGTTAAGTTAAGTTAAGTTAAGTTAAGTTAAGTTAAGTTAAGTTAAGTTAAGTTAATTTCGGGTTTCGAGTCCCCAATTTTGGGTTTGGGATTTTAAGTTGTGAATTTCAAGGTTTTGAGCTCCAAGTTTTCAGATCGGTTCTCCGGTACTACCACCCTGCCTTAGTCCGGTTCTTAAGAGGGGAAATCCCCCACGGGACGGTCAGGAACCTGAAGTGGGTGAAGGAAAGAGACCGATCTTATAGGTAATCGCAGCAATTCGTACCGTCCGATCGGGTAGAATACAAAAATGGGACAAACTCTCGATAAGTCTGGGTCCAATACCCTTCTATCTAAGTTATGTAAAGACGATCCGGAGAACGAGAGTAACTTCCGTAAATTATCTGCATGCCTCAAAAAGAAATTGGGAAACGAAATATGGCCATTGGGGGGAACGTGGGACGTAGACAAATGCCTAAAGGCAGGAAAGGCAATTTGGGAGCGGAATACAGGGGAAAAATGGAAAATATTAATGTCCACTTGGAGAAAACCGGCCGAAGATCTAACAAATAAATCTAAGCAGTCTAGCTGGGAACATAATGCGCGCAGAAGGGGAATTAGTGTGTGTGATGAACAGGGGAATTCTAAGAGTTGGGAAGTCCTGAAGTCTCAGTGCGGAGACCACGATGCTGAAAAGAGCAGAAGGGAGAGAGAAGAGGTAAATGAAATTAATGAGGATAAGAGCAGAAATAAAAATAAAAGAAGTAAGGATAAAGTGGAGGTAACTCCAGACATGTCTGGCGTGTCCCTGTTGTTCCAAAGTAATGATACGGACGAAGAGTAAGAGGATTGGATGGTCCGACCCACAGCCCCTACCTAGCCCCCCCCCCCGGGTTTCATTGCCGCCCCCATATAATGCGGCTAGCCCGCCAGCCGTCCCGCCCTTACCACCAGCGACTGCGAGCCAAGTCCCGCCCACAGGACAAGTCCATGGCCCTATTGAGTTCCAAACCAGGATGCGGCTTATTCGAAAGGATAGCCCACAGACAGGTGGCTCTAAGGCCACAGACAAACGATGAAACTCTTTGGTAAGGGACGGTCCTTCAATAGACCGACTCTGATTATACCACTGATTATGGCGACCCTACAGATCCCAGCCTACCTATCATGCTGAACGGGGTTAAGGGAGCCAAGTTTAAGAAACAATTCCCCAACAGGAGTGTTCCCAATCCTGATCCAGCCCAAGCCAGCGCTAATCCTACAATCCAAATTTACATCCCTTGGAAGCCTCAGAAGTTGTGCTTAATCATGAGTCAGGCGCCCAACCGTAACACCAACCCGGAGGGTTTCATAGATTATGTCATCGGAACAATTCAGATGTATCATGCCGCCTCCCAAGACCTTTTCAGTCTTTGTTGAATGGCCCTTACGACTAATGAAGTGGCACATTGGAAAGAAAACCTGCGGAACGATGCTGACTGGACAGCCTTTCAGGCTGCCGTCTGGCCTCAGGACGAGGTGGCCACTATTAGAACTGCCCTTCGTAAAACCCTCCAACAGCCTATTCACATAACTAAAGTTTTAGAATGCCGACCGAAACAAGGTGAGGACGGAACAGACTTTTGGTACCGTTTCTGTTTACTTTACGGCACCTATGCGGGGGACTATGCCTACAACAGAGGCAATGTCTGCCCCCAGTTTAACGCCCTCCTACTACAATGCATCCCTACGGGAGTGGCCTCAGCTATCCGCACTAATGACATGAACTGGCCTGACCACACACGACAAGCCATGAGGAGGGCGCTAGTCCACTTCTGGAGTAACGGGCGCGATACTAAAGCCACAAAGGTAAAACAGGTAAAGGTGCAGAGACCCATTCGGCCCCAACATTCCTTCTCCGACAATACGAGCTATCAAGTGGAGCGGCAATATTGCGTTCCAGAATGGGTTGACTGGTCCGGTAAAGGATTCCCACTGTACCCCAATGACTTAAGAACACCAGTTACTGGCCCCCTTGTTGACCACCACCACCACCACCACCCTCTCGTAATTACCTAGGACCCATAGGGATAGGAGAAGACCGGTGGCATACTTCTCCACTCGGCTGGACCCAGTTGCAAGGGGACTTCCACCATGCTCAAAAATGCTTTCAGCCATTTATTCCCTAGTAACAGCAGCCTCCAATATAACCCTGCAACAGGCAGTGATGGTTTATTCCTCCCATACCGTAACGGCACTCTTAACTTCAACCAGACGCAACACCTTACCCAGGCCCGCTTAAACAGATATGAGGTAGAACTCCTGAATAACCCACTCCTCACTTTTGCCTACTGTACGACCATTCATCCTGCCACATTCCTACAGGCTCCACCTGAGGATCTTGAGGACCCACATCATGACTGTCTAATGCGTAACCACTTTTTGACTGAACCCCGTCCGGACCTTTCAGTTATGGCCATCCAGTCAAACGACTTAAACCTGTACGTCGACGGTAGTTCCTACATTTCTGAACAGAAAACCCACCTTAGAGGATATACTGTGGTAAACGACTCCCAGAGTGTGCAATCTGCATTCCTGCAGCCCACAGTGTCTGCCCAAAAAGCAGAACTCTTTGCCCTGACCCGAGCTTGCATTGTATCCAAGGACAAAGTAGCTAACGTCTTCACTGACTCCCGTTATGCTTTTGGAGTTGCCCATGATTTTGGCAAACTCTGGGCAGACAGTGTATTTCTGACCTCTACAGGTAGCCCCATACAGAATGCGGCTTATGTAAAGAACCTCCTCCAAGCCATCCTCCTCCCAAACAAATTGGCCATCATTAAATGCTCCGCTCACCTTTCAGATGCCTCCCTAATAACCCAGGGCAATAACAGGGCAGATACAGAAGATAAATTGGCAGCAGGCCAGGGGTCTAAACTTGTTTCCACTATGGAAAAACAAGCAGTTGTTTGCAAGCGAAAGATAGCATAGACGGGCACCCCAGACATGGTCACTGTGCAGCACTTACAGGGGGACGTCCCTGACTCAGAAAGGCAAATGTGGAAGGCGCACGGGTGTACGCACTCTGCGCTACACGGCCTCTGGGTTACTCCAGTCGGTCAAGTATGTATACCTGATTCTTTGTTACCAATGCTTATTGACTGCCTACATTCTGACACCCACCTTGGCAAGGAGGGAATGAGTAACATTTTATGACGTACCTTGTGGCACCCCAGATAGGAGGAAGCAGCACCAGGCAAATTACGGTCGCGTTTGATATGCCAACAAACCGATTCTGGGAAAGGTGTGAAGTGCACCCCTGGCAAAACCCCCTTGCCAGGTGCTCCTTCTGAATGTATACAATTCGACTTTATTGAATTACCGCGTGTACATTGTTACAAGTGCTGTCACGTTATTTTTGATGTATTTAGTAGATGGATTGAAGTTTTTCCAAACACTAACAATAAGGCCTCAACGGTGGTGAAGTTATTACTTGCAGTCCGACTGATAAGTTCTGACAATGGCCCCCACTTCATAGGGAAAATTGATTTCTAGATGACACCTTCGCTGAAGATATTTCATTCAATGCCCCTCAACTTTGAGCAGGTGACACCGAAGGGCGACCAGAATTAAACGCAATGCTCCAAGCTTGGCTGAACAAGAGTTTTACAAACCAAGAACGTAACTTCTTGGCTCTTGAACAGCGTTCCTCGACGACAATGCCTCTTAAAGATCACACTTATATATTGTTAGTAATAATTGGGTAATTAGCTGATTAGCAGCAGCCGATAAAAAGGAGTTAGGTTTAATCGGAGCGGTAATTGTGTGAGTGGTCAGTGTGAGGTGGGAATCTGAGGCTTTGGCGTGAAGAGACTAAGTAAGTGACCTAAGCGAGGAGAGTGCCATCAGCTCTTAAAAAAGGTTTAGTAAGAAGGCCAGGTAAGGTGTTTATTTTGTTGTCTGTAAATCCTGATTCCTTGATTCAGTATGAACAGAATGGCAGTTAGGGCAATGGAATGCTCCTCTAAGATGTGTGATCTCAGGGAACCTCACGGTATCCCTGAAGACTAAATCTGAAGGAAGTGCACCCAGCTGCAGCTTCTGACAAACAGGGTGAAGGAACTGGAGCTGGATGTGCTTAAGACTATCCGCGAAGCTGAAAGCCTCACAGAGAAGACTTTTACCAAAGTGGTCTCTCTCACACTGACTACATCGGATAGATGGGCGACAACCAGGTGAAGTAAGGGGAGTAAGCATTCAGTGCAGTGTACCCCTTTGGATATACCACTCAGTAACATGTATGCCACTTTGCATGCTACTGGGGGGATTGCAGGTGATTCTTTCTGCGTGAATGAGACGCCAGGTAGTGTGTTACCTCCCAGGTGCTAGGGTCGAGGATATCTCAGAGGGGCTGCCAAATATTCTCAAGTGGGACTGTGACAAGCCGCACGATGTGGTGCACATTTGCACCAGTGGCATCGGTAGAAAGAAGGACGAGATCCTGCACAGTGAGTATAGGGATTTAGTAAAGAGGCTGAAGAGCAGGGCGGCAAGAATAGACACTCTGGATTACTCTTGGTGCCATGTGATAGTCAGGACAGGAACAGCATGACAGAACAGATGAATGAGTGGCTGATGTGCTGGTGCGAGGGACAGGATTTCAGGTCCTTGGATCATTGGGACCTCTGCTGGGACATGGGTGAACTGTGCAAGAGGGATGGGTTACACCTCAACTGGAGGAAAACCAATATCCTGGCCGGGATGTTCGTCAGTGCTACTCGGGTGGGTTTAAACTGGTTTGTCAGGGGAGTAGCTACCGGAGCACCGGGTCATAAAGTGCAGGGATTGCGAGGAAGCTAGATGTCATGGCCAGTAAACACAGGCAGGAGCAAAGTAAAAGACAGGATGGGACAGACGATTAGAATTGTGTTTCTTAATGCCAGGAGTATTTTGGGTAAGAGTGATGAACGAAGAGCATGGATCAGTAGTGGCTGTTACAGAGATTTGGCTGAGAGAGGGAACGGAATGGGTGATTAATGTTCCAGCGTTTCGCTCTTTTAGAAAAGATAAACAAGGAGGTAAAAGAGGTGAGTTACACTACTAGTCAGGGACAATATCTCAGTTTCACTCAGAGCAATATCATGGAGAGCTCGTCCACTGAGATTATATGGACAGTACTCAGAAATAAGAAAGGTGGAATCATTTTGATGTGAGTACACAGCAGGGCCCCGACCATCTATCGGAACATTAAGGAACAAGTATGCAGGCAGATTAGGGAAAGTTGCAAACTCAATAGGATTGTTGTCGTGGGGGTCTTCAACTTACCTAATATAAGGTGGGATCTCCTCAGTGTAAGAGTTTTATATGGATCAGTAATTGTTTGGTGCATCCAGAGGAGGGGGTGGGTTCTTCAGTCAGTACGCAGATAGTCCAAGGAGAGGAGGGGCCGTATTGCATCTAGTGTTGCGTAATGAGCCTATTCAGGTGACCGATGTCTCAGTGGGAGAAGAGTTAGGGAACAGTGAACAAAACTTCTCAAATTTTAAGATAGCTATAGATAAGGATAAATATATACCTTGCGGGAGAGTATTAAATTGGAGGAGGGCAAATTCCGAGAGCATTACGCAGGAATCAGAGAGAGTTGATTGGGAACATCTGTTTTTGGGCAAGTCCACATCTGACATGTGGAGGGTACTTAAAGACTAATTGCACAAAGTACAACGAAGTTATGTTCCAGTGAGAAGGAAGGACAATGATGGCAAGGTAAGGGAACTTTGCATGGCGAGAAAGGTGATGCATTTATTGAAGAAAAAGGAGAAGTAGGTAAAGATAAGGAAGCTAGAATCAAACAGAGCAGTTGAGGATTATGAAGTAGCCGGTAAATAACTAAGAGGAATTAAGAAAGCCAGGAAGAGCCAGGAAAATTCCTTGTCACGTAGGATTGAGGAGAATCGTAAGGCATTCTTTGCTTACATGAAGAGCATGAGGATAACTAGGGAGAGGGTCTGACCCTCTCCCGAGTTATCACAAAGGAGGAAACGTGGTTGTAAACGGAGGATGTGGGTGAGGTTCTTAATGGGTACATTGCGTCAGAATTTACCAAGGAGAAGGGCATGGAGAATAGGGAGATCAGTGCCGGGTGTACTGATATAATCGGCATTTGGTGATAAAGAGAAGGTATTGTTGGGTCTCTTAGAGAGTATTGGGGCGGACAAGTCCGAATAGCCTGATGGGATATACCGCAGGTTATTGAGAGAGGAAAGAGATAAAATTTCCGCCCCTTGGCTAATATCTTTGTAGCATCTCCAGCCAAATACGAGGTCCCGGAGGACAGGCGAGTAGCTAATGTTTCGCATTATTCAAGAAGGTAATCAGCGATAATCCTGGAGACTATAGACAGGTGAATATCACGTCAGTGGTTGGTAAATTATGGAGATGATTCGTCAGGAAAGGTTTCATGAGCATTTGGAAAACCATAGCCTAATTATGGACAGTCCCCATTGCTTTCTGCCTGGCGAGTCGTGTCTCACTAACTTGATTGAGTTTTTTTGACGAGGTGACGTGGGTGATTGAAGGCAGAGCTGTGGATATCTCCTTTTCACTTGGTGGCGATTGTGATCCTGTCCCGAGGTAAGTGCGGTCTCTCCAAATATATCAACGGCTCCCTGATGGGAATGGCAGCGACCGATCTCCTCGTTGTTGTTACGATTCCGTATTGAGGTAGACTGGTGACATTGACTGGACAGGATCCTTGCTCGGAATCAGAATCAGGTTTATTATCACCGACATTTGCCGTGAAATGTGTCGTTTTGCCGCAGCAGCACATCACCAGACATAAATACAAACTAATAACCATAAACTGAAAAATAAACAAATCGTGCAGAAGAGGAACAAAGAGGCAGAGTTCGTGGGATTTTGGACCTTTCAAAAATCTGAAGGTGGAGAGGAAGAAGCTGTTCCTGAAACTTTGAGTGTGGGTCTTCAGGCTCCTGTACCTCGACTCCGATGGTAGTAACGAGACTTGAACATGGCCCGGGTGGTTAGTGTCCTTACTAATGTCTGCCGCCTCTTGACGCACAACCTTTTGAAGATGCCCTCTATGGGGGGGGGGGGGAGATTTGAGTCCATGTTGGATCTGGCTGAGTCTACAACTCTTTGCAGCCTCTTTCGATCCCGCACATTGGAGCCTCCATACCAGGCGGTGATGCAACCAGTCAGAATATTCTCCAGCGTTCATCTGTAGAAACGTACAAGAGTCTTTGGTGACATACCAAATCTCTTCCAAGTGCTAATGATGTCGAGGCGCTGGCGTGATTTCATCAATGTGTTGGGCCCAGGAGAGATCCTCAGATGTTAACGCCCAGGAAGTTGAAGCTGCTCACTTTTTCCACCGCTGACCTCTCAATGAAAACTGGTGTGTGTTCTCAGACTTCCTCTTCCTGAAGTTCACAGTCCATTCTTTAGTCTTACTGACGTTGAGTGAGAGGTTGTTTTTGTGACACCACTCAATCCACCGATCTGTCTCACTTCTGGACGCCTCCTCTTAACCTTCTGAGATTCCGCCAACAACAGTAGTCTCATCGGCGAATATACAGTTGGCGTTTGTGCTATGCCTCGACACTCAGTTATGTGCACAGGGAGCAGAGCAGTGGGCTAAGCACGCATCCTTGAGGTGAGCCTGGGTTGATTGTCAGCTAGGAGGACATATTACTGATACGCACTGACTGTGGTTTTCCCATAAGGAAGTTGAGAATCCAGTTGCAGATGTAGGGACAGAGACCACGGTTTTTAAACGTTTTGTTTAGTACTGAGGGGATGATGGTGTTGAACAGAGATCTGTAATCTAGAAACAGCAGGCTAACGTATGTTTTGCTGTTGTCTATGTTCCCTAAAACCGAGTGGAGAAGCAGTGAGGTGGATTCCGACGTGTTGTGTCACTCCTCTGGGTAGTCTCGTGATATTATGTTTGGGAGTACCATGGTCTCTGGCTCAAAGAAGATTCTAATATTCCGAACGCTCAGCCCGGCAGGAGTCATGTCTGGAAAGAGAAACCAGTTATCGCTTCCGGTCAGAACCTTTCTCCGAAACATTATAAGGAAGAGTCACTGACCCAAAATGTCATCTTGTTTCTTATTCAACAGGTGATATTTGCCGGGCTGATTACTCATACAATTTTCTGTTGTTCCTCTGTTGTTACTGCACTGTCAGCAAGCTTCGGGGAACTTGCTCTTTCGTTATTGGACTTTTGCCGCCTTCTAGAGGCCCGATCCATTGATTCCATTGACCACGAGACGCGGACGGCGACGGGAGAGTTGATCCATACCTTATTGCCTCTGAGGAGACAGGTACCCAGCTGATGCTTCCCTGTCACTTCAGATTTCTGGTAGTCAGTAAGAAATCCTTACACAGACCTAACCCATGGAAAATGAGACCGCACTCTTCTTCTGTCCACAACCGCTGCGTTCCCTCTCAGCACTTCGCCTGATAAAGGAACCAGTTTCAACCGCACAACGCAGCAACAATGTGGAATTGTCACCGGATCTCATCGAAAGCTGCGTTTGCTCCGAGACAGTCAGTAATTTCTTTGCTTCCTTTTCTCTCTTTTCCAGTTAACCTGGTGGCGATTGTGATCCTGTACCGAGGAAGGTTCAGTCTTTCCAAAGGTATCACTCGATACCTGGAACGAATGGCAGCAGCCGAACTCCTTGTCGTCATAATTGAACCCCTGTTGAGGTGGATTCCTCAGATTTATTTTCCACGATTATTCCTCCTCATCACTCACACAAGATCACAAGACAAGGGAGCAGAAGTAGGCCATTCGGCCCATTGAGTCTGCTCCAAGGAAAAGGGAAAAACTAAAAAGAAATGAGAAAATGGAGGGGGGGGGGACACACTCTATCCTAACCTTAATTTCCGGCCTTATCCCCATATCCCTTGATACCCCGACTATTTAGATATCTATCTATCGCTTCCTTTAACGCCTCCAGTGATCGAAACACCACTTCTGTACGTGGCAAGGAATTCCACAAAATCATCACGCTCTGCCTAAAGAAATTTCTCCTCATTTCTGTTTCAAACCTGTACCCTCTAATTCTAAGATTGTGCCCTCTGGTCTTGGACTCACCTACCAAGCAAAACCACCTAGCCACATCTACTCTGTCCAGTCCTTTCAACATTTTAAATGTTGCTACGGGGTCCCCTCTCATTCTTCTGTACTCCAGTGAGTACAGTCCAAGAGCCGACAAACGCTCATCATACGTAAGCCCTTTCATTCCGGGAATCATCCTCGTAAATCTCCTCTGAACCCTCTCCAACATCAGCACTTCCTTCCCAAGATATAGGGCCCAACACTGTGTACAGTATTCCAAATGAGGCCTCACTAGTGCCCCGTAGAGCCTCATCAACACTTCCTTACTTTTATACACTATACCTCTCGAAATGAATGCCAACATAGCATTCGCTTTCTTTATCACCGATCCGACTTGGTGATTAACCTTTGATGTATGCTGCACGAGTACCACCAAGTCCCTTTGTACTTCTGTACTTTGAATTTTCTCTCTTTCTAGGGAATAATCTGCCCGTTTATTTCTGTTTCCAAAGTGTACAACTGCACATTTCTCAACATTGAATCTCATTTGCCATTTCCTTGCCCATTGTCCTGAACTCTCTTGGTCTCTCTGAAACCTTCCTGTCTCCTCAATACTCCCTACTTCTCCACCTATCTTGGTGTCATCCGCAAACTTAACCAGAAAACCATTCACTCCATCATCCAAATCGTGAATGTACAAGGTAAAAAGAAGCGGCCCCAACACCAACCCCTGCGGAACACCACTAGTAACCGGTAGCCAACCAGAACGAGATCCTTTTATTCCTACCCTTTGCTTCCTGCCAACCAACCAATGCTCCACCCATTCTGTTAACCTACCTGCAATGCCATGGCCTCTCATTTTATTAATCAGTACCTTATGCGGCACCTTATCGAACGCCTTTTGAAAGTCTAAATACACAACATCTACCACCTCTCCCTTATCCACGCTACCTGTGATTTCTTCAAAAAACCCCAGTAGTTTGGTCAGGCAGGACCTTCCCTTCACAAAGGCATGTTGCCTAGGACCTATGTTGCTTTTCATCTCTAGGTATTTCATAACCCCATCCTTGCGGATCGATTCCAATAACTTTCCCACCACTGACGTCATACTAATAGGTCTGTGATTTTCTTTATGCTGCCTCCCACCTTTCTTATACAGCGGAACTACATTTGCGACGATCCCGTCATCCGGAACCATGCCGGAGTCTATCTATTCCTAGCAAATTATCAACAATGCCTCCGCTATCTCTAAAGCCACCTCCTTCAGAACCCGGGGATGCACTTCATCCGGTCCGGGAGACTTATTGGTCTTTAGCCCATTTAGTTTCCCAAGCACCTTCACTCTAGTAATCTTAAATGAACTCAGTTCCATTCCGTGAGACCCCTGACTAACCGTTATATTGCTGATGTCCTCCAAAGTGAAGACCGATGCAAAATACTCATTTAGGTCTTCTGCCATCTCACTATCGTCCATTATAATCTCTCCCGCATAGTTATCAATTGGTCCTATATCAACCCGTGTCTCTCTTTTACACTTACATATTTAAATAAAACCTCCTAGTGTCCTTTCGAATGTTATCTGCCAACTTCCTTTCATAATTCATCTTTTCTTTCCTAACGAACTTCTTAGTTTCTTTCTGCAGGTTTTTAAAAGTTTCCCAGCCTTCTGTTTTCCCACTAATTTTTGCTTCCTTGTACTCCCTCCCTTTTGCTTTTATTTTAGCCTTCACCTCTCTCGTTATCCATGTTTGTGCTTTTTTTCCCATTCAAAACCATTTTTTCTTGGAATGTATCTATCCTGCATTTTCCTTATTTCTTGTAGAAATTCCTTCTATTTCTGCTCCGCCGTCCCTCCAGCTAGCTTACTCTTCCAATCAATTTGGGCCAACTCCTCTTTCATACCACTGTAATTTCCTTTGTTACACTGAAATATCGATACACCAGTTATCAGCGTCTCCTTTTCAAATTTGAAACTGAACTCAATCATATTGAGATCACTAGTTCCCAATAGTTCCTTTACCTTTAGTTCCCTAATCACCTCCGGTTCATTACACAGCACCCAATCCAAAACAGCTGATCCCTTGGTGGGGTCATCAACAAGTTGCTCCAAAAAACCGTCCCGTAGACTTTCCACAAACTCACTCTCCTTAGTTCTACTGCCTTGCTGGATTTCTCTGTCCACCTTCATGTTAAAATCCTCCATAATTATCTTCACATTGCCACTCTGGCATGCATTTTCTATTTCAAACTGCAGCTTATCGTCAATATCCTGACTGCTATTAGGGTGTCTATATGTAACTGCTACTATTGTCCTTTTACCCTTGCTATTTCTCAGCTCCACCAAGAAGGATTCCAAAATTCTGACCCGATGTCCTTCCTTTCTATTGATTTTATATCATTACTAACCATCATGGCCACACCTCCCCCTCTGCCTACCCGCCTATCCTTCCTATACACAGTGTACCCCTGGGCATTCAGTTCCCAATCACATCCGTCATAATTCCATGACTCGGTGATTGCCACAATGTCATATTTATTAACCTGTAGTTGTGCCACTAGGTCATCCACTTTATTCCTAATGCTGCGTGCATTTAAATATAGTACATTTAGTCCAGTATCTGCTATTGATTTTGTTGTACTTCTATTGTTCAGCAAATTATCCTGACTTTTCACCTGCCTGTCTTTCTTACCATCCTCACTACACACTATCTTAGACATGTTTCTATATACCTCATCCTCCATCCTAACACCCTGTATCCTAATAGCCTGATTTGTTGTACTTCTATCGTTCAGCAAATTATCCTGACTTCTCACCTGCCTGTCCTCCTTGCCATCCTCACTGCACACTGTCTTGGACTTGTTTCTATAAACCTCCTCCCTTACCCTAACATCTTGTATCCTAACATCCTGATTTCCATCCCCCTGCAAAATTAGTTTAAACTCTCTCCAACAGCTAAATTAACTCTCCCGCCAGTATATTGGACCCTTTGCAGTTTACGTCCAACCCATCCTTAGTGAATAAGTCATGCCTCCCCCCAAAAAGGTCCCAATGATGTAGAAATCTGAAGCCCTGCCCCCTTGACCAGTCACTCAGCCACGCATTCATCTGCTAGAGCTGTCTGTTATTTCTACCATTGGCACGTGGCACCGGTAGTAATCCTGAAATTACCACCCTTGAGGTCCTACTTCTCAACTTTCTCCCTAACCTCTTGTATTCCACCTTCAGGACCTCTTCTCTTTTTCTACCTATGTCGTTGGTACCTACATGTACCAAGACTTTTGGCTGCTCACCCTCTCCCCTCAGAATATTCTGGACCCGTCCGTGATATCCCGTACCCTGGCCCCAAGGAGGCAACACACCATCCGGGATTCATTGTCGGTTTCGCAGAATATGTTATCCCTACCCCTCACTATCAAATCCCCAATAACCACTGCATTTATCTTTCCTCGCTGGACCACAGTAACAGGCACGGTGCCAAGGTTCCGGTTACCGTGGTCTTCCTCTGTCAGGTCATCCTCTCCAACGGAACCTAAACTGAGATACCGATTTTCGAGGGGGACCGCCACAGAGGTATTCTCTACAATGTCTTTATAACTCCTGTCTATTTCCTGCTCGCTCTCCCTAATAAGCCAAAGGTTATCGAGCAGCTGCTCCAGACTCTCAACCCGTTCCTTGAGGAGCCGCATCTCGGTTCGTATTAAGACGTCTACGCCGCCTTCTAGTTCTATAGACGGATCTTCAGCCGAAAATTGAATATCGCTTGACTTTTAATACAGGCTATCTGACTTGCTGAATGTTACCCATAGTTTCTGTTAGTCCGTGTCTGTCTCTGTCCCATTTTCCCTCTCAGAGCCCTGTTGATTGCTCCTGTGCTGCGCGCTCTCTCTCCCTTTCTGTCACTCACACACCTATTTTTATCATGCTCCGCCCTCTCCTCTTTCGCGCCTCGTGTTTTATTCCACTCTTCAACGCTTTCCCAAATTCCGTTGACAGACAATTACGTGCAGAGACTTCCAGAAATACCGAGAAATAGGGACAAGAGCCAGATAAATATGGAAAAAGTAAGGCCCTGGCTACCTGCACCCCAATCCTCACCCCGAAGTGTCTCAGGGTCATACTGTTGATGGCCTTATCAACACAATCCATAATTCGGAAACCAATACGGAAATTCCACACTGGAGGAGGGTCGCTTCTTCTCCAAGGCCAAGGCTCACATTCTAATCCTAAAATCGGACCCCCCCGGTTTGAGGAAGTGAAGGATCTGTTTTGGCCCTGACCCCAGGCGCCGCCACGATGACTCTGCGGACACCTCCCTGTGTGGGCTTTATGCTGATTCACCTTCCGTTCTCAGAAACTGTTTATGTTTGCGATTACACATTGATCAGCGTGAAAATTCAAAGAACCTGAGTCAGAGTGTTCAGAAAATAACTGGTGCCATCCCGTTACCCACGCGTTGATGTCATAACTTCCTCTCTCTCAGGCGTCTGGCTCCTCTGATTGGTGTCCTAAAATTTCTACAGGAGGTTAGAGTCACACAGTCTACAGCACGGATACAGTTTTAATGGTATCCATCTCCAGCACTCTCCACGGTTGTCGTTCCATATTCCAACCACTCTCTGTGTAATAAACGCCCATCAGATGCCCTGTGAATTGTTCAGCTCTCACCTAACTCTATTGCCTCTGGTTGTAGACTATGTCCCTCGTAATTTTATAAACTTATATGAGGTAACTCCTCAGCCTCCTGAGCTCCAGGGAAAACACAACAAGTCGAAAGGGGTTTATATAGGCGCATTTGAGACTCCAGGATAGTGGATGCCTCCCTGGTGCTGGGGTCGATGATGCATCCAGCAGGTACAGGACCTACTGAGACAGAAGGATGAGCAGCCAGAGGTGGTGCTCCATTTCGGTATAATGAGTCAGGCACGAGCAGGGATGAGGTCGAGAAAAGTGATTAAAGGCATCGAGGGAGAAAGTTAAAAAGCGAGAATACCAGGGTTCTAATCTCAGGTTATGAGTGAGGTGAGAAATAGACACATGGTGCAGATCAATACGCGGTTAATGAGCTGGTGCAGTAGGGAGGCAGGTTTCCTGGTGCTGCTCGGGAGGGTGTAAACTAGGGTGTTTAAACTAGAGGGTTTAAACGCCATCCTGACACTTCTTAAATTTTGTGTTCACCTCTGCTCCGTTTGCAAAGTGGGAGACGTTACGTGTAATTCACTCAGCCAAATTACTAATGCAGACAGCGGGCGCCTGCATTACTTCACAAGGTATGTCCTGGCGCCTGCGAAAGAAAAACATTGCCACAGTCTGTTTCCTGCCAGTCAACACATTCTCCATCCGTGTCAGGATAGAACACAGAACAGTACAGCACAAGAACAGATTCTTCGTCCTTCAATGTCTGTTTCGAAAACGATGCCGAATTAACCAACTTCTATTCTGCTTCTGCACATCCTTTTTCCTGCATTCCTTCCATATTCATGTATCCATCCAGCAGCCTCTTCAATGTATCGTATCTGCTTCCAGCACTCCACCGGGCCGCCCGTTCCAAGCACCTACCACTATTTGCCAAAAAAAATGCCGCACATCTCCTTTAAACTTACCCCTTTCGCCTTCAATGCATCCCCTCTAGTATGTGCCATTTCTATCCCGAGAGAAATTATTGACTGTCTACCCTATATATGCCTCTCATAATCTTACAAACCAATCTGGTCTCCCCTCAGTCTCCGCAGATCCGGAGAAAACAACCCAAGTTTATCCAAGCTCTCCTTATACGTATCTCAACACTTCAAATTCAGTCATCATCCTGTTAAACTTCATTATCCTTTCCAAAGCCTCCACATACTTCCTGTAATGGGGTGATCAGAATTGCACCCAATACTCCACGCCCGGCCCATCGAACGTTTTATATAGCTGCCACATGACTTCTTGACTCTTCCACAGGATGCCCAGACATAAGGGAAACCTTTCTTTACCATCTCATGGACTTGCGTAACCACGCTCACTGAGCTATTGTCTTTGACTCTAAAATTCTTCTGTACATTAATCTTGCGGAAGTTCCTACCATTATCTGTATACCATCCTTTACATCAGACCTCCCAATGTGTAACACCTTACACTTTTTCGGATTAAACTTCATCTGGCATTTATCCAACCATATCGGTAACTGGTCTATATTTTACCCCCATTCCGATTTCCTTTAATTCTAGGATGAGAGTGTACTTATCAAATGTCTTCCAAATACTTATCAACTGGTTCGACATTTTTGTTACCCTTGTTCTCCCTGTACTACACTTGGTCTGTTAACTATGCTTTTCTTTATATAAATCGACGATGACATTGTTCAATCTCATTAGATATTCCCACCTGTTATGTTACTGTGTATTTCATACCAGATTCTAGTTTTCTTTCAACAACTCTGATGTTAGACATACTGCTCTCTGATAACAAGTTCATTCCCTTCATCTCCTTCATAAATATTGTCGTTTCATTTATCAAGTTTCAGTCTATAGGGACTGTTCCAGAGTCTAAATAATTTTGCAAATTGACCAACAACGCGACAACTGTTTCCAACGTGACAATGTTCAGTATCATTTAGAACGTGACTGCAGTTCAAAGGAATGCAGCCTTTAACGAAACTTGGCAACAGCAGGCGTTGTTAAAGCTGAAACTAACGGGAACCAAAGGGAAACACTTCATTGGTCCTGGTCATCTCCCGCACCATGGACAAATGTTTTGTTTGTCAACTTTCCATCATCCCAGCTCCATGTGCCCAGGAACTGACATGTTCTGAAGAAAGACCTGCTCAACCGAAAACCTTACCTCTGTTTATTTTATCCCGGCTCCTCTATAGCCTACTGAGTATTCCCAGCATTACCTGTTATTATTGTGAATGTAATATGACGAGTAGAAATCGAAAAGTGGACGACGGGCAGAAATGTCCAGAAGAGAGTCAGGGCACTCAAACCAAACGTCCAAAACCCTAACTTGAAAACGACTTAGATGTCGTTTTGAAAACCGCGGTCCGCAGTGCCACAGGCCAAGTGTTGGAAGGTAGGATTAGGCCATGACCCCGTGGGGTTGTCCGGGTGCCCTGGTTTCCTCCCATAGGCCAAGGTCCTGCTGGCCTGTGCGTTCCTTGGCCGCTGTATAAACTGCCTGTTGTATACTGGGTGGCAGGAGGAAAGGGCTGATGGTAGAGAGGGGAGCTGATGTGGGTCATGGTCAGGGACAAATCCAAGCCATTTATATCCTTCCGAGACTGAGGGCGAATTAACAATTAAAATGTGAAGCTCTCTCTTGAATTATGAGCATTCCACAGCCGGTCCCGGACTCAATAGTAGCTCTCACCGATTCTTGGGATCAGTGTATTTTCTTCACTCTGGCTAGGTGTGAATTTTATACTGGAACTGCGATTACACTTGCAGAGGGGGTTTTCCAACCGTGCCCTGCCCTGTGTGTGGGGGAGGAGCTCTCACTGAAACAAGAATGACACCTAATTCCGGATGACTGTTCGGTGGGATACAGCACATTGGTCTGAGAAAATCCTGGGGGATAATGTTGCACTGGCTCTGGCTGTTCAGTTCTCCCACCCAACCTGTACATACGACAAATCCTTCCCGCGGTGCTGAGCTGAAGGTCCCTTTACCTACGTTCCCTTGAGGTAGCAGATTCTGCCCATTCGTTCTGCACTGGAACACAATTCAGCCGTCGTGCACCCAACCCCTTTCATAGGGCGAAGGGCAGGGGATGAATTTCTTTCTTCCCATGCCCACGTGTGCAATTGGAACAAATATGGACATACCATTCCTGGTAAGATACGAATGAATATTCTTATCGTCTTGTTTGATTTTGCAATACACTTCCTTTCTTGCCGCTCCTTTTTCAGCCGGTTTAATTGCGACACACCGAATACAATGCCCGATAGATTCGATCTACGTTTTTTCCCTGATATCGCATTCTCCCCTGAACAGTAACTTTAAGAAATGAGGATCTGAAGTTCACCACCTCTTTTCGTGGCACTCTCCACGACAAGGAATCAGTGTCACATAACCAACATCGGCGTAGTTTTATTTAACATACAATTTTTACATAAACGTAATTTTATTGACCTTGAGGCTTTGGTGTAATGACTCTCAGAGCCGAAGTATCTTCCCTATATCGTTTATTTTTTTAATCTTGCTTACAAATGGAATAGGGTGGGAGTATTATCTCCACACCGAGGGAAGATTCTGGGCCGCACAGTAGATTCTGTTGTAAAATGGTGACGAGTTTTGACGGTGCCCATCGACAGAAAATGTATCTACTTAGGAGCGACTAGAAACCCGGGTCTGTAAGTGTGACTGCGGGGATAAATCCAGTTGGGAATTACGTAATTGCTGTTTGGTGTGTCTGAAAATATGGAAAGCGTCTGCACACGCAGTAGTTAAGAAGGGAGGTCTATGGGTACTTGGTGGGAAGAGGGTGCAGGACATGACGGTGGAGAAAGTAACAGAGGGACAATCTGGCGCAGTGCAATGCGCTGAGTAGGTGAGGGGCTGGTGTGAAGCGGCAGCTGTGGTGCTGATCGCTCCGGCCGGATGTCCTCTGTCTGTGCTGTTCATTCGGCGACAGGCGTGGTCCAGTGGTTGGAATTCTCGCCGTGAGCTTGTAGATCGTGCGTATTGTTGTTACTATGGGCACCTGGACTGTGGCCCATTCTGTCCATCCTTCTGCTTGGGCTGTAAAAGGGAGCTCCGGACCCATTGTGCATCTCAGTTGTTGAAACATGGGGTTTACATCACTGGGTTACTTCACATAGTTTCATCCACAAACTAGGTCTAATTCAAGATTTAATACATTATAGAGCTTACCCACTGGTACCACATATGAGGCAGGTGCTATTACGCCAGTTCCTTTACAAACCTTCATCGCTCTCCGCGATTTCCTACGCACAGCCAATCTTTACACAGGCCAACGTCCGATTTCAATCATTCATTAGATTTGTTTTTAACGGTTTATGCGTCAAACCGGCTTGTATGTCGTTTGCCATTTGCAAGACCATGTCCACGACACCCAAATGAATTATGAGCTGTGGCCACTGCTGTTTCCTAGGAAAAGTAAATGGACTGGATCATTGTACAGATGTATTCAGTTGAAATGCACATTGGTTCACTGCCCATTTTACATTTGTCCAGTGTTCCATCAACTTACCCCTAATGTAGATTCTACAACTTCCGTAACTTTATTTACCCTCATTTCTGCGATCTGCCTGACATCATGCAGTGAAGTGCAGAATAGATAAAATATAAAATGCCAGAACGTGACAAGCTTTAATAATGTCATTAAGTTAAGCTCTTCAAGACTTGCAGAAGGTTTCGCACATCTGGTACTTCCAGCATGGAGAACTGACGCTCTGTTCCATAGGGATGCTTGATTCTTTCAGAGAACTGTTATAAGACTGACGTGGTGGGGTATAAGAAGGATTTCAAGAGTTAAATGCTCTTCAGCCGATGGTGCAATTGTCTGTGGTGATATAACTAGTTCAGGATTTGGGGAACAGCAAATGAAACGATAGTTTGTGCTGAGTAGTTAGGGGGATAATACGGTAAGAAGATAGTGATTGAGGAAGGGAGAGAGAGATCGAGAGAGAGAGAGGGAGAGAGGTTGCAGGCAGACAAACATAAGTGGCGCACCAATTTCAGGACATTTGTCTACTTGGCCGATACTCTCTCATCTCTCCAGCTCTACCCCATTTATTAACCTCGAGTCCCGTTATGACACCGGGCTACGACATTGTCTGTGATTGGCATGTTTTGACCTTTTGCTATTGTTACAAGTATCCGAATCGATTGTGTTTCCTCTGCTGTTAGCCTGGATTTTCTAGATCCGATGTCGTCTCTACAATCAATTCTGGTCAGAGAGTTTTGAATATCAGTGAATTATGTCTCCATGATTGCTCGTAATTTCAGTGTCGCTGTTACTAACCGTAAAGAGAGAGGTAAGATGTGATAGCATTTAGTTCACAGCCTTTCATTATGACTTAACGCATTTCACAATCCCTTTTAGTGGGTATATTAGCGTATTCTTCAGCTCTTTGCGGAATTTGCTCTGAGTCACAGCGTAAATCCACGTATTGGTGCAGGAACGGAGAAGCTGCAACATTGCTGACGTCTCTTCTGCGATATAAAGAGGATCAGAGACTGAATAATGATAAACCATTGCAACCCGTGAATAGATGTAAACGACTAACTGTGTAATCCACAACAATATGAAACTACCAGTTATACTGAACAGTAAAACGATAGATTGCCTTCGGTTCTCCATCTCCGGGTCCTTGTCATTCTCTCCATTGCTACGGCCTAGGAGCGCCCTGCGGACTCTACTGGCCGCTAAAATCCGTCTGACTGTCAAAACATTGAACAGCAAAATCAGAATGAAGGGTACAAAAGGGGTTAAAATCCGGTGAAACAACTCAAATGCCTACCATTCAGCCGATGTATTGTAGCTCAGTTTAACGACACAACGCCAGGCAACATTATCAATTATTTCTCCTGGCTTGTATATAAAGTACCAGGGAACACTCTCCAAGTAGCCGAGTGCATTCATTGCCCCGATAACCACAGCCGCAGTTCTCACGGTGCAATATTTTGCTTTCAGCTTCTCACAACAAATGGCCACAAATCGATCAAATGTGAAAGCGACTGTCAGCCAGACAGAGACAGCAGTGCTTCCAAAAATCAGCCACTTAACGAGACAGCACGCTGGAGTAATGTTGAGGAATGCACGTGGAAAATAAAACATGAGATTCCACCTCAGAAGAGGGTCCGTGAGAACGACCAGGAGATCGGCCGCTGCCATTGCTAGCAAGTAGCGAGTGATACATTTGGAGAGACCACACTTTCCTCGGGACAGGATCACAATCGCGAGAAAATTAACTGTAAAAGAGAGAGAATGAAAGGGAAGCGGCGAAATTACTGACAGACCCAGAGACCAAACAGAGATAGATGAGATCACGGGGAGCTCCCAGCTTTGCATTGCACTAAACGAGGGAAATGGACCCCTGGTTTCCGAGTAGTGCCGATGGAAAGACCGGTGCGCATCTAGTTTGGGCGAGTTACGTAACTGAATAAAATGTCTCAGATCTGGACAAAGACTCCCTTCTCTTGATGAGAACGTTTCGAGGACGGTGCAATAGACAGCAGGGTAACTGTTTCCTCAGATGCGACAAGGGATGGACAGTAAGTGTCAGCTCACCGGGGCCGACCACAGCTCGTGGTGAACGAAATGAATAAATATTGTCGCTAGATGGCTGCGTTGTTTAATTAACCAAACACCAACCTCCCTGCTGCACCATATCAGCAACAACACAATAGAAGGGCGGATGATCCCACTTGATACATTGCCCTCTGACGCAATCTCATAAGGAGACATTTTGATTCACACTGAATCCATCGCGGCGAGACCTCTGAGGAGATTTCAGGAGTCACTCAGCGTTCTGCAGTGGTGTCGTGTGCGGATATCATGGAACTGTGTACCATAAAGACAACTGTCATTCCATTCTTTGAATTCTGGGGTTGGCATATGGCAATGGAATGAAGCAGCGAGAGAAACAATTCCAACCACTGGAACTAAACTTTAATTTCCACCAACGGCAGAATAAACATCGGCTTACCGGGAATTCCAAAGGCTGAAAGAACTGGAAAGTAAATGCCTTTCATTCGACCTATAACTAGATATCCCATTTCAATGAGAAGCTGTGACTTGTGTTGCCCCGGAATCCACAGCTCTGGCAGACACTCTGAGCTGATATTCTCCAATGGGCTCTTATTGATACGGCGGATCAGTCTCCAGTGAATAGATTTCGAACTAATGCTCTCCGTTGTCATCACATGGAAGATTTGCACGACATCAACATCAATCGTCAGGTCTAAATTTAAGACGAGGGGAACAATGTCTCCGGCATTACCTCACCAAGATCCCTTGGGTAATGAACCCGATGGCTGCAATCATACGAGATTGATCTAACACAATGAGCGACTCCATTTATATATTTCATACAGTTGTGTCAGCAAATCTCGCCGTTGATTCATCTCTGCATGTCTCCGTGGTCTGTACTCAATCCAGTGTAACAAGCAGACCCCTTTGATCTGCGCCTGTAGTTTTCAAGTAGAGGGCTACACCTCCTTCTTTCAGTCCTTCAGCTCCCTCATGGACACTCACCCAATCTCCATTATGGTAGCATATCCAACGTACCTCCCTACCTGGGCAACACACCCAAATTTATATCGCCATCACTGTATTTAATTAGTCGTTTATCCTTCTACCCTCCATGCTTTATAAATCTTAATTCGGATCCTCGGGGCCAGGGTGCTGACGGCCTCTACCTTCTCCTGAACTACTTTCACCAAAGTTGAAGCACATATACTGGGATCGCTCCATACACCTCACACGGGGACTGTGGTGGGTGGTCCTCATTTGCGCACGGTCTTGCCGATCGGATCAATACAAGAACGATTCCAGCAATGGATTTCCTTCTCCTCCCTGGGCCGATGCCTCTGGAGTCCGTGGGCTTTTCATGCTCTTCATCAAGTGCACGCGGCCCTTTGTGAGCCTGATCAACAGTCATGGTGTCCGATTGCATTTGTGCTCTCGGTGTGTAAAATATTCCTCATTGTGCGACGCATTGACGGTAATAAACAGGTATTCATTGTTGTTCAAAACACAATGTATTGTAAATATTCGCACGCTCTGCTGACGGCGGCCTCTGCAGTGTAAAGTTGTGCAAAGCTATGGGAAGTATCCTTTGGTGTACAATCATGTCCGCTGCACAGTTCAGACATACCATGACCCAAGAGTCGGGAGCGGGATTTGTGGTGCGTTAAGACGTACGGGATATGGGGGAGATGCGGGTGAGTGCTGCATTGATGGCGGTGGAAGGAAAAGCCCGTCTACTGTATAAAGAGGACATCTCTGATGTCCTGGACTGGAAAGCCTCATCATGGGAACTGGGAGAAGGGAATGGCATCCTTGCAAGTGAGAGGGTGGGAATATGCGTCGTCAAGGTAACCGCGGGAGTCAGTGTGTTTGTAAAAATGTCAGTCTTTAATCTGTCTGCGTACAATGCGAGATCCAGAAAAGGGGAGGGGTGTGTCAGAGGTGGACAAAGTAAATTTGAGCGCAGGGTGGAAGTTGGAGGCAAGGTGGTTGCAATTTCCGAGAACGGCATGGGTGCTGGAATCAGCATCAATGCAGTCGCCAGTGTGGTCTAGGACTGTGTTGACAATGGTGGAAGAGAAACCACGCTTATGGAGGAAGACATCATCGGGGCGCTCGTGTGGAAAGGCTCGTCATCGGAGCATAAAGAACAGAGCTGGAGGGACTGGAAGGGTAACTGGAGTCTTCACAGGAGACAGGATGGGAGCAGGAAGCGTCGACACAGAATTTGTGGGCTAGACAGCTATCCTTACCACTGGCCTATGCTCTAAGATCGACAAGAAGAGATCCAGAAAGTGAATGAAACAGTCACAGGGAGTGAGCAGGGTGTGACTTGACAACGGAAGTGATACCGTTCTGGACGTCCGAAAAAATGCTGGATGCATAAGCAACTCAAATCATTGCCCCGGAAACGGAGATGTTGGAGGGGCCGGAGTGGATGTGAATCAAGATCTAAATCGCAAGACAGATTATAACTTGGGCACACGTGAATTCCCGGAGATTCATCTATGATTCGGAGAAATTAAGTGCAGTTTTTCAATGTGAGAACGAGTTTATCCAGGTCAGTGGGTGCACTGCGTGAAGAGACTGGTTGTGCACTGTTTAAAAAGAGTCTTCAGACCAACCTAGTGTGGGATGGAGGTGCGGAGGGTTTCTATGTCTATAGTAAAACATTGTGCGGTAAGGGCAGACAATTTTCAGCCGTCAACGTTACAGACGGCATCAGAGATATCGCAGAGAGTGCAGAATAGAGAAACGATGCAGGGAAGGTGGTAAGAAAAAGAATTTCGGTTGATCAAGTGCAGTCTGATGGACAAGGGAGAGGAGGAAGAAGCGGATTGTGTGGAATTTGTACAGTAAAAAAAGGACCAAACTGTGCATGGAAGATCTTCCCAGGTTTATAAGGTCCGGGACTGCCCAGGAGACTGATGTTCGACATTAGGCGCCTGGACTAAGGGATGGGAGAGAACGTGCCTGAGAGTGACGTTTGATCTCTGTGTGGAAGAAATCCGTTGATCAAATCACAACAGCGCAACCCATTGGTCTGATGGCGATACTGGTTTTGCTCCTCAGTGAGTGAAGTTCCGAAACTTTTACAAGGGCTTTCGTGAGAGTGTCTAACAGATATAGAAAGGCAAGAGCTGGAAATCGGATATATAAAGGGGAGATTACGCTGCACATTCGCAGCAAAATATAAACTTGGAAGACAATCCGGTTTTTCTATTGTTCCCTGTTTAATGGGTGACTGACTGACTTGCAAATGATTTGTAAAGATAATCACACGTGGGTCAGATCTCACATGACGTGCGGTTTGGGTCAGGAAGGCGGAATGTCTCCTTGAATGGCGGTGGGGAACCAGATGCATTGTTCGGACAATCCGGTAATTTTGACGCTCTTGTGTCTTCCCACCCACTGCTCCATTCCCAGACTGTCAGCTGAATTGAAATTCCACAGGCATGCTGTGGAGGTGACATACCCAAGCGCTTTCCAGTTCTCCCAGTTCAGAGTTTTCCTGCTCTATTGGAACGAGAACAAATTCAACTTGTCAACGTGACGAAATTACCATTTGCCCCAGTAACAGATGAAAGATCGTCGACCTGGAGCTTTGATACAGACTCAAACTCCAATGTTTGACCAGCTGAGATTGTCCCTTATTTCCTGGGAATTTTCAGATTTCCAGACTCTGCTTTATGTCGCTTTTCCAGTTCCAAATTTCACGAACGCTGACTCTGTAAAACAAGCATTTGCCAGGTCAATTATAAAAGCAAACTGAAAATGTGCATTCACTTACTCATTCCCCCGTGACTGAGCTTCACCCGTCAGATGAGTTGCGGTGTCCCTCATTGGTTACATAAGGGTAAATCATCCTCTACAGAGGCGACGCAACATGACCTTGTGTTTAAACTACACAGTAAACGGGACAGAACATCTTCGGTCACACCCACGGAGGAGTAAAAAGGACATTACTGAGATATTGAACAGCCCGTTTAATATATCCTACCGGTGCTGAACTGATGTGAGAGATTTGAAAGGAGATCACAAAGTTGGAACAAACTGTACTGAGTCGGGAAGGATTTGGGTGTTGAGGAGGATGATATGGTCAAGGCATTCGGTCTTAGTCGCCCGTTACGGGGTGATAACATTCGCCAATGATCAAGAAGCAAGATCTGCAGAAACGCTCATTATCCGGGTCAGAGGTTCTCCTCATAGATCAGCCTCCTGCCCCGATAAACGCCTCTCCGTGAGGAGGCGTTACTGCCCGCACCTCAGGGAGGAGTCGACGCAACAGCCATCCTCCCACTGAAGTGTGAACTCAGCGCTGATGATTTCTCCTGAGGTCGGTCTTTCATTGTTGACATTCATGCAGAAGCTCCAGTGGACACGCTATCGTCTGATCCTGTCACCACTTCCCGCTCAACCCCCTCATCATCAGTTCACCCACGAGGCGCCCAGAGCAAAGGAAACAGACACCGGTCGGAAGAGATTTTACTCATTTATTTTTAGGTTTAATGATCAACATGTTTCATATTGTATTGAGAGAAGTTATGAAGTCACAACGTGCTGTTCAGTGATAAACACAATGTCTGGAATCTCCTCATATTACAATATTGTACTGATATCGTTTGGTTTGTATTCCTGTGACTAGCTTTCAGTCAGTGCCTGCGCTGTACTGAGTGACCAGAACACGCTGAAACGCAATATTGACAACTAAGGTAATCCACAGCAACATGGAACTGCCGTATATGCTGAAGAGTTAAGTAATGTATTTCCTTCGGTTCGTTATCTACGGGTCTCTGTCATTCTTTCCATTGCTGCGTCTCACGAGGCCCCTGCGGATTCCAGAAGATACTAAAATGTACCTGGCGTCAGTAATTTCACCAGTCATTATAAAACGAACGGGAGACAAGGGTTGAGAGTGAACGTCAGCTACTCAACTGACGTCCAGGAGGGTAAATTCAGGAATGTCCATTTCCAGACACACCCTTGGAGTACATTGCCCATAATATGTGCTGGGCCCTATGTAAAGTACCAGAGGATATTCACCAAACAGCTCATATCCGTCAGAGTCCCGATAACAGCAGTCACCATTCTCTTGACGCAATATTTTGTTCTCAACGTCTGACAACAAATGGCCACAAATCGATCAAATGTGAAACCAAACGTGAACCAGGCAGAGCTCACAATGGCTGCACATGCCAGGACATAGCTTAGAGAGTACACTGGGGTGATGGCCAAGAATAAAAGTGTGAAATACAATGATGGTCTTTGATATATCGTCGGTGATACCGACAATGAGATCGGCCGCTACCATTCCTCCCAGATAGCGATTCGCACTTTCCTCGGGACAGGATCACAATCGCCAATAAGTTTACTGTAAGAGAGAGAAAATAAGAAATAACATTATTCTGAGATCAACAACAATAAAAGCTGAAATAATTCTAGACAGACGCCGAGAATGGAGTTTTATAACGTACATTATTGAACATTGAACTGCCCGTTTAATATATTGGACAGGTGCTTGATTGAATTAAGAGAATTTAAGGGACATCACCAAGTTGGAACAAACTGTATTGAGACGAGAAGGATTGCCGTGTTGGGAAGGACGACACGGACAAGGGATTCTATCTTGATTATTCAGCGTAAGGTTGCCCGTCACGGGATGATTACGTTCGCCAGTGATGAAAGGGGAAGATCTTTAGAAGCACTCATTTCCCATTATAGATGAACCTTCTGCCCTATAAACTTCTGTCCGTGAGGAATCTTTGCTGCCTGCACGTCAGGGAGGTGTCTACCGCCACAGCCAACCACCCCATTGAAGTGTGAATTAAGCACTGATCATTGGTCCTGGGGTCGGCCTGTCATTGTTGTCATTCATGCAGAAGCTCCAGCGGACACGGCATCGTCTTACCCGGTCACCACCTCCCGCTCACCTCCTTCATCATCAGTTCACCTACAGGGCGCCGAGTGACAAAGTGTATACCAGCCAGAAAAGATTTCATACATTGGATGATATATGCTGGACAACGTACCCTGAAATGGACATTTTTAACATCGGCGGCATGGGCTTCATTTGAGTTGGTGATGTTTACTATGACCCCCTACCTCCCGTTTGTTTTGTTATTTCTGGTGAATTCATTGAGCACCAAGTACATTTTAGTAACAGGTAGAATCCGCAGGGGGCTCGTGAGACGCAGTAATGGAGAGAATAACAGAGACCCGGAGATGAAGAACGGAAGGAAATACATTGTTTTACTCTTCAGCATAACGGGCAATTTCATACTGCTGTGGGGCATAGTAAGTGTCTATGTTGTATATGAGCGTGTTCTGGGCGCTCAGTACAGCTCAGGCAAGGATTTACTTTTAGTCGTAGTCATGCTCCACTTCTCAGCACCTGCACCAAAGCGGGGATTGATGTCCTGACACAGAAGGAGTTCCGAGAGGAGCTGAAGAACGCGGTGAAATGTCCCGTGAAACTCATTGTGAAATTATTCAAATCACAGAGATCGCCAAATATAACCAACTGTTCACATGAATACACTCTAAAGAACAGCACCACAGTACTGTAAAATGCGGCAATCCTGGATATGTAGTTTATCCCAGAACAACGCCCTGTGACATCATCCCATCTGTCAATCAAAAATGCAAAATATTCACAGAGACTGGAACCATGATGTTGTGGCCATGACAGGCTTTGTTGACAGAGGAACGGGAATGGGTGATCGATGTATCAGTGTTTCGAAGTTTTTGGAAGATCAGAGAGGTGGTAAAAGAGAGGGAGGAGTTGCAATAGTGATGAGAGATCATTTATCAGCTGCTCCCGGACACGTAATGGAGGGCTCAGATACAGAGTCCATCTGGGTAGAACTCAGGAATAAGAAGGCTTCAATCACTCTCTTTGGGGTGTACTATCTACCTCCCAAGATCCACTCAGACATTGAGGAACAGATATTCAAACGTATTAAGGGAATGTGTAAAAATTATGGGGTTGTTGTCATGGGATACTTCGACTCCCTGATATAAACTGGGAATTTTCTCGTGCAAGGGGCTCAGATGCAGCAGTAGTTTTTTTTTTCAGTTTATTCAGGAGAGTTTCTTAAAGCAATATGTTGACAGTACAACAAAGCTAGAGGCTGCTCTGGACCTGGTGTTGGGTAATGACCCTGGAGGTGACTCACCTGACAGTGAGTGAGCAATTGGGGAACAGTGACCACAGCAAATTAACTTTCAGGATAGCTATAGATAAGGAGAAGTATGGGGCTAGCAGGAGGGTTTTGAATTGGAGCAGGACTAATTATGAAGTCATAAGGCATGACCTAGGTTGAGTAAACTAGAAACACCTTTTGCTGGCAAGTTGTTGCGATAAAGGTTCTTTTGGATCTCAAAGATAGAGATACCTGGAACACAGTCTTTGTACTTCAAAAAGGAGAATTTTATTTACAAAGACAGACGCGGGAACAGAATGGAAAGGAATAAGTGCACAGTCGCACACTCTCAAGCAGAAGATCGCGAACGTGAAGGGAACTACAACAGGTGGTGAGGTGAACACACACACAGACACACACACACGCGCGCGCGCGCGCAATAACAGGTTACAGGTGATCAAGGGATATACAATACGATGTTTGAACACCCTGATTCTGAACAAAAATTGGCTCTTTGGTCTCGGGAGTCCTTAACTAACTACTCTGGAGTAGTGCAAAGCTTACCTCAACATCCTCGGAGAGACAGAGAGAGAGAGTGAGAGAGAACCAAACATGCAGCAGTTTTATACTGCTAGGGGGCTTGATTGTCCAGCAAGGACAAAGGTGTTTAAACGGGCCAATGGTTAGATGTGCCCAGGAACAAAGGTGCTTGCAAAAACCGATCCGAGTGGTCCAGCAAGGACAAAGGTGTTTACCTAATAGGGTGGAGCCAAACCTTGATTGACAGTGGTGTCGCTTTCGGCCAGGTGCTCAATGGTGTCATCCCATCCAGAGGGGTCAGTGTTGTCACGGTCGCCTGACAACCATGACATTTTACACTACGCAAGTCCACTTCGAATACGTGGGATGTGTTTCAGGATCAAATGCAGAGAGTAAGGGATAGGTACGTCCCGATTAAAAAGGAGAACGTGCATGGCAAACCAAGGGAACCTTGGATGTCCAGAGAAGTGACAAACTTAGTCAAGAAGAAAAGGACTGGTATGTACAGCTTCAGAACGTAGGTTCGGGTAGAGCACGTGAAGAACGTACAGAAGCGAGAAATGAACTCAAGGAAGGAACGAGGAAAGCCAGGAGGGTCCATGAAAAGTCCTTAGCAAATAGGATTAAGGGGAATCCAAAGGCATTTTATCCCTACCTAAGTAATGAAAGGACAACGAGTGAAAGGGTAGGACCATTCAAGGATAAATATGGGAGTCAACGTTTGGATGCAGAGGATGTGGGTGAGTTCTAAATGAATATTTCTCTTCATAGTTTACACAGGAAAGGGATATGCAGGACGTAGATATTGGAAATAAGGGCGTAAACCTGTTAGTGCATTTAGAGGTCAAGGTGTAGGTAGTGTTAGGTCTCCGAAAGAGTATTAAAATAGATAAGTCTCCCGGGCCAGATGGGATATACCCCAGGATACTGAGGGAGGAGAGCGAGGAAATTGCTGGGGCCATGACCAGTATCTTTCTGTCCTCTTTGACCACGGGTGAGGTCCCAGAGGACTGGCAGATGTTGTTCCTCTATTTAATAAAGAAACAAGGGAAATTTCGGGAACTATAGACTGGTGAGTCTCACGTCAGTTTCAGGGGAATCTCTGGAGAAAAGTTCTTAGAGATAGGATATACGAGCATCTGGAATCCAATGACCTGATTAGGGAGAGCCAGCATGGCTTTGTGCGGGGCAAGTCGTGTTTTAATTATCTGGCTAAGTTCTTTGATAGGGTGACAAAAGGGAAAGTAGAGCTGTGGATGTCATCTATATGGACTTCGGAAAGGATTTGACAAGGTCCCACGTAATAGGTTCATCAGGAGTGTTCGGATACGGGAGTCTGTTGGTGGTGCTCGATGAACTAAGTCATAACTTGGATTTGGTCTAAGCATTCTTCAATCTATTATTTACACTCTTTAATAAGTATTTTACAATACTGGCACAAGTTTAATTTTGATTTTTAACTGCTAAAATGAATACCAGATCCAAACCGTCAGCTAATAGTAAAGGTAATGGAGACCAACCTACTTTCGAAGCTATTTATAATCTGGATAGAAAGTTTGACCAGAGCTTTGCCGAATTGAAGTCCATTTTACAGAACTTTGAAGAAACACAAAATACTTTTATCCAGGAGAATGCCAAGTTAATGCAACTAATTGCTGAACTCGACCAAGCTGGTAGAGAGAGAGATGCCAAACTTCATTCACTTGAAAAAGCTTTAATTACGACCAGGCGAAACTGGAAAAGCAATAACAGAGGATCATCGACCTGGAAGGACGCAGCAGGGGGAAAAAAACTAAGAATCATCAAGTTTCCAGAAAACACCGAGACTGGTAACTCTACGGAATTCTTCTCTAAACTTTTGGTCGATGTGTTCGGTTCCGATATGTTCTCTGATGACCCCATTCTGGACAGAGCTTATAGAGTATTAAGATTCAAACCAGCTCCGGATCGAAAACCTCGGCCAGTAATTTTGAGATTTCATTTTGTCAGCGTCAAGGAACTCTTGATTCGTACTGCTCGTCGTCGTGGAATGATTCAATTTAAACAATGGAAGTTTCGAATAGTTGAAGATTACACCCCAGAGTTATGAAAGAAAGGCTGACGTACAAAACAATTATGGCTCGTCTCTATCAAATCAATTATAATCCTGCATTATTATTTCGAGAAAGGCTCAGAATTACGCTGTCTGATAAATCTCGTAAATGGTTTAAATCTATTCAAGAAGCCGAGCAATTTATTTTGAACTAACTTTTAATTTTAAAAGCTAAAAGGTGCGGAAGAGATAGAGTGTTTTTCCTTTGATTTACGACTTACTATCTTCGTTATCTTATTAAGTATTAGATTTAAACCTCTGTTTTTTTCTTATTTTAATACTTTACTGTTTTGTTTTTATAATTAAGAATTTAACAAAATGACTGATCGTTTGCTTTCTTTATGAAATAATTATTAAACTGTATTCTTTAAATGTTGACTGTTAACGCCCTTTGTTTTAATTCCACACTTTGTTGTTACTTCTATATCTATCTGAAATATCCCAGGGTGGGTGTTCCTGGGTCTCCCGGCTGTTACAGCACTGAAACAAACTCACCTGCAGTCAATGACTTCCTTTCTCTTTCAGGGACTCGAGATCAGCTGTTAATGCTCCCGCCCGGGTGAGAGTCGGTGCAGTCTCTCTGCTGCCCGAGACACTCCAGAGTTTCACGCTGCCATGATCCCACTAATGGGCGTCCTCCAAAGCAATAAAACAATGGTTTATATTTTTATGATGCTGGGGGAATAAAATACAAGGATTACAAATTAGATGTGATATGGAAGGGATATTTAGACAGACACTTAAATATGCAAAGCATGGAGGGCTGCATCCTACAGCAGGCAAAAAAGGAGTTATGTCGATGGGCAAAACGTCGACATGGACATGGTGGCCCGAAGGACCGTTGCTGTTCTGGCCGAATCTATGACATGATTGCGTGACTCATTGGAAGCTATGGTCATGCATTCCAATGGATTCAAAGGATTACGGCGAAATAATTCACTTCTGCCATGGCAATTCCCCAATCATCGTTGTCAGATACAGTTGTTGATTCTGCTGTCAATAACATAATAACCCGGTGAAATATATCGTAGTGCATTAAATGTAGGAAATTGTCTCTCAGCAGTAAGTCAGAGCTGCAGCTATAGCAACGTGACACAGTATCTTCGAGCTGACGCATTTGGAGTATCTATATAATACATTGTTCGGGGACACTCATGCTGTATGATCAACAGACATTAACGATTTCTGCGCAAGACGATCTGAATCACAGGTTACACGCGGAACACTCTCACTCTGTTCCTGCCGCAACCAGTTGAAATGTGAAGGCGGATTGGGGGACTAGCTGAACGCAACATAGCAGTCCCTAATCTTGTACTGAAGCCACCAGTTCCTCTCCCAACACAACCTGTTTGTTGACAGATCAACACAGAAGCGTTTGAGGCTTACTTACCCGAGAAGGAAGAAAGGATGAGGAGGCATAAGGGAGGAAACATCGTTGACAGTAATGGTTAAGGAGGTATTTGCACAGATGAGACCGTTTGTGAAGGTGCGCGGAATAGCCGCACAGAGGAGCAGATAGCGAAGCTGCTGTCTCACAGCTCCAGTTAGTCGGATTCGAACCTGACGTCCAGTCTTGAATGTGTGGAGTTCGCAACTTAATCCTGTGAGGGAGTGGATTTCCAGTGTGCTCCGGTTACAGGCCACATCATCGTAAGCTATCCGCATTGTGTAGGTGAGTGGTGAATACCGGCGATATGGGAAACTGTGTGAACGGGAAGGTTACCACGAAACGGCCTAGTGTCGCAGGGACAGATACAACACTGGTTTGACACTGACGTGTGTGTAGGGAAGGGCCCAGTGACTCAAGGACAGGGACCAGCACAGGTTTAACGCTGATGTGTGTGGAGGGATGGGTCAGTTAAAGCACTCGTCTAACTCTGCCGTGTGCGCAAGGAGGGGCCTAGAGTCTCAGGGACAGATGCCAGTACTGGTTTTAACACTGCTGTGTATGGAAGTTGGAGCCCAGTGTTACAGGGCGAGATAACCTTACTGGTTTAACACCTATATGTGTACAGACAAGATGACAGGGCAAGAATTAAAGACGGCTGTCAGTGCTGTATGACATCGAGCAATTCCTCTCCCCACAACACTGACCATTCTGGCCACCAATTAACCGTTATAATGCAGAGAATTCTAGACCCCTGTGTCCACACTGCATTAAACGACAATATTTACTGCACCGCACTCTGCACTATAATGAAACAGTTACAGCATTGTAGTTAAGTGTACAGGTCCATGTTGCTACGGCAGAAACCAAGGCTTTGTCCACCGTGAGAGCGGATTATGATGAAACTAATCGTTGCAGTCACGACCCTGCAGGCAGTCGCAAACCTCAATTAACGTATATACTTCATTATCTGTGTGTAACAACAACTATTTGAGGAGGTTTTGAAGAAGAAGGATCTGTGTGTCTTCGTCTGCTAAACCTTTTGAGATATAAATTAGTCTCTCTTCTCGCAAATTCGCATAATCGCATGAGTTTACTTGAGCATAATGTTGAATGACGAATGTACCAGGCAGTCGCAAACCTGGATTACCCTGCAGGGATTCGAATATCAGTAAAACCATTCATACTCAAAACGTATTTCTCTCAGAGTCCATGCTCCAAGCAAACAACAGGCGCATTCACAAGCACAAGACTGATCTGCATTGGAAGCACTGAGGACTGCACTACCAAGAAGCCGCGCTATACTTCACGGAAGCAGCAGTGTACGGTAGGGCACAGAACTCTCGAGTGAGCACATTGCATGTATTACAAGAACGCTGTGTTATACGGCATGAACATGCATATCTTCCATAAACGTTCATCATGGTTCATTCGTCTTTCAGCATTATGCTCAAGTAAACTAATGGGATTATGCGAATTTTGCGAGAAAAGAGACTAATTTAAATGTAAAAAAGTTTAGCAGACGAAGACACACAGATCCTTCTTCAAAACCTCCTCAAATAGTTGTTGTTACACACAGATAATGAATATATACGGCATTGCATGAAAAGGGTGGTCACGTGGCACACCAGCATCCCCGCCCTGCCGCAAACATCCAGCGTTCAGACAACGAGGGATTAAGACAGGTAATTGAATAGTCAGGGAATGGAGGCATATCGACCTTGTGCAGATTGAATGGGTTAATTTAATTTACCCTCAGAGTGCACGCATGGTGGGCCGAAAGTCCTGTTCCTGCGCTGTACCATTCTGCGTTCTAGGTACAGAGACTCATCGGCCCTCCTACCCATAACCCGCACCCTTAGAATAACTGACACTCTCAGCATAATTTATCGTGGCTAATGTGGCTTCGCCAGCGTTTAATAAAACCCCTACATCCTTGGCGTGTGGGACGAAAACATCAGCGACGTGGAAACCTCCGCCATCAAAGAGACAACGTGCTAATTGTACAGAGGCAGACAATCCGACTCGAGATATCCCAGTCGCCCTGAAAATGCTGAAAGATGAACTGAGCTCTGTCCACTAGGAAGTTTAGACCTGGAGTTAACTCTGGAAAGGAACGACCCTGAAAGAACATAATGGGCAGGGGAAATAGATTGAACGAGAGAGAAGTAATGTTTCAACATGGCTGCAGTTAATGTCGCCACTGCGAAGACACAGAGGACTTATTTTGTGTGCCAGCAACCGCAACATTCAGCGAGGGACTGCCGCAATAGACGGGGAAGGGTAAAGGAGAGGATATGATACAGCTAAGTCCTCTCAGGCCAAGGTTGGAGCCGGCGTCCGAACAGGGAGGAAGATTTGGGAATTATCCACCAGATCATGCGGAAACCACAACAGCGCCATATCTGTCCAAATCGACTGCCAACCAGATCATCCAACGAGTGAGGACAGAATCAAGTTCAAACAACTGGAGGCAGCCTCCATTGCCAGTACTGGCCACCCACAGATATGTACAAGAGGTTTCAAAGGGGACAGAAATGCGATATGCCATTGGACATAGGGTCATCAGTATCAAAAACTGATCTGTCGTTGTCTATGACTATAGAGGCTATTTATATTACCAGTGTCGGGAGGGAACTGATGAAGGCAGAGAGGAGTACGCCTGAGTCACTTGAAATTTTGGGAGTGCAGCCCCTGTATATTTATGGCTCTGCCCAAATAATAAGGGTGAAGTCTTGTGAATATAAACGGGAAGTAAGGCAGGCGCAATAATAGTCCCGGGGAACGGAGAAATACCATGGTCGAACACACCCGACCAACGGAGCCGACAACTTGGCCAACATACCCACAACATCTCCAAGCAGAGACAGGAGACAGGTCAGCGCGCACGGATGATGTCTGGAGTTCCCAGGGATCGGGGCCAAACACAAACAAGTGTGGTTAGAAGTGCAACTGCATGCAGAGGTAGCAGGAGTTCACGTGACGGCACACCAGAAAGCGGGATGATAAGAACATGAAGGGAATGACTGGGCAGAACTCAGGGGAAAAGAGCAGCAGGAAAACAGGATACAAAAGAAATTGCAAGTGTACAGAAAAAGAAGTACTGAAGCCAATTTGCTGAGATAATATGTAAATATCACGGACCATTGTGACCAGTTTAAAGTGTTGAGGGACTGAGAAACTGCAGCAACGTAATGCTGATCAGAAAGAGCCAGAGGGAAGGAAGGTTTGCTCCAGCAGCCCAACGACCAAGTCATCTCCAGCGGCATCAGTCTCCTGATCATTGATGTTAGTTACACTCACTGAACAAACATGTTACACCAGCTGTACCCAGAATAGCGCTGCTGTGGGAATTACATACTTAAAGAGACGTGCCAAACATCAGAAAACAATCTTTGGATAACGTGGCAGAGAGAACTGGGTGAAGTGTTCATGGTGTGTGCAGGGTAGAGAAGGGCTTACTGAGGATCCCGTTGCTTACTGCTTGGGGGCGAAACTCTGTCTGACTGCGTCCTTCTCTGATCACATCGGGATTTCATATCTTTCATGACTGAGATTGCATGAACACATTCTGGTTCTGAAACTGTCAGAAGGTGCAACAAGGAACGGATGTTGGAAAAAAGTTAAACGTGCTTCAGGATGCGGACTGACTAATCCCACGTCACACGATGATCTTCTGACCGCGATGGAAGGATGACTGCCGCCATTACCCGGCGTGGTCCGTGTATGATTCCAGTACCCCCAATGTAGTTCTCCCTGCAGAGTCCGTGTGGTGGTTGGATCAATGCCCGAGAACTGAAAATAAATCTGATGGGAACATTTCTATTAACTCAGGGATCAGAACTACGATTTCTGCGCAGGACGATCTGAATCCCGGATGCAAAAGGGCCACTCTCACTCTGGACCTGCCGCTACCAGTTGCAATGTGAAGGCCGACATGGGGACTAACTGAATGAAACAAACACACTTTCACTGTCAGCCCCAAAAGCTTGTAGTGAAGCCACCGGTTCCGCTCCCAACACAACCTGTTTGTTGAAATATCAAGACAGAAACTTTTGGGACTTATCTACCTGGGAAGGAACAAAGGGTGAAGAGGCATAAAAGAGGTCACAACGTTGACAGCCATGGTTAAGGAAGGATTTGCACAGATAAGACCGATTGTGAAGGTGCACGCAACAGCGGCACAGTGGAGCAGATACCGGAGCTGCTGTCTCACAGCTCCTCCGAGAAGGATCGAACGTCACATCCCGTCCTGACTGCGGGGTGTTGGCAAATTCATCCTGTGGGGGAGTAGATTCCAAGGGTGCTCAAACTTCAGGCACTTAATCGTGTCGTTCGTTCGAAGAATTGCCATTGTAAATTATCTGCAGTATGTAGATGAGTGGTGAATACTGGCAAAAATGGGAAAGCGAGTGGTGGGGAAGGTTGCAGAGAAACGGCCCAGTGTCACAGGGACAGATACCAGTATTGCGTTAATACTGTTATGTGTGTAAGAAGGGGGCCAGTGACACAGAGACAGATACCAGTACTGGTTTAACACTGGTTTATGTGCAGTCAAGGTTACAGAGCAAGATATTAAAGACGGCTGTCAGTGCAGCATGCGATCAAGCAATTCCTTTGCCGACAGCCCTGACCATTCCGGCCAGCAGTTAACCGTTATAATGCAGAGAATTTTAGACTTCTGCTGCCCACGCTGCATTAAATGACCAATATTTTTGCACCGAACTCTGCACTTTTATGGCACAATTACAGCATTACAGTGAAGTTCACACGTCCACTTTCCCGGGCAGAAACCAAGGCGTTTGTTTCTGCAGTGACAACTGTTTATGGTGAAAATAATTGTTACAGTCACGACCCTGCAAATTGTCGCAACCCCAGATTACCCTGCAGGGATGCGCGTATTTACTAAATCCAGTCATACTCAAAATGACAGGTATTTCCCTCAGAGTCTATGCTCCGAGAAAACAACAGGCATATTCACAACCACAGGACCGATATTTAGTGTAAGCACTGAGTACAACACTGCCTAAAATCAGCGCTGTACTACACGGAATCAGCAGTTTACGGCAGTTCACAGACCTCCAGATTAAGCACATTTCATGGACCACAGGAACACTGTGCTGTACGGTAAGAACAGTAACATCTTCCAAAAAAGTACATTCCGGTATATTCATGATTTAGCGTTGTGCTCATGTAATTTCATGGGTTTATACCAAATTTAACATTCTGTAAGGATAGACACTAACTTATCTATATCGTCCAAGCAGACGAAGGCACGCATACCCCTGAAAAAATTACTGTTATCCACAGAACATGAAGTATATATAATACTGCATGAAAAGTTTGGGTACGTGGCATGCCAGTATACACGATCTATAGAAGAGGTCCAGCGTTATGACACTGAAAGAATAAGACAGGCACGTAAACAGTCAGGGATTGGAGGTATTTAACCTTGTGCAGACAGAAGGGGTTAATTTAATTTGGCTTCATAGTCGCCACATGGTGAGCAGAAAGGCCTGTTCCTGTGCTGTACTGTTCTATGTTCTACGTACAGTGTCTCTTCAGCCCGCCTACACACACTCCGCACCCCAAGATTCTATTATTTATCTACATTGTATGCATCAGTTATCGTGGCCAATGTGGCGTCGTCAAAGTTTAATACAACCCATATATCCCTGGCGTGTGGGAAAAAGACAGCAGCACCGGGGAACCCTCTTCCGTCACCGGGTAAATGTATAAATTATACAGACAGACTGCGAAGAGATCGGGATTGAACCGAGGTCGCCGTAGTTCTGAGACAGTGTCGTAGTTCTATTTACTGCGCCACTGTGCCTTCGACAGATTACTGTTAAAAATTATCGGGGTTTTAATGGAAACGTGTGGTATATGAGCAAACAGCAACTGAGAATACTTCTCATTGAAGAGAAGGGGGTTGTTTCCCGACTTCATCTCAACGACGGTGTCTCTAATGTTACTTCAGAGCCTGAAGAACATTCCTTTGCTTTCAAGCAATGGCACTTCCTCCAGCGCAAGCGGCGGGTTGTGGCCGGTGCTCGAGCTGTGGCAAGGTCGCTGAGAAGGGATTTATAGGAGCATTTCCTGAGGAAAGACCGGGGTATTCCAATCAGGTGAACGGGAGAGTGATCAGGAAAGTCGCAGGATTATTTTCTTAGATTGGAAATATTATTCCTTCATACATCTGTCTGGCAAGGGTCCGGATGTTTGACGTCCATTCCAGGTTGCCCTATGGCTCTGGATCCATCAGTTCAGCTTGAATCTGTATCGATTGATTGGCGGTGAAACAGTTTTTTTTTTGCTGATTCACAGCGTTTATTCGTGTGAGTGATCCTTCGATAGATCTGCAGATAGCAAGGATCAGCTGGGCATTTCGCGTTAGGGTAAATTAGAAACGCCTGCCTCCAGCCAGCTTCACCATCGCAGCACACGGAACTACAATGATCTCCAGGTCAGCGTGGTGCGTAGTATGTTATTTAAAGTGGTTCAAAGGAAGGAGTGGAGATTTGAATGACATTTAAGGCGGTGACAATTTTCAGCGACTTTCACAGTTAACAAATCCTTCATAACAACAGGCGGAAGTTAATCTGATTAGGAAAAAAATAATGAGCTGGACAGACAGAGCAGTGTAGAAGTATGTCAGAGAAAGTGACTGAGGATATAAAAGACAGGATACTTATAAAAGGACTGTGAGAAAGGCAAAGAACATCTGAGTATATATGTAATCAGTAAAACCTTCTCGAAATCTCAGTGCAGTTATCATCGGCGTGTCTTCAGGTGAAATGGAAAATGCTTCAGTTTCACTTTTTCTTTATTGAACTCAGTCCAAAAGGACTGAACGCTCTCACATATCGGTATTTTGTTAACCAGTATTTTATTTGCTTGGAGACCTGTGAAGTTTGATTAAGTTGGAGTTATTAAAAAAAGATCTCAGGAAGCCGAGACCGAAGATGTCTAATGTCTTCCAGAACTCTGGCCTGTATGGAACCCGCGACACGCTGTTCGTTCGCCAATGTCTTCTGTGGGTAAACCAAAAATGTCTGCAATTCGCAAATTCCTAATGGAGAGAATCAAAGAAATCGGAAAATAGCATCATGTTCAGTTGGTCCGCCGGCATCTGTGGATAGGGTAACATCGTCATCTGCACAAACATTTCACCTGAAGGAGAACATTTTGAAGTAGCAGACAGAAGAGTGAAGGGGCAGAAAGAGATGACAAGGGAGGGGAAGACAATTGGGGAAGCGGGAAATGCTGAAAGAACGTGCCGAAGACTTTGGCACTCAATCAGAAATGTGTTTGGTTGTCAATATCGGATATAACGGATAGGAACAGGAAAAGGTCACCAGGCCCCTCGAGTCTGCGTTGTCAGTCATGAACATCATGGCTGATGTTTTGCCTCGGCTCGCAATCTAAAATACGTAGATTCTATAATGCAAATCAGAACATCGGAGGTTGCAAATCCAAGGTACCGTGGTCTCAGGTGGAGATACAGATGGTGGTGTTGGGTTGTGTGTGTGTGTAGGGGGAGTGGGTGGAGAGTTCTTGAAAGAAGACGGAGTACGAGTATGATGGAACATTGTTCTGATTGTTAATTTTTATCAACGGAATATTGAAAGATAGTTGAAAGTTGCCTCAAGATTCCATTCAGCGAATGTCATCCGATTTGACCGCAAGCTACGGTACACTATATTTTTAGGACTGTACACGTTATCATTAAAATAGGAATGCGTCGAACGTCTGAGAGGATTAAAGGTGGATAAATCCCCGGATCTAACGCCACTGCAGATGACAAGTCAGGAGCTTGCCGGGACTCTGACACAAAGCATTTTTAAACATATTTGCAGGCCACAGCTAAGTACAGCTATTGTGCCACCTTTATGCAGTAAGGGTGGCAGGGATAAAGCTGGAAATTATACTGCTGTGAGACGAACATCCACTCATCCAGAACAGCAGGATTATTCTCTCTTCGAAAGGACAGGCATTCATGAAAACTAGTCCTCAACGGATTTCTTGATAGGAGATGCCCTCTCACAAAAGTGAGTAAATATTTTAAAGCGCTAAGGAAGACATTAATGGCGGGAGTGGGATTTTTTCAGACAAGATGTACGTCAGTGAGACCTTACAAAAACCTTTCCACAGGAGGTTTCTCTAGAAGTTTGGAACCCACGGGATCCAATTGTTACGAACCAGCAATAAAAGAAACACACCGAGTCATGTGTGTGTTAAAAACTACCTTATTAATAACTACTTATGATAATAAGAAAAATAAAAGTAAAATAGTAGAATGTTAGAAATAAAAATGTTAGATATTAAATATTAACGCCAAAAAGTAAACTCGTCGTGTGTGTGTGGCAAATTCCCAAATTCCAAGTCCAGGAATAGTTCTCAAAGTTCAGTTCAGCAAGTCGTAAGGTAAAACGTGAGCAAAGGCATCTTCAACACCTACCGTTGACTGAAGACAAAACGTAGAGAGGCAATACAGAGTAATTACGAAATCCATATGTTCCACTTTGGAACTCATACAACACCTCAGTGTCTCCGCAGCTGTGACTACTCCACCGCTTGCTTCCGAAGCATCTGCCACACAGAATGGCACTCCAATGGCACTCCGAAAGGCATCTGCCGCACAGCATGGCATTCCAATGGCACTCCGAAATGCATCCGAGATGTAGCCATCCACACAAATATCGGTTACCGGTTTCCTTCTACCGGTTAACGACAAAGTGGACTCCACTGGATTATACCAAAATTCCATACATGGATTGTAGTGACAGACACAGATTCCATACGTGGATTGCAGTGACAGACAAAGTTACTGTTTTCCTCCATCGATAGAGACTATCTCTCTCTCTTCTCCTTTGACTGACTCCAACTGACTGCTTCAAAAACGTCATTACGTCCTTTATCTTCTGTTGTCGTAACCACACCACACACACACACACACACACACACACACACACACACACACACACACACACACACACCCCTATGCTCTATCTTAAAGGGACATTCACCAATAGTAACCTAGTCCGGAACACACCTCCCACTGAAAAAAACAATTTTGATGTGCAAGACCAAAATGTTTAACCACGCATACAGTTAGTAATGTGTAATAATTAACATTCTACACAATTGCCGAATATCAGATTAGTAAAGTTACATGTCTCCCATTTAACATCAGGAAATCATGGCTGACTGCCTTCCATGTGCCTATGTGACATATAACGTGTTTTTACTTTCATTTTATCCATTTTCAAACAAAATGAATTCTCTCACGTGTTGACCTTGTTGCAATTGGAACTGTTCTAATTTTGGTTCAATGTTTCGCAAAATATTTTCGTTTACCAGCCTTCCTCTGAGCATGTTTCGTCCACTATAATCTTCATTAGTCTCAGCATTCTAATTTTCAGTGTCCTTGAGAGGACATGTTTTCCAAAGCAAAGGGTTTCGATATGGCAGGCTTTCTGCAGGTTTTTAAATTTCTGAACAGAGACCAGCAAATTAACCCATTGTTTTTCCTGGCAATTTTAAAGTTTGTTTTCCTCTATATCCAGACACAAATTCAAAACCTATGGATCCTGCACTAACAGTCTCACTGCAAAAAAGCAGATGATCTTCTTCATCCCAATCCTCTGGTGTAACACAGTCCACAACCACCTTCGAAGTGTGTTCACCAAAAACAGGAATAGGAACCACAAGGGAACTTTGATTCGGGTTTCTACCATCTCATACCTTGAGAGTGTTTTTTTTTTCTCAATTCAGCACACTCAGTGTCTTTAGTTTGCTCCACTATAAATTCTGTCCTGGACAAAGAGAAATCCTTAAATTCAGGCTCAATACAAGGATTTTGATCCTCCAGTGAAGACAGAAATGTCTCAGACATGTCATCATAATTTTACTCCTGTTTGGGGCTACCACAGGGAACAACATCAGGCTGCACAGGACCAACGGCCTTGACTAATTCTTTAGCTCTAGCTCTAACAAAACTCCGTCTCTTCATTGCTAACTTATCCTCTATCTTCTTCAATTCTAACTCCATCAATTTCTGTTCCGATCTCATCTTATTCATTTATATCTGGGCATTTTTATTCCTTTGCTCTGCCTCAGCCTCAAACTGCATCCGAGTTTGTCCCCGTTCAGCCTCAAACTTCAGCCGAGTTTGTTCGAACTCTAGTTTCCTGTATTCTAATTCTATCTATGCTAATTGCACCTAGACCTCTGAAAACTCTGGTGCCCTCCCAGGAAACTGTTCTAACTCTTCCTCCTTCAACTCCTCTGGCTGAGAAGTCACATCAGAAATCATTGGTTTAATCTCGGAAAGCTCGGTTAACTCATTCACCTCAAACACTTCCTTTTCCAAATAATAGTCAACTATAATTCTATGTATAACTGCTTTTTTCAAAGACTGCTTTACTGCTTTAAGGTTTAGCCTTGAGGCAATTTTCACCAAATCATTCTTTTTCGCCACTTGCAATCCATCTAGGGTTGGTGACTCCAAAGATGCATCATTATCCATTGCTGATGGATTCCCCACACAGAAACCAATTAAAGAAAATCAGACCGACCACAGTCAGTCGTCCAGGAAGAGCCCAATTTGTTCAAACTCAGACGTCGAGTACCAGCCTTGAGTTCGACTTCAGACCACCTCCATCAATCTTGGGACCGATCCCGGACTAATCTCGTCAATTTGGGTAACTCTCCCGGAAGAATCTCTTCAATCTCGGGAACTACTCCGGCCGAATCTCGAGAATCTTGCATTCTATCCTGGACAAGCCCCCAATTTTGTTACTAACCAGCCATAAAAGAAACACACCGAGTCATGCATAAGTGTTAAAAACTACTTTATTAATAACTACTTAAGATAATAAGAAAAATAAAAGTACAAATGTTAGGATGTTAGAAAGAAAAATGTTAAACCTTGAAAGTTAACCCCTAAACTAAACTCGTCGTGTGTGTGTGGCAAATTCCCAAACTCCAAGTCCAGGAATAGTTCTCAAAGTTCACTTCAGCAAGCCGTAAGGTGAAACGTGAGCAAAGGCTTCTTCAACAACTACCGTTGACTGAAGACAAAGTAGAGAGAAAATGCAGAGTAATTAGGAAAACCAAATGTTCCACTTTGGAACTCATATGACACCTCAGTGCCTACTCAACAGTGGCTACTCCACCACTTGTTTCCGAAGCATCAGCCACCTCGAAAGGCACTTGAATGGTGGTCGTCCACACAAATACCTGTTTCCTTCTACAGGTTAACACCAAAGTGGACTCCACTTGATTTTTCCACAAATCCATACGTGGATTGTAGTGACAGACACAGTTACTATTTTTCATATCGATAGAGACTAACAGGCTAGTCTCTCTCTTTCTCCCCCTCTCTCTCTTCTCCTCTGACTGATCCGACTGATTGCTTCAAAAACGTTATTAGGTCCTTTATCTTCTGTTGTCGTAACCACGCCACACACACACACACACACACACACACACACACACACACACACACACACACACACACACACACACACACCCGGACACACATGCCACTAAGCTCTATCTTGAAGGGACATTAACCAATAGTAACCTAGTCCGTAACACAATGCAATCTGTCAAATTATATCCATTATTGGCTAGGGGATGATGGTGAATGATTATTTTGTGTGAGTCGAAGACACTGAACAGCGGGGAATGACAGGATTCGTTGATGTTATACTTCATGTTTGTGATTACACGTTCACACTTGGAATAGGAAAGATCTTGGTGTTATTAGAGAGAGCGCAGTTGACATGAAAATTGGTGTTGTTCATAGTGAGGAGAATTACAGGATTCACAGGATGATATTGATTATTTCATAAAACTTGGAAACCAACATCTCGTAGAATTTAATCCTAATAAGTGCAATACGATGGACATTCAAACGGTTGAGATGTCGGCGTAAACAATGAACTGTAGATTGTAACTGACGAACAAATGTATCTCCGTGCACAAATCCAAGGATCTCTGAAGGTGGGAGAACAGTGAACTGAGATGGTGAAGAAAATATCAGCATGCAAGTATAAAAATAGGGAATGCGAGATCATGGTACAGCTTTATATAACAATGATTAGTGCACAGCTGATTCCCCTGTGCACTACAGATCACCAGACAATAGGGAGAGACGTGATTGCACCGGAGACGGTGCAGAGAAGATTCACCTGGATGCCCCCTGGATTTCACCGTTTCAGTTATGAGGAGACTCAATAGATAATTGATAATTACTTTATGATTTATCCAAGTATAGCGAGACTGTATCGGTATTTGGTAATTACTTAATTATTGTCTCATGTACTGAGATTCAGTATAAAACAGAGTTTTGCATGCCATACATGTCGGTCATTTCAAAACATAAGTACATCGAGTTAGTACAGAGGGTAAGCCAATAACGGAATGCCGGATATAGTGTTGATGTTACCGTTACGGAGCCATGACACTGCAGGTAGACAATAAAGTACACGGCCATGACGATGTGGATTGTGAGATGAAGAGTTCATCTTTATCTGACAAGAGATCCATTCCAGTGTCTTACAACAGTGGGATAGTATCTGTCCATGAGCCTGGTGGGGCGTGTTGTCAAGGATTTTTATCTTCTGCCGGATGAAAGGGAGAGAAGGGAGAATACCCGGATTGGGAGGGGTGATTGATTATGTTGGCTGCTTTCGCAAAGCATCTGGAAGTGTAGATAGGGTCCATGGAGATGCGGCAGGTGTTCATGATGGATTGAGCTGTGCCCAAACCTCACTGCGATTGCCTGAGATCTTGGGCAGAGCAGATGCCTTACCAAATTATGATTCATCCGGATATAATGGTTTCAATGAAACACCTACAGAAATTAGTGACGGTCAACGGGAACATGCAGTATTTGAACATCCTTCTGAGGAAGTAGTGGTGCTGGTGTACTTTATTGGCCATAACGGCTACGTGGTACAAGACAAGCTAGCGGTGATGTTTACATTTCATAACGTGAAGCTCTCCAACACATCCTCCTCAGCACCATTGATTTTGATGTTAAACAAGGGAGTGTGGCGCGCCCCCCTTCCTGGAGTCAATGACCAATCTGTTGTTTTGCTGACACTGAGGGAAAGGTTGTTGTCATGGCACCATGTCAATAAGCTCTCAATAACACTCCTGTACTCCGTCTTGTCATTACATAACGGCCCGCCCATCACGGTGGTGTCATCTGCGAACATGGAGATGGAGTTAGCGCATAACCTGGCCACACGGTAGTGAATTAACGGGGAGTGCAGTAAGGGTTTGTGGACGTAGCCTTGAGGGGCAGCAGTTTTGAGGATAATCGAGGCGTAGGTGTTGCTGCCTCTCTTTACTGATTGAGGTCTGTTGGCTTGGGATTCAAGGATCCACTTGCCAAAGGAAGAGCCGAGTCCTAGTTATTGCAGTCTGGAGATGTGTTTGTTTGGAATTATTGTATTGGAGCTGCCGTCAATAAATAGGAGTCTGGCGCAGCTACTTTTCTTATCAAGGTGCTTCAGAGATGAACGCAGGGTCATGGAGATGGCGTTCGCAGTGGACCTGTTACAACAGTAAGCGAATTGCAGTGGCTCAACAATCTGCTGGAAGAACTCAGCAGGTCGAGCAGAGAGGAAAGAAAAGGTCGGCGTTTCGGGTCGGAACCCTGCATCAGGCCTCGGGTCTCCTCGTGTCTCTCCTCCAGGGCGTGAAGGTTGTCTAGGAGGCTGGTGTTGATGTGTGCCGTTTCCAGCCTGTCGAAGCATTTCATGATGGTTGAAGCCACAGCCAGTAGGCGGTAGTCATTAAGGTAAGATACCTTATTTTTCGTTGGCAACAAGATGATAATGGTCTTCTTAAATCATGGGAAACATCAGGTTAGATTCGGCGAGTCTGCAGATACTGTCGCCAGATAATATACGCAGTTTCTGAGCGCACAGCCGGGGACTTCATCCGGGCCAGACGCTTTCATTGGTTCACTTTCAGGAAGACTCAGCTGCCATCTGCCATCATGACCATGGGCACAGGTGCGTCGGAGGCTGTCGGGCTGCTTGCTGTTATTTCATTGCCTTTCTGTTATTAAGTACCAGAATCAAAAGAAACACACCGAGTCATGTATAAGTGACATAAGCTATTTTATAAATAACTACTTATGATACTAAGAAAAAATAAGAAATAAAAATATTAGTATGTCAGAAGTAAAACTGTTAGATTTTAAACATTAACATCAAAAACGAAATTCGAAGTGAGTGTGTAGCAAATTCCCAAACTCCAAATCCAGGAATAGCTCTCAAAGTTCACTTCAGCAAGTCATCAGGTGAGACGTGAGCAAAGGCTTCTGCAAAACCACCGTTGACTGATGAGAAGATGTGGACAAAGAATTGAGAGAAATTATGAAATACAAATGTTCCACTATGGCATCCAAACGACACCTCAGTCACTGATGACCTCCACTGTTTTGTTCCGAAGTATCTCCCACCCTGAAAGGCATCCGAGATGTGGCCGTCCACACAAATACCTGTGTCCCTCTGCAGGTTAAAGCAAAGTGGAATTCACCGGATTATTCCAAAAATCCAAACGTGGATTGTAGTGACAGACAAGGTTATTATTTTCACATACATCGATACAGAGACCAGCAGGCAGGGTGTCTCTCTCCATCTCTCTCTCTTTTTTGACTGGCTGCTCCAAAGCTCCAGCACGTTGTTTTCTCCTTGCCGTGGTGCCGACTGCCCCCCCCCCCCACACACACACACAACTGTCCTATGTCTTAAAGGGACATTCATCAAATACTAACCTAATCCGTAACAACTCCCACGTAAAAAAAATGATCGGCACGACCAAAAGTTTTAAAGGCGCATTTAATTAGTAATATTAATAATTATCATTCTACACAATTACAGAATATAAGAATAGTAAAGGTACATATTTCCCATTTAATATCGGGATAGGCAATTAGCGATCACGTTTTCTTTGCCTTTAATGTGAGTTATCATGAGGAAAAACTCTTGCAAAATTAAACTCCAGTTTAACAGCCTTCTGTTCTTGTTTTTCACTAGGCTCAGAAACACCAATGGGTTATGATCTGTATACACAGTCAGTGGTTTCTGAGCGGTGCAAACATATACACTGAAATGGTGCAAGGCTAAAACAAGTGACAGTAATTCTTTCTCTATGGTGGAATAATTCTTTGGATGCTCATTAAATTTCTTTGAAAAGTTAGCTACAGGATAGTCAATATCATCATGGTCACCCTTCTGCAACAACACAGCTCCTGCAGCTTCATCACTGGCATCTACTGCTAATGAAAATGGCCTTTCAATATCAGGTGAGTTGAGCACAGGATGGTAGCATAGAATGGCTTTCAGCTTCTCAAATGCTTCTTGGCAAGGATCTGTCCAAACAAACCTCATTCCTTTCTACAGAAGATTATTTAGGGGAAAAGGAATATCATCAAATATTTTATAAAATTTGCAATAATATCCAACCATTCCCAGAAATATTCTAACAGTTCTCGTACCCGTTCGAACGGGGAACTCAGATATTGCTTGAACTTTTGCCTGAACAGGAGCTAACTTGCCTTCAACTTCCACATAACCAAGATACCTCACAGTGGCATGGCCAAATTCACTTTTAGCCAAGTGAACTGTAAGGTTGGCTTTGGAAAGTCTTTCCAACAAACTTTCTAAGGCAGAGATGTGATATTCCCATTTATCATTCCTTGTCACTAAGTCGTCAATGTAGGCATCTATATGTTTTAACCCATGAATTACAGAATTAATCATTCGTTGAAATGTTGCCGGAGCATTTTTCATTTCAAATGGCAAATCTTTGTATTCATACAATCCGGAAGGGGTTACAAAGGCAGAAATCTCCCTTCCTCTGTCTGTCAATGGAACACACCAATACCCTTTCAATACGTCAATCTTTGTAGGAAATTTAAACTTTCCAATTCTGTCTGTGCTATCATCCACCCTCGGGATAGGGTAAGCATCTGACTTCGTTGCAGCATTCACTTTTCTATAACCAGTGCAAAACCCAACATTTCCATCGGGCTTAGGCACAATAACTCAGGGTAAATTCCAATTTGAAGTGAAACGTCTAATAATATCAATTTCCAACATATATTCAATCTCTTGGTCAACAGGTTTACTCTTTTGCACATTCATGCAATATGGGTGTTGTTTGATTGGCTTTGCATCCCCAACGTCAACGTCATGTTTATTTATCCACGTTCTTTTTGGAACACCCGGAAACAAAGTTTTAAATTTTAAAATTAACTGTCTCCTCTGTTGGTTTTGCGAATCTTGTAAATGTTCCAAGGATGTTTTGATTTTTCAGTTTCGGTTAAACAATGTTTGGTTTAAATTGACCTTTTCCTGTACCAACTTCAGGTATTCTCAGAACAACATTCACATTATCCACCATGGCCACTACTGGACTTCTTTCATAATAAGACTTAAGCATGCTTACATTACAGAGTTTTTTTTTCTCTTGCGTCCCTCAGGCGTTTTGATTACATAATTCAAATCATTTAATTTAGATTCAATAATATACGCCCCGCTAAATCGAGCTTCCGGCGGGTTGATTAACTCGGGGAAAATGCTAATATTATTTCTCCTTTCGTGAATGACATTGGCCGACATGTTTGTCAAAACATGATTTCATTTTTGTTTGGATGGTTTCCAAATTATCGCTCGCCAGCTGACAGACCCTTTGCAGCTGAGTTTTAAATTTCTGTACATAGTCCAACAAACTCAAATGCACCTCCTCATTAACCCATTGTTCACCTAACAATTCTAAAGGTCCTCTTACCCGATGTCCAAACACAAGTTCCAAAGGACTGAACCCAAAGGACTCCTGTATTAATTTTCTCACTGCAAACAAAAGCAAATAAACAACTTAATCCCAATCGTTTGTGTTTTCAAATAAATCAGTATTCAGCATATTTTTGAGAGAAGATCTAAATTGTTCCAGATCTTCCTGAGATTCTGGGTGATATGCAGATGATACAATCTGCTTTGCTCCCAGCTCATAGACTAATTGCTAAAATAAACATGACATAAAATTACTCCCCTGATCAGATTGGATTTCTTTCAGCAAACCAACCATAGCAAAAAAAATAAAAGAGCCTTTGACACAGTCTTGGTATTAATATTTCTGAGTTGTATTGTCTCTGGAAATCTAGAAGTTGCACACATGATGGTGAACAAATATTGATTCGCAGCTTTAGACTTTGGCAATGGGCCAACACAGTCCACAAACGCCTCCGAAAATGGTTCACCAAAAGCAGGAATGGGCTTCAAAGGAGCCATAGGACGTCTTTGATTTGGTTTACCAACCATCTGACATGTGTGAAAAGCTCTACAAAACATCACAACATCCTTCCTCAGACCAGGCCGATCGAATTGTTTCAAAATCTTTCTTACAATTTTATTCACACCAAAATAACCACCTAAACGCATACTATGGGTCAGGTTTAAAATCTCATTCCTATAAACTTTTGGAACGACAACCTGATGAATAACTTCCCATTCCTCATTAGCAGGGACATGAGTAGGTCTCTATTTCCTCAGTAACACTCCATGTTTGACATAATATCCAATTGACACTTCCTCAATCTCATCACTTGAGAGTGCTTTCTCTCTCAATTCAGGAAACTCAGGGTATTTAGTCTGCTCCAATATTTTTTTTTCCTGGACAGAAACAAATCTTTATATTCAGACCCAATACAAGAATTTTGATCCTCCAGTGAAGACAGAAAAGTCTCAGACAATCCATCATAATTTTCATCCTCATTAGGGCTGTCACAGAGAACAAATATCACCTTGACTAAATCTTTAACCCTAGCTCGAACCATTGCACAGGATGGATAAACATCCGGATCGTTCTCGGACTCATCAATACTTGGTATGGTCGTTAACCGTACCACGGGGTCAAGTTCTCCACCTGCGAGGTCATTCCCTAATAACAAAGAATCTCCTTCCACTGGTAAACTAGGTCGCATCCCTATCTCAACAGGTCCTTCTACGAACTTTGACTTTAAAATCACCTGGTGCAAAGGTACAGACATAAAGTCACCTGTCATGCCTCGCACTAAGTTACTTCAGTAATGTCAGTTTCTTCACCAAAATGTAAAACACTGTCCAGCAAGATTGCTTGGGAAGCTCCAGTATCTCTAAGGATTTTCGCTGGCACTTGGGGTGACCCAATATTCAGTGAAACAAAACCCTCTGATACATTGAACGGAATTTCTTCCTCACCTCATCCAACTTTTCAGCCTTTACCTCTGGCAATGACCGATCGTTAACAACATGTTAAACCCTTCTGCTTTTGGGATTCAACTACATGAAAATAAACATTTGGCACGGCCTCCTTTTCCTTCTTTTTTCTTCAAGAGGGAACAATTATCTATCTCATGATGAAGTTTCTTGCAGTATTAGCAAGTACGCTCAGCAGATTTCTCCAGCACTGGCTTCTTTTCATCCTTCTCTTTTTGATTACTTCCCAATTTAATCTCCGGTTTACCTGGATTGTCCTTATTACTCTTTTGGAAGGTTTTAGTTTGTCCCCATTTGGATTTTGGGCTAAAGCGTAACCATCTGCCAACCTAACAGTTTCTTGCAAATTTGCCACCTCCTTTTGATTTTGATAAGTTTTTTTTTCAACTGGGGCACACTTCTTAAAGTCTTCCACTATTATCAGTTACTTCAATTTATCATAATCCCCATCTACACTTTTAGCCATGCACCATCGTTCAAAACATATTCTCCTTCCATTGTCAAATTCCGTGTACGTCTGGTCTGCAGACTTCTTCGGGTCTCTAAATTTCTGCCTGTAAGCTTCAGGTACTAATTCGTAAGCCTTCAGCACAGCTTGTTTTACTTTGTATAATCAGCTGCTTCCTCAACAGACAAAGCAGAATAAGCTTCTTTGAGCCTGACATTTAATCAGGCTCTGTAACATGTGCCCATCATGCCCGTGGCCAGTTTGAACTCTCTGCAATCTTTTCAAATTGTTGGAAATACTGATCATCCTGATTTTCCTCAAAAGGAGGGACTAATAGAACCTCCCTACTGGCTATGAAACCATCATCAGAATCAGAATCAGATTCATAAATCTTTCGTTTCATTGCGAACTCATGCTGCCGCTCTTTCTCACTTTCCTCGGCCTCCATCTTCTTCATTTCTAGCTCAGCCTCTATCTTCAGCCGAGTTTGTTCCAACTCTAGTTTCATTTGTTCTCGTTCAGCATCTATCTTGGCGAGCTGCGCCTGGGCCTCAGAAATCACTGGTTCACTCCCAGGAAACTGTTTTAACACGTCCTCCTCAAACACCTTCTTCTCCACATCACGGATAGCCATCAGTCTCTGAATATCTGTCTTTCTCATAAATTTGGTTACTGCTTCAAGATTTACCTCTGCAGCAATTTTCAGCAAATCAGACTTCCTCCCCCAGGGTTGGATTTTTCGAAAATGCCTCCATTCTTGCTGGTTTCCACACAGACAAACCAATCAAAAAGAATTTTATCAGAGAGACCATAATCAGTCGTCCAATAAGACCCTAATATTTTCAAACCCAGACCTCGAGTACCAGTCCTGAATTCGATTTCAGACCACCCTCGTTAACCTTGGGATCTATCCCGGACAAGCCCCCAATTTTGTTACGTAACAGCATCAAAGGAAACACACCGATCCATGTATAAGTGATAGAAACTATTTTATTAATAACTACTTATGATAATAAGAAAGATAAACATATTAGATATTAAACATTAACCCCAAAAACTAAAATCGAATTGCGTGTGTGTGTCAAATTCCCAAACTCCAAGTCCAGGAATAGTTCTCAAAGTTCAGTTCAGCACGTCATAAGGTGAAACGTATGCAAAGGTTTTCGCAAAACCACCGTTGACAAAAGACAAAACGTAGAGATAAAATAGAGAGAAATTACGAAATCCAAATGCACCACGATGGAACCCATAGGAAACCTCAATCACTGATGATCTTCATTGCTTTGTTCCGAAGTATCTGCCACCCAGAGAGGCAATCGATTCGTGGCCGTTGACAGAAATACCTGCTTCTTTCTACAGGTTAACGACAAAGTGAACTCCACTGGATTATTCCAAAAATCTATAGGTGGATTATAGTGACAGACACAGTTATTGTTTTTCATCCATCGATACAGAGACCAGCAGGCAGTGTAACCTTCTCCATCTCTCTCTTTTCTGACTGAAGCAAAACGTCAGCACGGTGTTTACTCCTGATGTCGTAATGACGCCACACACACACACACAAACACACACACACACACACACACACACACACACACACACACACACACACACACACACACACACACACACTACTGTACTATGTCTCGAAGGGATATTCACCAAATAGCCACCTAATCTGCAACATCCCATTTGCCCGCATGTGGAATGTCACCTTCGATGTCGCCCAGTTCCTCCAGCAGATTGCTTGTTGCTCCAGATTGCAGCATCTCCAGTCGCTTTTGTATCTATTTTAGTTTTCTACTGCGCAGTGCCTTCAAAGAATGCGGAACTTAAAGAGTTTTGCATCTTCACTTGGACGGGAGTTCCGGGAGTCCTCTCCTGATTGCTCCCCCTCTGTGGTTTCCACTGAGTTTCTCCAGCTGCTGGCTTATTGCTTCATATTGCAGCTTCTGCAGTGTCGTTAGTCTCCTCTGCCTTGCCTATTTACGTGCCTGTCTGAATACCTCTTGAACGTAGAATTGTAGTTGATTTTTTGCTGGTTGCACGTTCCATATGCAAACACTCTGGGTGTAAAAAATTCGGATACACTGCAGATATGCTAATTCTCAGCTTAAACCATGCCACCTTGTTTCTGAAAACCCTACCATCGGAGGGAAAATCTTGACAGCTTACTCGATATATTCTTCTCATATGTACATCGATCTGGTAACCCTCAGCTCCCTTCGTTCCAGGGAGAACAACCTCACCTTATCCAAACAGTCTGCAAAACTCAAGTCCTTCAATACAGGCAACATCCTACTAAATTTCCCCTGCAATTTCAGGGCAATAACATTCTTCACATAGTCTGGCGAGCTGAATTGTACATAATATTCCAAGTGGGGTCGAACCAGTGTTCTGTACAGCTGAAACATAACCACAGGCGAAGACAAGCATGCCATATGCCTTCTTCGCCAGCCGATCCAGCGGCCACTTTCCTGCACTGAGAGGATCTGCAGAACGCGGTCGCAAACCCACTGTAACGAATTATTACATGAATTATATGTGAGAAAGAAATGGTGATTCTTGTAGCAGAATTGAATCATCTTTAATTCTGTCTCCATCATGCATCCGTATCAGAGAACATGAAACAGTCCAGTACAGATACAGGCCTTCATGTGTGCTGAACAAAGAAAATTAATTAAATGCCTAACTGCACTATTCCTTTCTTACTTTTCAACTCCCCTGCATTATCTGCACTTTCATGTGTCTATCTCAGAGTCCCTTAAACGCCCCTATCGTATTTCCCTCCACTGCCACCGCTGGCAGCGAATTCCAGGCATCCACCGCTCACCATGCAAAAATTATGCCCCTCCCATTTCCTTTCAATTAACCTTATAAAACTCCATCAGGATCATAACTTTCTGACTCTTGAGCTCAATGCATCTACGTGCCGTACGCTTATTTTACCATCCTGCCCATCTATGCAGCACCTTTAATGGAGCAACAGATTGATCCTCTGTACATCCACACTGTTAAAGGTCTTGACATTAACAGAGTACTATCCTTTACATCTGATGTCCAAAAGGGCAACACCTCACATTTGACCAGATTAAATTCCATCTGTCATTTCTCCACCCATATCTGCAACTGTTCTATATCCCGTTAAATGCCTTGACAATCTTATACAGTATCTACAACACCACCAATGATACTGTCATCTTGCATAAGTTCCGGTAAGGATCCCTGCGTAACACCACTGGTCACAGTTCTCCAGCCAGAATTCGTCCTCTCGACCAATAAACCCTGTCTTCAATGGACAAGATGGTCCTGAATCCAAACAGCCAAGTCACCGTCGATCCTATTTATCTGAATCTTCTGGATGAGTCTCCTATGTGGGACCTTATTAGTCGCCTTGCTCAAATCCATACAGACAACATCCACAGCTCCACCTTCATTAATAACCTTCGTCACCTCCTCCACTTAAGAAATTTACTAAGACACGACTTGCCCCGCGCAAAGCCATGCTAACCGTACCTGATTAGGCCACGGTTTTCGAAATGCTCGTAAGTCCTATTCCAAAGAAACCTCTCCAATCGCTTCCCGATCTCTGATGTGAGAATCACCAGTCTGTAGTTTCCAGAATGATCCCTGTTTCGTTTTTTGAACAGTAGAACAACATTAGTAACTCGCCAGTCCTCTGGATCCTCGCGTGCGGCTTGGGAAGACACGAAAATCCTGGGCAAGGCCCCAGCAATCTCATCTCTTGCCGCTCTTAATAAACTTTAGTAGAGTGACAATGTGAAGATAATTATGGGGGATTTTAACATGAAGGTGGACTGGGAAATCCAGCAAGGCGGTAGAACTCAGGAGAGTGAGTTTGTGGAATGTCTAAGGGATGTTTTTCTGTGCAACCTATTGAGGAGCCCACCAGGGGATCGGCTGTTTTGGATTGGGTGCTCTGTAGTGAACCCGAGGTGATTAGGGAACTAAAGGTAAAGGAACCACTGGGAACAAGTGATCACAATATGATTGAGTTTAGTTTCAAGTTTGCGAAGGAGAAGCTGATAACTGGTATATCGATATTTCAGTGGAATAAGGGAAATTACAAAGGTATGAGCGAAGAGTTGGCCCAAATTGATTGGAGGAGTAAGTTAGCTGGAGGGACGGCGGAGGAGAAATGGAAGAAATTTCTACAGGAAATAAGGAAAATGCAGGATAGATATATTCCAAGAAAACAAGAAGGTTTTGAATGGAAAAAAGGCAAAGATGTGGATAACATGGGAGGTGAAGGATAAAATAAAAGCAAAAGGGGCGGCGTACAAAGTAGCAAAAATTAGTGGGAAAACAGAAGATTGGAAATTTTTTAAAAATCTGCAGAGAGAAACTTAGAAGGTCATTAGGAAAGCAAAGATGAGTTATGAAAGGAAGCTGGCGGACAACATTCAGAAGGATTCTAAGAGCTTTTTTAAATACATAAGGAATAAAAGAGAGACACGGGTTGACATAGGACCAATTGATAACGGTGCAGGAGGTATTATAATGGACGATAGTGAGATGGCAAGGGAATTGAATGAATATTTTGCATCGGTCTTCACCGTGGAGTAAGCAATGTGCCGGTTAGTAAGGAGTCTCACGAATTGGAACTGAGTTCAGTTGAGATTACTAGGGAGAAGGTGCTAGGAAAACTAAAGGGGCTTAAGACTGATAAGTCTCCCGGACCGGATGAGGTGCATCCCCGGGTTCTGAAGGAGGTGGCTGTAGAGATAGCGGAGGTATTGGCGATTATTGTCCAGGAATCGATAGATTCTGGCATGATTCCGGAGGACTGGAGGGTAGCGAATGTAGTTCCGTTGTATAAGAAAGGTGGGAGGCAGCTCAAAGGAAATTACAGACCTATTAGTCTGACGTCAGTGGTGAGAAAATTATTGGAATCTATCCTCAAGGAGGAGGTTACCGAATACCTAGAGGTGCAAGGCAAGATTGGACCTAGTCAACATGGTTTGTGAAGGGGAGGTCCTGTCTGACCAACCTATTGGAGTTTTTTGAAGAAATCAAAGGTAGGGTGGATAAGGAAGACGCGGTAGACATTGTGTATTTAGACTTTCAAAAGACCTTCGATAAGGTTACTCACAAGAGACTGATTAATAAGATGAGAGGTCATGGAATTATGGGTAGGATAGCAGAATGGGTGTAGCAGTGGCTGGTTTGCAGGAAGCAAAGGGTGGAAATAAAAGGATCTCGTTCTGGTTGGTTACCGGTTACTAGTGGCGTGCCGCAGGGGTCGGTGTTGGGGCCGCTCCTTTTTACCTTGTACCTCAATGATTTGGATGATGGAATAAATGGTTGTGTGGCTAAGTTTGCGCATGACACCAAGATAAGTGGAGGCGTAGGGAGCATAGAGGAAGTAGAAAGGATGCAGAGGGACCTAGACAGTTTAGGAGAATGGGCAAGGAAATGGCAGATGAGATTCAATGTTGAGAAATGTGCAGTTGTACACTTTGGAAGCAGAAATAAGCTGGTAGATTATTATCTAGAAGGAGAGAAGATTGAAAGTACGGTAGTACAAAGGGACTTGAGGGTACTCGTACAAGATACCTTAAAAGTTAACCACCAGGTTGGAACGGTGGTTAAGAAAGCGAATGCTATGTTGGCATTCATCTCGAGAGGTATAGTGTATAAAAGTAAGGAAGTGTTGATGAGGCTGTACCGGGCACTAGTGAGGCCTCATTTGGAATACTGTGCGCAGTTTTGGGCCCCACATCTTAGGAAGGATGTGCTGACGTTGGAGAGGGTTCAGAGGAGATTTCCGAGAATGATTCCGGGAATGAAAGGGCTTACGTATGATGAGCGTTTGTCGGCTCTTGGACTGTACTCACTGGAGTACAGAAGGATGAGAGGGGACCTCGTACCGACATTTAAAATGTTGACAGGAAAGGATAGAGTAGATGTGGCTAGGCTGTTTTCCCCTGGTGGGCGAGTCCAGGACCAGAGGGAACAATCTTAGAATTAGAGGGTACAGTTTCAAGACAGAGATGAGGAGAAATTTCTTTAGCCAGAGGGTGGTGAAATTGTGGAACTCCTTGCCACGCACAGCAGTGGAAGCCAGATCAGTGGGGGTGTTCAAGGAGGAGATAGACAGATATCTAAATAGTCAGGGTATCAAGGGATATGGGGATAAGGCTGGAAAATTGGATTAGAATAGTTTTTTTTCCCACCCCATTTCTTTTTCCCTTTTCCTTGGAGCAGACTCGAATGGCCGAATGGCCTGCTTCTGTTCCCTTGTCTTGTGATCTTGTGATCTTGTGATCTTGTGATCTCATCACGCCCCGGGGAATTATCCAGCTTAATGTTCATACGAATCCCAGCGCTACTTCCTCTTTATCTTAAGATGTCAATGCCATTTCGTACACTCTTCAGATATCTCACTATCCTCCAAATGCTTCTCCTTGGTAAATGCCTTCGCAAAGTACTCATTCAGAACATTGCTCACATCCTCGGCCTCCAACCAAGTGTTCCCTCCTTTATCCTTGAGTAGTCCTTCCCTCGTTATCCTTTTGCTTTTAATGTGTGTATAGACATCCCTGGGATTGTATTTAATACTACATCCCAAAGATGTTCCATGTCTCCTTCTGGCTCTCCTATTTCTCTTCCTGAGTCTTTTTCCTGCTTCGTTATAATCGTAATGGCTTCCTAAACCTTACATTCGCTTCCTTTTTCTTCTTCATTAAATTCGCCTCCGCTCTTGACATCCAAGGATCCTTTACCTTACCTTCCTTGTCCTTCCTTAGTACTGGAACATACCTGTCCCGTACTCTGTGCAGTTTGTCTTAAGACACCCTCCGCATCTCAGATGTAAATTTGACCAGAGACAACTGCCCTCAATTAATGCTCCCTACATCCTGCCTTTTACTCTTGACATTTGCCCTGCCCCAAATCAATACTGTCCCGCATGGTCGTACTTATCCTCACCCATATCAATGTAAAACTTACAGAATTGTGTTCACTGTTCCCTCAATGTTTTCTCAGTTATGGTTTAGCCATCTGGCCAGGCTCATTTTGCAACAACTAGTCCAATATGATCCCTCTTCTCATTTGATGATCTGTACACTAATTGAAGAAACCCACCTGGATGCATCTAACAAATTCTACCTTGTTTAAACGTTTTGCACTAAGGAGATCGCAGTGCATATTGGGGAAGCTGGTCTCCTGCGAAAACAACCTTGTCTGCATATCTGTTCTTCAATGTCCCGGTGGCTATTGGGGGGTCTGTTGTATTTATACTATCAGAGTGATTGCACCTTTCTTATTTTTACGTTATACACATTTACAGTCAGTGGAGGAGCTCCTCATTATGTCCCCTCTGAGTGCAGTATTGATACTGTCCCTGATTAAGAGTGAAACATCACCAGGCCGAACTTCCTCTCTATCTTTTCTGAAACATCGAAATCGTCGAACATTAGGCATCCTGTCGTGCCCCTCTCTCAAACAAGTCCTTGTAATGTCCACAACATCATAGATCCATGTAGAGATCCAATCTCTGAGTTCAGCATCCTTTCCCTTAATATTCCTTTCATGAAAATAAACACATTTAATCCGCTCGTCCCATCGTATCTATTGCCTTGCTCCTGCCCATCGTTCCTTACAGACTTACTGGCCATGACATCGAATTTCCTCTCAATTCCTCCACGTTATGACCTGGTACTCTGGTTCCTATCCCTCTGCCAAGCTTGTTCCCCTCCAGTTAAGCATCAAACTGTCCATCTTGTGCAGATCGCCCCTGTTCCAGATGATCCAAGAAGATAAAGTCCTGCGCGCTGCACCAGTTCCCCAGTTACACATTGATCTGGCCTGTCTTTCTATTCCTGTCTTGACTAGCACTTTGCAAAGGGAGTAATCTAGAAATTACTAGCATCGTGATCCTGCTTTTCGGCCTATTTCCATACTCCGTTTATTCACTGAGCAGAACGACCCCCCCCCCTTAATACCTCTATTGTTAGTGCCAATGTGCACCACGACGTCTGATTGCTCCCACTCCCCCTTGAGAATGTTCTGCAGCCTTTTCCAGACATATTCAACCCTCACACTCAGAAAGAAACACACTATCCTGACGTCAGTTCTGCGACCACAGAAACTCATGTATGTGCCCCCTGACTATCGAGTCTCCTATCACTATTGCTCTGTCTGACGTTACCTTTCCTGACTGAACCTCAGAACAGGCCGCAGTGCCAGTGTGTTAGTTGTGCGCTAATAGGTCATCGACTACCAGTGCCAGTTGCTGATAGGAATTGCCACAGGGGCCATGTTCGCCCTACCTTTCCTGTTGTTCACCCAACTATCTGCTGCCAACATCTTAGGTATTGCCAACTCTTGTTTCAGCATCCCGGACAATCTTAAGTATGTGCAACTCCATTCCAGTTCATCAATGCGGCAAGTCGGGAGTCGCAGCTTCGTGCAATTCCAGCAGCTGAAGTTCACAGGGACACTGCCGGTGTCATTGATCGCCCATATCCTTCGGCAGGAGCATGCCACTGCCCTAACTGTCATTCCACCTACTCCAGTAAGGAGAGTAATTCTAAGGAAAACCTTAGCTGTACCTATCTGTTCTTATCTGCTCAGCCTGCTCAACCGAGGCCTGCTGAACCAAAGCCTCTGCAATTATGCTCAAGCACAGCACGTACAGCTTATTGGGGTATCTCGTTTAGGATTGTAATAACTTCGTAACTTGATATTAATTAATGTCCCCGTCCGTCTCTCTCTCTCCCTCTTTCTCTCTCCTTCTCTCTCACTCACTCTTGCTCTCCCTCTCTTTCAACCTCCATGTCTGCTCCTGGTTCAAGGTTGAGCGTGCAGCCGAGTTGTCAGGAGGCGGTTCGGTTTAAAAGGATATCACAGACTAAGCGAGTGGGCGATAGAGCAAGATGTTCCGTCTGCCTGTGTGATGCCACCAATGTTGTAATTTACAGGGGTTTCAAGGAGTTTGAGTCGGTTATCTGAACCATTAAAGATACAAAGAAAAGTTTTGTTTGCCGCGGCTCATTATTCACGACACAATAGTTGCAAACTGCTTCTGGGAAATCTGTCAAACTAACATAAATAAAATTTACTTGGAGTGTCAGATAAATAGTTAAACATACTACACAATGACACAATGAGTAAAAATAGTTCACACCGAGTGTTTGTTCAGTGTCCTGTGGCTAACGTGACAGAGCAGGGTACGTATTGGCTTAATGGGCCTTCCTTCTGATGGAAAAGGGCTGCTTGAACCCTCGCATGCGGCAGTTGGAACGTTTCGAAGAAATTATCGCTACTTCGGGTCGAAAATGAGATATCCAGAAATTTACTGCATCGTCAGCATTTACTATCCTGTGATGGCAACCGTCGGTATTCCTGGTAGAGTCTTAGAACTGATTGCTGTATGTGTGGCACAGTCGTTAAATTACGCGCTGCATTGTCGAGTGGCTTTTCATTGTTGTCCAGGGGCTCAGTCCGTTCTGTCAACTCAGTCATTGAACATTGCAAAGATCAACACAGGGTTATTTAGTTTTTTAACTTTATTTACATTACTTTGCTGACTTTATTGTTTCCAGGATTTAGAATGACATTTTAATACATTCACAAATTTGTATTTATAACCTATTTAGCATACCGTGTAAAATGAATAATTTTTATTAATGATGTTCGATACCAGAAATATTTTAGCCCGCTCACAAAGTACGCAGTCGATGTACTCCGCCCCAATATTATCTCCTGTCAAAGGTTGTTCGGGCATCCCTACGGGGAGGCATGTGTGGCCTGCCAGCTGAGGCAGAGTCACTATTGAATTCTCCCTGGCCGTGATATCCATCTCTCGTCTCAAATACTCCCAGGAAAATACGAGACATAACTCTGTCGAAGTTCACTGGCAACATGTGGAGAACGCGGGGAACGAATCCATGTCGCGTTAAATTGGCCCGAAATTATTCCCAGTCTTCCAGGAGTTTCCACATGAATGAGGTTCGTCTTCTCCGAGTCATCCCGAGAAAACTCTTCCCAAACCAAGGAAAATACAACAGTACTGCTTCCATACAAGTCTCTGTCGGAGAACTAGAAGGTCAAAAGCATTAATCCACGTTCTGTTTTCTGGGGAAATATACCCGATTGGTCATGTCCTGCATTGAGAAACTCAACCGTATTCCCATTTCACCGTTCCCTTGAACGGCAGTCCAATAACGTACCAATCTTACCATTATTTTAATGCACCAGTATTATGAATGTTTTCTAGTTGTTATCTTGGTAAGTGCAATTTGATGTTCCGTCAAAACAATATGACCTGATTTCCTGGGTGCTCCCTGACAGTGGAGAAACACAAATGGGTGAAGGAGAGAAGACCTGCTTTCAAAAACTGGAGCTCTGTCTGTCCCTATTTTTTCTGTTTCTCCAACAAGAATAATATTGTCCTCTAACCTGTGTCTGCAGCCGTTTCTCCGCCAACTCTTTGACATTTTCGGCGCGAGATTAATCTCTTGGCTCTGACGGGAGTTGGAGAATTGTTTTGGTCGCATTGTATTAATCTTCCTGTTTATGAGATATTTCTACTTCCTTTTTCCATTCTAAATCTCTTACCACATTATTACTGATTGGACCGTTTCTGTTCGGACACTGATTTTAATTTATCAGAGAAATATTTGGACAAATTCATTCCCATATTTGTTTTTTTGGGCGCGATCACAGTTGACTCGGAATCACCTCCCGCTCCGTACCCGACCACACGAATATTTTTGTCGAACAGCGGCTCCCCACATCCAGGACTCCTCGATGTTCTTCAAGGTGGAGCGGTCAGACAGTAACTATTTGCCTCAGAAAGGATGATGCGAGTCCCTATTCCTAATAGCCCTGACTAACTTTTGACATCCCGTGGCGTTAGAAATGCTTCTCTGTCGTTTATATGTCGATTGCCTCATCAGGTGAGGTAACATTAAGATTCATTTAAAGATCTAATCGGGACATAGAGGAACAGCCACCTGGGTAGATGGCAAAAGGGTGTAACGTAAAGCGTTGTAGCAGGAGGGGATTTTACCATTCCCAATATTGACGGGGATTGACTTGGTTCTGGGGACCGATATTGGAAGGAATTCGTAAAACTCATTCAAGAGGATTTTTTGAAGTCGTGTAGGGAGGGAATGTAATTCACATATTCAGGAATGGGAACGGCCAAGTGATTGAAGGTTTTGTGGAGCAAATCTTTGGAGACAGTGATCGCAGTTACATAAGTTTCACGGTAGCCGTACGAAAATGTATAAAGTTGGTTCTCGAGTTCGGGCCCTAAACTCGTGGAATGCGGATTTCGATAGCGTAATCCAGGAGCTGGGAGAGGCAGACTGGTGGCAGCTGCGGGGGGTGAGGTGTGGTGCTGTAGTGTAGGAGACAATATCTGAATAGTGAAACGCGCTTAAGTATGTGAATGTAACAATTCGAAGTCAGCATCTCCCTGGACGGTTGATCAGGTAAAACTGAGACGGACATGACAGGGGTAGGAAATTGTTATCGGAAGAATCATTAGATAGTTAGCCGTGAGGAAGGCTTACAGCACGGTAACAGGCCCTTTGGTCTAACTGTTTTATGCCGATCAAGATGCCCATCCAATCTATTCCCATTTGCTTGCTTTTGTCCAATAACATTACCTAAACCTTCCCTATCTATGTACCTGCCCGACTGCATTTTTGAGAATTTATTATTGTACCTGCCTCAACCATTTCGTGCGGCAGCTGACTCCATATACATAGCGACCTTTGTGTAAAACGTTCCCTCTCAAGTTCCTATTCAATCTTTCCCCTCTCACTTGAAACAGATGCGCTCAAGTCCTTGACCCTCCAACCCTGGTAAAAGGATTGAATGCATTCACGACCTAGGCCCCTCATGATTAAAAAAAATCATGAGAAATCTCCTCCCGATCTCCTATGCTCCAAGGAATGGAATACTAGTCTGTCAAAACTCTCCCTAAAAGACATACCCTCAAGTCCTGGTAACATCCTGGTAAATCTGCACTGCCCTCTTCCCAGTTTAATCACATGTTTACGAAGCATAGTGACTAAAGCTGAACAACGTCTTGCAAGTGCGCCTCATGGCGTCCTCCGCCATGTTGTCCTAACTTTACAACTGCATGCCCTGGGTGATAAAGACCAGCGTAATAAAAACTTTCTTAATCACCCTGACACCTGAGCGTCCACTTTGTGGGTAACATGTATTGAATGGCAAGCTTTCTCTGTTCAACAGCGCTTCCCGGTACCTTTCCGTTCAACATGGAAGTCCTAACTGGAATTGACCTTCCAAAATGCAACACCTCGGCCTTACCCGAATTAAACTCAATTTGTCATTCCGCGGTCCACTTCCTCAGCTGACAAAGATCTACCTGTCACTTTTGATAACATACTTCATTGTCACTAAAGCACAATTTAGTGTCATCTGCAAACTTAACATGCCTTGTACATTCTCATTCAAATCGTCGATATGGCTGACAAACAACAATGGGCTTAACACCGAACCCTGAGGCACAGGACTAAGTCACGGGTCTATCGTCCGGAAAATAAACTTTCTCCGCTAGTTTGCTAATTTAGTATACAATTACCAGCTCTTCCTGGATTCCATGCGATCAAATCTTCCAAAACAGCCAACGTTATTAAAGGCCTAACTGAATTCCATATAGACTAAGTTAACACCCCATCGCCATTACTGTTCACATTATCAAAATCTCAATCAAGTTCGTAAAACATGACCTCCCACTCACAAAGCCGCGCTAAATATCACAGATGAGATCCAGTCTTTGCAGATGCATCTATATCATGTCCTTCAGAATCCACTCCAGTAGCTGACCTGCCAGAGATGTTAGACTTGGTTGCCAATAGTTCCCAAGGTTGTGGTTCCATTCCTTCAACAATAAAAGCACACCATTCGCTACCATCCAACCTACAGTCACCTCATTCGTGGCCAACTACGATGCATATATCTCAGCCAGGGCTCCCTCAATTTATTTTGTCGCCTTCAAAACTGTTCATGCATATACTTAGTCAGGTCCTGAATATTTGTCTTCCTTCATACATTTTACTAGGCCCACATATCACGTGCAATTTAGAAGTGGAGAAGAAATATTAATACAGGACTTCGACCTTCTCCTGCGTCTCCACACAAATTAGTCCACTTTCTTCTATAATAATTGCCATGCATGTCACATTGATCAGATTAAGCCTATTGGGAAGTGACTCTTTATTTTATCGTTTCTTTCAGTTAATTTAACGGCAATGTTGATCCTGTCCCGCAGTAAATGTGGTCTCTCCAAATGCATCACTTGCTACCTGGTGGCCATGGCGGCAGCAGATCTATTGGTCGCTGTCTTTGCTGTTATTTTGGATCGGATTAATCATGTATATTTGTTTACGATTTTCTTGCTCAAACCTCCGGTGTGTGCTGTGGCACCTATCCTGGCGATTACAGCCATCGATTGTTCTGTTTGGTTGACGGTAACTTTCACTTTCGATCGCTACATTGCGATATGCTGCCAAAACCTGCGGAACAAATACTGCACCGAAAGAACAGCGACTGCGGTGATAGTGACTGTCTTTGCAGCGAGTTGTGCTCAGTCATTTCCATTTTACTTTGCAATGGATCCAGGGTATTGCGCTCCCAAAGCTGAATACTTTACATCATTTGTGTGGAGAGCTTACGAATCATTTGACAGCATCCTGACACCGTTATTACCAATCTCTTTAATTCTGCTCTTCAATACTTTAACCATCAGAATTATTATAGCAGCGATTATAGTCCGCCGGGGACTCCGGAACAACAGTGAGAATCAGAAAGATCCAGAGGTGGAGAACAGAAGAAAGTCAATGATTTTGTTGTTCGCTCTGTCAGCCAATTTCATATTATTGTGGATACCATATATCGTACATTCTATGAACTGGCAAGTCGAAAAATAGACCTACACGGACAGATATTACAGCACAGCGACATATATCCTGCAACAGTTTGGGTTTATGTTGCAGTTACTCGGTTCCTGCACCAACACGTGTATCTATGGACTGACACAGAGGAAATTCAGGGAGGAGCTGAATATTGGCCTGAAATATCTGTGTCTATTGTATAGGCAAATCTGAAAATAGAACGCAAATACTTCTTCTGTTGCTTTTGTATTGAAGCTCAATAGACGGCTTGTTCCTGCAATCACCGTAAAAATCATTAAGGTTTATGTATCAATATGTGTTAAAGTCAATCGGTTTAATCTGGTGACCTGATTCAGCTGATGAGCAGCTATGTAACTTTACACACCACACGATTGTTGATCCATTTAACATCAGATTAAATTCGACTGTGGCAGATAAAGGAAAGTACCTCAAAACGAAGAATGTGAACCGCAATCTGTATGATTTCGAAACTTTCTGAAAATGGTTGACCGATGCCTTTTCAGTCAGGAAACAGTCCGGTCAAAACACAATTCCGTCGTAAAAGGGTAAAAGGGAAAGAAATTGGGGTCATATTAGGGTCTGAAGGATCGACATTACCACATCCCGGGACAATTATTTATTCATGAGCTACTTCGCTCCTTTGTTCCGGTTTATCTATATTCTGCTGAAGAATTTAGATACTTTTGATTTATTTCATGTCCATTATATTACATTTTAACCATACCGTTGGTGAAGAGATTGCAGTTGAATTTGGTATTACGTTAATTTAATTTACATCCTTTACCAGGAGAACAAGTTGCTATTAATTTCCATAGACGAGGAACATAAAGATTCTTCGAACGCCACTCTGACAATTGCTGAGCTTTTACATGTACACAAGTCACTGGGAACAAAGAGAGAACATTGTGCCAGATTTTGTCTATTTTAATTGTAACCGCTGCGAGTGTTTTGCTGCAGCATGTGAAGACAGATGTTCCATCCCTATACGACCAAACTACTCCATCCGTTAAATACACCTATCAAGGCACCGATACTACCTTATGAACGAAGGATTCGAGACTATTCACCCCGGATCGGTCATCGAACATAGAACGTTACAACAAAGTACAGTACAGGACCTTTGGTCCACGATGTTGTGCCGACATGTTATCCTGCTCTAAGATCTATATAACCCTTCCCCCCCCCAATAAAACCCCCATTTCCTGACCACTCATGTGTCTATCTAGGAGTTCCTTAATTGTCCCTGACGTATCTGCCCCAGAACCTTCGCTGCCAGTATGTTCGACGCACCCACCACTCTGTGGAAAAAAACTTGCACCTGACACTCCCCTTATATCTTTCTCCAAGCACCTTAAAATTATATTCCGTCTTGTTAGCAGTTATCGCCCCGGGAAAAGTCTCGCCTGTTCACTCGATCTATGGCTCTTTTCACCTTGAAAACCTCTATCAAGTCACCTCTCGTCCTCCTCTTCAAAGAAAAAATCTCTATCACTCAACCTATCCTCATTAGACTTGCTCTCCACTCCAGGCAACATCCTGGTAAATCTCCTCTGCACAGTCTCTAAAGCTACCACATCCTTCCTATAATGCGGCCACCAGAACGGAACACGATAGTCCACGTATGTTACAACCAGAGGTCAATAGAGCTGCAACATCACCTCTCGGCTCTTGATCTTAATACCCCGACTAATGAAAGCCAACACGCCATACGTGTTCTTAACAACTTTATAGACCTGAGCGGCAACCTTGAGGGATCTATGGACGTGGACACAAGATTCTTCTGTTCCTCCACACTGCTAAGAGTCAAGCCATTACCTTTGTAAAGTGAAACACTTCACACTTAACCGGGTTGAACTCCACCTGCACTTCTCCCAGACCAGCTCTGCATTCTATGACTACCCTGTTGTAATCTACAGCAACCTTCAACACGATACGCAAGACCACCAACCTTTGTATCCTCAGCAAACTTACCAACCCACCATTCCACATCCTCATCAAAACCATTTCTAAAAACTTTCACAAATAACAAGGGTCCCAGAACGGATCCTTTCGGAACACCACTGGACACCAACCTCAAGGAAGTATACACTCCATCTAACACCATCCTCTGTCTTCCACGGGTGAGTAAATTCTGAATGCATACAACCACGTTTCACTGGATCCATGCCTCCTGAATTTCTCAATAAGCCTTCCATGAGGGAACTTATCAAACACCTTACTAAAATCCATATACACGACATCCACTGCTCAACCTTCATCAATGTGCTTTGAAATCTCAAAGGTTTCCATCCGGCTCGTTAGGCACAACCTGCCCCACGCAAAACCATGCTGACTGTCCCTAATCAGCCTATGCTACCCCAAATGCCCATATATACTATCTCTAAGAATCTTCTGCAATAATTCGCTGGCCATTGAAGTAAGACAGACTGGTCCGTAATTCCCAAAGTTATCACTACTCCCTTTCTTAAACAAAGTAACACATTTGCCAACCTGCAGTCATCCGGCACTACTCCTGTGGCCAGTAAGAACGCAAAGATCATCGCCAAATACGCAGCAATCTCTTACCTCGCTTCCCGTAATAAACTTGGGGAGATCCCGTTTGGCCCCAGTGATTTATCTATTCTGATTTTTTCAGAAGTTACAGCATATCCTCTTCCCTCTCGTCGACATGCCTTTATCATATCAGCGTGTCATACGCCATTCTCACAGATCTCAAAGTCTTTCTCTCTGGGCAATACTGAAGCAAAGTATATATTAAGGACCTCCCCTACCTCTTGCGGCTGCGGGCACATGTTTCCTCTTTTATCCCTGATCTGTCCTACCCTCACTGCAGTCATCCTCCTATCATTCAGAAAAATGTCGAACGCCCTCGGGTTTTAAGGACTTGTCATGGCCCCTTCTATCTCTCCTAAATCCATTCGTAAGGTCCCTCCTTGCTTAGTTCTAACACTCCAGAGCGCTGTCTGATCCAGGCTTTCTAAACATCAGGTAAGCTTCTTTCTTCCTCTTCACAAGATTTTCAGCATCTCTTTTCAACCATGGTTTATTCACTCTACCATCCTTACCCTGCGTCAATGGGGCAAGCCTATCAAGAACCCCATGCAAGTATTCCTGAAATAACCTCCGCATTTCCGCTGAAAAATTCCCCAAGAACACCGGTTGCCAATTCACGCTCCCCAGTTACTGCTTAATAGCATCATAATTCGCCCTACCCAGTTCAATACTTTCCCATATCATCTGCTCCTACCCCTCTCCAAGACTGCGGTAAAGGTAAATGGGTTATGGTCACTATCTGCAAAATGCTCTCTCATCGACAGATCTGAACCTGATCCGGCTAATTACGTTGCACGCCATCTCCTCGAGTCAGCCTGTCCACATCCTGTGTCAGGAATCATTTCTCTACTTAATTAACAAACTCCAACCCATCTATCCCCGTTACACCAAGGAGGTGCCAATCAATATCAGGGAAGTTGAAATCACCCATGACAACAACCACGTTATTGTTGCACCTCTTAAAAATCCGCCTCCCGCCCCGCTCCTCAGCGTCTCTGCTGCTATTGTGGGAGTCTGTAGAATACTCCCAATAGATTGATTGCTCCCTTCGTGTTTCTGACTTCCACCCACACTGACTCAGTGGACGATCCCTGCAGACATCCTCCCTTTCTACAGATGTGACACAGTCCCTGATGAGCAAAGTCACTCCCCACCTCCTTTACCTTCGTTCCTCCCCTTTTTCAAACATCTAAACCCCGGAATATCCGGCAGCCATTACTGCACGTACGGCAGACAAGTCCCTGTGATGGCAACCACATCATAATTCCACGTACTTACCCTCGATCTGAATTCATCAGCCTTGTTCCTGATACTTCTCGCATTAAAATAGACACATTTAGCCCATCCAGCTGACTGCAATTTTGCCCTTTCAACTGCCTATTGTTCCTCACAGTCTTTATGCAGTCTGCATCAACTTGTACACTAACCTCTGAACTATCACTCTTTTCCATCCCCCTTCCAAACTAGTTTAAACTCTCTTCAGCAGTTCTAGCAAACTTGCCCACAAGAATATTGTCCCTCTAGTTCATTTGTAACCCATCCATTTTGTACTGGACGTACATTCCCCAGAAGAGATCCCAATGATCAACAAATCTGAAGCCCTGACCTCCTGCACCAATTTTTCAGGAACGCATTCGTCTGCCAAATGATCCTATTCTTACGTTCACTGACGCGTGGCAAAGGCAGAAATCTCGAGATGAACACTTGAAGTTTCAGCTGCCTACCTAACTCTCTATATTCCCTCATCAGGACCGCACCTCTTTTCTGCCTATGTCATTGGCAGCAATATGTACCACGACGTCTGGCTGTTCACCCTCCTCCTTCAGAATGTTGTGAACCAGATCCGAGACGTCTCTGACCCTGGCACCGGGAGGCGAAATACCATCCGGAAGTCTCTTTCACGTCCACAGAAACTCCTTTCTGCACCCCCCCCCCTTACTATGGAATGCCCTTTCACTACTGCTCTTCTCTCCTCCTACTTCCCTGCTGCAACATACGACCTAGCTCAGTGCTGGAGACTTGGTCACTGCGGCTTTCCTCTGGGAGGTCGTACACGCCCCCTCCCAGCAGTATCCAAAGTGGTATATCTGTTATTGAGGGGAAGGTCAACAGGTGTACTCTGCATTACCTGCAGATTATCAGTTCCTCTACTGACAGTCACCCAGCTACCTGACACCTGCAGCTTTGGCGTAACTGCCTCCCTGTAACCCTTAACTATGCACTCCTCATTCCAGCGGAGCAGCCGAATCTCAGCCAGATGCAGCTGCAGTTCCCTAACACAGACTGTAAGGAGCTGCACTGGACGCACCTTGTTCAGATGTAGTTATTAGGGAGACTGGATGTCTCCCAGAACTCCCACATTTCACAAGCTGAACACGCCACTGAACCTGGAACCATTCTCAGTACTCTGTCCTGGCACTATAGGGAACACCACAACAAAGAAAGAGACTTATCGGAGACTTAACTTCGCCTCTTCTCACCGCAACCTTTAGAGCCAAAGCCTCATCTCCCCACTCTAACACTGGGCTACGCCAAAAATGGCCGCTCCCAAAATGGCCGATCCGCTTTCGCTGGCTTAACTTTATTTGTTGCTGTTAACTGGTAACAGTTTGCAAATGTCCTTGTTTAGACTCTTTAATGTGAAACACATAAACTCAGGCACAGAGAATCACCTCTTTTCAAAGGTCCTGCTCCAAATCTGGCTCCAACTCCCAATTCTCGTCTCTGCAAGGTGAAACGCATAAACCTCCTCAATAAGGAACACTCATGTAATACATTTCTACAATCATCTTCGCTGATACATCAATTGTGAATGTTCTTATCTTTACAATTAACGTGAATGGAGGGCTTCATGTGATCTGGTGCAGTTTTGCTGATCAAAAATGACATTCTTATTGGCAATAGTGCAACACATTCTTTAGATTGACGTTGTCTTCAACGTACAAAGACCTGCGGGTTACTGCAAATCCCAATAACTATTTTCATCCAATAAAGGAAGAAATAATAGTTTGCTTCTTCTTTGAAACAATTCGGATTACTGGTTCGGTAAATCCATGATTTTGAGTGATTAGTGAGCTATTTTACACTCGACATGCCGCGTGACTTTGGAAACAATCCTTGGGATGCTAAAGTTTCCAAACCTCATCTGATTATTGTACTATCCAGTGTTTGAACAGGTTGTCAGGAAGTCAGTGGCCACAGTTGAGCCGAACGAATTCGATTGTTCTGTCTGATTGTGATTTCTCTCTTGGATTTCAAACTTCTTCATACTTCACCATTCAAGAAAACTAATTGTAACCCACTTCACCCTGTGTTTTTTACCCTGAAATATATAAAAACATTTCATAAGCCTTATGTTAATTATTTAAATGCTTGGCACTTCCGTTTTCTGCCTTTACAATTGAACGTGGCCAACTCAAGCGCAAGTCTTCCTCGTTTACTCTGTGCAGAAGTTATTCTCAGAAAGCAGTTTGATCTAACGTTGTGTCAGTTTTTTTTTTACATTGACACCAATTGGGTCCCCTCAGCTAAAAACAGGATCAAACAGCATTGAATGAATCCAAAGGAGATTCACCATGCCAGTTGCTGAGATGCGATGGCTATCCTACCAAGATACAGTTCGTGTCTGTATTCCTTGAGTTTAGAAGGATGAGGGGTGACGTTATTCAAACGTGCAAGGATCCAATGCGCATTCAGAGAATAGATGTTGACTTGTTTAAACGTGTCAGAGAATTTCGGACAAGGAGGTATATCTATAAAGTAAGACAGGCCAGATGAAATTGCGAAATGTAGAAATTTCTTCTCTCAGACAGGATGGCATTTCTGGACCTTTCTGTAAAAGAGGGTTGTGGGAGGCAAATCATGAGAAATGTTTCAGGGGGAGATACTAAGTATTTGAATGTTAAACCAATAGAGGCCATGAAAGAACTGGCATAAAGGAAGCCAACATGGGTCGTCCTGATCATAATGAACAGCGGGGCAGGCGTGCGGGGCCTGGTGACTGATCCCTCTTCCTCTATTCTTATGTTATTGTTTGTTTTTTATTTTCTATTCCCGTCTCATATCGTTGTAATCCTTCGGGATCTGGGACTAAAAAATTCTCTCTACCATTCACCGAGCAAATTGCCTCCCAAAGGGTTGACTCTGGTTCGCTTGCAAGTGACCGTGTCAAACTCACTCGATAAATCATTCCTGAGACTGGAAAATATATCATTTGCCCAACTTACAGAGGTTACCGACTGTCCGTCACTTTTCTTCTGCTTCATTGCACGGAATCAGAGAGAATTGTGTTCACTGTCTCAAAAACGCGTCCCTATTCTGAGGTCTTAAAGCTATACGAGCTAACATTATGTTAACCGGAAGTCAGGCGAGGTACAGTAACAGGCATTTGAGAGATTATTTCAGGATGCAAAGAACAGGACCACTCCAAGGAAAAGGAACATTTCAAGGGGAAATATCACTTTCCGTGGTTAAACAAACATAAAGTTAATATCGAACGACATGAAAATACGTTATATCACAAAACGTTATGTATCAAAAGAATGTTTAGAACATTCAATGAAACAAACAAAAAACGGAATGACAATGACAAAAAAATCCTGTGCTGCGAGACAGCACTCGCCAGATATCAAAATAAAACATATAACAATAATTATTGTCGCTATTTAGCATAATTCAACAAGCTGAGGTCTGCTTCGAAGGAAAGAAAGTCTGGTGAAGTAATGATATAAAACTGGGAGACGGAAGATCAATTAAACATATTTCTCAACCGCCTTTACAATGAAAGGTTCAAATAAGTGGTTATTAGAAAGGAGAGAAGAACACCGGGTTTTATAATCACCGGGGGAGTGTTGCTGAGAGAAATGTTTGAGCTGTGGGCTGATGTTCTGATAAACCTAATTCCCGGATTTTGAACTAAGTGGGTGGTGAGATGCTTGATGAGTTAGTTTGAAGTCTCCAAAGTTGCCGGGATTCCGGGAACATCCATTATGTTTAAAAACGTACATTTAATTTCGTTATTCATAAAGGAAGAGATCCAGAAAGCAGAAAGTGGAAGAAAATTGTCTTCAATTTTGTCATTGGGACAACATCAGAAGCTATTATTCAGGACGCGACACCAGGAAACATAGAAAAAAAGACAATAATGGGCCCACACAGAGACATGAGAGAGAGTGCAGCTGCTGGAAATCTGGAACAACGCAAAATGGTGCTGGAGGATCTCAGCAGCTCAGACAGCATCTGTGGATGGAATTGAACAGTTGACGTTTCCGGCCAAAATCCTTCATCAGGACTGGATAGGAAGAGGGCAGACGCATGAATGAAAAGGAAGGGAAGTGGACGAGTACGAGCTGGCAGGTAGTAGGTTATTCCAGGTGAGATTTGGAAAGTAGGCAGACAGGGTAACAAGGCATGATGTGAGAAGCTGGAAGGTGATAGGCAGAAGAGGCAAAGGACTGAATAAGAAGGAATCTGATGGGACTGGACAGTGGACCATGGAATAAAGGGAAGGAAATGGGCAGGTCGTGAGGGAGACGGGGGGGGGGAAGAGAATGGGTAAAGGGGCCTCAGGAATGAGAAAAAACAAATGGCGAGCAGGAAAATAGAGGAGAGTGGTTACCGGAAGATACAGAAATCTACACTGAAGATGTCAGGTTGGAGAGGGTAAAGTCTTCAGTTTGTGAAGTGAAAAACTTGTTTGACTGAATTCTTAGTGGTCTTCTTGCTGTGGATAAATGATAACCGGAGATGTACTCTCTTTGGATTTGCAGATGGAACAGACATGACGTCACATCAAAGGTTACTGCAGAACGTAAAGGCGCGATGAGTGGAGGGAATATATTGCCCTGGTAGAAAATTGCCTGGTGAAAAAAACATACCGGGTATAAATGACTCGTTTTCTTGTTGGCGGGAAGATACGACTGGTGTAGCACAGGGATCAGTGCTGGGACCTCAACTCTGCACAAATTATATCATTGACTTGGATGAAGGGACTCGGTATGATTGGTATGTTTAAACATGGCAGTAGAGATTGGTTGTAATGTGAGTTTTGTAGAGTGCATACAATGGTTGGAAGGAACAAACAGTGGTTAGAAAAGCCGGGACATACGGTATCTGTCACATGGCGTACATTTTTCAGGATTCAGTCACTACTGTTGCCAAGGACTGGACTGGGCGCTCAGAGCCCAACCGCGTGTTGTTGAAAAAAACACCTATAATCATTAGTTAATCCTCTAATCGATGTTGTGTGATTATGATATCATCTGCAGCTTTTTCCAAGGATCGCAAAACAGAAAAGCTGACCGTTTCCTTTTCCACATTGATGGCTGACGGCTGTGTTTTTATAACATTTTGAACTTTCATCTTAAATTTTACGTTCATATTTCCGGCATCTTCAATATTGCTAATGTCCACAGAGGCATACAGCACAGAAACTGCTCCTTCACACTTCCCTGTCCATGCCGGACATCAAGAACGCATCAAAAAACACATTTTACCAGCACTTGATCCAAACCTTTCATGTCTTGGTGATTCAAGTGCTCATTCAGCGCCCAGTTAGGCTATGTATACTCGCTACACAATAGCCTTTGGCGAAACACGCATTGAGACACACGTTCATTCGATTCGATCACACTGAGCTCTGCAAGCTCTCATCATTGACTGTGTATTTTTATATATTCGAGGAGAAATGCCGTCGTTCCCACAGTAATTCCTGATCTTTACTCACACAGTTGACATTTCTATGTTCGTTATGCAGCTGACTGAGAGATTTTAAGTATCCCCGAACACACTTGGAGGTCACATTCCCAGCTTGTGGGGTGCGGTGCAGAGAGCGATAGTGAGAGAAAGAGAGAGCGGTTGAGAGAGAGGGGTGATGGGAATCCCAGAACAAATAGCACATTGAGGGGAAATGATGTCGTTAAACCCTTGTCAGCATCGACGTGATAAAATAGTGCTACATCGAAACGAAGCTGACACTTGGCAAAGAACAAGCAAATAAGGATCTTTTGGGAATTGCCATCCTCTGGAAGGGACGATTTGTAGATTGCAAAAGCAGAAATAGACACCTGATAATTAAGGGACCGATGGTTCATGTAATCTTGAACGTGGTCAGCGGGACATTGAAGAGGCTAGAGAAACGCGAACGTATGGATCAAAGGTTGACTTATAGACGCATTGTTGGCTGTAAAGAATTAAGCCATTTCTGGACCGTATGAAAAGAAAAAAACAAAAACGTGCCTTCCGAGATAACTAGCAGCAATGTCTTCGCACATCAAACACTGAAGAGCAAGGCCTGGAGTTAGGGAATGAAACAAGGACTCGTCAATTCAGGTGAATCTGGAGCAGGAAGTAGCTGAATATCAGTTGTAAGTTGGAAGTTGTGGAAGTAAATGAAAGAGTTTGAGCAACAAATGTGTTAATGAATTTCAAAGTTGTGAAACTAAAATAATAAAGAACTATTTAAATTATCCAGTGAATATGTGGGTTATTTGAACTAATCGTGATTAATACAGTTATTTAGTAAAATACTCAGATATTCTGCCGTATTTTCATGTGATACAGATTTAATTCAAATGCAACAATTCTGTTCAGTGGATTGAACGTTCGCATTGTGGGTTCTCAATCACTCAATGACTTCTGTCTCAACGTGATCAAACACTGTCCCATCACGTGATGCGTAGACAAATTATCCCGCCGCACACGAATGTGTTTATGTCACAGGGTTTCAGAAACGCTATCAATCAGGTGAATATCACGGATAGTTCAGAGCTGAACCCTTCACATTTTTCTTCTGTATTACTGGCCTTGGGCTGGGTGTAAGGGGCGCGCCGTACATATCGGTTCAGTGCAATAGCTCCGCACTAAACCTGAGTTCTACGCCCTGCGGCCAACTATTGTTATTTTACGCATTTAACAATGTCTCGAGAATTCACAGTGCTGGCAGCAGGACATGTGCTCCAAACACACCTGTTTTTATTCATATTTCTCTCTTCCTCTCCCTCTGTTTCTCTCTCTCTCTCTCTCTACCCCCTCCAGGCATTGGGCGTTTGGATCTTCCCCTCTGTCATCGGCCACATCCCGTCCCCTCTCTTCAGCAGCCTATCAATTTATTCATTTCTGATAATACAGCTGGAGTCCATGTCCTGTCTTTCTCAAGCCATCCATCAAACAGAACGACCTCAGGCTGTCTACTGTTCCTATGCCTTCTATAAATGTAAACACATTCATTAGATCTCCTCGCAATATTCACTGCTCCAATGGTACAGACCCCGGCTTCTGTAGTCTATCTGGGGAACTAAATATTTTAATCGCAGCAGTTATTCCAGTAAATCTTCTCAGCCTCCCCTCTAAATCCATTAGTGTTTCTCTTTCAACTGATTTCGCATTTCAATACCTTTCTGTCTGAGATTCAGATTTTCACCGAATTCAGTTTTGTATGCCCATCAAAAAGTGCTGTATTTGAAGTCAAAGAAATGTTTCATGAAAATCCATTGGGATTTCCTCGATTTCCTTCCCAACACCTCACGGTACAAACACCAGTACCCGGGTTTCGCCGCAAAAATCCAGGTCGCTTGCATCGGATTGTTGTGTTATCCCAATATACTGAGTAATGGTGACAGCACCTGGACGGAATAGGAACAACGACAGAGCTGGCCGCGATCTGCAAGAAGCTGGTCAGGGGCTGGTCCTCCCCTCCCTCCTCATCACAACACGCTTTCGATGTAGATTTAAAGCATCAAATAACGAATGGAAGCGGTTCTCTATCCAAATCCATGCAAACGTCGAGTTGATGAGATGATCATTTGCGTTGAGTGATGATTGTCCAGTGTGGAGCTTTCAAAAGCAGCTCAAAAACAGCTTCAAAAGACGTTCAAAAGCAGCTCAATCCCCACCATTAGAATCTACACAGAGTAAGTGTGAAAACTACCTTTTGATAGTTTTACTTTCGTCGCAGAATCCCTTGTGGATCATCTACAATTTGGAACAAGCAGGATCTCAAAGATGTGATTTTCGATTCAAGAAGGGCAAATAACCACCTTTTGAGTTTGTCTTGGAACGAATCTGTTCTGAGGAAAGTTCATTTCCCGGAAAAGTTGTCCATTTAAGTATCTAAATACTGGTTCCCTATGCATTTCCGACCAGCATTTCGATAAAGTACACGTTACGATGTGCTAAATCTGTCGAATGGGAATTTTCTTCCTCGAATTTCCAATCAAACTTCAGTGTTCACTGTTATGGAAAGCAGCTTCGGTCTAATACGACCCAGTGATGACATCAAACAGAGAGTAGCCTCGCCCAGTAGTTTTACGGCCTCTTTGATTAAATCTGTGACAATACATCGCCCGCGTTACACGCCAGTCAATGAGTTGAACGGTTTTGTTCTGAACTTCACCACAGCCAATTCAAAGACCCGTTCCAAACGGCGATTCAGTTCTGACAGCGCTAGGGTCAGAGCATCCCGGTATTCAGCTGAACGGCAAAGATCATGAGGCTTTGGGCGCAGCAACTCTCCGAGCCGGAGGATTCCCTCGTGCTCGTGTGTGTGCTTTTATCCTATGGCCTTAGTGAATGAGGTGGGGCTCTTGTCTCCGCACTAGGAAAAAGTGAAGTATGTAATGGGCGGGGACGTGGCTACTGACTGGGACTTATAATAAAATTATGAAGAGTTGGAAAGGTGCCCGTTGTCAGAAAATGCCTCAACTTGTGAGCGATTCCAAACCCGGGACCAGAAGCGTAGCGGTCGGGATAGATCCTGATGGGAATTTTGGAGTTACTGATTTAGCGAAGGAGAGTTGAAAACATGGAGCGGACCTACAAAATCAGCATTAGAGGTGGAGTGGGGATGCAGATTATGAAGGTGATGAATGCCACAGAGGAATATTCTGACTGTGTGTAATGAGGCTGAAGTGAAGCACCGTATTTGGTTCTGAATCCCTTTCTGGGCTGTAAATTCCGCATCAACAGTGGCACGGTGAATATCTCGCTCACCCTGAGCTCGGGGATTATACGATGAAGCTGGTACGATGGGCGGTTGGACTCTGGCCAGTTCCATCCACTCTCTTCGTTGGGCAGAGCAAGTGAGCTCTGAGCCCCGTGTGTGGTTCACTGTCTGAAACATGGTGCTCCAGTCACTATGTCACTGGGTAATATTTCAACCTCAAACTTAGATCTCATGGGGACCTGCCCTCTTCACGTTACTACAATTGGGGAGGTGGCAGAAGAACATGAAGACGTACACTCAACATTTCAGGAACAGCTTCTTTCCCTCAGTCATCAGAGATATGAACGGTCCATGAACACTACCTCGTTATTCCAGTTTTGCACTATTCATTTACCTTTGCAATTTATAGCAATTTTTATGTCTTTATGTCTTGCACTGCAGTGCTGCTACAAAACAACAAATTTCACGACATAGTTCAGTCATAATAAACTTGATCCTGATTCTGATTCTGATTAGATCTGATTTCGTGATGAATGCACTGAAAAGACTACACCATTTCCCCTACATTGAGGAACATTATATTCGAATTCATTTGGTTCCAGTGCCTACCCCGTACTTCCACCCGGGTTCATGTACACCTCGTGTGTTTGGCACCTTCCTGTGCAGGACAAGCTTGAATGGCACTTGCACTTCCAATCCACTGTAAACACTGCACAAATGAATTGTCTTATCGTAACCCCGTGGAATGACTTAAATTAACTGTATTCTTTACACATTTTATTTCGGGTAAATTCCACATTGGTTCACTGCTCCGCTCACATTAGTCCAGGTGATTTGTCACCTTTTTCACAAATACAGATTATGTTAACGTGCACGCGTTGAATTTAAGCTATTTTCCCATAAATTACTATTATTTTTTCTACAATAATATTTGGAATATCTCGAAGAGGAAATGCGACCGTATTTGAATCATTCTAATGCTGCCATGTTCCAGCCAATGAAGACTTGCAGAAGACTTCCCACACGGCGGAAGATGCTTCTGTCCTGCCCGTGTCGAGAGGAGGCGCTGTAATCGATTCCGATGGTGGTTCTTGAAGAGAATCTTTGCGGGAATGATTCAGGGACGTTGAGGAAAGGATTACCCGAGCCGGACACTCCAGGAGCGGGTGACACAGTCGCTTGAGCAGGATTAAGGTTCTCAATATGACAAATACTGGCAAGCAAAGGTGATTCAAGATTGGGAACGATTACACTGCAGCGGACGGATGGGTTGGGAAACAAAAATCAAAATTATAAAATTCAGGGGTTACTCGAAATCAGGCCAAAAGATGCCAGGAAGAACAAACGGCGATGTGAGAGCAAGACATGGAATTGGTTCGGGAAGGACAAGGACAGTTTCTGAGTCCTCTGGAATAACGAGTTGAGTTGAGTAGCGAAGATGGAAAGTGCGCCAGTAATATCGAGGAACAGTCTGAACAGTCCAATTGTCAACATTATTTCTTGCGAACCTGTCGCCCCGTGTTGGGACTGGGACTTGGACGGTGCTGGGATGGTTTGAGGGAAAGGTGTGGAGTTTTCATTGCGCTTCAACCACCCATCGCTGCGAATGTTGAAGCTCTCCCAGTTAAGGACACTTTACCCCGTCCTGACACCGCAATGCGCATCCCTGGGAGAGTTGGGCAGCGTGTTGCAGGAGCAGTCAGCTCATCATCCCTTCAGGGAGTTTGCTGGGATATCGAAGCGACGGCTTTACTCTCTGTTGAGGAGGTTATGACCCTGCCTTTGGATTCTAATCAGAGACATTCCTTAGGTAAACAGCGACTCGGGTGATAAGACGCAGAAATAATCAGAAGATTTATTCGTTTGAAATGTACCGTCCTGAGGATTGTCAATGCCCCGCACACTTTTCAATAATAATCGCCGACACTGAGCAAACGTCAGTGAGTTGAGGGAGGATTCAAAGGCGGATGTTCATCAACCATTGAATCCCATTAAACAATCGTATTTAAGGTAAATACTTGACACTTGAATAATAACCCAGAGTTTGCAAATATCTGACAGCAGAATTACCCGAACATAGATAGATAGATATTTTTATTAGACATATGCACATCGAAACACAGTGAAATTCAACTTTTGCGCAGTGTTCTGGGGGCAGCCTGCAAGTATCGCCACGCTTACGGCTCCAACATATCATGCCCACAACTTCCTAACCTGTATGTCTTTTGGAACGTGGGAGGAAACCGGAAAACCCGGACGAAACTCACGCAGACAAGGGGAGAACGAAAAAACTCCTTACAGACCGCAGTCCGAATTGAACCCAGGTCTATGGCGCTGTAAAGCGTTACGCTAACCGCTACACTATAGTGCTTGCCACAAGAGACGCAAGGGGCCCAGACCAGGGTTGGAAACTCAAGATGTTAGGGCAACGTCACGGATATGGAGCCGAAGGTAACATGATACTCCGTTGTTTCATTCTCCCTCAACAACTGGCTGTGGCGGTGTTTTTGAGAGTTATCCCACAGAATGCCCCAGAATTCTCTCGATGGGCCGGAAACGCAGGATGTTTGCTCCTTTATCGAGGCAGCGAGACGCGTAGATAATATCTATGGAGGGAAGGCTGATTGTCCCGATGTGCAAAGCAGTATCCACAACTTTTTATAGTTTCATGCGATAGCGAGTACAGTAGTTGCCATACGAAGCCGTATTGCATTCGCATAGATTACCTTCTCCGGTGCATCCATAAAAGTTGGTAAGGGTTAACGGGGCCACGCCGTATTTCTTTATCTTCTTGAGAAAGTGGAGGCTTTGCTGTGCTTTCTTGGACATGGAATCTACCTTGTTGGACCAGGATAGGTTCTTGGTGCTGTTCACACCAAGGAGCTTAGAGCTCTGAACAATCAGCACGTCAGTAATACTGATGTAATACTGATGGAAACTGCAGCGTGTGCACAGCGTCGCTTTAAAGTTAATGACCAGATCTTTTGTTTTGATGACATTGAGGGAAATGTTGTTCTCGTAACTCCAAGGCACTCGGCTCTCTATCTCCGCCCTGCACTTCGACTCATCGTTAATTGAAATTCGGCCCTCCATGCTGGTATCATCTAAAATTTACAGATGGCTTTAGAGAAGAGTCAGGTAACTCAGACGTGATAGTACGGGGAGTAAAGTGGGGACGGTAAATACAGTCATCTGGGGAACCTGTGTTGCAAATAATTGTGAAGGAGATGTTGCTATCTATCCTTACTGTTTACGGTCTGTTGGTCAGGAGGTCAAGGTTGCAGTTGAAAGGGGCGTGTTGATTTCTAGCTCTAGGAGGTTGGATTTGAGTTCGCTTGGAATTCTGGAATTTAAGGCAGAATTTCGTCAATAAACGACAATCTGACGTCGGTGTCGTTATTAACCAGGTGCTCCAGAGATGAGTGTATGGCCAGCGACATGGATCCAGCCCTGGACCTGTTTCGACGCTAGGCGAATTGCAGTGGGTCGCGGTTGTCCTGGAGTATGCAGTTAAAATATGCGTGACCAGACTATCGAGGCGCTTCATGACAGTGTATGTCAGAGCCACCGCAACAAAGTCATTACGGCGCGTAACCTTATTTTTCTTTGGTACGGGAATGATAGCCGTCTTTCTAAAGCTGGTGGGAACCTCACATCGAAGTAGGACGAGAAATAACTCTGTCAGCTTATCTGCGCGGGGGCTAAGGAGAGTGTCCACCACAAACTCCAAGTACTCGCGCAGAAGCTCCACTGTTTCCTCAGACCATAACTGCCCAACTTTCTCTCCTGGATACTCATGTTTGTTTCCGTTGGTCCGCAGGGAGAAGGAGCACCACATGGTGTATTGCAAATCGTGGGCGGGGGACGGATCGGTAGACGACGTTGATGGTTGTGTCGCAATAGTCAACGGTATTCAAGCCTCTGCTGGGACAGGAGGCGTGCTAGTAGTATTTTGATCAAAGACTCTTGAAGTTGTTATGGTTGAACTCACCGGCTATGATGAACAGGGTATCAGGGTGTCCCGTTTCTAGTTCATTGAGTGCAGGCTGCACGTTCGTTCTGGATGGGATGGAGACTGCCGTTAGGATAGCTGACGTGAACTCCCGTGGCAGGTAGGCTGCATTTCACCGTTGTATATTACAAATCAGGTGAGCAGGAACTCGCCAGGACCATCACGTCCGAACAGCAGGAGGAGTTGATTAGTAAGCAGACCCCTCCGCATCTTGGTTTTCCCGAGGACGCCGTACAGTACAATGGTGATTTGAGAAGCCCTTAATGTGTATGGCGCAGTCCGGTAAAGCAGATGTGAGCCACGGCTCGGTGAGACAGACCACACAGTGGTCTCGGAATTCTCTTTGATAGGGTAGTCTCTCTGTAAGTTCATCCATTTTATTTTCAGTGGTCTGTTGTTAGCCAGTAATGCAGAGGAGGGGGCATGAAATGCGCTGTTTCATTCTCGCCTGCAGCCCAGGACTCCCACTATGCTTCTGACGTATGTTGTTGCATTTAATCAGTCCTGGCCGTCCTGGTGTGGGCTCAGCTGGACCAGAAGGAAAGTATTTCAGGAGAAGCGTTGGGAAAGAAAACAAGAACTTTATGATGAACGTTCAGAAAATATCGGATCATAAAACAACCGGTGCGTTTCTATGGAAGGAAAATAACAGAAAGGCAGATGCTGAAAATATGAATCACAAACAAAAAATCATGGAAGACACAATAAAACGCAACATCTGTGGAATATGATAACTGCAAGGACCTTAGCGATAATGTAACAGAGGTTTACTGGAATGCTTGCAGGGCGGAATGGTCTCTGTCTGGAGAGAGCCGTGGTTGTTTCCCTTGGAGAAGAGGAGATTGAAAGGAGATCTGATTGAGGTACTTGGAGTTACAAATTACACAGGAGAAGAAGCTGTTCCCTTTGGCCATGGGATATGATTCGAGGTGAATTATCAGCAAGTGAATGCTTTTAAAAACAGGATCAATAGAGGTAGTGCAGGGAAATGTGAGTGATTGGCAGGTAGCAGTGGAATGAATGCAATGGTGGAGAATGCCATGCATTCAAAAAATCAAATGTAGTGGAAGTGGCCAAGTATAAGAAAAACGTTGATATTTTCTCATGAAGAAAAGAGCGTGAGAGAGGCGGTAAATGAAGTCGTACATCCGTCTGCTCAGAAGGACGTTTGACATTTCATTTGTGAATGGAAGAGCGAGGAGAGAAATCCCACGGGTTAGAAATGGGCAGACAGACGCTCGTGAATGTACTGATGTCAGTCGCTGTGAACAAAACACATGAACATTTTGGGATGTGTCCGAGTTTGTTGAGAGAATCTGAAATAATGTGAGGACAGAAGATTGTACGAAAGCCGTTCATCGGCTTCCCAAGAAATAGCTGAGAGTCAAACCCTGATCGAGGGACAGGAAAAGATGAATCTGCCTCAAAGGCAATCCCTGAGTCTGGGAATTTTTAAAAGCTTTATATTGTTTGAACTCTAAAAGAAAACATTTGTTTCGAAGAACTGGGTGAGTCTTAACTCTTTCAGTTTCAGATGTAAGGAGAATAAAACTAAATAAACTAAATTGCCCTGGAAGCTGCTTGGAAGCGAGGTTTCTTTAACGCTGAAATACCATTGTTCACCTCAAGAAGATAATTTGAAAACAACACCTGAGTTCCGTTTATTCCAGATCTGTGCCGTTTTCGGTTGACACCTGATGCTTTAACTCACACAAAGAATTATAGAGAACATCCTTCAACTGATGAGAGTTGCACAACACCCATAAATTATTCGCCGTGATCCGACTGAAGGGAGAATCAACACCGGTGATATTCAATGAGCTATAATAATTTTCCGTACCTTGCATTTTGTTTTAATAATTTAACGCTTTCTTGTAAATATTCTTCCAAAGTATATTGAGCTCTGTCCAAAATTAAGCCATATCTCCGTCTTGCCCATGTATGCAGTCAGAGGCTGGATACGTAAATTAACTACAGAAGTGTGTATATGCAAGAATCTAGTATCAGGGATACACTAACGGATCATACGGAAGAGTTAACGGGTTTGAGAACAATATCACCGTGGGTTCATGAAAGGAAAGTCATACTTAGCAAATCAACCGTAGTGCACTGAAAAGCGAGAACAACAGATGACGGAGACCCAGCAGATGGCCATTTTGCCATTCAGAATGTTATATATTTTTGTAAGATCTCATCTCATAGTTTTCCACCCACAGACTCAATCTTTCCTCAGGAATAAACCACGATTTTCTGGAGATCAGCCAAGTAAACCTTTGTTGAACATTTTCCACGGCTGGAACATTCAGTTCATTTAACGGAAAATACACACAAAATCCAATGTCTTCTACCATTGCAGGGCATTCTTGCTCCTCCACTCAAATCTTTTTGCAATGAAAATCAACAAATATTTACGTTCCGTACTTCTCGCTGCTGCAGAATGCTTTCTGTCAGAGATTGGTGTGTTGGGGACACCCACGTCTGGTTACATCTTTCTTTTTAAAATCTACACAGGTAATTATCTCCGATTTTTGGAATGTTGAATCTCCAGTATGTTATGTTTACCGCTCACTCTACTTCTCTCTCTCTCTCTCTCTCTCTCTCTCTCTCTCTCTCTCTCTCTCTCTCTCTCTCTCTCACACACACACACACACACACACACACACACACACACACACACACACACACACACACACACAATAATAGGGAATTCACTGACAGAGAAAGGGGTGGATGCCAGGTCATTAGATATAGTCAGTAAGTAGAAGATATATTTCTGAATGCTACAGCGTCAAACGAATGAGAGGTGGAGAAGGCAGGAGTGGGTTGTGAAGAGAATAATCAGCCATGATCGTATTAATCGATGCAGCAGGCTTGAGGGGCCGAGTTACGCAGTGCTCCTGATTTTCTCTGATTCATTTCTCACCTCACAACTCGATTGCAGATCGTTTATACAAGATTGGCCAACGCTTTGATTGGGTCAGAGGAAGGTTGTGTAGAGTAAACCTACGATTTATTATATAACTGGTGTTACGATCGATGTGGAAAGATATCGCCGTGGCGAAATGGTGCATTGCTTAATTATATAAATGGCAGTCTATGGCGACTTACTCATTCTGGAACAGCAACATCTTACAGGGAGCAGGGAATAACTTCATGCACGGAACATGTTGATACAACAGACGGCTATTTTTTTAAACATCAGATTAGATTACTGCACAACAGTGGACATCTTTATGAACCTGGAGAACGCGATAAACCGCTGAAAACGCCTTTAAACCTGTTGGACAGTATGAACAATTCTGATGGTACAGAGAGCATCAATAGCCTGTGGTGAACATCTTTAAACAACTAGGAATCACACAAGGTAACGACACTACGCAGCAGGACAGAGGTTTCCAGAACCGAAAGAATCGTGTTCATAGACTCGATCTGCTCAGAAACAGGCCGTGCAACCCCTCGTACCGTGCCGACCATCAAGTACCTATAAATACCATACCCATTTTGAGGATCTGACACCAAATTTCATGTGACAATTTCAAGTGCTTATTTAAATATTTTTTTTTACATGGTTCCTGGCTCTTCCACCACTTCTGTCAGTGCGTTCCTGAATTGATCCAGACTCCAGTGGAAACATCCATCCCCCAGTCCCCACTCCCCGAAGAAAATCCCTGCGCCCTAGCCATGATTTCAACTGATGCCCTCTGTTGAAGAACGCCTCTGCTGAGGGCAAACGTTTCTCACCACATATCCTATCCAATCCCTCATGATTTTTTCTTCAATGAAACCCTACATAATCTTTTTATTTCCTCTCCAAAGGAAACAACCCCATTATGTGTCGTTTACCCTCACAGCTGAGACGATCTACTCATACAGCATCCTGATAAATCTTCTCTCACGCACTACAGTGTAATTCCATCTTTCTCTTGCTGTGGCTTAACTGGTGTTGCATCCATCTATATCATTATAGTCTAGTTATTAAATTCTCTGTCGCAGGTATTAGAGGCGAGTATTATTAAACTGACACATTGGAAACGGGAGACCACCTTTTCACAATGGAGAAATCCCGACACCCGACTTCAATATAACTGAATATTACATCATGTTACATCAAGCTTGATTAGCTAAATGTCCTCTGTTTCTTCCTACATTGAACTCATCCATGTTATAGCGCGGATGGGGAGACGCACGATGGTCAGTTTAAGACAGCTAGAAGGGGCAGTGTGAGTGAGTGTGTGGATGTCTGTGAGAGAGAGACAGACAGACAGACAGAGGATCGTAAACAAGACATTGCAGATGTGGGAAGAGTTAGACTACTGGGCAGCCAGCTGGGTGGAGATGGAGGAATATGTTTGGTTTTGTGGCTACAGATAAGGTTACACAGTTCGGGAGAGACGATGTTGTGAGGAATCGAAGGAAGACGACACATCGGTCGTGTTCAGGATCCTCCGCCTGTTGTATACATGATAGCAGGATGATTGGTGAGATGCAGCATGCTGTGGACAACATGCAGGCAGGCGATCCGAAGGTAAGAATGTAGATAAGGAGTACCCATTGGTGTTTTGGTGTCAGGGAGTCAAAAAATCACGGATAAGAGGGTAATCTATTCTGCTTTGGGAACAAAGATGTTTCTGACAAGGTGCTGCATAAAAGATAACCGCACAAGGTAAAAACAATTACTTCAGAAGTAATATCTAAGAACGGCTATTGATCTGAGGAAATAACAGAAACGGAGAGCTGTAGGAAATGTGAATTTTATTTTGACGATCTGTAACTACTGGGTGTGAGAGGGAGCAATCCCGGGTAATGACCTACTTACAGTGACCACTAGTTTCCTATGTAAAGGAGCCGCGTATATTTTCGCCGTATTTCCTGCTCATAGGTGGGAAGGCCTCTGGCAAGCAGAGATTCAGCGAAGGGATGTCGACAGCTGAAGGGAGTGAGCAACATTTTGGTACCAGGGGGACGATTAGGAAGACATGTTAATATTCACTGGTGATAAGAATTAACAAACAGAAGACAGCCAGCGACCACAGAATGCTGTTCCAGTGGTACAATAATGGAAGGTCCTCGGTCTCGGCCCTTTGGCTCTGATAGAATGTGCACAATATTTACAATGACCATTACAGATCCAGCCAGTTTTGCCGCATGAATCTGTGTGCACAGGGATCAGAGCTTGGAATGAGAGCAGGAACGGGAGCAGCAGAAAATCACGAACAGCTCATGTTGGGAAATTATTCTATTCTGGAATATTTCGTAATACATTAATATTGAGTGAATGACAATGAGATATTTCGCGAGCACAGTGTTTAATAAAATATCCTCCTTCTCATTGTTTTGACATTTTACTTGATTGTGCTTTAATATGAGACGGCTCTTGATGCACGGAAGCAGAAATAAGTTTTCTGTTTACATCTTCTATTTACTCTGCATTAGCGGGGATGAATTCAAAGTTAATTGGTATTTAGATGTTATGTTAATTTAGTTTGATCTGTTGCAGTTGCGTGCAGCCAGGAGACTGTCTGCCGATCCTCAGTTTTCAAGATGCTGTGAAAATATTAAATTCTTGTCAATGATATTTGATGCATTGTACTCTAGTAATAGCAGCAGGGATTTAGACATAATCAGGTTTAGCTTGTTGAAGTCTGCGCAGTTCTTTCCAGCGCAGTATGTGAAATAGGAAATTAAGATTAAACAAAACGATGACAGGTAATTTGCAGATACGAAGATAATTCACGAAACGTTAATTCCTTATTAAAACGACTTCATATATTTTGGGAGGAACATACCCGAATGGGACGGATATGGAACGAGGGCTCCTTAGATTGACCAGGAGACTGTCAGGTCTCCAGAACTGCAGCTATGTGTTGAAAAACTGATCTGGTTTTGTTCTCATTAAAACAGACCAGGTTGGAGTGAGGCACTGCGTTTTTTGACATTTTATTGGAATAGAACAGTTCAAACAAGAAGAACTATTTCGCTTCACACAGCGGGTCCAGTTCTGTTATATGGGAGGATTCTTGTTCGCTCTTATCGTGACGAGCTCAGACACCACAGGCCGAATGGACGTCGTCTACGCCTCGAGGGGATGAACGGGAAGAGCGCGAGTAAAAGTTAATAAGGTAGCGCTCTGAAGATCGCATCAAAATAGGAAACTAAATTGCCTGCCATGATGGTGAGGGCATGTTACATTCAAGCGTTGCAAGGACGCGATCGGTTTCAGCATCTAATTTGATGAAATCTCTTTTAAAGCTTCCTTCTAAATTAATTAAATTTACTTCCTAAGTTCGCTTGCATTCGGAATAGAACTGACCTCATTGAGAATTTGTTATCGAATTATTTCATTAATTTGTACTTTAAAAAAACACATCATGTTCCAGGTAAAGAAAACTGAAAGCACTCAGCGGGTCAGGCAGCATCTGTGGAGACAAAGGGATGGTCGACGTTTCGGGTCGCGATGCTACATCATTATTCTTCTCTGCGTAACTTGGTTCCGTCTACAATTAAATGTTTGGTATTAACTCGGGTATTGGGATAGCTATACGAGATTTCCTATAACTCTATCAACATTGATTTATTTTCTTCCTCTGAGGAGCTTCAGTGGCTCCGCTTCCAGAGCCGACCTGATTCCAACCAACGTTTCACTTTCCCCATCCCAGTCTTAATTACTGACACCACTTCCGGATACAGTTTATGTAATTCTTGCCTCCATTGCTCTGCAGAATGGATAACTACCTTGAACACATCTGCCCAAATCTGCACTTCGGGTCAAATACCTTTGTTCCGCCTCTCGGTACAGCAGCAGAGCTGGCAATTTCACCCAGAGCCTTTGAAACCACAACGTTATTTCCTGGAATGGTGAGTTATTTTTCTGCTTCCTTTTCTTTCCCTTACAGTTAACTTGGTGGCCATTGTGATCCTGTCCAGAGGAAAATGCGTCTCTCCAAATGTATCACTCGTTACCTAGTTGGAATGGCAGCGTCTGATCTCCTTGTCTTCATCACTGATGCCCTGCTGAAGTGGACGGTTATCATTTCCTTCCCGTATTTTGACATGAGCATGACCCCTGTTTGCAGTCTCGCTGAATTCTTGCTTTTTGCAAGCACTGTGGTTTATGTCTGGCTGACAGTCGTTTTCACCTTTGATCGATTTGTGGCCATTTGTTGTGAGAAGCTGAAAAGCAAATATTGCACCGAGAGAACAGCAGCTGTGATTATCGGGGCAGTGAGTGTGTTGGGCTGTTTAATGAACATTCCTTGGTACTTGAAGTCTGCACCTGAATACATAATTGACAATAATCCCTGGCGCTGTGTTTCTCGACAAAGCCTCTACACTTCACCCGCATGGACCGCATTCGAAATGTTTCACCTAATTTGACCCCCTGTGTCCCGTTCCTTCTGACCTTGCTGCTCAATGTTCTGACGGTCAGACGGATTTTAGGGCCAGCAGACTCCGCAGGGGTATCCGCAGCTGCAGCAATGGAGAGAATGACAAGTAGCAAGATATTAAGAACCGATGGAAATCCATCGTTTTACTCTTCAGAATAACCGCCAGTTTCATGCTGCTGTGGGTGACCCAGTTTGGGTATAACGTGTATGCTCGAGTTGCAGATATCCGCACTTATTCTTCGTTCACTGATCCTCGTTATCTCACAGAGCGCGCAGCTTTTTTGACGCAGATCCTCAGTTCCTTCATCAACACTGTATTTAAGCCGTGACTCAGACGAAATTCCGAGAGGAGCTGAAGAACGCGGTGAAATACCCTACGAACCGAATTGTTAAATTCGTTAAAACATAGAAGGAGCTTAACGCGTTCTGTTATTGTAGATTGACCCGTTTCATCTGTGTGTTTAACACTCCGATGTATTTTTCAACAAACGTTTAGCTAATTCCCACATGGAGACTGGTAAAAACAAACTTCAGGGGTTCGCTGGTGAATCCTGAACTGTATCCAAAACCAGTTCAGTAACAAACAAAAGAGTGGTGTTTGATAGCTTCGTGATTGGACGGCTGTATCCGATGGCTTTGCACGAAGATCCTGCAGGGAGTCGGATACAGTTCACGGCACGGCCTATCCGTTCCGTGCTGATCGATAAAGTAACGCCCAGCTTAATTGCACGTCAAGCACATGGTCCGTACTGAGGCAAGCCATGACTCTTGAAGTACACATCTAATTACTCCCAAAATGCCATGAAAACTTTGCCTCCAATACCCTTGCATTCAGTGAAATCCAGACCCCTGCCATCCTCTCATTTTAAAGCAATGATCACAAGATCACAACACAAAGAAGCATAAGTAGGCCATCCGGCCCGTCGAGTCTGTTCCATGAGCTAAACTAAAAGTATTCCCATATAGCCCCAATTTCCGGCCTTGTCCCCATATACCTCAACACCTTGACTAATTAGATACCTATCTATCTCCTTCTTAAACGCCCTCAACGATTGGGCCTACAAAGCCGTACGTGCCAAAGAATTCCATAATTTCACTACACTCTGGCTAAAGAAACTACTCCTCATTTCTGTTTCAAACCAGTACGCTCTAATTCTAAGATTGTGCCCTCTCGTCCTGGACTCACCCAGCAAGGGAAACATCTGAGTCAGCTGTTCAGATCTTATCAGATTTCCACCTGTTACTACTTTCATTCTCCGATGTGCATGGCGTGGAAGGTGGAGTGATTTTGTTTTTTTTTTCTTTTGAACAGCGGAGGTTTCGAGGGAACTGGAGTTCTTATTTATACAATGAAAATCCATAGTTAGAATTGAAACTCCTCCGTTGGGAAGGATCATGGAGAAGGGGCACAAAGGAATCGAAAGCCAACTTTTTAAAGCAAAGGACAGGTCTATAATGGGTCTGCTGGAGGTGGGGTCAACGCCGTCAGTCAGTGGCAAGAGCTGGATAGGTACCTCAAAAGGAAACTGCATTCTTCTGGCGAATAAGTAACCGGAACGGCACTGCAGGAGGGGAAGTACAGGAGGGAGCTGAGTCGATTGGTGGGCTTTAGTCCAGTTTGGAGAGTTTCAGTCAAAAGGGGAGAGTGGGTGGGCTGGGCCTGTGTCTCCTGCAGCAGAGAAACGAGGGACATATTCTGAGAGGGACATGTCGGGGATTGAGCCAGAGTCCGTTTACCACGTTTATTTGTGAAAAAGCAGAGCACATCAGTTTACGTTGGGCGGAAGAGGCTTAGAAGGGACTCGAAGGTAAAATTTCCAAGAATAGTTCCAGCTGGGATGGGCTTCAGGAAGAACAGGTGGAGACGGGAGCAACATTCAAGAGCTTAGAAGGATATGGGCCGAACGCAGGAATTTGGCACTAGCTGGGTGGGCCCCGTGATCTGCATGGACTCGTTGGGCCGAAGCCCTTGCATCCGTGCCGTATTGTTCTCTGACTATAACTCCATGATGACATTTGTCTCATCAGAACCAACATTTACCATGTGGACTGAATGACTTTTCCCTGTCCAGTGACGAGTCAGTAATTCAATGAGTTCCGTAACTGCAGATGTTGCTCTAAGTTGAAGTAAGTTAAACCACGAGAAGAAACCGACTTTCAGCTGCACTGTCAGCAAATAATTACTGAGGAATCTGTGTCCCCCACCGTCCCCCCTCCCCCCAGGTCGCATGGGATTAACCATGATGGCAGGATCAACCCGCACCACCCAAGCTTCGGTATGACAGTGGTCGGCGATACCTGCGGTGATGAGAGCTGGGTCAATGTATTCGGTTCACCGTAATTTGGTAAAATAAAATTCGTTTATTATTGTCACATATAGCGACATGCAGTGAAAACCTCTCTTGCATACTGTTTATACAGATCAATTCATAACAACAATGCATTGAGATAGTGCAGGAGAAAACAATAACAGAATGCAGAATGAACTGTTCCAGTTACAGAGAAAGCGCAGTCCGGGCGGATAAAGAGGTGCAAGACCATAACGAGGTAGTTTGTGAGGTCAAGAGAACATTTTATCACACGAGGCGACTAACAGCCTTCTAACTGCGATATAGAAGCAGTCTTTGAGCCTGGTGGTACGTATTTTCAGGCTTCTGTATATTCCACCTGGTGGGGTGAGGAGAAGAGAGAATGTCCGGTATGCTGGGGTATTTGATTATTAAGGCTGCTTTACCGAGGAAGCGAGAAGTGTAGACTGAGTCAATGGATGGCAGACTACTTCTCGAGATGTGCTGAGTTGTGTCCGCAACACTCTGCAGTTTTATTTTGTGGTTAGGGCAGATGAGTTGCCTTACTGAGCCGTAATGCATCCGGACAGAATGCTTCCTATGGTACATCAATAAACATTGGTGACGGTCGAAGGGAACATACCAAATTCATGTAGCCTCATGAGGAAGTAGAGGCGCTGGTACGCTTTGCTGGCCATGGGATCTACGTGGTGCGAGTAGGAAAGGACAGTCCATTGGCGATGTTAAAATCTTAGTCCTTGAAGATTTCAACCCTCTGGTCCGCAGCACCGTTTATGGAAAGAGGGGTGTGTACACAGCCTCCCAAGCTGAAGTCAAAGAACAGCTATTTTGTTTTTTTGACATTTATGGATAGATTGTTGTCGTAACACCATGGCACTAGGTTCTCCATATCCTTTCTGTACTCCGACTAATCGTTATTTGAGATTCGGCTCAATTAAGTGGCATGATCTGCAGACTTGCAGATGGAGTTATATCAGAATCGCGCCACGCAGTCGCATGAGCATCGGGCGTAGAGTAGTGGACTGAAGACGCAACCTTGTGGTGCACCGGTGTTGATGATAATCGTGGCGGAGATGTTTCTCTCTATCCTTACTGATTGCGACCTGTTGGTCAGGAAGTCAAGGATTGAGTCCCAGTTCCAGGCGTTTCGAGATGACTCTCCTTGCGATTGCAGTATTGAACGCGGAACTGTAGTCAATAAATGGTCGCCTGGCGCAGGTGTATTATTATGCAGATGCTCGAGCGATAAGTGTAGAGCCAGGGAGATGGTGTCGGCCGTGGACCTGATCCTGCATTAGGCGATTCTCAATGGGTCGAAATTGCACCGGCGGCAGGAGTTGATGTGTTTCGTGACCAACATCTAGAAGTAAAGGGTGCGATTGCATTGGCCGGGAATCGAACCCGAGCCTCCCGCGTGGCAGGCGAGAATTCTACCACTGAACCACCAATGCAAGTGATAGTTGACGCCCACGTCGTCTCCATGAACAGCACTGCAGTCATCAAACTGTTATTTTTGGATTTCTTCAGACATGTGAATCGTTGTCAGGCAAGACCTCCCACCGGCAAATCATTGCTGACTTTTCTTGAACACGCCTTGACTACTTCAGTGCAGATTATTCCCGGCGTTCGGATGTTTTCAATCACTCCTTTATCTCTAACATTAGACTGAGTGGTCTGTAATTTCCTGATCTTGCCCTGCTGCTCTTCTTCAATAAAGGCCTGACATTTTCTGAACTCCAGATATCTGGCACCTTAGCAGTGGCCAGCGAAGATTAAAAACAAACTTCCAGTCGTGGCACTAGCCAATTCTTCACCTGCCTTCCACAGTCTCCTTGGGTCCTGGGTATTGACGGCTATACCTGGTGGAACACCCAACACCTTCGCACTTCCCTGGATCAATGCATAGAGTTCCCCTTTAGTCCTTGACGGGCTCTACTCTTCCCAGTCCAGATGAAGGATCTCGACCCGAAACGACGACTGCCCATATCCCTCCATGACACGCTGTGTTCCTACAGCTCTTTGTCGGTGTCCCCCTACTCTTTTAATGAATAACATATTGCTCGAATTGGTAATTAATTTACTGTTGTCACACGTACCGAGGTAGAGTGAAAAACCTGTCTTACATCCGGTTCACACATCAGAATTCTTTGCAACCGTGTATTGAGGTAGTCCAAGGTAGAAAAATACATAGTGAAGAATAAACTGTGACAATGGCAGAGAAAGTGCAGCGCAGGTAGGCAATAAAGTGCAGGGTCATAACGAGGTAGACTGTCTGGTCAAGAGTCCATTTAATCGTATAATGAAATATAATTACAAACTGATCCATAGTTTTCTTTATTCTGCACGGATATTTAGCGTCAGCTCTTGAACAATGAGTTCCATTCTCTTATATTCTATGCCTCGGCAATTGAGCGGCAGCATCATGTCACCAGCATTTTCCTCCTCCATCCAGTTCATTATTCTTCAAGAATCTGAACGATTTCCTCCAAACGGAACATCCAACCAACAAATCCATGCTGACTTGCCTGAACAACCCTTCCCTATCGAAGTGCAGCTTATTGGTGTCCCTCAAATTTCTTCCCAAAGACATCGCTGTGACGAAACCTAGTCTGTAATTGTGGGCCAACCCTGGCATGTCACTGCCTGTCCTTCTTCAATGGAGGCAGAACATTTCCTGGAATCCAGTCATGGCACCGCACCTTTGGCCAGCGATGTTTAAACAATATATTTCTCTCGTGACCCCAGCAATCTCATCCGTTGCTTCCCAAATCAGCCTACGATTCACCTCAGCAGGTTTTGGGTATATATTCACGTTTATGATTGCTGGGACATAGAATGCATTCTATTTGTTTAAAGTTAACCCGTTCCACAATACCCTTGCTTCCTCTCCTGAAATCTGCAAGCGCAATGTTTGTCACCTCACTGAATATAAAATAAACATATTCACAACCTTTCTCTGGACGTCAGCAAAACTAACGAGCTGATTGTTGACTTCAGGAAGGGGAAAGGAGGCAGAACATGCGCCAGTCTTCGTTGGGGAATCGGCGGTGGAAAGAGTCAACAGCTTTAAATCCCTGGGTATTAACATATCGGATGAGCTGTCGTGGGCCCAGCAGGTACAGTGGATGCAATCACAAGGGAGCTGTGCCTGCGTATTTAATGACTTGCAACGTTAAGGAGGTTCGGCTGGTCACGGAGCAGTCTGAAAAATTTTGTTCAGATGTGCTTTTCGAAGTGTCGTGACTGGTTGCATCACAGTCTGGTACGGCAATTCGAATGTTTAGGAACGTAAAAATCTGCAGAGAGGAGTGGACTCCGCCCTTCACAAAGCTTGCCACCATAGGTAGTAGCTACAGGAGGTGCTGCCGCAAGAAGGCGACATCCAGCATCAACGATCCCCACTAACCGGGCCACGTCATCTTCACGCAGCTGCCCCAGGCAGGAGGTACAGAAGCCTGAATTCCCACACAACGCGGTTGAAGAACTGCAACATCTCTTCAATAGTTTGGTTATTGAACCAACCAGCAACCCAAATCACTACAGTTTAGCAACACTGTGACCACTTTGAACACGTTGCACTAAAATAGACTTGATTTGGTCTGTTGTGTTTTATTGATAAAATGTATAATTTGAGATTAATTTATGCGTTTCTTGTGAATGTTGTGTATTTGGTGCAATGTGCCTGTGATGCTGATACAAGAAAGTTTCTCATTGCCCCTGTGCATACACGTGCTCTTGTATCTGCCACCACTTGACTTCGTCCAGCGGAGTAGAAGCTGTCCTTGAGCCTGGTGGTACGTGCTCTCAGGCTTTTGTATCTTCTGGCCGATGGGGGATACGAGAAAATGTCGGGGGTGGGTGGGTGAGATAAAGGGAGACGGGGAGAGCAGTAAGAGAGAGAGATAGGGAGAGAGAAAGAGAGAGCGTGAATGTGCAGACAGACTCTTTGACACTAAAACTCCAGTTTACTTCAACTTTTTTCACCTCTTCAGTCCCAACCCACTGCTCCCCACCCCTCCCCTCACAACTCGCACTCCGGGATATCACTGATACCCATCGCCCCGTTGCTCTCGAAAGCCACTGTGCCGTGGACCAATCAGTGAAGTCTCCCCTGGACACCCACAGCCCCGACTGATCTCCCCGACCTCGCTGTGCCGCAATACCAGGTCCCACAAGTCTACCTGGGACAGCTCTCCCATGAAGGACTGCTCCGCGTCAAAGCCACCCCCATCTGGGTATGCTTCTGCTCCAGGATGACCACTCCCCATCCCTCAACTTCTGACCCTGCCGGACGGTCTTCACCAAGCTCCACCTGCCGTCTGCCCACAGGGTGACCCGTCCCGTCTCCGAATCCCAGCTGACGCAGACGTCACGGAGCCGCGAGCCAGTCTCCAGCAGCTGGAGAAGATCTTCTGGGCAACCAGCTCCAACTGTAAGTTCCGTGGTCCCAGCACCCAGAAGAGCAGCTTGTTGGCATGGTCGGGTGTGGCGTATTAGAAGTAGGCGTGGTTGCGAGTCAGTTCGGTGGCCGAGCGCAGGTACAGGCTTAATGTCCTCAACTCGAGGAAAGGGCTCGGCAGTAGCTTCACGTCGCTCGGCAATCCGGAAAATCCTGGTCGATTTTCAGTAGGATAAGAATGACGGTTTTCCCTTCACTTGAATGCTGACAGACCATGTGTTCGTGGAGTTAAATAATAATCCTGCATCCAAATGAACTGCAAACCTTGTGTTCTGGTTCAATCTGAGATCAACATGCAATGTTATGGTCTCACGCACGGTCAATGTAACGCTTGAAATTAAATAATTATAAATTTATAAGGAAGGAAACTGCAAGCGTGCGTGGATTCGACGAGGTCAATACAGGATTGATGATGATAATGGTCACATATTATCTTCACATTTCATTTTACTGCCGGCAACATCGCCATCAGCAGCAGCGCAGCGGTCAGTTATCTTAGAACTTCCGCTATTCACAAACCAAATCTCACATTCTGGGGATGTGATAGGAAACGCGAACACTCAGAGGAAAACCCACGTGGCTCCAGAAACAGGATGAGTATTCCAGCTCGACCATAGAATCAGTAGATGGCCCACTTCCCCGCACCACATAGAAACATAGACACATAGAAAAACCTACAGCACAATTCAGGCCCTTCGGCCCAGTAAGCTGTGCCGAACATGTCCCTACCCTAGCAATTTCTAGCTTAACCCAAATACCTCAATTTTTCTCATCTCCATGTACCTATCCAACAGTGCCTTAAAAGAACCTATAGTTTCCGCCTCCACCACCGTTACCATAGCCCATTCCACACACTCACCACTCTCTGAGTAAAAAACAATTACCCCTGACATCTCCTCTATACCTAATCCCCAGCACCTTAAACCTATGTTCTCTTGCGGCCACCATTTTGTCCCTGGGGAAAAGCCTCTGAATATCCACCAGATCAATGCCTCTCATCATCTTGTACACCTCTATCAGGTTCCCCCTCATCCTCCGTCGCTCTAAGGAGAAAAGGCCGAGTTAGCTCAACCTACGTTCATGAGGAATGCGGAGCATTCCAGGCAGCATCATTGTAAATCTCCTCTGCACCCTCTCTATGGCTTCCACATCCTTCCTGTAGTGAGGCGACCAGAACTGAGCACAGTACTCCAAGCGGGATCTGACTAAGGTCCCATATAGCTGCAACAATACCTCCCGGCTCCTAAATTCAATTCCACGATTGATGAACGGAAATACACCATATGACTTCTTAACCACAGAGTCAACCTGTGCAGCTGCTTTGAGCGTCCTATGGACTCGGACCCCAAGATCCCTCTGAGCCTCCACACGGCCAAGAGACCTACCATTAATACTATATTCTACCATAATATTTGACCTAGCAAAATGAACCACTTCACACTTATCTGGGTTGAACTGCATCTGCCATTTCTCAGCCCAACTTTGCATACTTTGTCCCGATGTAACCTCTGACAGCCCTCTATACTATGCACAACACATCCAACCTTTGTGTCATCCGAAAACTTACTGACCCATCCCTCCACTTCCTCATCCAGGTAGTTCATGAAAATCACAAAGACTAAAATTCCCAGAACAGATCCCTGAGCCACACCACTGGGAAGCGGGAACACTCACTCTCACCCGCTCTGAAACGGGTGAAGGATACCCTTATCAACACGTTATAACGAGGATTTTGTAGCACAATAACGTTTCACATGGATTCAGAGGCACACACAGATGGAAAAACATCATCATTTCGTGAAATATTCTCACGGACTGACAGTCTCAAATACAATAATCCATCTCACACACAGACACACACACACAGGCGCGGAAAACACATACACATCTTCTATTGCTGTGTCAATCTCTCCCTCAGTCCTTGAAGTAAATGTGTTCATATCATCCCTTCTATCTCCCTCACTTCAAAATGAAAACACACAGGAGATTGAGCGGGAGCTACCACTAAAGCTGATGCTTCCACCCAGTGTGGATGTTGTGTGTCTGAGAACTGACTCATTGTGGAAATTGTAGTTTTATCAAAGAAAGACCAGTCCACAGACGTGTTCGAGAATCACATAATTCACTGAGACATCTCACTTCCATTGACAGATCTCTCACTTCTCTAAGCAGCATCATTGCGCCCACAACAAAACCGGATAACAGCACACAATTACCTTCCTCAACCGTGTTGCTGACAAAATCTCCAGCAACCACTTGGAATGGCGGCAGGGGAGGCAGAAGGTGCGGCTGATTCTGGTGGGCATTGGTGGAATTGGAAGCAGAACAGCACGGCGAGTTGGAGAACAGACTGACCAGCACTGTGTCCACAGGAAAGGTGTGGATTGCGAGGATGTGAACACAACCCGGGACACAGTGACAACTAAAAACATAGCGTTGAGAGCTGCATCTCGGAAATTCGGCCCGTCCGGACAATAACTGGATGTTCACTGAGTCCGGGCAAGTTGATCAGTCGGTTTCGGGAGGGGGGGTCTGCATTCAGTTACAGACAGCGACAGAAGTCAGTACTAACACAGCAGGCGCCATCGACACACTGTGTGTGTGTGTGTGTGTGTGTGTGTGTGTGTGTGTGTGTGTGTGTGTGTGTGTGTGGAAGTGTGTCATGCGTCAAATAAACAGACTGTGTGTTCCTTTCACCCCGATCTGTCACTGACAGTGGAAACTCCATTTTGATTGATCCCGTCCTTTGGGTTAACTCATCGTCAATAACATCGTCACTGAGTCCAGTGCAATCCGAGTCGGTTTACCTTTTACAGGACTGAACGTTTCACATAAAGTGAAAGGGAGCAAAATCATGAGTTGTTGAAGGGAGGGTTATCAAAAGTAAATTTGCAGCCAGCATTAATTCCGCTGAGCAAAGGATAACGCAGCCAGTCTGCGAAGGGATGAGTCCCGAGTCACTGTGTGAGCTGCACAGACGTTGTCCAGTTCAATAAAGAGAGTCAGTGGCAGGAGGCTCGCAGGCACGGCTGCTGTGGGGAACGGCAGCTCTTTGCGGGCAGTGGCAGGATCAGAGAGCGGAGATCCTGCGCTGTTGCTGATACAATCCCGGCGGTTCTGCATCGTGCATTCCACTGTTCGGGTGGCGATGCGTGTTATTTTATTGATGATAAATACTCAGAGATCCAGTTGACATTCTAGCGCATGTTGACCAGTCAAGAAGGTACAGCTCGAAATGCACCGACTGGTTCCATGTATATTCGGGCGAGCGTGAGTGTGTCCAGAGAAAGGCTGCTGGTGACGTAGGAAACTCAAACCCTGGGAGAAGCGGCGGCCGGAAATTCAGCAAAAGGTGAACGTTGTATCCGCAGCAGCTGCGGGAAGTGAAATGTAAAACTACAGCCTGCGGTGACTCTGATTTGAACGGAGGTTATTGCGGCCACAAGGCAGAGTACTAACTACTATTTTATCACGGGCTCACACTTCAGCTGTGTCCTTCCTGTACTGTAGAATTCTCTGATACCGGTGTAACTCATCCACTGACACTCCGGTGAACAACAGCAAAACAGCGGTTGGCGCCTCCCGGCTGCCGGTGCTCTTCCCTCCCCCCTTGTATTGCGCTTCATTGTGTGTTTCCAGCTGTCAGCACAGCCTGTTTCTCCCAAATCCATCCATCAGTCTCCCCCACTTGTCTCCATTTCCCCATTGTCCCTCAATCGACCGAACTGCTGCTATCACCACGTACACCATTCCTTGCGTTCCACAGACGCTGCTTGACCCGCTGAATTCCTCTCGCAGATTGTTTGATTCCTGCTCCATGTTCCATCGTCTGCAGTACCTTGTGTCTCCCGTCTTCCACAGTGAGCTACGTTCAGGTGTGAATCTGTTGACTGTGTGGATGTCTCTTTCCAATGCATAGCAGTGAAAGCCGGAAAGGAAGGCACCGTTCATTTTACTCAAGGCCAAGAAAGAGGTGATACCTTCTTTGGGTTCTGAAAGTTTTGGTTTTGTCGCTCCTTTATTTCAAACTGTAACTCCTCAGATGTATCAGGGGACTCCCACGATACAAGTGTGGTTCAAACACGAACCACTGGAGGTACTCAGTGGGTCAGGTAGAACCAATGGCAGAGGGGTGGTCGATATTCGGATAGAAACATTGAATTAGGACTGAAATTGCGTTCGTGTGGATTAGCCGGGACAAAACGGTGAGTCGGCTGCAGTAAAGCAGAAGATGGGAGGTGATAGCTGGAATCAGGTGTGGAGGTGGATAACGAGCCAGGTAGGGGGACTGGTGACTGAAGGGAGAGTCAGAGGCTTGAATCTGATACGTTAACGCAAAAAATCTCTGCAAATTCCGGAACCTGTTATTTAAGAGGTGTGATAAGTGGAACCAGAAAAGAGAGCGATAATGGGCAGAAGTAATCCAGTGGAGAAGGGGAAATAAACTGAATAACGCACGGATTCACGGAAGGAGATTGAGAGGGTATGTGTGTATCAGAAGGAGAGAAAAAAATGAACGCAGCTGGTGAGGTTCAGCAGAAATTGGCGAATACTGTTTCCGGACATTGGTCTGTGGCCTAAACAGGCGGAATATGTGGCGCTGTTCTTCTGAAGTATATTTGACCTGGATGTGTCGGTGTAGAAGGCCGAGGGCAGACAGGCCCCTGCGAAATTCAGAAAAGACTGAGGAGGGGAAGCTATGAGTGGCCGTGCGGTGCCGCTGCACCAGGCGGAAATGGTGGAGGTGTCATGCTGGATGCAAAGGCTGGTCGCGTGAAAGCTGAGGAACAAGGGAAGTCTATTCCTGTTCTTTCTGCGGGGAGGTGGGCTGCGAGCAAAAGTGCGGGAAATGGAGAAGATGCAGGTCTGGACTGTCAATAGCAGGAGAGGAAAAGCCACTTTTACTGATAAATAAGGACTTTTCAGAAGATGTGGAACGGAGAAGTCTCATCTCGCGAGCAGATGCGGCGGAGACGGAGAAATCGTGATAGGGATGGCACCCTTACGAGGAACAGGTGGGTGGAGGTGTCGTCCAGGACGCTGTGGGAATCAGTGGGATCGCAGTAAATATCGGTACGGAGTTGGTCTCCTGAGATGGAGACAGAGATCCAGGAAGGGGGAGGGTTGTTTGAAATGTTCGAAGTGAATTTGAGGGCAGGGTGGAAGTTAGTAGCCAAGTTGATAAAATTAACGAGATCTGCACAGGTGTAGGAGGCAGCACCAATGCAGTTGTGGATGTAGCGCGGAGAGGCTTGGGGAATGGTGCTGGAGTAGGATTGGAACATGGACTGTTCAATGGAGCCAAAGAATATGCAGGCGTAGATCGGGCCCATGCGAGTGCCTTGACTAAACCTGTGATTTGTATAAAGTGAGAGGAATTAAGGAGACGTTTTTCAGGTAAGAACATGTTCTGACTGGTGTTTCAGAGTGTTAGTGGGTGGTAAATGATTGGATATCGTGATGTTCCTCAGGGAGCACTACTGGGACCTCTGCTGTCTCTGTCTCTGTCTCTGTCTCTGTCTCTCTCTCTCTCTCTCTCTCTCTCTCTCTCTCTCACACACACACACACACACACACACACACACACACACACACACACACACACACACACACACACACACACACACACAAATAAAAATATAATGTTTTACATTTCTATAAATGTATATGCATACCAAGGATACAGCGTGATTTCGACCAGTTGCTGGTGCGGCCGGAGAAATGGCAGATGAAGTTTAGTCCAGTCAAATGTGAGATGTTGCACTTTATTAAATTAAATGTAAAGGGGAGTAACACAGTTAACAGCAGGGTCCATAACAGCGTTGACGTACAGAGGGATTTCGGGATCCAAGTCCCTAGCTCCCTGAAAGTGGCCGCAGGAGCCTTTACGGCGGTGAGGAAGGCTTATGGCCTTTGAAGAGTCCTTACAGCGGCTCTGAGAGGGGCATATGTAAATGGAGTAAGTGGAGAAATTTGACCCATGTACAGGCAGGAGGGATTAGTTCGGCACAACAGCATGGGAGAGGGGCCCGTTCTTGTGCTGTATTGTTCAATGTTCTATGTTGTACGTATGTTGCAGAAGAAGCGGAGGAATTTACGTCCTTGCTGATAGGTGGTGCAGTTGTATCGGGACTGGACGGCCCTAGTGAAGATGAAGCGGTGGGGCCTGGGAATTAGATGTTGTTAATCTGATGGAGAGCATGTGAGGTGACGTGGACAAGTGGGACAACATGTAGTCCTGGTGTGAGGAGGTTAGTTCAGCGGAACGGGCAGGGAAAATCGACCTACCAGGACAGTGCTGTTTGTGGAACTTGAATCCACAATGGGCCGCGCCAGCGTCTTTACTTCCTTAGAAGGTTAAGCAGATTAAGCTATCTCCGAACACCGTAACAAACTTCAACGGGCGTACTGTTGAAAGTGTCCTGACTGATTGCATCGTAGTCTGACATGGTACTTCGAATGCAGAGGAACGAAGAGTGCAGTGGACTAGGCAAATATATGTTTTTCTAGTGAATGCTGATGAGAATTGCATGTAATGCTGCTGCATTAGAGTCTTTCATTCCACGTTCGTGTATATTGACTTGTGCACTTGACACTAAACTCTACTTTGAAAGATGTATTTTATTTTCTCTGCTTTACAATGAAATGTTCTTTTCTTCCAGATTGAGCAGAAGTTGTGAGATGTCGACTTATTGCCAGGACAACTGTATAGAAATTAGATCAGAAATCCACGAGATGAAGAACGTTTGCATCAATAAAGTGATCCAAGCTTGTATGTATTCAAGTTACAATATACACAAACAATTGCAGGGAGATGGGGCTGGAGATGGAACAGAGACAGTTGCAGTCCCACCACAAAGTACTCCCCAGCCGTTCCGAATGGCCTGGTAGCCTGTTCTATTCAAACATACAATTGGAATACATATCATGAAACGACAAAAGAGAAAGACAGTTAAGCAAATCTGGAATGAAAACTGCAACAGAACAGTGTTCACTGCAGCGCAAGCGGTACCCAAGTCCACTGGTACCACCTGTGAATGGTACTGGATCAGGGTACCGTTGTCAATCACCCACTTCCCTCATGAACTGATCCACGCAGTCCACGTTACTCTTCCTGACCATGTTCAACGATCCAGTCCAAACACACACACCCCCGTCAGATGATATTGTAGGGTTCAGTGCAAACATACAATGCAACCCAACAATGGCTGATGTCCATCTAATCACATTGCACTGAGAAAAAGATTGACGTGTCCATTCACTGGTCCGTTGCAGCTCACCAATAAGCGCGTGGATGTAACGATCAGAACAAGGACAGGAGGCGCGTGAACAGACTCATTGCGAGAGTAAGTACTGGATGAATCGCATCGCCGTATATCGGGAATTCAGTTAAGATAATTCACAGCACAACAAAGCGATTTACTGACTTGGTGCTGACGCCAAGTACAGCCAGGATAGTACAGTATATTTTCTCAAAACCATAAAAGAGCTCATTAATCTCGAAATCGAAGTTCATCTTCTTGCTTTTGTGGAAGTAATTGCCGGCAACGTCGGAGGTAATTTGTGTCTCTGACACTGAAACGGCAGCTGAAAATGATTTCGATTTTAATAGAAAAGGAATACTCTCCATTAGCCTGATGTTCACGGTCACTGAAAATAAAACACAACTTTCAATTCGACTTTTTGAGCCTCAGATACTTACAGCACAGACTAAAGTGACATCAGTGAACCGTCCTGACTTTAATAAAATGTAGGTCACCACGTGGTCAAAATAAAATGGTCACCCAAATGTCTGCCTTCACTGCCTGTCATCTGGATCAAACTGTTCAACTCAGTCCGCCATTTGGAAGAATCTCGCTTCCAAGTCCACTGAATCTATCACGAGTTTCACACAATTTTCTGCTCAATACACTTCTTTCTCCGTCCCTCGTTCCACTGAAATTTCACCCACGTCAGAGAGAACAGAGGACCTCCAAATAGCTCAAGTAACGCACGATGCATCAGCTCTTTAATTTCCCTCTCAATCAAACATATGACTCTCAGATATTCACTGAAAAAGACTTTCTCCCTCAACAAAATGACACCGACCTTGCTCTCAGCATGCAAATCCTGACCCATGGACAATGTGGAATTCGCCAGGACCACAACCCTGCAGGCCTCGTCATGAACCAAAGAACTGAATTCCGGATGCGGGATGTGAGGGTGAACCAGTGAGAAAGATGGACCATCCATGGTCAACATGGGTCGTGAAGGAGAATGTTAAATCAAACACGAGATCATAAAAGGTGGGAAAGCTGGTAATAGATCTGAACACTGGGACTTTATATTTTATGAAACAGTAGCCCTTTAAGAAAAACTAATCAGGAGAAAGAACAGATAATAGATGCACTTCGGTAGTTTAGCTATTATCAAAATGGTGAGAAATTCAAGTGAGGATACAGAGGGAACAGGGAGTACTTCCGGATGAAACCACAGAAGATTCGCAGGCGGGTGGATCAAATATTTAGGAAAGCAACCGGCAGATTGTCATTTCTTGCAAGGGGATTCGAGGTTACAAATAGAGAAAACATTTGTTCCATATGTACCGGTTTGTGAGGCTGCCCATCGAGTAATGTCTGCAGTTTTCCTCCGTTTACTCAGTGAAGGACAGTGTAGCGTTCGAGGCGGCTCGGAAACCATGGACGAACCTTATTACCGGGATGAGTGTGCTATAACGAACAGCTGATGAAGTTCAAACTGTGCTCTTTACATGATACAATTAGTGGTGGTCTTTTTGAACCGTGTGAGTTTCTAATGAGGCACCACTGAGGAGATGTTGAGATGTTCTACAATTCGTAGAGGAACGGTCGAGGAAAATGTGTCACAATATAAGGGATTCTCCAGACGTGGGGTTTTGAAGGTTCAGTGATTGGACGATTTAAAGAGGACGTGGATGCATGTATGGATGAACAAGGAATTCAAGGCTTTGTGGAATGGCCAAGAACAGAGGATGAGGCCGGGGGCAAAACAGCGATGATCATTTAGAGTGGCAGAACTTCAGCTGTCTCCCGCTGACGTGGTCACCCAGACCGGAAGGAGCTTCTCGGAATTCTCATATCCAGCAATGTGTTAAACGCGGGGACTGAGCTCCCAGTCAGGTGTATAATTTGGCACGGCGACTTAAAATGTCATCAAATCTTTGTTCCCGCGCTTCATTTCAACAAAACTTTCACAAAAGTCAACAACAACCTATCCAAACAGCACCAACGTCACTCTATCCAACCAATGGACAGATATAGAAGATGCCACGGACTCTCTTCACCAATGCCCCCTGACTCATCAAAGCCCGCACTCTGTCCGCTGCACTCCGATCCGCTATGAGAAAACCACACGATGTTTTTTCCCCACATCTTTATCTGCTCAAACAACTCTGTTCCTATTCACTGAAAAAGTCAAAACTACAAATGTAAAAATCAGCAGATGTCAGGAGTGCGACTGTAGCCCACGCCCCTAGTTGGAGACCAGAAGACCTTTTTTGGCACGGGAGGAATTTGATTCCTTGAGCCTTGCGCCTTGTACCGAGGGTGTCATATATTGCACCCAGTTCTCTCGTTGCGGCCTACTGTACATCGCTTTGACCGACACACATTGGGTGACCGCTTCATCAAGCACATTCGCTCCGTCCGTAAAAACAGCCGGGACCTCCCGGTGACCACTTAAATCCCACATTCCACTCTCTCACTGACATGTCTATCCACGGTCTCCTCTACTGTCAGATTGAGGCCAAACGTAGGTTGTAGGAACAACACCTTATATTCCGCCTAGAGGATCTCCATCCTGACGGCCTCAACATCAATTTCTTTAACTTCCGATAACACCAACCTCATCATTTTCCATAATAGGCACAGGGTCAAGATTGTCTTCACAAACCACCCCATGAGTCTCCGCATCGAACGCATCATTCTCCGCAACTTCCGCCACCACCAACGGGATCTCACCACTGGGCACTTCTTCCCCCGCCACCTCTTTCCGCTTTCCGCAGGGATCGTTCTCTCCGTGACTCCTTTGTCCACTCGACCTTCGCTGCAGATGGCCCTTCTCTTTCCACTTTCCTCGCCCTCATGATCTGCCCATCTCTTCCATTGTCCTCATGACCTGCCTGTACTTTCCCCACCTCCTTCCATTTATTCATTAATCCACTGCCGTCTCCGTTCGGATTCCTTATTGATCAGTCCCTTGCCTCTTCTACCTATTGCCTCGCAGCTTCTTACTTCTCCCCCACCTCCACTCCCACCCTGTTACGTTTCCCCTCTCTCCTGGACTCACCTACCCCCTGCCTGTATGTACTACCCCTCCCCCGAACTTCTTGTTCTGGGTTATGCCCTCTTCAGTACCAGTCCTGATGAAGGTTTTCGACCCGAGGCGTCGACTATTTATTTCTCCATGGAGGCTGCCTGACCTGCTAAGTTCCTCCAGCAACTGCAGAATCTCTTGTGTGTTCAGGTTGTGCAATTTCTTGTGGGGTAAAGGTGTGCTCCAATATGTGAGGGATGGGAAGTCCTGAAAGGAGGTTAAAACTACCAGCGGCATTTGAAGGATTGGACCCTGTTGCTTAAAGTGTGAGCGCTCGGGCAGGGTTAGAACCTGCGTGGAGAATCCTCACTGGACTTAACCACTCGGCCGCCGCAGCGCTGGCTGCGCTTAACCGTCCACTATTATATCTTCCGGAGTTGTGGTTGTTGCCGCTGAGATGCGGATTGAAAATGTTTTGTTTTCAGCAAGAAAGAGCCTTGAGGGGGGAGGCAGGAATCCGCATTATGATACCGTCAGAAAGCGCGCCATTTGGAGCTGTGTTTTCCGCACCGTTAGTTCAGAAGTTAAGTTTATTGAGATTTCGTTGGCTTCCATGCAGAGAGGGAACGAGTATTCCACAACAAGGATGAAAGTGGCGGTCGCCGCGCCGTGAAACACGGACCTCCATTTACAGTGAACCAGACGTGTGTGTTCCTTCAGCGTCTAAGTGCAGTTTGATGAGCAGAGAAAGTTAATGCATCCTCGGTGTCCCCTCAGTCCCTGTCGCTGTGCAACACACCAGTCAAATCCATTCAATGTTCCCCTATATCCCTCCTTGTGAGTGATTATTAAATATTAATTCTCGTTTATTACTGATGTGTCTTCATGTCTGCAGTCTGGTGTGACGACAAGTGGTGTCAGGAGTAACCACACCCCACACGAACTGTTTGGACAATTCGTCAGTCGGTCAGAGGAGCATCGAAGACAGCATGGATTTGAAGATGGTCGCCAGACGGTTAATTTACTTGACGTTCAAGGAGCTGTCAGGTTATTGCTCATTTGACAGATATCGCGGTCAGTTCACACACTGGGTGAATACGCCTCTCCATCAGTTCGCCTGAAGAGTTTTGAATCTGCAATTATTGGCAACCGTTCATACTTGATATCAGCTGCGTTAAATGACGCAAAGTATTTTGTTTTTGAGAAATAGCCGACTGGTGTAGATATTGCGGAATTGGGTTCACACGCGAGACTGCTGCAAAAGTGGGCCACCATTCAATTCACTTAACACTGAAAATATCCACAATCAACGAACCCTGAAAATGAAATCTGGGATGGAATTGTCACTTCCACCTGAATATTACTGGATTGTGTTTATTCCTTCAGTTGTAAATTGTTCCTTGTGGAATTCCCCAACAAGCCTCTCAGTCTGGATTTATAACTAATAATCCCAGCCGTAGACAACGTGTTCGTGGATGAGGCGAAGATTAGAATTACGACACAACATCAAGGGCGGCAGAAATTGAGGTCAGGGTTAAAATTCCAGCTCTCGCAATCCAAAAGTGACGACGCAGTAAAGTGATCGGTGTGAGCGAGGGCGTTGAATTGGGGTTTGGGTACCAATTTCCGTCAGTGTCGGTTAAATTATCTGCAACTTCGAGCCACTTGTGTCCTGATCAAAAAAAGCAGGAGGACATCGGAAAGTTCGCTGCACTTCTCTATTTCGGGCTCTTCTATATCAGTACCAACAACGCCCATCAACATGCAGATCCATTATTTCCCACAGGCTCACCGTGCAGACAAAGCTTCTGCATCTCACAACACATTTCCTGTCTTGCTCAATTATGAGTCAATTACCTTGCGTCAGTAATAAGAATTACGAAGGAAATTGGTGCTTCTGAAATAAAACAGGGATCGTCCGGGATTTGAACCCGGGACCTCTCGCACATCAGCCCAAACACGTACCTACGCGAGAATCATATCCCGAGACCAACGAGCCGCTGCTGACCTTTGTTGAATATCGGTGGGTCAGGAAACATCAATGTATTTAATAGAACAGGTTAGTTCACTGATTTGGAGGACACTAACACGGATAAAGCGTCCCAGCAATGCATAACCATCGCAGCCGGTAGGGCAATTCGAAACTATCCACTAACGTGATTAATTGTCCCAATTTCACAGGCGGGGCATACAAGCAGGAAGAATTGAAAATATTGAGGTATGTTCTTCCTCCAGTTTCACTTGTTATTTGTTGGAAAAGTGCAGGAGGGCACGGGTTTGGCACGGACCTGACTGAAGGAGCCCCCACATTCTGTGGTGGGAGTGAGTTGTTGGTCATCAATAAGGTAGTGATCTATTGAATGTAGTTCTTAAATTTTCGGGTCAAACAGATATAAGTCACCTCTCGCCGACCAGTATCCTACCATCTGTCCACCAGCCTCAATCATTGGTGGATATCTCCGAGTCACTGCAGATCACTTTGCACAAGTGTCTTGTAGGCAGCTGCGGATCTTCTCCTTAACTCTTGACGGGTGCTCATTCAGGCCTGGTGATAACTGGAAAATTAGTCTGCGATGCCGACACTGGAGAATAAGTTGAGTAGGATGAGAGATGAGGAAGCTTCGTTTCCCATAACCTTTTAAAACCTGAATTGTTCACAAATCGATAAGCTGTTCAGTACCGTTCATGATGTTCCAATGTCACCCGTTTGTATTATGTGAGAGCACAGATCAGAGATGTCTTCCATGCTTGGCTCTAAACAGACTGAAATTCATGTTGATCCACATGGGAATGCAACATAAGATTAACTGGACAGAGCTGGTCTGGGAGAACGGACATCCGATGCCTACTTACAGGGGAAGTAAGTTCACAGCACAGTCTGAAAACTTTGTGTGGACGTGCCTCCTGCCATCAGCGGAAATATGTGTTCCTAATTTGCTCCGGCAAATCTTTCACATTTATCAAAAACATTACATTTAGGTCGCAACTTATTCGGTCACTTTCACTCACTTGTCCAAGTGTCTTTCGTGTTCCATCGGAACCGTTTCCCATTTCCACTTGCACTAGCTATTAACTCTTCAAGAACTTAAAACAGAAAAAAAAGGGGAAGAGAAACACCGATCGCACATCCATCGGGTTATTTTGATATTAATTCGGTCCTTGTTAATGTTTCTTGTGCACATGTCCAATCGTAAGTTTCTGTTCTTGTAATTTCCGACGGTTTACTTGCATGACGGTGGGAAAAGTATCGAGGGGTGGCAGAAAATTGATTGAACCAGTCAGTGCATTACATAGACCAATCACCCAATCGTGGCAAAGTGGCATCCGAACCCATCCGTTCAAAGTACCACGTAAGCTTCCTATCACTGAAGCTATCAGCCAACTCTTCGTCCACGCACTTTAATCCTCCTGTACCTTGCTTCAACGGTTCTCGCGTTTGCTCCCAACGTTTGGATTGCTTTACAGACCAGTTTCTCTGTAATACTTTGCTGAATTCGAAAACATTCCCAATCTGCAGGTTCATTTCTTGTTTAGGAAATTTGTGAGTGTTTCCTTTCAGCATTATTCCGTTCCAAACTGCATCTATATTTCTTGGTTTTACACCTTCCATACTTTTCATGTTACACCTTTCTTCCCTGAGGGTCGTCTTTTGGAATTCAGGCTTTTGATCTTTAAGAAATAACCATTCTCCATCCACACCCGGATCACTCGGTGTTTTTTTCCACGATTTACCTCAGACTACTTGCCAAAACTACGTTAAGAGATTCCTTTTTGTTGGATAGAAAGTCCTGCAGTCACCCCGAACTACACCAATTTCCGAACTGACTGTGATATTCTACCACATTTTGAACACTGTTTCCGAGGCATCTCTTCATTGGAGTTAGTTATAACTTCTCCATGCACGGTATTATATCCGAATAACTTTTTTCCTAATCGGTTTCTCGCATTCCAATCGAGAAATATCCTTAATCACAATGCAGAAAATCATCCTCCATAATGTTGGTACTGACTTGATTTGATAACATGGGAGGCAACATGAAGGTGTGAAACAGCAATAACAGAACATCAGTAAGATTGAGAATGGACACCGTGTTTCAGTTTGTACTGATCGTTGCCACGACTGGCTGTCCAAAATAGCAATTTAAAACTCGAACACACGCCGCCGCAGAAAATGGAGCCGAAATCCAGCTCCTCAGACTGCTCTGACACACCGTCACCTACCGATACATCCTGAGATAACATCTCAAAGTTTATTCATTCTATTCGCGGTGCTTCACTGACACCGCATAGAAGTCTCCTCCGAGGCGGAACTTACACATTGATGAAAAACATTTATGCAGACTAGCAGAGAGTCGACGTTGGTGTTTCCAAGAATTATGTGTTGATACCACAAATTCGGCTAAATAAAACGATTTCGACATGATAAGTCAACTGGCGTCCATCTGTGCCATACATTTAACAGATTGCGTCGAAATGCAACTGAAAGGAGGGATAAATCGACAGATGGTTGGATAAGTAGAGAGACAGAAGAGAGAGAGAGAGGACGTGGGAGAGGGAGAGAAAGAGGGGGCGAGAGAGAGAGAATAGTGATGTACTGTGTTAGAAAAGCAGAGGGGTGCGTAGTAGTGAAGAGATGGGAAGAGAATGTCTTTGTGGGAGAGGTGAACCGACATAGAGTAGTTGAGTCATTTGCACAGAACCAGGCCATTCAGCCCTTTCTGATTACGCTGCCTTGCACCAAGATCTAGTTTATTTTCTTGTTCAACACGAATACTCGGCATTTTCACCTGGCCATTTATTCCTTCAAGTTCCAGATATCGATGGAACTCAACTTAAGTGCAATGGACGGACTCTGGCATTTCCAGCAAATGAACCAGAAGGGATAAACCCTTCCCTTACTCATGATATTTCATCTCCCTTCAGTTCTGAATGGTAACGCTCTGAAGAATGGAAGAAACAAAATTGAGGGAGCGAGAGACACAGACAAAAAGTTAAAGACTTGAAAGATAAATGAACGACGTTACAGACACAGGGAAGACAATTTGGTTTCCACAGCAGATGCGCCAAAGCGTAACATTTGCGAGTTACCGGGTGGGGATGTGAGCAGGAACAGACCTTTCTTAACCAATTCCGGCGACACATTTTAACTTCACCACGCGACCACGTGGCGCAACGGCACGACTGATTGTCCAAAGTAGCAAGAGAAAACTCGAACACACGTCGCCGCAGAGAATGGAGCCGAAATCCAGCTCCACAGTGTGCTCTGACACACTGCCTCCTACCGATCCGTCCTCATCCGGGTACAACAATTGATAACAGGAACGCCACACCACTCCTACTTCACACTGAACACAGTCTCTTTAATCCGTTAGCTCTCGGCCTATTTGTCAGTCTGTCTATCTGTCTGTTTCTCTCTCCTCCCACCCCCACTGTGTGAAAAATCTGCCAATTTGCTGATTATTCACGTAAGTAATTGGAGAGTTCCCAGAATCCTGCTTAATTGGAGTTCTGGAGTTTGGGGAGAAGTGAGAAACCACTGAAACTTAGGACTTGGCATGCTGCCACAAGGGGTAAGATATTGAGTGAATCCCAGCTGATACACTATATCACACGGTGTTCCCCTTCCACAGGCCGACCCTCGATAAACTCAAAAGTGTATCGGAAGGGCGTCTAGCAGCTGATGGATGGGATTGTATTTCGGAGCAATAATTCTTCCGAACACGACATCAGCTGCTACATTAACGGTGTCAAAACCGGCATGATGTTTCCATTAGTAAGAGACTCTCGGATCCTAGGGCACAGGCACAAAGCACAGAGACGTCCCATTAAACTGAGATGATGTGGAATTTCTTCAGCCACAGCGTGGTGGAAATAGTTGGAATTTGCCCAGTTCGTTGCCACAGATACCAAAAACTTAAGACAGAGGTTGGTCGCCTTTTGACGAGTAAGTGGATATTGGATTCCAGCGAGAAGGCGCGAGGATGTTGTTGAAAAAATAAATCAGTGAGTGATTATTGAATGGCAGAGAATACTCGATGGGCCGAATGGCCTAATTATGCTCCGAAATATTTTGGTATTATGGGTCCCGTGTGCGATTCATGTGGAAATAAAAGGAAGCCAGATTTTTCCGGTCCTCATCCAGTCAATGAAAGTTCTCACAAGCGCAGTGTCTCCCCCTCAATGCGATCTTTTTGCGATGCCTCCAAATGGAACATTTTCTCTGTAAGGACACCTCGTCCCGCGTGACCAGGCAAAACATCAGCAAGTCTCTTCACCCATTCAGAATGAAAATGTTTGTTGCTCCGACACACAGTATCGGAACATCGAAGTGACAGCTGTCTATTGAAACAGGAAATGTTTATGTTTGCAGTGCACTGAGTGGCGGACTGAAAGACTGATTACCCCTTTTCCAGGACCGAGAGGAGACTGGAGACGAAACGTTAGATGGATGTGGAGACTTAGGTTAGTTATGTAGCAGCAGTAATTCATAACACGGCTCTGTGGTGTAATAGATAGCGTGTTAGACTTCGACTGGTGCATTGGAAATGAATTCAAAGTTCAGGTGTTTGAGTCCCACCAGAGTTGATGCTTGTTTCAGCGAATCAGATCTGTTGCAAGCAGAACCCAAGCCGAGACAGGCTGTGACAGATGACATCGCCTGGTTTGGGACACACGTCAGCTGCAGCGTGAGCTACCTCGTGGTTTCGGTATATCAGTTTGGCCGATGCGTCTGCATTCTGTTGTTGGTATTTCAAATGTTCCCTTAAATACAGTGGAATTTGACTCAGAGGGTAATTTAAGGCAAAGCAAGGTTGGTACGTTTATCGAAACAGTCACGAGCAGTCTGATCCATGGGATCAAATCTGCAGACACTACTGAGGAGATGGTTGGATAAGAACGTTGATGACTCGGGCTGCGACATGTACGAAAAAGGCCTGTTCAAAGATTGGTTACTGCTGAGCTGTTGTCAGGGTAATATCAACCCAAATCGAGGGGCGCACCACAATAACGATGTTGCATGTCTTTGCGCTTTCTTCTGTGGCTTCTGTTTTCTCGGTGGCAGATATGCTGACAACCCGCTGTTTGCCCCAGTTCCAAGCACACAGTCGTGGTGCATTTCGACACAAAAGATCACTTAAAATGTCCCTGCACAAATACTCCACAAGGACTTTCATCTTCTTTCGTGACTTTCACTTCCTGCTTATACGCAGGCTAAACAATGTGCACCCTGTGTTCGAAGAGTCGTTTCTTAAACATCTACTTGTGTGGGAAGGTTTAGGATTGGTGTAAAAGTGATAACGTCTCGGGATGATGTCACCCTGGAACACGTTTCATACCATCCGCTCTCAAAGTCTGTGTCTCTTTCCGTCTGTGTTTGTGTGTGTGTGTGTGTGTGTGTGTGTGGGGGGGGGGGGGGGGAGAGAGAGAGAGGAGAAAGTAAATTTCAGTGTATAGGTCATGAATGTCGAAGATACTGCAACTGATTGAACTTGACGGCCGATACAGAGTCGGAGTGGAGGAAGGTTATTGGAGAGACCGATATAAACTGTCACGTTTGATGAGTGGAGTGAAATATAACATTTAAACCCGTGAACTGTACAGATGGATGATCGCCAAACAGGCATGCTTCTTAGAGGAGCATAACTGAAGCAATGAAATTCGTGAGTTCAGCTAGAATGATTCCTGGTTCAACCCGAATTGACTGACTGCCTGGGCTCATTGAAATATGAAAATCACCTTCCTTGGGCAAAACAGAGTATATCTTCCCACCCCTGACAATAACAATTAGTACCGCAGCTCTGAAGGCGTATCGACGTTCCCCGAGAAACATCTGTGTGCAGGAACAGGTCGAGTCTATCCAGCCTCCAATTTCTATAGTCAACAAAACCTACCCTCAGCCCACGTATTTCACCATTACCATAGAACCATAGAACCATACAGCACGAAACAGGCCCTTCGGCCCACCATGTTGTGCCGTCCATCAGACCACCCTCACACTACCTAACCCCTTCCTCCCGCATATCCCTCTATCTCACGTTCCTCCACATGCCTATCCAACGAGCTTTTGAACCTGTTCAATGTATCTGCCTCCACCACCACCCCACGCAGTGCATTCCATGCACAAACCACTCTTTGGGTGAAAAACCTCCCTCTGAGATCTCCCCTGAACCTCCCACCCATAACCTTAAAGCCATGACCTCTCGTCTTGAGCATTGGTGCCCTGGGAAGGAGGCGTTGACTGTCAACTCTATCCATTCCTCTCAATATTTTATATACCTCTATCATGTCTCCTCTCATCCTCCTCCCTTCCAGAGAATAAAGACCGAGCACCTTAAGCCTCTCCTCATATTCAATACTCTCCAATTCAGGCAGCTTCCTGGTAAATCTCCTCTGCACCCTCTACAATGCCTCCACATACTTCCTATAATTGAGGGGAACAGAACTGAACACAGTACTCTAACTGTGGCCTAACTCGAGTTTTGTAAAGCTGCATCATCACCTCGCGGCATTAAACTCAATCCCGCGACTTATAAAAGCCAACATACCATTGGCCTTCTTAACTGCTCTTTACACCTGTGAGGCAACTTTCAATCAACTGTGAATATAAACCCCCAGATCCCTCTGCTCCTCCACACTGCCAAGTACCTTGCCATTCACCCAGTACTCTGCCCTGGGGTTTGTCCTTCCAAAGTGTACCACCTCACACTTCTCCGGATTGAACTCCATCTGCCATTTGTCAGCCTAGCTCTGCATCCTATCAATATCCCTCTGTAAGCTCCGACAGCTCTCCACACTATCCACAACACCGCCTATCTTAGTGTCGTCCGCAAACTTACTAAGCCAGCCCTCCACCCCCTCATCTAAGTCATCTATAAATATCACAAAAAGTAGAAATCCCAGAACCGATCCCTGTGGGACACCACTAGTCACTGCTTTCCAATCCGAGGGCACTCCTTCCACCACAACCCTCTGCTTTCTACATGCAAGCCAATTCCTAATCCACTCAGCCAAGCTTCCTTGGATCCCTTGGCCTCTGACCTTATTAAGAAGCCTACCTTGAGGAACCTTATCAAATTCCTTACTAAAATCCATGTAAACCTCATCCACCGCACTGCCCTCATCAATATTCCTGATCACCTCCTCAAAGAACCCTATCACGCTTGTGAGGCAAGATCTTCCCTTCACAAAGCCATGCTGGCTGTCCCTAATCAGGACATGACTCTCAAGGTGTTCATAAATCCTATCCCTTAGTATCCTTTCTAAGAGCTTACCCCCCACAGACGTGAGACTCACCGGTCTATAATTCCCTGGCCTATCCCTATTACCTTTTTTGAACAAGGGGACCACATTCGCAACCCTCCAATCCTCCGGCACCACCCCCGTAGAAACCGAGGACTCAAAGATCCTTACCAGCAGTTCAGCAATCTCCTCCCTAGCCTCTCGATTCAGCCTGGGGAAAATCCCGTCAGGCCCCGGAGATTTATCTCTCTTCATATTATTTAACAACTTTAAAACATCCTCTCTCTTGAAATCAACAACCTCGAGAACATTACCCCTACCAGCACTCCCTTCCGCATCTTCAAGACCCCTCTCCCTGGTGAATACCGAAGAGAAGTACTCATTCAGAACTTCTCCCACTTCCGCCGCCTCCAGGCAAATTCTCCCACCTTTGTCCTTAATCGGACCTACCTTCAACATAACAATCCTCCTACCCTTCACGTACTTGAAAAAGGCCTTGGTATTTTCCTTAACCCTACCAGCCAAAGCCTTTTCATGTCCCCTTCTAGCTCTTCTCAGCCCTTTCTTAAGTTCCTTCCTCGCTACCCTATATTCCTCACGGGCCCTGTCTGAACCTTGCTGCTTATACATCACGTATGCTACCTTCTTCTCCCTAACAAGTCGTTCCACCTCTCTGGTCACCCACGGTTCCTTCACCCTGCCATTCCTTCTCTACCTCACCGGGACATATTTATCCATAACATCCTGCATAAGATCCCTGAATATCGACCACATCCCCATGGTACATTTTCCTTCAAAAAGGACATCCCAATTTACACTCACAAGTTCTCTCCTTATAGCCTCGTAGTTAGCCCTTCCCCAATTGAAAAACCTGTTGTCCTCTCTGCACCTGTCCCTGTCCATGACAATTTTAAAGTTTATGGAGCAATGGTTACTGTCCCCCAAATGCTCACCCACCAATAGATCCTTCACCTGCCCCGGTTCATTTCCTAAAACTAGATCTAACATGGCATTCCCTCTAGTCGGCCTGTCAACATACTGCGTCAGGAATCCCTCCTGGACACACTTAACAAATTCCGTCCCATCCAAACCTTTGGCACTAAGCAGGTTCCAGTCTATATTTGGGAAGTTGAAGTCTCCCATTAAACAACCCTGTTATTTCTACTTCGCTCCAAACACTGCCTGCCAATCTGCTCCTCTTTATCTCTACTGTTACCGGAGGGCCTATAGAATACTCCTAGTAGAGTAACTGCTCCTTTCCTGTTCCTTAATTCCACCCATACGGACTCGAGAGATGATCCTTCTGCAACATCCATCTTTTCCACAGCCGTAACAGTGTCCCTGACCAGTATCGCCACCCTTCCACCTCTTCCCCCCCTTCCCTATCCCACTTAAAACACCGAAAACCAGGAATATTCAATATCCACTCCTCTCCTGACGTCAGCCACATCTCAGTAATAGCCACGATATCATAGTCCCCCATACTTATCCAAGCCCTCAGTTCATTCGCCTTATTCCTGACACTTCTTGCATTTAAGTAAGCACACTTCAGTCCATCTACCTTACTACTTTTACAGCCTCTATTCTGCTACTCCTTCCCCAAGGCCTCTCTACCTGTTTGATCTAACTGTTTCCCATTCCCTTCTCCTCTGACCTACTCCTCCGGTTCCCTTCCCCCTCAAAAACTAGTTTAAACCCTCCTGTTCCACCCCAGCAAATCTCGCAGCAAGGATATTGGCCCCCCTTCTGGTTCGGGTGTAACCCGTCCTCTCTGTAAAGGTCCCACCTTCCCGAGAAGAGATCCCAATGATCCAGAAATCTAAAACCCTCCCTCCTGCACCAGCTTCTCAACCACGCATTTATCTGCCACCTCCCCCTATTCCAACATTCACCATCACGTGGCACTGGCCGCAATCCCGAGATTGCTACCCTTGAGGTCCTGTTCCTCAATTTTCTGCCTAGCTCCCTGAACTCACTCTTCAGGACCTCATCCACCTTCTTATCTATATCATTGGTGCCAATATGGACCCGAACTTCTGGCTGCTCTCCCTCCCGCTCAAGAATTCTGTGGACCCAATCAGTGACATCCCGCACACTGGCAGCTGGGAGGCAACATACCATCCGGGATTCATGCTCACTGCCACAGAACCTCCTGACTGTTTCCCACACTATGGAGTCCCCTATCACTACCGCATGTCTCTTTCCCACCCTTCCCTTCTGAGCAGCAGTACCAGTCCCAGTGCCAGAGACCTGGTAACTGCAGCTAGGCCCCTGCAGGTCATCCTCCTCAACAGCTTCCAAGGCAGAAAACCTGTTACTGAGGGGAACAGCCTACGGGGAACTCTGTCCTGTCTGCCTGATGACTTCTTCTTCCTCTTCCCTCCCCTGACAGTCACCATTCTATCTGCCTCCTGAACGTCAGATGTACCTAACCTAAGGGGGGTGACTGTCACCTGATGCACCGTGTCTACATAACTCTCTCCCTCGCTTATACTGCGCAGTGTTTGTAGCTGCGACTCCAGCTCATCAACTCTGAGCCGACGTTCGTCCAGCCTCAATAACTTACTGCAGATGTGGCCATCTTGGACCGCAGCAAGGTACATGAGTTCCCACGTCAAACAGCTGCAGCACACCACCATGTCCTCCATCTGACGACATTTCATTTCTCCCTAGTTAGTTCCACCTACAAATCTATAATGAACAAAAGGTAAACCTTCCCTTTACCTACGTAGCAGCTACTTATCCTCCTTGCCCCTTCACGCCGAAGCCCCTTGAGCCAAAGCCCAGAACACTGTGCTGCCTCGACTCCGCTGCCCGCTCCGACGCTGCCAGCTCGAAAGGCTGTTTGTTTTTTAAGATGACCGCGCCGCGCCTGCGCAGTCCAGCCCCCACTCGACTACTTAAAAAACTTAATAATCTAAACCTTACACTAGAAATCCTAACAAAAACTAACCCTTACACCCAAAAACCCTAATAAAAGTGATAAACAGAGAAAACGCTTAGCTGCTCCGAAGTCATAGGAACCGAAGCCCGAGTCTTCCGAAGTATTTTTCCCTCCTTTCTAAGCTGCCCGCGCCGCGCCTGCGCAGTCCAGCCCCCAATCGATTTCTTAAAAAACTTATTAAAAAATCTAAACCTTACACTAAAAACCCCAACAAAAATTAACCCTTCACCCAAAAACCCTAATAAAAGTGATAAACAGAGAAAACACTTAGCTGCTCCGAAGTCCTCCGAACCGAAGCCCGAGTCCTCCGAAGTTTTTTCTCTCCTTTATAAGCTGACGGCGCCGCGCCTGAGCAGTACAGCCCCCACTCGACTACTTAAAAAAACTAATTAAAAAATCTAAACCTTACGGAAAAAACCCTAAAATAACTAACCCTTACACCCGAAAACCCTAATAAGAGTGATAAACAGAGCAAGCACTTAGCTGCTCCGAAGTCCTCCGAACCGAAGCCCTAGTCCTCCGAAGTATTTTTTCTCTCCTTTTTAAGCTGCCCGCGCCGCGTCTGCGCAGTCCAGCCCACACTCGACTACTTAAGAAACTTATTAAAAAATCTAAACCTTACACTAAAAATACTAACAAAAACTAACCCTTACACCCAAAAACCATAATAAAAGTGATAAACAGAGAAAACACTTAGCTGTTCCGAAGTCCTCCGAACGGAAGCCCGAAGCTGCCCGCGCCGCGACTGCGCAGTCCAGCCCCCACACTACGAATTAAAAAACTTATTAAAAAATCTAAACCTTACACTAAAAACCCTAACAAAAACATCACCCTTAAAACAAAAACCCTAATAAAAGTGATAAACAGAGAAAACACTAAGCTGCTCCGAATTCCTCCGAACCGAAACCGAGTCCTCCGCTTTTTTTTTGCTGTCCTTTTTAAGCTGCCCGCGTCGCGCCTGCGCAGTGCAGCCCCCACTCGACTACTTCAAAAAGTTATTAAAAAATCTAAACCTTACACTAAAAACCCTAACAAAAACTAACCCTTACACCCAAAAACCCTAACAAAAATTATAAACAGAGAAAACACTCCTCCTGCTCCGAAGTCCTCCGAACCGAAGCCCGACACCTCCGAAGTTTTTTTTTCTCTCCTTTTAAGCTGCTCGCGCCGCGCATGCGCAGTCCAGCCCACACGGGACTACTTAAAAAACTTATTAAAACATCTAAACCTTACACTAAAAACCCTAACAAAAACTAACCCTTACACCCAAAAACCCTAACAAAAGTGATAAACAGAGAAAACACTTAGCTGCTCCGAAGTCCTCCGAACCGAAGCCCAAGTCCTTGATACCCTTGATAACTTGAAATTACGAATCATTTTGAAGATACACTGTTACATTATGTGGCTGGGAGCTGCAGCCTCCGATCCCACAGAAATATAGGGGCCCACAGCCACATAGACCCTTGCACACTTCACAATTCACCATAAACTGGGGACCTACTCAATCGCTATTTATTCCCGTCTTCCCTACTTTCCAATTAACTGCTGTTATCTCCGTCACATCCATGAACCGGGACCTCTGCACCTTCACAATTACAGCCTCAGAACATAATTCCCTCAATTACTGGTGTTCTTTACATTATCCCCTGTGTCAGCGCCTTCCCCAATAGAGCAAAACCTGGAGCAACGATTATCGACTCCTTCGCACATTACTCGACAACATATATAGCACGTAGCCAGGTGTTTACCACAATGTCTAAAGTACGTAATTGCTGCAATGCGCGTAAATATCCCTTCAAAACGAGCAACCGTGTCGTGGCCTCATAGAGGAGGGGTAAAATGTGAAGGACAACAGGAGAAAGTGCGCAGACTCACGAGGGTGAACGTGCATCTGTGGATACGTGCATGTGTGTATGCGATGTACGTGTGTGCTGTCTGTTTATATGTGGTACTTAAATGTGTGTAGCTGAGCGTGTGGTCGTGTAAAAGCGAGAGATTATTGTTCTTTTATATGCGTGCGCTCAGTCATCTCTGTATGTCTGTGTGAGAGAATATCTTTAAGTGGTTGGTATAGACATCTTGATATATATGTTCGTCTGTGTGTGCGTGTATGTGTGTGTGTGTGTGTGTGTGTGTGTGTGTGTGTGTGTGTGTGTTCCATTGTACATCCGTGGTATAACCTGCTGTGCAGCGTCTATTTCGCACGCATAAATACGTGTGAATAGGAGTATTACAGTGCTTTTTGCAATGAGGTGAGGGGAAGTTGTTCAGCTTCTTAAATTCTGGTCTGGGTGAAATATATCATCTGATCACGCTGACTCTGGGACTTGTGGGATTCCACAAGTGTTGTGGTTTCCCCCCACATCACAAAGGTACGCGGCTTGGTAGTTTTTTTTTGCCACAGTAGATGTCACCGAGTGTGTTGATGAGCGGTAGGATCTGGGGGAAGGGAGGGGTGAATTCTGTGGGAATATGTGCTGAATGAAAACAGCTAGGTTCCGATATTAGCAAACGGGTGATTATCGGCGCGCGGTTGGGTGTCCGAAGGACTGTTTCCGAGCCGTTTATCCCGGTGATTGCAGGATTAACACAAGCAAGGAAAACATCACGTAGTCTCAGATTAGAACAGTCCCCTGACACAATACCTGCTCCAAATATTACAACAGTTTCTGTAATGTTATCCGGTCCCGACTGGTCCATGTGTTGCCCACGGGAACAGTGAGATGTCTATTGACGAAGAGTACGGCAGGTTTCCTCAGTTTAACGGAGACGGGCTGAGATGTGATTTTGCTTCATTAACGGAACAGCTCAGATCCCAGTTGCCTGATTCGTGGGCTGTACCGGAAATGAAAGTCACCGCAAATATTACAGCTTCACATCCGTGTCTCGTTTCTCCATGGGATCAGTGTGTCCGAGGATCAGAGGCTCCGGTGTGGAACATGAATGGCAGAGGGACTCAGTGGGAATTGGAGGATGAGCCCATGGCGGTGATCTCTGAGAGTGGTGACTGACTCAATTACAATATCACAAGACAAAAGAGCAGTCACGGGCCATTCGGCCCATCGAGTCTGCTCCGCTACCTCACCATTGGCTGAACCATGCTACCATTCAAACCCAATTTCCGGCCTTTTCCCCATATCCCTTGATAACCTGACTAATTAGAAACCTTTCAATTTCTTCCTTAAACACCCCCATTGATCGGATTTACACAGCTGTATGTGGCAACGAATTCCATAAATCCACAACCTTCTGGCTAAAGAATTTTCTGCTCATTCCTGTTCAAAATGGGTAACCTATAATTCTAAGACTGTGCCCTCTAGTCCTGGACTCACCCACCAAGGACACGAAGGTGGCCACATCAACTCTGTACAGTCCTTCTAACATTAAAAATGATTAAATGAGGTCCCCTCTCATTCTATGAACTCCAATGAGTACAACCCAAGAGCCGACAATCGCATATCGTATGTAAGACCTTTCATTCCGGGAATCATCCTCGTAAATTTTCTCTGAACCCTCTCAAACATCAGTACATCGTTCCTTAGATAAGGGGCCCAAAACTGCACACAGTATTCCAGATGAGGACTTACCAGTGCCCCATAGAGCCTCATCAACACATCCTTACTTTTATACGTTATAGCTCTCAAAATGAATGCCAACATAACGTTCGCTTTTCTTACCGCCGATGCAACCTGTACTTATCTTTTAGGGTATCCTGCACGAGGACCCGCAAGTCCCTTTGCACTCCTGTATTTTAATTTTCTCTCCATCTAGATCATGATCTGCCCGTTTATTTCCTTTTCCAAATTGCACAACGACACATGGCTCAACATTGAATCTCGTCTGTCATTTATTTCCCCATGCTCCAGAACTGATTAAGTCTTTCTGCAACCTTGCTGTTTCTTCAATACTTCCTACTCCTCCACCTATCTTGGTGTCATCTGCAATCCCAGCCACAAACTCGTTTGCAGCAGAATCTAAATCATCGACATACAGTGTAAAAAAAGCTTCCCCAACACTGACCCCTGCTGAGCACCACTGGTAACCGGCAACCAGCCAGAACAGGATCCTTTTATTCTCACCCTTTGTTTTCTGCCTATCAGCCAATGGTTCACCCATTTCTAATATCCTTCCTGTAAATCCATGGCCTCTCATCTTGTTGAGCATCCTCTTGTGCAGCACCTTGTCGAAGGCCTTTTGATAATCTAAATACACAAAATGCACATCCTCTCCCTTATCCACCCTACTTGACATTTCCTCAAATATTCCAATAGGTTGTTCAGGAAGGATCTTCCCTTCATGAACCATGCTGGCTTGGCCCTACCTTGTCCTGCACTTCTTGGTATTCCATAACCTCGTCCTTGAGGATCGACTCGAATAACTTTACAACCACGTATGTCAGACTAATAGTTCTGTAATATCCCGTAAGCTGTCTCCCACCTTTCTTAAACTGCGGAACTACATTTCCGACATTTCAGTCCCCCGGAACCATGCCAGAGTCTATTGATGCCTGGTAATTTATCTACAATGTCTCCACAATTTCTAAAGTCATCTGCATTAGAACCCGAGGGTGCACTTCATCCGGTCCGGGAGACTTATCTGTCCCTAGTACATTTAGCTCCCGAGCACCTTCTCTCTCGTAATATTGACTGAACCCAGTTCGATCCCCTGAGACCCCTGACTTCAAGGCATATTGCTGAGGTGAGATGCTGAGGTAAGACCCGAGCTGTGCTCTGCCAGAAGTGTTTGCTGGAACAATATCGGGGAGATTTATTCTTTATCAGCCCGCACTTTGTAACAGCTGGTAAAATGGGCAATTATTATGGAGGGTGTTCCTCTCTGTTTCAGACCCACGCTCTTATCGCTCGGGGAGTGGAGGAGTGGACAGCGCAGGCTCATTGTGTGCTGATGCGTGTTGCAGCCTCGACGGCTAGGTATGATGACATTCTGCAATGAAAATTAACTCGACACCTCTTCCTGTGAAATTTGATGAGCCTATGCAGGTAGAGTTGACTGCTTGTTTGGAATAAGAATGAAGCAAATACGGCAGGAAGCAGATCGCCAGTCAATAGAATGATGCTGACGCACTAATTCAGCACGAAACTCACCCGTGTGATTCTATTACGATTCAACGGTCTTTCGATCACTCTCTGGGGACTGTACTGTATTGCTGCGGCAAAGCTACACATTTCACGACATATGTCAATAATAGTAAACCTGATTCTGATTCTAATCTGAATGTGCTTAGATACGACGCTTCGTCAGAATTTTAGGTGAACTCCAAAGTTTAATTCCCTGTGGTTGACGGAATTTCTTCCCATTTCTGTCCAGAATGCCTGACTATTTTATCTCAGTCTCTGACACTTTGACTTCGGCAGAACGGCCAGGAGATACAACTTCTCCACATGGGCATTCTAGACGTTAAACAGTGCCGTCCCGACTTGGAAAATGTGTGATGGGACTGCCAATGGAGTTTTGTGTTCTTTTAAGTCCGTGCTGTGCAGGGCCAGGTTGTGTTCGAGGGGACGGCGCAGAAGCAGTTTGAGCCGTTCTGCCACAGATCTCTCAGGCAGTGCACTCCAAATACTCTCAATTCCCTGGATGAAATAAGTCCACCTCAGATCCCAATGAAATATCCCACCGATTACACTGAAATTGTGTCGAATCGCATGAAATGCCATACTGCCCACGGCGTCCTTGCTGCCTATTATATTCCTACTTCTGCTTATGGAGGGTGCTGGAGGACCGCCCAGGGAAATAAGAAAATCAACTGCTCTTTAGTTAAATTTATGTGTTGGAGTTTTGGAAACAGATGAACAACATTTAGAACCAGGTTAGGGAATAAACTTGCAATACGTACTAAAACAATTGCTTTCCCATTTGGTTCCCAAGGTCACCGTCATCACTCAACGAATTTAACAGCAGAGCTCAGGGTTGTTATAAAAACGTGCAACTTGACCCCGCTTGATGTTTCTCGTTGAAAGGTTCGAATTTCTGGGAATCAACTAATGAATCACCTGGAGACTGTTGTAAAGAAAATACACCCGTTCCAATCTGCTCACAGCTGATGGACAGCGAAGCCATTCTCTTGCTCCATCAGAATCTTCCCTGGTTCAAACCCGTGATCAAAACTTGCTGTATATGTCTCTGCATCCACGGCCTTCCTGAGACAGTACACAACAATGGAAAGCCGCTGAAGGGTGTGGTCATGGCCGCTCACAATTGCGGAAACCACTGCTCAGTGAACTTGCCAGTGGAAACGTCGTGGGGCACATCTGTGTCCAGAGGATTTGCTGCAGAAATATCCACTTCCATAAATGCATTTTTGTTTCATCCAACTAGCAAACATATCTGTACATATACACGTCCCAGACACTTTCCTTTAACACTCCGCTTGTCAGCGGCAAGACCGAGATATTTATCGCTGGGGGCAGCATTTTCCACTGGCATGTCCATTGGATACGCGGCTGGAAACCACTGTCCGCAGACAAGAGTGCATTGGCTGTGAGAATTATGCATTCTAAATTTCGACTGTACTCGATAGAACGCGAAGTTACCGGCAGCAAAGGGAACAGTGGTGCCAATATGTTGCCATCATCTTCATGAATGCTTTATTGTACTGAACAGAATCCGTACAGGCTTGTCCTCCTTCCTTTTAAAGTCATTATATTGTTCTTTTCACACCTCTTCACTGTTTCCCAAATGCTCTGGCCGTGAGCGAGAACATAAAATTGAACTATTATATTAGACTAGCGACAAAGCAAGGCTTTGAATATCATTGTGTTCTAGTTTATGGTGCAATTCTTTGACCAACTGGTCACTTGCCATTTACCTGAGGATAAATCGTCGATCATATTAAATGACGCAAATTATGAAAATTCGTCGGACTTGCAGGTGTTGCCGAGAAACGTGTCTGAAGTTTGGTGTCAAGTGAAATGGGAACTGAGATGGTGCTGAGAACTAATGCCCGGAATTCCTGCCATTTTCTTGCCCATTCTCCTAAACTATCTGGGTCTCTCTACAACCTTCCTGTCTCCTCAATACTCCCTACTCCTCCACTTATCTTGGTGTCGTCTGCAAACGTAGCCACAAAATCATTTACTCCATCATCCAAATCGTTAATGCACAAAGTAAAAGAATCGGCCCCAATGCCGACCCTTGCGGAACATCACTGGTAACCGGTAGCCAACTAGAGCAGGAGCCTTTTATTCCCACCCTTTGTTTTCTGTCTACCAGCAAATGCTCCACCCGTTATGTTATTATACCTGTAATTCCATGACCTCTCATCTTATCAATCAGCCTCTTATGCGGTATCTTGTCGAAGGCCTTTTGAAAGTCTACATACATAACATCTGCAGCTTCTCCCTTATCCACCCTACCCGAGGTTTCCTCAAAAAACTCCAATAGTTTGGTTAGGCAGGATCTTCCCTTTACGAAACCATGCTAGCTTGGAACTATCTTGCCAAAAAGCTCTAGGTTTTCCATAACATCATCCACGAGGATCGATTCTAATAACTTTCCCACAACCGATGTCAAACTAATTTGTATGTAATTTCCTTTAAGCTGCCTCCCACCTTTCTTCTACAGCAGAACTACATTTGTGACCCTCCAGTCCTCCGGAACCATGCCGGAGTCTATCTATTCCTGGAAAATTATCACCAGTGCTTCCGCAATCTCTCAAGCCACCTCCTTCAGAACACGGGGATGCACTTAATTCTGTCATGGAGACTTATCTGTCTTTAGTCCATTTTGCTTCCTAAGCACCATCTCTTTGGTAATCTTAACTGAACTCAGTTCCATTCCTTGAGACCCCTGACTCTCCGGTATATTGCCGATGTCCTCCACAGTGAAAACCGATGCAAAATACTCATTTTGTTCCTCTTCCATCTCTTTGTCATCCATTATAATCTCTCCCGCACCGTTATCTATTGGTCCTATATCAACCCGTGTCTCTCTTTTACTCTTCATATATTTAAAAACAACTCTTACTATCCTTTCGAATGTTATCTGCTAACTTCCTTTCACAACTCGTCTTTTCTTTCCTAATTACCTTCTTAGTTTCTTTCTGCATATTTAAAAAAAAATCCCAGTCTTCTGTTTTCCCACTAATTCTTGCTTCCTTGTATGCCCTCCCTTTTTCCTTTATTTTAGCCTTAACCGCAGTTATCCACATTTGTTCCCTTTTTCCATTCAAAACCTTTTTTTCTTGGAATATGTCTATGCTGCATTTACCTTTTTTATCTTGGAGAAATTCTATCCATTTCTGCTCTGCCGTCCCTCCAGTGAGCTTACTCTTCCAATTAACTTTCGCCAGATCCTCTCTCGTGCCACTGTAATTTCCTTTGTTCCACTGAAATATCGATACACCAGTTTCTTACTTCTCCCTCACTTTACTTAAGAGGTATTTGGATAGCGACATGAAGGGGAGGGAGTTGTAAGGTTACCGGCCGAACGCGGGCTACTGCAACAAGCAGGGAGGATGCTGTGGTCGGTATGGACCAGTTGGGACGAACGGCCTGTTTGCCAGCTGTATAACTCCCTGACTCTGTGTGATTGTATTTCCTTCTGCCCTTCAGCTCCTCCCTAATATTTCCCATTGTTATCTTCCTTAGATCCCAGAATCCAATGCAAGTAGCCTTTGTGTTCCTGCTTGTCAACCTCGTCGCTGTCTCCACCTTCACCTGCCCTTCTCCAACTGGTTGATCTGCTTCTCCTGTTTTATCTGCTTTCATCTATCACCCCAGTGCCTATTATCTTCCAACCCTATCCAATCCTGCCCTCCCTGGCTCGATCTGCCCTTCATCTTTCACCCCTCCTTAGTTCACCAATTACTGCCGGCCCCTTTCTCACCAGGCCCCTCTGCACTTTTGACGGCGATCTCGGGTGAGGAACGTCTGCGAGCGTTGCCGGAGTTCTGATCCTTGGAGCAAGGAAGGTTGAGAGGAAATTATACAATTGAGCAGAAGTTATAAATTTGTTTGAATGACAGAGGGAATGTGTTCCCGTTACTGGAAGCCTGAGAGGCTCAGGAACACAGAATAACTCCTTGGGCATGATCACGTGGAGTGGTCTTCTTGACAGGATTTAAATGTGATCCGTTAGTTGGAATGGAAAGGTTTACAATGGTTTGTGATAAGTGGTGGATAAGGACCGATGGGATTGTCACGATGTACTGACTGACGGAACACCGAACCACAATAGGCGCTCAACATTTCGAAATCATCCATTTTATCTCCTCTTCAAGTTCTCATGTTCAACGAGAACAATCTATATTTCTCCGAATAAACTTCGACCCATCACCCTCCTTGCTGCTGATGAAGAAAAGCCGAACAGGTTTACGATCCGGTTCTTCCTCACTCATGTTTTCTCCTGACTTACTTATCCCGCCGTCTGCCACTCTACAGTTTTCTGCCCATCCTCTCTCTTCCGCTACTTCCCTCCGTGTGAATATAAGAATGTCTACATTCGGAGTAGCAGTTGGTTTTTGAGCCCGGCGACTGCTGGGATATTCATTAAGGCGAGGACCACGACTGGATATTCCAGTCGAACTGCGGTGATCATGTTCAGAAAGTGTCAAGCGGATGATATCTTTCGACCTCTTCCTCCATAGCAGACATGTCAGAAGCTCGTCTACAGCCACTTGGTTTCTCTCCTCGTGAAATATAGAAACCACAGGGGTCTCTGTATTCAGCCATGGTAGTGGGAGCAGGGAACATCCCAGCTGTCTCCCTGAGGACCTGCGCACCAGAATCAGCTGTACGTCAAGGAGAGCCGGCTATAGTGGACTGACGGCACTGAAATTTACCTCAAAATATCGAAAAGGGCTGTGACTTTATTTTACATTTTCAAGGAATTCCACAGCGAAGACACAACTATTTGATACGAAAATAAGCAGTGGTTTACAAGAGTGAACTTTGATTTAGGATGAGGTTAGTTCCCTCCGCCATCAGATTGCAGATGGGTCCATGAACCCATGAACACTTCCTCGTTATTCTTTGTTGCACTATTTATTTATATTGTAAATTATCGTGATTTTATGTTTTTGCACTGCACTGCTACCGCAAAACAACAAATTTCACGTCATATGTCAGTGATAGTAAACCTGATTCTGAATCTCTGCCGGTGACCGGAAAAAGAAAACTGCAGAGAGACGTGGTCACGGGTTAGTACATCATGGAAACAAATCTCCTCTCGGTAGGCTCTGCTTGCACTTTTTGCAACCTTGGTAAAACTTCGAACATAAATAAATATCCGTCCTACCCCTGGTTTTCTCTGATCGCCCTCTTCCCATCGGGAAAATGATACAGAAGTCTGAAAGCAGCTAAACTCAGGCTCAATGTCAGCATTTTTTCCGCCGTTGTAACACCATTGAACGGTCCTTCAGTGCAGTAAGACGGAACGTTGACTTCACAATCTATCACATCATGGGTTTACCCCTCATTGCCAGTTTTCACTGCACTTTCCTTCACTGCACAAGACCTTTTTTCAGCATTCTGTTAATGTTTTCCCCGTTACTACCTCAATGCAATGTTGTGATGAAATTTTTTCTGTGGATGGCATGAAAACAAATGTTGTCACTGCATCTCGGAACATGTGACCATAATAAAACAGTTTACCATATATGTGTGCATGCGTACACATATAACTATATAACATATCATTGCGAACCGTTGGGGTTGGTCTGAAAATATTACTGTTGGGGTCTCGGAGACTGAGCTCAGGAAAAAAGGCATAAGTATTGAAGAAAGAATGTCCGTTACGTTCTCTCCTCAAGAAGACTCTGAAAAAAGTAACTCCCTGATTAATAATCCCAAGGAGAGGGAACCGGAATGCGCTGTGTAATCTGAGTGGGGGAAATGTGGGGATTTGTTGTAATCATATATGCTCAGGCAGTTGGAGAACTGCCATACATTCTGAAGAACCAAAGAGGGGTTAAGAAGCGAAATATTATTTGACAAGTATGTCAGATGTTGGGAGTTCGCTGATTTTGAATGGGGTCATTAAAACAGGGAGATCTATGGACGTGGCGTGTTTGTATTTTCGGGATAACATTGGTCAGAGAATACGCAAGAGCTTCGGAAACATAATTCGAAATCGTGTTATTGGGAGTGAAGTACAGATTTCAATGTGTGACCAGTTACCGGAACGAAAACGGCAGAAATGTATTTCCACCATTCTTCCAGTTTGGAGATTGTGATCCCGGCGGGTCGCAGGCATCCACGCTCGTGTCGCAGCTGCTCAAAACCCCCATCAAGTGTTTCCAAGTGCACTGCATCCAGGATTGTTGGTGACACAATCTGGTGGCAATGACGTTGTGAGGGGAATACAGAGATCGTTGAAGTCGGGATATATCGGCTCAAAGATTGCAGAAGGATGGTGCAGATGCAACAGGCAGGGCCTTGGTTAATATTGTCTATGATGATCCGATCTTCCTATTGATGCAAGGATATCCTTGCGATCGAAAGTGCAATAAATGTTTGCCAGCTTCATGAGCGGGAGTTGTGTTTTTCTCTTTGAAGAAAGCAGAATGACCATGCACCTTCCCGAGTTCAGAAGGAAGTTATGACTTCATTGATGCATGCAACATTCATGCAAGGATTGACTGTGATCATGCGTCGGCCGTTCTGGACTGAGGTGATATTGAAAATAGAGCGGTTCCGCAAAGTCTTATATTTACTTCTATTTCTGATGTTTCATACTTCATATGCAAAGAGTTGGTCTGAGATTTCAGCAGAGTCACAGAACGCGTTCGAGCTGCCAACAGGGGAAACGCTGGAACAGATGGGAGTCGCATGAAACGCATTGTTTTTAAATGTTTTGAACGAGAAATAAGATCATAAATTGCACCAAGCATTCTGTTCACTCTGGTCCCAATGCCGTCACCAGGCCGATCCAGGCGGGCTAGGTGTCCTGTGGATTCTTCGCATCTGTCACTGAATGTCATCGTTTAGTTCAAAGCTGGAGGTGTTTCCCTTTGGGCCTGGTGACTCGCGAGTGATCTTACACAGTTTCTCTCTCTGGGTCCAAACAATGTCAACGCATTATGACAGACAAAATGCTGGAGGAGCTCAGTGGGTCAGGCAACATCTATGGAGGGAAAATAACAGCCGACGTTTCTGGTCAAGACCCTTCATTATCACTGGGAATAAAGGTGAGATAACCAGCATATAAACGTGGGTTGTGGAGATGGAGCAAGAGCTGGCGGGGGATAGGTGGATCCAGGGCAGATGGGGATAAAGGGCAGGTGAGGGGGGGGGATAGTGGGAATGAGGTAAAAATCTGGGGTGTAACAGGTGGAAGTAAGTAAGGACTGAAGAAAGGCTGATGGAGCCGGTGGGATAATGGAAAAAAGAGGAGAGAGTGAAGTTGTGCCGGATGTTAGAGAAATCGGTGTTCATGCCGTCAGGTTGAAGACTACCAAGATAGAACATGAGGCTTTGTTCCTCTAATCTGTGTCCAGCCTCAGCAGTAGGGAAGGACATGGACTGACATGATGGTGTAGGTACGCGAAGTGGAATTAAAATGGCTGGCCACCGCGAGATCCTGGCGGATGGATGCAATGTGCTGGACGGAGAGATTCCCCAATCTGCGCTGGGTCTCACCGATGTAGAGGAGGTGGCGCCGGCAGCGCTTGATGCAATAAATGAAACTGATTGATTCACATATGAAGGGCTAACTCACCTAGGACTGTTAAGGGCCCTGAATGGGAGGAGGGAGGAGGTGCCGGGCAGGTATAACACTCAGAGCGGTTGCAGGGATAGGTGCCTGGAGGGAGATTGTTGAGGAGGAACGAATGAACATGGGAGTAATGGAGGGAGTGAATTGTGCGCATAGCGGAGGAGGGAAAGGATGGGAAGATGTGCCTCAAGGTGGGATTCCGTTGGAGTTGGGACATGTAAACACATTTCCTGCTATTAAGAAAATGACATTGAAGTCATGACCGGGAATCGAGGGTTGTTCTCACTTCACCTACTTCAGAGAATGAAGTGGGGGAGTGACATGTCGATGAGGTGGGATGGATTTCTGATACTGACAGTCTTTTCAATTTTCCTTAAATGTAAGAATTACAGCAATTCGAGAAAACGGGTATTTCATCTGGATCTTAAGCTGTTCTCTGAACTTCATCGGTGTCATGGTATAAATAGTTGTGTTTTTGCAGTAGCTCACCTGCTGTAGCGTGAACACAACTTCTTGAATAGCAAGGCGTGAACTGTAAATCTAATTGCCCAACCAGAACATTCGATTCAAAATTAAATTAACTGTGAACAGCTCGCATAACAGTGTGAAATTGCGCGAGATAACAAACAGTAAAATGATGGGTTTCCTGCGGCTGTCCATCTCCGAGTCTTCGGGATGCCCCAAACCACCACCACTTCGGAGACGCGCGGGGTCTGCTGACGGCGGAAATGTTTCTGACGGTTAAACATTCAACAGTATAATGAGGGGGTGGGGGCGGAATGAAAGATTTCGATTGCTCCCCACACCTCCGAAACACAAACACTCCTCTCCACACCACAAAATGCGGGGTTGTTGCCAAGGCGATGCTGTTTTATGCGTACGAGGTACCATGTTGTGTTCTTTAAACAGAGGAATGTTGTCACCGTTCTGAGAACCACGCCCGCTGTTTTCTCGGTGCAATATGTAGTTTTCAGCTTTTGACAGCAGATGGCCACAAATTGATCAAATGTGAAAGTGACTCTGAACCAGACAGAACAGTCTGTTGCTGCATAAAGCAGTACAGAATGAATGTTACACACGGGGAGAAACAGCACGAAACGGAACTGGTTCGGGTGGACAATGGGAATGTGCCTAACCGTGAGATCGATGATTACGACCAGAATATCCGACCAGAAGCTGCCATGGCGACCATGTAGTGAGTGACACACTTGGAGAGACCGCACTTGTCCTGATTCATGACAACGTTCACCATGAAATTGACTTGGAAAATGGAAAGAAAGAGAAAACATGCATCAGCCTCGAAGAAATAAGACGAACAAGCCGGATACATCTGTGGCGGATTGCCTACAACAATGACGCAAAATAGAAGGTTAACTGCAACAATAACGGGCAATGTATTCTGCACAACATGAGCAGACCGCGGACAGAAACAATTCGCATTAGTAACAAATGACAAGAATCTCAGTTCTTTATCAAAGGACTTTTTCTGGGTCCTTTATGAAATTCCTTGTGTTGGGGAGCAATGTGTGAATGCACAAGTCGGTTCTGAGACGTCTGAATGGCAGGAACTGAATATTTTAAGATTACAGCTACAACGGCGCGAATACGTTGAGGTGGAGAATGGGCAGGAGTGAAACACAGGACATCAACATTAACAGAAAAAACTCTATTGCTTGTGGGGTGAAAGCACAAACGCCAAAGCGCGTCCTGTTTTTAGTGTAAACGGACGGAAGGGGCTGAATGTCAGCGGGTTATTGATTAACCGGATATCGTGAAAAACAAGCAACGCTGAAATACATTACAGAATCAACTCCTGAATCGCTATCATTATTTCATTAGCTTCGTAGGAACGATGAGAGCAAAGCAAAAGAAATGAAGTGGAAATTAGAAATTATCTCCCAGGCTGATGGATAATCAGCGATATATTGTGCACGCCAGAAGCACATTGTGCAAGGGAAAAGTTCCCTTTTCTCAGTTGTTTGTCCAAGGAACTAAAAGAGCTTGCCTGAACTCTCTGAGGAACTGGTGCGAGAGGGCGGTTTGTAGTCAGTTTCGTGCCGTTTTTCGAGAGGGCGAATAGTGCCCACGCTCAGTGTTGTTTTATAATGCGAGTTTAATTGCAAAATTAAAAAAGAAACAAATAGAAAAACAGGGAAGGAAATAAAATGTTTGAACGCGATCATGAAAGACACACATGCAGTGATATTCGCCAGTTCCATTACAGGCCACACGCTGTGGAGAAATAAAGTCTTGCTATGTCTCTGTGGCGGAAGAAATCAGCCGCATGAATAATCACACTGGAACTGAATGCAAAACAAAGAGGGACAGTGGCTCAGTGATTCTGAGATGGAGAAAGTTTAGGAGAGGCACAGAGTTTGGCAAAATTAACGGAATGAACAGATCGGCATATTCAGGTTTAACAAGGCGGCCAAAGCTTGAGTTCTTGTTGCAATAAAAGCATCGAGCAAAGTTCAAACTCACCGGGTTGTTAATCACTGACTGTTGCGACATAAATAATAAGCAGATTTAATATATGTAGTAAAATCAGTAACTTGAAGGTAATACTTACCATGAACACCAACGGCAGCGATCACAGGGTAGAATGCCTGTTGTATGTCCTGAAATACTTTTTTCGTCCGCATCATTTCACGAATTGATTCAATAGTATCAGTCGACAGCATGTCTTCACTTCCATGCAAGGCGGCAATACCAATGTTGGAAACATAACCCAAACATTATGAGGTGCCACCGAGTCGGCAGCTCCTCAAATGGAACAGGGAGGAATCCCAGGTGACATCATCAGGCTTCACTGCAATGAGCTTCAACTGCAGTCAATGAACAAACGTCACAAAGGTCTGTAACAGGGGCATCCGCCTGCAGATAGGACAGATAATTTTAAATTAAATGAGTAAAATATGAATCACATGAAAACAGAGGGAGAACAGTTGTCTCTCTTGTGTGAAAAAGGTAAAACACAGAAGGCGAATCAACAAATAACTGAAGAAATAAGAAAGACGTGAACACATATCTATCCATATTTGTTGTGGGTGTCTTCATTCACTCCACTGGAGTGAATAGCTTTGAAATTGATATTCATTTAATGAATGTGATCGAGTCCATCTTAAAAGCACGTCCATCCAGTATTTGTCATTTCCACCCTGTGAAAAAGATTCGGGCTGCCTGCTCTATCTCTGCTCCTCGCAATTTTGTAAACATATTTAAGTTCTCCTCCTAGACTCCAACGCTCCAGAGAAAACAACCCAAATTTGTCGAATATCACTTTGCAGCCCATGCCCTCTAATACGGGCAGAAACCTCATAAATCCCTTCTGTACCATTTAGCAAAGCTTCCATATCCTTCATGCAAAGAAACGAAGGGAATTACAGACAATACTGCAGGCGCGGAGTGACCAGTTTTATATACCAGCAACAGGACTTCCTGACTCTTGTACTCAATACAGCGACCAATGAAGGCACGCATGCCGCACGCCTTCCTCTTCTCAGCGATGCAAATGCAAATTAATTTCAGCGGCAGGTTGTTATATTCTGACCTCTTTGAGATAGTCTTTGCCTGGAAATTTGTGGCTGGAATATTACCTGGCACTTCCCGGCCCTTGCCTGAATTTTCTTTTCGTCTGACTGTATTCAGACTTGGGCCGCTTCACTTTACCTCTAAGTACCAATAGGGTTGAACATCAAGCAATAGAAAACGAACATCCCCTCTTCTGATCTTCTGATGGATGGAAGATCACCACTAAAGCAGTTGAAGAATGGGCAGTGGATGTTGAAACCGGATGCATTAGGCAGAAGGGCCTGCTTCCTTGCCACCTATCTCTTTCACAATGATTCTTGTGGTGTAAAAATCCAGAGGGCCCCAATAAATGCGCAGTATCTCAGCTCTGCCCGATTTCTACGGAGAGATGTTGTTTCTAATCTGAACGATACGAAGCCAACGCCGCAGGTACTCTCTTTATTGGCCCAGTCGATTACCTATTTAGCGGAAGGATACACCAGCATTCCACTCTGAAGTGACGGGGGAAAGGAAGAGGAAACTTCGTCTGTATTCTTCGATTTGAGAAAAATAGGGGTCATCTTTTTGAAGCAGGTAAGTTTGTCAGGGGGAGGGTAAAGGGAGACGGTGAGATGATTCCACTGCTCAGAGAGTACGGTCGAGGGAAATAGTTACAAGATAAGTTGTGTTCATTAAATATTGTAGTGCTCAAAACTTTTCAATTCTCTGTCATCCTCTACGTCGGAGGGCTGTGGTGGTTGGATCAGTGGATTTCTCAGTGTCTAGTAGTCCATCAGCGGTTGCCTCCGTCAACGCGTTCAGTAAGCAGCTGCAGCTGGACGCAGCTACAACAGGTGTAGTCAGTAGCGACTGTAAGAGGGAGTCTGATCTCTCAAATCCTGCAGGAGGAGCAAACGACTACCTTAAATGTCATCTCAAAACGATCAAGACGACAGAAGTAAGTGGAAGTCTTTCGATACCTCACCATACCATAGATCAGAATCTCTCCGAAGCCACACGAAAGAAAGCCTCCGCATTTGCTTTTGACATCCCAAAGTGTAACATTTCACACTTATCCGGACTGAATTCCATCTGCCACTTTATCGGACCACATTTCCCAGTGAGATAGATACGGCGGAATCATTTGTCCACGTTTCTCACTTCCCACTCTGCGGTCTTGTGTAGTCTGTAAACAGACGGATCATACTGCCTATATTTACGTACAGATACGCTGAATTAAACAACGGACAGCCCAGCACTGATTCTTGCGGCACACCATTAGTCACAGATTTCACATCAGTGAAAAACGGCTCCACCACTGTCTTTAGTTTTCTATGGATAAAGAATATTATATCCAATCTACCATGTCACCGTGGCCCCCAGATTTTGGATCATCCAGCAATGGGAGTTTGAGGAATGCTTCATGAAGTCGATATATACATACATAGCTGCTGTCCTCGCCTCACCGATAATCCAGTTCACTCCCTCAATCACACACATTCTCTTCTGTAATACATGAGAACCCCTGCAGAAAGCCACGATTTCCGCCCCGAATAAGCCTGTAACATCCTAGATGTGTGTCGACTCTATCGCAAAGTACCCTCTCCAATAATTTCCCTGCCACTGATGTAAGGCTGGCCGGCCTGATATTTTCTGGATTCCCCTGTTGCCCTTTTTCAACAATGAAAAATCTCGGACTATTTTCTTGTCCTCTGGGACGTCTGAAGTGCAGACAATGATCTCTGTCAAGGCCTCAGCAAACTCCTCGTTTGCCTCTCTGAATAGCCATTATACTCTGGGGATTTATACACCTGAATATTCGATAACAGAGTGATTGTCGCTGGGGAACACAGCATCAACACTCCAGGCGTAACAGAATCTGGGCTATTTTATACCAGAGATCTACATTTGCAGCTCATCTGAATGCAGCTAAGGCCATTTTTAGCAACAGAGAATAAATGTGGAACGCTATTGACCGGAGTGTTCAAGGACGCTGAACTTTCCGGACGCCAGTGGTCAGTAGACGGGCCACTGGAAATATCTAATATCACATTTCTGTCCGGATTCCTCACAGGAAAAATCACGATCATGAGAAAATTCTGCATTCTCTCAACTGGTAAAGCCAGCGTTGTCAGATTCGTCCTAGTTACTTTCAAATAAAATTACGGTTCCAGCGCTCAAGACAGAGACATCTGTTTCGATTCCGAGCGAGAAGGCTGCGAAAGTAATCGGCCGAGGACTTCCAAGAGCTAAGTTTTTTGTTGACTACTCGTGAATACTGGGGACGCGCAAGTTTCAAAAAGAAGACAGCCATATCCAGCGGGCAGAGTTCGGAGAGGACAGCGGAGTGAGAGGTAGCAGAGTGAATGGCTTTGGATCAATGGGCTTAGGTGTAACGGGGCGAGGAGAAGTAGCTTCTAATTGAGGAAAGGAGTAGTATGAGTGCGTTTTTCTGTGCTCGGTGTCAGATTTGGGAGGTCATGGAGTCTCCCAGCCTCACCGACGGCCACATCTGCACCCCGTGCCTTGAGCTTCAGCTCCTAAGCGTCCGCGTTAGGGAACTGGAGATGCAGCTCGATGACTTTCCTCTGGTCAGAGGGACTGAGGATGTGATAAAAAGGAGTTATAGGCAGCTGGTCACACCGGGCCCCGAGTGACAGGCACCGGGGCAACAGTCAGGAGGGGGAAGGTGAATAGTCAGGCACTAGAGAGCACCCCGTGGTTATACCCCTTGCTAATAAGTTCTGATGCTTGAGTATTGTTGGGGGAGACAGCCTACCTGGGGGAAGCAACAGTGGCATTGCCTCTGGCAAAGAGTCCGGCTGTGTGGCTCAGAAGGGTAGCGAAAAGGAGAAGAAGACAGTAGTGAGAGGGACCTCTAGAGTTCGGGGGTCAGACAGGCGATTCTGTGGACGCAGGAAGGAAACTCAGATGGTAGTTTGCCGCCCAGATGGCTGGGTCGGGGACGTTTCAGATCGTGTCGAAAATATGCTACAGTGGGGTAGGGGTGGGGGGAGAACAGCCAGAAGTCGTGGTGCATATTGGTACCAATGACGTAGGTAGGGAAAAGGATGAGGTCTCATGAAAATAAACTACAGGGAGTTCAGACGGAAGTTGAGAAACAGGACGACAAAGATTGCAATTTCAGCTTTGCGGCCTGTGCTACGTGAAAAACAAGCAACGTTGAAATACATTACCGAATCAACCGCTTAATCGCAAGCTCAACTTCATTAGCTTCGGAGGAACGAAGAGAGAAAAGAAAAAGAAAAGAAGTGGATGTTAGAAATGATTGCCCAGGCTGATGGATAATCACAAAATATTGCGCAGACAAATAACACACTGCATTACCGACACCTTCCCTTTTCTGAATTGTTTCTCCAAGAAAATAAAAGAGCTTGCCTGAACTCTCTGAGGAACTTGTGCGAGAGAGCGGTTTATGGTCAGTTTCGTGCCGTTTTTCGAGAGTGCGAACAGTGTTCAAGCTCAATTTTGTTTTATAATGCGAGTGGCATTACAAAATTAAAAACAAATAGAAAAACTGGCAAGGAAATAAAATGTTTGCACGTAATCATGAAAGATTTTCATGCCGTGATATTCGCCAGTTACATTACAGGGCATACACTGCGGAGAAATAAAGTCTTCCAATGTCTCTGTGGCGTAAGAAATAAACCGTCTGAACAATCGCACTGGAACTGAATGAAAAACAAAGAGGGGCAGTGGCGCGGAGATTCTGAGATGGAGAAAGTTTAGGAGAGAATCAGAGGTTGGCAAAATTAACAGAATGAACAAATTGGCAAGTGCAGATTTACCACGGCCACAAAATCTTGAGCTGTTGTTGCAATAAAAAAACATCGAGGAAAGTTCAAACTTACCGGATCGTTAATCACTGACTGTTGCGAAATAAATAGCAAACAAATTTAAATATAAGCAGTAAAATCAGTAAATTGACATTAATACTTAACAATAATACCAGCAGCAGCGAGCAGATGGTAGAATATCTGTTGTATGTCTTGAAATACTTCTTTCGTCCCCATCACTTCACGAATTGCTTCAATAATGTCAGTCGACAGCATGTCTTCACCTCCATGCAAGGCGGCAGTACCTATGTTGGATACATGACCCAAACCGTGTGAGGCGCCACCCAAGCGGTAGCTCCTTAAATGGAACAGAGAGGAATCCCAGGTGACATCATCAGGCTTCACTGCAATGAGCTTCAACTGCAGTCAATGAACAAACGTCACAAAGGTCTGTAACAGGGGCATCCACCTGCAGACAGCATACATAATTTTAAATTAAATTATTGAAATATGAATCAAAAGAAAGGAGAGGGAGAACAGTTACTTTCTTTACTTGAGAAAATTTGAAACACAAAAGGCGAATCAACATATACTGAAGAAATTTCAAAAAAGTGAACAGATAGATATCCAGATCTGTTGCTGATGTCTCGATTAAAAAGTTATGAAATTGATTTTCATTTAAACAATGTGATGGAGGGTCAGACGAGGTAGGAAAGATTCACAAGGAACTTGTTGGGTGTGGTGGGTTTGTTTTTCGGAGTACCGGGATAGGCTGGGAATGTTTTCACTGAGGGCCGAGGGGTGACCAGATTGAGGAATGTAAAATCATGAGGTGCGCAGTTAAGGTGGATGCTCACAATCTTTTTGCCAGGGAAGGGACTACGTAGCTGGAGGACATTGGATTAGTGTGACAGAGGGAAGGTTAAAAGGGAATCTGAACGACATGTTATCATACAGACCGTGGTGGGCGGGTGAAGGAGTGGTAGCGGCGAGTACAATTGCAACGTTTGGATTGTTTGAATTTACAGAAGGCATTTGAACAGGTACGTGGATGGGAAGATGCAGAGGGATTTGAAGCAAACACGGGCAAGTGGGAGGAGATTAGGTGGGCAATCCGGTCGGTATTGACTTGTTAGGTTAAAGTACCTGTTTCCGTGTTGTTTAGCACCATGCCTTTGTGATTCTTTGCTCTACAACGTTTGTACTTCTCAAAATGGGGAATCACGTTGATGAAGCCAATAGAAAAGCTAATTATCGCTTTCGTGAACACGTCCGGGATTTTCATTCCCTGAATCTTCCATAGACCGACAAAGAACAAAACGTACAATTGTCGAATAAACTTGCCACATCCATTCATTTGACAGGGTCTGCCGTGAGACCTCACAGAACAGGTTTCAGACTCCATCTGTGTGGACTGCACAATGAATGGCAGTTTCTGCATTACCTGATGAAGGAGGAGGTGTTGCAGGTTGGCTCCACATATGCAGGAATTCTGCAGACTGAGTGAGAGACCGGGTCTGAACATTCGGGGATATCACAACGGTTAGTAGATCACTTCTCACTGGTTCACAGCGGGACTGGGCGAGCAACAGGTCACCAACACTCTGTCCTTACACCTCGGACTGAATCCTGGCGTTTCCATGTCCATTAGTCCATCGTCGTTTGCCATCTTCTGTTCAGATGTAGACTTGCTTCCGGAAACGGAGTAACCGGGCCTGGCGACACCGAAGGTGTCCATCAGGCCCCGACCCCGAGAGCTTTTCTGAAGGAATGAAAACGTGTGTTTAAGGTCCTACCCCGATGTAGATACAGATTCAATGTGGTGTCTCCTCCACTGTGATCTGACCTGCTGAACGTGCAGCACATCCGCCTTCCCAGCGGAAGCTGCTCCCAACATTTTAAGGAACTCCACCCAAATGTTAAGGAGACCGTTTGCAGAAATAAATCACAGACAGGACACATGAAATAAACCGTAACGTGAAACTAAAAGGCGACATTTCGTTTCGTTGCCCACGAGGGCGGAGTGACCGAGGTAAAGGCGGCGCGGGACACTGCTCGAAGCCGACGCGCATAAAACGCGTGTGTTTGAATCAGTTGAGACAGTTGTGGTTGAGGGAGTGAGCGACAGAACAGAAGCAAAGCCACATTGGTAAAACGACCGTGATAGGACTCGAACCTGCAATCTTCTGAAGATGTCGCATCAAACACTGAAGTCAGACGCCTTATCCATCAGGCCACATGTTCGCACTTTGTTGGACATGCCAAGAGAAAGATCTGAGAAACCTGCTGGGGCCGATGTCCCACGGGAGAGTGAGAAGGAGGGTCGCATTTCTGAATCACAGAAGGAATTCACAGCTGTCAAGAGTTTCCACATCGGAATGATCGCGCGATGGAGCTGTATGTACTAACACACTGAACAGAGTTTTCACCCCGGTTGGGAAGTTAGAAAGTTCACTTTTTCTGCCAAACCCCTTTCCGCTGACAGATACAATGCGGTCAGGCTGACTCAGTGAGATGTCTGGAGTGAGATGTTTCGGGATCGTAATTAATTGTGAGTGGTGCAGAACACTGGACGCAGACATAACTTTCCCTTTTCCGTGGGTCATCTGTCGCAACACGCGGTTCCTCTCATCACCATTCCCAGTGCTGTGTGTCATCCGACGGAGCTGACCAAAGAAAGAGTATATAAAGCTGTGCAGCACCAAGAACAGTCACGAACTGGAACTCCTTTGTGACAGAAGTAACTGAAGTAAAAACAACCAGAATGTGAAGCAGAATATGTATAATTATGCAACTTCGTTACAAATCCTAAGAACACTGATAAATTATTAAGGATCTGGAAATTTCAGTCTCTCGCTTCTCACACAGAAGGGATGCAACGGACGAAATTATATCCAGATCTGGTTGAGAACCAGAAGTCAGACTGCAGTGGGTTTTCCTGCGTCAATTCCAGGGGAATGTGCTCCCGAAGTTGAACACATTCAAACCATCAGCCACCTCCCCCGCTGGATGCGATTTCATGCCGGTTGCATCCAGCTCCCTTCTGTTTCCACCTCGTTAAATAGACAAAAAAACAATTGTTTTCCATGCCCGTACCACCTGAGCAAGTTGTAAAACCCCGGCTATTGATTAGGTTTTTTTTCTATTTTAGTTCACCTGTGAGGAAATCTGAATCTGCGGTAAAATCAAACGTAAAGAGTGTAGTTGGCGGGAGAAGGGTTAGAGGTGGTGCAAATGAAGGCGCCGAAGCGTTCAGTAAATCAGGCGGAGTTGTCCCTGCGGAGAATACGTTCCTCGATGCGGTAATACAACTTTTGTACGCAGACGGCGCAGTGAATCTCAAGAAACGATCAGCATCTGAAGCAATTCCCTCACCAGCAGACGAACAAGAGAAGTTGATGCAAGCAGTATCTCATTATTTCAGCCGTGGGACGGTGTGAAGGCTCCGTGGCTTAACTGGTCAAAGAGCCTGCCTTGTAAACAGGAGATCCTGGGTTCGACTCCCAGCGTAGCCTTTTATTTAAGGGGTGAGTGACATGTGATGAAGGTGGGTTCCATGCAAATCCGCCAATCACGCACCTCCAAATATAAAACAAAAGTGCAACAGAACAAATAAAAAGCCTCCAAAACTTTACAGGTCTGTTGTGTCTGCGGAGCAAGAAATAGGACGAGCTGTTCAACCAGATGACGTCTCCGATGACCTTGTTTTCCGATTCCTTGCGTTTTTGAGGCATGGTGTTAGTTTAGCGGGACAATAGTTTGCAAACGCGGCCGTGTCCTGATTTGTGACCTTGCCCTGGTCCTGTTGGCAAACGATTCTACCCAGTATTGCACAGGTCTTTTTGACTCGAACTACCTCCAGTTTGCTGTGTACTTCAAGGCACGGTAGAAGCAGCGCTACCGATATGAGTTGGAATGCAGATAGATATTGCATACTTCTACACCCATTTGTTTCGTATAAATATGGGTCACGATCAATACCTGTCCACAATTTCCCCCAACAACTCAGGACTACCCTTCAGCCCTTCAGGAGATCATTGACCCTGGCACCAATGCACGGTCATCGTCACGGTGATTTGTGATTTTTTTTTAGATTTTGTACTGCAAAACATTTCCCAATGCATTTTAATATTGCAACAGGTAAACTTGGGTGCAGTAGGTTTGAACCCACTGGCAGTGGTGGGATTCGAACCCACGCCTCCGTGGATACTGGAGCCTTAATCCAGTGCCTAAGACCGCTCGGCCACACTACCACACAACGAAGTTATTTTTCGTTCATTAAATAACAACGCTAATTGGTTGAACATGTTAATCTTGAATGTTCTGCACCCTCCGTGTTTAATTAGAAACTATTTGTCCCAAGTACATTGTTTAAGGCTTTATGCGGCTTCCGGTTTTCCAATCCATCCAAAATCTCTTCAAAGTGGGCCGGAGACAAAAGTGGTAAACGGTTGTCACGGCAGACAGCAAGCTGGCAAACCACGATGTTTTTTCCCAGACATCAGTGCAGTGACGTTCATTTTCATGAGTACTCTCAGTATCGACATGGGTCAAAAGGGTTCAACTCAGACATTTCCAGCGGATGAAAAGAGTGACCTCACCACCGCTGTTACCTTCAGAGAGACATGGTCATGTACATCAAGATGTTCATTAAGTGTGCTCTTAATTTTATCATCGAAATGAAGCAATCACAGCTTCCGCAGCTTAAAATTGCAAATGAAATCACTCATATTGGCAGCGATTCCAGAAAATCTCTTATGGACCCTCTCTGGGTTATTCACAACCGTTCTATTGTGTGCGAACACATGTACAGAAACGTCCGATATTGACCGTATCTTCATGAAGTCTTTATGATTTAACGACGGTTACACGCCGTTGCCTTTACTGCAATCAGCAAAACATGCACCACACCAGAAACAGTTCCGTCTGTACTGTTCTACCGTTTGCCCTCTCAGTCTGAGTTTTTAGTTCAAAGAAGTAATAAAGCTTACCATTTTGAAACGGAGATTCTGCGGGGATTGGGAACCACATAAACTGTGCGCTTGAATATTGTGAGGAGACAGGTTATAGAATTACAGAAGACAAATGTGTAGATTTTTCGTCATAACATGTTTGAATTACAATGAACAGAACAACAGAACTGTCAAAACTTATCAACACTGCAACATTAACGAAATGGAAGAAGTTGATCAAAACTCAAGACAACCAAAAATATAAAACATTGACCTGGACACAAATATCCGTGCATATCGGAAAGACCGACAAGCACCCAGACGCTCAGTCATTTAACTCTGCATTCCAGCCAACCTCGTAATCATAACAGCCCCCTTATTGTCAAATATTTATCACCCCCGTCTTTGAAATAATCAAAGGCTCAGTATCCGCAGCAATTTTGCCGAGACGTTCCACAGACTCGGACGCTCTGAGAGAAAATAATCATCTCCTTCCCGTGATTAAGTGAACGATTCGATTATTTCAATCCATGAACTGGATTTCCAGATTATACAACATCAGGTGGTGTCATCACCTACCCGAGTTCTGACCTTGTTTAATCGTAGTAGCGTATTCGAACAAAATACTGACTCTGGTGGGACTCGAAACCACAACCTTTGAATTGCTTCAATAACGCATTATTAGAAGTTCATCACTGTATCCATTGCGCTACAGAGCATACAGGCACCCTCTTTGATGCACATGGCAAAAGCTACTGAAGAGAACATCGCATTTCGTCAAACGCAGACTTGCGTCCGCTTTCTTTTCTTCTTTCACTGAAGAAGCGACAAAACCATATTGCAGCGCCGGATTCCTCTATAGTATTTTGGAAACAATGAGAAGACACAAATTTCTGATGACGCAGCAGCATTTTTGAGTCGACGTGGAGGAGATAAGCGTGCGTTTCTCCTCTTGCAGAGGGCGCTGCACAGTAAATCTTCTCCAGCATCGCTGAGAAAATAACTGATATCGACTGGATTGCGAGCAAAATCAGGAACATGCTTGCCAAGCCCACGCTATGAAGGAATACCCTCAAAGCCGTGCTTGAAATCACAGCACCATTCAGTTGCAAAGCAACAAGTGGTTCTGTTTGAAATAAATTCGCACGATAGAAGTCCAAAGCGTTGTTTATTGCTTGACCGAGCCCAGACGTATTGGATCCGGGTTCAATACTCACCCCGTCCTGTCTGGATGCGGTGTGCAGTTGCACCTATGACTGTGTGTGTTTCCTGCACGTTCACCGCCTTCCTCCCATGTCCCAAGGACACGAAGGCTGGTAGCTTAATTGTCACCGTGACATGTCCACAGTGTGTCGGTGACGGATAGAATCTGGAGATAATTGAGAGGAATATGGGAAGAATAAGTAAAGATTGGCGTATGTTGGTGGTGAATGTTTCTTGGGGTCTCGGTGGACTGAAAAACCTGCTTTCCTGCTATATCCCTCGATGTCTCCTTGCATGTACCGCAGTATGGCTCATGTTTATGCGGCCCATTTTATTTTCTAAGCATCGCAGTCGGTTGATAATATTTCCGAAAAACACCGAGGAGCCATTAAATGATGAACGAGCATCATCAGTGGAATAATGACTGAAATCACAATTCTTGTCCAATTTCCATTACAATGCTTATTGTTCATGTTGAAAAATATGAACATAAATTGGTTAGAATATAGACTCTTGATCGAGTGTAGAATTAAGACAAGATAAGCTAAGCTAAGATGTATTTATTTATTAGTCACATTTACATCGAAACACAGTCAAATTCTTCTTTTTGCGTTACTGAGAATGTGCTGGGGACAGCCCGAAAATGTTGCCACTCTTCCTGCGCCATCATAATATGCCCACGGCTCCTAACCTTTCCGTCTTTGGAATTATGCTAAAAGAAAAGTAAAACGGAAATATGATCTGTGAAGGGAGAAGAAATTAACTGTTCAGAAATCCCACACGTTATCCACACGTGGAAACTCGCGGTCTTTGACCAACAGAGCAATCCGGCATTCTCTGGTGGACTTTCAGAGTCAGAAACCCGCAATGTTTCATTTTGTTTGTTTGGTTATTTTCATTCTTTGTCTGCCATAGGATCCATGTGATTCCAATTACAAACATAAGTTCCATATAATATAAATTCCATCGAAAATGCATGTTGTGTTCCCACATTCACCAAGGTAGACACCATTTCAAACTCTCACCTCTTTCAGCGTCACCAAAAGAGTTGAATGTCGGGGAGAAAACCTAAGTTCATCATCCCTGTGTGGGCTCGAACCAACAACTTTCCAGTTAACAGCCGAACGTGCTGGCCGATTGCGCCACAGAAACAGCTGCTGTCAATGCTCATCGACCGATTCTATCACGGTGCAGCGACACAAATCGAAAACTTGATTCCCCTTCCTATTCTGCGCTTTCCCTGTTAATTGATTGCACGATGTTTCTGGACATTAACAACGCTTTCCAATTGATGGATTAGAATTAATTAGAATTAACAATTTAATTTATCGTGTGGTGGGCTCTCAACCAATCTTCGATATTTCAAGGCGTCGCCTTCGTCGGTTCTCTGCAGTTTTCATAATTTCACGATTTGGTAACATTTGTTTTCAGAGAATCATTTTCTCGTGTTGCCAGCAGAGCTGTAAAGCAACACGGCGAAATTTAAAATGAAAAGTGAGACGAAAAAGTAAAGGGAAGTGTAAGAGACGGTCCATGTGAAGGTGGAACCAGGTAGAAATTGGCAGAAATAGGAATGAATGTTTTGAGCTCTGTGGCAGGAAGCAGAACCAATGTACTGAAAGAGAGAGGAGATGGGGGTCGAGTTATCTAAAACAGGTCTTTATTCTCCTCAGCGATCACAGGCCTTTCGGCCCAATACGTCCATGCTAACGAAGTAACCGGCCATATCAAGTCAAATTTGCCTGAGTTGGGCCCATGTTCCTCGAAACCTTTCCTCCATGGATGTATTTTTAATTTGTACTTGCACCCGTCTCTCCACCCCATCGGGTAGCCCATTCCATTAAGAAATTCACCATTGTGTGAACAATTTGTCCATAAGATCTCCCTTCAACCTTTCCACTGTCACCTGATAATTATGCCCTTATTTTGCAGTCTATCCTACCCAAAAAAAAGAGAGGGTAATAATCCAAATAATCTATGCCCTTTATGATTTCATAAACCTCCATGAAGTCATTCCTCAGCCTCCGTTGCTCTAGCGGAAAAAGCCCCAGCTTATCTAGTCTCTCCCGAAAAGTGAAGCTGTCCAGTTAGGGCAATATCCTTGTGAATATTTTCTTCACCCTCCACAGGGTAACGACATCTTCCCTGCAGCGAGTCGGCCAGACTGGCACACAAGTCTCCACGTTTAGTATCACCAACGTCACGTGCAGCTCTAACGTGACGTCTGAACTTAGTACCCAGTGTCCTGACTGAGGAGAACAAGCGTAAAAAACATCGTTTCCACCAACCTGTCTGTCTGTGTTGTCAAATTCCGGAAACTATGCTCTTATACTCCGAGGTCTCTGTCTTCTACAACAGTGCACAGGGACCTCCCATTTACTGTGTAAGTCCTACCCTGGTTTCCCATCACAAAATGCTTGTCCCAATTAAATTCCATTGGTCATTCCTTGGCCCACATTCCCAGTTGATCGAGGTCCTGTTGTGGTCTCAGATAACGTTCTTCATTAACTCACCAATATTGGTTTATCCCGCACAAGTAATAAAAATGCCACCTTAATTTTCATCTCTATCGCCAATATAGATGTGACAGAAAACGGACACGGCACAGATCCATGCGGAACGCCACCGGTCACAGGCTTCCAATGAAAAGGGAACACTCCAGCACCGGACACCGACTTCCAGCAACACACAAAATTAGCATCCAATTGACTCGTTCTCACTGAGTGTCATGTGATCCAATCTTCCTGCACACCCTACCACGCGGGACATTTTCAAATGCCTTGGTAAAATCCATGGTCCTCAAATATAAACGCCCTGGCCTTGTAGTTCTTCGTGGTCATCTCTTAAAACATCAATCAAATTCGTCAGGCAGCTACCTCGGCACAAAGCCGTGCTGGCAATCCCTGTTGAGTCCTTGTCTTCACAAATGCAGGTAGATCCTGCCTCTCGGAATTCCTTCAAGTAACTTTTCCATCATAAGTCACTTCACCGGTTTGTAGTTCCCTGGCTTGCCCTTGCAGCCCTTATGAAGTAAAGGTGCAAGATTAGGCACCATCTCGCATTCCGTTAATTTAACCTGGTTAACGATGTTACAAAAATCACTGCGAGCGTCCCATAAATTTCTTCCCTGCCTTTCCTCAGTATCATAGGCGACCCGTTGTCAGGTCCGGTGAATTAAACTCCATTGTGCGCTTTAAGACGCCCAGTGTCTCCACCTTTGTCATGTGGATGTGATTGAAAATATCACGATCAGCTTTCGAAACGCCCTAGCTTCCATAAACTTCTCCATGCTAAATGCAGAAGAGAGATATCCATTTAAGATCTCACCCACCTCTCCTCTGAGTCCACACCTCACTGATCATTAAATGGACATTCTCGCCCTTGTTGCATTTTGCTCTTAAAATCCACAGAATATTTCAGGATTCTCCTTGACCTCATCACCAAATCTATGTTTTTGCCCCCTTTTGCTCTCCTGATTTCCCTTTCAAAGTGTACTCCCACATTCCTTATACCTCTACAGCGATTCGCTTCATCCCAGCTGCTGAGACCTCATTCATTTTCCTGAGCTTTCTTAATTCTCCTCATCAACTAACGATCCCCATTTCTGATAGCCTTGCCCTACACTCGAATAGGAATTGTTAGCTTGATTTCTTCGTCTGTATCATTCAACCATCTGTGACAGTCGCTTGTTTATTTTCCCTCTGGGACTGGAGCACATGGCCAGCATCATCGACTGGATTGCTTTGCTGATCTGCGTTTCCCAACTCCGACCTTCTTTTGTCTGGGGTCTTTTGTCAATTTTCTCACCCCTAACTGCACGTATTCACACATTGACCAGATAACTTTGTTCACAGCCAACCCCCAGATCAAAGTTCATCTCTAGGGTATCGACCAGAAATGTCATCTATCCTTTGCCCTTTCTCAAATGCTGCTTGACCCGTTGTGTTCCTCCAGCAGTTTGTTTTGTCCGCAACGTCAACCCGGCTTTACCTTGTCGGTGACAACCCACTCCCAATCTCTCACTGCAGAAACTTTCTTGGCCTCCTTTTCAGTTCTGTCGACGGATATCGGGTCCTTAACACTGACTCTGTTCGTCTTGCCGCAGATCCGGCTGATCAGCCGAGCATTTCCAGTATTTTCTGTGTCTGACACTGTGACAGAGCGGACGGGCAGCGCGATTTTGGTCAGCGGAGCGTCAATAAGTAAGTCACACCGGATTCAGAGGGGTTGACAGTGCAGAAAGCGCACAGATCATGTGTGAGGCCGTGATCGTATAGTGGTTAGCACACTGCGTTGTGGCCGCAGAAACCACTGTTCGAATCCGAGTCACGGCAGATCGTCGTTTATACATTCGGCATTCAACGCTCTCATTTTGCTGAATTTATCAAAGCGTGTTCAGATTCCCGTGCCACCAGTAGTTTTCCCCTCGGCACATGAAGTCAATCGCCGCATTTCGAGCTTGATTTTCCTGACAGATCAGCAGAGACGAGAATGTAAACGGGGTCTCTGGGTATTTATAATCAATAAACCAACACAGATCGTTGTACGGGCCCGTGGAGTGCACGAGCCAGAACCAGCCGGATCGCCTCAGCAATGGCGCAGGATCGCTGCTCTCTAATCCAGCCACTGCCGGAGGAGAGCTGTCGTTCTCCGCATCAGCCGTGCCTGGGAGCCGCCTGACTATCTTTATTGAACGGGTCCATATTACTGCCGATCACACAGTGACTCGAGACCCGTCTCTTCACAGACACGCTCCGATAAAACTATTTAGCTGAGACAGTGCCGACTGGTAAAGCTTTTCTCGTTCTCTTCCCATTAATAACTCATCCTGTTTCTCACCTTTGTTCATGTAAAGTGCCCATTCCTGCAGACTGCAAAGCTGCTTGGATCGGCCTGCTGGCAAATATCCTCAAAGTGGATGTCAATGAGGATGTGTGACATCAAAGAACGGGGCCGAAACATAAGACGAATACCATTGTCAGTCGCAGTTCTGGGTGGAGGAAAAGAACAGAATATTTACATATTCATCCGTCTGTCTCATTCTTTTCTCTCTGTTACTGACTGCTGATATCCATCCCCAGCCAACTCACCAACTCTCGGTGATGTGAACATCCAGTTATTGCCCGGTATCTCCGAGATTCTGAGGTCCCGGCATGTCTTTGAGTCCTGGTCTGTCGCTAGGTCCTGGTTGTTGGCACACGCTCAACCTCCACACATTTCCTGTGAGCGTTGGACCCACTGCTAGTCAGTCTGTCCTCAGAACTGCCTGTGTTGTTCACTGGCCAGTAACTGTTGGTATTTCCCCGTCCGGCCTCCTGTTCCCTGTAGCATCAGCCGGTACACCAAACCCTCGCTATCCCACCGCTACATCATTCGTAAGCGTAGATTTAGTCACTGACTCTGTTTTTAATGTGTCTGGTTATTTTGTGGGACAATATTGATGCTTACAAGCTGCGTGTCAGAAATAGAAAGACAGATTTCTTGATATCTGAGAGACAGGAAGGAATCAATGGCGCAGAATGAATAACAACGAGTGAAGGAGAGATAGAAGGGTGTAGGGAGATATGCAGCCATGGACGGAATAGGAAGGCGGAGCAGAGAAGTGAGAGTGAGTGAGAGAGTGAGAGTGAGGGAAAGAGAGAGAGAGGTAGTGTAGACGGGGAGATGAGGAATTTGCTTGTGAGGAAAAGACTGGAAGGTGACAAAAAGTAGAATCAATTGGAGCACGATCAGGCTGGTCGTCCCGAGCTCGCTCCTACATTCCACAAGATCCTGTTTGGTCCAATTCAAGACAGTTTTCTGCTTTTCCCCATGTTCAATGCATCCTTATATTTGCAGAATTCGAACTGTCTCTGTGATAACTGCAGTCACTGACGGAGTCTTCACAGCGGTCACATGGGAGACCATCTGAATCGAGGTGTTTTTCCTTCCTTCAGTCCAAAATAACTGTCTCCTTCAGGAAGTGAGAGAATAAAACAGAGAGCGTGATACAAACATAGTTGGAGTGAAGGAGTTTATGGGAAACAAAGTGAGAGAGCTACAGAGATAGAGGGAGAGCAAACACGATGGGCAGCATTTTGGTTTCATACCAGTTGTGCGGAATTGAACTGAATCAAGAGTTCCTGACTTCAGAGCAACCATTATGGCCGCTGTTCCAAGGTGAATGGGAGCGACAAAAAGACTCAATCGCCTCACTACCTGAAGCAGGATCCAAAATTATGGTCCTGCCCAGGATCGAACTACACTACAGAAACCGCTACACTACAGAAACCACGCCGTCCTAAGACAACATTTACATAGAAAATGGAATCCGCAGCAAGTTGAAAATAAAACAGGAGGAGGGAGTTCAGTGAAGCCGGTCCGTTCTTGGAGGAAGCCAAAGCTGGAGAAAGGTTTCAACCTTTTTCCACCGGTGACGGACAGTGACCCAATGACCAACATGTTTACAGTCATACCACAGAATCCGGCTTTGGCGCTGACGGTGTCATGAGGGAGCGGATCAGAGCAGCGACACAAACATGCAATATTCTTAGAGTGATTTGGGGGTCAGTTTAACACAGGAGGCCGGTGATTGAAGATCATGAAGCCGGGCTCGCTATATATAAACAGCCGGCACCTTGTACACCAGAGCTCCGAGTATCAGTGTAAATAAAACAGGGCGAAAATACTTTTTTTAAAAAGAAAGTCTGGATAACTAAGCTATCTCCGTTATTTCCGTAAGCTATTCGTTTTCTAGGTTTTCACACGGAATGCATCTCAAAGCAACCGGAGTTTCTAAGTCGGAAATTCTTAGAGGACATGAAACAGATTGCAGAACTAAAGGGTTAAAGGAGTTAAAGGCTTCCAGTCCTCAGCGAGGAAATTCTTTCAGGGGAACATGAGATTTAGGGAGATCCGTCCAATCAGAAGGGCAGGGCTGTTGGAGGGACGGACTGCAGGGAGTGTAGTGCTGGTGCAAGGACAATCCTGAGGTCTACGGCTGCCCTGTACACAGTAAGTTTGTCACGTGATTCTGGAGTAAACCATCATTTCCGTTGCAGACCAATGTTTATCTCTCAACCAACGTCGGAATAATCAATGATCAGAGTTACAGCTTGGCTACTGTTTGTGGGATCATGATGTGCATTATTTGACACCTGTGTTTCGCACATTAGAACAGTGGCAGTGATTTGAAAAGTCGTTCATGCCTAGCAGGCGATTTGCAATCTGAGGTGATGAAACGAGCTGGCTCACTATGAGCTATTCCCGTCTCCAAGCTCTCAGTTTCTCGCTCTGCTTTGCACCACTCAGTGCCTACATTCCCAGAACGCAACAGCTGCTGAACATTGAGACTGCGCACCAGCGGTATCCGGACGGAAGAAGCGGCCGTGTGTGTTCTCCATTGTGAGCCGCCCTCCGACCCGTGGGGAACGAAGCGACGTAGTGGAGTCGACGGAAGACTCGTCTGGGAGCGCGGGGAGCAGCAGCTACGCTCCCAGCGCCCCAGGTTCATTCCTCCTGTCCCACCGCCCGAGCGTCGCCGCTGCGGCTCCAGATCCGCAAGTTACGGTCTCCTCAACGGCCGTCACTGGGTCAACTGTCTCTCCAGTGACGTCTGGAGCAAAGCCCGCCCTCTGAGCTGCTGGCTGATGGGACATGCGCACTGAGTCGTCCGCTTGCTGCAGGAAAACGCGGTAGGGGATTTTCATGTCTACTGGAGCGGAGCACAAAGACGCAAATAAACAGGGAGACAGCGAATGGAGAGGAGCGGATGAAGAGGCGGACGCATACTATAAGGGTGAGGCCGGCGCCCACACAGGCAGTTGCAGGTGACGGCTTGAATTCATACTTCTCATCTGTCTCCACTGTGGAGAAACAGAGTGCAGCTGAAAGATTCTGGGAAGGGCCGGTGGAGTTCCAGGACAAATTACCATCAAAAGGAGGAGGTGCTTGAAGACAGGGCATTTTTGCACAGACAGAGGAAAACTTGCACAGACGGGCACAGCAGAGAGTGGGGTAGGCAGATACAGGCAAACACAAAGGGACGGTCAGATACATGATGAGACAGGAGCACGGACACGGACAGCGAAGCAGGCACTCCTGTAGCAATGAGTTTGGATTTTGATAACACTTTCTTGTGAATGCTGCTGATATGATGCTATGTACCTGTGATGCTGCTGGAAGTAAAATGTTCATTGCACCTGGGCATACATGTATTTGTGCACTTGCGCATGTGATAACAAAACCAGCACTGAATTTGAAAATTAATTTGAACAGAAAACCTGCCATAGAACAATACAGGGAGAGCGAGTGATATGAGATAGGCGGACTTTGTACTTGATGGACTGAGATACAGAGGGGTGAAGAACCAGGTAATTGAGAGAGATGAACACATGGTGACGAAACAGGCACGCGAAGATGCAGGAACACGCACAGACATAGGCATGCGCACTCACTGACAGAGGCAGGGTCTCTCACAGACAGAGGCAGGGACACTCAGTGACAGAGGCATGAACAATCACGGACAGAGGCATGTTCATTCACAGACAGAGGCATTGACACATTCAGGATCATGCATGGACAGAAGAAAGCATGCACAAAAGGAGAGAGAGCGCGAAAAGCAGGCAGACACAGGCATACCCAATTTGAGGGAAAAGTATCCACAGATCAGGGAAAGGGGAAACACCCCATATACAGAGGCTTGTGCACGCACACACAAATGGACAGAAAAAAACTACAAACCGTGGTAGTCACAAATAAATTCCGAAGCTGACGTTCTAAATGTCAAGAGGTGGATAACTTACAGGCAGGGCTAAGGCCACAGAGAAACATTCAGGAATATTGAGGAGCTGCAGATGCAGACACATTCAGCGGTAGGCAGAACTCCACACACAGACAGGTAGAGCACAAGAGGGAGAAATGAACTCTGAATAACAGAGACAGGGACACCCACTGACAAAACCAGGGGCACTCAATGACAGAGACAGGACCACTGAATGACAGAAGCAGACACACTCAGTGACAGAGGCAGGGAAATTGCCAGACAGAGGCAGGGACACTTATGAACAGAGGCAGGGACACTCAGTGACACATTCAGGAACATGAAATGACAAATGAAATCATGCACTGGCAGGGGAATGGAAGAGATAGAACGTCAGTCAGACACAAGTACACACAACTTTAGGAACAGTTACATACAGAGTCAGGGGCAGAAGCGGCACTCCACAGAGAGAGACAGGTACTCTCACCACAGATAAACAGACGAAATTGTAAACCACGTCAGTCACAAACAAATTCAGAGGCTGTCATTCTCAATGTCACTGGTGGAGCACATAAAGCCAGGTTCCTTCCCAATCAGGCACACATTCAGGAATATTCAGGAGATGCAGATGTAGACACATCAAAGGCAGGCATAACACCACACACAGAGAGGCACAGCACCATAGCGAGGATGAACACTGACAGACAGAAACAGGAACACTCAGAGACAGAGCCAGGGACATTCAGAGACAGAAGCAGAAACACTGTCTGACAGAGGCAGGGAAACTCACGGATAGAGGCAAGGGCACTGATGACCAGAAACAGGGACACTCAGAGATAGAGCCAGGGACAGTCAGAGACAGAAGCAGAAACACTGTCTGACAGAGGCAGGGGCACTGAAAGACAGAAGCAGGAATACTGATGGACAGAGGCAGGGACACTCACAGACAGAGGCAAGGACACTCAGGGAGAGAACCAGTAACACTCAGAAACAAGACACAGGGACCCCCAGAAAGAGAGCGGTAGGGACCTGCCCAGACAGAGGAAATCACAAACAGGCAGGCAGGCGAATGGGAGAGAGAGAGAAAAAAGCAGGCAGACAAAGGCACACACAATTTGAGGGACAAGTGTACAGAGAGTTAGGGGCCGGGAGGCACCCCACAGACACTCACACACAGATGTAGAGACATAACTGCAAACCATGTCAGTCACAAACAATTTCAGAGGCTGACACGCTCAGTGTCAGAGGTGGAGAACTGAAAAGCAGGGTCAAGGCCACAGAGACACATCCAGGAACATTCAGGCAGCTGCAGATGCAGGCACCGTCAGAGGCTTTCAGAACTCCACACATGGAGAGGCGCAGCACAAGAGTGAGACATCAACACTGACAAAGACAGGACACTGACTGACATAGGCAGGCACACTCACTGACAGAGGGAAGAATGCAAAGATGGAAGCAGGAACAATCATGGTCAAAAGAAATCATGCTCAGGCATTCAGAGAAAGGAAAAGAAAGAGAAAGGCAGGTAGACATAGGAACATACAATTTCAGGGACTAGTGTACACAGAGGCAACCGAAACACCCCATAGACAGAGGCAGAGACACAAATGGAGGGGCAGTAACACTCACAAGGAATGGGGCAGGAACACTCACAGGGAGGGAGCACGAACATTCAGAGAATGAAGCGGGAACACTCACAGGGAGAGGAGAACAACACTCACGGGGGGACAGGGACATTCAGGGATAGCGGCAGGAATATTCACAGGGATGGGCAGGAACACTCACAGGGAGGGGACAGGGACATCATAGGGAGTGGTTAGGAACTCACAGGGAGGGGGCAGAAACACAGGCAGGGGCACGAACACTCACAGCGAAGGGACAGGGACAATCACAGGGAGTGGTTAGCAACTCACAGTGAGGGGGCAGAAACACTCACAGGCAGGGAACGGGAACACTCATAGGGAGGGGGAAGGGACACTCATGGTGGGGGCAGGAACACTATTAGGGAGGAAGAAGGAACACTCACAGAGAGGGGTAGGAAACTCACAGGCAGTGTCAGGAACACACACAGGGAGGGGCAAGAACACTCACAGGGAGTGGACAGGGTCACTCACAGTGAGGCAGCAGGGATATTCACAGGGGGGCAGGAACACTTACGGAGGGAGGGTCATTCAAAGGGAAGTGGCTGGGACATATACAGGGAGAGACAGGATTACTCACAGGCTGGGCCAGGAACACTCATAGGGAATGGGCAGGGACAATCACAGGCAGGGCCAGGAACACTCACAGGGACGCGGCAGGGGCACACACAGGGAGGAACAGGATCACTCAAGGCAGGAGCAGGAACACACATGGAGGGGACAGAATCACTCACAGGGAGGGGACAGGTGAGGTTAATAAATAGCGACCGTACATATAATGAATATAGCTAATGAAAAAATACTACGCACGCAAGCCCCTGACTCAAGACCAGGTGGTTTGTCTGCAAACAATAAGTGTGAGGCCACCCTTAAAACAATAAGTGTGAGGTTTGTATGAAACAATGAGTATGATGGTTGTCTTTGAACCTTAGGCTTCCCAACTGAAATTGGTGTAACTACATTGTTTAAGTGTGTGAAAAGGACTGTATAAATTAATGTCTGTCCATCTGTATTGTGGAGACCTCCGATAAAGGCTCTATATGAGAGTTTGAGGAGAACTCTCCGGCAGTATACTGCTAATAAACGCGTTTTAACAGAATTAATCTGTGGCACTGTGCAGCAGACAGGAGTGGGAACTTAAAATCGAGACAACAATTTGGCGAGCCAGCTAGGAGTCCAAGACGAGGTTTCGGAAGCGGCATGAGTGATCGACGGGGGTAACGACTACCTGAGACGGAAGGGCTTGCAAGGAAAGATTCACCTTGATCCCTCTCAGGGAGTCGGACACCTGATCGATCCCTTCGCTTGTCGAATATCCTTTGACGGAATCCTCGCTAACCTGTCTGCGTGCCACATTAAGAGGCGTTCCGCTGTTCGAGTCCCCAGTTAGGTTCAGGTTCGGAGTTCCAGTCCCCAGTTAGTTTTGGGTTAGGGGTTCGAGTCACCATTTAGGTTGTTTTCGGGCTTCGAGTCCCCAGTTAGTTTCGTGTTTGGGGTTCGAGTCCCCAGTTTGGGGTTCTAAGTTTGTGAATTTTAAGGTTTTGAACTCTAAGTTTTGAGGTAAGTTCTCTGGTACTGCTACCCTGCCTTAGACCGGTTCGTAAGAGGGGAAATCCCCCACGGGATGGTCAGGAACCTGAACTCTGTGAAGGAAAGAGACCGATCTTACACGTAACCGCAGCTATTTGTACCGTACGATCGGGTAAAAAAGGGAAATGAAATATGGCCATTAGGGCAGAAAGGGCGATTTGGGAGCACAATACGGGGGAAAAATGGAAAACATTAATATCGACTTGGATAAAAACGGCCAAAGACCTAATAAATAGATATAAACAGAGTAGTTGGGAACATAATGCACGTAGAAGGGGGATTGGTGTATGTGATGAAAAAGGAAATCCGAAGAGTTGGGAAGTTCTGAAGTCTCGGTGTGGAGACCACGATGCTGAGAGAAAAAGAAGGGAGAGGGAAGGGGCAGATCAGAAAGATAAGGAAAAACGAAGGAATAAAAATTGATAAAATAAGGATAAAGTGGAGGTACCTCCCGACATGTCTGGCGTGCCCCTGTTGTTCCAAAGTAATAATACGGACGAAACTGAGGAGGATCGGATGGTCCGACCCACAGCCCCTATCTACGCCCCAATTACACTGCCGCCCCCATATAATACGACTAGTCCGCAAACTGTTCCTCTCTCACCACCAACAACAGCTGGCCAACTCCTGTCCCAAGGACAACTCCATGGCCCTATTGCGTCCCTAACTAGAAATCAGCTTAGACAGAGAGAAAGACCGCATACGAACGGCTCTAAGGCCACAGATAAGCGACAGAATTTTTTGGTAGGGGACAGACCTTTACTAGATCCTCAGCCGGACACCAATTATGACTCCGATTCTACCACTGTTAATAACGACCCTAAAGATCCCGGCGCACCACCTATGATGAATGTGGATAAAGGGTATCCAATGCACCCCAAAGGCCCAGAAGCCCCAGCAGACGGACCCCCTTACGCGCCATTACCGCCCCTCGTAATTACTCAGGACACATGGGACCCCAACAAACCGCACTGGCGAGCGTCAGGTCGACAGGATGTTACTTTTGCGGGGCACCTGATCACTGGCGGCGGAATTGCTCCCACAACCTCCAACGGCAGGTTAGACGCCCCAGAAAATGACGACCTGTTTCAACTCGCAACCCGTTTTCCGCCTGACTAGCTGTGGGAAATAAACATTACCTGTACCCTGCACTCACCGATAACCCGGACGAAAAACCTATCACCTCTAGTTCCTCAGGAGGCTAAAGAAATTTGGCTTGTCCCCTTTAACTCTCACCAACTTTTACCGATACACCATCGAAAGCATCCTATCAAGAAGCTGCAGAGAGTTGTGGACACAGCCCAGCGCATTACGGACACCAACCTCCCCTCTTTACCTCTTGTCTTTACCTCTCGTTGTCTTGGTGGAGCAGTCAGCATAATCAAAGACCTCACCCACCCGGCACATTCTCTCTTCTCGACTCTTCCATTGGGTAGAAGATACAGGAGCCTGAGGGCACGTACCACCAGACTTAAGGAAAGCTTCTTCCCCACAGTGATAAGACTATTGAACTGTTCCATGAAACAATGAGATGGACTATGATCTCTGACCTCATGACCTCACGATCTACCTTGTTGTGACCTTGCACCTTATTGCACTGCACTTTCTCTGTAGCTGTGACACTTTACTCTGTACTGTTATTGTTTATTTTCACCTGTTCTACATCAATGTACTTTGTACTAACTTGATGTAACTGCACTGTGTAATGAATTGACCTGTAATATCGGTTTGGAAGACAGGTTTTTCACTCTACCTCGGTACAAGTGAAAATAATAAACCATTAGCAATAGCAATACCAATTTCTTAGTTGAGGGAAAACCGATCGCCTTTATGATACGGGGGCCAATACCTCGACCCTCGAAGCTCCTTGTCTCACCCAGCACGATTTTAAACTGTCAACATCCACACTTTCATTGAGCAGGTAAGAAGGGCACAGCAGTTTTATTTCGACTACCGACTGAATCGTGGAATCAGTCGGGCTTGATGTTCCTTCACATTGCCCTGTCAGTTAATGAGGGTCATAAACCGAAGAAGCTGGGATTCCCAGCCCACCCACTTGAGGTAAAGGCAGACACAGGCCTTAAAGGAGTTCCTCAGATACTGGCAGAAGGGACCCTGGCTTATTTTCTCACCCCTTCTTTCCGTGACAAGCTGGTTTCGCTACCATCAGCCCCATTACTCCCCTTGGATGAGCCCACCCCCAGATTCATGGGCCGCGTCCCACCCCAGTGACCCCAGTCCAAATCCGTGTAAGACCGGGAGCACAATTACCTTCCCTCCCACAGTACCCCCTTAGGAGAGAGGCAGTTAACGGAATAACCCATTTAATAGATTCATTCTGCAAACAGGGCATCCTGGTTCCTTGCCAATCGTCCTGCAACAGCCAGTGGTTGTTTATTCTTCCCATACCGTAAAAGCACTCCTGACCTCCCATCAGACTCAACACCTTACCCAGGCCCGCTTAAACTGATACAAGGTAACGCTCCTGAATAACCCACTTTTAGCTTATGTAAAGAACCTCCTCCAAGCCAGCCATACTCCTCCCTAACAAATTGGCCATCATTAATTGCTCGCCTCACTTCTCAGAAACACAGGGCAATATCAGGGCAGACGCAGAGGCTAAATTGGCAGCACACCAGGGGTCGATAAATCATTTCGACTGCGGAAAACAGGCAGTTGCTTGCAAGCCAACAAAGACACGCAGGACACCCCAGATATGGTCACTGTGCAGCACTTACAACGGGACTCCCCTGACTCAGAAAAACAAGTATGGAAGGCGTACGGGTGTACACACTCTGCGCCACATGACCTCTGGACTACTCCAGTAGGTCAGGTATGTATACCTGATTCCTTGTTGCCGATGCTTCTTGACTGTCTTCTTTCTGATACCTACCTTGGCAAGCAGGGAATGAGTAACATTTTACCTCGTACCTGGTGGCACCCCAGATTTGTGGAAACAGCACAAGGCAAAATACGATGCTGTTTTATATGCCAACAAACCAATGCTGAGAAAGGGGTGAGGTGTACCCCAGGCAAAAAAGACCCTATCCAGGTGGTCCTTTTAAAAGTATACACCTTGATTTTATAGAATTACCGCGTGTACATTGTTATAAGTAATGTCTCATTATTGTTGATGTAGTTAGTAGATGGATTGAAGCTTTTCCAACCACCAACAGTATGACCTCAACGGTGGTGAAGTTATTGCTTGCAGAGATTATACCAAGGTTTGGGGTATCCCGACAGATAAGTTCAGACAATGGTCCCCACTTCACAGGGAGAATAAAAAAAAGAAGTTGTGCGAGGCACTGCAGATCGAACATCAGTTCGATTGCACCTACCACCCTCAGGCAGCGGGTGGAGTAGAAAGAGCTAACAGAGCCCTGAAGAATAAATGAACTAAATTAGTATCAGAGAGAGGTCTAAATTGGCTGAAGGTTCTCCCCTTCGCAATATACCACATGATAATTACCCTCCCTCTCCTCCCCCCCCCCCCGCTTCTTAACATCATGGGGGTGAACTACAAAGGTATTTCAGACAACTTACGTCCTCTCTAAAGCTTCTTTATTCACAGGTGGAGAACGCCTTTAAACCACTGGAAGGACAGAACGCGGAACTGCCTGACCTGGACATCGGAGATTCGGTACTGGTACGAGATTGGGAGAGCCCTAAACTGGGACCTCGACGGAAGGGGCCCTTCAGAACCTACTTAAAACTCCTACAGTTGTGAAAGTACTGGTCCAGGTACGCTGGATTCATCTGAGTGACTGTAAATGATGTTCGAAGGAGAAAAAATGATGTTTCTTAGATTTGGACTCCTTACCATGACCGGTACTCTTGTGTGGGCGTTAGAGGATAATTTGTTTTACAATGCACATTTGCAACTACATGAAAATCGCACCGTTAGTTACCCCTTGGCAGAATCAGTGGAAGGTCTTTTTGTTGCCACACCAAGCTGGAGCCCCAGGGCTCTCTTAAAATATGAATACACAAAAACAATGTGCAATGGGAAGAAGGGAACCTACGGGAGGGTGCTGCCGGGTAAATTCTTGCAGAGAACCATAACAGATACCAGTAGCACACGAGCCACCAGTCCTTCTCCTGCTGCTTCAACGGTAAATGATGGGGTTGTGCGATAGCTATCGTACAGCACACGATATCATGTGCCACCACCTCTTATACAGAGAGAATATGTGGATTTAGTGGGGATGGTTTAGGTGTGAGTGTGCCGCCACGAGGTGTGTTAAATTACTTGCAGGGGAGTGATGGGTTTGTGGGGAAGGGAACTGAACCCATGTGAAATTGTCTAATGTCACTTTAGAACGTGTAACCAGGGAAAACTTACCTGAGAATGCATGGGAGAAATGTTGTTGGAATCTCTTGGTATTCTCAGATGCCTAGTCCACAGCAATCGGGTAATGTAACATGTTACCGGGTTAAGGAAAGGTATGTGTTCCTCTTCATTTTTACTTACACTACTGCCACCCCCACTCTGCCAGCCTAGTTTGCAATAGGAACGATCGGGCCGGTCACGGTCCCCTGCCCCCAGATGGCTCATGTCCGACGAAGACTTATGGTGCGGTCAGTTAGTGAGGAGTTCTGTGAGGACTGGAGGAATCCTATTACGTTGGGATCTCCCTTATCGTCATGAGGCTTTGGGTTTCTGAGTAGTCTCTCTCGGAGTGGGGGGTTCGGCATGAACTATAGCCGCTAAAAACAGGAACTACCTTATTTGTGGACTGGCCGTGCTGGGAACTGTACGATGAAGGGCCTGGAGGCACTGAACAAGGAATTGGCGGAGCTTCGACTTTATGCCCAGCAGACCCGGTATGCTGTGGACTACCAGTTGGCTCAGCAAGGAGGAGTATGTGCCATAGTAGCGGACAAATGTGTCACCAATGTTAGAGATGAGTCCTACAACATTTCCCATGTCATACAGGACATTCAGAAGCCAGTAGATAGCTTCAGGCAGGGACTTACAGGAGTGGAGGTTTGGTTGGGGTGGCTACAAAGAGTATCGTGAGCATCGTACCTGCTGCATGGACCATCAGGGTAATGGTTATTATGATAGTGTGCTGCGGGGTGCTGGCCTGTTTAAATACTTGTTGCAAGATCCTGATTAATAAACTTTCGGCCCCGTTCTCAGTGACGCTATTACAGCGCCAGCTATCGGGGTTCGATTCCCTTCGCTGTCTGTCAGGAGTTTGTACGTTCTCCCGTGACTGCGTGGGTTTCCTCCGGGTGTTCCAGTTTCCTCCCACGTTGAAAGGACGTACGGGTAGGTTAATTTGGGTTTAAAATGGGCGGCGTGGACTTGTTGGGCCGGAAGAGCCTGTTACCAAGCTGTACATATTTTTTTTTTAAAAAATCATGAAATAATAACAGGAGGGAATGAGGAAGTAAAGGGTTAAGAAGCTGTAACTGTTCATATAACTGATGGAAAAATACCTCGCAAGCAAGAGCAAACAAGCTACTGACTCAGGGCTAGGTGATATTTACTGTGTCTGGAACCTTGGTTGTAAACTAATTATACCAGACAATAAGGGTGATGGGTGCAATAAACAGCGAATGGGGAGCTTGTCCTAAACAATGAGGGTGATACCTATCTTTGAATCTCTTGATTGTAAATCAATTATACCGAACAATAAGTGTGATGTCTATCATTGGATCTCTGAGGCCTGACCGAAACTCGCGGAGCCGCATTCATTAAGTGTGCGTGACAATATCTGCATAAAATATTGTCTGGTCCCTTGTACTGTGGAGACCTCGAGTAGCGACTCTGAACGAGTGCTAATGAGACCTCTCGCTAGCGGTATACTGCTAATAAACGCTTTATTTAATGAATCAACTTGGTAACACTGTGTTACTTTGCAGCAGACAGGAGTGGGAACTTAAAATCGGGACGACGCTTCAAAGGCGAAATTTTGAAGATGCAGAGTTTGCATCTTCCTGCCAGAATTAAAGGCAAAGTTATAAAACATAGGGAACCTTGGTTTTCAAGCGATATTGGCGATCTGGTTAAGAAAAAGAGAGAGGTGTATAGTTGGTATAAGCAACTGGGAACAAATGAGGTACTTGAAGAGTATATAAAATGTAAGAAAATACTAAAGAAGGAAATCAGGAAGGCAAAAAGGAGACGAGGTTGCTTTGGCAGATAATGTGAAGGTAAACCCGAAGGGTTTCTACAAGTATATTAAGAGTAAAAGGCTAGCAAGGGACAATATTGGTTCCCCAGAAGATCAGAGTGGTGGCTGTGTGTGGAGGCTCAGGAGATGGGGGAGATCTAGAACAGTTTTATTGCATCAGTATGTACTCAGGAGACTGGCATAGTGTACATAGAAAGACGGGAAAAAGCTGTCGTGTAATGAAACACGTAGAAATAAAAGAGGAGGAGGTGCTTGCTGCCTTACAGCGAATTAAGGTAGATAAATCCCCCGGGCCTGACAAGATATTTCCTCGGACTTTGAGAGAGACGAGTGTAGAAATTGCAGCGGACCTGGCAGATATATTTAAAAAGTACTCAGCCTCGGGTGCGGTGCCGAAGGACTGGAGGGTAGTTCATGTTGTTCTGTTGTTTGAAAAAAGGCTCTAAAATTAAACCAGGTAAATACAAGCCGGTGAGCCTGAAATCAGTAGTAGGTAAATTATTGGAAGGTGTTCTGACTGATGGGATATACAAGTATTTGGAAAACCAAAGGATGATTAAGGAAAGTCAGCATGGCTTTGTGCGTGGTAGATCGTGTTTAACGAATCTTGTGGAGTTTACTGAGGATGTTACCAGGAAAGTAGATGAAGGAAAGGCTGTGGATGTTGTCTACATGGACTTTAGTAAGGCCTTTGACAAGGTCCTAATGGAAGGTTAGTTTAGAAGGTTCAGACATTTGGTTTACATGGAGAGGTTGTAAAATGGATACGAAATTGGCTGTTTTGGGAGAACACAGAGAGTGGTAGTGCATGATTATTTCTCAGACTGGAGGACTGTGACTAGTGGTGTGCCTCAGGGATCTGTGCTGGGGCCATTGTTGTTTGTTGTCTATATCAAGGTTCGACATGATAATGTGGAAAATTGGATCAGCAAGTTTGCTGATGACACTAAGATTGGAGGCGCTGTGGACAGCGAGAAAAGCTTTCAACGCTTTAGGAGGGATTTGGACCAACTGGAAAAATGGGCCAGAAAATGGCAGATGAAATTTAAAGCAGTTGCATTAAAGTGTTGCATTTTGGATGGAGAAATCAAGGTAGGACATACGCAGTAAATGTTAGGAGAAAATTGTAGAGTAAATGTTAAATTGTAAACTGAGGAGTGCGGAGGAACAAAGGGATCTGGGAGTTCAGATCCATGATTCCCTGAAAGTGGCGTCACAGGTATACGGGTTTGTAAAGAAGGCTATTGGCTTTCTGGCATTCATAAATCAAAGTATCAAGTATAGGAGTTGGGATGTTATGGTGAGGTTTTTTAAGACATTAGTGAGGCCAAATTTGGAATATCGTGTGCATTTCTGGTCACCTAACTATAGGAAGGATATCAGTAAGATAGAAAGAGTGCAGAGATTTACTAAAATGTTGCCGCGTCCTCAGGAGTTCAGTTACGGGGAAAGGTTGAATAGGTTAGGACTTTATTCCTTGGAGCGTCGAAGAATGAGGGGACATTTCATTGAGGTTTACAAAATTATGAGGGGTATAGACAGACTAAATGCGAGTAGGCTCTTTCCACCTAGATTAGGAGAGATAGGTACAAGAGGACATGGCTTCACGGTGAAAGGGGAAAGGTTGAAGGGGAACATTAGGAGGAACTTCTTCACAGAGAGTGGTGGGAGTGTGGAACGGGCTGCCATCGGATGTGGTAAATGCGGGCTCACTCTTACGTTTTAACAATACATTGGATAGATACATTGACAGGAGAGGTCTGGAGGGTTATGGAATGGGTGCCAGGTAAATGGGCATGGCGGGATAAAGTTTCGGCGCAGACCAGATGGGCCAAATGGCCGTTTTATGTGCTGTAGAGATCTATGTCTCTGTGGTTCTATTTTCCGTTCTAAATTAGATGATCTCACATTTATTAACATTGTACTCCACATGGCAGACCCTTGCCTGCACAATATTACCTCGATGTGCTTTATGTCGTGAAATGATCCACATGGATGGCCTGTAAAACAAAGTTTTTCACTGTGACCTGGTATATCTGAGAATAATAAACCAATGACCAATTACCAATCCAAGGAGAGATGCAGGTTGTGCACGGAAACATGCGTCAAACAACGGGATTCAAAATTATCATGGGCACGGTTATACTTTTACAATGGGAGAGACTGGAAGATCGGCAGTGTGTCTACAGATAATATTTGCACCTCAGAAAGACACTCCTGTACAGATGATCCCATCAGAATGATAACTAAAGGTCGGCAGAGAGACTCGCTGGAAAAGTGGTCACTCAAAGCTTGTGACATGCTTATTGGTACCTTGTGACTTGAATATTTAACCCCATTATATTTCCCACCGTTATCCTCACGATAGAGATTATTATAAAATATGGACTAGAAGCAGAAATTGATGGAAGAAGTCATCCTGTAAAGAATAATATGTGCGGTAAAAATTAGCACCCATCTTCAGAACAGGGTCAAGAGTGTAATGGCGCCTCTTTTCAAATCAGATATTGGGGGGATGGGTGTAAGGCAAAACGATATGGAGGTTTATTAAGACAGATTAAACTCTGTTCCTCTAATTTATCTTGTGCTTCACGGTAGTGGTGGAGTTTTCCCTATGCAGAAAAAATATTCGAAATGTCAGTGGATTAAAAATTGAAGTGTTAAACAACTAGAAGCTGGGGATCAACTCAGCGGACTGAGCGCATGTGTTCCGCATAGCGATCACCCACATTGCGTTTAGTTTCTCTAATGTAGGAGAGACAACATTGTGAACACCGAATGCAGTGCATTAGACTGGAAGAAATGCAAGTGAATCGCTGCTTCAGTCTGTTGCATAAGTAGGAAATGAACAAATGCAAATCCTTTAACTTACACTCAACATTGCAGTTACACATAACCTCTGCCCGTCGTATCAGGTACACCTGCTATGGAGAAATATCTTCCAATACGACTCATGTATTCAGCTCATAATTTTGTAAATATCGATGCAAACCCCTTATGATCCTGCGCTTCAAGGAAACAACCCAAGCTCCCCTCCTGATATATAAAATCCTCTATCGTGTGCATCTTCCTGGTGAATCTCCTCTACATCCTTCCAGTGCAATCACTTTCTTCTCTTTTTTTCTGGGAACCAGAAAGGTTACTCCAGTCTAACTCTTAATTTATGTTATTGTGTCATGATCTTCCCTGCGAATGAAGGCAAGTATAGGGTACAAGTACATTGAACACCCCATTATCGAACTACATTGGTACCTTCAGGATTCCTTGGAACTTCCATGACCGTGTCTTTCTCTTCATCAGCACTCCTGAGAACCCCATTGTGAATATTGTGGCATTACTTCTTCATGAAATGTAATCAGCACGTTCATCAATATTGAAGTCCACCTGCCCTTGCTCTGCCCATCTTACAAACTGATAAATTTCATCACTTCAACGACGACCAATTGGCTTATTGTCGTCACACGTACAGAGGTACAATAAAGGGTTTTGTTTGCTTGCACACCAGACAGATCGTTCTATTCATAAGCACATCGAGGTCGTTCAAAAGGAGAAACAACAACAGAATGTGGCATTTCAGCTGCGGGAGAGTGCAATTCAAATGGTTAAATAGGTCAAATAAGACTATCTGCCTCACTATAAACTACGTCAATAATTGTGTTCATTTGAAAAACTTTGAGATATGCATCAAATGGTTGGAGCAAACGCGATTATCGGAGATGCTCTATCATTTTAAATATATGCACCAATTCCAGGGTCTTGTATATGGTGGTAAATTTAGGTTCTTTCACTGATGTGGCTTTTGATAGGAGCTAGTTTATTATTTCAGCGACTACGTGCATCTCAATTGCTTTTACGGGTTGCATTCGTTCAGCATCTGGGCAGGACTGGATACTCCATTCGCCTGAGACTGTTCAGGTAAAGACGGTGACATAAAATTCACCCGTTCTTTTTTACTTTCTATTAGAGTGATCTCTATGATATCTAATTGAAGACAATTCCACAGCGCAACAGAACATCCTTTTGAGGACATTGTGGTATTGGAGTTTGATTATAGGTTCGCTGAAGAAGAGTAATGGACAACGTCAACAAGAATAAAAAATGAAATCGCGATGGAACGGAACGGAACGGAAACACAACAGAGTATAAATTAATGGCCGTGGAGATGTATCGGCTCAGAGATTGCTTCAGTGAGATCACGGGCAGCTGGAAGACAGACTGATTCTCACACAACATACTTGCCGAATTTGACAGTGTCAGGAAAATATGTTACTTGAGCATTGCCGTTATTGGTGTTCCTGGTAAGAATATAGGCAAAGTAACATTTACAATTTTGTCTGCGTGGTGTTTGGCTTCGTACAGCAACCGACAGCGCAGTGATGCAGGTATATCACTGAGTGCTGTACAGACATCGGTCGTAAGTTTCCTGTTCGTTCACAATTTCCTTTTCACTTTCGTCTGTGGCCTCCGCTGTTCATAAACAGACAGTTGAAACCGATGCAGAGTAGAATAAGGGGGAGACGGATTGATTTTTTTTGATAGCACGCATTTTGATTTATCAATTCAATTGTACAGTCAAATGAAACTCCGATTATCCAGCGTGCTCTGACCTTTCCAGGCGATTTGCTGTTGTACTTCATCAATACCACAACAGGCTTTAAATTCAATTTTTAAAGAGGTACCAGAGCATTTTAAGAAATTACCCAGCAGGTTTGAAGTGAGCGAAGGAACGGAAACCCAGTGAGATTCAGAGAAGCACGGATAACTTCACGTTTCAGGCAGATGTCGAAATATCGGCAAATCCGAACATTCAAATGAGGTCCTGTGTGGGTTTTTGTTCAGCAGGGTTTGATTCCACACGCTATTACCCGTGAAGTGAAGAGGCAGTTAAGAGCCAACGTTGTGGTCTGTGGAGTCCGTTTGTCGGCAGACGCGGGAAAGGACGGGGAATGTTCCACTCTGGCTAAACAAGCAACACTCCATTCAGAATAATTCTGCAGTAATTCAGAATAACCCCGAAAAGAGGCAGGTGTTTGAATTATCTGCACCGACTTTCGACTGGAAATTGAACACGTTAATCACTCGTGTGGAATATACGTGAAACACTCAGCGGATCAGGCAGCATGTGTGGAAAGCGAAAAGGGAACGTATCTGATCTGGGACCCTTCAACACAGGTGATGCCGTGTCCAAGGATCACATCTCAAGGACAGAGGCCGGCACCCGACGGTCGACCCTCGGAGTTACACTTCCTTTACCCTTTCGTTAGCAGATGTTGACTCAAGACATCTGTCACGGGGAGATTGCGCTCACTGTGAGCCGGTATCCGGGCTGCAAAACCCAATTGTTTTTGACTGAAAACTACACTGCTTATAAGGAGCAAAGCGCACACATGGCTCAAAACGTAACAACGATTAAAGCAAGTAGTTTTTTATTAATATTCAGTGGTGTTCATACCGCTGGGTATCGTTTCCCTTCCTTTGAATCTGGGTCTTGTGTATAATGGAATAGATGGGCGGTGTACCAGTAAGTTCCGTTACTCCAGTAGGTTTCGGGCATTGGTGATGTCGAACAGATTGTCTCGACCGTTCGACGTCATTCTGTCAATTACACAACAGATTGTCGAGAATATTTGAAGAAGATGATACACAGTGGCATAAATTTGTTTCTCTTTTCTTGTTTACCCCCTAAATCCAAAGAGAGCACGGAAAACAGTACCAAATCAGTATCAAGGAAGTTGGTTGAAAGGGAAACAAGGACAAGCCATGGAACTACAGGCTGGTCGGCCTAATATCAGTAGTGGGGAATTTACTGGAAGGAGTTCTGAGGGACAGAGTCCACCAACATTTGGAATGAAAGAGCCTGATCAGGATTCAGCCATGTTTTGTGTTTTGGAAGTCGTGCTTGTCCAAATATGTAGGAGCTTTTGAACAGGTAACCAAAATGGCAGATGATGGTGGGGGAGTGGGTGTTGTCTATTTTGGCTGCAGCAAGGCCTTCCACAAGGTTCCGCACGGTTGGCTGATCTGGAAGGATTAGTAGCATGGAATCCAGGGAAAGCTGGTTTGGTGGATTTAACTTTGGCTCGAGTAAGGAAACAGAGGGTGGTGGTTGAAGGCTGATTCTTGGAATGGTGGCTAGTGCTTAGTGGGGTGCCGCGGTGTTCGGTATTGGGACTTATTTTATTTGTTATTCATGGAGATGATTTGGACGCAAATGCACAACGATATCATTTAAGAAGCAATGGATAGCTACGTGGAGGGGCAGAGCTGGGAGGGACAAGGGCCAAATAAATAATTTGGGACTGGGTGACTAGACTCTGTGTCCGGCATGGACACTTTGCTCAGAAGGGCCTGTATCCGTGCTGTGTTGCTCTGTGACTCCGTGGCTCCATGACGCACGGCCAATAGAAGTTGCGGAGTTTGAAAGAAGCGCAGCGACCAGGACCCCGGTGGGTGAGGGAAACGCGGGAACCCGGGAGTCAGGGAGTAGACGGAGACAACGTTTCCGGTGAAACATTAAATAGAGAGGGAGCGGTGGTACCGGGGCTCCGGAAGATGTGGTGTGTGCTTGAACCCGGCTGGAAGGGAACGCGACAATCACTATCATTGAGCAAGGAGCGGAGCATTCCTGTTCCACGAATTGTCGGATAGCCGATGATGGGAATTGTAATATGATTTCTACAAAGTCCCCGCGGCGATCTGTTCAAAATGCCTCTGTCCAAGACCCTACTGCTCTCCCGGTACCGTTCCCTTTTTTCACCAATACGCGCGTTTCCGACGTCTGCGATTCGCGTTTCACACATTTTGTACCTCAAGAACTGTGCTGTTCTCAAACCAAAGTGCGACTGTTGTAAATTGCCCCTGTGCTCCCTGCCCTGAGACCCACAGAGTGGTAAGTAAATAATTTCCGGCATTCTTTACTCTGTTCTCCCAGTGAATTCCCTGGCGATTGTGATCCTATCCCGGGGAAAGTTCGGCCTCTCCATCTGCACCACTCGCTACCTGGTGGCCATGGCAACGGCGGATCTACTGAACATCATCACTGACGTCATGCTGTGGCGGATCAATTACTATTCTTTCCCTGGGGCTTCCCTGGACATCACTCCCGTGTGCAATGTTAACTCTTCCCTGGGATTCGCAGCCATCGACTGTTCTGTCTGGGTCACCGTAACTTTTATCTTTGATCGGTTTTTGGTCTTCTGTTGACAGAAGATGAAAACAAAATATTGCACCGGCAAAACTGCTGCTGTGGTTTTCACATCAACCGGCGTTCTGTTCTATTTGAAAAAAATTCCCCTCCTTCTTTATATATCAACCCATGAGGGTCATCGACAATGTACCCTTGGACTGTATTCAGAAGCCGAACCTGAAAACGTATACCGGATGGATGGTATATATTTGGATGGATTCCATTTTAACGCCTTTGATCGCATTCGTATTCATCCTGTTGCTCAACCGTCCGACAATCAGACACATTTTAGTAGCCAGCCATGTCCGTAAGGGGCTGAGGGGTCAGAACAAGACGGAGAAGCGCAGGGACCAGGAGATAGAGAGCAGGAGGAGGTCTGTGATCTTACTCTTCAGTATATCTGGCAGCTTCATCTTCCTGTGGTCACTGAATGTTGTCGATTTTCTTTATAGCACCATTGCAGGAGTGGATCTCATTAATTTCACCAATTCCCAATATATTTGAGAACACTCCGGTAACATGCTGCTGACTTTAAGTTGCTGCACCAACACGTTTATTAATGGGGTATATCCATTCACCTTAATTATTCAATTTATAAATAAATAAAATATCTGAGTTCCACCCAGGGACCGGTCGCCGAGAGAGGCACACAACACGGGAACAGACCCCTCGGCACAAGTGGGCCGCGTCCACCAGCAACAACGCTTTTTTAAACTAACCCCCCCCCCATATTTTATTTCCTTCACATTCCCGTTGGTACTCCATTCCCTTCCGTTCCCCTTTCTACAAGCCACCTACATACCAATGTCAATGTATATCGGTCAATGGTCCCATCAACCGGTGGATATTGGGGATGGAGAGCTAACGGAGTACGCAGCGGAAACACACGCAGTCACAGGGAGAAGGTGTTGACTTCACACAAACCGCACCGGCGGTCTGGATGGTGCCTGGGTCACGGCAGCGGTGCGCAGCAGCTCCGCGGAGAGTCTTGTCTGATTGGATACAACACCGGCACGTCCTTCAACATCTTCCTTCCTGCCAGCATCTACGTGTACATAGATTACGATTTCTACTGTCGAGTGACCATGAGTCCAGTGAGTTGGAGTCAACTTTATGACGTGTTCAAATGTACAGGGAATGTCTCCCCAAGGTGCAGTCATAATCTGCAGAAACTCTGTAGCTCCATGACAATATACCAGATTCTAAAATGCGACACTGTTCGCCGAAGAAGGCACATGTCAGTTGCCGGCAAGATAGTGAAGGAAATTTTAGGGGACAAGACATTTACATTTAGAGTGGCAGGAATTAATTGAAGATAGCTAGGATGGCTTTGTGAGGAAGCAGTGCTGTCTCATTAATTTGATTGAGTGTTCTGAGGAGGTAACAAAGCAGTTTAATGAATGCAGCGCGGGAATGTTGTATCCAGGCAATTGAGAAATGGCTTTGCAACGAATCTTATATTTATCCATCAAGTCAAATGACATCCAATAAGATAATAAAACTTTCGTCTATGGGAGCAGAGTTTGGCCTTTCCGCCCATCTGGTCTGCTCTGCCATTCATGGTTGATCGGTTTCTCAACCTTAATCTCCCTCCTTCTCCCAGTAACCATAGTCCCGTTACCCATCAAGAACCAATCAATCTCCGCTCTAATCTGCCCAATGACAGCTGTCTGTGTCAATAAATTCCACAGATTCTCCATTCTCTTCCTGAAGAAAATCCACGTCATCACAGTTCTGAAGGAACATCCCTCTCGTCGGAGGCTGTGCGCTCTGATCAGAGACTCTCCTTTCAGTATCCGGTAAGTTTCAATGAGAACCAACCTCATCCTACTGAACTCCCTCCAGCACAGGGTGAAGGACATCTAACGCTCCTCAAACGTTAAGCCTTTCTGAACAATTATCATTCTTGTGTACCTGTACTGCATACCTTCCAGGTCCAGCACATACTTGCTTCGAAACGGGACCTAAAACTTCTCACCATGTGCCAAGTGCCGTGTGACCAACCCTTTCTAAAGCCTCAGCAATGCATCGTTGGTTTTGTTGTTCTGGTCCTCTCGAAATAAACGCCAACATTGCACTTGTCTTCTTTGCTACCGATTCAGATTGCAAGTTAACCTTGAGGGAATCCTGAACCAGGACTCCCAACTCCCAATAAATGCTAAATTTCTGAATTATCGCCCCATGCAGAAAATAGCCAACAAATTCTATCTTACAAAGTGCATAACCCCATAGTTCCATGCGCTGTATTCCATCTGTCACTCTGTTCCAACTCTCCGAACCTGTCCAAGCCGATATGCAGACGCCTTGCCTGCGCGAAACCACCTCTCCCTCCACTTATCTTGGTATCGTTTCCACACTTGGCAACAATTTCATAAGTTCCTTCATCCTAATCGTTAACCTACAAAGTGAGAAGGTGCAGTCCGTACACTGACCACTGCGGAACTCCACCAGTCACAGGCAGCCATCCTGAAAACTATCACTTCTTCTCCACACTCTGACTTCTGCCAGTCAGCCAATCTTCTGTCCATGCTGGTACCTTGCCTGTAACATTATGGGTTCGTATATTGTTTCGCCACCTTGTGCGCGGCACCTTGTCAAACGGTTCTGAAAATCCAAGTAAATGACATCCAACGACTCTCCTTTGTCTAACCTGCTTGTTACCTGCTCAAGGAATTCCAACAAATTTGTCGTGCAAGATCTTCCCTGAAGGAAACCCTGCTGACTTCGTCCTATTTGATCAAATACTTCGAAATTTCATTTTTGATATTGGACTCTGTAATCTCACTAACCACCAAGGTCAGGCTTAATGGCCAATAATTTTCTGCCGTTTGATTCCCTCCCTTGTGTCAGCGGTGTCACAATTGCGATTGTCCATTCCTCAGGGACGCTGGCGAACTGCAGTGATTCCTGAAAGATCTCTACTAATGTCTCCACAATACCCTCAGCGACCTCTTTCAGAGCACTGAGGTGTCGTCCATGCACCTGGTGTCTTACCTCCCCAGCACTTCTCCACAGTAGAAGGGTCAGGGCCCTGGGGAGTGTTATGCAAGTGTGCAATTTTATCGTTCGCTGAAAGCGGCGTCACAGGTGGACAGGGTGGTGAAGAAGGCGTTTGACACGCTAGCTTTCATCAGCCGGGATAATGTGCACAGGAGTTGGGAAGTTATGTTGCAGATATTTCAGACGTTGATGAGGCCGCACTTGGAATATTGTGTCCCGTTTTGACCGCACTATTATAGGAAAGATGTTACCTTCTATAAAGAGTGCGGAAAAGTTTTACCTTGTCTGGACTTGGGGGCATGAGAATCAAAGTGAGGTTGAGTGGACTTGGACTTCATCCACTGGAATGTCGGAGATTGAGGGGTGACCTGAGAGAGGGATATCAGGTCATGAGGAGACATAGACAGGGTGAAAGTACATGGTATTTTTTCCCAGAGAGGGGGTGCTAACAACAAGAGGGCCTAGGTTTAATATCAGAGGAGAGAGATTTAAAAGGGACATCAGTGGCAGCTGCTTCAGCCCCAGCATGGTCTGTTAATGGATTGAGCTCCAATGGTGGCAGAGCCGAACTCGTTCGCAACGTTTAAAAGCAATTTAGACAAGTACACAGAGAAGGCAGTTTCAGCAGGCAGTGGGCCAAACGCGGGCGGATATGACGAGCTCTCTGGGCCACACTGCTGGCATGGACCAGTTGGGCCAAAGAGCCTGATTCCGTGATGTGTGACTCTATGAGGGGTTTAAAGGGGATTTGAGGGGGTATTTTGTCACTCAAGGTGGACGGGGATAGCGGAGAGCGGAGACCCAGTGGGTGGAGGGAATATCCTTTTACAGTATTCGGGGATTCAAGAAGAAGAGGGCGTTGGCTGAAGATGATACAAAAGAGTTTCAAAGGGAATCGGAGAGGAACGTTTATCTACCCACGGAAGGGTTTTGTATCTGCCACAGTGGACGACGGAGTCAGAGGCAATCACTGCATTTAAGAGGCATTCAGACAGGCACTTCAGTAGACAAGGCACCGAAGGATATGGATGCTTATGGGATAAGTGCATTCCCCGGTTCCTCCTCCCTGTACAACCACCAAATCCCCGCTCCCCTGTCCAAACACCAAGTCTCCGGTTCCCTCTCCCCGTCCACCCACCGTGTCCCACTTTCATCCTCCCGGTACACCCACCGAGTCTCCGGTTCCCGATCCATGGCCTCCTTCTGTGCCCCCGTTTCCCCCGCTCTGTACACACACCGACTCCCGGTTGCCACTCAGCATCGACCCACCGAGACCCCAGATCCCCCACCCCGTCCACGCACCGTCTCCGGTACCCTCTGCCTGTTCACCCTCAAAGAGTCCCCGGTTCCCTCTTACGGTCCTCCCAACAAGTCTCTGATCCCGCTCCCGAACCTCACTCCGGCTCTCCGGTTCCAGCTCGCCAGACCAGCCTCTGATACCCGCTTCCTTCCGCTCTACCGACTCCGGTTCCAGCTCCCGCTCCACCTACAGAGTCTCTGATCGCAGCTCCCCCTCCGCCAAACGAATCTCCCGTTACCGCACCCCGTTCACCCACCGAATCTTCAGTTCCCTCTCCCCGTCCACCCTAAGAATTCCCCGTTACCGCGCCCCATCCACTCACGGAGTCTCCCCTTCCAGCTCCTCGTACAGCCACGGATTCTCTAATCCAGCTCCCAATTTTTCCAGCTTGCCTCTGGTACTCGGTGCCCGTCCACCCTCCGCTTCCCGCTTTCATTAAACTCTCCAGTTCTGTTTTAGTTCTTTCCTTGAAATTTTTCTTCTGCTTCCTACGAACCGTCGACCAAGATAACTGAACAAATCGTAATTGCACTGTGCAACGTAATACTACCAAAGTAAATTGAAAGGTCGCTGGGGAATTAATAGAAAAACTTGCAATTGCCCAGGAATTCTGGGAGTGTCAAAACAGCGACCGTACGAACTCCGCGGGTCAGGCACAGTCGATGGAGCGAAATGGACATCGACATCTGGCTGAAGATGATGGAATCTGATGGGAGAGGAAGGTTGCTTGGAACCAAATCAGGGAGGTGGGGAGGGCAGGTGGTAAGAGTGGGGGTGGGGAGTAGGAGCAGTGGGAGGAGTGTGTGGGAGATGGGCCAATGGAGAGTGTGGCAGAGGGAGAAGAAACAGGGTGATGTGCGCTGGGGTGGGTGTAGGAACAACTGGGTGGATGAGGGGGAGAGGGAATTGGGGCCGAGGGAGGAGCAGTTGACCTGAGGCTGGGGAATTCAATGTTCATGCTATGGTGCTGGGGACTCCCCAGGCGGAATATAAGCGGATGTTGCTCGGCTTTGTGTTTAGCCTCGCTCTGGCAGAGAAAGAGGCCGCGGACAGACACGTCGGTGTGGGGAATGGGAAGGAGAAAACAAATAGCTTGCAACCGGGAGCTCCAGACGGCCATGGATGAAGTAACACGGGTGTTCGGCGAAGCCGCTTCCCAGTACTGTGCCTGGTCTCACCGACATAGAAGGGGCCACGTCACGTGTGATTTGAGAGGCTGCGGGAAGTGAAGGAAGAGTTGGATTAGTGTGTGTGAGATATTAGACGTTGTAGACAGAGCGGGACCGTGGTATTACACTGGGTGGGGTATTAAACTGTGTAGAGATTGATATTGGACAGAATGGGATACCACAGGGTGTAGCGAACATGCAGTAAAATTAGACTGTGTGGGATATTAATTGGTGTTTGGAGGGAGTGGAGAGTGTGTTAGACTGGAGGGGTATTAAATTGTATGTGAAGTGAGCGAGTTTACACTGGGTGGGGCATGAGTGAGTGTGTGGGTGGAGGGATGGTGGGATTAGGCTGCGTTGGGTAAAAATGAGGATCCGGAGGAAGGGAAGGGTGGGATTATATTGGGTAGGGTTTAAATAGGGTGTGGGTAGATGGAGGCGCGGATTGGATCTTACGGGGTGGGGTATTAATGGGTGCGTGGTCTGAGTGGAAAGTGGAATTAAAATGAATGGGAAACAATGGGTGCGTGGACGGAGGGGAATGTTTGATTGCACAGGTTGTGGAATGAGTGGCATGTGGAGAGAGGTAGCGAGGGTGTGATTAAACTGATGTGTGATATTAATAGGTATGGACCGTGGGGAAGGTGGGATTAGACTGGGTGGAGCATTAATGTGCATGTGGTCGGAGCTGAGTTTGGGATCTACTGGCTGTGGTTTCAACTGGGATATGGAGAGTGGGGAGGTGGGATTATACTTGGTGAGATATTATGGGGTATGTGGAGAGAGGGAAGGGAAGGATTAGACAGTGAGTGATTAATGGTTGGAGGGAAGGGACGTAAGGACTATACTGGGTGGTGTATTCATGGTTTGGTGGAGGGAGACGAGGGTGGGATGAGAAAGTTGGGTATTGATGAGTATGTGGAGGGAGAGGAGGCGGGTGTCTCCCCGGGCGGATCTGACTACGGTCAGCCGCAGTGTCGCATTGCCAATAATCGGGACCTGACTGACACGGCCGCAATTTGTCATACCGGAGTCCTTTTTCGGCAACGGGACGTGCTTGATCAGTTTTCCACATTGTCTGGCAGATGACAGTGCTGTCACTGTACTGCAACACGTTTGCAGCATAGCACTCTGACTGAACGTATTCCTGTTGTCGTGTGAGTGGCTCTGCTGGAGGTTTCTGGATCTCCCCGTTGCCGGAAGGATGTGGAGGCGTTTGAGAAACTAAAGAAGAGTTTCACTAGGATTCCACCTGAATTCCAGAGCACCCGCACTGAGGAGAGATTGAAAAAAAATTGGGTGGTTTTCTCTGGAGCGGCGGTAGCTCAGGGGAGACCTGACAGAGGTTTATAACATTATGAGAGGCAGATATCGTGTTGACAACTGGTAACTTTCTCCCAGGGTAGAAATGTCTAATACCAGAGGTCACGTATTTAAGGTGAGAAGGGGAACGTTTAAATGATATGTGTGGGGCAAGTTGTTTTACACAGAGAGCGGTGGGTGCCTGGAATGCGGTGCCAGGTGTGTTGGTGGAGGCAGATACTATAGAGGCGTTCAAGGGGCTCCTAAATGGGCATGTGAATGTGCAGAGAATGGAGGGGTATGGACCTTGTGTAGGCTGAAGGAATTACCTTGGTTATGCGTTTAATTACCTGTTTAATTATTTCGGAACATTATCGTGGGTGTAAAGGGGGTGTAAAGGGGGCGATCACTTTTCATGGGGGTGTACAGTGTAACATGGAGGAGCTGATATGCAGACAAATCACAGAAAAGTGTCCAGAAGAACAAGATAAATTGGAGCAGGAGTTGGCCATCTGACCCGACGAGCCTGCTCCGCCATTCCATAGGATGATGGCTGATCTGGCCGTGGACTCAGAGCCACCGACCTCCCTGTTCCCCATTACACTTAATTCTCCAACTGTGGACAAATTTAAACAACTGAGTCTGAAATATATTTGATGAGGTAGCCTCATCTGCTTCCCTGGGCAGAGAACGCCACAGATTCACTGCTCTGTGGGAAAAGCAGTTTCTCCTCATCTTTGTCGAAAATCTATTCCCCGAACATTGATGCTACGTCTTCTCGTTCTATTTCCACTGCCAGTGGAAACGAGTTTCTTGCCTCTGTCTTATCTATCCGTTTCACAACTTTATGTGTATTGAAAGACCTGTACAGAATGCAGGTGTGAAGGATGTTTCCGTCAGTCGGCGTGAGCAGGATCCGAGGGTACAGCCTCAGAATAAAGGGATATCTCTTTCAATCTCAGATGAGGACGAATTTCTTCAGCCAGTGGATGGTGAATCTGTGCAATTCATTCCCACCAAGTAGTCTGGAGGCCAAGTCATTGGGTCTACTTAAGGCAGAGATCGACTCTTCAAGTTGTTGAGACTTTCGTGAAGACGTAGGGAGATCGGGTTTGAGAATGCTGTTTATAATGTTGTGCACTTCGATGCAAACCCCGCATGCATACTGCTCTTCAAGGAAACAATCCAAACTTCCGTCTTGATATCTAAAGTGTTCCATCGTGTGCATTATCCTGGTTAATCTCCTCTGCAACGACTCCAGTCTGCCACGCCGTTCTTCATTATGGGAACAGAAAAGTGCAAGTTACTTCTGTCTAACCATTATTTTATATCATTGTATCACGACAATCCTTGCCATTGAAGACAAGTATCCGGATTGCATTGAATACCACATTATCTGCCTGCGGTGGAACCTGCACAGATCCTTGAACCTTTCATTATACCGTGTCCTTCTCATAGCCAGCGCTCCCGACCACCTCATCACCCCTTTTGAATATCCCAGTCTTACTCTTCCATGAACGGTGATCAGCACGTACATCAATATTTAACTCGACCTACCCTTGCTCTGCCCATCTCACAAACTGGTCAATATCATCACGGAACGGATGACCAATTGGTTTAATATTGTCGCACATACCGAGGTACAGGGAACGGCCTTGGTTGCGTGTCCTCCAGACAGATCGTTCCATTCATAAGTAGACTGTGGTTGTACAAAAGGAAAACAACAGAATACAGTGTTACTGTTCGGAGAGAGTGCAGTTCAAGTCGTGAAATAGGTCAAATAAGACTATCAACCTCACCATCAACAACGTCACTAATTAGGTTCATTTGCAAACCATTTAGGTATTCATCAATTTTTTGGAGCAAGTGCGATGAGCGCAGATGTTCTGTCAGTTTAAATATATTGACAGATTCGAGGTCTTGTATATGATAGTCGAATTAATTTCTTTCAGACGGGCCTGACTTTTTATGGGAGCTAGTTTATTATTTCAGCGACTGCATGCATCTAAATTGTTTTGACGGTTTTCATTCGTTTGGGATCTGCGTAGGGCGGCAAGTGAATCGCTGCTTCAGTGTTTCACATCAGAATGAAATGTAAGAAGTTAACACCTTGCATTAACTTAGACTAAACCTTACTCTTGCTCTTAACCTATGGTCTTTGTATTAGATACGCCTGCTATGGAGAAATGTTTACCAATACCGAACTCATGTATGCTACTGATAATTCTGTAAACTGTAAACTGCTTCGCGACCCCTTATCATCCTCCCATTCAGTGAAACAAACACTGCATCGGTCCTAATCTCCTCCTGATAAACTCCAGTGCAATCACATCCGTCTTTTTAGGGGACCAGAACGTACAAGTTACTGCAATGTAACCATTATTTTATTTTACGGTATCACAATATTCCCGGATATTGAAGGCAACTGTACGGAATGCATTGAACACCATATTATCGACGTCCCCTGAAATGTTCCGGAATTATTAAACATTCATTACATTATTCTTCTATTCATCAGCACTCCGGAGAATCCCATCACCCCTTGTGCATATTCTTGCCTAACTCGTCTATGTAAGGTAATCAGCACGTACATCAGTATTGAACTCCACCTACCCTTTCTATGCCCATCAAACAAACTGATAAATATTATGGGCATACTTACAGTGGTACAGAGAAACGCTTTGTTTGCGTGCCCTCCAGACAGCTCTTTCCATTCATAATTACATCGAGGTTGTACGAAAGGAAAAGCAACAACAGTCAGCAGTGTTACAGTTCCGAGAGAGTGCAGTTCAAGTTGTGAAATAGGTCAAATGAGATTATCTATCTCACCATCAGCAACGTCACAAATTGTCTTAATTTGCAAACCTTTGAGTTATGCATCAAATTTTTGGAGCAAATGCGATTAGCGCAGATGCACTGTCAGTTTAAATATATGCATCGATTCGAGGGTTTTGTGTCTGGTGGTTGAATTACCTTCTTTCAGACCGGAGTGGAATTTTAAGGGAGCCGGTTTATTGTTTCAGCGACTGCATGCATCTCAATTGCTTTGACGGTTTGTATTCGTTTGGGATTTGCGTAAGTCTGGATGCTCCATTCGTCTGAGACTCTTCAGGAAAAGACAGTGACATTCAAACGACACATTCTTTTTTAGTTTATATTTTAGTGTTCTCCAACCGAGGGAAATTCCAGATAGAAATTGAACATCTTTGTGAGGACAGTGTGGTATTGGAGTCTGAAGACAGGGTCAGTAGAGCAGAGTAATGGACAACGTCAACAATAATCAAACATAAAATCGAGACGTGAGTCTTACAATGTTTCGCAACAACCTGCACTGATTTCTCGGGTCGTTATTCCTTCGTCTTTGAGATTTTGCTATCTCGGTACAAACTGTGCATACCTCATCACAATTGGGATTTAACTCGAATGACATAATGTTGAGTTTCCCCAGGTGTTAAACCAGACGGCGTCCTTAAAGAATATTGAATTCTCAGTGTGTTGGAGCGGAAACACATCAGAGTACAAATTCATGGCCTTGGAAATGTATCGGCTCACAGTTTTCTTCAGAGAGATCGCGGACAGCTGGAAGACGGACTGATTCTCACACAACATGCTTGCCACATTTTACAGTGTCAGGAAATTATATTACTTGATCATTGCCGTTATTGGTGTTCCTGGTAAGAACATAGGCAAAGCAACGTTTGCAATTTTTTTTGTGCGCGGTGTTTGGATTCGTTCAGTAACCGAGAGCGTCGTGATGCAGGTCTATCATTGCGTGTCGATCAAACATCGGGAGTAAGTTCCTTGTTCGTTCACATATTCCCTTTCCCTTTAGTCTGTGGCCTCCGCTGAATATACACCGACAGTTGAAACAGATGCAGAGTGAACGAAGGGGAAGACGGATTGATTTTTTGCATTGATAGCACACATTGTTGATTGATCAATGCAATGTCGCTGTCAAATAAAACTCCGAATGACCAGCGTGCTCGGAACTGTCCATGCAATTTGGTGTTGTTCTTGATCAATACCACAACATGCTTAGAATTCAAATTTTAAAGAAGTGCCAGAATTTTTTAAAGAAATTACCCAGCACGTTTGATGTGAGCGAAGAAATGGATACCCAGTGAGATTCAGGGAGGCACGGAAATCATCGCGTTTGAGGCAGATGTCGAAAATCGTCAAATCTGAACATTCAAATGATGGACTGTGTGAATTTTAGTGCACCAGGATTTGATCCCACGCCCTATTACCTGTGAAGTGAAGAGGAAGTTAAAAGCCAGTGTTGCTGGCTGTCAAGTCCGTTGGTCGTCAGACGCGGTAAAGGACGGGCGATGTTCCGCTTTGGAAACACAAGCAACAAACCATTCAGAATAATGCTGCGGTAATTCAGAATGACCACGAAAAGAGGCAGGGGTTTTAATTATTTTCACCTACCTTCGATTGGAACCTGAACACGATAATCACTCCAGTGGAAAATACCTGAAACACTCAGCGCATCAGGCGGCATGTGTGAAAAGCGAAAGTGGGAACGTATCTGATACGGGACCCTTCAACACAGGTGATGCCGTGTCCAAGTTCCACAGCTCAAGGAGAGAGGGCGGCACCCGACGGTCCATCCTCTGTGTTACGCTTCCCTTACCCATTCGTTAGCACATGTTGACTCAAGACATCTGTCACGGTGGGATTGCGCTGATTGTGAGCCGGTACCGGGCTACAAAACCCCATTGACCTTTTTGACTGAAAAATACATTGCTTGTAAGGAGCCTAGCCACACATGGCTCAAGACGTAACAACGATTGAAGCAAGTAGTTTGGTATTAATATTCAATAGTGTTCATACAGCTGGTTATCGTTTCCCTTCCTTTACTTTATGGGTCTTCTGCATGATGGAAGAGATGGGCGGTGTACCAATAGTGTTCCCTTACTCCGGTGTGGTTCGAGCATTGGTGATGTTGAACAGATTCTTTCGACCGTTTAACGTCATTCTGTCAATCGCACAACAAAATGTTAGCAAACTTTCTGAAGAAGATGATATACGGTGCTACAAATTTGTTTCTCTTTTCTTGTTGACCACATAAATCCGAAGAGGGAGCGAAAAACAGTACCAGTTCAGTATCAGGGAAGTTGTTTGGAAGCGGCGCAAGGACAAGCCAACGAACTATAGACTGGTCACCCTGATATCAGTAGTGGGAAATTTATTGGCAGGAATTCTGAGGGACAGGATCGACCAACATTTGAAATAAAAGAGTCTGATCAGGAGTCAGCATGGCTTGGTACGTGGGAAGTCGTGCCTGTCGGAATATGTAGAGATTTTTGAGACAGTAACCAAAGTATTAGATGATAGTGGCTAAGTGGACGTTGCTATTTCGACTTTAGCAAGGACTTCCACAGGGTTCCGCATGGTTGGCTGATCTGTAAGTATTGGTGCCATGGGATCCAGGGAGAACTGGTTCGGTGAATTCAGGATTGGCTCGGAGTAAGGAAAAAGAGGGTGGTGGTTTAAGGCTGATTCTTGGAATGGTGGCGGGTGGTTAGTGGGGTGCCGCGGTGGTCGGTGTTCACACAACTGTTATTTGATATTTATGGAGATGATTTGAATCCGAGTGCACAAGGATATTATTTAGGAAGCAATTGGATAAGTACATGGAGGGTCAGTGCAGAGACGGATTAAGGCTGAATGCATAATTTGCGACTGGGTGAGTATACACTGTGTCCGGCATGGACACTTTGGTCCGAACGGCTGTATCGGTGTTGTGTTGCTCTGTGACTCCGTGGGTCCATGACGCCCGGCCAATGGAAGTTGCGGAGTTCGAAAGAAGCGCAGGGACCGGGACCCCGGTGGGTGGGGGAAACGTGGGAACCCGGAACGAGGAGTGGATGGAGACCACTTTTCCGACGAACCATTAAATGGAGAGTGAGCTGTGGTACCGGGGCTCTGGAGGATGGGGCTGTGATTGAACCCGGCTGGAAGGGAACGCGACAATCACTGTCGTTGAGCAAGGTGCGGTGTATTCGGGTTCCATGTGGAGTCGGATAGCGGATAATGGGAATTTAACATTGATTTCCTCAATGTCCCGTCTGAGATCCGTTGAAAATACCTCCCCCACCACCCCCACACCCGACTGCTTTCCCGGTGTCGTTCCCTTTCTCCTAACAAACGCGCGTTTCCAACGTCTGCGATTCGCGCTTTACACATTTTGTACCTCAAGTGCTGTGTTGTTCGCAAACCAAAGAGAGATGGTTGTCATTTTCCCCGGATCTTTCTGCCCTGAGACATTCAGAGCGGTTGGTCATTAATATCTGGCATTCTTTCCTCTGTTCTCTCAGTGAATTCCGTGGCGATTGTGATCCTGTCCCGGGGAAAGTGCGGCCTCTCCACCTGCACCACTCGCTACCTGGTGGCCATGGCAACGGCGGATCTCGTGAACATCGTTACTGACGTCATACTGTGGCGGGTCAGTTATTATTACTATCCTGGCACTTTCCTGGACATCACCCCCGTGTGCACTGTTATCGCTGTTTTGGGATTCGCAGCCATCGACTGTTCTGTCTGGTTCACCGTCACTTTTACCTTTGATCGTTTTGTCGTGATCTGTTGCCAGAAATTGAAAACAAAATATTGCACCGGGAAAACTGCGGCTGTGGTTCTGACAACAGTCGGCGTTCTGTTCTGTTTCAAAAATGTCCCCATTTTCTTCATTTATCAACCCAGGACGTTGATCAACAATGTACCCTGGGACTGTATTACGAAGCCGAGCTTCCATACGGACCCCGGATGGGTGGGATACGATTGGCTGAATACGGTTCTGACGCCTTTGCTCCCATTTATGTTGATCCTGTTGCTCAACGCTCTGACAGTCAGACACATTTTAGTGGTCAGCCGTGTCCGTAAGGGGTTCATGGGTCAGAACAAAGGGGAGAACAGCAGTGACCCGGAGATGGAGGGCAGGAGGAGGTCTGTGATCTTACTCTTCAGCATATCCGGCAGCTTCATCCTCCTGTGGTCGGTGAATGTTGTCGAATTCCTTTACTACTCGATTGCTGCAGTGGATCCCAGAAATTACAACGATTACCAATACATTTGGCAACACTCCGCTCACATGCTGGTGTCTTTAAGTTGCTGCACCAACACGTTTATTTATGGTGTGACTCAGTCCAGGTTCAGAGAGCAATTCATCGACGCAACGAAATATCCAATCACCTTGATTATTCAATTTATAAATCAACAAAATATCTGAGTTTTACCCATGGACGGGTCGCCGTGTTGGAGGCACAACACGGGACCAGACCCCTCGGCACACGTGGGCCGCGCCCACCACCATCCACGCATTAAAAAACTAAACCTACTCTTTTATTTTATTTCCTCAACATTCCCGTCGGCTCTCCGTTCTCCACCGCTCTTCTTGCTACAAGACACCTACATACCAGTGTTAATGTACTGTCATGGTTCCGAGTGCTGGTTCTCGATTTTGCCCGTTATCCCCATTGATGGTGCTTTGTTGTGCAGCACATGGTTTTCATGCACTACTTGTTGCCTAATGACACAGACCTGAGTTCAATCAGGAGACTAGTATCAGAACTCTGGTTTCACAATCACTGGTTGACAGATCATTGGGCATTCTTCCTCTCCCGGATACTTAGAGCCGTCAATTCTGGAGCAGTCCCAGTTTCGCTGTTTCTCATAGAAAACCCTGTTTTCCGTGTCGGGCCTCCGTCTCAGAGCACCGAGGCAGGGGTCCTTCTGTTCACCGTTCTGCTTTCGGTCCCGAAATAGCATCCCGACTCCAGTTTCGTACCGGTGTCCTGCATTTGGCTTCTCCGCGATCTCGCTCTAAGTATGACATTGTGACATGTATTCGGTCACTGAACCCATCAACAGTTGATATTTAGGATGGTGAGCAAACGGAGCACCCAGCGGAAACACCAAACTGTCACTGGGAGAAGGTGCGGACTTCACACTGACCACACCGGAGTCCGGGATGGGGTCTAGGTCACGGGCGCGGTGCGGCAGCGGCTCTGCGGAGAGTTTTGGCTGATTACATCCAACACCGGCACGTCCTGTCACATCCTCTGTCCAACCAGCATCCACGTGTACAGAGATTCCGTCTTCAACTGTCGAATGACCATGGGTCCAGTAAGTGGGAGCCGACTTTATGACGTGTTTAGCCGTGCAGGGAATGCCTGCCCAAGGTGCTCTCACCATCCAATACAGGCGAGTTCAGGCGCAGGGACATCAAACGCTCCTCATGTGTTAAGCCTTTCATTTCCGGAGTGATTCTTGTGAACATCATCTGGACACACTTCAGGGCGAACACTTCATTCCTTAGATACGGGATCAAAAAGTCCTCACAATATTCCAAGTGCCGTATAACCAACTTCTCATGAAGATTCAGCAGAATTTTCTGGCTTTTATATTCTTGTCCACTTGATATGAATGCTGACATTGCACTTGTCGTCTTTGCTGCCGACGAGACGTGCAAGTTCACCTTGAGATAATCCTGAACTCGGACTCCCAATCCACAATGGTCTCTAAATTTCTGAATTTTCTTCCCTCTCAGAAAGTAGCCTGCACCTTTATTCTTCCTTCCAACGTGCATGACCACACACTCCTAGACGTTGCATTCCATCTCCCACTTTCTTTACTCACTCGCCGATCTTCTGTAACCGTTCTTCAGACTCCCTGCCTCTGCTACATAACCTATTTCTCCACCTACATTGGTATCGTCTGCAAACATGACCACAGTGCCATCCGTTGCTTCTTCCAGATCATTTCAGCGGGAAGTAAAACATTATAGACGCAACCCTGACCCCTTTGGAACGCCACACTTCACCCGAACCCATCCTGAGAAGGACCTCTTTATCCCCACTCTCTGACCTGACTCTCTGATCTGTCAGCCAATCTATTCTGCATTTATAGATCTTGTCTCTGACACCACAGGCTCTTATCTTCTGGAACAGCCTCGTGTGGAGCCACTAGTCAAAAGCCTTCTGAAAATCCAAGTAAATAGCATTCTCTGCCTGTTCTTTGGCGAATTTGCTTATTACCTCCTCACAGAATTCTAACTGATTTGTAGGGCACGACCTCCCCTCAACGAAACCCTGATTACTTCCTTCTAATTTATCATATCCGAAATTTCATCTTTAATAATGGACTCTAAACTCTTAACAAACACCGAGGTCAGGCTAACCTGCCAATAATTTTCTTTATTTTACCTCACTTGCTTCCTAAACAGCGGTGTCACATTTGCGCTTTACCAGTCCTCTGGGACCCTCCCGGACACCAGTGATTCCTGAAAGATCATTGCTCATGCCTCCAAAATCTGTTCAGCTCCGTCTTATGTACTCTGGAGAGGAGTCCATCTAATCCAGGTGATTTATCCACCTTCAAGTCTTCAGCTTCCCCAGCACCTTTTCCTCAGTAATGGCCACTATAGCTACCTCTGCCCCCTGACTCTCTTGAATTTATCGCGTGTTACTGGTGTCTTTCATTGTGAACACTGACGCAGAGTGCTTATTCAGCTCCTCCAAAATGTCCCTGTTCCACATTACTTGTTCTCCCGCGTTATTTTTCTCTGCTCCAATGTCCAGTCTTGTTTGTCGCTTCCAAATTATCGTTCTAAATTTGGATTTTGGAATCTGCTTTTTTATTATTGGCTGCATTGCCATCGTATTTAATCTTCTCTTACATTATAGGTTTTTAGATGTCCTCTATTGTTTTTTTTAAGGCTTCTTCATAATGTGGCTTCCGAATGAACCCTCCCGTATTGCATGCCTTCTCTTTTGCTTTCATGCTGTACCACACTTCCCTTGTCAGCCATGGTTGCCTCGTCATCCCCTCAGTGTGTCTTTGCTTCGATTGGATGAAATTCTGACGTGCCTTCCAAATTACTCCCAGAAACTACTGACACTGCCGCTGCGCCATCTTCCCTGCTGGGTTCCCCTTCTAACCAAATCTGGCCAGCTCCTCCCTTATGCCTCATCTTTACTCAAGTGTAATATTGTAACATCAGATTTCTGCTTCTGTTTCTAAAACTACAGGATTAATTCCATCATATTTTTGTCACCGCCTCCTATAGATTCCTCCACATTAAGCTCCCTGAAGGTGTTAAGTAACGAGTGCTCTGAAATCTACCTCATTGCACAACACCAAATCCAGAATTGCCTTTTCCCTGGTGGGCTCCAGCACCAGTAGATCTACACTGCTATCTTGTGGACAGTCAACAAATTACTATCCTTGCAGGCACTGCCATACTGATTTTGCCAGTCTGCTCGCATATTCAAGTCATCCATGATCGTTGAAACATTGCCTTTCGCACCTGTTATTTTTTTTATCTCCTGGTGTATTGTGTACCCCACATCTTGACGACTAGTCGGAAGCCTGCACATAACTCCCATCTGGGTCTTTTTACCTTTGCGGGTCCACAACTCATCTCACAAAAGTTCCACATTATCTGATACTATCGCGCTCCTTGCCAATTATTTAGTGTCAATATTCAATGTGAACCAGCTAATTCGACACATATTGGGGCTAGAATGTCGATTATTAGAAAGTGGAAGAATGTATTGCCTTCTTTTTGGAAGTCTGTGACCAGTGGTGCACGGGGAACGGTGCTGGCACCTGTCCTGTGAGTGATATTAATTCAGCACTTGGATTAGAATGCAGAGGTAATGTGTGATTGCTAAGTTTGCGGGTGACACAGAGACATCATTCAGGAACCTCACCACCCGGGACATGCCCTCTTCACGTTACCACCATCGGGGAGGAGATACAGGAGCCTGAACATCCACAGTCCCTGTTTCAGGAACAGCATCTTCCCCTATGCCACCTAATATCTGAAAAGTCCATCAGCCCATGACGATTATCTCGTTTTCACTCATCTGCATGATTTATTAATTTTTGCAACTTCGATCAATTTTTATCTCTTGCACCGTACTGATGCCACAAAGCAACACATTTCACGACATATGTCAGTGATGATCGACCTGATTCTGATTCTGATCAGTGTCGCTGAGGAAAGCGAGGAAGACCGTCTCATTCTGGAACACCATGTAGATCAGTTGGGGAGACTGACGCAGCGTTGGCAGATGGAATTTCATTCCGATAAAAGGAAGATGATGCCTTTTGGGAAGTCAGATCGGGTTAGGCTATAAATAACATATGACAGAGGAACAAACATTGTTCACAAACAAATAGACTTGGGCGGCCACGTCCAGACTTTACTAAAATGGGAAAACAGATCGACAGGTCGGTTCAGGGACGAGATGGCATCGTTCTCTTCACAGATTGCAAGAGCTGGGATGTAATATCCACCCCCCCCTCTCTCTCTCTCTCTCTCTCTCTCTATCTCTATCTCTATCTGTCCCTCTATCTCTCTATCTATCGATCTATCGATCTACCTGTATATCTATTTATCTATCTAATCTATCTATGTACATCTATCTATGTCCATCTATCTATCTATCCATCTATAAATCTATCAATCTATCTGTCTATCATCTCTCTCTCTCTCGCACACGCACACACACACACATACAGACAGACAGACAGACAGACACACACACACACACACACACACACACACACACACACACACACACACACACACACACATGTTCTACAAGAGATCATATTTGCATCCTCCTCGAAGATTTACTTTACCAATTGTGGCTTCTGGCAAAGTGGACGTCACTTCATGTGCTGCTTCCGACTGTTTGTTACGGATTAGGTTACTATTTGGTTAATGTCCCTTTGAGACATAGTACAGTAGTGTGTGTGTGTGTGTGTCTATGTGTGTGTGTGTGTGGTGTCATTACAACAACAACAACAACAGGAGATAACAACGTGCTGACGTTTGTTCGGAGAGTCAGAGAGAAGGAGAAGAGAAGGAGAGAGACCTGCCTGCTGGTCTCTGTATCGATGGATGAAAAACAATAACTGTGTCTGTCACTACAATCCACGTATGGATGCTTGGAATAATCCAGTGGAGTCCACTTCTTCGTTAACCTGTAGAGGGAAACAGGTAATTCTGTGGACGGCAACGTCTCGAATGCCTTTCGGAGTGGCAGGTACTTCGTAACAAAGCAATAGAGATCGTTAGTGACGGAGGTGTCGGAAAGGTTCTACCGTGGAACATTTGGATTTCGTTATGTCTCTATTTTCCTTTTACATTTTCTCTTCAATCAACGGTGTTTTTGCAAAAGCCTTTGCTCACGTTTCACTTTTTGACTTGCTGAACTGAACTTTGAGAAGTCTTCCTGGACTTGGAGTTTGGGAATTTGCCACACACACACACTTCGAGTTGAGTTTTTGGGTTTATGATTAATATATAAAATTTTTACTTCTCAAATTCTAAAATTTTTACTTTTTTTTCTTATTATAACTAGATATTAATAAAATAGTTTCTAACACTTATACATGAGTCGGTGTGTTTCTTTTGTGGCTGGTACGCAACACATGAAATAAACATATTGGCAAAGATGTTTGAAAAGGCACGTAACCTGGTTGTTCCTTGCAGATAAGTAAATACTTCTGTAATATCTCAGAATGTGGCACATGTGGAGAATCGTGCGGGACTAAACAAAAAGCGCGTGCATAAAAGAGAAATATTGAAAGATATGGAACTGTGTGTGTGTGTGTGTGTGTGTGTGTGTGTGTGTGAGGGTGTATGTGCGTGTCTGTGCGTGTGTGCGCGCGTGTCTGTGTCTGTGTGTCTGTGTGTGTGTGTGTGCGTGTGAGAGAGAGAGAGTTTGTATGTGCGTGTCTGTGCGTGGGCGTGCGTCTGTCTGTGTGTGTGAGTGCGCATCCATCTGTCTGTATATATGTCTACGTTTTTCTGCTTGGCTGTTTGAATGACAGAGTTACATAGAGACAAAAGAGGGAAATAAAGAGAGAAGGAGAGAGAGAGAGAGAGAGAGAGTCCGGAATGCATGAAGGCGAAACAAGGACGGAGTGACAACGAGAAAGAAAAAAGTCGTAATAAGAGTGAAAAAACAGGGATTTCAGGTGAATAGCTTGACAGAGATACATGTTTGCTATCTGTCTGGGAACAAGAATAGAAGATGTGACTCAGTGTCGGAAGTGACGATGGCATCAAGCGTGACATACTTTTGAACCGAATTTCAGTGCGTTTTGCTATTGCATCTGATATCGGCGATTAGCACTTTGCAGAGGAAAATTTTAAACACACCAGGACCATACACTGGGAGAGAAGCAATCTACTTATTTCCCAGTTCACTCCACCCTGTGAGCCACTGCAAGGACTCGGTCGGTTACGCTGGGCAGTAGGCCCTGTCTCCGTCTCCTTTGTGACTCGGCGACACAAAAGCAGCACCAGGTCCTCTCCGACCATCTCACGGAGCCACGCTCTGGTGCCTCCTATGATCTCTTCTCCGTAGCCGCACACATTATATCCTTGCCGTGTTCTCCCTGACCGCCGCAATGATACCCAGCTGCAGTCAACAACGTGAACCTGTCACGTAAATTCTCCGTCCGCCTCTCACAAGAACACAGAGAACAGGTCAAGTGTACCTTCAAGACTGTCCCACTCTTCTATGTAATTATGGATAAACTTTGGCTGATACAACAGCGAAACAGGCCCTTCGGCCCAACTTGTCAATACTGACCAGACAATCCCATTTACCGCGTTTGGTCCATGTCACTCTAAACCCCTCTTGTCCATGAACTTTTCCAAATGTCTCACGAACGTTGTTATTGTTTCTGCCTCAGCTACTCTGTCTGACATTTTGTTCCAGCTGCCAACCACCATCTGCGTGTTAAAGCTGCCGATCAGGTCCCATTTAAATCTTTCGTCTCTCATTTTCAACTCTTCCCACTTGAGTTTAGTTCCCCTTCCCTGGGGAAAATACAATGTGTGTTCACACTCTCTATGACCCTCAAGAATTCTCCTCTGCATGATTACCCCTTAATCCCACACGCTCCAAGGTAAAAATCCTTCGCCTGACCAACCTCTCCCGCTAACCTTGGCCCTCAAGTCTTGGGAACATCCTTGTAAATCGTCTCTGCGCACCTTGCAGTTGTATGACTGTTTAGACAACTTTAATGACTATTTAACAGTTTAGACAAAACACTTTTGTCTGCCCTTTCTCATTCTGCCCTTCTGCAACACATCAAGGAAGCACAACCTCAGTTCGGGGAATAGATCCTGATTCTGAAACTGAACACCTACAGTCTGGGCGTCCTCTCCCTATACACAGATACGGCCTGGCATGCCGGGGCCTTCCATTATTCTCTTTTAGTTCAGGTTTCCAATAATTGCTCTGCCTTTGCCTCATGTTTCTCCAGTTCGCCCCCCTCCACCATTCTCTTTTTATTCGTCATTCAGACTGATCAACTGCGATTATCAATCCCTCAACGCTCACTCCCGGTGCCGCTCCGTCACTCATATTCCCTTCCTCCAATTTCGCATCCCAGAAAAACATGGTCATCGAGTTATAGAACACAGGAACAGACACTTGGTCGCGCCGTTAGATGCCGACAAGAAAATATTATAGAACATTGAACATAGTATACTATAGCACAGTCCAGACACTTCGGTCCAGAATTTTGTGCCGACATTTTACCCTTTTCCAAGATCAACCTAACATCCTCCTCCGAAATATCCTCCTATTTTTCTATCATTTATGTGTCTATATAAGAGTCTCTTGAATATCCCTAATGTATCTGCCCCACAACCTCTGCCGGCAGTGCGCTCCAAGCACCCAACATTCTCCGTGTGAAAAACTTACTCCTGACATCCCTCTTATACTTTCCTCCAATCACCTTAAATGTATGTCCCCTCGTGCTAGCCATTGTTGCACTGTGAAAAAGTATCTGAGAGTCCACTCGTTCCTTGCCTCTCATCATCTTGTACACCTCTATCCAGTCACCTCTGATCCTCCTTCTCTCCAAAGAAAAAATCCCGAACTCTCTCGGCCTATCCTCATGAGACATGCTCTCAAATCCAGGAAACATACTGGTAAATCTACTCTTCACCCTCTCTAAATCTTCCACTTCCTTTCTATCATGGGGCGACCAGAACTGAACACAATACTCCAAGTGTAGTCTCACCAGAGTTCTTTTGAGCTACAACATCACCTCCTGGCTCGAATTCAATACCTCGAGTAACGACGGCCAACGCTCCAGATACCTTCTGAACAACCCTATAGAACTCCCTGACAGCCTTGAGGCATCTATGGACTTGCAGCCCAAGATCCATCTGTTCCTCCAGACTGCTAAGAGTCTTGACAATAACCTTTAATTCTGCCTTCGAATTTGATCTCCCGAAGTGTATCACTTCACACTTATCTGGGTTGAACTCCATCTGCCACTTCTCAGCCCATCTCTGTATCCTGTAAATACCCGGTTGTAATCAGCAGCAACCTTCTACACTATCCACAACACCACCAACCATTGTATCGTCAGAAAACTTACTAACCCACCCTTCTATATCCTCATCCAAATCACTTATAAAAATCACAAATAGCAGGGATCCCACAACAGATCTCTGCAAAGCACCACTGTTCACCGACCTCCTGGTAGAATATGCTCCATCTACCACCACCCTGTGTCTTCTTATTCTTCACATACATGTAGAACGCCTCGGGGCTTTCGTTGATCCTCCTCGCCAATAATTTCTCTTGCCCACTTCTAGCTCTCCTAAGTCCAGCTTAAGCTCCCTCCTGGCGACATTGTAACTCTCCAGAGCGCTGTCTGATCCATACTTTCTGAACCTCAGGTCAACCTCTTTCTTCCTCTTGTCAAGATATTCCACATCTCGTGTCAATCATGCTTCCTTCACTCTACCATCCTTACGCAGCTACAGTGCGACAAACGCCCAGAGCCACATGTAACTATTCATTAAATAACCACATTTCCGCTGTGCACTTCCCCAAGAACATCTGCTCCCAACTGACGCGCCCAGGTTCCTGCCTAATAGCATCATAATCCCCCTCCCCGAGTTGAATACTTCCCCATTTCGTCTGCTCCTATCCCTTCCAAGTCTATGGTAAACGTCAAAGAGTTATGGTCAATATCTCCGAACTGCTCTCCCACCGAGAGTTCTGAAACCCGATCAGGCTCATCGCCAAGTACCAGGTCCAGTATGGCCTATCCTCTCTTCGGCCTGTCCACATACTGTGTCAGGAATCTTCATGTACACACCGAACAAACTCCGCCCCATCTATCCCCTTTACACTAAGGAGATGCCAATCAATATTCGGGAAGTTGAAATCACCCATGCCAACAACCCTTATATTTTTGCACCTCTCCAAAATCTGCTTCCCGAAGTACTCCTCAGCATTTATGCTGCTATTGGGGAGTGTGTAGAATACTCCCAATAAAGTGATCCCTCCCTTTATGTTTCTGACTTCCACCCACATTGACTCAGTGGACGATTCCTGCAGGACATCCTCCCTTTCTACAGCTGTGACACTGTCCCTGATCAACAAAGTCACACTCCCACCTCTTTTACCCCCGTCCCTTTCCATTTTGAAACATCTAAACCCCTGAATATCCAACAGCCATTCCTGGCCTTGCGACAATCAAGTCTCTGTAATGGCCACCAGGTCATAGTTCCATGTAATAACCCACGTTCTAGGTTCATCATCATTGTTCCTGATACTTCTCGCATTAAAGTAAACACATATCAGCCCATCCAACTGAAGTCAATTTTTCTTTTCAACTGCCTATCCTTCCTCATAGTCTTTCTACACTCTGTATCTACTTGGACAGTAAATGCGCCAAGCGCTGACCTATCACTCTGGTTCCCATTCACTTGCCAATCTTGTTTAAACCCTCCACAACATGTCTTGCAAACCTGCCCTCAAGAATATTGGTCCCCCTCCAGTTCAGGTGTAGTCCATCCTTTTGTACAGGTCATAACTTAACCAGAAGTGATCCCAATGATCACAAAATCTGAAACCTTGCACCCTGCACCAGTTTCTCAGCCACACAGTCGTCTGCCAGGCATCCTATTCTTACCATGACTGGCACGTGAAACAAGCAGCAATCCAGATTTCTACCCTTGAGGTCCTGCTTTTCAGCTTCCAAACGAACTCCCTTTATTCCCTCTTCAGGACCTCATCTCATTTCCTAGCTATGTCATTAGTACCAATATATAACGCGACCTCTGGCTGTCACCCTCCCCCTAGGGAATGCTGTGGACCCGATCAGAGAAGTCCCTGTCCTGGCACCAAAGAAGGCAACAGGCCATCCTGGAGTCACTTTCATATCCACAGAATCTACAGTCTGCCTCTCTTACTATGGAATCCCCCATCACGACTGCGCTCCTCTTCTCCTCCATTCCCTTCTGCACCCACAGATATCTGTTTATACCAATCCCATTGTTCAACACTTGGTCGGAAACTTCTCTGCCTTGGAGATTCAAATGCATGCCCACTCCTTCTAAACTGTTGCCAGCCTTCAACACCCACGGAGATTCCTGATGTCAATAAAAGACGAGGAGTAAACACGTCCTCAGATACCCTCTAACCCGCTGGTATTCACATTAAACCATTGCCTTCTGGTCGGTAATACCTCTGTAACCGGGATAGGTTGCTCGCTATCAAACCCATCCACACATCTCATATCTCAGTATTCCTCTATTACGTCCCGCTTAGTTTGTCCGCGGCAAGGAAATCAAACCCAACCATTCCAGTCTCTCCTTAAAACTGAAACGTTCCTTCCCAAGCAACACTCCGATGCCTCACGTCTGCACACCCTTCCAGTGCAGTCACGCCTGTTGCATACTGTGGTCACCAGAACTGCGCATGATATCACCAGCCGTTGTTTCACTATTCTTGGGGCAGTCGAGAGAGAGCGAGCCAGGAATGTGCAACACTCTTTATAGTGCTGGAAGGCTGGGTGGAGGCAGTCCAGGTAATTTAGACAGGCCATTGGTTTGGGTGTCAAGAAAAAAAGTGTTTACCAAGGCCATTGCTCAGCCTGGCCCAGGAACAAAGGAGCTATCCAAAGCCAAACCCTATGCTCATACCTGATGGGTGAGGTGGAGCCAAACCTGGATTGACAGTGGTGTCACTTACGATCCGAAACACAATGTTGTCCTCCAACCGGAGCCGTCAGTGTCGTTACTGTCACGTGACAACCATTGCTCTCCCACTACGCCATCTCTGTAAGTTGTACCAAAACTTTTCCACTTTTACACTCCACATCCTTATTAAAGTGGCCAATGTTATATGAACCGTCCTAATTACTTGTTGAATATACATGTTAGCTTTGTCTTTCAATTATAATTATCTGGGGGTCTTTGTACCGTATCAATGTATCCTCACTGCATGCGTAGACATTCTCTTCCAAAGTGGATAACCTCACATTTTTCTACAGTGCACTACAACTTTCAATATCTTGCCCTCTCACTTATTGGATCGATATCGCTTGCAGGCTCTTTTTGTCCTCCTCACAAATTGACAACTTGCCCATTTTTGTGTTGTCAGCAAACTTGGTTGCAGGACTTTCAGCCTCTCTATCCACATCATGAACATAGATTTTAAGTAGCTGAGGCCGAGCACTGATCCCTGTGGCACTCAGTCGATTACTCACAGCCATTCCTAACATGACCCATTTATCCCATTGATTGAGGGGCTGCCAGTCAAGTGGGCTGCTTGTCCTCAGTATGTGTTGAAGGTGGCAGTGTTGGAGTTGCATTCATCCAGACAGATGGGGTGTCATCCAAAGGTACCTGGCGTGTGACCTGAGTGGATGATGAGGACGTTTTGGTGTATTCCGAGGTGAGTTCTTCATCGTACGATGCACAGCCTTCGAGCTGTTTTTGTAACAGCAATAACAATATGTCTGGTTCACCGGTGCGTTTGCGGCTGAAGCACCCAGATGCCTGAGGGGAAGACCTTAAAGGGTCAAAGATGAAAGAGGCTGCAGATGCTGGAATCTTCAGGAAAAAAAAACAACGCTGCGAAAACTAAGCAAGAAAGCTCACCAGCGTTTTTACGTCCTCAGAAAGCGAAAATAATTTGGCATGTCTTAGTTGATCCGAACCAATTTTATTGCTGCACCTCAGAAAACATACTATCGGGATGCATCACGGGTTGCTGTGGCAAGTGCACTGCCGTTGATCACAAAAAAAAACCTGCAGAGAATTGTGGACACAGCACACCACAACACAGAAGCAGCCCTGCCTCCATGGACTCTGTCTATACTGTACATCGCTGCCACTGTAAAGCTGCCAGCATAATCAAAGACCCCACCCACACCGGACATTCTCTCTTCTCCCCTCTCTCATCGGGAAGTAGTTACAAAAAGCCTGAAAGCACGTACCGCCATGCTCAAAATCAACTTCTATACCGCTGTTATAAAAATACTGAAAGGTCCTTCAGTATGATGAGGTGGACTCCCGACTTCACAATCTACCTCGTTACGACCTTGCACCTTACAGTCTACCTGCACTACTCTTTCACTGTGGCTGTTACACTTTATTCTGCATTCAGTTATTGTTTTACCGTGGACTATCTCAATGCACGCTGTAATGAATTGATCTGCATGGAACCCATGCAAGACAGCTTTTTCACTGTACCTCTGTACGTAAAACAATAATAAACCAATTCCAAAATCTAAGTCAAGGAGCAGCTGTGGAAGCAAAAGGTGTTAGTTGACGATTTAGACCGTAGCGTTGTATCAGTTCCGAGAGGCAAGAGGAAAATACACGACTGAAAGTAACCCACACCCCGGTGTTCTCTTCCCACTTACTCACCTGTTCACCTTTGTCTACTTTTCACTCTCGTGGTTCGATCTGCCCATTTCCCGCTCATCCGTTTCCACCTATCATCTTCCGGTCTCTGTCCCATCACTCCACTGTGATATATCGACGATCTTTCTTCTTACCGTTGTCGTGAAATGGGGGCTGACCTGGAATAGTCACTTGCAACGTTTGTCTCCACAGATGCTTCTTGACTCACTGAGTTCTTAAGAAATCGTGTTTTGGTTGCAGAACGATTGTGCGGGAGCTATTTAATTCTGTCTTTTGAAGGAATATTGTGAGAGACTTTTCAATGAGTTAGTTGAACAATGAAGGAAACTTCATGAGTTTCACTACTGAATTTATTGTGTGTGTTTTTAAATATCACCCATGAAAGTTTGGAGCAGGCATGTCATTTCCAGCTATGTGCCTTGAGTTTGGATCTGATTTTGTCGATATTGCACTGATTAGAGTTCTGTAGAACTGGAACTGCCAGTGGATTAATTGAATTGACTGAGAGGCAGGGTAAACGCAACCATTGATAATTTAGTTTCACTTTTGTATAATGTCTGAATATTCAATGTTATCATAAAGCAAGTCGGAGCATGTGATGCTGAGTCTGTTATTTACATTTTCACAATCTACAATTCACAATTCAAAGATTTCCATCTTTGCCGAGCTGCTTCCTCCATTGGCAGTGTCACGAACCAGCAACAAGAGAAACACACTGAGCCTGATTCAGTGTTAAAAACTATTTTATTAATCACTACTTATGATAATACGTAAAATAAAAGTAAATATGTTAGTATGTTAGAATTCAAAAATGTTAAACCTTGAACGTTAACCCCAAAACTAAACTCTTCGTGTGTGTGTGTGGCAAAGTCCAAAACTCCCAGTTCAGGAATGGTTCTTAAAATTCAGTTCCGCAAGCCATAAGGTGAAACATGAGCAAGGGCTTTTTCAACAACCACCGTTGTCTTAAGATAAGACGTAGACGTAGAGAAACACAGAGAGAGTGAATACGAAATCCAAATGTTCCACGATGGAACCCAAACGACACATCAGTGTTTACTCGGTAGTGACTCCCTCACCCCGAAAAGCATCCGAATCGTGGTCGTCCACACACAAGTACCTGTTTTCTTTTACAGGTCAACAACAAAGTGAACTCCACCGGATTACTTCCAACTTCCATACACGGCTTTCAGTGGCAGACACAGTTATAGTTTCTCATCCATCGATAGAGAAAACTAGCAGGCTGGTGTCTCTCTCCCTTTTCTCTCTCTCTCTCCTTCTAACTTCTTCAACAACGTCATTACGTCCTTTATCTTCTATTGACGTAAGCACGCCCCACACACAAATACACACACACACTCTCTATCTTAAAGGGACATTCACTGAGTCCGTAACACCAGGGAAACAGCCCACTGGAGCTGCTCGGGGTGTCGCATATTTTTCTCGCTCTCTAGTCACTGCGCCTCAGCGAAGAGTCAGTGGCCTCGGCAACAGCTGCAACCGAATAATGGTGGGAGGAAAGGATGATTTCAGCATTTAGACTGTCTGTAATGTATTATGCTTGTGTTGGAATAACCTGAGAACAAACGAACTGGTGGGGGGGGGGGGGGGGGGTGGGAATGGCACAAGCGCAGATGCTTTGATTATTTCAGGATGTCCTAAACAGTTTGCAATCACTTAATATCTGTGCATGAAAATGGAAACAATATGTATGTGCAGTAAGTTTAAATTAAGAAGAGAAATTCTGGAAATGCCCAGCAGGTCAGACGGCCTCTTGGCCAGTCCCAGTTCTGATAATGAGTCTTCCACCATCTCTCTTTCCACAGCCTGATCCACCGAGTTTCCAGCATTTCATGGTTTCAATTTTATATTGTGCATTCTGTTACTGTTACACTGGAGGAAACATAGCAGCCAATTGTGCTGAACAAGATCCCACTCAACAATAACAATGATCAATGTACCTAACGTAGATGCTGGAGAGGAGATGAAATGCCCCCCGTGACCCACAGCCGGGTTTGCCAGCGTGTGCCCCAGCCCAGATGGAGGAACATTCGTTTCGATTTCCGCCTGAGTTTGTGAACTTGAAATAGCGGGAATACTTGCAGCAGATTGCCGCCAGCAGACTGTTGAGGGAGAGTATCTGGCTGGGTTAAAATCCTGGACTGGTGACTTCGTGAATATGGAAGTTGCAGTAAACAGGGCTTCTGCCCAGGTCAGCAGTTCTGCACTCGGACTGGCTGTTCCTCCTTTCGCAATGAAGCAGAAGTCTCGGGCGATTCGACATTGGTTGCGGGGAGATCACTGACTGCATCACCCAGTGTGAGTCACGGAGACGATGTGTGATGCTGCGGGGGGGGGGGGGGGTGGGGGCGGTGGGGGTGGCGAATGATAGGTCACACAGTGTGTCCCGGGGAGGATAGATCCCGGGGATCATTCTGCCGGAGTATAAGAGGTGTGGAGCGAAAATTTCTGTTCTAGGCTCAGATGTTTGTGTCCAGATTTCCTTTGGAAGCTTATTAGTACTATTCTGCGGGTAGAACGAGTTCCCATCCCCCCTTCACTGAGAGAGGCCGTGAGTAAATGAACAGCTCCATGTTTGAATATTAGTCAAGTACCCGTGGATCACTATTTGACCCATCTTTGGAAATTCCCCCGCTCTTTCACCTGTCCGTCAGCCGGTGGATATCAAATAAAAACTGAAGATCCTGGAGATCTGAATTAACAACAGAAAACGTTTGAAGCCGTTCTGACGAATGGCCTTGGACCAGAAACATTAACATTAGACAATGAGCCATTGGAGAAGAATTAGGTCTTTCCGAGCATCGCTTCTGCTCCGCAATTCGATCATGGCTAATTTATTATTCCCACTCAACTCCCTTTCTCCTGCCATCTTCCTGCATCCTTTGACGCCCTTACTAATAATGAAACTATCAACCCTCGTTTAAGTGTGGCAAATGACTTGGCCTCCACAGCACTGTCTGACAATGAATTCCACAGATTTACCACCGTCTGGCTAAAGAATTTTTTCCTTATTTCAGTTTTAAAGTGAGGTACTTTCATTTCAGAGTCTGTTCTCTCTGGTTATAGGCTCTCCCATTATTGGAAACGTCCTCTCCAGATTCACTTCATCCAGATTTTTCAATATTCGGCAGGTTTCAATGAGATCCTCCCTCATGCTTCTAAACTCCAGCGAGTATAGTTCCAGAGCAGTCAAACGCTCCTTATACGTTAACCCTTTGATCCCTGGCATCATTCTTGTAAAATACCTCTAGACCCTCTCCAATGTCACCACACCCTTCCTTGGATACAGGGCCCAAAACTGCTCACAATACTCCACATATGCTCTGACTAACGCCTTATAAAGCCTCAGAGTGGCATCCTTGTTTTTTATATTCTAGTCATCTGAAATGAATGCTAACATTGCACACAAATCTTCTGCACAGCCGCCACGTCTGTCCTGCAACGTGCCAACCTGAACTGCACAGAATTCTTTAAAGGTGGGCTAACGATAATTTTGTACAATGCAATATGACTTGCCAACTTTTACAATTAGTGGCTCGACTGGTGAAGGCAAGCAGGCCGTATGTGTTCATTACCAGCACACGTCGTCCTTGCCACTTTCACGGCTGGGGTGGGGATGTCAACAGTAGCACTGGGGCCTGGACCGGAGCTGACCCCTCTCTGAGCTGATGATTCCAAGAGGAGAGAGCGATAGATACGGGACCGTCCCCGGACGATAGAGCCGCCCCGTTCCCTCTCTCTGAGCAACCAGCGCAAGCACACCCACTCGCTGCCCACTTGCACGCTCTCTTATCCTTTATCACACAGGCGCTGATTGGCTTGAGCTGAGGCCGGCTAACGGCGTGTGCTTATTGGCAGTCACATAACCCACCATACGTCAACAAAGCGTGTTTGAGCTGCTGAGCCGTTATTGGTGACAGCAGATGTCAATCACTGGTTATAACCAAGAGCGCACGTGGACCTGCCGAGGGGGAGTTTCTGGTCTCCCATGCAGACCGCGCCTCCCGTTCCCTCCCATAACTCCCGGTGAAACCCGAACAAACCTCAGAGGAAATATCCCGCTTTTTTAAAATTTACTTCCAGTTCCGTCCCTGGGCAATTAGGACTGTTTGTGAACCGGGTTCCCCACGGATGATTGAAGCGACTTCCTGCGGCCGGAGTCGGTGAGTTGACTGATTTATTGATGAGAGGCAGGAGTAGGCCGCTTGGCCTACAGGTTCCATGCCGGCTCCAAAAGGAGGGATGCCTACAGCCCTGTCTGCTAATTTCCCCACATGTCCATCCGCTACTACTTTTAACCCCTTGATCTGTTCCACAACACTGACTGGTCATTTGCAGCTGCCAGTGCCGACCGCCCCTATTTTGGATTGGGAGGAATCTGAAGCTGCCTGTGTTCGTTCGCCCACCTACCCAGACGGGCTGTGGGGAAAATGTCACGTGGATTTTCATTTTCTCCGGATGTTTCTACAGTTTCCTCCTTCAGTGGCCGCGGTCCGAAACTTCCGAGGAACATGAGAGCCGCGGGAGAAGAGAACCGCAGAGTAGCGGGGGCAGGTCTGGTAGTTGCAGGAAGGATTGTCATTCGGTGGTCGGGCTCAACGGTCTTAGCCTGTGATGTTGGAGCACTGTAGTTAACTATTCCCCACAAATAACGTCTGCAGAGTGAGATGTGGCGTCTGTGCAGTGGAGGTAAGTGGTTGAGTGTCAGTTGTTGAGAAACCAAGAGTCAATTGTTGTGAGAGTACAATGTTGCAGTATAAAAGACCCGTGATTATCGTGGATGAAAGACAAAGCCATCGTATACATACGGCAAATAATTAGGAAAGCGAATAAAATGTTGCATGTGGATTCTCAAACTCACTGAATTTTGAAACTTTACTTGGGTGACCAGGTCGCAGATGTATAGGAAGCCACCACGTAGGTCTCCCTGCAGGTCACACGCCAGGCAGACATCACCATTTTTCTGCATTTTTGGGTCAATATTTCAAACTCCCTTTCAAAGCTGCGTTATTTCAATTTGCACTCTATTGTTTGGAATTGGCAGCTAACAAAACCTGCTCAAGGACAATAGTAGCCTGTTACAAAATAATCAGCTTCTGTGTTTGGACGTGTGAGTACATCTGATTTATTTTAAAAAGTTCAGGAGGCGGGAGCTCAGTCCATCGGGTCCACACTGGCTCACAGGGAAAGGACCCCACTAAATTTGACCCCATCCATATGTCAAACATGTCCACTCGCGCCCCCTTCAAACCGTTTGTACGGAAAATGTCAGCACTGACCAGCATGGCCGAGAGTCCCAGAGCCATTTGTGTTTGTGCAGAGAGCGGCACCGATGGCTCTGATGCCTCTCACTCGCCAGGATTCACATTTCCACCAGTGATTTCAGCTTTTTTTAAATGTTTTATTAGCAGTTCTGTACTAATGAGCACAACGTCCTGGGCCGAATGGTCTGTCCAGAGTTGCATTGCTCGAATGTTTCAGAATATATGTTTTGCTTGAAGACTAATTTATTGTCCTTGAGCAGGGTTAGAGAGCTCCCAACCCCGTCTATTGCAACGCAAGCGATGTTGTTTGGGGAGGGAATTAAAATTTTTGACCAAAAACTCAGAAGGAATCGCGACATATTCGCAAGTCTGGATGGTGCGTGACCTGGAGGGAAATCAGCAGGTGATGGCATCTCATGTGCTCGGCGACCTTTTCATCTCTGTAAAGTTGTAACAAAACTTTCCTACTTCTATACTTCACATTCTGGGAGAAGAGGCCAACATTTTCTGATTATATGCCGTATAGATTGGTGTTCCACACACAGTGATCCTGGGTCCCTTTGTACTTCATCAATGAACTTTCACTGCATGTGTGCAATCTTGTTTTCTCATCGTTCCTTCCAAAGTGCATACCCTCACATTTTCCGACATGAGAAGCCGTCTGCCAACGTCTTGCTCCCTTGCAATCTATCTATATTCCTTTGCAGGTTCTTTATGTCCACATAATGGGCTAACCCACCTATCTTTCTATCATCAGCAAATGTGGCAACAGTAGTCTTGCTTTTTCATCCAAGTCATTCATATAAATTGTAAGTAGTCACTGTCCATCATTGCATCCCGTGGCACTCAACTAGTTACTGATTGCTAATCCAAATATTTGTCCCAGTGACTGATGGACTGACAGTCAAGTTACCTTGTCATGGGTGGCGCCGAACTTGCAAGTCGTTCTAGCTGCGCTCATCCAGGGCTCTGGAGTGTCTTCCTTCAGGTTCCTGACTTGCTGTCTGCAGATAATGGACACGAATTGGAGTTCCTAATCGCAGCCTGACCTGGTCTTGCACCTGTAGTAACGACATGACCTGGTTCCTCTTCTGTTCACTGCAGCCCCCAGGATCTTGATGGGCAGCTTGGTGATGGCAGGGCCATTTAATGTCAAGTGTTGGTGGTTTATCTCTCTTTTTGGAGATGGTCACTGTCGGAAACATATGTTGCATATATGTTACTCACAGATGCCTGTGCCCAAATGTTCCCTTGGTCTGGATTTATTATTGTGGGCATCCAAGGTTGCTACCTCCTACCTGTCTACCGCTAAGGCCGCTATCAATGGGGTTTTGTGGCAGGAGTTCCCAGATGCCAGTGGGGAAGATTTTACAGGGTCGAAAAGGAAAGGGACTGCATTTGTTGGAATCTGGAACAAAAGAAACAGAATGCTGGGAAAACTCACCAGGTGAATCAACATCTGGTGGGAAGATGGGATAGAGGAAATTGGGCAACAGGTTGAACCAGACGTGGAGGGGTGTTTGGGCATATTGAACCGTGGTGAAGGGCAATTTCCGCTAATACAGACCCCTGGTGTTCTCCCCCACACACGTTCCTGTCCACATTTTTTTGTTCTCCCTTTTCTCACCTTTCCCATCCCCTCTCCCCAGCCGTTTACACCTATATTCTGCCATCTTATGTCCCCGCCCTTCCATCCCCTCCTATCCGTTAACATCTTTAGCCTCCAGATATGCTGTTTGACTCGCCGAGTTCTTCCATCAATGCGTTTTCGGTTTTAACAACGTTGTTGACGATAATTTGGCCAATTTGGTGCAGTGTTTACCAAAATTAATAAACTTCTTTTAGGCACTCGGGTGCGATGATATCCGAAGCATTAGAACGTGTGACGTCTCGGCAGGGTAAGCAGAAGTTTGGAATGTGTGTCCTGTGGCGGATGGGTCCTGGGTTATGGCACAGTATGTGATACCTGGAGGATGGGGCCCGGTTATCAGTGTGTATGGCCCGGGGAGAATGGGCCGGGGATCAGGCTGCCTGGTTTTATGCGGTGTTGAAGGAAAATTTATGTTGTTCTCACATTGGTTGTGGTGAAATCACTGACACCACCACCCGGAGTGAAACAGGGGGACGATGTTTTCATGCTCACGGGGTAGGTGAGTGGCAGGTCAGACAGTCTGTCCCGGGGAGGATGTGTCCTGGAATATCAGACAGTTCCTGAGCCAGGGAGGATGGGCGCCGAAGATCAGGCTGCCTGGGTTTATGAAGTGCTGAGTGAACACTTCTGCTTTGGGCTCAGCTGTTTGGGTCTGGAGTCCCTTTGTAATCTGTTCGTGTTAGTCTTGGGAGAGAATGAGTTCCATTCCACCTTCCACTGGGAGTGGTCGTCAATAAGTCTAATGTTTTTTGCCACATTAGATATGAACCTAGCGTTCGGATCGAAACGACTTGAAAAGTCCCCCTCACTTCACCTGTGAGCCAGTATAAATCCGATAAATTTTTAAGATTCTGGAGATCGGAAATAAAACAGAAGTTGTTTAATACCATTCTGACCAAGCGTCTTGGACGTGAAAACGTTTTTCCTCTTTCCACGGATGTTCTTTATATACCGAGTGCTTCGAGAATGTTAGGTTTGTTTAACTTAAACTTACTTTGGAAGTGTTTAAGTCTGATGGGGAATGTGCCTGTGCACATGTGCACATGTGGACACTGTGTGATACTTGATGGGGGCAGTAATAAAACTGCAGCTTTTCCCATTGAATTAGCCAGCGACCAAATTTCAGTGTATTCCTGGAATTGCCCTCATTAAAGTTGTCTCTTACTGTGAAACGATCCATGACTCCTTCGTATTCCGTGTCAGTTGTTGGGAAGTGAGAGATAATATTATATATCTGTTCACTGAGATCATTATATTTGTATTCATCATTTAAGTTTCACAGAGATTCATGAATACAGACCAGAAATGTTTTGTCTTCCTTTGTACTGCCCACGTGCCTCACAGCTGGATCGGGTAGTTGAGAAATCTTATGGGATATTAGCTTTCATCAGTCGTGGGATCGAGTTTAAGAGTGTGTGGTAATGATGCAGCTCTACAAAACTCTGGTTAGACCACACTTGGAGTTCTGTGTCCAGTTCTGGTGGTCTCATGATAGGAAGGATGCGGGATCGTTGGAAAGGGTTCATAGGAGATGTATTAGGATGTTTCCTGGTTCAGAGCGTATGTATTATGAGGAGAGACTAAGGGACCTAGGGCTTTAGTCTTTAGACAGAAGGAGGATGAGAAGAGACATGATAGAGGTATACAAAATATTAAGAGGAATTGATAGAGTAGGAGGCCAGCGCCTGTTTCCAGGGCACCAATGCTCAATCCAAGAGGGCATGGCTTTAAGGTAATGGGTGGGAGGTTCAAGGGAGATATCAGACGAAGGTGTTTTACCCAGAGAGTTGTTGGGACGTGGAATGCGCTGCCTGGGGTGGTGGTGGAGGCAGAGATGTTGGTCAAATTCAAGAGATTGCTAGATAAGCAAATAGAGGAATTTAAAATAAAGGGATTTGTGGGAGGAAGGGGGTTAGATAGCCTTAGGCGAGTTTTAAGTTCGATACATCATTGTGGGCTGAAGGGCTTGTATAGTGCCGTACTGTTCTATGATTCTCTGATAATGCACTGCTGCAATGAAATCAGAGATTTCCTCCATCAGCGTTTATTGTATTTTCTAGCAGCCGAAATTTCTGAGCACGGATGTCAGAAGTCCAGGAAAGAACTGCAAAATAAAAAGGTAACATGAGAAGAAATCATTACCAATTTAATTGAAATGGACTGATAACTATTCATGGCAGGTCTGCGAATATTTAGAACCTCTGGTGACGAAGAGTGCCACACAGACTGGGTGATGGGGTGTGTTACCCAGCCACTGCTGTGTATCTTCTGCACAGCTGCATTTCCCGTCGCATTTGACGCGTCGTCCTGTCTGTGCGCTGTCTGCGTTGAATGTGATCGCTTTTCATTGCTATAATAATAACAGTAGATTTTTATTCTTCAGCGTGGAATTCGACTGGTTTAATACAATTAAACCTTTACTTCCATGATTTTTAATTTTATCGCTCAACGGACGACTGTCAAACCGATTTATGTGGCCAGTCAGTTCCGCAAGAGCTGAAGGGACAGAATGCCGTGACCCAGAGAGGGAGAGCAAAAGAAAGTCATTAACTTTACTTTTCACCATTTTGGTCAATTTCATTCTCATGTGGAGGGATGACATTCTGCGATTCTTCTATTTTGCTACCCCAGGACTAAATCCCAGTGGTTACACCTTTTGCCAGCACACCTTGCTCGAGTCGCTCGGAGGAATAATGGCAATTTTTTTTGGCTGCGAAAACACCATCATTGCTGGGGCTATTCCAAAGCTACAGAGAGCTCGAAACTGCAGATAAATAGCCAGTGACCTCAACTGTTTGACTATTTTGACAGAGAGCAGTGTACAGCGACAGACACTGAAACTGAATGTGAGTTATTCGCAGCCTCTTAAACTTATTTTTCTCCTGAAGCAATTAAGGTACGCAACTGTCATACAGTCCTCAAATTATTTGAACCCTCACACTCGTGCACTGGTAAAAATGGAAACTGACATTCACACGTCAAGCATTTGTGCACTTCAATGTAACTCATAGAAAACATAGAGAAACTACAACAAAATTCAGTCCTTTCGGCCCACAAAGCTGTGCCGAATATGTCCGTACCCTAGAAATTAATAGGCTTGCCCATAGCCCTCTATTTTACTCATCTCCATGTACCTATCCAACAATCTCTTGAAAGACCCTATCGAATCCGCCTCCACCGCCGTTTCCAGCATCCCATTCCACGCACTCACCACATTCTGAGTAAAAACCTTACCCCTGACATCTCTATATCTACTCCCCAGCACTTTAAAAAACATGTCCTCTTGTGGCCACCATTTCATCCCTGAGGAAAAGCCTCTAACTACCTGCCCGATCAATATCTCTCATCACCTTATACACCTATATCAGTTCCCCCCTCATCCGCTGTCTCTCTAAAGAGAAAAGGCCGAGTTCCCTCAACCTGCTTTCAAAAGACATGCTCCGCATTCCAGGCAGTGTCCTTATAAATCTCCTCCGCACCCTCTCTATAGCTTCCACATCTTTCCTTTAATGATGCCACCAGAAATGAGCACAAAACTGCAAGTGGGGTCTGACCAGGGACCTATATAGCTGCAACAATACCTCTAAGCTCCAAAATTCAATTCCCCAATTGATGAAGGACAATACTCCATGTGCCTTCTTAATCACAGTCAACCTGCGCAGTCTGTTTGAACGTGCTATGGACTCGGACCCCTAGATCCCTCTGATCCTCCGCACTGCCAAGTGTTCTACCATGAATACTATATTCCGCCATCCTCTTTGACCTTCCAAAATGAACCACTTCACAGTTATCTGGATTGAAATGTATCTGCCACTTCTCAGCCCAACTCTGCATCATATCTATGTCCCTCTTTAAACTCTGACAGCCCTCCAAGCTATCCACAACACCGCCAACCTTTGTGTGATCAACAAACTTATGAACCCACCCCTCCACTTCCTCATCAGGTCGTTTATAAAAATCACAAAGAGCAAGGGTGCCAGTACAGATCCCTGAGGTACACCACTGGTACCGACCTCCATTCAGTATCCCTTCAACAACCACTCTTTGCCTTCTGTGGGTCATTCAGTTCTGAATCCATACTGCAATGCCCCCTTGGATCCCATGTCTCCTCACCTTCTCCATAAGCCTTGCATGGGGCACCTGATCAAAAGCCTTGCTGAAATACATATACACTACATCTACTACTCTCCCTTCATCGATGTGCTTAGTCACATCCTCAAAAAATTCAATAAGGCTCGTAAGGCAGGACCTGTCCTTGATAAAGCTATGCTGACTATTCTTAATGATATTATACCTCTCCAAATGTTCATAAATCCTGCCTCTCAGGATCTTCTCCGTCAGCTTACCAACCACAGACTCACCGGTCTATAATTCCCTGGGCTATCCCTACTTCCCTTCTTGAATAAGGGCACAACATCCGCAACCCTCCAATATTCCGGAACCTCTCCCGTCTCCATCGATGGCGCAAAGATCATAGTCAGAGGCTTCACAATCTCCTCCATCGCCTTCCACAGCAACCTGAGGTACATCTTATCCTGTCCCGGAGACTTATCTAACTTGATGCTTTCCAAAAGTTCCAGCACCACCTCTTTTCGAATATCTACATGCTAAAGCTTTTCAGGCCGCTGCAAGTCCCCACGACAATCCCTAAAATATTTTTTCCGTAGTGAATACTGACGTCAAGTATTCAATGATTACCTTCCTTGTTTCTTCCGGATCCGTGCACACTTTCCCACTGCTGCACTTGATATGCCCTATCCTTTCGCGTCTTATCCTCTTAATCTTCACATACTTTAAGAACGTCTTAGGGTTTTCTTTAATTCTGCCGGCCAAGGCATTCTCATGTCCCGCACTGCAATAAATCAGGCAACAGAAGGACCACCGATCTTACAATTAGTGTTTTATTATATTAACACTCGCGGTAGTGAGGGATACAGAGAGAGTCAACAGTGTAACCCGAGCTCTGTACCGATCCCCACTCAGAGATTTACATGTTTGTGTCTCATCTTTCATCCTTAATCTAAAGAAGTCTACGTGGGAAACTGCACATGCTAGGGCAGTTGCCTACAGCAAACTTTTAGCAGAACAAGATATGCCTTAAGCACTTCTTTGTTTCTCACTAGCACCTTCACATCATGCCATCATAACTATAGTCACACCATGGTTGAAGCATATCACGCCGTGGTTGAAGAAATAATAGCTTCACGCCATTAACCCTTATCACCAGTTACCTTTCACAGTTATGGCGTACGGAGTCACACACTACGATCAGACCTCAAGGTCTGTTGGGACAGAGGTCATACCTCAGTAGGTTTTCGGGTCTGGGGAGTCGCACACTGGACTCAGATCTCTGGGCGCAGTGGTGTCGAGTGTCACACACCGGGATCAGAGGACTCAAGGGGTCGGGGGGAGAGGGGTCAAATACACCGGCTCAGATATCTCGTGTGGTGGGGTGTGGGGTCACAAACTGGTGTCATACCTCAAGGAGCGGTGGGGTCTGTGGTCACACATCATGGTCAGATGTCAGGACGTAGTGGCGTCAGCGGTCGACACCGGGGTCATATCTCAAAGTGTGGCGGGGTCAGTGATCACACACTGGGTCAGGTAGAGCATGACGTCAGATTGACACACATATGGGATCAGTTCGCAGGGTGTGATGTGTCAGAGGTCACACACCGGCGTCAGGTTGGGCATGACTTGAGAGGGAGATATATATCGGGTTGTATCCCAGGGTGTGTTGAGGTTAGGTGGTCACACAACAGAGTCAGATGTCAGCATGTGGCAGGGTCAGTGTCACACTCTAGTCAGATCTCAGGAAGTGGCTGCATCAGGGGTCATACACGTGGCGTCAGATCTCAGGGTGTGGCGGGATCCGGTGTTACACAACCGAGTCAAATCTCAGGATGAGATAGGATCAAAGGTCAAGAATGGAAACGGATCTCAGAGTGTGGTGAGTGAACCCTGACTCCAACAAACCCTGAGATCTGACCCCGGTAGCAGTCATACATGGGTGTCAATATCAGTGTGTGATGTCACACATCGGGGTCAGGTATCAGGCAGAATTGGAGTCAGGGTTGAGTCAATGTGCACAGGTCCAGGTTGTGGTTGGATCAGGCGTCACGCACTGCCATCAGCACTCGGGGTGTGGAGGGTCATGGGTTCTACAGCTCCGTCAGTACCACGTGTGGTGGGGGTCAGGGGTCACGCACTCGGTTCAGATCTCGGGGTGTGTTGAGGTCAGAGGTCAGATAACACAGTCAGATCTCAGGGTGTAGTGTGGTCAGAGGTCGCACACTGGGGACGGATCTCCAGCTGAGGTGGGGTCAGTTGGTAACATACCGGTAAAAACACAGGCTGTGCTTAGGTCAGCGGTTACACACCTGGTTCATATCTCAGGGTGGGGGGTCAGTGGTCACTAAAAGGCGTCATATCTCGGGTGTGTGGTGTTATGGGACAGACAGAGCTAGCAGATCTCAATGTGTGCGGGTTCAGGGTTCATATACCCCGGATCAGATCTCTGGGAAGGAGCGGTCGGGGTCACATATTCGGGACCTATCAAAGCGCAGTCAGCTGTAACACGTGGGATGTCAGGTCTCAGGCTGTGGTCGGGTCCTAGGTCTGAAAATAGGGTCAGATTCAGGGTGTGGTGAGTTCTGGCGGGTCACTGCCTGCTCAGAGGTCACACAATATGGTCAGGTCCAGGGATGTGGTGGGGTCAGAGGTCACACTGCGATTAAATCGTGTCTGAATAGGGTCGGGGTCATACACACAGGTCAGATCTACGGGTGTGGTAGGTTCAGGTGTCATACACCAGTCAAATGTCGGGGTTTGGCGGCCAGAAGTCACAAATGGCGGTCAGGTCTTAATGTGTGCTGGTAAGGGGGGGTCATATCCCTGCTATATCGGTCAGGATAGGGTCAGGGGTCACACAACGGCGTCAGGTTCAGGGTGTGGTGCTTCAGGAGGTCACAAACGTAGCTCAGAGCTGAGCTATTTGTTGTGTCAAGGGTCATACACCGCATTACTATGTGGTGTGGTTAGTGTCAGGGGGTCACACACGGATGTTAATATCAGTGTCTAGTGCGGTCAGGGTTACACACCAGTGTTAGTTCTCAGGATGTATTCGGGTCAGAGGCGACACACCGGGTAAAATCTAAGGATGTAGTGGAGTCAGAGGTCACACACCATGGTCAGTTCTCTGAGTATGTTGGTCAGGTATCATGGTGTTTTAGGGTTAGGGTAGGGCAACGGGATCAAATCTCAGGACGATGGGGTCGAAGGTCGCACGCCTTTGTCAAATCTGAGGGTTTGTTAGTCAGAGGTCACACTCTGTGTTGAATTCATGGATTGTTGTTTTCACAGAGGTCACACACAGGGTCAGATCTATGGAGGAGGAGGGTTTCGTGAGTAATACACCTGGTATAGCCCAAGTTCTTCTGGGTTCTGGGAGTCACACACCGGGGTCATATCTCTGGGCGGTCTGGAGTCACACAATCCAGTCCGGTCTCAGAGTAAGATGGGTTCAGGTAACAGACACAGCTGTCAATCACAGGGTATGGTGGGTTCAGTGATACATACCCAAGTCAACTCTCAGTGTCTGTTGGGTCAGTTGTCAGAAAATAAGACCAATACTTAGAGTCTGGTCGGGCCACACACCGGGGCCAGTTATTCATGGTGTGTTGACGTCAGAGGTCACACATGTGCGTTAGATCCTAGTCTGTGGTGGGGTCATGGATCACGCACTGTTGTCGGAACTCTAGGGCACTCAGGTGTCGCAGAATGGGATCAGTCCTCAGGGCGTGGTGGTTCACGTTTCACACATCGGGATTATATGCGGTGTGGTGAAGGTCGAGTCACACACCTGGGTCAAATCTCAGTGTGTGGTGTGCTCAGGGCTCACACACTCGAGTCGATCATGGATGCGTTGGGGTCAGTGGTCAGCCACAGAGGTAGATCTCAGGGTATAGTATGATCAGAGGTAACACCGGTGTGAGGTCTCAGGGTATGGTGAGGTCAAAGGTCGCACACTGTGGTGGGATCTCAGGATTTGGTGTTGAAAATTCAAAATGGCGATCAGATCTCTGGGTGTGTTGGGAAGGGGGTCACACACCGGGGTCAGTACTGAAGGTACGGTGGTGTTAAGTGTCATACACCGCAGTTAAATGGGCTGTGTTTGGGTTCCGGAGTCACACACTGCTGTCTGGTCTCAGGATGTGGATGGTCAGGAGTCACACACGGGTGTCAATTTCAGGGGGTGGAGTGCTCAGGTGTCACTCAACGGGGTCAGATCTCAGGGAGCGTTGGAGTCACTGTTCACTCGAAGTGGTCATGTCCAGGGTGTGGTGAGACCAGGCGTCACACACTGGTGCCAGATGTCGGCATGTGGCAGGGTAAGAGGTTCTCCAACTCAGTCAATGCCCGCGTGTGCTGTGGTCAGGGGTCACGTAGCAGTGTAATAAATCAAGGTTTGAGATAGTCAGGGGACACACACACTCAGGAGAGATTTAAAGTTGTGTTGTGGTGAGGGTTCAGATGACAGGGTCAGATCTCAGGGTGTGGCGTGGTCAGTGGTCTCACCGTAGCGTCAGATATCGGGAAATGAAGTGGTCAGGGGTCACACACGGGAGTGAGATCTCATGTTGTTTTGTGTCAGGGTTCAGTTGCACCCGGTCAGATCCCAGGGTGTGATGGTGTCAGGGTTCACAGAACGGTGTCAGATCTCAGCATCTATTGGGGTCAGTGTCACACCCTGTGGTCAGATCAAAGGGAGTGAGGTGTCAGGGATCACACAGCACCGTCAGAGGGGACGATCTGCTGGTGTTTGGGATCAGATAGCCTGGGTTCGATCACAAGTTGAGGTGGGGTCAGGGGTCATATACGTGATCGGATCTCAGGATGTGGTGGGGTCAGGTGTCCGAAAACGGGGTGAGATATCACGGAGCAGGGAGTCAGGTGTCACTGAAGAGGGTAGGACTCAACTAACGTGGGTCCTGTGGGTTACACACCCAGATCAGATGTCACCGTATGCTGGTGTCAGAGGTCAGGCACCCTGACTCAGATCTCAGGGAGTGGTGGGGTCGAAGGTCACAGTCTCGGGACGGATCTCAGGGTATGGTTGTCAGGGGTCACACACCCGAGTCAGGACTCAGGGTGTACTGGGGAGAGAGTAACTCACAGGGGACAGATGTCAGGGTGTGTTATGGTCAGGGGTCATCTTCCAGGATCAGTTCTCACGGATTTCTAGTGTCATGGGTTACACAAACGTGTTAAATAGCAGGGTCTGGTGGTCAGAAGTCGCATACCTTCGTCAAATCTCTCGGTTGGGTGCTCAACGGTCACAAACGGAGGTCAGGTCTCAGGGTATGGTGGGGTAATGGAGTCACATCACGGTTTATATGTGGGATATTCTGGGATCTGAATATCTGATCAGATCTCGACTCGCACACAAAAATCTAATCCAGAGTCAGTGGTCACACATGGGCGTCACGTATCAGGGTGTAGTGGGGACAGGCTGTTACACATCGAGGTCAGATCAAAATATGTGGTGGGGTCAGGGTTTACATATTCCGGGTCAGTTGTCAGAGTGTCGTAGGGTTAGGGATCACACACCAGCGTTAAATGTAAGAATGTGGTGGGTCAGGGATCAGAAAACACGGGACAGATCTCAGGGCAGTTTGGTGTCAGGGGTCACATACTCGGGTCATAACTCAGAATATGGTGGAGTCAGCTGTCACATGGGGGTTAAGGCTCAGCGTGTCGTGGGGTCGTGGGTCCACGTGATTACATCTCTTGGATGATGGGTTCATATGTCACAATGGGAATCAGATTTCAGGATCTGGCGGGGCTAGTGTCACACTGTGTGGTCAGATCCCATGGAGGAGTGGAGTTTGATGTCACACAAGTGAAGTCAGATCTCAGCGTGTGATAAGGTCATTTCCACAGTCTTTGGTCAGAACTCAGGGAGTGGTGGAGGCAGGGGATATCACACGTGGGGTTAGATCTCAGTGTGTGCTGAGGGTTAATCAGACAACCCGGGTCAGATTTCAGGCTATAGTAGGGTCATGGTTCACAAGGGTCAGATTGATGAAAATGGAGTCAGTGGGTCACACACCAGGGACACATCCAGGCCTTGGTGGGGTAATGTGGTCACACACCTGGTTCACCTTTCTGGGCTGGGCAGTTGTCATACAATGGGGTCAGATCTCAGAATGTTGTGGTTTTACAGGTCCTACAACGGGATTACTGGTGTGAGGTTTGTATGAGGGGTCTCACACGGAGTTCAGTCTCAGTGTGTGTTGGGTGTAGTGGCCATACGAGGGGGTCAATATCAGGGTACGGTTGAGTCAGGGAGCAGACAGAGGAATCAGGTTACAATGTGTGGTGGGTTCATGAAACACAAACCACTGTTCGATGGTGTGTATTCAGGGTCTTTGTCACACTCCAGGGTCAGGTCTCAGGGTGTGGTGTGGTGAGTGTTTACACACCGAGGTAATATGGTGAGGTTAGGATCAGGGGTTGTGCAGTCGATTCAGATCTCAGGGTGTGTTGGAGTAAGTGATCAGATAACAGGGCTAGATCGCAGTTTGTAGTCGAGTAAGGGGGCACATTCTAGGGTCAGATTTTCAGGTTGTTGCTTCACATGGGTCACACACGGTCATATCTCTGGATGAGGTGGATCAGTAGGTCACACACCGGGTTAAATCAGGCGGTGGTAGGTTTAGGGTTTCACCCACCGGGGTCACATATTTGGGGAGATCAGGGGTCACACAATGTCGTCAATATCAGAATATGGTGGGGTCAGGGTAAAATCAAATGATTCAGATCTCAGGTTGTGTTGGGGACAGAGGTCACACACCCGGGTCAGATCTGCGGGTCTGTTGGTGTCAAGGATCTAAGAACAGAGTCAGATCTCACGGTGTGGAAGGATCAGAGGTCACACATGGAGTAAGATCGCATGGTGTAGTGGTGTCAGAGATCACACATGGGCGTCAGGTCTCGGTGTGGTGGCGTCAAGGTGTCAGATGTCATGGTGCAGTATGATGAGCGGTCACACACCGTGGTCATAACTCTGGCGGGTTCAGGGGTCACAAAATATGGTCAGGTCTCAGCTTGTGGTGGGGTTAGGGGGTCACACACCACCATTACATGGCATGGGGTTCGGGTCGGTGTCACGCACCCGGGTCAGATCTCAGCATGTGGTATGGGCAGAGGTCACGCACTGGGGCGTGAGCTCAGGGTTTGGTTAGGGACAGGGGTCACGCACGGGGGTCAAGACTCTGGGTGTGTTGGGGTCAGGCGTCACACAACAGGGTCTCATCTCGGGGTGTGATAGCTTCAGAGCTCACACACTGGCGTCAGATGAAGTGTTGGTTGAGAAGTTAATCACATCGGGTCAGATGTCAGGGTGTGGTGAGTTCATGGGTCAGATACGCCGGGACAGATCTCAGGATGTGGTGGTGTCAGGGCTCACAAACCAGTATCAGATCTCAAGGTGTGGTGGTGTTACGGGTCAGATACCCTGGATCTGATTTCAAACTATGATGGCGTTAGGAGGTCACACAACGGTTCAGACCTCAGGGTGTTGTGGGGTCGAGGATTACATACCGGGGTCAGCTCCAGGGAGTGGTGTGGTCATAGGTCAAACATCAGGTCAGATCTCAAGGTGTGTGGGGTCTAGAATCGCACACTGGTGTGAGATCTCATGTTGTGGGATCGCAGCTAAGTGGCTGGTGGTGTCAAGGGTCGCACATGCATGTCAGGTCTCAGGGTGTGGTCGGGTCAGGAGTCACACAAATCTGTCAATATCAGGGTGTGTGGATCGGGCTCACAGACTGGGGTCGGATATCAGGGTGATGTGGTCTCAATGGTCCCCATCGGAGTAATTGGTGTGTAGTGAGGATGAAGGGCCACACACTACGGTCATATCTCTGGGTGTAGTGGGGTCAGGGGTTAAACTGGGTTCACATTTCAAGATGTGGGAGGTTCAGGGTTCAACACGGGTCAGATCATAGTTTGCGTTTGGGCAGACGGGTCACACACCGTCGTCAGGAATTCGGGTGTCATTTGGCCGTGACTCCCACATGGTGGGTCAGGTCTCAGGGTTTGCTGAGGTCAGCCATCATACACAGGGGTCAGGTCTCAGGGTTTGGTGGGGTCAGGGCTCAGATTCTCCGGGTCAGACCTCATGATGTATAATTTTTAGGATTCACACGCCAGGGTCAGGCGGGGCGTGTGTTGAAGTGTCACACACATGGCGTCATAATTCAGGAGTGGTTGGTTCAGGCGTCGGATATACCGGGTCAGATCTCAGGGCGTGATAACCTCAGGGTCGACACCGTTGTCAGATCCGAAGGTGAGTTGTGGTCAGATGTCACACACCGGGATCAGGTGGGTCGTGTGTTGAGGGGTTGCACAAATGTGGTGCGATCTCTTGTAGTGTTGGGTTCAGCTGTCAGATACCCCGGGTCAGGTTTCAGAGTGAGGTGGGGTCAGTGGTGAAACATCGGGGTCAGATGTCAGGGAGTGGTGTGGTCAGGGATCGCACCCTGGGATCACATCGCAGGCTGTGTTGAGTTCGGGGACCCATCGGGGTCAGAGCTCAGGATGATGTGGGGTCTGAGGTTATACACGCGGTCAGGTCTCACGGTGTGGTAGGGTTAGGGGTCACACACTGGTATCAGATCTCGGTTGTTCTGGGGTCTGACGTCACGCATTGGGGTCAGTCTCAGGATGTAGTCCGGAAGTAGTTTCACAGATCACCTCAGATTGAAATGCCCCATCCGCTCTGTTTCTCAAATCAGTATGATTGCGGCTTGTCGGACTGCAACCTCAACTCCACACTCCCGACCTTACCTGTCAGGGAACAGTGTCTAATGCCCTAACTATGATATGCCCCATGATGCTCCATTCCCTTCCTCCACCCCCATCACCACCACCACAACCAGAACCGTCTCGTGCTCCAAGGTAACGGGGACAGTTTGCACATCCTTCCTCCAGACCGCCCCGTCGTCTACACAAAGAGGAAAAAAGGACCTTCGACCTGGTGGAAGATAGAGAGGGCGGATTCTCCCATAGAACTCTCCTCCGCGTCCCTGTATCTGCCTCTCCTGTACTCAAACTGTCCTGTTCATGTCGATTAGTCAGATCTGAAATAATTTTAGGGGCGTGACTTCCTCCTGAGATTTAGATGAACAATAATTTCCCCTCTGTGTCACAGATCTCAGAGCAATATGCACAGAATCAGATCCTTCAACCCATGTTGTCTATGCCGACCATCCTGTCTGTACTAATCACAGTTACCAGAGTTCTATGCTTTGGGGATTGAAGTGCCCGTCCAGTTGCTTCTCACATGTTGTGGGAGAACCTGGCTCCACCACCTTCTCCGGCTGTGAGTACCAGATTGCAACCACTCTTTGTACGATGTAAAATCATCTTTACATTCTCTCTAAATCTCGCCTGCCTCACCTCAAACCTAAGTTCCCTGGTCTACGACTCATCTGCTGTGAGGAGAAGCTTCTTTATACCGACCCTTTCCGTGCCTGATCTAACTGGCGGTTGATTAGTTTTCCCAACATTCACTCAATGAACCATTCCACGCCTGTAAACGGCAAGTCGTAGACAGAAATGATGACCAATATTCCAACAAATAAAATACCAGACAATGACCATCTCCAAAGAGAATGACTCTAACTACCTGCCATTGACACCAAATGCAATGAATTTGGTGAAGCCATCCAGGATCAGCAAATGCGATTTTCCTTTGCTCGATAGTGGCGGCAAAATACTGTGGCTATAACACAAGGGCAGAGACTGGATATCCTGACAACTAGAAGACATGTCACCCTCAGGCACGCGGTTGAATACCTGTGCGTTTCCTGAATAATTACCACTCTACAAAACAACATCTTGGCACTCAATGTTGTGACGGTGACGAAGTCACAGGGACCCTGAAGTTGGTAGCGATAGAGATTTTTTTTTAATCCATTGCGACAAGCAGGCATTTCTTGGAGACAATCGTAGTAGAATCTTCCTAAGCTCAAAGTGTATTAAGTTTTTATTCTTTTCAGAACAAACACAACGATCAATTCAATACAATTTCCATAACTATAATGATACAGTTTACTTCAATATTTTGAGACAATTGTCGGTTCCATTGACGTACATATTTACAATGGGTGTCCACTATTTCTGACAGGTACTTCTGAATGGTCAAACAGCTTCATTGGGACAAAATAATTCACATGAATTGTTTAAAGACTTCTGAGGACGGAAACATCAGACACCCTGAACCAGTGATAACTGACTCTCCGGACATGAATATGCCAATCATTGATAGACTGAGCAAATATGTTCATGATCACATTTGATGGGCGAAGTGACAAATGATTCTTGTAGCGAACCTTCCTTGAGTTCAGTCACAATGGTGCAAAATAGCTTAGCTGGACATCTCTGATACATGATTTGATGCAGGCGAAGTAACATGCCACAATAATGTATGCTTGGCTGATGCAGGCGAGAATGTCGCATGGTCATGTCAGTTTCCAACCAATATTTCTTGAATGGCCTCCGACCGTGAGCCAGCAGTCTGTGCTCTGTAGCCAATACTATTTGTTACAAAGTGGTCGTTTTAAATTCAAAACGGATTACTGGGCAAGTCGATATCTCCATAGAACCATAGAACCATACAGCACAAAACAGGCCCTTCGGCCCACTATGTTTTGCCGTCCATCAAACCACCCTCACACTATCTATACTTTCCTCCTCCATATCCCTCTATCTCACATTCCTCCATGTGCCTATCCAATAAACACTTGAACCTGTCCAAAGTATCTGCCTCTACCACCACCCCAGGCAGTGCATTCCATGCACCAACCACTCTCTGGGTGGAAAACCTCCCCCTGACACCTCCGATGAACCTCCCACCCATAACCTTAAAGCCTTGCCCCCTCGTCTTGAGCATTGGTGCCCTGGCAAGGAGGCGCTGGCTGTCTATCTATTCCTCTCAATATTTTATATACCTCTATCTTGTCTCCTCTCATCCTCCTCCTTTCCAGTGAATAAAGCCCTAGCACCTTCAGTCTGTGCTCATATTCCATACATTCTAATCCAGGCAGCTCTAATTCCTCCCTGGAAGTAGTTACACAATAGGAGAGAGAATGAAAGAAAGCTTGTGGTGGACTTGTCTTCATCGCTCAAGGCAATAATTTTGAAACTTGTCAAGTAATGTTGCAGGTGTATAAAACATTGGTTCGGCCACATTTGAAATATTGAATGCAGTTCCGGTCGTCGCAGTGAGGAAGTGAACGGGTTAAGAATTGCAACCATACCTATAACTGGCAAGCAATATATATGCATTTATATTTCTTTAGCAAAGACTAGCAAGCTGCTAACCCACTAGTTAGGTTGGAATGTTAAGTATGTTAACTGCCTTTGTTTGGGGTAACGAACCATTCCGATATGTCAGACGGTGGCGATACTGAGTGTAATTAACATCGAGGTGAAGACTTAGTCTGAACAATGAAGGGTGATACCTGCCTTTGAAAGCGTTGATTATAACTCAATTATACTAAGACAAAAGGTGTGATAGCTGTCTCGGGATCTCTATAGCTTGACTGAAACTCGCGGCGCCGTTTGCATGGGATGTGCGTGACAATTCCTATATAAATGTCTGTCTGCCCTTTGTTCGAGGAGAACTCGGGAAGCGACTCATAGTGAGTGCTGAAGAGAATTCTCCTCGTGGTGCACTGCTAATGAAGGTACTTGTTGGAATCGACCTTGTGGCACTGTGTTATTTACAGCGGACGGAGAGGTACAATTGATTTCGGGACGACAGCAGTACAGGAAGGAAGTGAAGGCTTTGTAGAGAGTGCACAAGGGATTCAACAGAATATTGCATGGAATAGAGAGTAGTAGCTATAACGAGAGCTTGGACACACTTGGATCTTTTTATCTGCAGCGTCGGAGACTAAGGGGCGATGATAGAAGAATAGAAAAACATGAGGGGCAAGGATAACGTAGTTAGCGTTTATTTCCAATATTGTAATGTGAAATACAAGAAGGCAGATGTTTAAGGAGAGAGAGGGAATGTTTAAGAGAGATTTGTGAGGTAACTTTTTTCTCAGGAATATGAGGAGCATGGAAGTTGCTGAGACGGTTGGTGACAACGTTTAAAGGGCATCCAGACGGATAAATGCACAGGCAGTGAATAGAGGCTAACGGACCATGTCAAGGCAAATGGTTTTATTTTAAATTGATATCATGGTCGGCACAGACATAGTGGGCCGACAGGCCTGTTCTGCTCTGGACCATTCTCCGTTCTGTGTCATTTGCAACAAATCATAGGCGGTTATGTTTCTTCTCTCTGAGCGACGTGACGTTCCTCTGGAAAGGTGATGAAAGGCAGAAATTTTTATTGTACCATGGCAAAGGTAAATGCATCCCAGGCAAGAAAAGGTGTGAACTGCTTCCCTGGTTGCTAGAGGCGTGGAGCTCAGGCACTCAGATTAGCTACAGTCAGATTGAGTGGCAAGACAGAGGGGAGGGGTAATGTTGGTCTGCCACTTATGAACAAAGGTGGCACATGCCATCTGCATACCAGGCAGCCATAAGCCCAGAGAATGTCCATGGTATTTGGGATTGCCTTGCAGAAGGAAGCTGATTGAAGGAAATCATCCAAAAAAATGAAGTAAGATTTGGATCTGATGGTGTTTGTAACAATAGCCTCTTTACTGGATAAAGCCGCTCGCAATTAACAACCACCAGTATCGTCACAATTTGCAAGCAATGGAGCTTTTCTTTTCAATTACCAACATGAAGTAATCACAATTTGCCACAGAGGGATTTCACCTGACCGACGTAATCGGTGTGTTAATAATATTAACCTCTTTTTGTTTAACTCTGTTGAATCTTCACTGTTCTTGTGGAGATCGTAAATGGCATAGAACCCCTACCAATGATCTGCTTCAATATTACATTCCGAGAGATCACCTCTCACAGGCAGGAATACATCGCTGGGTAGAGAAATTGCTGGACAGATATTACAGTGTGGAGAAAATATTGTACGTGATCACTGCCGTCATTGGAGTCCCTGTAAGTGAACAGATCAATTCATGTTTTGTAACTTCGTGTGTAACTGTCTTTCACATGTTTTTGATCATGTCAGAAGCCTCCCGGCTGGTCATCGTTATGCAAACAAGAAGTGATATAGATTGGCTGCGGTATGTTTCCGAAATTAAAGCTGAATTATCTAATTTTCAGACAACGCAAATAGAACTTCTATTCCAATAGAAAATTCACCAGAATGTTGCTTTTCCTTCAGTACACGTTGCCCAGAGTTGAACTAGTGTTCGGTGCAGGCAAATCTCCCAGAATATGTGACTGGGAGGGATTTACATTGTGAATATCGCTGTTCCTGAGTTATTAATCAAAGTGAACACCATGTCCCAGTGACCGCGGGTGCACTGGCGTGCATTGTTAGCGAAATGAAATCTCAATGAACAAATCCATTCATGAATCTATTTTGCTGACGGATACAGACTTGTCCCTGGCTTGCTTCTAAAACTGTCCTCAGTCGTATCATATGCTAAGTTTCCAGACAGCTTAAAAACATCGCTCGCCAAAGATGTGTCTGTGAAACCGACCCCATCAGAGAATGTAAACGGGTTTTACCATGGAAAGGGCCATTCTGCCAATTGTAGCGGATGACTGACTGAACGTTTTCTCCCAGCCTTTTCCCACACATCACTTTACGTAATCACCGCTGAAGCTGGCAGGTCGGGCACAAGGTGTCTGATATTGTTCAATTTGCAGGCACTCACCAACTCCAACACTACTGATTTTCAGCTGAAACCCGAGCCAGTGTTCAGACCCGGCAAATGTGTTCAGTAATGACCAGTGTCCGTTCTCTTGTCTTCCTTTGGTGAATTTATTGGCGATTGCCATCCTGTCCCATGGAAAGTGCGGCCTCTCCACCTGCACCGCTGGCTACCTGGTGGCCATTAAAGCGGCGGATCTACTGGTCATTTTCACAGTGGTTCTTTTATATCGATTATTATTACTCTCCGGTGAATAGCCTGGACTTCTCCCCTGTGTGCAGTGTTATAGGTGTACTGAAGTATGCAGCTACAGGCTGTTCTGTTTGGTTAACCGTCACTTTCACCTTTGATTGCTTTGTCGCTATTTGTTGTCAGAAGCTGAAAACAAAATATTGCACCTAGAAAACTGCGGCCGCGGCTCCACCAACAACCGCCATTCTGTTCTGTCTGTAAAACATACCTCACTGCTTTTCACAAAAAAACAGCGAAATAATAGACAGTGTACAGTGGTTCTGTGCATGGAAGGATAGCTATTTCACTGATACCCGGTGGGTGGGATTCGACTGGTTCGATCCAAATTCAATTCCGTCGCACCCCTTCACTGTAATTCTGCTGCTCAAAGCTTTGACAGTCAGACACATTTTAGTGGCCAGTCGGATCCGCAAGGGTCTGAGGGGTCAGAGGAAGGGGGAGGACCGTTCTGACTCGGAGATGGAGAGGAGAAGGAGGTGCGCGGTTTAACTCTGCACATTGTCCGGTAACTTCATCCTGCTGTGGCTGACGACTGTTGTGGAATTCGTCTTTTCTCAGATCACAGGAACACGCGCAGATGGGAGTCATTCTGAAATGATATTTTTTACGAAGTCGGGTATTTTCTGAGTAACGTCAGCTACTTTACGAACACATTTATTTAGGCGGTGACTCAGTCCAAGTTCATGGAGTGGGTGAACAGATCGGTGAAATATCTGGCCACCTCAGTGCTTCAGTTCACGAATAAAACAAAGCCCTGAGAGCAAACCAAAGGCGGCCGCAGCGTCTCCAGTCCATTCTCCAGCTCCTAACATTCCCCGCATGGTTTCCCAGGTGTCACTCGGGGCGGATTGTCCGATCGATTGACAGCCCCAGGACGTCAGGTCCTTGGCGGCGATACCTGTCATATTTCTGCTATTGTCCCATCACCCTCCACAGTGGTTGAACATTTGGATGTAAAATACATGTTGAGTCCTGTCACCCATCTACCTCTGCAGTGGGGAACGTCTAGTTGAATCCCCACCATGTGTTCAATCGTTCTGAACCACTCTGCCTGGGGTTCCATCTGGAGAGGGAGGGTAGGGAAGAGGAGGAGTTGTGTGAGAGGGAGAGTTAGAGCGAAAAATGGAGGGAAACGATGTTCCAGAGTGATGGGTTGCGTGCCACCGAAAGAAGAGTAGGCTAAAGAGGATAGGGTCAGTTAGTGAATACCAAGGCAGAGCAAGGAAATCATTGTGTCTTTCCTCCGAGTGGGGAAGTGCGCAGATGGAGTAAATAACTAGAAACCGTTTTCAGTTGCTGGAAGTGCATAACCTGAGGTCACAAATTGGAGATGCTTTGTAAAGTTCGCTCTGGAGCTTTGAGGATAATTTTGCTCACCAAAAAAGTTTTCAATTTTTGGAAAGTGTGAGTTGAAACAATTGGAAAGTACGGATCAAACGATCCTCAGGTCACACCCCAATGGTGAATCGGCAAGACAATAGATTGAGCTAAAACAGCAGAATGGATGTATTTGTCTTCGAAAACATCCGTTAGAAGAGGATGTGCTGAATGGCCTCCTGCAGTACTCGGCCTATTTCTTGACTGGTGCTGACTTGTATCTCCCAAGTTGCTCAGTTTCTGATGGAAGTGTATTTATGTGATGCAAAGAACATCATAGATGAAAACAATATTAACGTTCATCCTAACAAATAGGCATGGGTTAAGAGACTGAAACAGTGACCTCAGTCAGGGAGGGCTGTTGTAAGTTTTTTTTAAAAAAGAAAGATTATCTATAGCCATCAAGTTCTTGTCCGACCTGCAGCTACCTACCCCAGCAATGGAACACTGCGGACCACATCTTGCACAACCAAATTGTCTCTGTTGATGCTTGTTCTTTTTTGCATTGATGTCTTTTTGCACACGTTTTTCCTCTTTAGTGTCTTCTGAATTCATGTAAATTTAGATATCGTATATCTTCAGTGTATTGTCTGAACTACGTGCTTGCCATGCCTCTGCAAGTAAGTTTTGAAATGTTCTTGTTTCCGTGACTACCTGTCTCCGGGACTTTCTGTCTCCGGGACTACCTAACCCATCGAACACTTCAAGCATTTTCTATCTTTTATAGACCTTCAGGCTCCATGTTCTCATACATCCGGTACAACTTTTCAAGGGATCACCGAATGCGCAAGGAAGGAAGGATTTCTTATCTATTGTAAACCATTGGCTGAAGCCAATTGTCATTTTATGCAAGTTATGAGAACGGACCCGACGAGCGTGTCAACAACACAGTGATGGTGTGGAGGATGCTGAAAATGTCAAGCTGAAAGTTACGTTATCGAGAAATAGATTTGAACACTTCCATCAAATTAGTGCGGTTCAATTCTAAATTGAGGCAGAGATAATGAGGATGGTCGGAAAATCTTCTCATTTGTAGGTGCGGTGAAAAATATCAGGCAACAAGAAGTTACGATAAAGCGAAAAGCTTCAAAGAGGATTAGGGGGAGAATTTTATTCCGTACGAATGTGTTCTGATTCCCGGCCGCCCTGCCGGTGTAGGTGCTGGCAGCGGGCACTCTCACAACATTCAGGAACTATGCAGACGGGCATCGGAATCGCCAATATATTGATAGGGACGGACCAAGAGTTGGTGAATGGGATCCGTGTGCATTGGTAATCAATAGTCTTCAACGACATGGAGGGCGAAGCGTCATGTTTCTGTGCTGCACGACTCTGTGACACCTGTTATACTGCTCCAATGTCACCCACATCAATTGCGCTTGCATTGTCTATAATGTAATTTAAGTTTCTGCCAGATTGTAACTCAATATAGTTGTGCTAAATATAGTTTAAACAATACCTTCGGACGAATGATATATGGCGAATACATTCCAAACATACGGAACAACAAAAAGAAATAGAATGAACCACACACTCACACACTGTATCAGAGACTGACAAGTACACAATGAATACCACATTCTCACACTGTGCCACAGACTGACAGGTACAGAATAAACCCCACACTCTGTCAGAGACTCATCGTCACCCTCTTGTTGATGTTCCCTGCGCTGCCATGGCTATCTCTCCCTCTGTATCGAACTATGTATTTTAAGCTTTTTTTTAAACAGCCGTCAAGCAACCTGTACCTTCATTCGCAGATTGAGAACTTACGCAATAACTTTCATTTGTTCTGCAGCAAACTGAGCCAAATCCCCGTTGCCTTGAATTCTGTCACCAATACCTCTTGCTTCCACAACATGGCTCTGTGACTGTTGACAAACCTCCTTTGTTTTCTGTATCTCTTTATTAGTGGTCTGGCCCAACGATAGAAAATTTTGTGAAACTGTTTCAAAGGCGATGAGAAAAGTGTGGGCAGAAAGATCGGCAAATTATTCAATGCATGCATTGCTCTGTGTGTGTGTGTGTGTGTGTGTGTGTGTGTGTTTGTGTGTGTGTGTGTGTGTGTGTGTGTGTGTGTGTGTGTTTGTGTGTGTGTGTGTGTGTGTGTGTGTGTGTGTGTGTGTGTGTGTGTGTGTGTTTTGTGTCCGTCTGCGTCTGTGTGTCTGTGCCTCTGTGAAAATAGGTTTCCAGTTTGGTGGTGTGGCGGTCCCGGATGTTTTTGTGTTAAAGCAGCAGAATATATCTGTATACAGAGATAAATCTGCACACGGCAGAGAATATAGTGTGAAATTGTCCCTCACATTCCGTCAAACCATCACGGCAGCGGGTGCCCTCCATCAAAGTCTGAACATTTGGCTACAATAAACCATGGCAAATGGTCAAAATGAGAGTACACACGGCAGAAGACACTTCTTTGCGGTGCAAATACGATCTTCAAAGGCCAGTGGACATCTGCTCTATAACAAGCCAGATGTTTGTACCACAGGACCGCGTCTTTACACAGTGGAGGCATCTTCATATGGTCAACATTCATAAAATACTTACAGAGCAGTCGGACAGAGCGGTGAATAAGTGTTTTTTTTTCCCCCCAAAGAAAAGGCATCTGGAGAAATAAGGTATCATTACATCGCTTCTTTTCCAAGGGTAACTTTCTTTACTCAACAGGAAGGTAAAAGTTTAATATAATCTGTTCAATGACGACGATTTGTACACGCAGTATTTACCAGGGGAATCTGAGCACACGGCTGCAGATGATGTCAACAAAAGACGTGCTTCAGCTGATGGAGAAAAATGGCAATGTGAGGGACCCAATAGGGAACGGTGCAGTGAGACGAAGCGAAACCATTATTGGAGTTGTGGCCATGATCGGATCGGTCACAGGAACCCATGAAGGGCCGCCCATCAAAGGTCCGGTGTCCCGTGTCTGCAAAAATCCACATGTGTCTGCTGCAGATGTGGAGACAATGGTTCTATCGAACAAGGTGACCGTGGACAGCTCTGAACATCAACATATCGAAAATAAGCATTGTGGAAGGGCTGTATTAATAACTGGTAACATCGGTGAAGACGGACGTCGCAGATGGAGAACCGAACTGAGGGTATGTTTCATACCTGATGGCACTTTATGCGAGGAGGACCATCAGCTTCCTGAGCGGTCAAGCGGGAGATGATGAGCAAGTGAAAGTAGGTGAATGACTTGAGCAGGAATATTGCATAAAGAGAATGAGAGTGGTTATCTTGGGCCCCTGGATTGAGTGCCCACAGCGAATCGGACGGAGTGACTGTGCAAAGCTCAGAAAAGACTCGAAACGGAGACTCAAGGAGCTTTTGTGGAAAGAGAAGCACAGTTAAATGTTCAAGTAAAGAATGCCAACAGTAGGGCTAGCTGATAATGCAGCTTTTCATAAGATGTGAATGGAACCGTTCATTGTGATTTTACCTGTCCTGTGTCACTCCAGCTTTGGGTCCCATCCCACAGGGGGATCTGACTGAGATAATGTCAAGGACATTAATGTGCTTGTGTTAAATCCCCACAGGCTTTGCACCAGAGACAACGGCGGTGATATAATTTGTTTGTTCAAGGGCAATGGTCGGGGTGGAACCCTGTAACTGGAGACTGGTCTTCTGTACAAATAAGAGCATTTTGGCGTACATAAGCTCAGAGTGTCTGTTGGAGCTGTGGCTTCCGGAGCAAAGGAAATCACTGCTTGTCTCTGAAATAGGATATCCAGTTTTCTGGCCGATAGAAGACATTGACGATCCTGTTATTTCAGCCGTTGGAATTCCCAGTAGGCTACTGTCACACCTACCGTTGGTGGAAACTGATGGCTCATTCCAATATTATGAAGCGTTTTTCTCGTTGCTTGTTTCCACAACCACCATTCAAGTCCCTGCATTTCAATAATGGAATGTATGCTTTGACAAAAAAATCCTTTTTCTGCAGCAGGCACCACTCCACAAATTAGTTGAGATGCTGCCCTCCCTTGAAATCCTCCTGCTGTCTCCCTGTGATGGATTCGGTGTGATAGGAAATCTCTGGAGATAAGGTTACCAGACTGCACTGTGAATGTTAGAACAAGCTGTCCATCTGTTCCTCTCACTGAGATAGAGCCAGAGTGAAATGGGTGGTTGGTTGATGGGACAATGTTGTCCTCTAGCGATTCGCTTCATTTATTTTAGAAATGCAAAACAAATCGAACTGCACATGCTGGATTTCAGTTGATTAATCACATACATGGAAGCCATAAAACTGGCATATCCAAAATCCACCCCTCATTGCGTCTGAGGAAGCAGTTAAGCAGCTGGTGTCGCCGCTTGCCCCCACGTCGGTTTCGGTCTTTATCCAGATATAACGCACTTACATGGCTCTCTCAGCGCCTTCTCTGTCCACACCGATAGCGCGCACTCGCTGTTCCTTCTCACGGTCCGGATCCAGTTTCTACTCCTTGATGTAAAAACACAATTCAAGATCTAATCTGATCCCATCCCACTGCTGTCTCCCTGTCTGGTCAGCCATTTCTCTGTTTCCTTTCCTTATCTTACAGTAAAGCTGGAGGCGATTGTGATCCTGCCCCGAGGAAAGTGCGGTCTCTCCAAATGTATCACTGACTATCTGGCGGGAATGGCAGCGGCCGAAGTCCTGGTCGTTATCTCTGACCCGCAGCTGAGGTGGACAGTTTTCCTTTATTATTGGTCTTTATTTCTTCATATGACTCCTGTTTGCAGCCTCGTTCATTGCCTACTTTCAGCAAGCACAGGTGTCTCTGTGTGGCTGACAGTTGCTTTCACCTTTGACCGATGTGTGGTCATTTGTTGTGAGAAGCTGAAAACGAAATATTGCACCGAGAAAACGGCGGCTGTAGTTATAGGGACAGCGATTGTGTTGGGAAGTTTGCAGAGTGTCCCCTGATAATTTATTTACGAGCCCAGGGAAATATTTGAGGTGTTTCCGATGGTTGTGTCGCCAAAGTGAGCTTTAGTTCGTCTCCCGTGTGGGGCGCATTTGAGATTTTTCATCGCATTTTGATGCATTGTCTTCCATTCCTTCTGATTTTGCTGCTCAATGTTCTGACGGTCAGTCGGATTTTAACGGCCAATACAGTCCGCAGCGGGCTCCGAGGCTGCAGAAATGGAGAGAATGGCAAGGACCCGGAGATGGAGAACCGAAGGAAATCCGTCGGTTTACACCAGTTAACCGGAAATTTCATTTTATTGATTTTAACGCAGGTGGTGTTTGATGTCTACTGGCGGATAGCAAAGTTTCCTCGTTACCTAGACACGGATCAGCTTTATGTCGCAAATTCCATGAGAAAGATGTTGCAGATCCTCAGTTCCTGCACCGACACATGTATTTACGGTGTGATTCAGAGGAAATTCAAAGCGGAGCTGAAGAACCTGGTGAAATACCCGCTGAAGCTGATCACGAAGTTCGTTAAACTATAGTGGAAGCAGATGATTCCTGCAGTAGAATTGGGTTGTACGTCATTCATCCTCCCCTGCAGTCTCCCCTTGGCTTATGTGGAGCCAGATGACCTGTTACTTTATATTTCTAACGCTGAGAAATCCATTCCTGCAGTGTTATCACTGCTTGTTCAGTTTAGTATTTTCTCTGGCTGTAGATTAAATCTTAATAATAGTGAGCTTTTCTCATTAAATATGAGTATCAATTTGGAGGCAAATACCATTTAAATTAGTGACTGATTATTTTACGGTGTTAAAATTACCAAGAAGCACAATGACTTATTCAAAGTTAATTTTTTACCCTTAATCGATCATGTTAAAAAATTGTTTACTAAATGGTCCCCATTGTCTCTATCATTGATGGGCCGAATTAATGCGGTTAAGATGAATACTTTACCAAAATTTTTGTATTTATTCCTGGCGGTTCCAACCTTCATCTCGAAATACTTTTTCGGTACTATTAATTCAAATATTATTTTATATATATGGCAGAATAAAAAAAAAACACAAGGTTAAGTAAGAAAAAAAATACAACAATTAAAAAAAGGATGGCGGTATGGGTTTTCCTAACTTTAGATTTTAATACTGGGCAATTAATATTAGGTATTTAATTTTTTGGACATATTTAGATGTAATTAAATGTCCCCGATCGGTGTATCTTGAGTTTGAGTCTGTGCAAGGGGCTTCATTATCTTCCAATTTAGGAGCCTCACTCCCTTTTGCACTTACTAAATTGAGTAAAGAAATGATTAACCCAATAACTAAACATACAATACGAATATGATTTCAATTTCGTTTTTTTTTTGGATTGAATAAATTCATTTTGTCTCGTTCTATCCAGCCAATTATTTTTCTTTCAGCCATCCAGAATTTATGCAGCTTTTTCTTTATGGAAAACGAAGGGAATAACATGCTTTCATGAACTAATCATTGATAATTGTATTTTGTCTTTTGAACAGTTGTCTAATGAACACTATTTGCGTAGATCACATTTTGTTTCGACATTTACAAATCAGAATTTTTTAAAAAGTTACTTTACCTACTTTTTCGATACCACATAAAATTGAAATTACGGAAAAAAAGGTTTTAATCCTTATCAGAAGGGCTTGATATCAATAATTTATGATCTGATTATGAAGATACGTCCAGAGACACTTGATAAAATCAAGAATGAATGGGAAAGAGAACTCTAGATACTCTTACCTACAGAGACATGGAAGGAAATTCTCCAATTAGTTAATACATCTTCAATGTGTGCGAGACACTCTTTGATACAGTTTAAGGTGGTGCACAGGACCCATTTGTCTCTGGATAAGTTAGCCAGTTTTAGACCATCTCAATCCTATATGTGACAGATGTAATTCGCAGGTGGCTTCCCTGACACATATGTTTTGGTCCTGCCCTCAATTTGGAAAAAATGTTGGGAAGACTTTTTTATATTATTTCAATTGTATTGAATATTGATTTACAACCTCATCCTATTACTGCAATTTTTGGGTTACCAATGATGGATTCTGGCCATTTATCCGCTTCAGCTTGTCGTATGATTTCATGTGCTACATTAATTGCCAAGTGATCCATTCTATTTAAATGGAAGGATCCTGTACCTCCGACCACATTTCCATGGTTGCCTGAAACTATAACATATTTAAACTTATAAAAAAATTAGGAGTGGTACTGTTGATCCTTCGCTTAAAGTTAAGGAAGTTTGGAGTCCATTTATTCAGTATTTCCATATGATGTAAGTAGACCTTTTCCGAATCCATTTCAATAACCTTTTATTTGAATACTGAGGAGCGGAGATAAAACATAATAATGTTTTTTTTCACCGAAGAAATAACAGTCCAGCTTTTTTTTTGAAGTTTTTGGTTTGCTTTTGTTTGTTTTTTTTTAATTTTGGGGTTCTCTGAAATATAACAAAAAAGGGAATGTGGAGCCATGGTTTACCACTCAGCACTATGAAGTACTAGTCCATTAATTGGTGATATATTGTACTGCGGGTCTACGCTATCCAGGTTGGAGTCGCTCTGCAGTCGATTCTCCTGAAATATGTGAGTGTCTCCTCCAGCTATAATTCACCCAGATAGAGGCTCTGTGGAACACAGGAAATGTCAGGGCCTGTCCAGTCAGGAGCCGCTCCCCTTTCTCCATCGTATCCGTTGTTTCTCCTTCTTCGATTGATTTTGCTCCTGTGTTTTATACTCAATCCCTCCGCACGATGGTGCCCTGTTTTCATCTTCCACTTTAAACGGCCCGGTTGTTTCCTCTCGCTCCAGCTTTGCACCAGTTTATATTCGTGAGTTTGTGTTTGTACTCGAACACATCGAAGTCATATGCTTCCGTTTTTTCAACTCTGTCCCCTATACCTCGCTTCAGTTACTAATAAATAAACGCTTTATTATAAATGCTGTCTGCAATGATGAGTATCTGTGTCCAGAATGAAACCCCCATCTCGGCCACTCGGTGAACGCAATTAGAGTCTGACTAGCAAAAGAGACCTGAACCCGCTCCAGGCTCTGGTCGATGGTAACTCTCACACCTTCACAAACGGGGGAATCAGTGATAAAAACGTAATGGATTATCTAGGTGAAATGATTCGACCCTCTCTTGCACGAGATGGTCATTGCCTTGGGTACTTTGGTTGTGTGTCTGTTACTTGACAATATTTAACGCATGCTTGACTGCGGTCTATGCCTTAGTCATGTCTGTATGTGTTGCTTTATTATATGGGAAGTTGGATGTGCGACTGAAGAACATTGAATCATCAGTGGTCATTTCCACCAGCCAAAATAATGTTGGAAGGAAGGTCATTAACGTAGCAGTTGATGATTGTGAGTCCCAGGGGACATCTCCATAGAACTCCTGCAGTGATGTCCCAGGCGGGGAGAATTGACGGCTTAGAACGAAAAAAGATTTCCATTGAGGACAATATGGATCCAACGGATCCAACAGTTTTTCCTTTGGTTTCCATTGATATTAGTTTTACCAGCGCTTGCTGATGCCACTCCCCGTTGAATGCTGCCTCTATTTCAAGTGCACTCATCCTCCAAGCTGCATTCAATGAAGTGACCCTCGTAAAGGTCGTTGAACTATTGGCCAACTTCCAAACTTCTCCGGACTCTGACACAGGCCCTACAGACCTGATCCTGACTCCATAGTTTTTTTTACAAAGAAGAGAATAACCAAGGTCTTACAGATCAGTTCGTTCATTGTCGGAATTGTGGTACATCATTGAATGCGGTGTGGAAGATATAATAACAGAAAGCGGAAAGTATAAAGAGAATTGGACAAAGTCAGCGCGGGTTATGAAAGGAAAGTAATATTTAACGTATCCATTTGGGTGTGTTGGAGAACCAGTATAATGGACAATCGGGTGACAGTGAAAATAGATTCTATGATGTTCCTTTAATATCAAAATTGAAGTACACGGATTGGATTGTCAGTTAGACAGAAAATTAGTTCAAATACAGACCATAGTACAAGAATGTTTCAATGTGGGTGGTGAGTTGTGGCTACTACGACAACGTGGTGATCGACGCTCAACAACAGCTATTCACAACGGAAGTCAAAGATTTGGGTGACTAAGCTACATGTGATATGAATTAATAAGCAAAGAAGAGAGGTGGAGCTTATGTGTGTGTCGTGTGTGGAGTGTGTGTGTGTGTGTGTGTGTGTGTGTGTGTGTGTGTGTGTGTGTGTGTGTGTGTGTGTGTGTGTGTGTGTGTGTATGCGTACCCCTGCAAGGAATATAATAGGACCAAATGTATGGTCTTGCCCTTTGGAAGGTCAAATGTAAAGGGGCAGTACTCTGCTCATGGCAAGGCCCTCAGTGCTGATGTACAGGCGGATCATAGGGTCCAATCCATTGCTTCCTGAAAGTGGCTGCACAGGTTTATAGCGGAGTAATGAAAGGATATTGCATGCTTGACATTAATAGTCGAAGCATTGAGTTCAAGAGTCGGGTGTTTATGCTGCAGCTTTACAAAGCTCTAGTTAGGCCGCATATGGAGTATACATTCAATACCAGTCGCCCTAAGATAGGAAGGATGGACAGGCTTCGGAGAAGGTGCACAGGAGACTCACCAGTTTGCCTGGATTAGTCGGCATGTCCATGAGGAGAGGTGGAACAAACTTGGGTTGTTTTCTATGGAGCAGCTGAGGCTTAAGGAAGACCTGATTGGTTTGTAAGATTATGAGAGACACTTATAGTGTAGACAACCGGTATCTTTTCCCTAGGATTGATGTGTCTAATACTAGAGGATGCGCATTTAAGGTGAGATGGGCAAGTTCAAAGAAAATACCCGAGACAAGCTTTTAACACGGAGAGTGATGCATGGATGGAACGAGCTGCTAGAAGTGGTAGTGGAGGCATTTAAGATGCTCTGAGAGCGGCACAAGCATGTGCAGATAATGGAGGGACATTAACATCGTGTAGGTCGAAGGGATTTGTTTAGTTAAGCAATTAATTACTTGTTTAATTCTTTCGGCACAACATGGTGGAACGAAGAGCCTGTTCCTCCGCCGCAATATTCTATGTTCTGTGTTCTATGTTCTATGATCTACATAAATCTCGAAGAAAGAGTGGACCAGCGGGCTGCTCAAGCCGTCTCCTCCCTCACCTCCCTATTTCAATAATATGTTTACTAATCAATGTTGTTCTCAACTCCTCTTCAGTGCCAGTTCCTCATCTCCTTCATCTCCTCGGTTCTTTAATATGTAACCATCTCCTTCTAAATACTTCTGATGATCTTGCTTCACCACACTGTGTGCAGAGGATTCCAGAGATTAACTACCCTCTAAGAGAAAAACATCAAAGCATCTCAGCTTTAAGTCACTGGCCTCCTATTGTTTTTAGCTGAGTCCTCCTGTTCATGACCGTCCCACGAGTGAAAACAACTCAACATTTATACTGTGACTCCTCCTTGGAACTGTGAATGTTTGACTACGTTTACAGGCCCCCCTCCAAATCGTTGTCAACTCAGGAATATAAGGAATATGGACAAAAACTATTTCGCCTTTCTTGATGGGACAATTGCAGCTTGAACAAAGAAGCTTCAGTGTGATTAACCAAATGCATGGTAGGTGCAGTTTAACGTGGATGTAGTGAGGTGATGCAATTTTACCCCTAACACAGAAAGACAAATTGCTATCTAAATACTGATAGATCGGTTACAGTGTAGGTGGGGTAGAGATTTGGGTGTCGGAGTACAATTGTCATGACCATGAATTAGAGGTTGGCGAAGCAGCTGCTCTCATGTAGTTCAAGATGGAAATACGATTTGAGAATTCACCAACTCTCACAGATTTCCTATCCAAAGCACAACGGTTACAGACAATGAGAAAAATATTGCGATACACGAACTATGAGGATAAAATTGCATTTGCTGGACACACTCCGCAGGTGAAAGAAAAACATCAGTACGACTCAGGCAGCTGCTCCCTCAGCTACCCGTCGCTCACAGCAAGTCGAAAAACAAACGCTTAATTTCTATAGATCCGGATCCTGGCCTTATCTTCTGACCATCTGATGGAAATTACTCCAGGTATTATGGAATAACTGTTTTAAAAATGGTTTTATGCCTTCTGACGGAGAAATGCCAACTGCCCTTCCATTCTTGCATGCATCAAATATTTTTTTTTTGGTTTATTGCCTGTGCCGTTGTAATTAGGTGGCCCACATATAACTACTAGCATTGATTTTTCAATTCATTATTCCTGATAACTATGATAGAAAATAGGGGGCTCTGCGGGAGGGAAGGGTTAGACAGAACAGGAGAAAATGTCGGCAGAACATTGTTGGCCGAAGGTCCTTACTGTGCTGTAGTGTTCTATGTTCTAATCTCTACCCAGATGGACTCAACATTCTGCTCTCTTGATCTTATATCTTCACTCACTGTCGCCCTGATCTTATTCTTAACTAAAAACGCTACCCGACTCCCTTAACTTCTTGCCTATCCTTCCATAATACATGATACCCTTGGATATTTAATTTCACTCATCTCCACGTTGTAACCACATTCCTGTAATGGCAAAAAATTACTATTAATAATAAAATAATAAATTAATAACATTATTTATGAAGTAATAAGCCAGCGGAGGATGAAGGCAGTGATTTCATAAAACAATACACGTCAGACACGTGAAAACAGAAAACGGAAAATAATGGAAATACTCCTCCGTGTGGGTGAATGAGAACTAACTCTGTTTGGTGACCTCGAGCCATATCGTTTCAGTTCGCGCTAAGTGTCAAAGGCTCTGAAACAAATGAAAAACCAATGTTCACAGCACGAGCCCAGAATCTTCTCCTTTGATTCCTCTGCACCAAAGCTGTGGATGAGCGGATCATCCGGGTCTGCTTCTGGTACTTGGATAAGTGGCCAGCCGAAATGCAGGAAGATCATCTTCAAAGAGATAGAGTCAGACTCATAATGAGAGAGAACATGAAATATAGAGCAAGGTTTGGATATATCGGTGGTCATTCACTTTGGCGGAAGATCAGAGGAGCCGATTGTGAAGACTATGAAAGGAGCCGGGTTTCAAGGACGTTATGTAATCCTTGAAACTAACATTGTTGATGCTGGGCTTCAGGATTAAACGTTTAACAAGTGCTTAAGGTGAAGGGAAGTCTTCGTCCTTCTCCCGGTTTTAATAAATGAGAGGCAGATCTCACAATAAGATCAGTGAGGTCGTGGCCTGCATCCAAGGGTCATTGAGGGGCTGGGCCCTGTGTACTGCCGCACTATATTTCATGGGTGTATTGAATGAAGTGGAAACGAGTGATATTGGTGATTTGTAAGAATATGTATCTCCAATGTATTGTAAGAGCTACTGATATTCTCGGTGCAATGCTCAGCAAGTCATTGAAATAAATTGGGCAGTTGATGGAGGTGACACAGGAGGAACGATCTGGGAATGTGAAACAAATTGAAGTACCCTTGAATGATGCAGAAGAAACAGTGCCAGGAGAAGGGAGATCGTAATTAACATAGAGAAGGTGCAGCCGAGCATTTGGGGAAAACGAACCACAGTAAGTATCACCGATTAATCCCCACCTTTCCAAATGCGGACTTATGTTCTTCGACAGATTTTTTTCTTTAGCTTTTCTGCCTCTGGCTTTACACTGACAGCCCGGTCATTATGTATTAACTCCTCTGCTCTTCATGGTTAAGGCAATCACATCTACCACTCTTTATTTAATTGGAGCTCCATGCGGGACTGTAGATGGGTTAAAACCATCTTTGTCACGAGCCCAGAACCCTTCTCCTTTGATTTCTCTGCACCAAAATTCTGGATGAGCGAATCATCCACGTCTGCTTCTGGTACTTGGATAAGTGGCAAGCCGAACTGCAGTAAGATCATTTTCAAAGAAATAGAGTCAGACTCATCATGAGAGAGAACATGAAATATGGATCAAGGTGTGGATATAGCGGCGGTCATTCACTTTGGCGGAAGATCAGAGGAGCCGATTGTGAAGACTCTGAAGGGAGCTGGGTTTCGAACAGAAAGTTAGGCAGAAATGGGATATCAGCGATGATGTGTTTGGGTGGCGGACGGTTTATGAGGTTTCCTACGCACTATTATGCATTATATTTCGTCTTCTGTATAGATTAGAGCCATGGTTGGAGACATGGATTCAAAAAGAATAAAATCATTCATTTAAAATGCATCAGTTCAAAGTTGTTAAGAGAGATTGGCTTCGACTGTGGAAAAGCAAGCCTGCAAAAATACAGACACATTTGTCGAAATGGAAGCAAAGTTGGAATGGGAAGCTAACTGATCTTCAAGGCATCTCCGAGGAAGGTTGTATCAGACCAGCTGCTGGATGTAAAAAAATATCCTCGGAAATCATTTAAGTTCCAAAAAGCTGCAAAGACCCGGGAAGAGAAGTATTGAATAAATAGGCCACGGTTGGCAATACAACTGGCGGACGGGAAGATCAACATAGAATCATAGAACAGTAGAGCACAATACAGCCCTGCCGAACACAATGTTGTGCCGATCTTTAAACCTCACCTAAGTATGTCTAACCCCCTTCCTCTTACATATCCCTCTATTTAAAATTATTCCATATGCTTATCGAGCAAACTCTTGAACTTGACCAATGTACTAGCCTTCACCACCACCCCAGGCAGCGTATTCCATGTCCCAACCACTCTGTAGGTAAAAGATCTTTCTCTGATATCCCCATTGAACTTACCACACATTAATTTGAAGCCATGTCCTCTTGCACTGAGCATTGGTGCCCTGGGAAAGAGGCGCTGACTGTCTACTCTATCTATTCCTCTCAATATTTTGTGCACCTCTATCTTGTTTCCTCTCATCCTCCTTCTCTCCAAAGTGGAGATCCCTAGCTCCCTTAGACTTTCCTCATAATCCATAGTCTCTAAACCAGGCAGCATCCTGGTAAATTTCCTCTCCAACATTTCCAACGCTTCCATATCCTTCCTGTAATGAGGCGACCAGAACTAGGCACAGTACTCTAAGTGTGGTCTAAGCAGAGTTTTGTAGAGCTGCATCATTACCTCGCGGCTCTTAAACTCATTTCCACGACATATGAATGCAAACATCGCATAAGCTTTCCTAAAATCCCATTCCACCTGTGAGGCAACTTACACGGCTATGTGGTTATGGACCCCCAGATACCTCTGCTCCTCCACACTACCTAGTATCCTGCCATTAACTTTGTACTCTGACTTGGAATTCGACCTTCCCAAGTGTATCAACTGACACTTCTCCGGATTGAAATACATCTGCCACTTCTTAGACCAGCTCTGCATCCTATCAATGTACCTCTGCAATAATCGGCAGTCCTCCACACTATCCACAACACCACCAACCATTGTGTCGTCTAAAAACTTGCCAACCCATCCTTATACCCTCTCATCCAAGTCATTAATAAAAATCAAGAAAAGCAGAGATCTCAGAACGGATCCTTGTGGGACACCGCAAGTCACAGCCCTCCTATCTGAATGCACTCCCTCCACAATAACCCACTGCTTTGTACAGGCAAGCCAATCCTGAAGCCACACGACCAAGCCTCCCTGATCCCATGTTCTCTGACCTTCTGAAGAAGCCTACCATGTGGAACCTTGTCAAATGCCTTACTAAAATCCATGTAGACCACATCTACTGCACTAGCCTCATCATTATGCCTGGTCACCTCCTCAAAGAGCACTATCAGGCTTGTGAGACATGATCTACCCTTCACAAGGTCATGCTACCTGTCCCTGATCAGACCATGATTCCATAAATGCCCATAGATCGTATTTCTAAGAATCCTTTCGAACAGCTTGCCCACGTTAGACGTACGGCTCACTGGTCTGTCATGCCCTGGACTTTCCCTACTGCCTTTTTTGAATAAGGTGACAACATTTGCCACCCTCCAATCCTTCGGTACCATTCTCGTAGACAATGAAGACCCAAAGATCCTAGCCAACTGTTCAGCCATCTCCTCCCTCGCTTCGCTGTTTCCTAACAGCTTCAGCACATCCCCTTTCTTGATATCCACATGCTAGAGACATTCAACTTATCAACGTTCTCCTGGGCGTCATCAATGCCTTTTCTCCTCGTAATAAATCGCAGATGTTTATTCACTGTGGTTCCTGTATATACCAGAGAAGCTGTCGTTCAAAAAGAGATGGAGATAACACACGGCACCATGCAGATACACGATCTCCAGAGTATTTATTTATTTGCTCTATTTTTTTCATTTCATTGTTCTCCCGAATAACCTATCCTCCCCGATCTTGGAGGACTGACAGGTGACAGGTGTCAATGTTGCGATCTCCAGCATGTGCAGGACTGATTTCGGAATCAGTGTGGATTAATGCGGTAAATTGTGCCTGAAAAACACGGAAATGCAAAAGTAAATCGATAAAACTTTTGCTGATATGCATTTTACGTTATCCAAAATTCATGATATATTGCGGTTTATCCATGGATTGACAATGAGAGAGAAATATTTGGGCAACCAGGTCAAGATGTGGCACGTCAGAGACGTCCGGCTGAGATGTTGTCTTTGAGGGACAGTCATACTGTGACTGAACGAGCTAGTTTCACGGAGAGTGTAGATGTGGAATGCAGTGCGAGAAAAATACATTATCAGTTGTTGCTTGCGCTCTATACAGTGGCATGCAAAATTGTGGGCACCACTCGTCAAAATTTCTGTTACTGTGAATAGTTAAGTGAGTTGAAGATGAACTGATCTCCAAAAGTCATAACGTTAAAGATGAAACATTCGTTTCAATATTTTAAGCAAGATTAGTGTATTATTTTTGTTTCGTACAATTGTAGAGCGAAAATAAGGAAAGGAGCACTAGAAGAAGATGACAAAGCATTTTCAGGCAGCCGTTTGCTCAGTTCGCAATGTAATTAAGAAATGGTAGTTGACATGTGGAGGTCAAGTTGAGGTCTGGAAGATCAAGAAAAATTTCCGAGAGAACTGCTCGTAGGCTTGCTAGAAAGACAAGTAAAAGCCCCCGTATGACTGCAAAAGATATTCAGGAAGATTTAGCAGACTTTGGAGTGGTCGTGCACTGCTATACTCTGCAGAGACACCTGCACAAATATGACCTTCATGGAAGAGTCATCAGAAGAAAACATTTTCCTGCGTCCTCACCACAAACTTCGGCGTCGGAAGTATGCAAAGGAATTTCTAAACTGGACTGATGCATTTTGTAAACAAGTCCTGTGGACTGATGAAGTTAAAATAGAGTTTTTGCCGCAGTCAGCAAAGGTATATTTACAGAAAAAAGTGTGCAGACTTTCATGAGAAGAACACCTCTCCAACTGTTAAGCCAGGGGGTGGATCGGTCATGTTTTCAGCTTGTGTTGCAGCCAGTGGCACGGGGAACAGTTCACGGGTAGAGGGAAGAATAAATTCAATTAAATACCAGCAAATTCTGGAAGCAAACATCACACCGTGGGTAAAACAGCTGAAGGTGAAAAGAGGATAGCTTCTACAAAAGGATAACGAACCCAAAACACACCTCAAAATCCACAACGGTTTACCTCACGAGGCACAAGCTGAAGGTTTTGCCAGTACACTCACAGTCCCCTGACCTGAACATCATCGAAAATCTGTGAATAGACATCAAAAGAGCAGTGCATGCAAGAGGGCCCAAGAATCTCACAGAACTAGAAGCCTTTTGCAAGGAAGAATAGGCGGAAATCCCCCAAACAAGAATTGAAAGACTCTTAGCTGGCTACAGTGCTTTTACAAGCTGTGATACTTGCCAAAAGGGGTGTTAATAAGTACTGACCATGCAAGGTGCCCAAATTTTGTTTAGGGCCATTTTCCCTTTTTTTGTTATTTTGGAACGGTAAAAGACGGAAATAAAAAAAAGCAATCTTGCTTAAAATATTAAAGAAATGTGTCATCTTTAACTTTATGCCTCTGGAAATCAGGTCGTCTTTTACTCGCTTAGCTATTCACAGCAACAGAAATTTTGACCCGGGGTGCCGAAACTTTTGCATGCTACTGTACGTCCATGATTGACAATATTTTTAACACCTTTTTCTCGGCTACACCATAAAGTCATGAAGATTCACAAACAAGCAAATAAAGGAGGGGATAAAACGTTCTTCGGAGGTCAGAGTTCGTGTGTGGGGAGAAGTGACGATATGAGAAGACAAGAGAAAATTGTCGTTTTTCTTGGAAAGTTTTGCTCAAAGAAAAATAGATGTGTCAGATTTATCGAAAGAATCTGACCCGTTAAATACTTATAAATAATGCAGATATAATAATAAATAAGGAAGGACCGCATAATGGCTTATGTTTGCGAAGTTAGTTAGACAAATTCACTAAATCTATACTGTAAAATATTGTCCTCTGTCTGTGTACACATTGCAACCAGCTTTCTGCCAACTGGGTGTCCGTGCAAAATATCAGAGGAGGTTATCGGATCTTTTTAGAGGGAGATGTCATGAGCAATACCGGGATGCTCTGAACCTGTTATTTTATATCTCAACAACCCTTAGCTATTTATTCCAGCACTAAACCCACTTGAAATACAAGCCGGCTGATAAACTAACCCCGCCCAGCAAGGCTTATCCCTCATTTCATCTGCGACAGTAAATTCTGTTCATCCTACGTCCAGGTGATATCACTAATGATATAATTGATCGATATGTGAAGTTGATGGCATTTGTTTTCAGAAGGAACGAACCATTGGACAAAATATGTTTCTACAAACTTCGTGACAGAATAGAACTTGTAACGTCCTCCACTGAAATTCTTTCCAAACGACATACAGTGTTTCTTTGTTATATCCTCTAAGGGTTCAATATGTTGCTCAATGTCAAAATGAATTAAAAAAAAGTTAACATGAGGTGTTTGTTCAGTGGGTTGTATTATATCTGACACAGGAGGACACCAATTGGCTCAACTGACATTTCGTCTGGTGTATAAGAGCTCCGTGAAACAGAGGCTGTGGACAGTTGGAACGTTTCGTACAACCGATCTCTGCTTCAGGCAGAAAATGGGATATCCAGCAATTTTTCATATCGTCATAATTTACTATCCTGTACTTGCAGCGGTCGGTATTCCTGGTAAGGTAGTGGAACTCACTGGTATATATGTGGGTCTGCTCGTAATTTACGCTTGCGGCATCGTGGATTAGCTGCATCTTGCTGTCCAGGTGCTCAGTCCATCGTAACATTTCAGAGAGAAGGAATTTGTTTTAAAATATAATTAATATAACCTCCGTGGTGTATTTCTGTATGGCAATTTGAGAGGTTTTTGATACATTTACATATATATTTATGTCTTATCAACCTAAACACATCATGCATATTTTTACTTACACCTTCGAATACCAGAAAGATTTAACTATTCTTTTAAAGTGCAGTGTTGATAAGGTTCTGCAACAAGGTCACCTCCTTTCAAATGCAATCAGAGCTCACTGCCGCTGAGGTCTGTTTGGTTTGCCAGTTGAGACTTGGTCACTACTGAATCCGCTCTTGCTTCAGGCAGTCTCAGCACAATTGTGTTTACAATATCGTGAAGGTTGACTGAAGGAGCCGGGAGAAAGCAGGGAGACGCATTCTGGCAGCGGTCGATTATCGGCAGCTTTTCCTGCCTCTAAATGTAAATGAAGTTCTTCCTCTGTTGTCATCCCAATCTGAGAGAATAATAATTGTCCCGTCTCTGCGCAAGTCCATGTCGTTTAACTCTCAGGCAAAAAAAAATGGCTCAAACGCTGTTGTCTGGAAAAATACCAAGATACCTGACACTGAAGAAATCTTGTCCGTTGGAACAGAAAATAAATGGGAATGTCATTTCACCACCCGTTCGAATTGCATTCAATTACGAACCGATATCATTGTCATTCAGAAATGCGTTCATGTTTAATGCTTTTTAAGTGTTACCTTGCCAATTGGAATTTGGTGTTCAAAGAACAAACACGACCTGTTCTCTTGTGTACCGATTGATAGTCAATTTGCTTTTTTCTTTTAGAAAAGTGTAGTTCTGTCTGTCAGCTGTTTATGTATATTTCTCTAAACAAGAATAGTTTTTCTCTTCTAAGCAGTGTTTGCAGCCGTTTCCCCACTACTGATTCTGTCCCTTTCATCGCCACCTTCAGGTCCTTTCCCTCCAGGGATGGGGAATACAATGTTTGACCCATTGCTTTAATCACTCCTTTCATGTGGTGCTTTGTTTCTCGTTTTCCAGTTCTGGCATCTAACTAAATGATTACTGAGTGTATTGACCTCAGTATCTGGGTAAGACTAATAATTTACAACAGATTTTCTATTAACATATTCATTCCCATAAACGTTTCATTGATCATACTCTTCCCGGCAACTTCTGTTTTTCCCATCGTGCGTGATGCCCGATCACACGATTGATCTCTACTGCCATGGAGTTCCTCGCGTCCTGGAAGTCTCGCTGGTATCTTCGTTCTGCAAGGCAGAGCTGTCAGCGAGTGACGGCTCAATTTAACGAGGATGATGTGACTCCCTGTTCGGATACCCCTTAGAGCCGTTTGACATAACATGAGGTCAGAAAACTTTCTCCGTCCAAATATCTATCTGAAACAGATGTAATAGTTTCAAGATATTTTACAGATGCAATTATTAAATATATTCATTCCAAACGCACCGTAAAACAGTCTATTAACTCCAAGTAATAAGCTTGTGCCTGTCCACTTAAGTCGCCAACCCTATTCAAACCATTGGGACTGAGCTGGATACCCTCCCCTTTTGAGGCCAAGTACAGATACATCCAGCCATCTGTTCACTAACTGACAGAAACACTTTTATTTCAAAGAAAGCTCAGCCTACAGCTTTCCTTCCTGTTGGTTGAGATCGGTGTGCTGTCAGTTGTGCATCGCTAGTGCAGCGTCAGTCTGACTGGCCATCCTCATCCCATCTCAGTCCCGGCAGGCGGACTGGTAACCTGGCGGTGACTCCAGAAAGTGGCCCTGTCTGAAATACTATTTTTACTGTGCAATTCCATTCACACTTACGAATGAGTGTCCTTTGGGAAGTAACGCCATGTGTTATCATTTCATTTAGTAAATTTAACGGCGATTGTGATCCTGTCCCGAAGAAATTGCGGTCTCTCCAAATGCATTACTCGCTACCTGGTGGCAATGGCAGCAGCTGATCTGATTGTGGTTTTCGTTGGCGTTATATTGGAGCAGATTAATTATATCTATTTGTTTGCTCATTTCCTGTTCACAACTCCTGCGTGTTCTGTGATGTTTGTCGTAAGGGCCTCAATGACAGATAGTTCCGTTTGGTTGACGGTGGTTTTCACATTCGATCGCTATATTGCCATCTGCTGTCATAAACTGCGGGAACGATATTGCACCGAGAGAACAGCAACCGTTGTGATAGTGCTAGTGGGTGCCGTGTATATTGCCAAGTGTATTCCATATTATTTTACAGTGGATTCATCGCAATGCGTCACCAGAGCCGAATATTTTACATCGCCTGTGTGGAGAGCCTACCAGTTATTTGCCGTAATCATGACTCCGGTATTACCAATCTGTTTAATTCTGCTGTTTAATATTTTAACTGTTAGGCACATTTTAGCTGCAAATCGAGTCCGTCGGGGACTCCGGAACAGCAGTGAGAATCAAGATCAGGAGTTGGAGAACCGGCGAAAGTCAATGATTTTGTTGTTCGCTCTATCAGCCAATTTCATATTGTTGTGGATGCCCAATGTTATTCATTCTGTGAATTGGCAAGCTGAAAACTATACCTACACAGACAGACACTATAGCACGCCGAGGTATATCCTGCAACAGTCTGGGTTTATGTTAATGTTTCTCAGTACCTGCACCAATACATGTATCTATGGACTAACACAGAGGAAGTTCAGGGAGGAGCTGAAGAATGGAGTGAAATACCTCTTCACAGTAAATGGTAGGCTCTGTAAAAATGCAAACCCGATTTGTTGATCATTAAAACATTTATACGGAAGTCCAGGAGACTGCTGTTTCCAGATCCTGCAGTACATTGATTATGTTTAATAAGAGAGACTGAGTCATTAGATTAGACAATGGAAATTTAATTATTATTTTCACCTCAGGACTATTGCTCCACATGTCATGAGATTAAAATTCACTGTAGATGATAAAAATAAACTTAAAAGTTAGAATTTAAACAGCAATCTAGTGGATTTCCATACACTCAACACATGGCTGACAAATGTCTTCTTAGTACGGAAGCATAAACACAACTAGTTTACTAAAATAAAGATCCCCGACTCATCCCCATTTCAAATTGTCTCTTTTCGTTGCATTTATATTGTTTCATATTTCCAACATCTGAGGTCTACCAGTCAATAAATGTTGTCGAAAGAACGGCTGCTGCAGTGCTCACAACAACATCACCATGTTTGTTATCCGTAACAATGAAGTGTCAAAGTTTGGAATTCGATTTGAAATTGGTTTATTATGGTCACATTGAGGAAGTGAAGGTTTAAGAATTGCAACCATACCTATAACTGGCAAACAACATATATACATATATATATAAACAATATATATATATGCATTTATATTTCTTTAGCAAGGACTAGCAAGCCGCTGACCCACTAGTTAGGTTGGAATGTTAAGTATGTTAACTGCCTTTGTTTCGGGTAACGAACCATTCCGATATGTCAGACGGTGGCGATACTGAGTGTAATTAACATCGAGGTGAAGACTTGGTCTGAACAATGAAGGTTGATACCTGCATTTGAAAGCCTTCATTATAACTCAATTATACTAAGACAAAAGGTGTGATAGCTGTCTCGGGATCTCTATAGTTTGACCGAAACTCACGGCGCCGTCTGCATGGGATGCGCGTGACAAATGCTGTATAAATGTCTGTCTGTCCTTTGTTCGTAGAGAACTCGTGAAGCGACTCTTAGTGAGTGCTGAAGAGAATTCTCCTAGCGGTGCATTGCTAATAAAGGTATTTGTTCGAATCGACCTTGTGACACTGTTATTTACAGCGGACGGAAAGGGAAAATTGATTTCGGGACGACAATTTGGCGAGCATTTGGCGACCGACGGGGAAAACGGCCACCTGAGACGGACGGGCCCACAAGGTAAGATTCACCTTGATCCCTCTCAGGCAGTCGGACACCTGATCGATCCCTTCGCTTACCGACAATCCTCTGACGGACTCCTCGCGAACCTGTCCAAGTGCCACAGGTAAGGAGGGGTTCGAGTCCCCAGTTAAGTTAATTTCTGTTCGGGGTTCGAGTCCCCAGTTAAGTTAATTTCTGTTCGGGGTTCGAGTCCCCTGTTAAGTTAAGTTCTGTTCGGGGTTCGATTCCCCAGTTAAGTTAAGTTAAGTTAAGTTAAGTTAAGTTCGGGGTTTGAGTCCCCCGTTTTGGGTTTGGGATTTTAAGTTGTGAATTTCAAGGTTTTGAGCTCTAAGTTCTGAGATCGGTTCTCCGGTACTACCACCCTGCCTTAGACCGGTTCTTAAGAGGGGAAATCCCCCACGGGAAGGTCAGGAACCTGAAATGGGTGAAGGAAAGAGACAGATCTTATAGGTCGCAGAGATTCGTACCGTCCGATCTGGTAGAATACAAAAATGGGACAAACTCTCGATAAGTCTGGGTCCAATACCCCACTATCTAAGTTATGTAAAGAAGATCCCGAGAACGAGCGTAACTTCCGTAAATTATCAGCATGCCTCAATAAGAAATTGGGAAACGAAATATGGCCATTGGGGGGAACTTGGGACGTAGATAAATGCCTAAAGGCAGAAAAGGCAATTTGGGAGCGGAATACAGTGGAAAAATGGAAATTATTAATGACCACTTGGAGAAAAACGGCCGAAGACCTAACAAATAAATCTAAGCAGGCTAGCTGGGAACATAATGCGCGCAAAAGGGGAATTAGTGTGTGTGATGAACAGGGAAATCCTAAGTGTTGGGAAGTCCTGAAGTCTCAGTGCGGAGACCACGATGCTGAAAAGAGCAGAAGGGAGAGAGAAGAGGTAAATGAGGCGCATAAGGAGAAGAGCAGAAATAAAAATTAAAGTAGTAAGGATAAAGTGGAGGTACCTCCCGACATGTCTGGCATGCCCCTGTTGTTCCAAAGTAATGATACGGACGAAGAGGAGGAGGATTGGATGGTCCGACCCACAGCCCCTACCTACCCCCCCCTTCCGGTTTCATTGCCGCCCCCATATAATGCGGCTAGCCCGCCAGCCGTCCCGCCCTTACCACCAGCGACTGCTAGCCAAGTCCCGCCCACAGGACAAGTCCATGGCCCTATTGCGTCCCGAACCAGGATGCGGCTTAGTCGAAGGGAAAGCCCACATACAGGTGGCTCTAAGGTCACAGACAAACGATGAAGCTTTTTGGCAAGGAACGGTCCTTCAATACATTCTCAGACGGACACCGACTCTGATTCTACCACTGATTATGGCGAGCCTACAGATCCCAGCCTACCAACCATGTTGAACGGGGTAAAGGGAGACAAGGTTAAGAAACAATTCCCCAACAGGAGTGTTCCCAATCCTGATCCAGCCCAAGCCAGCGCTAATCCTACAATCCAAATTTACTCCCCTTGGAAGCCTCAGGAGATGTGCTTAATCATGAGTCAGGCGCCTAATCGTAAACCCAACCCGGAGGATTTCATCGATAATATGATCGGAAAAATTCTGATGTATCAGACCGCCCCCAAGACCTTTTCAGTCTTTATTGCATTCCCCTTACGACTAATGAAGTGGCACAGTGGAAAGAATACCTGGGGAACTATGCTGACTGGACAGCCTTTCAGGCAGCCTTCCGGCCTCAGGACCAGGTGGCCACTATTAGAACTACCATTCGTAAAACCCTCCAACAGCCTATTGACATAACTAAAGTTTTAGAATGCTGACCGAAACAAGGTGAGGACGGCCCAGACTTTTGGGACCGTTTCTGTTCACTTTCCGGTACCTATGCGGGGGACGATGCCTACAACAGAGGCAATGCCTCCCCCGAGTTCAATGCCCTCCTACTACAATGCATCCCTGCGGGAGTGGCCTCAGCTATCCGCACTAATGACACGAACTTGCCTGACCACACACGACAAGCCATGAGGAGGGCGCTTGTCCACTTCTGGGGTAACGGGCGCGATACGAAAGCCACAAAGGCAAAACAGGAAATGGTGCAGAGACCCCCTCGGCCCGAACCTTCCTACTCCGACAATACGGGCTTCAAATGGAGCGGCAATTTTACTTCCAGAAGGGGTTTACTGGTCCAGTAAAGGATACCCACTGTACCCCAATGACTTAAGAACCCCAGTGTACTGACCCCCTTGTGGACCACCACCACCACCACCACCACCACACTCTCGTAATTACCTAGGACCCATGGGGATAGGAAAAGACCGGTGGCATACTACTCCACTCGGCTGGACCCAGTTGCAAGTGGACTTCCACCATGCTCACAAATGCTTCCAGCCATTTATTCCCTAGTAACAGCAGCCTCCAATATAACCCTGCAACAGGCAGTGATGGTTTATTCCTCCCATACCGTAACGGCACTCTTAACTTCTCACCAGACGCAACACCTTACCCAGGCCCGCTCAAACAGATACGAGATAGCTCTCCTGAATAACCCACTACTCACTTTTGCCTACTGTACGACCATTAATCCTGCCACCTTCCTAGATGCCCCACCTGAGGATCTTGCGGACCCACCTCATGACTGTCTAATTCGTAACCACTTTATAACTGCACCCAGCCCGGACCTTTCAGATAAGGCCATCCAGTCAGCCGACTTAAACCTGTACGTCGACGGTAGTTCCTACATTTCTGAACAGGGCACCAACCTTGGCGGATATGCCGTGGTAAACGACTCCCAGATTGTGGAAACTGCATCTCTGCAGCCCCCAGTATCTGCCCAAAAAGCAGAACTCTTTGTCCTGACCCGAGCGTGCAGTTTAGCCAAGGACTAAGTATCTAACATCTTGACTGACTCCCGCTATGCTTTTGGAGTTGCCCATGATTTTTGCAAACTCTGGGCACACAGGGGATTTCTGACCTCTACAGGTAGCCCCATACAGAATGCGGCTTGTGTAAAGAACCTCCTCCAAGCCATCCTCCTCCCAATCAAGTTGGCCATCATGGATGCTCCGCTCGGCTTTCAGATGCCTCCCTAATGACCCAGGGCAATTACAGGGCATATACAGAAGCCAAATTGGCAGCACGCCAGGGGTCTAAAATCATTTCCACTGTGGAAAAACAAACAGTTGTTGGCAAGCCAAAGATAGCAACGCCGGGCACCCCAGACATGGTCAGTGTGCAGCACTTACAGGGGGACGCCCCGACTCAGAAAAACAAATGTGGAAGGGGCATGGGTGTGCGCACTATGCGCTACACGGCCTTTGGGTTGCTCCAGTATGTATACCTGATTCTTTGTTACCAATGCTTATTGACTACCTATATTCTGACACCCACCTTGGAATGGAGGGAATGAGTAACATTTTACGACGTACCTGGTGGCACCCCAGATTGGAGGAAGCAGCACAATGCAAAATACGGTCGTGTTCGATATTCCAACAAACCAATGCTGGGAAAGGGGTGAAGTGCTCCCCAGGCAAAACCCCCTTGCCAGGTGGTTCTTTTGAATGCATACAACTCGACTTCATTGAATTACCGCCTGTACATTGTTACAAGGACTGTCTCGTTATTGTTGATGTATTTAGTAGATGTATTGAAGTTTTTCCAACCACTAACAATAAGGCCTCAACCATAGTAAAGTTACTACTTATAGTCCGACGGATAAGTTCTGACAATGGCCACCACTTCATAGGGAAAATAAATAAGGAATTGCGCGAGGCACTGCATATCGAACAGCAGTTCCACTGAACCTACCACCCTCAGTCAGCAGGTGTAGTAGAGAGAGCTAACAGCACCCTTAAGAATAAACTAACCAAATTAGTGTCAGAGACAGGTCTAAACTGGTTGAAGGTTCTCCCTTTAGCATTATACCATATGAGAATCCCCCCAAACCACCCCCCCCCCACTCGGCCAGCAGTGTATCGGCTGCTGAAATCGTCTATGGGCGTCCGGGAAGAACCCCATAGGATGCAGCCACCCAAACTCCCACAAAGGTTGACCTTAATATCATGGGGGATAAACTACAAAGGTATTTCAGACAACTTACGTCCTCTTTAAAGTTTCTTCATTCGCAGGTGGAGAGCGCCTTTAAACCACCTGAAGGGCAGAACACCGAATTGCCTGACCTGGAAATCGGAGACTCGGTTCTGATACGGGATTGGGACCGCCCTAAACTGGGACCTCGGTGGAAAGGCACCTTTCAGATACTACTCCAAACACCAACAGCCGTGAAAGTAAAAGGCCAGGAACGTTGGATTCATCTGAGCGACTGTAAACGATGGCCACCGGAGGAAAGCTAATACGTTTTAAATTCGGACTCCGCACCATTACTAGTACTCGTGTGTGTGTGTTTGAGGATCATTTGTTTTACAAAATACATATGCAGCTACATGGGAATTGCACCGTTTGTTACCCCTTGGCAGAGTCAGTGGAAGGCCTTTTTGTAGCCACGCCAAGCTGGAGCCCCAGTGTTCTCTTAAAGTATGAATTTTCAAAAACAAAGTGTGTTGGGCAGACGGGAACTTACAGGAGGGTACTACCGGTTAAATGCTTGCAGGGAACAGTAACAGGACCTAATAGTGCAGCCCACCAGCAGTCCTTCTCCCACTGTTTCACCGGCGAAGGGTGGGATTGTGGGCTAGCGATTGTACAGCATACGATAGAATGTGCCGCCTCTACCTGTACAGATTTAAATTAAGGGTTTAAAGTGGGATGGTTTAGCTGTGAGTTCTCTGCCACTGGATGTGCTACGTTACTTTCAGGAGAGCGATGGATTTGTGGAGAAGGGAACGGGACCCATGTGAAATTGTCTAATGTCTCTTTAGAATGGCTAACCAGGGAGAATATATGAAGGAGCATGGGAGAAATGTTGCTGGGATCTCTTGGTATTCTCAAATGACCAGTCCACGGCAATCTGGAAATGTAATCTGCTCCAGGGCTAAGGAAGGGTATGTGTTCCTCTTTAGCGGCGCTTACATCACAGCCACCCCCACTCTGCCAGCTTGGTTTGCAATAGGAACGATCGGGCCGGTCACGGTCCCCTGCTCCCAGAAGGCTCATGTCCGACGAAGACTTGTGGTGCGGTCAGTTATTGAGGATATCTGTGAGGATTAGAGGGATCCTATGTCATTGGGATTTTTCTTAGCATTGTTAAGTCATGGATTCCTGAGTACTCTCTTTCTGGGGGGTTCGGCAGGAACTATAGCCACAAACAACCGGAACTACCTTATTTGTGGACTGGATGCACTGGGAAACAGTACTACGGAGGGACTGAAGGCGATAAACCGGGACCTGGCCGAGCTTCGACTTTATGCCCAGCAAACCCGGTATGCTGTGGACTACCAGCTAGCTCAGCAAGGAGGAGTATGTGCTATAGTTGGGGACAAATGTATCAACAACGTGAGAGATGAGTCCTACAACATCTCCCATGCATTCAGGACATTCATACGCAAGTAGATAGCTTTAGACAGATAATACAGGAGGGACAAGTTGGTTGGGGTGGCTGCTAGGGGGGTCGTGGGCATTATACCTACTGCATGGAGCTGTGGGACTAATAGTGATTATAATAATATGCTGTGTGGTGCTGGCCTGTCTAAATACCTGTTGCAAGGTCCATATTAATGAGCTCTTGGCTGCGTTCTCAGCGCCGCTCTAGTTTATCATGAAATGAAAAAAAAGGAGGGAATGAGGAAGTGAAGAGTTAAGAATTGCAACCATACCTATAACTGGCAAACAATATATATATATATATGTATTTATATTTCTTTAGCAAGGACTAGCAAGCTGCTGACCCACTAGTTAGGTTGGAATGTTAAGTATGTTAACTGCCTTTCTTTGTGGTAACGAACCATTCCGATATGTCAGACGGTGGCGATACTGAGTGTAATTAACATCGAGGTGAAGACTTGGTCTGAACAATGAAGGTTAATACCTGCATTTGAAAGCCTTCATTATAACTCAATTATACTAAGACAAAAGGTGTTATAGCTGTCTCGGGATCTCTATAGTTTGACCGAATTCACGGCGCTGTCTGCATGGGATGTGCGTGACAATTGATGTACAGATGTCTGTCTGTCCTATGTTCGGAGAGAACTCGGAAAGCGACTGTTAGTGAGTGCTGAAGAGAATTCTCCTAGCGGTGCACTGCTAATAAAGGTATTTGTTCGAATCTACCTTGTGGCACTGTGTTATTTACAGCGGACGGAAAGGGAAAATTGATTTCGGGATGACAACATGTACCTAGGTACAGTTGAAAGCTTGTCTTGCATACCATTCATACAGATCAATTCATTACATTGTACTTTGAGGTAGTACAAGGCAAAACAATAACAGAATACAGAATAATGCGTAACAGCAACAGGGAAGGTTCAGTGCTGGTAGACAATACGGTGCAAGGTCACAACGAGGTAGATTGTGACGTCAAGAGCCCATTTTGTCGTTTTTCAGTATACTGGCCAGTTAGGAATGCGAAATCATCAGCTGAGGCTCACCCATTGCATATCGGTTCGACTGACGCCTTTGAGGCCCTCCAATGCGGGAGTAATGTCTGTATTTTTCTTTCGTGATGGAGGACAGTGTCCATGCCTTTCGCTGATCGTCAGAAAATCGAGATTTTTTAAAGCTTTTCACTCTTTTGACGCTTATGCCAACGCAGACGTTCGGATGCTGAGTGAACGTCTTCGGCGGAGTCAACTATCAGTAAAACCGACTGGTTGCAAACGTAATTAAATTGAACCAGGAAAACCGCGTGTGATCCTCCCGCACTCTACGTACTTCTGGCCAAGACATCCACAATGCGCAGGATAGGATTTTCTTGTGTTGCGGAAGATAGCAAGATGTTTGTAATCGGTTTTGAATGGAGGGATCATATATTCTATTTCGTCCATTGATTAAAACTGGCGCAAAAGGAATGTCCTGTGACAGTAAGTATTTGTCATGCAATAAGAAGTTGTTTGATATGTGTATAAAAAGTAGATTTTGCAATTCATGGAGAGAAATTTGGAGTGGATATTCGAATGGTTCGAAGGAATAAGTGTTACCGCGAGGGCTGCGTCAAAACTGTAGGGAAGAAAGAGCATCGTGTTCTGTCTGCAGCCTAATGTGCTGACCAGGTACCCCACTGTGACTCCCTGAAGGAAGTGGTAATACATGGTTCATCATTAGGTTGGACAGTGGTGAGCAGCGATCGGTGCTGACACCCGGATTTTCACAATGACTTTGATGTGTTGGGATGGGAAGGTTGTGTAAAATGTACACAGCTATGTTGATGACACAATTCTGGGTGACAGTGTGTGGTGTGGAATAGATTTTGGGTGCACTTTAGGAGTAGTTATATCATTTCCATTGTGAGAGATAAAAAGTTGTTGGTGTTCTGAGGAACACGGGCGTTCTTCAGAACACCAACACTTAGGAGTCCCATGCAAAGTCAGTGAGCGAGTAGTAAGACGAACGGTGTGCCGGCCTTATTTTTTTTTAGGGTTTGTGTACATGGGAAAACACGCCTCACAGGGCCCTGGTGAAACGGCACCTCGAATATACGAATCAGGTTGAGGGTAAATGGGATGTTGCTTGGAGGGATTTGAGGAAGAAATTTCTCACACAGTGAGGGGAACGGCTGCAATCTGGAATGCACTTAACGACTGGATGAGGGACGAGGAATTTCCAACAGCGTCGAAAGAGTATCTCGGCGAACTCTTCAATTGCCAAGACAAAGGAGGCTTTGGGGGACTAGCTGGCTGGCACGTAGGATTAATATAGATGTAAACATGAGGATTGTCATGGATACAATCAATCTCAGTACCAGATCCTATTGTCGTGTTACTCTGTGACTCCAGGGTAGTCCGTATTTCCACAGAAGAGTCATCGTCGGAGCAGGGCGGAGGGATTACTGGAAAACTTCAAATAGGCCGCAGGAAACATCACTGAGACAGGTGCTGAATTATTATCAACGAGACCTACTACTGGTGTATCATGTGGGTATGCAAGCGGAAGGATATTTGGAAGACGTCACAAGGAGGAATTGGGACGTCTGTGCCTCTTCAGTGGTTCCTTTGATGTTGACAATGTGTGTGACATAATCCTCACAAACAGTTTGGTCAGAAACTAAAATCTGTTGGAGGCCAAAGTAAATTCGCAAGTTAGGCTCAGCATTGGCTTCATTACGGGAAGTGAGGAACAGTTGACTTGTCTTTGAAGGCTGCCTACAGTGGGACTCCTTAGGGACCAATGCCAGGTCTCCTGCTTTTGATGGGAAGGGACGACTCTACTCTCAGTGTGAGGAGCTGATGCAGGAGTTTGCAGATGTTACAATAATTAGCCGTGTGGCTGACAGTGAGGAGGGAAGCTGAAGGCTTCAAGAAGATATCAGTGGGTTGGGCAGGTGGGCAGACAGGTCATAAATGGGAATTATTCCCGGGAGGTGGGGTGATGCAGGTGGGTAGACCAACAACTGTCAGGGGACCCAAAGTTCATGGGGGATGTGGAGATATGTGGAGGGGCAGAGGGACCCTGGGGGCAGGTGGACATGTGCCTGACGGTAGGGGGACATGTGGGTCGGTGGGTTAAGGAGGCGGATGGAAGACTCCTATGTTGGCTAAAGGCACAAACTGCCAGAGCAGGGAGATATGCTGGAACTGTACAAACACAATTTGCGCCAAAGCGGGACAGCTGTGTGCAGTCCTGGTCACCAGACCACAAGGGCATACAAAAACAGTGACATCCAGATTAGAAGCAGGAGCCCCCACTAAGCCGCACAAGCGTACTCCACCATGCAATCAGATTAGGCACTATTTTATGAGAACCCCAACTTCACTTCCCCACCTACCCGCGGTAACCTCTAACCACTGTAATAAATTACCTGTCTACCTCTTTTGAACGACATTTAAAACCTGGCTTCCAAATCCCTGGAAGAAAGATAGAGAGAAAAAGAGACAGGGAGAGAGAGTCCCGGACACTGGCGATCCGCGGGAAACACATCACCCTTAATTGTGTGACCGCTACTCATTAAATCGTATCCACGAGTGATAGATTCTCACAGAAGTGTGAACATTCTTTCCATGCCTGTTCTTCTAAAACCTCAGCGTTCTTTGTGTTTCAACAAATAATATCGCAGTTTCCTAAATTCGAGAGGACGCAGCCTCTACAAGCCAGCGTCTACAACCTTTTCAACCTAAAATACCAATTTCCCAGCAGTTCACCAATCACCCACATTCTGCAATGAGAGACCCAGTGTCAGTTCTGTGAGACTCAGAGCCGCCCTCACATTCCGGCTCACAACATCACACAGTGCTACCCAAAACTCTACAGTCTTAATTCCATCAGTCCAATTGGCGCTGCCATTACAGCCTGGACGATGCAGACTCAGAGCGTTGCATCAAATGATTGTCTTCGTGTGAAAATCGATGAAGAGAGAAAGCAGAAAGTAGGAAATTATTTCTCTCGACTGAGTCGTCAAAGAGGATATGGACTAAGGACAACCTGTAAGGCATTCAGAGGGGAGCGAAGTGCGATTTATATTCTTTGATTCTGGACCGTATCCCATGAGTGGGTTCTGGAAGAAGGCACTCTCACAATATTTTAAAAAGTATCTGGACGAGCACTTGAATTAGGCAGAGAAAGCTGCGGATCAAGTGGTGGAAAGAATGTCGACATAAAGTTGCCGTCTGCCTGCATACGGTGGGAAGAAGTTGCTGTTTATGTAATTTTTATCTATATGAATCGAAATATACTGTTCCAAAGACAAACATTTTTCAGGCTGCACTGCCTGTAATATAATTGTATTGTCAACCAGTGGTAGCTGCACACTGTGTGGTAAATATAGTTTGAATAACATATATAGTTTACTTGCGCTTTGATACTAAATCCCGGAATTAGGAAAGACAGAAAAGGAACCCACAGCCTCACACTGTTCCAGTGACTACAGGTACAGAATGAATCATCTCTCTCTCTCTCTCTCTCTCTCTCTCTCTCTCTCTCTCTCTCTCTCTCTCTCTCTCTCTCTCTTTCTCTATCTCTATTTCACTTTCTCTCGCCTGCTCCTCACCCACCACCAGAAGTAAACTACAGCGACCGACATAGCTATCAACAAGCACGTCTTTTTAATGTGGCATGAAAGCTGAGCACTCGGTGGAAGCTCACGCGTATACACGGAAAATGTGCAACCTGCACAGGGATGGCATCCAAAGTCAGAATGAACCCAGATCTCCAATGTTGTGAGGCAGAGATTCTACTCGCTGCATTACAGTTCTGTGTGTGTGTGTGTGTGTGTGTGTGTGTGTGTGTGTGTGTGTGTGTGTGTGTGTGTGTTTCTGTGCTTGTAAGTTTGTGTGTGTGACTGTGTGTCTTTGTGTGTGATTGTGTGCATCTGGGTGCGTGTCTATATGTGTGTGTGTATTTGTTTGCGTGTTTGTGTGTGTCTGCAGTGTTTGTGTGCCATAAAGTCATAAAGCCAAGCAGCCTGGAAACAGGTTATTCCACCCAACACGTCCAAGCCGACCAGAGGACACCCATCGGTATTAATCTTTTCGTCCAGCACGTGGCCCACAGCCTTCTGTACCGATATCATGCAAACGTTCTCTTCAATACTTCTTCAATGCTGTCAGCGGTCCTGCTTCCACTGCTCTCTCACGTAGTGTGGCCCAGGTACTAACCACTCTAAGGATGAAAAAGTTCACTTTCAGATCCTGTCTAAGTCTATTACCTATTTCCTCGTTAAATTGCCTTTGATAAGGGGAATAATTTCTTTATTAATTCTTATCGAATTCACTCCTAATTTTAAATGCTTCTATCGTGTCACATTTAAACCTGTTCACGCCAGGGAAAACAGACGCAGACTCAGCAGTCTGACTTTACAACTGGAACGCTCCACGATAGGCAACGACGTGGTAAATCTCCTCTGCACTCTCCGCAGCGCCACTACATACTTACTAGAGTGTAGTGACCAGAACTACATGCAGTCCTCCAGCTGAGGTCTGACCAATGTTGACGAAGTTGGAGCATAACTTTTCTGCTCCCGAATTCAATGTCCCAAATAATGACGGCCAGTCCTCTATGTGCATTGGGAGCAACGTTATCGACCTCCACCAGCACCGTCAAGGATCTTTGGACGTGTGCATCAAAGTCCGTCAGTTTTTTGCAATATTTGCTGGGACTTGACCATTTACGGTGCATGTATTCGGCTCGGCAGGACTTCCAAAGAACACCACCTCACATATATCAGGATTGAACTCAATCTGCCATTTCTCAATCCATCCCACCAACCGTGTGTGTGTGTGTGTGTGTGTGTGTGTGTGTGTGTGTGTGTGTGTGTGTGTGTGTGTGTGTGTGTGTGTGTGTGTGTGTGTGTCTGTCTGTCTGTCTGTCTGTCTGTGTCTGTGCGTGTTTACGTCGGCAGCAGATCTTTAGTGGGATTGAATCAAATCAATATCTGTGAAAACGCAATAGAAATATAGAACATAGATCATAGACCACTACAGCACAGTACAGGCTCTTCAGCCCACAATATTGTGCCGACATTTTGTCCTGCTCTTAGATCTATCTAATCCTTCACTCCCTCATAACCCCCTATTTTCCTATCATTCATGTGTCAATCTAAGAGTCTCTTAAATGTCCCTAATGTATCTGCCCCCACAACCTCTGCCGGCAGTGTGTTCCACGCACGCACCACTCTTTGTGTTAAAAACTTACTCCTGACATCCTGCTTCTACCTTCCTCCAATCACCTTAAGATTATGTCCCCTCGTTTTAGCCATTGTCGCGCTGGAAAAAAGTCTCTGACTGTCTACTCGATGTATGCCTTTTATCATCTTGTACACCTCTACCAAGTCACCTCTCATCCTTCTTCTCTCCAGATGAAAATCCCTAGCTCTCTCAACCTATCCTCAAAAGACAGCTCGATCAATTTATCCTCACAAGACTCCAATTGCTGGCAGTCGAGACCGGAGGTAAGCTGGGAAAGGACAGTGCCGTTCTGCATCTGTTACCAGGACTCAGCGGCCAGAAGGGAGCTGAAGAACTGAAGGAAGGAGATGCACATTCCTCTGGGAAACTACAGGACAGAGTGATATGGCCTGCTGACATCGCTCAACACAGCGCACATCCGCAGAAATCAAGGTACAATTTACGTATTCATTACCAGAATGGACATTTGTCAGAAGACCTCGATGAAGACTGTAAATGGAGCCGATGGTTGTTGTTTGATAAGTCTCTTATGATTACGGCTTCATGTTTTATTCCCGAGAGAGATCTTGTTACGGTAAACCAGAGGACGTTGATGTATTTTGTGATATTCACCAAAATGGCTCTGATGTAATGTGTTTGTTCAAGCAACTGTAACGTAGATCTGTGGTCAGGGATATGACCGTGTCACTGGAGACTGATCCTCTGTACAAATCGGAGATATTGGAGGACATCAGCTCAGAGTTTCTGCCTGAGCACTGGATGCCGGAGCACATATTCTCAGTGAAATGGGATACCCAGTAATCTGGCGGATACGAGACATTTACTTCCTGTAATTTCAGCCGTTGGAGTTTCCTGGAAGCCACTGTTTCAGCTGCCGTTAATGGACATTGATATTTACTTCTACTGCACTGAACTGTTTCTGTCTCTACTTCTTTCCACAGCCATCTGCCTAGTCCAAGCGTTTCAACAATGGTATGTCCCGGGTCTCTGCGCCTTTTGTCTTGGAACAGCAGCACTGTATTTGCATTGAATCTGCTCGCGTGTTGATACTGAATACTGTAAATATTCAGGGGGCGTGTGCCCGGGACATGACCAGGAACCGGTTAAGGTAGCTGTTAACAAAAAGACAGCTTTGAAATGTTTCATATGCAGGCTGCGATTTTTTTTTCATAAATATGCGTTACGTAGACGTATTTTGAAAATGAGATAGTTCATAGAGGAGTCAAATAAACCATGCCGGTACTGTAATGTGGCGAGATTCAACAACAACTGCAATCTCTTTTCAATCAATTTCTCAAATGCGTTGAATTGAAATCACTGCTGTGAAATTATGTCTCGATTATCTCTGCATCTGGCACCGCGAACAAGGTGAGCTGCTGGCCCTTTAAATACACTCCTCTGCCTCGCTGTGGTGAGCTCAGTATTGATCGGAATGTCTGGCGCTGAGCTTGTCTGAGCCTCCACTGTATCTGTTGCAATCAGCCGGCCTCTCCTTATTCTGCCACTGACAATGAGCGGCAGGAATTTGATGTATCGTCAATGGAACAGTTCCGCGGCAGGGCGACCGGATTTAGTCATTTCGCTCACCGGGAGATACAACCAGACCCGGAAGAGATGTTCCTCACGTATTACCTCTGCAGAGTCAGTTACCCCGCTGGCGCCCCACTTCACCTGAACCTTCCAGTCCTTAGTATGGAATCCTTAGTACGGAATCCTTACCCAGAAATGATCCAGTCATTTAGCTCCCTCATCCCGTTCTCGATTCAGCGCGACACCGCGTCCTCTCGCGGCACTTTTTTCATGGTACAGGAGCTGATTTCAACCACTGGAAGCAGCAACAAAGCGAAAATATCATCTGAGCCCATCCAACTCTTGGCTCCGTGTCTGAACTCTATGCTGCTTCCTTCTCTCTCTCTCTCTCTCTCTCTCTCTCTCTCTCTCTCTCTCTCTCTCTCTCTCTATCTCTCTTCCAGTTAACTTGGTGGCGATTGTGATCCTGTCCCATGGAAATTGCTGTCCCTCCAAATCTATCACTCGCTTCCTGGTGGGAATGGAAGCGGCAGATCTCCTACTCGTTATATCGGACCCCCTGCTGAATGGACTGCTCTGATTTATTTTCCACGATCATTCCTCCGTATTACTCCCGTGTACCGTATCGGTCTATGGTTAGCTTTTGCGAGCACCTTGGTTTCTGTCTGGCTGACGGTCACTTTCACCTTTGATCGATTGGTGGCCATTTGTTGTGGGAAGCTGAAAACAAAATATTGCACCGAGAGAACAGAGGCTGTGGTTATCGGGACAGTGAGTGTGTTGGGATGCTCAGACACGTTCCCTTGATACATCATATACGAGCTAAGAGATATAATTTATAGTGTTCCCGAGGATTGTGTCCGGAAACACAGCCACACTACATCCCCTGCATGGGGAGCATATGAGATGTTCCAGCGCATTTTAACCTCTTGTGTCCTGTTTCTTCTGATTTTACTGCTCAGTGCTCTGACGGACAGACGGATTTTAGCGACCAGTCGAGTCCGCAGGGCGATCCAGGGCCGCAACAGTGGAGAGAATGATAAGGACCCGGAGATGTAGAACCGAAGGAAATCCATCGTTTTACTCTTCAGTATAACCGGTAGTTTTATTTTGTTGTGGGTAACAATGGTGACGTTCTCTACCTGTCGACGAATTGCAAAGAGTTCTTATTATTCAGCCACCAATGCCCGTTATATCACACAATACACAGCAACGATGTTGCAGCTTCTCGGTTCCCGCACCAATACGTATATTTAAGCCACAACACAGAGGAAATTCCGAGAGGAACTGCAAAATGCGGTGAAATACCCGCTGAATCGGATTATCTATTTCATGAAATGACTGTAATAAAATGTGTAAACCGTTGAAATTTAATCAACCTTCGTGCTCACTCTATGACACCCCAAATGACAGCAAGTGTAAATCATGTATTTACAGTGTTCTGAAGCAGTCGCTTCCAGTGGATCTCGACAAAACCCAGTTCTCCCCCTGTCAGAGCGATTATTTTTATCCACATACTCTGCATCGCTCCTCCCGCACCGTCACACCGATATGGTTTCTCTTCTTCACAATTCTGACGATTGCTATTCAACTGAGGCGCGAACGCTGCTTCTCATCCTGTCCATCCTGTCTGATCCGTTGATACTTCCAGTTGCTTCTCTGTTATTCCAGGTGGGTCTCTGCACTCGCTCGCTCAGGTCGGGCTCGCTTACTCTCCTCACCATCCCACTTTGCTCATTCTCCTCTTTATTGATGCTCCCTTCGCTACAATCCCCGCCGCTCAGTCTTTTTCGCTCCTTGCGTGCACCTCTCCTTATATCGTCTCGACCACTCTGATTCTTCGTGTCCACACCTTCTCCACCCTCCATCAGGTGCAGGTCTTTACTTATGTTTCTTATTTTAACACTTACTCTCCCCTATTTTACCGCTAATGACGTACGGAACTAAGACACAGAGAAAGAAAAGTCGACAGTGTGAGAGCAGCAGATATAGAGGGACGGAGTTAGGTTGGGCAGTCAGCTAAACGCTGTGAAAGTTCGCCCAAACTGTCACCTCTACATCCCTGTGTTGGCTTTGCAACACAATCCGAAATCTGGAAACTAGTCCCGAAATCCCAGACCGCCGGAGGTCCGTTTATCCCACAAGGACAAGGATTATTTAATTATCGTGAAATAGGGCTACCTCTATTGGAAGAATGTGGAAGTGTTGGACTGGTGCCGACTCTGAGCCGCACCACAGTGACTCTGCAGACGCATCCCCGTGTGGGGCATGTGTTGCTTCACCTTCCATTGCCCGACACTGTTCGACATGACATCCTTGTTGCACCTGTGATTAACGATTAATCGGAGCCAACAATTAACACAACCGGTGTTCAGAGACAACTGATGTCATCACGTTACCCCGGGGTGAGGTCACCATTTCCTCTCTCCTTCCTCTGTCTGGTATGAGGATCGTCCCAAATGTTTTCCTTGAAATTCTCCACCCTCTTGTTTTGACAAACCCATGCAACTGCTCCATCAGAAGAAGTCTGGGTCACTTTGTGGCATCAGTCAATAATACTCCAGCCGCTATGACCAGTTACTGAGGGAGACGGGAACAACGCAAGATCCTGTGACCTGCGGCTCCAGACCCTTTACCTTGACAAATCATTCCCTGTCCAGCTGTTATCCGTTATTGGACGGATGTGTCACTACAAACAGAGTAATATATCTGTACAGAAGAGATCTGCCACCCTCGGACATTACTGTGCCGTGAAATCTCACCCCTTCCTATTTCTACATGACAATGGGGCCGGACTGGCCGCGGATTCTTGGCGCATCCAAGCCCTGGTCTCCAGCCATTGCTTCTCGCCCATGTTGCGTTCATTCTGCTCTGAGATACCTGGACATTCTGGGTTATTATGCATTCAACAAGTATTTACTTCAAATGCAACATTTCTGTTTGGTTGTATTTAATGTCTGATGAACATTTGCTTTGTGAATTCTCCATCACTCACTGAGTTCCTTCTCAAAGTATCCGCGATTACTGATAGAAATGTGTGCGAGACATCGGTAATGAACAATGAGGTATTCGTTATTGGCAATAAAGAGAGCGCTACATTTCAAACGAATAAAGCTTTGGCTTATTCCTGTGTCCTTACATCTGAGTCACTGTTGCCGTGGGGAATGTCTCTGATCATATCCAAAGGCAGGTTCACAACTCGTCAACAGAGAGTGAAGCCGTCTCCCCGTTACCCCAGCAAACTCCCCGAAGGAAGAATGAGCTGACCGCTCCTGCAACTCGCTATCCAACTCTCCCAGGGATGGACAGTGCGGTGTCAGGGCACGTTAAAGCTTCTTCAGCTTTGTCAGTCAAAGGCTGCGAGAGCAATGGGTGATTGCAGCGCAATGACAACGCCTCACCCTGTTTACTATTTCAAAGCCTTTTCTAACTTTCAGGACTTCAATATTATCTCCTCATAATATCCCTGTTCCATGGGGAGAGTCCTCAGCTTCTCCAGTCTATCTACAGAATGACAGGTTTTCATCATTGCAATTATTCCAGCAAAATGTTTCAGTGTCCTTGTTAAACCCAGTATAACTTCTCCTCCTACTGATGCAGCCGTTCCAGATCTTCGCTTATTTGATTCGGATTTTCAGTTTATTCAGTTTTGTATGCTTTTCAAAAAAAAAACTGCAGCTGTGGCCAAACGATTTTTTTTCCGAAATCCATCAGGATTTCCTTGTTTTCCTTTCCAATGCTCTGTCTAAACAGCAGGACCCCGTGTTTTCCCGTGATCCCTCTGCAGCTCAATGCTGTTCAGGGTCTTGCCATTAACTGTATACTTACCCCATACATTAGACCTCCCAAACTGTAACACCTCAGAATTGCTCACAGTCAACTACCTCTGCATTCGGAAACTGACCAATATTTTAACCCCAGTCCGAAGTCCTTTAACTCTGGGATGAAAGGGAACTTATCAATATATATATATATATATATATATATATATATATATATATATATAGATAGATAGATAGATAGATAGATAGACAGACAGACAGACAGACAGACAGACAGACAGACAGACAGACAGATAGATAGACAGATAGACAGATAGATAGATAGATAGATAGATAGATAGATAGATAGATAGATAGATAGATAGATAGATAGATAGATAGATAGATAGATAGATAGATAGATAGATAGATAGATAGATAGATAGGTAGATAGATAGGTAGGTAGGTAGATAGATAGATAGATAGATAGATAGATAGATAGATAGATAGATAGATAGATAGATAGATAGATAGATAGATAGATAGATAGATAGATAGATAGATAGATAGATAGATAGATAGATAGATAGATAGATAGATAGATAGATAGATAGATAGATAGATAGATAGATAGATAGATAGATAGATAGATAGATAGATAGATAGATAGATAGATAGATAGATAGATAGATAGATAGATAGATAGATAGATAGATAGATAGAGAAAGAGAGAGACGGATAGACAGACAGACAGACTGCGTAGGGCTGTTATGGGTCGGGCGAAGTGGTTTCAATAATTGGCCTTGAGAAGCTGTATCTTCTGTTCGCCTGCATCAACAGAAGAACAAGCCTGGCTGGAGATATACTGATTGAGCTCTTTCGATTTCTCAACGCCTGAGTGGAGTTGAAATGCTGACGTAGTCGCGCTGAAGTAAATTGTGCTTCGTGTTTTTATTGTACGCTTGTTTGTCTGCGGATGTGTGACCAGCTCATATTTCCGGGTGTGTGTCTTTCTCTTTGCGTGTGCAATGTAAGGTTTTGTTGCGCGATTTTTTGTGTGTTTTTATGAGTCAATTTTTGTCCATGTGTGTTTAAGTATCTCTTCTTCTGAGTATGTCTCACTGCCAGTGAGTTTGACTGCAGGCCGAGTGATTGTGTGTGTTCGGATGATTGTATGTCTGTCTGTGTGATTTCCATCCCTCTGCATCTCTCTCTCCCTTTCTGTTTGTGTATCTGGTCTGGAATGTGTTGCTGCGTGCTTTGTCTGTGTGTGTGTGTGTGTGTGTGTGTGTGTGTGTGTGTGTGTGTGTGTGTGTGTGTGTGTGTATGTGTGTGTGTTTGTGTGCCTGTGTGTCTATGTGTGTATATTTGTGTGTGTGTGTGTATATGTGTGTGTGTTTGTGCGCGCGCGCGCGCGTGTGTCCATGATAAACTCCCAATCAGGGCAATCCTATTCCCATTTCTGCAGAATATAGACTTACTCGAGAACAAGCAAGTGCATTTCTATCCTTTTGATACCATCGGGAGAGGAAGAAAGGGGAAACCACATAATTAAAGCAATTTGTTTTGTAAATTCAAAATCGTTGATATATTTTGTGAAAGTTGTTATTTTCTGGTAGCAGTAACAATGCAAGCCTTAAAGGTATAAAAAAGTACAGCAAGTTATACAACTAAATATATTGTGCAACACAGGAATAACGAAATTCAGAAAAAATATTATGTCAGATCGCTCGGATTAAATTAAACTGTTGTTCTTCCAATGTGCATGTTCCTTGCTTGTCTCCCTCACCACCACCGCCAGTAGCCATATTTACCTCTGATACCACCTCTCCCACAGACAAATGATTTATTGGAGAAAGAGGGTCGGATCCTGATCGAACACGAAAAAGAATAACGCACATGTTGAGAAAACAAATAGCAATGGCGGTCTCTCATGCAGAGAGATTGAACAGAGAGAGGGAGAACATTCTCATCCTATCCCCCATCATACCCGGCGAATGGAGAAAAGGTGGGGTTGGTCCTCCTGTTTCCCGCTTATGCCATACCTTAGACAGACAGATAAATAAGTGGGTGTATACAGAGACCGACGCAAAGATAAAGAGACACATACGCACACCATCACACAGACACTGAGAGACAGACAGACAGACGAATAGCAGAGAGGAACATACGTACACAGTCGCAGAGAGACAGATAGACTTGGACATACTGAGACAGACATGGAAACCATCAAATAAAAATGGAAGGAGTTACGTCCTCAGTTTCATGAGGTAATAATCAAGACTAGTTTTTTTTATTCAACGCTGAGCAGAAACATTCAATGTGTCCATGCTGACCCGCATTGACTGTATACTGCATAGGTCATTCACCGGGATGTTACCCGGATTGGAGTGTCTCAGTTCCACGCAGAGATTTGTTGAACTGCGTTTGATTTCCCCGAAGCACAGGGTGCTGAAGGATAACCTGATGGTGGAATGCAAATCAAGTGGAACATCGATTGTGGGAGATGGTAAGAATCGCTTACCGTTGGCTGGCATGACCCAAACAGGAGAGGGCAGGGACAAACAAAAAGTAAGGAAGGTAATAAGGGAATTACCGGGGAGTTTTCAAACAGCGAATGGATAGAATGAGGGACGTGTCTGGCGGAGGGATCTTAAGGGCGTGATGCCACTGGCGGAATGTTTTGAGCTGTTTTATAGCTTGAACAATTTAACAATTAAATTCAATGGGCACTTTACTACGTTCTTCAGTTCCTTTCTGAATCTGCTCTGCGTCACCATATAAATACAAGAGTTGGTGCAGGAACTGAGAACATGCAACATGATTGCTGTTCGTTTCGTGATGGCAAGCTCTTCAGTCATGGGCCGCCTATTGCATGCAATTCGGAAATAAATTCGATACCCAACGTTCGTCCACCACAACAAGATGAAACTGCTAGTGATACTGAAGAGTAAATAATGGATTTCCTTCGGTTCTTCGTTTCAGATTCCATGTCATTCTCTCCACTGCTGCTGTCCCGGAGCTCCCTGCGGAATCTGTTGGCCGCTATGGTGCGCCGTACCGTCAGATAATTGAGTAGTAAGATCAGTAAGAAGGGTATTAAAGGAGTTACGACGCTGTCAACAATGTCAAATGCTACCCAGGCTGGTGAAATTAACCAGCTTGGTATTGTGTCGCACCGCCATGGAACACCATTAATGAAGCATTATTCCTCATAAACAAAGTACCATGGTACAACCAGAAGACAGCTCAGCACGTTCACTGACCCTACAACCACAGCCGCCGTTCGATCGGTGCAATATTTTGTTTTCAGCTTCTAACAACAAATGGCCACAAACCGGTCAATGGTGTAAGCGACCGTCAGCCAAACGGATTCCTTCGTGGCCGCAATAAGCAGGACAATATTGAGTCTGCACACGTGCGTGATGCGCAGAAATGAATGTGGGAAATAAATCGGACCAAGTCGCATCGGCAAGGGATCAGTGATAACGACCAGGAGGTCGCCTGATGCCATGGCCACTAGCTAGCGAGTGATACATTTGGAGAGACCGCACTTTCCCCGGGACAGGATAACAATCGCCACCACATTACCTGTAAAAGAGAGACAAGGAAGTAGAGAGATTGTTGATCAAACCGAAGGCAAAATACCACGATGACATTTGGAACTTCTTTGCTCCAACCACAGAGAAACGTATTCTTTCCTCATCCGGCGCCTTCCACGCTACGAATCGTTTCTCTTTAGACAGAGTTAATCACGAAATAACAGTTCGACACGAAACAGACTACGTGAGGTCCGAGTACGAGCACGAGTGCTGTCCAGTGCTGGGAGGACACAGCAACTGATCCAGATTAGTCCGCTCAGTGTATCATAAGGTTTAACCCCTAGACGGACGCTACAAACTGCGTGAATATGTGCGCCTGGTTTGGGTTGTTGTTGGATATTGTCGGTGGGGTATAGGAGTTGGTCAGCAGTTGTCCGAGACGTGGTCGGCAAGCTGATGACCTTGCGGGATATTATATAGGATACCTACAATGTCCCAGTCCAACAAACTAACTGATGCCTTAAACAGCCCATTAATGGTTACTTCCCATAAGAACAAAAACAGGGGAACAATCTGTTCGGCCCACCATGCGCACTACCTGTCATAAACACAGTTACAGTAATTCTACTCTCATCTAATTTAATTCCCCCAACGTTGTTATAGTGTCTCCTTCAGCTGCAAATTAGGCGACATCTTCCAGCGGCCAATTAATCTTCCGGCAATTCTGAGGAAGCCAGAGATTGCAAGAGAGCGGGGATGACAGGAGAAATGTGGTTCGACCTTTTCTGGAAATGTTACAGTATACTCTGTTTCCCGAAGTAATATTTCTTCATGAGCCGTCGTGACTTTAATTCCGGCTCTTGGCTAAAACAACGTACAGTACAGCAAATCATTCAGTTCAGGGAATAATGACAATGTCAGGCTTGGAGGAAGAACACTGCCTCTGTTCAGTTATAAATCGAAGGAGCGGTGGGTTAGTACATTCTGTCGCCGAACTGCTCTATTCGCGGCCGACAAGGAAATCCGTATCATAGATCAGTAAACGTCACTGACCGCGAGATTGAACCGTACCGAGAATTCCAATGCCTGAAATAACAGGATAATAAATTCGCTCGATGCTCCTGATTATCGTCCATCCAATTCCCATTGCTGTGAGAAGCGGCGCCTCTATCACTGTGCTGGCTACTGCTCGGGCATTGACACTGAGCAAGTGTTCCAGATTTCTATAGGTCTGAGAGTGATACCCCTGATAATTGATTCTGCAACCTCATTTTAACCACGTCAACAAAGACATTACTTCAGGCCCATTGACTCTGGTGAAAGCAAAGTTTTTATTTTAGTAAAATATGCGCAAGGTCAAGCAAATGATCTCATTCGAGCATCTCACAGGAATGAATGAGTTTCGACTTACATGTGACGGATTCGTCGGTCATGGACGGCTTCTCTTCTGCATATGTTTTTGGTAAAATGTTTTGCTGAATGATAATTAAACAAACAGAGGCATATAGGTTTAGGAGAAAAAAATACAAATTCAGTGGTCAAAATACTTTTTTCACATGGTGCCATAGTATAAAAGGAGAGGAATGAGCTTTAAAGAGAATTTAACGGGTATATTATTTTTAAACACAAATTGTTTGATACATGGAACGAGCAGCCAGAGGGAGTGGGGGGAATCCGACACTGCCGTGAAGAGACATTCAGATCGGCATATCAGTGAACAAACCCGAGAAGTATACTGTCCTAATGCAGGTCAACGGGACTCGCGTAGATTAGCGAAAACCGTCTGCATGGACAGGGTTGGCAGAGAAGTCAATCTGAGTGCTTTAATTGTCTGCGACTCTGTGAAAGACTGCGCCAGCTCGTAATGACAGTGGGTGGTATTAAGGGGCAGAAAATGCCCATGTTTCGTAAATACAGCCGGGTGAGTAGTTTACTGCAGTCCTGAAGGGTTTGAAGGTGGAGATTGGAATCGATACAGAGTCGGTGTCTGCTCCTGAAGGTGATGCCATCAGTCCTGTGGAGGTTTGTTGGGAGATGGGCGGAGGAGCAGAGTGGGGAGAATAACTTGCAAGGGAATATTTTTGATTGAATTCCACGATGATCCAGCATAGAATCGATGGGCAGAATAGTATCCTTCTGTGTAGTAAGCTACTATGTTAACATAGAAGAGATAACGGTGCAACAGCATTGTGGTTGAGAAATGTCAGTGAGATGCGCTTTGGTGCATTGGGAAAGAGTCTGCTTGGTAGTGTGACATTTAATGTCGCAGAGAGACACAGCACGGAAGCAGATCCTTCGGCCCTTCAATTCTCCACCGATCATCAACGACACATCACCGCGGTTAGCATATCGCTAATACAGCGCCAGCAACCCAGGTTCAATTCCGGCCACTCACTGCAGGGAGTTTGTACGTTTTCCTCGTGTATGCGTGGGTTTCCTAGGCGTGATCAGGTTTCCTCTCATTTTCCAAAGATGTAGAGATTAAAAAGTAGTAGGCATGCTATGTTGGCGCCGGAAACGTGGCAACACTTGCTGTCTGCCCCCAAAAGATGTATTTCACTGTGTTTCGATGTGCATGTGTCTAATAAAGATATGAAGTACCATCTCTCATTCTGATAAACGACTCCCTTATTCTAACATTATGTCCTGGACATGGCGACTCTCTGAAAGCTGCTTTCATCAGATGTATTTTCTGTAATTGTTTGCTTTCAATGTCGCTGTGACAATATATTCTGCATTTTGCATTTTTTTCTCTGCTCTGGACCTACCTCGATGTATTTACATTTGAATGATCTGTTTAATGGCATGGAAACAAAAGGTTTTCGCTGTATCCTGGTACATAAGAGTCCCACAGCACAAAACGGGTCCTTCGGCTCATCCAGTCCATGCCGACTTGATATTCTGCCTAGTCCTATCAAACTGCACACGGACCATGTGCGAACATACTCCTTCCATCCATGTACATATCCTAATTTCATTTAAATGTTACAACCGAACCCGCATCTGCACTTCTGCTGGCAACTCACTCACACCTGCCTCTGAGTGAAGAAGTGTCCTCTCAGATTTATCCTTTCACCCTAAACTTCTGTCTTGTAGTTCTAGTCTCACCTAACCCGAGGGGGAAATGCCTTCATGCATTCACCCTGTCTATACCCCTCATAATTTTTAAATACATCGATCGATCTCCCCAGATTCTACTGCACACCAGGCGAATAAAATCCTAACCTATTCAACTTTCTCTAAAGCTCAGGGCCTCTAGTCTTGGCATAATCATTGTAACTTTTCCCTGCACTCTTTCAAGGTTATTAACATCTGCATGTAGGTGACGAAATCTGCACACAATACTCCAATTTCGGCCTCGTCAACGTCTTATACAACTTCAACACGAGATCCAACTCCTGTACTCAATGCCCTGATTTATGAAGGCCAAATTGCCAATAACTCTCTTTCTGACCCTATATTTCCGGGACGCCACTTGCAAGGAACTATGGACCTGTATTCACAGGTTGCTGTTTTCTACCGCACAAGTCAGTGCCGTACCATTCACTGTGTACGTTTTACGCAGGTTTGTGCTCCCGAAGTACAATACTGGTCCGCATTAACTTCTGTCAGCAAATATTCAGCCCATATTCCTGCCTGGTCAAGATCACGCTGCAAACTTTGATAGCCTTCCTCGTTGTCCAATATGCCCCCAATCTTGGTGCTATCGCTAATTTGCTGATCCAGTTTACCACAGTATCATCGAAATCATTAATGTAGATGATAAATATCAACGGGCACAGCACCGATCCCTGCCGCACACCACTTGTCACAGGTCTTCAGTCAGAGAGGCAACCATCTACTACCACTCTCTGGCTCTCCCGCGAAGCCAATGTTGAATCCAACTAGATACGTTATCCTGAATGCCAAGTGACTTAACCTTCTGGGGCAGCCTACCATGTTGATCTTTATCAAAGGCCTTGCTGAAAGCCATATGGACCAAGTCCACTGCTTTTCCCTCATCGAAACTCTTGGTAACCTCCTCGAAAATTGATCGGGTAGGCATGACCTACCACGCACAAAGCCATGTTGACGAGACCTCAATAGGCCTTGTCTATCCAAGTACTTAAGTATCCTGTCCCTTTGAATTCCTTCCAAAAAATTACCCACGACTGACGTCAGGCTCACCAGCCTACAATTCCCCGTCTTATTCTTCGAGCCTTACTTGAACAACAGAAGAGCATTAGCTATCATCCAGTCCTCGGGCACTTCATCCGTGGCTAAGGACCTTTTTAAGTATCTCTCACCGGGTCCCTGCAATTTCTGCACTAGTCTCCCACACGGTTCAAGGGGATATCTTGTCAGGGTCTCGGGACTTATGCACATTAATTCGCCTCAATACATGGAGCACCTTCTCTTCAATAATTCGGATACGGGCCATGACCTTACTACTATTTTACCTCAGTTCTATAGTCCCTGTGTCTGTCTCCAGGGTACATACAGATGCTGAAATATCATTTATTATCTCCCCATCTCCCCAGCTTCCATGCATAGATATCCACGCTACTCTTCAGGAGGAACAATGTTGTGCCTTGTTAACCTTTTGCTCTTAAAATAGCTGTAGAATCCCTCGGGATTCTCTTTACCCTGTCTGCCAGAGCAACGTCGTGTCCTCTTTTTACGCGCCTAATTTCTCTTTTTTGTTCTCTTGCATTTCATATGCCCCTCAAGCGCCTCCTTTCATCTTAGCTGCTTATACCGAATGTGCGTCACTTTCTTTCTCTTTATTTGGGCCTCAATATCCATCGATAACAAGGCGCCCCGTTTCTGATGACCTTGTTTTTCATTCTGACAGGAACATCCAGTTTCTGCACTCAATGCTTCACCTTTGAAACCCTACCACTTATCCAGTAACGCGCTCTCCAGCTGGACCTTCATAAAGATGAAGGAAACATTCCTGAACACATTGAACAAATCAAGAAGAAGAAGAACAAGTGCGTAGAGCTTCGCTAATTAGGATCAGATAGAGTACCTGAAGAATATAATGAAGCTAGCAATGAACTCAAGAAATGAATTCCGAAACCCAGGAGGAGACATGAAAATCCTTAACAAGTAAGACCAAAGTGAATCCAAATACATTCTGTACCTACGTAATGAAGAAGAGGATAACGTGGGAAAGTTTAGGACCACTTAAAAATAAAGAGGCGAACCTATGTTTGGATACAGAGGACGTGGTCGAGGTTCTGAATGAGTATTTATCTTCAGTATTTACCCTGGTAAGGGACAACAGGACGCAGAAATTGGAAGTGAGGACGTAAACTTGTTAGGCATTTTAAGTTTAAGGAGAAAGTAGTATTAGGTCTCTTAAACAGTATTAAGGTGTATAATAATTACCGGGCCCTGATGGGCATACCCTAGGTTACTGAGGTAGGTGAGAGAAGAAATTTCTGCGAACTTGACTCGTATATTTCTGTCCTCTTTGTCCACAGGTGAGGTCTCGGAGGACTGGAACGTGGCTGATTTGTTTTACTGTTTAAGGAAGGAACAAGAGAAATCCGAGGAACTATTACCGATGAGTCTCACGTCATTTGTATGGAAATTGCTGGAGAATTTTTTTAGAGATAGGATATAGGAGCATCTGGAATCCTCTGGCTCCATTAGGGGAAGACAGCAAGGCTTTGTGCGGGGCAAATTGTGTCTTACTAACCTGGATGAGTTTTTGACAACGTGACGAGAGAGAGATTGATGAAGCTACAGCTGTGGATGTCATCTATATGGTCTTCAGCAAGGCATTTGAGAAGGTCCCACATAATAGGTTCATCAAGAAAGTTCGGATGCATGGGGTCAGGGGAGAACAGGCTGTGTGCATCCATAACTAGCTTGCCCATGGAAGACAAAGGGTGTGGGTGGAGGGACTTATTCGGGCTGGAGGCCTGTGAGGAGTGGTGTTCAGCATGGACCCGTACTGGGGTCTCTGCTGTTTGTGATGTACATAAATGACCTGGATGAGTATCTTACATACGATACCATGATTGGTGGAGTTGTGAATAGTGTAGAAGATAGGCAACGGACACAGCGTGGTATAGATCACTTGAAGTCGTGCGTAGAGAAATGGAGTTGAACGTGGTTATTTGTGAGATGCTGCTCCTTGGTAGGACTAATGTCAAGAGGCGGTGTATTCTTCAGGGAAAGACGCTTAACAGTATTGAAGAGCAGAGAGACGTGGGGGTGCAAGTCCACGGCTTATCGGGTGGTGAAGAAGGCTGATGGGATGTTTGCTTTCATTAATCGAGAAATTGAGTACAGGAGTCAAGAAGTTAAGATGCATCTCCATAAAACTCTGGTTAGGCCGTATGTAGTGTATTGCGTGCAATTCTGCTCGCACTACAGGAAGGACATCAAGGCTTTGGAGAGGGCGCAATGGAGGTTTAAAAGGATGCTGCCTGGATTAGAGGGCATGTGCTATCAGAAAAGGCTGGCCAAATTTCGGCTCTTTTCTCTAGAGCGGCTGAGGCTGAGGGGTTGAAAATTTATAAAATTATGAGGGACATAGAGTGGACAAGCAACATATTTTTCCAATTGTTAAGCGATCCAATACCAAAGAGCATGCATTTAAGGTGTGAAGGTGTAGGTTCAGAACAGACATGAGGGGTAATTGTTTTACTCAGAGAGTGGTGGATGCCTGGAATGCGTTGCTTGATAGGCTGGTGGAGGCAAATTAATTGGGGGCTTTTAGGAGGGGCTCGGATGGGAGCATGAATGAGAAGAAAGTAGAAGGATTTGTGCATTCTTTGGGTAGGAGGGATTAGCTATTTCTGCACAAAATTGTGGGCCTAAAGGCCTGTTCTGTGCTGTCCTGTTCTATGTTCAAGTATTGTATATAACATGGAACAAGTATTATTTATAACCAGCTGGAACTAGATATCATTCGTAACATTAGGCGGAGCACACTGGGCTGCTGAAATTAAGAAATAGAGTTTAGCGTGGCAGGTGAAGTGAAGTACACGTCTTCCTTTAAGCGGAAGATTCATTCCTTCCTATGGCTTTCGGGAGGTTTCCGTGCTGGAATTCATGCAAACAGCTGAGGACACTTAACGTAATAAAAATATACTCTATTCAGTTACCCCTGTAGACATCAATATATCCACACTTATATTTGAGTCACTTCTGTTGGACACACGGACCCTATTCACAACACTGGGATAGCGGTAGAACAACATTTTCCAGCACAGCAATGGGCCGTTAGGTCCGAAGCATCTGCACCTATTAAACTGAGAGACCTGACCACTTCACCTCGCACTATGGAGTTTGTTGCAGTCTCTTTTTTATATTCAAATTTTTATCACGATGAGTTTTGTAGTTTTTTACAATGTCCTGATCCTACCTCAATTTTTGGCAGTCCATTCCATGCCTGAATTTGCTGAAATCGACGATCGTTTCGTAGGTTGTTTCGCCGATCTCTCTTTCGGTACCAAATAGCCATGATACTGTTTCCTTATTTACTTCAAGGTGTTTTTTTTCTTTAAATCTTGACCTGTATAATCATAAAACCGCATTTGCAGTCAACAAAACAAACTACCATAAAATGACAACGTGTTATCCTCGTGTTGTACTTGTGTTGGAAGTCCTGCGTCCTGATTACACCTCCATGACAGCCTCCCTGGCCAGTCCTAGTTATGTCCAGGTCACACTCCCACATTGTGTCCACCAGTCACTGGGTCTCATAAACACGAAACATCCCGGGACGCTTTCTCCAATCAATGTCCTCTCACTTTCCAATTCATCTCCAATCTATTTGTATTGCAGAGCTGCGAAGCTGCTCAAATTACTTCACTCTTGCTTCAGCACCTTTCAAGAGCATTTCCTTTTCCTAATACAATAAACCACTCTGTATTCATTGGTGAGCCCGTGCTGATCTACAGCCCTCGGAGCAATGGAGAAAGTCCCACCACAAATACCACGCTTTCGCCACTCACACACTTTGACCACTTTGGAATTGTGCTGCTCTCAATCGGATATACATCTCCTTTCGACTCTTTTCCTGTGGATTGTATTGGCACAGAACGTGCGAACAGCTGCCACTTGTTTACAATGCTCTCCATCCCGATTCCTGCTGCCCATGTTTATCTGCAGCAGTCCCCTCATTCGCCCTGCCTGGCTACTTGATTAACAGTGGGCCGTTCGCATTGATTTTATTTGTTGAATTATTTAGGATCTACGCGTTTCTATCAAAGAAACATTTATTAGCAATCTCAGAAGTCCCACTGTGAAGGTAGTGTTTAGCTGCTTTCTGCTGGCGGTGTATGGAAAGACTTAGAACGAAGAACAATGGAGAAGTTGTGATATATTTCCAGATAAACTCAGTGTGTGATTCGCACTGGTACTCGCAGGTGGTGATGTTTCCCTGCACCCACTGCCATTTACCTTCGTGGTAGAGGTGCTGACTGGATGGGCATTGCAAATTGCGGGACGACTTCCGTACGGTTGAGATGATCATCTAACTCCTCGTGGACTGTGCGTTTGTCAGGAAGGTCGGTAAAAGCAAGCAAGGGTCCGTTCCGAGGTTCTTCCCGAGCACCTGCGTAACACAGAACCCTGTGATCTCCGTGCTATTCCCGCCGACACACCCAGGCAGACATCAAGTGCTGCTGGAATATCATCAGCTGGGTGAAAGATGCCCTTTGGTCTGTCCGAAACTCGTTGCTCTCCTAGTAGGATGAGATGTCCATGAGGGAATTCTTCTGACTGGCACATTCCAGCTTCAGGGGTACGCGCTGAGGGATGCACGGAAACTTGCAGCAGCTCTGTGTGGAAGGTCTGCTGTCTCAGGTCTTGCCGCCACTGACATTGAGAGTCCGGGTCCCGTGTAACAGCCTCTTAGACATATCCCAGGGTTATAGCTTTAGGACAAAACAGCATCATTGTTTTAATGGTCTGGGATGAATTATTGACACAAGTAAGATAGGGAAAGAAAAGTCCCCTCTGTAATTGCAGCAGATGGTACCAAAAACCTTTTCTTTGAAGGGAGCTGTTCCCCTGGCTGAAGTACTCCCTTTTCTCTCAGGTGCACGGGTGCCAGTGATGTCCCAAATCACAGGATACACTTCCGAAAAAACTTTGCTGGTGGGAAAATTCTCAATAATCTGTTCTCATTATTCATTACCGACATCAATTGTCCGCTCAGATCCCCGACTCGCGTTTCGCCCCGCCGAGGCTTTGTACCTGAACCGCCAAGCGCGAGTTTTTAACTCTTCCACGTGTGAAAGTTTGATAACTGCTTGTCCCGCTGGAGAGCAGGGTTTAATTCCCCGATGGGGAGCTGGTTTTACTGTGTCCAAGTGTGACCAGAATGACAAGCCGTATTTTGTTTTGTTTTCAGCTGTCAGAAAGCAGCTCGGGAACTGGTGATTGAGTCAGAGAGTCAGATTACATAGGACCCGGATCGCCTACACATCTGTGTGGCGATGGTGGTACAGTAGTGAGCATAGCTGTCTTCCAAGCAGTTGACCTGGGTTCCATTTCGGATCATCGCAGGTCAAAGAGCTTTTAAAATTCGGACACCAAAACTTCTGGAAATGAACCTTTTCAGAAATACGGCGTGCATAAATCAAGGGATTGAGTGACCTTCTCTGGCAATATCGTGCGCAACTTCCTAAATGCATTTAATTCGATGGTTCTTGTTGAGTATAAGAGAGACCCCATCCCCGTTTCTTGAATTATTATCCACTGTAAGGTGGTCATTGGATCAAGGATGCATTTTGCATACCTGAACTTTTTCTGGGCAATCGATAAAAGGGACAGTGCATCTGGGATATCTCCTCTCAATCCCCTCCATTCCGTGAGGAGCGTTAGCCCTCTCTTCTGCAGTGACAAATGTAATATAGGTTCACAGGATCATAGCGCGCACAAACAGTTCCTTTTATCCAACATGTGCAGTCTGACCATCAAGTGCCAATCTTAATTAATCTCACCTTCCAGCACTTAGTCTGTTACCTTCAGTGCCTTGGTGATTCAAGAGCTCGTGTGGCTACTTGTCAAACATCGCAAGAGTACCTGCCTCCAGCTTCCACTCAGGTGTGGGTTGCAGACCCCAACCATACGCTTCGTGGTGAAGTTCTTCCTCTGATGCGCTCTAGTTTGAAACTCGTCTATAATGGGGAACAGGTTCCCACCATCTTCGCCCCTAATACAGTGAGATAACCGTCTAAGGTCTCCTTAACCCTACACATCTCCATGGTAACAAACTCAATCTGTCCAGTCTCTGCTCATAACTGAAACGCTCCACCTCAGTCAACATCCTGGTGATTGCACCCAATTCCCTCCCCCCCCCCCCCCCCCCGCACCGTCTCCTATCCACTTAGGGCTACCGTTACTCCCTATGCTCAACGAGAATGTCCTGTTTAGTATTGGTTTAGTATTGTCACTTATCCCGCGGTACAGTGAGAAACTTGTCTTGCATACCGTTCGTACAGATCCTGGTCACCGGGAATATCCCTATTTTTATATCTGACCGGACCCACCATTTCTTTGCCCATATTTATAGTGCGTATGTGCGAAAGAAGTTTCAATCAATATTTCACGGTAAATTGGTGAACAGTGAATTGATTTAATAAATAGCAGAGGGCGGTTTCGATTGATCGACCTCTGTGTTATGGGCGCAGCATGCTCCTGCGGCACCACTCTGTTGTTGGTTAAGCATTGTCTCACCTTGTGTGTTGTGAATGTTGCTCATTCCCTTCTTTCATCTTTCTTTGTCATTTTCTTTACTGACATCATATCGTGTCCCTTTATGACTTCTCTTTATTTCCTGACCTATTTTCCTTCTGTCTCTCTTTCCCTGTCTCTCTTTCTTCCTTTCTTTGTTCCTTTTCTCCTGCCCCACCGGTTACTATCCCTGTGCTTTCTGTGTTCCGGCCCAGTCGGATACCCGATCCCGACATTTCAGAAATGAACGTGTTTAACATTCTTTATTGGACCCTCTTTCTGCGGTCCTGCTGTGGGACATTCCGTTTATCTTCCTCTGCTTCTCCTCCGTCTTCCCTCTCTCTCTGACTCCTGGTTGTTCTTTGGGTCAAACATTACTGCACCGAACAGCAGACAGCGTCTGACCTGCAGACGTAGATGACAAGAGCAACATTTTGTTTGCCCTGTGGGAAATTTTGCACCTCACGATATTTTCCCCTACATCTGGTTGGGTCATTTTATCCAATCCCGAGTACTCATTGACTTCTCGGTCCTGTTGATGTGGTCAAGTAAATGTCAGATTACGGTGTCCGTGTTGGAGAGCCAGCAGCTCATTCTGTCTCTTGGTGAAACTGAACTGTTGACTTTGCAAAGAGATCAGGTGCTGATTTTCTTTTCTTTTCATGTTTGTAGGTCCGTACCTCAAATGCAACAATCTCTTTACCGAGATTTCATGGTTGCAATAAAACCCAGAGCAACACGGAGGCAGCATAGAATGACACATGGGGATCAACGGGGCGCCACAAGGTCCAGTGTGCTGACCTGGCAGAGTAGTGACGGGGTTCACAAAGCTGTGCTTCGGACTGATTCCAACTACCCCTTTCGTGGTTGTTTCTCGGTTATTCTCCAGTTTCAGACACCTGTGCTTTTGGGTAAAGTTATCTTCTATGTCTCCCATCATTTTGTACAACCAGTAGCCTGCATGCTTCGAGGATTATTAACCCAGTCGATCCAGTTTATCCACATAACTGAGGCGCTCCATTCCAGGCAACACCCTGGTAAATGTCCCCGCACCCACTCCTTGGCCCTGTCAGGCCCTGTGCTCCACAGGAACATTCTCATTATTCTTACTGATCTGTTCCCAGTGCATGGGTGTGTTAGTGAATTCAGATACTTTCGCTGAAAAATGGGCGGTTGTCAACACGAAGTCAAAAAGCAGAGGATGGTTTCCACCTATCAACCTCTGGATTATCGGCCCAGCACGCTCCCGCTGCGCCAAACTGCTGTTGGGGAAACGTCGTGTTATTTTACTCTGTTGTGAATGTTGCTCGTTCCCTTCGTTGTTTTTATTTGTCATTTCCCCCACATCATATCCTTTCTTCTGCTGACTTCTCGTTCATTCCTGACTTACTCCATTATTTCGCTCTTGCACATTTCTCTTTCTCTGAGTGTTTCTTACTTTCCGTCACAACCGGTTATTTTCTCTGTGCTTTCTTTGCTCCGACACAGTTAGATCGAACGATCCCGACATTTCAGCAATGAGTGTTACATTATTTATTTAACCCTCTTTCTGCAATGCTGTTGTTTGCAGCAACGGAGACGTTCCAAGGCCAAGTGAGCGTCTTCCATGCAGTCGACTATCGGTAAAACTGACCAGTGACAGTGCTGTGTGCAGGCGGGGTGAGACTGAGGTATAAAGTGTGTGTGCAATATTGGAGGTGGTTTCTTCCTGTCAGTTCTCAGCCGCTAGAGATTTTACAGCGTCTCGTGGATATTCCCATCACTGATCAAAATTCATATTCAGCAGCGTGGAGATGCCGGGGATTGAACCCGGGGCCTCATACATGCGAAGCATGCGCTCTCCCACTGAGCTACATCCCCGACAGAAGTGAGCAGCTTTTGAGGTAAACTGCCGTCTCTCTGCCGCTGAGCACAGAGCCGAGACATTAAAACACAGAGAGCTGGCTCAAGCCATTCGGCCCTTCGAATCGAGCCTGCTCCATCATACAGTGAGATCATGGCTGAACATTCAAGTTCATGCCCCTGTTACGTGCTCTCCCAACATTCCGTGATAACCTCCGTGGGTAGAAACTATTTAGATTCAAACTGAACGATCATTGACCCTCCAAAAGAAATCGCATTTCCGATATTTGCGTCACCAAACGCGGCAAGTCGGTTAGTTTAAAGGTCGTTGCCCCCGATGACTTTTGCATCTGGAAGTATTTATTTCCCCTTCCCAAGTGTATAGAGGGGTTGGGGGAGAGACCGCACGGGTGCCGAGTGGGGGAATGCTGTCCCGCGGCGCACACATCACTGAACTGAATATTTTAAGGCAACTGTAATTCCTGGCTCGAGTTTTAGATTGAAGGTGTTTTGCGTTAGTTTAAAAAACGTTGTGACAGCGGAGGATGAAGCGAATATTTCCACCAAACATATCGCCGCACCTCATTCTCAAATAAAAACAACAGGTAACGGCGGGAACACTCAGCAGGTCGGGCAGCGTCGGTGGGGAGACATTTCCAGTGAACGTTCCAGGTCTCTTACGTGTCATCGGATTTGTTCAGACTCAAAATAGATGATCACAGGTCCAATGACAACTGAAGACAGAACATCAAACTCGGCAAGTCCGGAAACTCAGAACTCAGTCGGAATAATTCCAGGGACATCGCTTTAAGAAACTGATATATTCAGGTAAAAGGAAAGAAGAATATCAGGGCTGCAGATGTGACACCCCGCAGGGAGTTCTTCCACTGAACCCAGTGAGGTAGCAGCAGGCAGCTCCCGTCTCAGGACAGCACAGTGTTACCAGCTGAAAATGAAACGCACAGCAAAAGCTGCCTGATCGCCAGCTTCCCTAGGTGTGCTCGAACCATTAACTTTTCGGATAACAGCCTAAAGCGCTGACCGATTGCGCGACAAAGACACTCAGAAGGAAGCGGGAATAAGTGGACTATTTCCGGGTTTGGAGCCGCTGACCTCATCAATGGTTTGGAGCAGTGAGTCACGGCCAATAAAATACAAAAAAAAAGTGGAAAACCTCCGCGAGTCGGGCATCAACTGTGGAGTGAGAAACAGAGTAAACGTTTTAGGTCGGAATGTGAAGGATCTTCAACATAAAAAGTTACCTTTTTCCTCTTTTCACAGATGCTTCCCCTTCAGCATTTTCTGTTCTTGGTTCAGATTTACAGCAGCTGCAGTTTGTTTGACTTGCACGGACAATATATCCAGGGTTGCTGATGACACAAAACTGGATGTCACTGTGGGTTGTGAAGAGGATGCTGAGAGGCTCCCGGGGGATATTGATAGGCGAAGGGAATGGTGATGACATGCCGGTTGGGGTGTAATGTGGAACATGGTGGTATGCTGCGAAGAAAATGGATTTTATGTTATGGTGAGTGATTGAAAGGTGTTGGTGTTCTGTGGACGACGGGAGTCCTTGGACGCAAAACACTGAACATTAACATGCAGGGTCGGTGAGCAAGTGGGAAGGCAAACGTTATGTTGATCTTTACTGCAGAGGGTTTAGGTAACGGTGTAAGAACGTCTCATTGGAATTTAACAGGGCCCAGTTGAGACGGCACCTGGGATATACGGACATGCGAATCAGGAGCAGGAGTACGTCACTTGGCCACCCGGCTATGCTCTGCCCTTCAGTAAAGTCACAGATAATCTGACTGGAAACTGAACTCCACATTCCCTCCTCTCCCCGTGACGTTTCACCCCTTACTGTTTGACCATGTATTCACGTTGGCCTTCAAGAATATTCACATCTCTGCTTCCACCACCCTCTGCGATGGGGAGATCTAAAGACTCACGGCCTCCTGTTTCAGGTCCGGCCCCTACCTGTGGGAGGATATACCTGTGACCGAGGAAATGCAGTAAAATGTTCACCGGGTCTGTCCTGTGAGGAGAGGTTCAGCAGCGTGGGCCGACACTCTCTGGGTTTCAGTGAATGAGAGGTGATCTCTTTGCTTCTCACACACTCTGGGCCACAGGATCCGAGTCCGGAGCAAATGGTCGAGTGTTATATCTGAAAGTGCAAATTGTGGATATATAAAATACAAAGAAATGCTGACATTCTGAGCAGACCAGGCCGCGTCCGTGGGTAGGGAAACTGAGTTAACGTCTCGGGTCAAATCCTACCCCCCGACCCCCGGCATCTTTTGTCCTTTTTTCAGTTCTGCCGAGGGTGTTTGGTCTGAAACGATCGCTCCCTTTCTCCTCTCAAATATGCAGCCTGACCTGCTCAGTATTTACACCATGTACTGATACTGTTTTACAACTCAGGAGCAGGCCATTCGGCCCATCATGTCCATGTCGGCTGCAGATAATCCGTTGACGTTCAGCAGTAACCGACGCTACTGCACCCGAGAGTACTTACAAGGAGATGTGGTCGGTAGGGTAACTGGCACTGTAAAATGCTCCCTGTGTGTCGTCGAGTGGGAGAATATGGGGATGGGTTTGCTGGGAATGTGAGGAGAATAAAATGGATCGGTGTAAATGGGTGATTGAAGTGTGGACCCCAGGTGCAGAAGGGACTGTTTCTGTGCCCGATTACTCTATGATCATTGCCCTATTACAGAACAGCTGAGATTTTCGTGACGGAGGAAAAGATTTATGGGGATATATCCAGCTCTGGGACATTCCAGCTGTGGGAAAAAATTTAAATACTGGGATTTTTTTTCTGAAACAGAGGAAGCTGCAGGGAGAATTAATGGTGGTTTACCAACATTTATAGAACAGTATAATTTGTTCATGAGCGTTAATTCAAGGATTGCAATTCCACGTTGCAAATACTGCTAAATAAGTGAGCTGTCTTTGAATGAAGAGCAAGGAGAAGGAGGGTATCAGGGTCAGGATACAGTAAGGAAAGCGGGAGAGCTACGGAATGTGGACAGATGGGGAGCGAGAGATAGAAAGCGAAGATAAAGGGCAGTCATGGAGAGAGAATCGGAGAGGGACAGAAACATACCGATGGACGGCGGACAGACAGGCAGGCAGGCAAAGAGAGACAGACCGACAGAGAGACAGAGAAGGCGGGAGAATGGCGATATAAAGGAGCAGCAGAACGTAAAGAAAATCTTAAAGTACCGGAGCCACTCAGCAGATCAGGCAGCAGTGGAGAAGGGTAAACAGCTATAAGCTTCAGGGCGGACACTCTGTGCCAGATCCCGAAGGCAGAGGTAACCAGCTGGTGTCGGAATGAGAGATGAGTGGGGGAAGGATGTGCGAGTCAAATGGGATATCTCTGGGATGGGGAGTCGGGGGTGACTTCCGGATCAGCTGCAATCGGTTGTTTTGGAGGTGCGTTGTTAATTGTAATTATCATTGGTTTATTTTTGTCACATATTTAAAGAGACAAGTGAAAGAAGTTTTGTTCTGCCTGCCATCCGTACAGATCATTTCAAAACATCAGTGCATTTATTTAGTACAAAGGGAAAAACAATAACATCATGCATAATATAGTGTTACAGTCGCAAAGAAAATACAGTTCAGGGAGACAATAAAGTGATGGGGCCACGACGAGGTGGAATGTGAAATCAAGAGTTTATCTTTGAGGGAAAAGAGGTCCGTTCAATGGTCTTATAACAATGGAAGACGATCTGTCCTGGAGCTTGACGGTGCGTGCTTTCCATCTGTTGTATCTGCTGCTCGGATGAAGGGGAGAACAGAGAATGACCGCGGTAGGATTGATTTTTGATTATGTTGGCTGCCGTATCAAATTGTAGACAGAGTCCATGGAGCGGAAGCTGGTTTTCGGGATGGACTGAACTGAGTTCATAACTCTCTTTAGATTCTTGCGCTCTTGGGCAGAGTAGATGTCAGACCAAACCGTGATGCATCCGGATAAGATGTGTCTATGTTGTTTCCATGAAACATTGTTAACAGTTAACTTAATTTCCCCTTTTAACCGTGTGGGGGGAGCTGGAGTGTAGGGAGCAGGTAGATTTAATTACACTGTTTCACACAATTTCTTCCTATGATTTAACGATCTTCACAATCCGATTCAGCGGGTATTTCACCGCGATCTTCAGCTCCTCTCGGAATTTGCTCTGAGTCACGGCGTAAGGACATGTGTTGGTGCAGGAACAGAGAAGCTGCAGCATTCCCGATGTGTGGCTTGTGATATAACGGGGATGGGTGGAAGAGTAATTGTAAATCTTTGACATTCGCCGCAGTTTTTCTTTGCTCTAGATCCCAGAATCTACAGTCTCTTGTGCTTCCATTCCATTCTTTAAAGAACAGGGACTGGACGAGGTCTGTGGACACAAGCAGCGAGAGAAACCATACTTAACATTGGAATTAGACATCAATTTCCGCCTACGGCAGTTGAGACTGCAGCTTACCGGGATATAAAACACCGCCATTGTTACCAACAACAGTAGAAAACTGCGGGTTATACTTAAGAGTAAAACGATGGATTTTCTTCAGTTCTCCATCTCCAAGTCCTTGACATTCTCTGCATTGCCGCGGCCTTGGAGCCCCTGCGGACTCTACTGGCAGCTAAAATCCATCTGATCGTCAGAACATTGAGCAGGGAAATCAGAAATAACGGGACACAAGGGTTAAATTGAGGTGAAACATCTCAAATGCAGCCCACGTGACGGATGCAAGGAAGATCGGTTTATTGACACAATGCTAGGGAACATGATCAATTATGAACGAAGGTTGGACGGTGGTGTACCAGGGGACACTCTCGAAACATTCCAGCACACTCACTGTCCCTATACCCCCTGCCGCCGTTCTCTCGGTGCAATATTTTGTCTTCAGCTTCTCACAACAAATGACTACAAATTGATTAAAGGTGAAAGCGACCGTCAGCCAGACTGAGACCGCGGTGCTTGAAAAAAATAGCGATAGACCGAGACTGCACACGGGAGTGATGCGGAGGATTGGTCGCGGAAAATAAATCAGAGTAGTCCACTTCAGCAGAGAGTCCGAGATAACGACCAGGAGATCGGCCGCTGCTATTCGCACCAGGTTGCTAGTGATACATTTGGAGAGAGTGCAATTACCCCGGGACAGGATAACAATCGCCACCAAGTTCACGGGAATTTCAGGTCCCAGGCAAATATCATCTTGGTGTGTGTTCCCTCAGAAGCAAAAGGGGATGGATCAGCATTTCCGTCGCCGTCCGCGTCTCATGGTGAATGGACTGGATAAACGCGGCCGCTAGAGGTCGGCAGTGTTCCACGTCCAATCACCAACTTCCTCGGCGCTCCCTTTCAGCGACAGATCAACAGAAGGACGGAATAAATCAGGAAATTCTGTCATCGATGGAAGTAGAAACCAGTTAACGTGTTGGGACAGAGACCCTTCGCAGAACTGTCCTGAGAATAGACCCGACCCGAACCGATATCTGGTTTCTCTTTCGACACACGCTCCTTGCAGGACTCAAGGCATCCAGCATTTTCTGCTTCAGTTTCACATTCCATCATCTGCCATCATTTTGGGTTTACAGCAGAAGCACGGCCTATCCAGACAGATACAGTGCGGCCTGACACAACCTCACGGCCGGATATGTCGTCTCCCACAGGATGCATCACAGGGAGGCAGGGGAGGGGATTTCAATAGGCAGCAGTAAGTTCGGTGCAGTAGTCTGACGTCTGGGGCGCTGTCAGATACCGGTATAATAGAACCACATTTTATGACATTAAAAACACTTAAGCTCAATATCATCTCTGACAGCGAGTAGTTCCCTGAATTCTTTGATTTCTGTCACTAACCCAGACACCCGCTCCCATAACGTTCTGATCTGCCAGCTGCTGCACCCGCTGATTTCCTCCCGCAGTTTTTTTTCGCTCTAGATCCCAGAATCTACAGTCCCTTGTGCCTCCATTCCATTCTTGGAAAAGCATGGACTGACGGTGTCTGTGGAAACAAGCAGCGAGACAAACCATACTGAGCATTGGAATTAGACATCAATTTCCACCTACGGCAGCTGAGACTGCAGCTAACCGGGAAATCCAACTGCTGAAAGAACAGGATAGTAAATTGCTTCTATCTGCCAGATTACTGAATATTCCATTTCAGTGAGAAGTTGCGACTTCTATTGCTGCGGAATCCTCAGCTCGGACAGATAATCTGAACTGACCTTCTCCAACGGGTCTGATTTATGTAGAGGATCAGTCTCTAGTGACTCGGTTGGACCCAACCATTGCATTTGTTTTACACTCACTTAAATAAAGACATTGCAACAACACCATTGCCTCTGTTGGAAATATAGGGACGATTTAACAGACATACATCACAGTCCTTGGCATTGCCTCAGTATTGTCCCTGTGGAAATACGGCTGGTATCTTTAATCACATAAAACTGATCTTTCTCAGTTAGGGGGTCCATTAATAGTTTTCATACAATTGTACTGACAACCTATTAATCGAGAAATGGAGCAAATTTCTCCGCGTGGGGAAGTGAATCCAGCGACACAAACTAACCACCCTCCTCTGTCCCTGCAGTTTCCCCAGTCAGAACCTTGCACCTCCTTCCTTTAGTTCTTCAGCTCCACCATGGCCTCTCACCCAACTTCCTGCCTCAGCAAATGGTAGAAGATCCATAGTACCGCTCTCCCTGCCCAGTGCACCACAGGTCCTGTTCGCCATCATCTCCCTCCTCACTGTCCCCAGTTATCTACAGTTTTCCTTTGTAGCGATATTCACTACTGTTTTCGATATGCAACAATGCTTCAAGATTTTCTTTGCTGTGCACATAATTTTGCATTTCATGGGGTATCTCATAGGTAAACATTTTGACCATTGAGCGAGAACTCCTGATTGGGTAAATGTATCACCTACTGCACAGAAACGTAATCTGTTGTTTTAAAAAAATATGTACTCTGCCGCGTACAGGTCTTATCGTGTGTACAGACGACAGCTTCTGCTGCTTGTCTCCTTGCTGTGACCATTTCTCCGGTCTCTCTGCAGTGAAATGTTAGTCCGGTGCGGCAGAGGCGGCGCTGCGGGTACGTTTACCAGAAGATGGCGCAAGGCTGGGGTCAGTTTGCAACTGCCGGAGGTTTTGACGGTGACTGAATGAAGTGTTATTGCGGGCGTGCTCCTGGTTAAATTGGTAATGAGGTAACGAAGAGCAGAGGAACGATTTGTTCGTCGACCTCTGAATTCTGTCTTCAACCGATGACTCAGTCGTCTGAACTGACCTCCAATTCGATCCAGAGGGGGAAAATTATTTCAAATGTACTGCTGCTGCTGCGAATTTGTAGAACAGAATGCTTATGTTTCTGTGTTGCTTTCTGTGGAGCACTGACCAAAATACCGCTTAGAGCAACGACCCTTTTTCCATACACACCCGCCACACCCACCGTCAGTAACACCACCAACGTGCACACCGGCACACCACTAAACTGCATATCCATTGCAACCACATAAGAGACAGAGGCACAGGAAAGGACGGCAAACCTGATTGTGACGCCGAAACGCGCAGCCCAAGGCTACCCCACTAGACAGACAGACACACACACACACACATACACACATACAAACACACACACAGACGCAAAGTGAGAACGCACAAAAGATTGCACACACCCGCATACACAGACACGCATTCAGAACGAATTCACACACAGATTCCTGCGCAAAAATGCATAAATTCGGCACACCAATGCACACAAATACATGTAAGAAACACGCATACGCAGCAGAAATACACACAAACAAAACATATAAACGGCGAGATACAGAGTGAGACATGGAGTAAGACCGTACCCTGAAATAAGAGACAACAGATATTTGTGACTGAATTCGAGGGGGTCAGTACACGGAGGACACTCAAAGGGAGGCTGAGTCTTACAAGGAGCAAAATAAAGGGGAGAAAGAACAGCACAATGCGCAAAGAACGTGAGGATCTTGTTATTCCTTACATGTCTGCCGCTGCCACAGTGCGAGAGTGTGGGGTTCATTCTGTACCTGTCAGTCTCTGGTACAGTGTGAGAGTGTGGGGTTCATCTGTACCTGTCAGTCTCTGGCATAATGCGAGAGTGTGGGGTTCATTTTATAACTGGCAGTCTCTGAGGCAGTGTCAGAGTGTGGGGTTCATTCTGTACCTCTTAGTCTCTGGTACATTGAGAGAGTGTGGGTTTCATTCTGTACCTGTCAGTCTCTGGTACAGTGTGACAGTGTGGGGTTCAATCTGTACCTGTCAGTCTCTAGCACAGTGTAACAGTGTGGGATTCATACTCTTTCTTGCTTGTATTCCAAAATTGTGGCATTCACTCGCTCTTTATAATTATCGACATTTATTGCTTAAAGTATATTTAGCATAGCTATTCTTGGCTACCATTTGCTGATAGTTAAATTCATCAAATACAACGTCCGTTTGACTGATGCTGGTTATGCTGAAGCTCGAAGTCGAGAATTAAAGATTCATGCAGCTCAGAAACAGGCCAATCGGCCCATCCTGTCCATCCACACCATTAATTATCAATCTGCACCAATCCCATTTAAAATCACTCGGTAAACCACCTTCTATGTTTTGGCCATTCGTCTTCTCGTCTGGATAAATGTTAAATTTTTGACAGCGTCCCAGATTCCACGCTCCTTTCAGGTGAATGAAAATGAGCTCGAGATCCCCTTTAAGCTTCTTTGGCCGAATCTACTCCTTGCTGCCGTATTATTCACAAACTATGAAGGGGAATATATTCCGACTACCCACATCGTCTCTGCCCCAATATCGATCAGAACATACCTTGTTGGGCGAACGCTGAGCTATTGATAGATTACGTAACTTCCGGCCTCACAGTGTATGAGAGTGTTGGGCAGGTCTATGATAGCACATAGAACACTACAGCGCAGTACAGGCCTTTGGATTCACAATGCTGTGCCGACATTTTATCATGCGAAAATCGATTTAACCCTTCCCTCCTATATCTCCCCCATTTCTCTGTCATTCATATGTCTATCTGAGATTCTCTTAAATATCCCAAATATATCTGCCACCACAACCCCTGCAGGCAGTGCATTCCACGCACCACCACTCTGTGTAAAAAAAGTACCCACTGACATCCCACTAAAACTTCCTCCTATCACATTACCATTATGTCCACTCCTGTTATCCATTATCGCCTGGGAAGAATTCTCTGTCTGTCCACTCGATCTATGCCTCTTATCATCTTGTACACCTCTATCAAGTCACCTCTCTTCGTACTTCTATGCAAAGAGAAGAAACCTAGCTCATCAAATTATCCTCAAAAGACATGCTCTCCAATCCTGGCAACATCCTGGTAAATCTCCTCTGCACCCTTTCTAAAGTTTCCATATCCTTCCTATAATACGGCGACCAGAGCTGAACACAATACTCCAAGTGTAGTCTCACCAGAGTTCTATATAGCTGCAACATATCCTCGCGGCTCTGGAACTCAGTACCCCGACTAATGAAGGCCAACACTCTATACGTCTTCTTAACAAACCTATCGACCTGCGTAGAAACCTTTAGGGACTTATGGAACCGGCCCCCAAGATCCCTCTGTTGCTCCACACAGCTAAAAGTACTGCCATTAACCTTCTATTCTACGAACCAATTAAATCTCCCAAAGTGTATCACTTCACACTTATCCGGGTTGAACTCAATCTGCCACTTCTCAGCCCAGCTCTGTGTTCTGTCAATATCCTGTTGTAATCTACAACAACCTTCTACACTACCCACAACAACAACAACCTTTGTATCATCAGCAAACTTACTAACCCACCCTTCCAAAACCTCATCTAAGTAAATTATAAAAATCACAAACAGCAGGGCTCCTTGAACAGATCCCTGCGGAACACCACTGGTCCACGACCTCCAGGCAGAATGCGCTCCATCTACCACCACCCTCTGTCTTCTATGGGCGAGCCAATTCTGAATCCAGACAGCCAGGTTTTCCCTGGATCTCATGACTCCTGACTTTCTGAATAAGCCTTCCATGAGGAACCTTACTAAATTCCACTACAACACATCCACTTCTCTAACTTCATCAATCTTATTTGTCACAGCCTCAAAGAATTCAATCAGGCTCGTGAGGCACGACCTACCCTGTCACAAAGCCACGTTGACTGTCCCTTATCAGCATATGGTTCTGTAAATGCCCATAAATCCTGTATCTAAGAAGTTTCTCCATTAATTTGCCCACCACTGAAGGTAGACTCACTGGCTTGTAATTCCTAGAATTATCCCTACTACCATCCTTGAACAAAGAACAACATTTGCTACCGTCCAATCATCTGGCACTACTCAGGTGGCCGCTGAAAACGCAAATATCATCACCACCAAAGGCGCAGCAATCTCTACCGTTTTTCCGTAATAACCTTGAATATATCCCATCCGGCCACGGTGACTTATCTATCGTAATGTTTTTCAAAAGTTCCAGCATATCCCCTTTCCTCACGTCGACATTTCCCAGCATATAAACCCGTCGTACGCCTTCCTCTCAAATCTCTCTCTCCCTCTCTCGTGAATACTGAAGCAAGGTATTCATTAATGACCTCCTCTATCTCTTCCGACTCCAGGCACATGTTTCCTCTTTCTTTAACTCCTCTTTGGCTGCTTTTTAACTCTGCAGAGCCCTAGTACGTCCATGCTTTCTAAACCTCAGATAAGTTTCTTTCTTCTTGACAAGACATTCAACATCTCGTGTCAACCACGGTTCCTTCACTCCACCATACTTACCCTGCCTCAACTGGACAAACTAATCCAGAGCCCCATGCAAGTATTCCTTGAACAACTTCCACATTTCTGCTGTGAACTTCCCCATGATCATCTGTTCCCAATTTACACTCCCAAGTTCCTGCTTAATAGCATCATAATTCCCCCTCCCCCAGTTAAATACTTCCCCATATCGTCTACTCCTATCCTTCTCCAAGGCTATGATAAACTTCAAGGAGATATGGTTACTATCTACAAAATGCCTTCCCACCAAGAGATCTGAAACCTGGTACCAGGTCCAGTATAGCCTCTCCTCTACTCGGTCTATTCACATACTGTGTCAGGAATCCTTCCAGAACACACCTAGCCAACTCCGTCCCATCTAACCCCTTTATAGTAAAGAGGTTCCAATCAATATTAGGGAAGTTGAAATTACCCATAACAACAACGCTTTATTTTTGCACCTCTCCACATTCTGCCTCCCTATCTGTTCCTCAGCGTCTCTGCTGCTATGTGGGGGTCTGTAGAACACTACCAATAGAGTTTCTGTTTCTGTCTTCCACCCACACTGACTTAGTGGACGATTCCTCTCCGACCTCCTCCCTTTCTGCAGTTGTGACACTGTCGCTGATCAGAAAAGGCACCCCCACCTATTTTACCTCCGCCCCTGTCCCTTTTTAAACATATAGACCCCGGAATATACAGCATGCTTTCTGTCCTTGCGACAAAGAAATCCCTGTAATGGCCCACACTGCATAGTTTCACGTACTTACCCATGCTTTAGGTTCATCAGCCTTGTTCTCGATACTTCTCGCATTAAAGTAGAGGCACTTTAGCCCATCCAATTTTGCTGTTCAACTTCTTATCCTTCCTCAGTCTTTCTGCACTCTGCATTTACGTGTACACTAAATGCACCAACCTCTGACCCATCACTCTAGTTCCCATCCCCCTGAAAAATTAATTGAAACCCTCCAGAACAGTTCCTATAAAACTGCCCGTAGGAATATTGCTCCCCCTCCACAATGAATTGACTGTGTATTGCTCTGAGCAGCATTGTATGAGGTTGTCAGTTGGAATGTGAGTGCTGCTCTGGCTCCAGCAGCACTGGAGCTCAGAAGTTTGATAAGTTACTTCATGAAAACATACCGAATTCTTAGGAGTATTTAAAGTGCAGAAGTGGAGCGAGGGTGCTCACATATTGAAGGATCTATAACTCGTCGGGACGATTTAAAATCTGCGGTCACTCAATGAGGGTGATTTCCCCAGTCGTTCCTGAGTCTATGGAACTCACCTCCTCTAAGGAAGATGAGGGAGGATGTCTGAGTGTACTTCAGGCAGAGGTAGTCAGATACCTGCTGAGTAAGGAGGTGACAGGTTCCCGCGGGTACATGGAATGTGGAGTTGGGGATCTAATGAACTCATGACTTACTTGACTGAATGGAGGATGGCTCTTGCGCGGCTGCGTGGCGACTCCTGCTCCTAATTGGGATGTCGGTGTGTCTGTATGTTCCGATGGGGTGGTGACCAGGACTGTACACAGCGCTCTAGCTGTGGCTCGACTTGTGTTTATACAGTTCCAGCAGAACTCCCTGCTCTGCAATTCTGTGCCTTCAGCCAACAAAGGCTAGTCTCCCTTCGGCCTTATTAACCCACCGACCGACCTGTCCTACTTCCTTCAGGGACCTGTCCTCATGTTCTCCAGGTCCCTCTGCACCTCCACATTTATTCACTTCCGCCTTTATTGTGTATCTACTGACCTATCCTGAACTCTGTACCTGCAACGCCTCACTTCCCGGGACTAAGTCTGTGCCCTCTAGTTTGGCTACTTCTGCTGTGCGGAAACGTTTCCTATTACCCACCTTTCTTTGACCCAACAAATTTGTTTTATCTCAACAGGAAAGACCTCAGCCTCTAATGTTGGAAGGAAAACAACTAAAGCAGAGTCAGTCTCATCTGATGGGAACTCCACGGCCCAGGCGACATCTCGGTGAACCTCCTCTTCACACATCCCGATATATTAACGTCCTCTCTTTGATGTACCGACCATAACCCTTCTTACCCTCAGTCTCTCCCGCCTGCTGACTCCCGGGTTCTGGGGGGAGAAAACCCTGCGTCCTCATCCGCTCTGCACTCTATGATTCCTGCCCACACCGATGTGGTTGCCTGTTGACTGCCCTCAAAAGCGGCCAGAACATTGTGGGGATATAATCACCAAACTTTCGGTGAACAAATGAACGCCCTGATCGATGGCGGGATGAGTAAATCCTGTCCCGATGTGAATGAGACTCGCTCCGTCCAAATGCCCGCCCGGACTTCAGGGTGAATGGTCATCGACCTGAAACGTTAACTTGTGTTTCTCCTTCCACAGACGCTGCCTGACCTGCTGAGTATATCCGGCAGGTTCTAATTTTAGTTTAGGATCGGTCCTGCTTCTCTGACTCCCGGATCGGTCCGTCCCTCCATCCCGCGACACACTGATCGCATCCCATGGAAAATGTCCTTCTCTCTGCCCCGTTGTGGATATCCAGGTAGTCGTGGCCGAGTGGTTAAGGCGATGGACTAGAAATCCATTGGGATTTACCCGCGCAGGTTCGAATCCTGCCGACTACGTGTTCCCAGAAGTTTCCGTTTTATATTGTCTGTGACCCCCGATCCAAATCATTGATGCAGATTGTGAAAATCCGGTTTCCAGCACAGAACCCTGGTCACCCCCTCCCGACCCGGGAATGGACCATTTCTTCCCGCTTCCTTCACATTGTCTCTGTGGAGCAATCGGTCAGCGCATTCGCCTGTTAACACAACAGTTGGTGGTTCGAACGGACCTGGTACGCATCCGGTAGCTTTGGCTCTGTGTGTCACTGTCCGCTGGGTAACACTGCGCTTCCTGCTGTTTACAATTGAAAATATGGTTTGTTCACGAAAGACAAAATACAGATGCAGAATGCACAATAGCACCACACGTGTCTTTCCTTACATTCATTTTGCGATCACACAAATTATCGAACATGGAACCAATGCATCAACTTACAGAGCACCAGTGTCGCTCATGTTTGCTATTTAATCAATGCACTCAAGAAGTGTTTAGCAACTGTTGCAGAACGTTCAGCCCCTCGGTGCTCTCTGGCGGCAGGTCGCTGTTACACAGGGCCCAGCCCCTCGGTGTCCTCTGGCGGCAGGTCGATGCCTCACTGAGATCATTGACAGCTCTCCGTCACATTTTCCGGACCAAGGAGCCCATACGTTCCGCTTTCCATTCACATTAACGTACATTAAATAAAAAATAACAACTTTAAATTATCCCGACGGTTGCTGAGATTGCGGACTGCCGGGTGCAATGTTAATTGTCTTTGTTTGGGGAGCACTTGGTCATTCTGTCTGAGTCTGATCCGATCTAACGGAAGATCTCTGGAATGAAATATTTACTTTGAATCTCTCAGCACGAATCAGTATTTGCACCATTTCCTGGTTCAATTTTGGACTGACGTGTATTTGTATCTTTTGTGAAATACTTGCTTCATACGCCTCCACCTCAAAGTTTTAAAAATCACAAACGATCTTGAAATGTAAAAAAGCAAAGTTTTTTTTGATCTTAATTTAAAGTATACAAGTCAAAGGTATGTCACCACCGGGTAGAAACGGTCACTCTTCTCGCTGGCGTAGTCTCTCCCAAACAAGTGAATAAATCGAGGATGGTTCAGAAAGATTTTCAATCACAAAGGCATAAAAAATGTGCGAAGTGATCGAGAACAGCGGATTAACGTTAGGTGATCAGCCATGATCGGATTGAATGGCGGAGCAGGCACGACGGGCCGAATAGCCCACTCTAGCTTCTGTTTTCTAGCTGTCAATATCTAAGCTTTGTGCTCAGCGGGGGGGGGGGGGGGGGGGGACTCAGAAAGTAGCTAACGTACAGCCTTGTAGACGTGGATGTAGCTCAGTGGGAGAGCGCATGCTTTTCATGTATGAGGTTCCTGGTTCAATACCCGGCATCTCCATGCTAGTCACCTGGAATTTGGAACAGGGAAGGGACATCCTCGTGGTCCCAGCCTAGAATGGATAGCGACTGTGGACTTACAACCGCGAAGAATGTCCCGGGATTACTCACCGTCCCTTTCTGCCAAAGTGAAGTGTCGGGACGTGCTGGGTGGGATAAGCAACTCAGTGGGTAAGATCCCAGGTCTGGGTTCTGAACGGACAATTGATTATGCAGATAAAACGAAATGGTGACAGAAAAGTTCTTCGAAGAGGTGGAGGCGATAGCATGCAAGCGAGGAGCGCCAGAAGCTCAGGAGTGCGGGGGAACTAGAGGATATAGCCTCAGGAGTCAGGAGAATAGATTTGGGACGGAAATGAAGAAAAACGTCTTTTACCAAAATGTATTGAATCTGTGGAATTTTATGCCCAGGTAAACAGTGGAGGCTGCCTCATTAAATATATTTGAGACGCAGTTTGCATCGTAGGGGAATTAAGTGTTATGGGGAAAAGGCAGGTAGGTAGATCTGAGTCCAGGACCAAGTTAGCCATGAACTTATTGAATAGCAGGGAAGGCTCGACGGGCCAGATGGCCTTCTCCTGCTCCCATGTCATGTTCTGACAAACTTATGTTCCACACCGACTTTCTGCTGCAATCCCATGCCGTCTAAACATAGCATTGAGACCCGTCTCTTTTACCGACAGTGGACTCCGCCGAATACGGTCAGTTGTCCGTGGGACGTCTCCGTTACGACAAGTGACTAAACATAGGCGGGGAATAAGTTCAGAACAAGTTAAAAGTAAATATAGGTTTGACAGAAGATCAGGTGAATGCACGAACACCGTCTCCACCACCACACATTTCACAGTCCAGTGTCCCACATTTGTGACATCGCAGAGGTAAACACACACAGAGTGCAATGGGCGAGCCTCAGCCCGAGAGAACAGACTTGTGATCAACGTCACTGCACTGCCAGGTCAATACACTGGCCCTGCGGCACACTGACGGCCCGCATCCGTCACTGTCCCGAACGGCCATTTGATTTGAAGATTATGACAACCGTTAATTTGCCAACCACTACATCGGGGTAGACGGAGTTGTTGCATTTGATACAAGTCCTAGCAGTGCGGAAAACAAAGTCAGCTTCTTTTGTGCTTTAAAGTCGCGAGTTCAGTTTCACGAAGAAACAAAATGAGCTGCTGGTTTTTCAGCACTGAAGGAATTCTGACATTTATTTCATCATAGTGACAGGATCGGGAAGTTAATGTGACGTCGACATTGGACAAAACGAACCCCCGTTGTGGGTGAAACATCTTAAGTTTTACCAACCCTACAAGCTGAATGAATTGTCCCCCTTATCATGCAAATAATATTTTATCGGTGAAATATTGGGAACAATGTACGAGAACTTGAAGAGAGCACAAACTACACAGAGATAATGACCTGATGGGAAAGATCGTTGGAAACAAGGAAGGGAATGTGGAGAGAGGAAGAAGAAGCGGCGGGAGAGTCAGAGAAAGAAAAAAAAAACACGAGCAAGGGGACCGTGCGAACTCGGGCAAAAAGCAGTCGACAAAGAAGTATAGAATGAACAACACTCTCAGCACAGCGATTGCATTCCCTCAGAGTGGCGCAGAGGAAGCGTGCTGGGCCCATAACCCAGAGGTCTATGGATCGAAACCATGCTCTGCTATTTCCCATGTTGACAGCAACAATTCTACATCAGTGCCTTTTACGCCAATAAACTGTCATATCACACCTAAATGCAAATAAACCCTCCGAATTTAAATTGAGAGTTTATCTTTATTCAATACATTTAAGAGTTTTGTGGAAGTTTCGTTCAGATGAAGACATGGTCCTCAGCGTGCACAGCTATAACCAAGCATAAACTATTCTCCGCTGTATTAATCCGTGTTCTTATATTGAAACAGAAAATGCAGAAAACACGCAGCAGCTCTGGGAGCATCCGTGGAAAGAAAACATATTGAGGTTTCAGGTGGATGACCCTATCAGAACAGGTAAGAGAAAAAACAATTAAGTTTTCTGTAGCAGAAGAAGCGGAGGAGAGTGATGGGTCGAACAAAGGAAAATTTCCTGATAGTGTGAGACCAAGTGAGTTATTATGACAGTTAGAATCAGGTTATGATTTAATCTGTGTGACGCGTTGTGAACTACAGGACAGTGGGCCCGGTCCGGCGGGAATACTGCATTAATGGAAAGTGAAATTAAACAGGGAGATGACGGGCAGAGGCGGCACATCTATCATAGGAAGATCACCCCTCCTCCATTTTCTACGGAGGGTGGTTGTAATCAACAACGCACTGTATAAGTTGATGAATTACAAATCATTTCCTGCATTAGTTACTGAGAATATAAATCCTGATTATGAATGTTCCTTACATCAGCACACATTCAGGTCCTATTAGGAGCCCCACCTCCGGCTGTGACTGAACACAAGCAGTGACTGAATCGCTGGAGAACCCTGAGACCCCTCCAGTCACACAATTAGAAGTGCGTGCCAGAAAGGGACCAATTTTACAGTCAACGAAATGACATCGGGTGTTCGTGAGAGCCTTCCTGGGCCCTGAAAACCGACTGCCATATCAGATACTTTCATCAGATCCTCGTTAGTATAGTCGTCAGTATCCCCGCCTGTCACGCGGGAGACCGGAGTTCAATTCCCCGACGGGGAAAATGGTTTTCTTGTTTCCCTTCCAAATTTAATCAGAAGTGCAAGTCGTATTTTGAATCAAAACATTCGAAATACACAAGAACAAAAGAAACAGGATCAGAATCAAACTCAGCCATCTGGTTCGTCGAGCCTGCACCGGCAGTCAATAAGATCATAGCTGATCTGGCCGTGGAAACAGATCCACCTACCTGCCTTCATCCCACAGCCCTTAATGCGCCGAATGTGCAAAACAAATCCAGCAACGTCTTTAATATAGTAAATGAGGTTCCTAGGAGACAGAATTCCACAGACTCACTACTCTCTGGGAAGAGCAGCTTTTCCTAATCTCCCTTCTAAATCTATTATTCCCAATCTTGAGGCTATGCCCTCTGGTTCTCGTCTCACCCACCAGTGGAAACAACGTTCTTGCCTCTCCCTTATTTATCCCTTTCATAATTATTTTTGTTTCTATCCCCACTCATTCTTCTGAATTCCAGCGAGTATAGTCCTAGACGACTCAATCGCTCCTTATAAGCTAACCCCTCACCTCAAGAATCAACCTGGCGAGCCTCCTCTGCAACGGCTCCAAAGCCCGTGAATCTCTCCTCAAGTGAGGAGACCAGAACTGCATGTAGTACTCCATCTTTGGCCTCACCAGTACCCTGTACAGTTGCAGCGTAATCTCCCAGCTCTTAAATTCTATCCCTCTGAAATAACGTCCAACACTCATTTGCCTTCTTGTTAACCTGTTCCACCTGCAAATCAATCTTTTGCGATTTATGCACAAGAACTCCCTAGTCCCTCTGCACAACAGTCTGCCGCAATAAAGACCCCACAACAATGACAATATAACATTAACCACGGCGTTCCCAAGCCCAACAACAAAGTCTTGTTGCTTTCATGGATTTTGTTGGACTTAACAGGCATATTAAGGTAAAGATGAAGTGTGACATCTGGCTCCGGGATGACAGGGAGAGCTCCCAATGAGCCCAGTGAGGTAGCGGCCCTCTGTACCCGGACACTGACGGGCTGGGCCCTGGGTAACAGCCACACAGTTTCATCGGTGTCTTGATTAAAGGAGAAACATGAGTAATTTTGGTATTTTCTTAACGGACTGTGTCTGTTCGATGCACTTACATTGTCGGTGCAATGCAAGTAATCGAAATGGAATGGGGAAGAGTGTTGGAGAAACAGGAGAAGATTACCTTCCAATGTGAACAAACGGGTTTGAATGGTGCAGTGTAATAAATCCAGGGCGACGGGAGATTTTGATTAATAAGGAAACACTGCAGCCGAGCTCTGAGGGAAACCGAACCATGGTGACTGTCACTGATTAATCCCTGCCTTTCCAAATGCAGATTTATCTTCTCAGTCATATTTATTTGATTAGATTTCCTACCACTGACTGCACACCAACAGACCCATCATTACCTACCTTATATCTGCTGTCTTTCTCGGTTAAGTGTATTACACTTACAATTCTCCATTCAACGGAAGCATCACATGTGCCCCGGGATAAGTTAAAAAGTATTTGTTATAGCCCCAGAATTCTTTTCCCTTAGCGCCTCTGTATCAATGATGTGGATGACGGGATCATCCAGGTATATTTCTCGCACATGGATGAGCGGCAAACCGAACTGCCAGGACCGGCAAGGCAGCCTGCAAAGGGAGAGACTCAAGCTAATAGAATGGACAAAACATGGAAGCTGGAGAAAAGTGTGGAAACATCTGCGACTTTCTACTGTGCGAGAGAATTAGAGGAGTTGATTGTGAAGAATGTGAGGGGCATCTTTGTCCCAAACGGAACAAGACGCTGAACTGAGGCTCAGCGTTGACGTGCTTGGGTGACTGTCCAGTTATGAGGATCCCTGTGCTATATTATCGATATATATTTCACATGTTCTCAATAAATTCACGACATGGTTTCGAGACGTGGATGAAAAGGGAAAAGTAGAAACATGTGGTCGAATGAGAAAGCACTGAAATGCGTCAACTCAAAGATATCGCGAGAGGTGGGCTTCGATAATGAAAGAACAACAGATGTCCAAAAGCTGTCGATGCATTTGTGCAATTGGAGCCGAGTTTGAATTGGAAGCTGCCTGATCTAAAATGCATCACTGCCGTATTGACTACACGAGAGTAGGTGCTGCAGTTAAACATTGCTCGTTGGAAATCATTGGGGCGACATTAACGGGAGGTGGCAGTGTTAATCAGATAGGTAAAAGAGTCCAGCAGAATGGCGGAGTAGGAATGCACACACAGTTTTCGGAATAGACAGCGGATGTTTATTCACTCTCTTTGAAATACGCAAAGGGATAGCACAGTTAAAAGGAGATGCAAAGCAAGTCCAGAACACTGTCAAGACACTGTCTAAGTAGGCTGCTTATCTACGTTCGGACCTCTGTTCCAGACCTCTCCCAATACTTTTGATGCCTTATGTGTCTGGAAATCTATCTATTCATTCCTCAGTATATCCTGTGTTTGGAGGAGAGACTGCGCGAGTGAAAGGAGGGCAGTTGCTAACCCACAGTTCACACTCAAAACTGAAATGTGTATTTAACGCCACGCGTTCGACCAACTTTGCGCTGCGCAATTGAATATGGTGCGCGTTAATTTGAAGCAGGGGCGAAGAGAGGAAACGTTCTCTTCAAAATTAACGTTGTATAGTAGACTCAAATAAAAACAAAACAGGAAATGGTGGAAATTCGCATCTATGATGAGAGAAGGAGAGAAAATATTTCATTGTTGTGAATCTAATTATAATCTGAACCCATTTTTAAACAGATCGTTTCACCCTCAACCTGAATGAACAATTATCTCAAATCAAATGAAAATAGAACATTGAATTGGGTTCGTCCGGAAGTCCAACCACTCATTTGCGTTAATATTAATGATGTTACTTCATTTAATATGCACATTAAGTGAACAGGATATGGAATATCCTGGATCCAGATCCTGAGGCTTGATAATGAGAGCTCCCAATGAACACAGTGAGGCAGGGGCCTGACGTCAACCGGCACTGAGGGGAAGGGTCCGGTGTAACAACAGCACAAAACATTTGATGTTTTGGCCAATAAAATGCAAAGAGGGCATGTGCTGATAATATTGCAGCGAATAAAGTATGTTTGAAATTATATTCAAAAAATCTGTAAGCCTTTGCGGCCTCTGGAGTGTGCAGCATTACACAGTTGACATAGAATCGCACAACATTAGCTGCCGGATCGGCAGCGGCCCTGGCTGGGCTCGAACCACCAACCTTAGAATCAGAGTCAGATTTATTATCACTCAGTTAAAAGATGTGAAATCTGCTGTTTTGCGACAGAGGTATCTTTCAGTTAACAGCAGAATTCCTTGAGCGTTTTCGCCATGGAGACACCCTGACGGAAGTGGGAATGAATGGACCATTCTACGATTGGGAGGCGCTGACCAGAGACCCGTGCTTTGAACCGTTTTTTTCACAAGCTACATCAAAGATTTGGTTCAGGAAGTCATGTACAATATAAAGCAGAAAGTGTTGGAAACTCTTAGCAGGTCGGGCAGCATCTATGGATACAGAAACAAGATACACGCGTCAGATCGTTCGATGAAGGGCTTCAGGGCTGAAATATTAACTGTTACTCTCTCCAGAAAAGCTGCCCGACGGGCTGTGTGTCTCAGTATTTTCTGTTCGAGCTTCAGATTTCCAGCAGCTGCAGTTTATTTGACTTTCACAGACAATAGATCTAGGTTTGCTGATACAAAACAGGGTGTGAGCGCAGGTTGTGAAGAGGATACGAAGAGGCTTCAGGGGGATATCGACATGCGAAAGGAATGGACGACAACATGGCGGATAGAATGTACTGTGGAAAATTGTGAGATACTCTTCAGATCCGGGACTTTCTTTAAGGAAGAGAGATTTAAATGTGTTTGTGTTGTGAGGAACCCGGGTGTTCTTGTAAACACAACACTGAAAATTAACATGCGAAGTCAGTGAGCATGTATGAAGGCAAACGGTAAGATAGTCTTTATTGCGGGGTTTTGGATATAGGAGGAAACACGTCTCACTTGTATTATACCTGACCCTGGTGATACGTTATCTGTAACGCAAGAGAGTGTGAATGAGGGGCGGGAGTACTCAAGAATGCAAAATATGATCATTATGAATCTCGCAGATCACGGCTCATCTGTTGGAACCTCCGCAAACAGACTTCGAGGTATTTTTTTGAGAAGTAAATATTCTTAGAAATGTTACTATGTTGTAAATATATAATTATAATTAATCACAAAAGCCATGAACACACACGAAAACATACAACGGGAAATGTAAATTTGAAGCCTTATTTAACAAAAGAAAGGGATCCTTTCCCTGCCTGTGGCAGTTTTTGATAAGAATTGGTTCTCTGATTGGGAAGTGAGTTCTCAGACTTTAATCCGATGTTATTTATGCAGACGAACGTAAATAAAACATGGACAGAAAGCGCAGTGGAAGCAAAATTCAGGAAGGAAACGGAACAGTACAGTGGTGACAATGAAATAGAATTGACCTGCGGAAGAAATCAGAGGAATCCAACTGAATATTTGAACCTTGATGACATCAAGCAAATCCCCCATTTACCTGACAGCCACGTAGAGTCATGCATTTGGAGTGACCGCGTTCTCGTTGGCACAGGATGACAGTCAATAGCAACTTAACTGAAAGAATGAGGACATAATGTGGATACATTATTGATGAAACACAAAACAAAACCAACGTTTGGATGAATATGTGTGAATCTGCCATCTGTGTGTTTGTATCTCATGGCCGAAACTGAACCATTAACCTGTACAACGTTGAGGCAATTAACCTAGCTTTAAAACTGAGTTCCATGCGTGAACTTGGAAGCTTGACACAGAAAGCGAATATAGTGAGAAGAGAATCTATGGGAACAGCCGAGTCAGGGTTCAGGGCCGATAAAGAAGTATCAATGTGGTTTACAGAGAGTAATCCAGTGGATGCCTCTTCACACTGTTGGGTCGGAGGAGAGGTGATTGGCGGATTGCTAATTGTTCTCTAGATTGGGAATTTAGGCATTGGCCGACACTAAACTGAAGGTCTTATGTACAGGTATAGAACTTAAGATCAGCAGTGGACACTGGAGCATTCAAGCCAGTTCTGCAATTGAAATCTTTGATGGTCGTCATTTCAATGCTGCATTCCCATGATAAGAAAAAAAGAACAATCAAAAATTACTGTTGAAGTGGCGCAAATTTCGTGGCACAAAACAGAACTTGCAAAGTTCTCCACTGAAAATCTGCCCAAACGTCATAATAGTAAATTGCAATTAATATCTCCAATGAGGTAAATCTATCACAAGATGATACAACGTGTAATGTATTTAATGATTAGAGTTTGTTCAGTGGTTTCTGTCCAATTTGTCTGAGGTGATGAGTGTAGCCTAACCAGAGTTTCACCGATCTGTAACATTACCTCCCGGCTCTTGACCTCAATCGCCGGCTAATGAAGCCCAGCACAACATCCGTCATCTTACCTGCCCTATTCAGTTGTGAGGGAACTTTGAGGGATCTATGTACTTGGACCCCAAGATCTACCTGTTCCTCTACAGTGCTAAGAATCCTGCTGTTAACCATACACTTGGCCTTCAAGTTCGTTCTTATAAAGTGTCTCACTTCATACTTCTCCGGATTGAACTCCATCTGCCACTTCTCCACCCAGTTGTGGACCCTGTGTAAATCCCGTTGCAACCTACGACAACCTTCTTCACTATCGACGGCAGCACCAACCTTTGTGTCATGTAAACGTACTTACCCACACCAGCTCCACTTCCTCATCCAAACCATTTATAACGTCACAAAGAGCAAGGGTCCCAGACAAGATTCCTGTGGAACACCACTAGTCACCGACCTCCAGGTCGAATCGTCCCTTTCTACATCCATCCTCTGACTTCTGTGGGCAAACCAATTTAGATTCCACACAACCAATTTTCCATGGATACCATACCTCCTGACTTTCTGAATGACCCTACCATAGGGAACCTTTACAAACGCCTTGCTATAATCCATACATACCACATCCACTGCACTACCTTGATCAATTTATCTTGTCACGTTCTAAAAACACTCCATTAAGCTCATAAGGCGTGACCTGCCCTTCTCATTGCGTTGACTATCCCTCATAAGACTATGCTTCAACAAATGCTCATAAGTCCTGCCTCTAAGATTCCTCTCCAATCGTTTGCCCACCACTGACGTAAGACTCACTGGTCCATAATTCCTAGGATTATCCTTTTTACCTTTCTTGAATTAACGGTACAACGTTTGTCATCCTCTAATCTTACGGTACCCCTCCTCTGGCCAGGGTGGACTCAAAGCTCATCGTTAACGCTCTCGCAATCTCTCCCCTCACTTCCCATGGTATATCCTGTTCTACCCCGAGGATGTATCTATTATAATGCCTTTTAGTAACTCCAGCGCTGCTTCTTCTTGAACTTCGACAGGTTCCAACACATTTGCCGCTTCAGTTCTCACCTCACATTCGCCTAAGTCCCTCTCACTGGTGAACGATAATCAAAATATTCGCTAGAGACCTCCCCTAACAAATTAAGGTCCAGACAAATATTTCCCCTTATCCCTGAGCGATCCTACCTTCATCCTAGTCATTCTGTAAAGACTTCAGGATTATCCTTAACCCTACTTGCCCAGTGCTTCTTATGTACACTTCAAATTCTCCCAAGTCCATTTAAGCTCCTTCCTGACTACATTATAACTTTCAAGAGCCCCATCTGATTTTGCTTCCTAAACTTTAAATACGCTTCCTTCCTCCTCTGGACAAAACCCTCCAACTGTCTTGTTAACCATGGTTCCTTCATCCTGTCATCCGTTCCTTGTCTTTGCGGGAAAAAAACTATCTAGAACTCCGTGCACGTTGCCCCTAAACAACGTCCAGATTTCAGCGATGCATTCACCAGAGAACATCTGTTCCCAGTTTACGCTCGCAAGTTTGTGCTTAATACCATCGTTATTTGCCCTCCCCCAGTTAAATGCTTTCCAATAATGTATGCTCCTATCTTCTCTGTGGCTATGTCTAAGGTCAGGGAGTTGTTGTCACTATCGCCGAAATACTCGCCCACTGAGAGTTCTTTCACATGTCCAGGTTCACTGCCTAACACCATATCCAGTATGGCCTCTCCTGCAGTCAGCTTGTCCACATACAGTGTCAAGAATACTTCCTGCACAAACTTACCAAATTCTGCCTTATCTCAACGTTTGCAGTGAGAAGGTGCCAATCAATATCAGGGAAGTTGAAGTAACGCACGACAACAACCCCGATATTTTTGAACCTTTCCAAAATCTACCTGCGTATCTGCTCCTCAGTGCCCCGATGACTATTTTCTGGGCGATATTCCTAATAGTGTGCTCGCTCCCTTCCTGTTTCTGTATTCAACCCAGACAGACTCAATAGACGATCCTTCTATGATGTCCTCACTTCTTACAGCTGTGATATTATTTCTGATTAGCAATGCCACCCCACCCCTTTTATCCTCTTCCCTATCCCTTTCGAAATATCTAAACCCAAGGACCTTAAGCAGCCACTCCTGTCCTTGCGACAGCCAGTCTCTGTAATGGCTCCAAGTTCATCACCCTTTTGCTTTACACTTCTCGCATTAAGGTACTCACATTTCAACCCACCTAACTTAATGCATTTATGCCCCGTCCCCTACCTATCCCTCCTCACCTTCTCTGTACACATCGCATTTACTTCTCCACCTACTGATTCATCCAATAATCTGACACTCCAGTTCCCATTCCTCTGTCAAGCTGGTTTAAACATTTCCCAACAGTTCCAGCAAACCTGCCAGCAAGGATATTGGCAGCAATCCAGATATTACTATTCTTGAGGTCCTGCTTTTTAGTTACCTTCCTAACTCCCAATAATCGCTTTTCAGGACCTCATTCCTTATCTTACCTATGTCGTTGGTGCCAATATGCACCAAAACTTCTGGCTCCTTTCCCTCCACCTTAAGTATGCTGTGCACTCGATCTGAGACGTTCCTGACCCTGGCACCTGGGAGGCAACATACCATCCGGGAGTCTCGTTCGTGTCCACATAATGTCCTGTCTGACGCCTCAACCAACGAACTCCCTGTCACAATCACTCTCCTTCCCTACTTCATTCCCTTCTGAACCACAGAGCCAGACTCCGCGTCGGAGACCCGCCTGCTGTGGCTCTCCACCGGTGACACACACTCCTAACAGCATCCAGAACGATATAGTTGTTATCAAGAGAAAAGGTCACCGGGGTGTCCTGTACCGACTGCCTATTCCTTTTTCCTCCCCTAACCGTCACCCAACCACATACATCACGGACCCTAGATGTAACTACCTCCTGGTAGCATCTATCTATCATCTCCTCAGCTTCCCGAATGATCCGGAGTTCAGCTGCAGCTCCAGCTCCTTAATGCAGCCTGTAAGGAGCTGCAGGTTCACCTACTTCCTGCAGTTGAAATCATCAGGGCACTGTAGGTCTCCCTGATTTGTCACGTCCTACAGGAGGAACATTCTTCTGCCCTGACTGCCATTCCCACTGTTCCGTACAAAGAAAATTACAAATAACAGAGAAAGAAAGAACACCTACCAGAAGCCTCCGCTCACCTACTCCGCCTCTTCACGCCGAAGCCTCCCCAATCTACCGCTGTCCACTCATACAATAGCCACTCCGCTTGACCCTGGCTTCTTTCATCTAGCGAATTAGCTAATCAACAGACCCATCAGTTCACCCCAGCAACAAAAACAAGAACAATGGGGCAGCAATTCAACCTGCTTCCGGCACTCGTTATTGCTGTACTTGCCACGGAAACAAGACTTCCAGCTCCAGCTCCAGTACTCGTACTACTTACCACAGCAACCACAGTCCAGCAACAACACACAAAATGAGTCTGGAACTGCAGAGGAAGCAGCAGTGACCTTCACCTGCAGCTCAGTCCCACTACGCCTCCTCCACTCTGCCCAGCTCCAGTCCGGGAACGGCCTCTCCCTTTCCACTCACTCCATGTTCCGTGTTCAGTCGCTGCTCCACTCCGCATCTTATCCCCAGCTGCTGCCTCAGTTGACCGAGGTCCGGACTCAATGCCGATCCCAATCTGTGGAGCCGCTTCCAGAGCGATGCGCTGCTGGAAGCAGGCTGCTGTTAGCGCCCTGCTCCTGCCCGGGAGCACTCCATTCACAGCTGATTTAAACCCGCACCCGCCGCTCGCTGAGGGAATTGAGCTCACAGAGGGAGCTGCAGCAGACGGCGTATGTGTTCTGCCGCCCGATATCAGAACCAGGGACGGGGCTAAACTGCGCATGCGCTAATGTCCGCCTGACGTCGCAGAGCGAACCCCATCCGGAAAACCGTTTCCCACCATATCCGCCCCTGATAATGTGAGATAACTTTCCAAGGTTCCCGTCAACCTCCTTCGCTCCATGGCAAATAACCCCACTCTGTCCGGTCTCTGCTGATAACGGAAAGATCCAGCTCAGAAAACATCCTGCAGCCCCTCCTGTCACTCCCTCTGTCCAACGGGAATGTCCCATTGTTATGGCTGACCGGCCGGGTCCATTTTTTGTTGTAAATCTTCCGTGTCTGGGAATAAGAAGTTTGAATTTTCTCTTCCTTGGTAAATTGCTGTGTTTGTCAAGGCAAATAGCAGACAGCGGTTTCGATACATCGGCCTCTGGGTTACGGGTCCAGTACGCTCCAGTTGCGCCACTCTGCTGTTGGTTAAACATTGTGGTATGTGGCTGCGCTGTGAATGTTCCGCCGTCCCCTCGATCATGTTTATTTGTTCTGTCTTTATCCTCGCTGACTTCTCTTTCTTACCTGACATTTTCCTTCTGTCTCTCTTCACCTGTCGCTCTGCCTTCACTTCCCTGCTCTTTACTTACTGCCCCATCCGGTCACTATCCCTGTGCTGTCTGTGCTCTCTCCCGATCGGATACCTCGTTCCCGACATTTCAGTAACGACTGTGTTTGACATGATTTCATTATTGCGGCCCTACTGTCGGACATCCTGTTTATCTTCCCTTGTGTGTGTTAGGGTTATAAAGGTCGGCGAATTAACGGCGGTTATAATTCCCGGAGCACCGCGGCCAGACCAGGCAGTGACAGGTGGTGAGTAGATGGGGTGCTTCACGGTCCAGTGTACTAACCTGACAGGGGAGTGACGGTGATCACAAGGCTTTTCTCCCGGGCTGAGGCTCGTCCACTGCACTCCCGGTGGGCCAACGCCTGCCATGTCCGAAATGTGGGACAGTCGAATATAAAATCTGTGGTGTTGGGGACTGTGTTCGCGCTTCCCTGATCTTCAGTCAAACCTTGGATTTGTTCTTACCGTATCCCGCGCCTCTTCTTTGTCGCCTGAGGGAACGGAGACTTCCAGCGTTCAGAGCGGGACTGAGACTGCCGCCGGTCTTTTCAATTCTCACGACTCCGCCTCTCCAAATGATATTTCAATGGCATGATCCCTTACATGCACGGTCTGTTGTCCGCTCAGAACCCAGACCTGTGCTATGCCTCACCGAGACTTTGCACCTGAGCCGGGAAGGGAGAGTTTCCAACTCTCCCACATGGGGCTGTTCAGTAACTGGCCGCAGATGGTTACCAGCCCGTACTCCAAGACCAGAGCTTCACTCCTGCACAAAGCGAACGAGTGAGTCATCCACGGTGATACTTTCTTCTCACCCTGTGTCCTTGCCAGTGAGGCTCAGATACCTAAACTGAATCAATAAAAGGATGATACTGCCCAAAGAGGCACATTTGTAGGAGATGATAACTACATCTGCACAAAGTGCACCGAGATGCGACTCCTCAAGGAACGGGTTGAGAGTCTGGAGCAGCAGCTTGATGACCTTAGGCTGATTAGGGACAACGAGCAGGAAATAGACAGGACTTATAAAGAGTTTGTAGAGAGAACCTCTGTGTCGGTCCCCCTCGAAAATCGGTATCTAATTTTTGATTCCGTTGAAGAGGATGATATGACAGAGGAAGACCTCGGCAACCTGGACTTTGGCACCATGTCCGGTACTGTTGTTCAGCGGGGAAAGAGAAGTGAAGTGGTTATTGTGGATTCTATAGTAAGGGGTACAGATAACAGATTCTGCGAAACCGACAATGAATCTCGGATGGTGTGTTGCCTCCCTGGTGCCAGGGTACGGGATATCACGGACCGGGTCCAGAATATTCTGAGGAGAGAGAGTGAGCAGCCAGAAGTCTTGGTACATGTAGGTGCCAACGACATAGGTAGAAAAAGAGAAGAGGTCCTGAACGAGGAATACAAGGAGTTAGGGATAAAGTTGAGAAGTAGGACCTCAAGGGTGGTAATTTCAAGATTACTACCTGTGCCATGTTCTAATGGTAGAAAGAATAGACAGCTCTGGCATATGAATGCGTGGCTGAGTGACAGGCGCAGGGGTCAGGGCTTCAGATATCTGGATCATTGGAACCATTTTTGGGGGAGGCATGGCGTATTTGCTAAGGATGGTTTGCACCTAAACTCCAAAGGGTCCAATATTTTGGCGGGAATGTTTAATTTAGCTGTTGGGGAGGGTTTAAATTAATCTGGCAGGGGGATAGAAACCAGGATGTTAAGATACAAGATGTTAGGGTAAGGGAGGAAGTTTATTGAAACAAGTCCAAGACAGTGTGCAGTGAGGATGGCAAGAAGGACAAACAGGTGAGAAGTCAGGATAATTTGCTGAACAATAGAAGTACAACAAACCAGGACGTTAGGATACAGGATGCTAGGATGGAGGATGACGTATATAGAAACATGTCTAAGATAGTGTGTAGTGAAGATGATAAGAAGGACAGGCAGGTGAAAAGTCAGGATAATTTGCTGAACATTTGGAGTACAGCAAAATCAAGAGCAGATACTGGACTAAATGTACTACGTTTAAATGCACGTAGCATTAGAATAAAGTGGATGAACTAGTGGCACAACTGCAGATTAATAAATACGACATTGTCACAATCACCGCGTCATGGATTTATGACGAATGTGATTGGGAACTTAATGTCCAGGGGTACACAGTGTATAGGAAGGATAGGCGGGTAGGCAGAGGGGGGGAGGTGTGGCCATGATGGTTTGTAGTGATATGAAATCAACAGAAAGGAAGGACATTGGGTCAGGAGAGGCGGAATCCTTATGGGTGGAGCTACTAAATAGCAAGGGTAAAAGGACGACAGTAGCAGTTATATGTAGGACCCCCAATAGCAGTCAGGAAGTGGATGATAAATTGCAGTTTGAAATAGAAAAAAGCGTGCCAGAGTGACAATGTGAAGATAATTATGGGGGATTTTAACATGAAGGTGGACGGGTAAATCCAGCAAGGCAGTAGAGCTCAGGAGAGTGAGTTTGTGGAATGTCTACGGGACGGTTTTTTGGAGCAACTTGTTGATAAACCCACCAGGGCATCGGCTGTTTTGGTTTGGGTGTTGTGTAATGAACCGGAGGTGATTAGGGAACTGAAGGTAAAGGAATAATTGGGAACTAGTGATCACATTATGATTGAGTTCAGTTTCAAATTTGAGAAGGATATCCTGATAACTGGTGTATAGATATTTCAGTGGAACAAAGGAAATTACAGTGTTATGAGAGAGGAGTTGGCCCATATTGATTGGAAGGGTAAGCTAGCTGGAGGGAATTTCTACAAGTAATAAGAAAAATGCAGGATAGATATATTCCAAGAAAAAAGAAGGTTTTGAATGGAAAAAAGGCACAAATTCGGAGAACGAGAGAGGTGAAGGCTAAAATGACAGCAAAACAGAGGGCATACAAGGAAGCAAAAATTAGTGGGAACACAGAAGACTGGGATAATTTTAAAAGCCTGCAGAAAGAAACTAAGAAGATAGTTAGGAAAGAAAAGTTGAATTATTATGAAAGGAAGTTGGAAGATAACATTCGAAAGGATACAAAAAGTTTTTTTTTAATATATAAGGAGTGAAAGACAGACACGATTTGATATAGGACCAATTGATAATGGTGCGGGAGAGATTATAATGGATGATAAAGAGATGGCAGAAGAACTAAATGAGTATTTTGCATCGGTTTTCACTGTGGAGGACGTCAGCAATATACCGGTTAGTCAGGGGTCTCACGGAATGGAACTGAGTTTAGTTAAGATTACTAGGGAGAAGGTGCTAGGAAAACTAAATGGTCTAAAGACTGATAATTCTCCAGGAATCGATAGACTCCGGCATGGTTCCTGAGGACTGGAGGGTGGCAAATGTAGTTCCGCTGTATAAGAAGGGTGGGAGGCAGCATAAAGGAAATTACAGACCTATTAGTCTGACGTCAGTGGTGGGAAGGTTATTGGAATCGATCCTCAAGGATGCGGTTATGGAGCACCTAGAGGTGCAAGGCAGATTAGGTCCTTTCCAACATGGTTTTGTGAAGGGAAGATCCTGCCTTACCAACCTATTGGAGTTTTTTGAAAAATCACAGGTAGGGTGGATAAGGGAGAGGCAGTAGATGTTGTGTATTTAGACTTTCAAAAGGCCTTCGACAAGCTGATGCATAAGAGACTGATTAATAAGATGAGAGGTCATGGACTTACAGGTAGGATAACAGAATGGGTGGAGCATTGGCTGGTTGGTAGGAAACAGAGGGTAGGAATAAAAGGATCTTGTTCTGGTTAGCTACCGGTTACTAGTGGTGTTCCGCAGGGGTCGGTGTCGGGGCCGCTTCTTTTTACCTTGTACATTAACGATTTGGATGATGGAGTAAATGGTTTTGTGGCTAAGTTTGTGGATAACACCAAGATAGGTGGAGGGGTAGGGAGTATTGAGGAGACAGGAAGGTTGCAGAGAGACCTAGACAGTTTAGGAGAATGGTCAAGGGAATGGCAGATGAGATTCAATGTTGAGAAGTGTGCAGTTGTACACTTTGGAAACAGAAAAAAACGGAGAGATTATTATCTGGCAGGAGAGAAAATTCAAAGTACAGAAGTACAAAGGGAATTTGGGGTACTTGTGCAGGCTACCTTAAAGGTTAACCACCTGGTTGCATCGTGGTAGAGAAAGCGAAAGCTATGTTCGCATTCATTTCGAGAGGTATAGTGTATAAAAGTAAGGAAGTGTTCATGAGGCTCTACGGGGCACTAGTGAGGCCTCATTTAGAATAACGCGCACAGTTTTGGGCCCCATATCTTAGGAAATATGTGCTGATGTTGTAGAGGGTTCCGAGGAGATGTACGAGGATGATTCCAGGAATGAAAAGGCTTACGGTTGATCAGCCTTTGTTGGCTCTTGGACTGTACTCACAGGGGTACAGAAGAATGAGAGGGGACCTCATAGAGACATTTAAAATGTTGGAAGGACTGGACAGAGTACATGCGGCTCGGCTGTTTTTTTTCTTGGTGGGTGAGTTAGGACGGGAGGGCACAATCTTAGAATTAGAGTGTACAGGCTTAAAAGAAAGATGAGGAGAAATTCCTTTAGCCAGAGGGTGGTGAATTTGTGGAATTCCTTGCCACGTACAGCAGTGGAGGACCGATCATTGGAGGCGTTTAAGTAAGAGATAGATAAATATCTAAATAGTCGGCGTATCAAGGGGTATGGGGATAAGGCCGGATATTGGGGTTAGAATATTTTTTTCACCTGCCCCGTCCCCCAATTTCTCATTCCTTTTTTTCCCTTTTCCTTACAGCAGACTCGATGGCCGAATGGCCTACTTCTGCGCCCTTGTATTGTGATCTTGTGATGATGTTCGAAACATTGAAAGTGATTTATCCTTGTAACATGTCACTTTCCCAGCTCACTAGGGCTCGGGGCAAGATCGCATTTCTCCAAGAATTTCAACACATTGCTTAAAATTCACTGTCACCATCTTGGAGATGCCGGGGATTGAACCCGCAACCTCATACATGCAAAGCATGCGCTCTCTCACTAAGCTACTAACCTGTCTCAAGTGAGTAGGTTATGAGACACAAGAGACTACGGATGCTGGAATCTACAGCAACAAACAATATGCTGGAGGAACTCAGCGGTCGGGCAGCTGAGGAAAATAGACAGTCGACCTTCGGGTCCAGATGATGTATCATGACCCGAAACGTCCACAGTCCATTAACCTCCACAGATGCTGCCTGACCGCTGAGTTCCTCCAGCGCTTTGTGTGTTGTTCCAGATTCCAGCATCTGCAGTCTCTTGTGTCCACAGTCCGCTTCAGCCAATCAGCGCCCTGCCCCGGGCACAGCTGATTTAAAACTCTCCCTCTGCCCGCTGAGGGAATGGCGCTTACAAGCGCAGCTGCAGCAGACAGCGCACGTGCTCTGCTGCCCACTGTCTATCAGGGCCAGGGTAGGGCTACGCGCTGCATGCGCTCTTGTTCGCTTGACATCACGGAGCTGAATTCTCCCGGACCTTACCCCAGTTCACGTTGATCAGAGTCCGAGAGAATATTCCGGTGCTGGGGGAGGAACAGGGCGGCTTTAAACCTGGGATCCGTCCACTTCAAAAACATATCCACTTGGGATCGTTCTCTGCAAAATGTTTCAGCTGTCCCTGAGGCTGAACACAACCTACCAGCTTCTTGTGAGACACTCCCGTTCGAGCTGACTGCAGACCGGGCTGTTCTACATTCCAATTCTCCGATGAACTGATCACTTCAACAACAAACTCGTTATCGCTTTTACAATATTTTTATTCAAAATTCTATTGTATTTCCAGTTAACTTGGGAAAAAGAAATAAACATCTCCCCGTCGGGGAATTGAACCCCGGTCTCCCGCGTGACAGGCGGGGATACTAACCACTATACTAACGAGGAAGCGATAGAACGATGTAGCCTATATTTCGGTTGTCAGGGCACAGGAAGACTCACAGGATCATAACTATTTTTATTCGTTGACTGCAAGGCAGGGTCCTTTTAGATAACTATCTCACTGTGTGACTGTAAGGTCTCAGGATTCTCCAGAGTTTCAGTCACTTATTGTGCGTAGTTAGGGCGACCTTTTGGGGTCCAACTGCTTGTGATTGGAAATAACATATATAATCTGGATTTCATTTCCCATTTGCAGATGTGAGAGGCAGGAAACAATGTGTTGCTCATCGACTATTTCAGGGATCTACTCTCACTTCAATCCGATCCAGGATGAATCATTATTAGTTGCTGTGCAACTCTGGTCTATTGGAGGGTGGCGACATCAACTGGACGGAACAGTGACTGCAGCAGAGTGAGGAATGACCCGTTAGAAAGCAGCTCGGCGACTGGTGATGGAGTCACAGAATCAAACAGCACTGGAGACGGTTCAGTATCCGAATCTCCCGCAGAATTATGGAGCGATGTTGGTATAGTGGTGAGCATAGTTGCCTTCCAAGCAGCTCACCCGGGTTTGATTCCCGGCCATCGTAGGTTGTTTTAATTACCTCAGAATACAACCTTTTGCAGAACACGACGTGAGTGTAAGAGAATCCCATTGCTGTTGCATTAACTATCACTTACTGTGGGCAGGCCAGTGGATCAGGGAAGGAATTCCGTCCCTCACTTTTTACCCGCTCAACCATGAACGGATCAGTGCGGTTTCCTGCTCTCACTCTGTCCCAGATTCCCACAACAAATTAAGACACATGTGGTCACCCCAATATAGGAAGGATGGGGAGGCTTTGGAAAAGGCGCAGATAAGGTTTACCAGGATGCTGGCTGGATTGGAGGTTCTGAGCTATAAGGAGAGGTTGGGAAAAGGTGGGTTGTTTTCTCTGGAGCGCCAGGAGCTGAGGGGAGATCTGATAGAGATTTTTAAAATTTGAGAGGCACGGATAAGGCAGTGAGTCAGAATAATTTTCCCAGGGTAGAAATGTAAAATACTGGAGGGCATGCATTTAACGTGAGTGTGGGAAGTTAAAGGGAGATGTGTGTGGCAAGTGTTTTACACAGACAGCGGTCAGTGCCTGGGACGGGCTGTTGATGTACAGGTGGAAGCAGGTCCGATAGCAACGTTGAACACACTGTTAGATAGGCCTATGAATCTGCAGGGAGTGCAGGGATATGGATCATGTACAGGCAGAATAATTTAGTCTAATTCTACATCGTGTTCGGCATAGACATGGTAGGCCGCATGGCCTATCCTTGTGCTGTACTGTTCTATGTTCTATGATCCTGACATTTCCCAGATGACGTGTTCGCACTGAGTGACGTCAGCCTATTCACCCTCAGCTCCTTGTCTATCCCTGTGCAATCTCTCCCCTCATTCCCCATCCGTTTCGACACGGTCTACACTCTGCTTCTGCACTGACAGGTGTAATACACGGTCACAGGGTCATACAGCATAGAAACAGGCCCTTCGGCCCACCGTGTCCAGACCGACGATTACATTTCCGACTGTGCTAAACCCATTGTCGAGCACTTGTCTCACAAACACCTCTACATTAGTGATGAAAATGCTCATCTGGATACTTCATAAATGTTATGAGAGTTCCTGCCTCCGCCGCCCCCTCTGGTCGTGTGGCCCAGACACCAACCACCCTTCTGATGAAAAACTTCCTCAGACTGTCACCAAACCCCTTCCCCCGTCTCGGAACTGGACATTTCTGCCCGTCAACCGTCTGTCATTGTGCCTCCGCGTTTCCACTTTCTATGGATAAAGCCGGCTTGCCCTGTATGTCCTACAGCCCCGTCACGTGATGTGTTGGGTCTCACCCTGTCTGAGATGTTCCCCTTGCTCTCCCCACTGCCCACTCTCCACTTTCTCATCTACTGAACATTCACTTGTTCTCTCTCTGTCCCGGTTCTAATGACGGGTCCCGGAAGTGAAACTTTTCATTTCCATCGACGCTGCCTGACCTGTTGAGTGTTTCCAGCACTTTCCGTTCTGCAGCAGAGAACAGTCTCATACAGCAGAGAATATTGTGTATTGGACGAGAACTGAGCACAACAGGGATTGTCGTTCTCCCCTCGGGATCTGTCCACATAACATGACAGGCTTTCATATTGAAACGCAAGATTTTCATTCTAAATGAAGTGAAATGTATATTGCGCGGATGTGTGACGTGACAGCGTCCTGTTGTAAAACGTTCAACTGAAGAATAGCAGAGAATGGCTTAAATCCATCGACCTCTGGGTTATGGGCCCAGCACACTTCTGTTGCGCCACTCTGCTGTTACACAAGCAAAATGCATCTTCCTGTATTCCTTCTTTTATTCTCTTTTGCCGTTTTCCTTTCCGACTTTACACTGTTTAATTTTTGCTGGATTTTTTTTCTTTCTCCTCACTTAATACTTTATCTCTTCCCATAATCTCTCTCTCTCTCCTTCCCTTCTGTGTTCCTTACACCCTGACCCATTCCGTTACCATCCCTGTACTGTCTGTACTCTGTCCCGGTTGGATCCCCGTTCCCAACATTTCAGCAATAACCGCGTTTAACATTATTTACTTGACCCTGTTACTGGGGCCCTGCTGTCGGACATTCTGTTTCTCTTCCTCTGTGTCTCTTCCTCCTTCTTTCGGTCAAATCTGAATGTACAGAGCAGAAGGCACTGTCTGTGCTGCAATGGGGGATGATCCGGGGATACTTTGGCACCCCGCGGGACACCAAGCAATAGCTGGTGGTGGCTCATTTTGTCGAATTCCGAGGTCTCATTAACTTCCCACACCTGTCACTATAACACAATAAATGTCATATTGCCTTCAGTGTTGAAGGGCCAGCAGCTCACTTTGTCTCTTTGTGACCCTCCTGATGCAGGTTGTCGACCCGAAACGTCGACAATTCCTTTCCTCTCAGGGATGATGTCTGACCCATTGAGTTCCACCAACATCGAACAATGAACAGCACAACACAGGAACAGGCCCTTCGGCCCACAATGCTGTGCCGAACTATTTAAATTATTAATCAAATGCCCAACTAAACTAATCCCTTCTGCCTGCAAAAAGTCCATAACATTCCATTTCCTGCACATCCATGCGCCTAAGAGCATGTTGAAAGCCCCTTTCGTATTTGCCTCAAACACTACCCCAGAGAGTGCATTCCACGCACCCACAACACTCTGTGTAAAAGAAAAGGCCCGCACATCTCCTTTGAACTTACCCCTCTCACCTTCAGTGCATATTCTCTGGTATTGCACGCGGTGAGATTAAGAGGCACATCTCTGGCAGTTGGCAATGGAAATAGTAGAGGTGAGTTATCCGTGTCAGATGTCACTTCCCAGCTCTCTGTGGCTCGGGCCCACATTAGGTTTGGATTTTACTGGCTGGATCCGTTCTGAGGTCAGTCGGAAATCTTGCCAGGGACGTGCACCGGGAATTGTTCAAAATTCAAGGTCACCAGCATGGGGATGCCAAGGATTGAACTCGGGACCTCATACATGCAAACCATGCGTGCCCCCACTGAGCTGCATCCACACGGCCACTCCGTAATTTTAAAAAAGACCGATGCTTACTGCGTCTCACCTGTTGAGCAAAAGACGTAGACGTTGGAACATAGAGAGTAGGGCTACCACCGGCCTTTCGGCCCTTCACCATTCAGTGCGATCGTGGTTGCTCAATCCCTTATCCCTTTCTCACCCCAAACCTCGTGGGCCGAAACCATTTAGGTTCCAAAAGGAATTAACAAAGAGCCAAAATTAAATGGAAACACTATAGTCCCGGCAAGTCCGTCAGTTCCAAGGATATCGCCGGAGGAAGCACACACATCCCGATTAAAGGGAAGCGGAACATCGGGGCTCCCGGACGTGAGACCCCGCAGGGAGGGCTCCCACTGAACCAAGTGAGACAGCAGCAGGGAGCGTCCGCCTCCGGACAGCGCAGTGTTACCCAGCTGACAATGACACGCACAGCAAAAGCGGCCGGTTCACTAACGTCCCTGGGTGGGGTCGAACCACCAACCTTTCGGTTAACAGCCGAACGCGGTGACCGATTGCGCCACAGAGACAAGCTGCAGGAAGCAGAGATGAATCACAGACCTGATGAAAGGTCTCGGCTTGAAACGCCGACTGTTTATTTCTCTCAGGACCATTTCGTGTATGGTAATGAATGATTCATTTCCGGGTTGGGGGGCAGCGACGAGGGACTGGAGCTGAGATTCGGCTTTTCACAGTCTACATCAATGATTTGGTTCCGGGGGTCACGGAAAAATATATAATAGAGGAAATGCTGGAAACACGTAGTCGGCAAGATTCTAACCTGCGCGGGGAAACCCCAGTGGATTTCTCGTCCATCGCCTTAACCACTCGGTCATTACTACCACTCTCCCCACAGCTGGGCAGACAGAAGGACATCGGCCATCGGATGAAATCAGCGGATCCCGGGACGGACGGGCACAGCACAGATCTCGGAGTCAAAGAAACAGGACTGATCCTGAACTACAAAAAGAAACTGCTGGAAACACTCAGCAGGTCAGGCAGCGTCTGTGGAAGGAGAAACGGGGTTAACGTTTCAGGCCGATGACCTTTTACCCTGAACTCCAGGTGGCAAGTTGAACGGTGGGAGACTCACGCAGATTGGAACAGGGTTTCTTCATCCCGCCGCCACACCCCGAGATCTCCCAGTTTGCTCTCAGTCTCTGAATGTGGGCATCAGCAGCAGGGGCAGCGTTTTTTTTATTTTTAAATTTTATTTACAGCGTGATCACAGGCCCTTCCGGCCCAACGAGTCCGCTCCGCGCATTTTAAAACCAAATTAACCTACCCGTACGTCTTTGGAATCTGGGAGGAATTCCGGAGCACCCGGAGGAAACCCACGCAGACACGGGAGAACGTACAAACTCCTTACAGACAGCGACGGGAATCGAACCCCCATCGCTGGCGCTGTAATAACGTCGCGCTAACCGCTACGTTACCGTGCCGGCCTAGCTGCCCTGGAAAAGGTGGAGCCGGGCCGCCTCCCTGTGCCACTGCGCTCCGTGTGGTGAGGGAGCTCCCATTGGGCTCTCAGTGACGTGGCTCCAGGATCCTGATCCGGCGCCCAGGCAGTGATTGCGATGAGTGAACCTGCAGGTGGCCTGAGCTGGGCGGCCGGGCCGGTTTCACTCCCCTCCTCCTTTCTAATCCACAAGACGGTCTTGCTTGGCCGCTTCAGAGGGCAGTCACCAGGTAACCCTATTTGGTATGGGCTGGAGTCAGATACAGTCCAGAGCGGATGAGGTCGGCAGGTTTTCGTCCCCCAGTACCCGAGAGTCAGCAGGTGGGAGAGACTGCGATCGGTTGGCGGGGCTGAGCTGATGTCCCATTTCTTGTCAAGTGTATTGACCGGACACGTCTCTCTTCTCTCTCCAAGGGCGCTGCGTGTTCTGCTGAGTTTTATAACATGTTTTGTTGCCATATCGAATTTCCAGCAACTACAGTATTTATGGGCGGTTTGTACCTGACACTGGATATACAAGGGCGGACATGAACTGGGACGAGATTGACATCGGTGCGTTAAGTTCTCCCCTGACTTGAACAAGTGTATTTTAATGAGTATTAAGAGGCTGGAGGATCCGGTGTTCAAGTACAGAGAGCCTATACGTGACAGCAAAGGCAGGTAAGAGTTCGCCCATCCAAGTGGAGAGTTCCTTCATGAGGCGGTGCCTGGAATTTAACAGCATGGTGGCTTTGGTCCAAACATGTCAGAGCTTGAGTCGGCCCACACTGGAGGGCTATGTGTAGTTCTGTTCGCCACACTGTAGGGAGGGCAAGATTTCGCTAGAGAGGATGCAGAGAAGATTCACCACGATGTCTCTTCCGTTATAAAGGTTGTTTCCTTTGGAACAGCGGAGTTTGCGACGTGATGTAATTGCTGTACGTGAAGTGACAAAGGAAAACGAAGTCGCTCCCTTTGGCGATGGGACTGGAACAGGAGTACCTGGACTGGAGGTGAATTATCGAAAAACCATGGGAGGGCTGAACACCGAGGGAACAGGGAATGTGACCTGAGACAGTAGAGGGAATTCTACCGTTCAGTGTGCGTGCTCAGGCTACAAACGGGAACATTCCTGTGGAACAGGGAGTGTGACTGAGACTATGAATGAAGACATGAAATCGGTCTGTGCAAAAGAAGGGGACAGGGTCTTCGTCGGGAATGGAGGGGGTGTGAGGACGGAGATTCCAAAGGGTAAACATAGACACGGGCGAGTGGTCACTCAGTGTGAGCACATCGTCTAGGACATGCCGGGCACCAGTAAGCATACAGTTTCCTGTAGGCATCTGGAATAGAGAGTGAGGGCTGGAAAATGCGTTGATCCGTTCATTGATTGACCAGGAAAAGATGAGGGATGAGAATTATATCCCTGATATGCTTTCAAGAAGTGACGAAGTGATCTCTCTTTTAATTTTTGAAAAATGTTGTATGAATTTTTACTGGTAAATTAACCCCTGACTGTACTGACACGGCGAATTTCATCTTTTGCAGCTTCAGATGTCCGCAATTTAAATGTGTCCGCCGTTGCAGTTCCTGTTCCGTCCACCTGTTGTCCCCATCCTCAAACAGATTTCATTTGCACAACGCAGAGGAATTATTCAGCTGAGAGTCGACACCTGCAACAGCTAATTAACTGTAAATAGAGTGTTTTGTAAATAACTTCAGCTGTGAATCAATCAAAACTCTACCTTTTCAATGATACATGTCACGAACCAACAACAAAAGAAACACACTGAGCATGATTCAGTGTTAAAAACTATTTTATTAATCACTACTTATGATAATACGTAAAATAAAAGTAAAAATGTTAGTATGTTAGAATTCAAAAATGTTAAACCTTGAACGTTAACCCCTAAACTAAACTCTTCATGTGTGTGTGACAAAGTCCCAAACTCCAAGTTCAGGAATGGTTCTTAAAGTTCAGTTCCGCAAGCCATAAGGTGATACATGAGCAAGGGCTTCTTCAACAACCACCGTTGTCTGAATATAAGACGTAGACGTAGAAAAATATAGAGAGAGTAAATACGAAATCCAAATGTTCCACGATGGAACCCAAACGACACTTCAGTGTTTACTCGGTAGTGACTTCCTCAGCCGGAAAAGCATCCGAATCGTGGTCGTCCACACAAATACCTGTTTCCTTCTACAGGTAAGCAACAAGGTGAACTCCACCGGATTTCTTCCAACTTCCATACACGGATTTCAGTGGCAGACACAGTTATTATTTCTCATCCATCGATAAAGAAAACTAGGAGGCTGGTGTCTCTCTCCCTTCTCTCTCTCTCTCCTTCTTCTTCTTCTTCTGACCTCTTCAACAACGTCATTACGTCCTTTATCTTCTATCGACCTAAGCACGCCCGACACACACAAACACACACGCTCTCTATCTTAAAGGGACTTTCACTGAGTTCGTAACATACAGTTTACGCCAAAATTAAGTCACACTCCAGGCAAGTCTCCAACAGGAGAGATTTCTAATAATATCCGAGAGCACTCCGACCTCACGATCATCACAATTCTTCTGTCGCTGGCCCAGTTTCGTTTCTGGTCAATTTAAACACTCTGGGATTTGATATTCGGGGACTCAGTGATGGTAAGACAAGGGAATGCCGATGTTGGATGGTTGGACCCTCTCCTCTCGGCGCCACTCATTTCCTGGAACTTATGTTGCCGGAACGTTACCTGTGAATGGTCAATCCATCCCCGTATGTCTTGGTGCACAGAGGAATGGGATGCTTCATTTGCGGGGAGTGGGAAGATAACTAAGTCGTCAGCGATCATCCCTACTTGTGATGGAAGGAAAGACTTTGATGAAACAGCTGAATGTGGCTGAGCTTGGGGGAGAAATACTGCAGTGATGACCTGGAGCTGGGATGATGGACAGCTGACAGCTACAACAGTTTTCCACTGCGCGGGAGATAACTCTGACCCTCGCAGTGTCTTCCTTTTGGTTCCCGTTAAATTCAGTTGGAACAACACTTGATGCCGTGCTTTTTCAAAGGCTACATTCTTTTCAACTGTAGACACCCTCTGAGTTGTACTGGAGGAAGTCATGTTGGAAAAAGCGAATAATTGTTGGTGACCTTCCTACAATCATTGGCCTTTGGAACAGTTCCCTCTTCCACAGGTCGCTTCTGTCCCACAGAGATCGCAGTGGTCCAAAACTCTAAAGCCCTCCTGCCGCATGAACTCTTCAGCCGCGAATTTGTCTGCCATAATGCCCTGTTCTTACCCTCAATCGCAGTGGCACGACGAGTAATACAGATATCACTGCCCTTAAGGTCCTCCTTTTTATCCTGTTTCCTGACTCCCGATATACACTCTGCAGGACCTCATCCCTTTTTCTGCCTGTGTCATTGGTCCAAATGTGTGCAATAATTTCTGTCTGCTCACCCTCACTCTTGCGAATGTCCTGCAGCCGCTCAGAGGCATCCTCTACCCTGGCACCAGGGAGGCATCACACCGTCCTAGAGTACGTTTTGTGGCCACAGGATCTCCTGTCTGCCTCCGAATTATCTAGTCTAATATTACTATTGTGGTTCTGCTTTCACGCTTCCTTGCTGCGCTTCAGAGCCTGTCATGGTGCCACAGTGAGATGACGCTCTCTGGAGTTCAGTGAGTGAGAGGTGATCTCGTTGCTACTCACACTCTTTGGACCCACGGGTTCGTGTAAGAAGCCGACAGATGATTTGTAGAACTGATGGGAAGTGAAAATTAAAAAAAAAACTCGTATTGCGTAAACATAAAACAGTCACAGGAAATGCTGAAATACTGAGCAGATGAGGCCAAATCTGTGGGAAGAGAAAGGAGTTCACGTTTCAGGTCAAAATCCCTTCCTGCATCTTGCAGGCATCTTCTGTTCCCTTTTCAGATCTGACGAAGGGTGTTTGACCTGAAACTTTTTTCCTCTTTCCACGGGTTCTCAGTATTTCCTGAACAATCTGTTTTTGTTCTGCAGCTCAGCAACGAGACCATTTGACTCGTCGCGTCCATGTAGTCCACAGATAATCAGTCGACTTTCAGGAGCAACCAGGACAACTGCGCAGGAGACAATTTCCAAAGTAGACTTGAACATGGAGTCGGTAGGTTAACTGGACCTTTGAAATGCTCCTCGTGTAAAAGTGAGTGGAGGAGTTGATGGGAATGTTGTGAGAACAAACTGAGGTCAGTGTAAACCAATGATTGATGTGTGAACCCAGTGTGTTGGATGGTCAGTTTCTGTGCTTCATGACTCCATGACGATGATCCTGTCCCACAATAGCTCAGATTGCAGTGACGAAGGAGAGCAATGTATGAAGATATTGTCAGCACTGGGATATTTCAGCCGTGGAGGAAAAGAACATGGAGGAGGGGAGGTAACTTTTTTGAAACTGGAACAGATGAAACTTCAGGTTGAGGTAACGGCTGTTTACCGCCATTTATAAAACGGTTAAATTTTGCAAACAGAAGTTAATTCAAGGGAGAAAGAGAAAGCATCGGCCATGATAGAGAGACGGGGGAGGGGGAAGGTGGTGAGAAAGAGAGACAGACAGAGAAACAAAAAAGACGGTGAAGAAAAGGAGCGGGTCATGAAGGGGGCCGGAGAGACCAGAGAGAGTCGAGAAAAATACTGCAAGCACGCAATCGATCAGACAAAACTTGCAGAAAGAGAAGCGGGGTTAACGCTCCAGGTCGAAAATACGTTGTAAGAACCGGGAAACAGGGATCCAATTTCGTATAAAGCTGAAAGGCGAGTGGGTAAGGAAGGTGTAGGACAAAGGGGCGATCTCTGGGATGGTGAGACCGGGCTGCAGACAGGATCAGCTGTCGCTGTTGTTTCAGAACTCCGTTCCTAACACGATTTACACTTCCCACAAGTGGGGGGTGTCCGGTAGGTCGGCAGATTTAATTATAATGTTTCAGACCATTTATTTCTAACGTTCAAAGATTTTCACAATGCGATTCAGCGGGTATTTCACCGAGTTATTCAGCTCCTGTCGGAATTTGCTCTGAGTCACGGCGTAAATACACGTGTTGGTACAGGTGCTGATGAACCTGTTTCATTCCCGATGTGAAATCTGTGATATAACGGGGAACAGTGGAAGAGTAACTGTGAATCTTTGAAAATCGATGACAGATATAAAACCCCAGCTGCGTTATCCACAACAATATGAAACTGCCGGTAATGCTGAAGAGTAAAATGATGGATTTTCTTCGGTTCTCCACCTCCGGGTCCTTGTAATTCTCTACATTGCAGCGGCCGCGGAGCCCCCTGCGGACTCCACAGGCCGCTAAAATCCGTCTGACCGTCAGAACATTGAGCAGCAAAACCAGAAGGAACGGGAAACAAGGAGTTAAAATGCAGCTTAACAACTCAATTGTGCCTATTCGGGGGATGTACTGAAGCTCAGTTTATGAGCACAGTTCCAGGGATCATTAACAATTACTTATTCAGACCTGTATGTATAGTACCTTGGGACAGTCTCTGAACAGCTCAGCACACTCAATGTCCCGCTAACCACAGCAGCCGTTCTCTCGGTGCAATATTTTGCTTTCAGCTTCTCACAACAAATGGCAACAAATCGATCGAAAGTGAAAGCGACTCAGCCAGACAGAGACCGCAGTTCTTGCAAACACCAGGCACGTAACGCGACTGCACACGGGAGTGATGCGGAGGAATGACCGCGGAAAATAAATCACAACAGTCAACGTTCAGCAGGGGGTCCGAAATAACGACCATGAGATCGGCCGCTATCATTCCCACCAGGTCTCGAGTGATGTATTTCGACAGTCCGCAGTTTCCTCGACACAGGATCGCAATCGCCACCAGGTTAACTGGAAGAAAGAGAAAAGGAAGCAAAGAAATTGCTGACCAGACCCGAAGCCAATGCAGGAGTTTGACAGGTCCCGGTGACAACTCCACTTTGTTGCTGCATCGAGCGGTGGAAACGCGTTCCTGTCTCCTTCGAAGGATCCAGAGAGGGCGCAGAGCCGGTATGGGCACAGAAGGAGATTACGGCATCGCGTAAAATGTGTCAGATGTGGATTCGGATTCCTAAATGCTGAAGTAAATTTGTAGTAGCGGGGAAGCTCCGGCTGGATAACTGCCTACATAGAGGTAAAAATAGATGGATCAGCTGTACCGGCTCCGTCCGCGTATTCTGCTGAATGAAGTTAATAAATCCGGGCTGCAGAATGCGACGTTGTTCCAACAACAAAACACCAACCACATCCCTTCGCCACACTCCCTGTCAGTGACGGAACAATTAAACAACGGATCAAAAAACAGAAAAACCTGGAAGCACTCAACCAGGCAAGCAGCAAGTCTGGAAAGGAAAACCGGTTCACGTTTTGAGTCCGCGACACTTTCCCAGAACTGTTCTGGGAAAGACCCGTGAGCCGAAGCGTTCACTGGTTTCTCGTTCCGGACACACTACTTGCCGGGCTGAGTGATCCCAGCATTTTCTGTTTGGGTTTCACATCTTACCATTTGCCATTTTGTCGGCTCATTTTAACCGGTACAGTGCGGGCTGACACAACTTCACAGCCAGACATCGTCTCCCACCGAATCCATCGCAACGAGGCAATAGAAAATGTTTCAGCAACCAGAGAAGTCTCAATGCAGTAGTCCGACATCTGGAGCGGTGTTAAAAGCAGATATAATATTTTACTATATTGATAAATGTTGATCACAATGTTATAGCTGACGCCAAGATTATTCACAGAATTCTTCATAGATTGTCTCAGATTCAGTCATTGCAGACTTGTTTATTTGAATAACAATCCACAACAGCTTCTTTGTAGAACAAGGGTTCTTCACAACTACTCAGCTATTGCCGTCTGTCGATTATCTGTTCCCTGTCCTTTACCCGAACAACAGCTGCCAGCACAGACAGTCATCCTGAGTCACTTTCTGGGCTATATAAACAGGATCACAACAAATGCAGTGCATCCGCTACAAGACTAAAGGCGCAGAGACCGTGCACATTCTATTACTGAGAACAAAAACTGCTGGAATAACACAGTGGGTCAGGCTGCAGCTGTCTGAGCCATTGAGTTCCACAGATGCTACTCAACCCACTGAGTTCCTCCCGCGGTTTGTTTTTACTCCAGATATCCGACGTCGCCTGCATCTCTATTTCATTCTGGAAGTGTTGCGACTGGAAAGGTGACTGTGCAAACACGCAGAGAGAGAAACAATCCAGAGTTTTGGAATTAGACATTAATTTGAACCATCGGCAACTGACACAGCGGCTTACCGGAAGTACCAGCGGCTGAAATAATAGGATAGTAAATTTTGTATTTCCCCTATGTCTGATGTTCTAAGTAATTCATAACTGTGTAAAGGCCCTGACTTGTGCGTAACCGTCTCACATGTGGGATGGACAGGTCTAGCGTGAAAGATATTACCTGACTAGTACAGATTTAGCGCTGTATACAGATGCCTTATTATGCTGCTTCTCTCCCCGCTGTGACTATTTGCCCGGTATCGCTGTGCTGAAGCTCTGATCATGTGGTGCAGAAGCGCCACTGCAGGATTGGATCCTGGAGGGGCCGCAAGGTTGGGGCGACATGTTGTGTTCGGAGCCTTTGCTGCTGAGCGAATAAAGGTCATATTCCGGATGTGCTCCGGGTTGAAATGTTTGCCGGACCAATGAAGGTGGAATTTGAGTACACTTGACCTGATAGTTTTGTGCGAAAGGGTCGAGTTGGCAAATCGGAAATGACGACGCAAATTGCAGAAGTGTTTAATTCCTGGACCTCTGGGGCACGTGCAAAGCAACACAACATAGTGGTCTCTGAAATAACTTCTCTGCAGCAACCTGTTAGCTGCGCACTGAACACCCGTGCCGAATCTCCTCTGAAACTCCTCCAACACTATCACATTCTTCCCAAATTGGGGAGCTCAGAACGGCACACACGATTCTAGCTGAGGATTAAATCATGATTTATTCAGTTGTGACATGAACCCCTTATTCCAAAATTCCATGTCACGACAACTGAAAGCAAGTCGTATGCACATGGCATCTGAAAAAGTGAGACAATCTTTTCACAGTGGAGAGATTCCGACAACACTCTGAAAGTTAGCTCGAAGTAGACCGGCAATAATGTAATTAGTGGTTTCATCAACATTAATTCGCCAGATGTCCTCTCTCCATCCCCACGTTTATTGTTTTTATTCCTGTTTGTTTTTCATATGGTTAAACGCATGACCGTCCGTTCCTGGCACAGGGAAGGCGGATAAGGAAGAGGTTGTAAAAATAGGAAGCGTCAGTCGGGTGAGCAGCCGGTATGGAGGAGGCGGCGGAGCAAATCTCGTATTGTCCCTCCAAATGAATTTACAGAGTTATGGAGAGATGGAGAAATGGGGATTTAAGGCAGAAAGGAATCTTTAGTGTTTCAGGATCCTTCATCCATTGTGGGGCAGGTGACTGGTGATACTGGCCGGGGTTTGGACAAAATACATACAGCAGGACCTTGGACAAGCAAACATGTGAAGGGTCAGTGGCAGTGGATGAACCGGACGTCCATTGGTGTTGGTGAGGCCGGGTGTGAGAAAGACACGGTTTGCTTCATGGACCTGGGAATTCTGAGCCCAACAACAGTCCCCTCTCCTGTCTGAATTAACCTCTCTGCAGCAATTTGTAAACGAGTGATTTCAACTTCGCCACAGAGGCCGTACATTTGTGGGATTCACGGCCTGTGTTTCTGTGTTTTTTTCTGTAATCCGATGCCCAGAATCCCCTTCAGATAACGCGTGTGTTTCCACACTCATCCGCCACATCCATCCTCACCATCTGCGGTGGGGCTTGCACACCGCAACAGCAAGAAACTGGAAACCCATGATCACCGCACACAGACAGAGGCACAGACACGCACACACATACGGCCAATACGAAAGAAACACCGAGACACAGAGCCTGATACAAGCAGAAAGCCAGAAAGCACCGACAGGAACATGATAAACAACAACAATTAATTGCTGAACTGGATGATGTTGGCCAAGAGAGAGATCGTAGTCTGAGCTCACTGGAAAAGGATTTAAGTTCGACCACACAAATACTGGAACAGTAAAGACAGAAGATTATTGATTTAGAAAGTCGAAATCGGAGAAACAATTTGTGGATTATTGGCCTTCGCGAAGATGCTGAAACTGGTAATGCTATTGAATATTTTCCAAACATCTGATGGTTATGTTTGGCTCTGAAGTTTTCTCTGTACGTTCCATACTTGATCGTGCTTACCGAGCGTTGTGACCAAAACCTCCGGCAGGGCAAAAACCACAGCCAGTAATATAGAGATTTCACTATGTGAGTACTAAAGAGCATTTCATTCGAATCGATCGTCGTCAAGGAATGATCCAATATAAAGATTGGAAGTTTCGTCTAGTTGAAGATTACAACCCAGAAGTTATGAAAGAGAGACTGCGGTATAAACCGATTATCGGGGCTTTATCAAGGGAAGTATCAACCTGCACTGCTGTTCCCACCCCGTCTGAAGATTGTAGCTCCTGATGAAAATCACGCAAATGGTTTAATTCCGGGAAGGAAGCTGAAGATTTCTCAAAGATTAACTTTTGACTTCAGAAAGTTAATAAATGTGCTACTCTTTGATTTTTTTCCTGTCCTTTGTTAACACATTCGTGTTTGATTCTGGAACATGGCACTTATCATGTTTCTATTTTACAATTCTTTTTTCCCTTATATTATTCTACTTTAATATTTTAATGGTTCATTTTTATAATAATTAAGAATCTGACTGGGTGATTCATTGTTTTTTTTTCTTTTGGAATAATAATCAGATTGTATTTTTTAGATGTCGACTGTCAGTATTGTTGACTGCGTAGAGCTTTCTCAGCAAGCCGCTTTTTCTCAAAGTTTATAATTTCGAATTGCGTTTTGGTTACTTTTACTTCCAAGTTTTGACTACTGTCTGTGTATTACATACCTTTCGACTTGGAGAATTGCCAGAAAAATAGGTGGGGTTAAGAGATTTAATGAGTAGCATTCTAGCTGTCTATTGGCCAGTTTCGGGCTTTTGTGGGTGCGGGGTGGGGTCGTTTTTAGTCTTTTTTTTCTTCTTCAGGGCTGATTTAAAACTACAAATATGTCAGAATTGTCGTCATATCCGGCTCCTCTTTGAACTCTTTTTCCTCTTCCTATCAATGATTCTCTTGTACAGCAAGGCTAACCCTTTACACACCATATGTTTTAGTATATTAAAATAGGTAATATGATTATTTTTGTTTCATGGAATACAAATGGTTTAAATAATCCAATTAAGCGGAAGAAGGTCTTTGAAGTTTTTCATAGATTGAACGCTCAGATTATTGTTACGCAGGAGACTCATATTAGGAGAGAGGATAATCAGTGCTTCCTTAGATTGTGGAGGGGTCAACAGTTTCATCTTAATTCACAAGGTAAGGTGAAAGGAGTCTCTATTTTTATAGAATCCGATTTCATTTGTTCATTATGAAACAATATCAGACCCGAATGGTAGATTTTTATGAATTACTGGCTTACTTCATAACAAAAAAGTTGTTATGGTTAATGTTTATGCACCAAATGTTGATCATCCCAAGTTCTTTAAAAATATATTTGCATCTTTTCCTAATTTAAATGAATATCCATTGATTATGGCTGAAGATTACCATAGTTGTTTAAACCCTTTAATGGACAAGTCTGCGTCGAATCAAACACATCCAAATAAATCCGCTGTATTTTTTAGTTTTTTAGTTTTCCTTTTAATTTATACCGGAATTTTAAAAGTTTGGATATTTCTGCACCCATATGATAAAGTGTTTTCATTCTTTTCTCATGTTTATCACAACTACTCTAGAATGAATGAATTCTTTATCGACTCTCGATTAGCTTCATCTGTTACTGACTGTAAGTATGATGCAATTGCCGTTTCTGATCACGCGCCATTGAAACTAACAATCAAATTAGTGGACGTACCCTATGGTGTCAGAAAATGGCGATTCAATCCCTCTTTACTTCAGGATTTAGACTTTGGTCATTTTGTTAAAGAACAGATTTCATTTTTCTTCTAAAATAATTCCACGGAAGAAATTTCCAGTGGGATTGAAACATAGAAACATAGAAAACCTACAGCACTATTCAGGCCATTCGGCCCACAAAGCTGTGCCGAAAATGTCCCTACCCTAGGAATTACTAAGCTTACCCATATCCCTCTACTGTTGTCAGATCCATGTACCTATCCAACAGTCTCTCAAAAGACCCTATCGTACACACTTCCACCACCTTTTCCGGCAGCCCATTCCACGTACTCACCACTCTTTGAACAAAAAACTTACCACTGACATCTCCTCTGTACCTACTCCCAAGCACCTTAAACCTATGCCCTCTTGTGGCCACCATTTCAGCCCTGGGGAAAAGCCACTGACTATCCACCCGATCAATGCCTCTCATCATAATATATAACTCTATAAGGACCCCCTCATGGGGGATTATGGGATATTATGGAATATCTTCAAAGCTTATATCCGTGGTCAAATTCTTTCATACTCTGCTGGATTGAAAAAAAACATAACGAACTAATAATGAATTACGCACGGTAGTTAATAAAATTAAAGACATTGATAAAAGATACCCTCATTCTCCCAATTTGGAACTTTATAAAAATAGAATTAAACTTCAATTGGAACACAGTTTATTATCAACATCTCCAATTGAAAATCAACTACTTAAAACACGGAGTCAGTTTTATATACATGGTGATAAATCTGGTAATTTATTGGCCAACGAAATGAAAGTTGCTTCAACTGAACGTCAGAATATTAAAGTTCGTAATCGAGATGGTCATTACAAGATGGACCATGATCAAATTAATAAATCTTTTCAAGAATGTTATAATTCTTTCTATCAATCAGAATTCCCTGAGGACTCTACATCAATGTATGAATATTTAAGGTATTTGAATATTCCTAAATTATCACTTAATGTACATTTAATATTATACGCACCCATTTGGGAGGAAGAAATGAAGAAAGCAATTTCTTCAATGAATTCGGGTAAAACACCTGGTCCTGATGGGTATACAGTTGATTGTTTAAATCCTTTTCTGATCTTCTCTCTCCCTGGTTAGGTAAAATTTTTAAAGATGCCTTATCAGCAGGTAAATTACCACAATCCTTTTATGTATCAAATAGCTCTTTAATTCTTAAAAAGAATAAAAATCCTCCTGAATGTGCATCTTAAAGTTCTATCGCTTGATTGAATGTGGACTCCATTTTTAAAAATAAAGTATTGGCTTCTAGACTGGAAAAGGTACTCCCTCAAATTATTTCCGATGACCGGACAGGATTTATTAAAAATCGCTATTTGCATTTTAATATTTGGAGTTTTATTAATATTGTATATACCCCTTCATCTACAATTCCAGAATATGTTATCTCGCTAGCTGCCGAGAAGGCGTTTGATAAAGTCGAATGAGAATATTTATTTAACACACTTGAGAAATTTAATTTTACCCTAAATTTCATATCCACGATTAAATTGATATACCCTACATTTTTGGCTTCGATACTTACTAATAATCACAGATCCCCCTTCTTCAGGATTTTTCGAGGGACTAGACAGGGCTGCCTTTAAGTCCTATTTTATTTGATATCGCCTTGGAAACATTGGCAATTGCCTTTCGGGACTCTTCTAACATACTTGGTATCACTCGTGGAAAGGGGACGCATAAGATATCACTACATGCAGATGACCTGCATGTAGTGATATCTCTAAACCTGAGAAATCCATCCCAGCAGCATTATCACTGCTTGCTCAGTTTAGTGTTTTCTCTTGTTATAGATTAAATCTTAAAAAAGTGTGAGCTTTTATCATTAAATTTGCAAGTCCCAAATGATAGACATTTACCATTTAGATTAGGTTACAATTTGGCTGTTAAAATTACCAAGAAGCACACGGGCTTATTGAAAGTTAACTTTTTACCCTTAATCGATCATGTTCAACAATTATTTACTAAATGGTCCCCATTGTCTCTATCATTAATTGGTCGAATTAATGCGGTTAAAAACAATATTTTACGAAATTTTTGCATTTATTCCACGCGGTTCCAACCTTCATCTCGAAACCTTTTTTGACACTATTGATTTCGAAATTCTTTCATATATATGGCATAATAAATACCCAAGGTTATGTATGAAACATTGACAGAAATTTTAAAAAAAAGTATGTCGGTATGGCTTTGCCTAACTTTAGATTTTACTACTGGGCAATTAATATTAGATATTTAATTCTTTGGAAACAAGACATAGATGTCATTCAATGTCCCCAATGGATGTATCTTGGGTAAGAGTCTGTGCAAGGGTTTTCATTAGCTTCTATTTTAGGAGCCTTACTTCCTTTTGCACTTACTAAATTGAGTAACCAAATGATTAACCCAATAACTAAACATACAATCCGAATATGGAATCAATTTCGTATTTTTTTTTGGATTGAATAAATTCATTTTATCAAGTCCTATTCAATCTATTTTTTTTCTTTCAATCATCCAGAATTGATTGAGAATTTTCTTTATGGAAAATGAAGGGAATAACATGCTTTCGTGATCTATTCATTGATAATTGTCTTTTGTCTTTGGAACAGTTGTCTAATAAATACAACTTGTCTAGATCCCGTTTTTTTTTTCGACATTCACAGATCAGAAATTTTTAGAAGTTATTTTACCTACATTTCCGATACCACATAAAATTGAAATTACGGAAAAAATAGGTTTAAATCCTTCTCAGTAGGGCTTGATAGCAATAATTTATGATCTGAGTATGAAAATACGTCGGCAGACACTTCGTAAAATTAAGAATGAATGGGAAAGAGAACTCCAGATACTTTTACCTGCAGAGGCATGGAAGAAAATTCTCGAATTAGTTAATACATCTTCAGTGTGCGCTAGACACTCTTTGATACAGTTCAAGCTGGTTCACAGGACTCATATGTCGAAGGATACGTTAGCTCGTTTTATCACCATATAAATCATACATGTGACAGTCATAATTTGGAGGTGGCATCACTGACACATATGTATTGGTACTGCCTTCTTTTGGAAAAAATATTTGAAAGACATTTTTAATACTATTTCAATTGCATTGAATATTGATTTACAACCCCATCCTATTAGTGCAATTTCTGGGTTACCAATGATGGATTCTGGCCATTTTTCTGCTTCATATTGTCGTGTGATTGCATTTGTTACATTAATAGCCAAGATATCCATTCTATTTAAATGGAAGGATCCTGTACCTCCAACCACATTTCAATGGTTTCTCAAACTCTAACATGATTAATCTGAGAAAAAATTAGGAGTGGTACTGTTGATCCTTCACTTAAATTTGAGGAAGTTTGGAGTCCATTTATTCAGTATTTCCAAATTATTTCAGCAGACCTTTGTCGAACCCCTTTCAATAACCTCTTATTTGAATATAGAGGGGCGGAGCTAACGGCATAATAATGTTTTTTTAACCGAAGAAATATCAGTCCAGCTGTTTTTGAAGTCTTTTTTTCGATTTTGTTTGTTATTACTTGTTTTTAATTTTGGGTCTTATTCATATAATTAAATTTATTTTCAAATTCTTTTGTATCATGTTCACTTTGTAAGAGATTGAGAGGTTCAATTTATATATGTTACTCCCTGTGAGTGAATATGTCAACTGTTACTATTGTAATCCCGATCTCTTCGCACTCTGTGTATAATGACAATTGTTATGTATATTAATTTGAAATTCAATTTGAAAGTTAACAAAAAGATTGAAAAAGAAAGAAAATACCTACAGGCTGTGAGAATGGGAAACTTGCAACAATAAGTGGCTTCCTTTGCTGTTTCGATACAGCTGTGCTGTACCTCCATCCATAAATGTAACCTGTATAACATCCCTCTCTCCATGTCCAGAATAAACCAACCCACCAGGCTTGAACAACATAGCCCCTGTCGTCAATGATTTTAATTTACTCTCAGTCCTTTTCCATCCATCATACATACAGACAAACACACACACACACACACACACACACACACAAACACACGCACGCGCGCGCACCATGATACAAAATCAGGAGACATTTGTGACTGAAATGAAGACAATAACTGCAAATGGGTAATTGAAAGAGTCACTCAGTCTGTCAGAGAACAAAATTAAAATTAATTGGAATTAATCAATCGCCATAGGAAGGAAGGGAATGGTTGAAGTTTAAACAAAACATAGCTAATCAGCAAAGGAATAGACGGAAGATAGCTGGAAGTCAATGGGAAAAACATGCATAAAATACATGAGGGAGAGAGAGTGAGAGAGAGTGATCAGACAGACAGAAAGAGAGACAGCTTCATATAGGAAAAGTCTCATTCTGTATCAGTCAGTTTCTGGTGCAGTGTGAGAGTGTGGAGTTCATTTAGTACTTGTCAGTCCTCGGACAGTTTAAGTCTGTGGAGTTTATTAAATTTTCTTGCATGTTTTTTCACAAATGCGTTACTGACTAGCTTGATATAATTATCTCCGCTTATTGTTCAAACTATAGTTTAAACAACTATATTTAGTCACTTTTGGCTGACACTTAACTACATTATCTTCAGTGCAAGTTTGAATGATGTTGGTTATAATGGAGTAGTCCTCCGAGATTCATAGATTCCGGCAGCTAAGAATCGGGTCATTCTGCCCATTCTGCCCATGCAGACCATCGATTATGCTCCGTCACTAATCCCAATGAATAAACTTGGTTTATCCCCTTATATACCTGGGACATTCCCCTTCTCTGTTGGAAAATCGTCAAATGTTCTGTTGGCTTCAACCAGCTACTGTAGTGGTGCGTCCCAGATTACAACCACTTTCTGGGTGAAAGAAAATATCCCGCAGATCCTTTCTAATCCTGCTTCCTATCCACTGGCGTTACTCCTGGTTATCTAATTTTCACATATCTGCAAAGAGAATGACTTTCCTGCTCGCTACCCTATCACTGCTGCAATGCAGATCAGAACATGACTCTTAGATTTAATTGTGCGTAAATGATATGTAATGCAACACAGCCTGACACTGTATCCGAATGTTGGACTGACCTGCAACGCAAATGAGACTGTATTGTTCTGGGTAGCACTGCACCTCCTTCTCATTGACCACCAGTACAGACATTCCCCAGCGCTCCTCTATAACGCCTACTCTACTCTCTATATACCTTCGAATGTATGGCGAAGCACAGCTCCAACGCCATCGACAAAATGCCAATAACATCATTGTTGTTTGCACAATCACGGTGAGGGACGTGCAGAAGTTCAGGATTGAGACGGGTCAGCTCGTTGAATGGCAACAACCTCGTGCTCTACTTGAGCAAGACTAAGGAACTGATTGTTGTCTTTAAGAAGGGCAAGTCAGGCGAACACACACCAGTCTTTATTGAAGGACCAAGGAGGGAAAGGGTCAGAAGCTTCAAGTTGCTGAGTTTCAACATCTCCAACGATCTACCCTGGGCCTAGCACATAGATGCAGCCATGAAGAAGGCACACCAGCGTCTCCACTTTCTTAAAAAATATTAAGATATTCGGCATGTCATCGAAGACTATGGTAAACTTCTAGAGGTGTACAGTGAAAAACATTCTGACAGGTTGCATCGCAGCCGAATATGTGAACAGTAATGCACAGGAACTCAACGGGATACAAGGAGTGGTGACTCATTGAGTTTCATCACGGGTGCAGCTCTCCCCACCATCAAGGACATCTACAAGATGCCATGGCTCAGGAAGGTGATATTCATCATTATTGACCCCCAACATCCGGACCATGCCCTCTTCTCGATGCTGTCATCAGACAGGAGGTTCAGGAGCCTGATGACTCGCACTTCCAGATTCAAAAACAGATTCTTCCCCACTGCCAGTGGGTTCTGCGACCGATCTGTAATATCCTAATTCTTCGTTGGACTATATTTCTCTCAACTTGCACTGAGGTCGTTATGTTATTTTTAATTTAATTAATTTAATTTTATGAAACATATGTTTGTCCTGTTTGTAACGCACTGTGATTTTGCTGAAAAAGTTAATTTTCATACATTTATACCCTGGTTTTCTATGGCCATGAAAATAAACTTGAACGAGTTGGGATTATGAGGGCAGATATCGATCGAACATAACTGATCCTGGGACTCACATTGCAGAATGCGGGTGACTGATGAACTGCTGGGAAATTAGTACCTCGGGTGAAACCGCCTATAAATCCTGGTCACATACTCTCCGCTGTCTGTGTGATCCTGTGATAGCGGCATATTCCCGCCATTTATGATTTGAATAATAAGAGACTGTAGAACTAGGAGATCAGAGGGATCCTGGGTGTTCTGGTTCATAATTCATAAAATGTCCATGTGCAGACACAGCAAATACTGGGGGAATTTACCAGATTTCTTTGAATTTCGAAAGTAAAATTGAATCCATAAAAAATGAATTAATGCTTTATTTCTGTCGAAGACTGTGGAGGCCATATAGAGAGCAAACGAAGCATTACAATATTTCAGGCTATTTTACTGTTTAAGTAAATTCAGGCAACAGTTGACTCGACTAATAACAGGAATACCAAGGTTATTTTAGGGAACAGGGTTGGAGAGTTTGGGTTTTTATCTGCCAGTGTTCAGAAGACGAAGCGGTTATTTGTTGAAATGCATGGGATCAATAAGGGTGTGCATTGCAAGGATGTTTCCACTGGGGAGAGAATCTATAACTCGCAGCTCTTGTCGAAAATAAGTGGTCATTTATAACTTAAGTGTGAATTATTTTCCCTCAGTCGTTCGTTATTCCACGGAACTCCCTTCTGCTGAGAGACATGCATTTTAACAGATTAAAAAACATATGGTATGTAAAAGGTTAATCTTGGTGTATGCGAGTCTTACCAGCAGGAAGAAGTAAAAAAATGTTCAAAGAGGAAACAGATGTGACGACAATTTAGAAAAAAAATTGTTGTTTAGCCCATAAGAAAAAAAAACTAGAAACAGCCCCACCCCCTCCCCCAACAGTACGAACACTGGCCAATAGGCAGCCAGAAAGTTACCCTCTACTTGAACTAACTCCAGTTCTATTGTTTGAAGGTGAACAACATCATGCAAACAGCATTATACACTCAAAGTGGCTGCGCAGGTTGACTCTGTGGTTAAGAAGGCATATGGTGTATTGTCCTTCATCAATCGGGGAATTATTTTTTGGGAGCCGAGAGGTATTGTTGCAGCTATATAGGTCCCTGGTCAGACCCCACTTACAGTACTGTGCTCAGTTCTGGTCGCCTCACTGCAGAAAAGAAGTGGAATCCATAGAGATGGTGCAGAGGAGATTTACAAGGATGCTGCCTGGAATGCGGAGCATGCCTTATGAAAGCAGGTTGAGGGAACTCAGTCTTTTTTCCTTGCAGAGACGGAGGATGAGGGGGTACCTGATTGAAGTGTATAAGATAATGAGAGGTATTGATAGGGTCGATAGTCAGAGGTTTTTCCCCAGGGCTGAATTGGTGGCCACAAGAGGACATAGGTTTAAGGTGCTGGGGAGTAGATATAGAGGAGATATCAGGGGTAAGTTTTTACTCAGAGAGTGCTGAGAGCGGGGAATGGGCTGCCGGAAACGGTGGTGGAGGCTGATACGATAGGGTCTTTCAAGATACTGTTAGATCGGTTTATGGAGCTGAGGAAAATAGAGGGCTTGGGTAAGCTTAGTAATATCTAGGGTAGGGACATGTTCGGCACAGATTTGTGCGCCGAATGGGCTGAATTGTGCTGTAATTGTTCTATGTTCTATGTTCTAATATATTGAACGAACAACATAGTTGTGAGATTGAAACAGAGCCAAAGGGGATAAACAGTCGCGTTTCAAAAATACAGTTTAATAATTATTTAGAAAAGAAAGCAAACGATCAGTCATTTTGTTAAATTCTTAATAATTATTAAAACAAAACATTAAAATATTAAAAGAATGAAAAAGAGAGGTTTAAATCTAAAAATTAATTGGATAATAAAGCAAGTAGATAGCAAATCCAAGGAAAAGAACTGTGTATCTTCCGCATTTCTTAGATTCTAAAATTAAAAACCAGTTCAAAAGAAGTTTCTTGGCCTCTTGGACGAATTTAAACCATTTGCGAGATTTATCAGGTAGTGTAATTCTCAACCTTGTTGGGAATAATAATGCAAGATGAAAATTGCATTGATAGAGACGATCCGTAATTGGTTTGTAGGTCAGCCATTCTTTCATAAATTCTGGGGTGTGATCTTCAACTATTCCACACTTCCATTGTTTAAATTGAACCATTCCACGTCCACGAGCGGTACGAATCAAGTTCCTTGACGTTGACATAATGGAATCTCAGTGTTACTGGCCGAGGATTTTGATCCGAAGGAGGTTTGGATCTTAATGCTCTGTAAGCTCCTCCAGAATGGCCTGAACAGGGAACATTTCGGAACCAAACACATCGACCAAAAGTTTAGAAAAGAATTCCGTAGGGTTACCAGTCTCGGTGTTCTCTGGTAAATTGATGATTCTTAATTTTTTCCTTCTGCTGCGTCCTTCCAGGTCGATGGTCCTCTGTTGCTACTTTTCCAGGTTTTGCTTGGCTTTTTCAGGTGAATGGAGTTTGGCATCTCTCTCAGCTTGGTCGAGTTCAGCAATTAGTTGCATTTGTTTGGCATTCTCCTGGATAAGAGTATTTTGTTTGTTTTCAAAGTCCTTTAAAATGGACTTCAATTCGGCAAAGCTCCGGTCAAACTTTCTATCCAGATTAAAAATAGCTTCCAAGTTAGATTGGTCTGCAATACCTTTACCATTAGCTGAAGCTTTAGATCTGGTGCTCATTTTAACAGATAAAGATCAAGATTAAACTTGTGCCAGCATTGTAAAAGACTTATTAAAGAGTGATGAATAGTAGATTGAAAAGTGCCTGGACCAAAGCCAAGCTACAACTTAGTCCATAGAGCACCACCAGCAGATGCCGAGATTTGGATGTCTTTCAGGCTGCGGTCGACAGATACTTGATAATCAAGGGAGTGAAAGATAACAGCGGGCACCCGGGAACATAGAATGAGATGATGGCTCATCGTACTGAATGGAGGAGTGTTTTTGGGGGGCTGAGTGGGGACTCCTGCTCCTAGTTAGGTTGTCGGTATGCCTGTCTGTTCCTCTAGTGTGATGACCAGGGCTGTACACAGCACTCCAGCTGTGGTGAAGTTGTGTTTATGCAGTTCCAGCAGAGCTCTCTGCTCTGCCATTCTGTGCCTTCAACCAACAAAGGGAAGTCTCCCATTTGCCTCCTTAACTGATGACACCCCGACCTGATCACTACCTTCAGGGATCTGTCCACATGCTCAACGAGGTCCCTCAGCTCCCTTGTTCTTCATGCTTGCCCGTTGATTGTTTGTCCCTTGATCTTGTTTAGGCACTCCGCCAGCATCACCTCACTTCCGCTGATTGAACATGTGCCCTCTCGCTTTATATATCTCGCTGTCTTGTAAACTGTCCTATTATCTACTTATGATTGTCATAATTAGTGCACATCAAACCGGTTACCCTCCCCTCAGCCTCCTGAGTTCTAAGGAAAACAAGACAGCCGAGCCAATCTCACCTCATAGAAGGAATGGCACATGGTCGGCGACATCTCGGTGAATCTTCTCTGCACAGATGCCGACATAACCACATCCTCCGCATAATGTGGGGACCAGAATTTTCTGACGTTCAGTCGCTCCCACGTCCTGACTCTCGGGGAAGAAACCCGCGTTACTTTCCCACTCTAAACTCCATGTGACTCCAAACCACACCAATCTGGTCGCCTGGTGACTGCCGTCTGAAGCGGGGCAGCAAGCACATCAGATGGATCAGAAAGGAAAAGGGGAGTGAAATCGACCCGACCGCCCAGCCCGGGCCACCCTGCAGAATCTGCCCATCGTTATCACTTCCTGGGCGCCGGGTCAGGACCCTGGAGCACCGTCACTGAGAGCCCAGCGGGAGCTCCCTCACCACACGGAGTACAGTGGCGCAGTGATGCAGCCCGGCGTCACCTTCTACAGTGCAGCTGGGGAACGGCAATGACAGCTGCCCTTGCTGCTGATGCCCACAGTCAGAGACTGAGAGCAAACTGGGAGGTCTGGGGATGTGCTGGCTGGGTGAGGATACCCTGTCCCGCTCTGAGTGAGAATCTCGCCGTCCAACTGCCCGCCGGAGTTCAGGGTGAAATGTCATAGACCTGAGACTTTAACCCCGTTTCTCCCCCCACACACACTGCCTGACCTGTTGAGTATTTCCAGAACTTTCTGTTTTTCGTTCAGGATCAGTCTTGTTTCTCCAATTCCGGGATACGTCCCGGACCACATTGGACACACCCCATGGGAAAATTCCTTCTGCCTGCCCGCAGTAATGGCCAAGTGTTCAGCGAGTTGGACATCATATTCTTTCCAGATTTTTCAAGCAGGTTCGAATCCTGCCGACGGAAGTAGCAAGTCTGCCTGGAGTAAACCGTGTTTGTGGGATTTTGTGGGAACTGTTGTTTTTCGGTAAAACGGTGTTTACTCCGGTTCAATTCTTCCGTTCTGAATTTTAGACTTTGGCTTGGAACTGCTGTCTGCCCTCGTTACTTCTGCAAATTGACTGATCATCTGCCGCCGACATGAACGCTCTGGGCAGAGTAGGTTACTTACCGAGCTTTAAATTGCCATCATTGGCTCTCGCCCCGAATTTCTCGGCCCAGAGTGACTGATATCATTTGTCCGTCACTGAATTCCAGAGGGTTCGGCCGACGATGCTAAACCGCTCCTAACAAGACAGAACAGGTGATCGTTTGCCGTGGCAAAGGTATCCTTCGGCTGTGAACCGATAGGTTGTTGGTTCGAGCCCAAGCAGGCACGCTGGCGATCCGACAGCTTTTGATGTATGTGTTCTTGTCCACTCGAGACTCATTCGGCTGTCAGTGATGGGGAACCAAGAATCTGACCCTGAAGATCGGCTTTGACTCAATTGGTGATGAGAAAGGAAGAGGGTTAAAGAGTGAGTGTTACATCCACTGTGTCTGCATGGGACAAGTGCCGTGGGAAGTGCAGTAGTTGGCGGAGATGAAGCAGTGGGCCAGGGAGTTGCACAGGGAACGCTCCTTCGAATGCAGAACGGTGAGTGGAGGGGAAGATGCTGTAACTTCGTTACGTGCAACAGACATTGTGAAGTATGAGCCGTTGAATGCTGAGGCTGGTAGAGTGAAATGGAAGGAGCATGGGAGCTCGATCCTTGCTTTAGTCAAATGGAGAGATGATGGACGTGGAGGTGCATGAAATACATGGGATATGGTCGAGGACTGTGCTGAATCTGGTGGCAGAGGAGCCACGATTAAGAAGGAAGAAGACATTTCACAGGCACGTGTGGAAAGTCTCGTCATCGGGGCAAGAATGACACAGAGAAAGGGACGGGGAGAACACAATGAAGTCCTTACAGGAGGCAGGATGTGAGGAAATATTGTCGCTGGCGTAGTGGGAATATGTGGGCTTGTAATGGCCATTTAAATTTGACTTATTCCGTGAGATCGAGACAGCGAGTTCTGGAGCGTGAATGGAATACTCAGAGAGGGATCTCGGAGAATGTGAGCGCTATGGAATTGGCAGCGGGAGTGCAGGATGTAGCATCAACACCAATCAATGCCCCTGAAAATAGAGTTCTGTGAGGTGCCGGATAGGAATGAAAGAAGGGCGAACTCGCGAGAAGACAGATATATCTTGGGAACACGGGAAAGAATACCAAATATATTTCTTTGATTGGAAGAAAGTAAGTGCAGTTGTTCAATGTGAGGCCGTGTTCAGCCCGGCAAATGTGTGTACTAGCAAAAGGAGACTAGTTGGGCCTCTGTTTGAAAATATCACACCATTCCAGTGTGCGATGGAGGTGCAGAGGAAGTTTATCTCCATGGTAAACAAGAGCTGGTGAGGACCGGGAATCGGAAACTGTGGAAGTGATGGAGGGCGTTGGGTGTGTCGGAGAGATCGGGCACGGGATAAGTGATGGAGTGAATGCAGGAAGAAATAAGGATCGACAACACCAGGCTACTTGGGCATTTCTGTTATGGACATGAGAGAGGAGGAAGAAGCATGTTGTGCGTAGGCTGGTCACTGGACGGTTGGATGTTCTGGAGGGAAGATTTTCACAGGATATTAGGTCTGGGACTGCCAGGAGACAATGGCCTAAAGATCTTTGGTCGGGTCATGCACCCAAGGATGGATGATGGTGTGCCTGAGAGTGAAGTTTGGCCTCTGTGTGAGGAAGCCTGTTGGCCAAACCACAACAGAGCCGCTCATTGGTTTGAAGGCGATATTGGCTTTGCTCCCCAGTGAGCAGGAGTCCTGCACTTTTGGAAGGGCTTTGGTGAGAATGAGCAACGGGTCCGGAAAGGCAAGAATAGAAATGGGCCATATAAAGTTGAAAGTACGGTGGAAATTCATGGCAAAGTTAAAGCCTAGATCGACTGTCCCTGTTTAATGGGTAACAGGGTGACTTGCAAAATCCTTGTTGGGGAATTCACAAAGGGTCTGATGTCGTGCAATCTGGGTCATGAAGGCAGATTGTCTCCCTGAAGAGCGGCGGTGAACCAGATACATTTTGACGACAATCCGGAGGTTATAATGGTCCATGTGTTCTCCCATCCACTGCCACAAATCTAGATTGTTAGCTGAATTAAAATTCCACAGGTGTGTTGTGGTGGCGACACACCGAAGCGCCTTCCAGTACTCCCGGTTCAAAATTCATCTGCTCTGTTGTAAGGTGAACACATTCACCTTGCCCACATGACCGAAGCTCCGTTTGTCCCTCGTAACAGATGAAGGAACATCGATCGATAACGTTGATCCTGTTTCTCTCCCCACAGAGACTGCCTGATCTGCTGAGAAACTCAGGCATTTTCAATTTTCCAACTTCTGCAATATTTTGTTTCAGAATCCCATATTCCATTAGCCCTGACGCTGTGTAACAGCCTTCTCGAAGTTACGATGTTAAAAAAACCCGGATATCTGCAGTCACTGATCGCAACCCTCATGTGACTGGGCTTCACCCGTCAGACGAGCTCCAGTGTCCCTCATTCAGACAAAACTGGTGAAGGTAGCCTCTGCAGAGGGGACATAACATGACCTTATTTTGACACAGAACAGTGAACGGGACAGAACATTCCGGGACATATCCTGGGAGGGACAGAAGATTGAAACCGTGAGAGCTGCCCCCTTTAATATGCCTGATGAGTTCTTGCTGAATTTATAGCTTTTACTGTATGTCAGAAGGTGGAACTAATGGCGCCGAGTCGGGAAGGTTTGGGGTGTTGTCGATGGTGATGAGCTCGGCCTTGTTTCCTCACGGTATGGTCGGCAGTCTCGGCATGATCAGCTGCGCCAGTGGTCAACGGGACAGAACTGTGGAAACACTCTTTTCACCAGAGTTTCACCTCAAAGGTCATCCTCCTGCCCTTATAAACGTTCAACCATGAGAAATCGTTCATGCCCACAACTCAGGAAGGAGTTTTCCGCCAATGCCAAACATCCTTCTCCACAACACACACTCACTGAAATGTGAATTCAGCGCTGATGATTAGTTCTGGGGTGCGTCTGTCATTGTTCTCATTCGGGAATAAGCTCCAGCGGTTAAGATATTGTCTGATCCTGCCACCGCCCATCCCCTTCCCAACCATCAGCCCACCCACGTTGCACCGAGTAACAAGGAAACAGACACAGGACGGAAGAGATTTTATTCATTTATTTCCAGTCTCTGTGAACAACATGCTTGATATTTGCTTCACATACTGGATGATGTCACAGCGCGCTGTTCTTGGATAAACTCCATGTCCAGGATTGCCACATTTTACAAAATCATGGTGATGTCGTTTAGAGTGTATTCATGTGAAGAGTTGGTAACATTTGGCGAGGGCCGTGGATAACCCGCCGTAAACGCAGCTGCAATCGGTGAACATCTGCTCAGGGATCAGTTATATTTATGATCAGACGATTTCTGGAACTGTCTCTATGATTTGATTAACGTCACAATGAGATTCACTGGATATTTCACCGCGTTCTTCAGCTGTTCTCGGAACTTGCTCTGTGTCAGGACATAAATACCCGTGTTGGTGCAGGTGCTGAGAAGTTGCAGCATGAACGCGACTGAAAGGAAATCACTGTCCGCGCTGTACTGAGCCCCCAGAACCCGCTCATATACAATATACACAACTACTGTACTCCACAACAGCATGAAACTGCCCGATATGCTGAAGAGTAAAATGATGGATTTCCTTCGGTTCTCCATCTCCGGGTCCTTGTTATTCTCTCTATGGCTGCGTCTCACGAGCCCCCGGCGGATTCTACCAGAGACTAAAATATACCTGGCGGTCAGTGAATTCACCAGCAATAACAAAAAGAACGGGAGACAAGGGGATAAAGCAAACAGCAACAACTCAAATGACTTCCATGAGGTTAAATTTAAGAAGGTGCATTTCAGGACACACCCATGGGGTACATTGCCGATGACATATGCTGGGTCAAAGGTAAAATACCACGGAACGCCAAGTGAACAACTCAACACAGTCACAACCCCGATAACAACATTCGCTGTTCTCTCAGTGCAATATTTTGTTTTTAGCGTCTGGCAACAAATGGCCACAAAACGATCAAATGTGAAACCCACGGTGAACCAGACAGAGCTCACAGTGGCTGCAGACGCCAGTACAATGTTAAGGGAGCAAACGGGGGTAATGGTCAGGAATGAAAGCGGGAAATACATTTCAGCAATGGCTCTTACGATGATGTCTGTGATGACGACCAGGAGGTCGGCCGCTGCCATTCCCACCAGGTAGCGAGTGATACATTTGGAGAGACCGCACTTCCCTCGGTACAGGATCACAATCGCCACCAAGTTCACTGGAAGAGAGAGAAAATAAGAACTAACATTATCCTGAGATCAGCAATAGTAACTGCTGAAATAAATTCCCGACTGACATGAGGAATGGAGTTTTCAGAATAAAAGCGGGAAATTAACAACTCATCCTGGGAAGCTGAGGAAAAACAAACTGTCGTTCCGCACAACACCAGGAACTCGGGTTCGATACCCACTGCGGTTGCTGACTGGGTGGAGTTTCCACCTTTCCGCATGACCGATTCGCTTTCTCGCAGGGCTCCAGTTTCCTTCTGGATCCGAAATACCTTTCAGTGTGTTTCCGGGTTGCTGTAAATTCCCCCATCGTGCAGGGTGATGGAAAGAGGACCACCACGGAGGGGTAGGTATGTTAGAGGGTATAGGCTGTAGAACCGAGGTAAATGAGAAGGGTAAGTGGTTGACAGGATTCGGCCTTGGGGAGAACGTGGAGTTAATTGTTTGAATGGCAGCCTTCTATGCCCTAGTAACTGCCAAATATAGAATATCGTAATTGGAGAACAGACATGTGTGGGGACAAAGAACTAAAAACTCCAACCAACAAACCAAGCATGTGGAGCGCATGAACCGTCACCGAAGCAATAAATGTACCGACAACTGGTTCCCCATGTGGTTCCATTTGTAATCCCATCAATGGTTCGACTAATTTCACAAGACCGTTCACAGGACATTTACACTTCCCGCCCTAACTGCGACATGAAACTGCACAATTCCAAATGGACTTTCTTCTGGTCCAGTCCAACAGCACTCTCAGCAACACCTCAGACTCTTCACCGCACTAACCAGCTGCTCCTGCGACTAGCCCTGGATCAGGACATCAAACCCGATGCTGTTGCCCGTGCTCGGGAGATGAGCGCCAGCGTACCTGACGCCGATTGCGTGAAGTGCGGAGGGTCAGATAGAGGAAAGAACATAACATATCCCACTGCCGAGCTTCATGACAATATAAAACTGTCGGATATACAGAAGAGTACCAAGATGGGGAACCTGCTGCCCCATATTTCTGGATACTTGACCATTTTCTCATCAACGGAGTCTGCTGCGTACTCTAAAACACACGTCCGCTGCAATCATGATGAAGCTACAATTGCTGAGAGGGATGGTTCTGTAAAGGACTGTGGAGAGACAGTGCAGAGCACAACCACAGGGAAGATTGTGAGAAGGTAATTTAAGATTCGCAGTGTGTAAGATCAATGTGCACTGCGGACTGGGCAGGATAAAGGTGCAGTGAGGAACGGGTAGGGTGAAGGTCCAGTGGGGACCGGGCATAATGATGGTGCAGTGTGGGAACCGGTCAGGGTGAATGTGCAGTGGGGATTGCGCATGGTGATAGTGCAGTGTGGGGACCGGGCATAGTGAAGATGCAGTGGGGACTGCGCAGGGTGAAAGTGCAGTGTGAGGATCGGTCAGACTGAAGGTGCAGTGTAGGGACCGGACAGGATAAAGGTGCATTGGGACCGGGCAGGATGAATGTGCATTGGGGATCGGGAAGGGTTAAAATGATTTGTGCACTGATCTCTGTGAATGTGCAGGGCCGCCACACACTGACCTTACAATGGCCTGGACTGTTGGAATGTATAGACATATCTGTCCATGGTAAGGATGCTTTGGGAGCAGTGTGGGTGAAATTTCAACAGTGGTTGGCGTAGTAATCTTCCATTGAGACGTAGACTAAAACATTACAGTGACATGCAGAAAAGAAACTGGTCCATCGATGCACAGAGTCTGCGCTGACCAGTAAACATTCATGTACTTGAACCCTGCAACAATATCACTTCTTATCCTGCCCCACATTGTCACCAACTCCCTCCAGATTCAGATCCTCACTTGCGCACTGGTGGTAATTTGTTGTGGCTTTGGAATGTGTGTTGAAACCAGGGCATCCGGAGGAAGCCCAGACGGTCACAGGAAGAACCTTTAAAATGCACACAGACAGTACTACAGGGCGGAATTGAACCCAGGTCGTTGTAGCTGTGAAACGGAAGCTATTCGGCTGTGCCACTGCACAGAATGTTGAAGGTGTTGTGGGGACATAAAGAGGATAAATGTATCGTGACATTGGTGAGGATAAATGTTCAGTGGGAATGTGGTTGGTTGGTGTCTGGTATAGATAAGTCAGGGTATTTTTCATGTGAGAAACGTGCGGAGTGTCCATTTGGGACAAGGGTTGTTAAGTATATACTGAGTATGGAATGAAGCAAAATGACCGTTGGGGATAGGTAGCGTTAACATCCATTTAGGAATGGGAAGTGTAAATGGCCAATAGAGTTTAGTGGATCTATCCGCTTGGGTCATGGGTTACTGAATTTGGAGTGAGGTGTGCTGGAAGAATCAATGCCCGCTGGGAACTTGACAACAGGAATATCCAGCAGGGAATAGGATTTATAAATATCCCGTGGGGAAGTGGGAAAGCACATAGGTCTGTTCTGGAATGGGCTTGGATAATTTCCGGGAGGGATGAGGATTGGAAAATGTATTTTGAGGACCGTGGGGAAGTGCAAACGTTCGGTGAGGGGGACATCGACAAGTCAGATTAGAATTGGACAGAGTGAATCCCCGGCAGAGAATAGGCAGGTTTACCACATAATGGGGACTGCATGGTCCGAGGAACGAGTGAGGAACTGGGCAATGGGAAGATGCTGCTGGGATAGGAAAATGAGCAAATTTAGTGCTCAGTGGACGGGGGGTTAGCTGGGGACTGGGCAGGGTGAATATTCAGGGGGACCGGGCAGGGTGAACGGGCAGTAAGGATCTGGCAGGGTGAACGGGCAGTGGGGAATGGGCAGGGTGAAGGTGCAGGGGGACCAGACAGGGACATTGTGCAGGGTGGACCGGGCAGGGTGAAGGTGCAGTGGTGCCCGGGCAGGATGAAGGTGCAGTGGTGCCCGGGCAGGATGAAGGTGCAGTGGGGACCGGGCAGGGTGAATGTGCAGGGGGGACCGGCCAGGGTGTACGGGCAGTGGGGACCGGGCAGGGTGAATGTGCAGTGGGGACTGAGGGGTGAATGTGCAGGGAGACCGGGTAGGGTGAACAGGCAGTGGGGAATTTGCCGGATGATCGTCCAGGCGACATTAAATCTGAATGTGAATGACATTTCCTTCCTCCTCTCTTACCTTGCTGCAAATCTTTCCCCTGATTTTCTCCCTCTGCTGAGGGAAATGCTGCATTAATTGGCCAACGTTATCATCTGCCTCTTCAATAAGACTCCCCTCATCTTTGGTTCCACCGAAAACATATCCACTTTCTCCATTCATTTCTCATCCCTCCAACTATCCACCTGGAAGAACAGGTGCATAAATATTCACTTCTGTTCCTCTGGTCAAATCACATCATTGCTGTAATTTGGAGACGATATCTCGCCGCGATGCTCATACTGTGACCAAAAAGGTGTGGCAACCACTTCAAACATAATATTTCGGCTCCGGAAAAAACAGAGAAATGCTCCTGTATGAATTTCAGATGCCTGATTAACATTTCCCACCGCCTTTGAATATCTGTTCATGCACAATCCATTTGACAGAATGAATTCCGTTCAAACAGAATAACATCATGGATTTATAGACCAGAGTTTTCGTCCAACATTCACATCAATTCACCTCAGATTCGACAATTCATCTATGCACATTGTGTAAACCGGAGCAGCGAAGTAAACGACTAACTGGTACATCCTTGGGTGAGCGTGGAACCAGTGCATTCGGAGGGAACCAAGGCGCTGACAGGGAGAATGTGCAAACTCAACACAGACAGCACCAGAGGTCAACATCAATCCCTGTTCGCCTAAACTTTGAGGCAATAACTCAAGCAGCCGAGCCACTGTTCCGCCCATGGAGAAGAGGAGGTCAGAATCTGACACTGAGCTCATTAATGAGGGTTAAGACAGTAAATACATGACAAAGAGCAGAAATGAACAGATCTCCCACCAGCTGCAACACTGTACATTCACAGTAAAGCAAATACGATGAGGAATGTAGAGATTGCCAGTGAATAAAGTCGGGAGATCTGAGGCGTGCAGAGGAGTCAACATTAATTCTCAGGTAAAATGAGTGACTATGGGAAGTTTACCTCTGACCATACATACATTACACCGCACCAACCTATCCAGTTTCCTTTCCAGGAGCTTCTTCCTGTGTGTGCTCTGACGCCAGACGACGCTGCCCAGTACCGTCACCCCCAGGCTCTGTTACCCGAAGCTCACAGACCCATTCCCAACTAGAACAAGTGCTTCCTTTCTCCATAACGTTTCTCACCACACATCACTGTGGAAGAACCGACAGCCACAAGGGGTCAGCTGTTCAAAAACCTTCTTGAGTCAGCTGGTCTGAGGGCTCTGGAGCCACGGGGGTTCCCCTCACAGAGCAAGGGATGGGAAACAGACCCGGACTTGCGACTGGTCTGTCGCCCAATTCCGCGCACAGGGTAGGATCTCAGACTTGGGCAGAACCTGGACAGGGATTGAAATGTACTCAATTCCGGCAAAAACACGGCCCCATCTATCTGGAACATAGACTGAAATATACTTCAACCAGGAACAACTGAGCACAATCATCACCACAAAGTAAAGAGATAACTGGAAAAGCTGTTCTATTTCTGGAGATGGAGCATCACAGCCACGGAGCAGTGGGAAAATAAAAAAAAACTGTGGATCCTTAAAATCTGAAATAAAACCGAAAACGGTGCATAAGTGAACATGCTAGAATCTACTAGACAGATCACAGTAGGTCAGACGGTACAATGTTATCCCAGACTTTGATACAGCAACTTTCCAGATGCATCAAAGACACATAATACTTTACACAGATTGTTAACTCCCTGACCGTGACCCCTAATGCCACCCTCATTGCCATGGGCATTGGAAGCCCGTTCACAAACATTGAAACAGACAGGGGCCTGAAGGCTATTAAAAAATATCCAAGGAAAAAAATCCTGACACTGACAGACTAGATGGATCTTTGGTCAAACTTACTAACCTGGGCCTGACAAAAAATGACTTTGAATTCAATGACGAATTCTACTTGCAAGTCAAAGGGACAACAATGAGGAATAAGTTTGCCTCAGTTTATGCCAAAATATATATATGGCAGTATGGAATGAGACAGTCTTCGAGAAGTGACCCAGGTGACCAATGTGTTATTACAGTCACCTATGTGATATTTGGGGAGGGGGAACACATTAAAATGGATTTAGAGCAATTCATTCAATTTTTTCACATCCATCACCTAAAGTCAAAGCCATTGCAAACAAAGAGAAAACCGACTTCCGAGGCACCGCCGCTTTTCAGTTTGCATCGGGAAATGAGGGCCACAAATTCGCTTTCAAATTTCTTTTGAAAACAACAGGTACCCACTTCCCCTTGCGCACGACAAGCCAAAATCTTAAACACACATTCAGAGGCAGTGTAAAATCGGAATGGACTCACTTTCAATACATTTGCATCAAGTTGGAGGACGTCGACCAATCAACTTCACCACCCATTTGGACTTCACAACATTACCGTGGACTTCACAACATGAGCGACACATCACGCAGAGAAAGGAGCTCAACTCTCCGTTCAACGGCGACATCATGTCACCCTGTTACAGACCTCCCCTGTGTTCCACCTGTTGCGCTCACCACTTCCTCTGCCACCTACACTCACTTGCTTTATCCCTTTCTCAGTCCGAATCAAGCGACTTCGACCTGAATGTTTCACTGTTTCTCATTACACAGATGATGCCTGACCTGTTAGCAGTTCAGTGTTTTATTGCAGACCAGCGGGTGATTTATCCCGAGATGTGGAAATATTCCACGCTGTCTGCGAATAAAGAATGTGGATGGAAGTAAAACTCGAGCGTGTCTCGGGCAGACGAGCAACAACAGCGGTCTCACACCCGGGCAGGAGCATTAACGGCTGATCTACCGTCCCTGAAAGAGAAAGGAAGTCAATGACAGCAGACAAGTTTGTCTCAGTGCTGAAACAGCCGGGCGACCCAGGAACGCACATCCTGGGATATTTCACGGTGTATTTCACAGACTGGGACCATCAGCATGTTACTCCTCTCTGCCCACACACCCAGAATGTACACTGTAAACTCACAGCGCCACTGCAAACCTAACACTGGCGGCTGGTTGACACATCACACTGCAACACCGTCAGCAGTCAAAGTACAACACGGCAACTCTGCCTGAGATCATAGTTTGAATGAAGGCATCGGGTTAAATTAAAAGCAACAACAGGATTGAGCAGATCTCACCCACAGAAATATATAGCAGTGTGACAGGAGATTAATGCGGCCCAGGTCCATCACCAGCACCTAGAGAGTTAACAGAGATGAACAGGGTGATAACTTGTGTGGAAATACGCACCAGGAACACCGACAGCTGCCAGAACTGGATAGTAAATGGCCAGGACTTCTCCAAGTATCCGGGATCCCATGTTAACGGAGAAGTGGTGATTCCTCTGTTGATGGCAACATGCCAGACCCGTTGCCAAACCAGTGCTGAGCTGTTCAAGGCGTCTCTTATTATAGAGGAGGGAACTGTACAGCAGTACCAGTCTCCTGATCATTGATGTTAGTTCCACTCACTGAACAACCAGGTCACATCAGCTGCTCCCAGAATAGCGCTGCTGTGGGAATTCCAGACTTAAAGTGACATGCCAAAGATCAGAATGTAATCTTTGGCAGAGAGCACTGGGTAAAGTGTACTGGGGCTGTGCCACCGTAGGGAAGGGATCACTGAGGATCCCGGGGCTTCATTATTTGGGGCCGATACTGTTTCTGACTGTGTCCTGCTCTGGTCACAACGGGCTCTGAGGTCTGCAGTGACTGAGACTGAATGAACCCATTCTAGTGTGCACCTGTGGGAATGTGTAACCAGGGGACGGTCAAATGAGGACAGGTGTTGGTAAATCCCACATCACGTGATCATCTTCCCACAGCGAGGGAAGGACGGCTGCCACCTTTACCTGGCCTAGTCCCTTTGTGACTCCTGTTCCACCAGTGTGGTTGTCCCTGCAGTTCCCGTGTCAGGCCGCTGGTTGAACCGATGCCTGAGTTGAGAAAAGGGCCCCGATACACAGGGCTGTTGGGAATGTCGGACACAGATGTGTCAGAGAACAACAGGTGTGGGTGAGAATCTGGAGGGAGGTCTGTATGTGTGGCTTATGGTCTCACCTGTGTGCAAGGTGTTTTACCTGGTGCACTGAGCCCTGGGTATCAGTGAGGAGGCCCAGAAAGTGACAGGACTGTGTGTACCATTGACCTGTGCTGCTCTGAGCCGTGAATGAACCCAAGCAGTCCCATCATATTTATAAATTCATCCATTCATAAACGTGTACAAGACGGAAACAAGACCTTTGGCATAACTTGTCTGTGCTGACCAAGGTGGTCATGTGCACCAATTCCATTTCCCTGCGTTTGATCCATATTCCCTGAAAACGTTCATCTCCCCGTCCCTGTCCATGTGTTTGCTTTAAACGTGTTATTGTATCTGCCTATACCACTTCCACTGACAGCAAAGTTCATTTACCCATATCCCCACCACTCTTTGTTTCGAACCCTCACCCCTCAGATTCCCTGTGAATAGTACCCTCTTACCTTAACTCTCTGCCCTCTACGTTTAGACTCCCTCACTCTGAAAAGAAGGCTGTGACTCTGCCCCTCATAATTTTACAAACCTCTGTAAGGTCAACCTCAGCCGCTTTCACTCCAGGGAGAGCATACCCAGCCGATCCATCCCTCAAGCCCTTCAATCCAGGCAACGTCCTTGTGAAGCTTTCCTGTAACGTCCCCATTTTAATAACATCCTTCCGACACAATCGGACCAGAACATCACGCAACACTTCACACCAACATCTTGTATAACTGCAGCATGAGGTCCCACCTCCGGTACTGACTGCCTCTGTCGATGAAGGCAAGCATGTCATGTGCCGTCTTCAACACCCTGTATACCTGTGTGGCCACCTGCAGGGAACTATGTCCCTGCACCTCTAGGACTCTCTGTTCAGCAACACCAGCCGGAGCACTGCCATTCACCATGGATGTCCTTGCATGCTTTAAATTCCCAAAGGATGCATCACTTGGCATGTGTCTGAGTTAAATTCCACCTGTCATTCCTTTGCCCATTTTACCAGTTGATCAATATCCTGTTGTAAATTTAGACAACATTCCTCACTGTCCACGACACCATCAATTGTGGAGTCATCTGTGAACTTACTGATCAGGCCAAGAACATTCTTCTCCAAACATGAATATAGGCGACAAGCAACAGTGGAGCCGCTCCCATCCCTGCCACACATCACTGGTCACAGACCTCCAATCTGAAAAAACAACCCTCCACTCCCATCCCTGCCTCCTTCCACCAAGTCAGTGTTGTATCCATTCACTTGTTCACTTTCCATCCCATGTGATTTTAACTTCCAGACCAGTCGACTAGGCAGGACGTTTTCAGTTATTTTCAAAAGCTGTGGTGATAAATTTTACAACCCTGTCCTCATCGATCTTCTTCGGCACCTCTTCAAAATAAAACTCAGCCAAATTCATGCGACATTATATCCCACGCACAACGCAATGTTCACTGTCTCTGACCAATCCCTGCCTTTCCAAATGCTGGTAGATCCTGTCTCTCAGAATCCCCTCCAGCAACATTCCCACCACTGACGTGAGGCTCGCCGCCTTGTAGTTCCCTTGCTTGCCCTTGCAAACTTCTTCAATAAAGCACATTATTTACCCTCCAGTCTTCTGGTACCTCACCAATGGTTAAAGACGATACAAAAATCTCTGCCAGAGCCCCAGCAACGTTCTCACATACATCCCACAACATCCTCGGATCCAGGCACCAGGGATTTATCCAGATGGCCCGCACCTCCTCTTCGATTTGTCACTATATTTCAGGATATCACTATCCTTTTCTCCCTACCTTGGTTTAGTGTTGCCCTTCTCTTGGAGGAACATCTTCGGGTTGTTTGAAAACTCTTTCCTGGACCAACTGAGCATACGTTGCCCCAGCTAATCCCTTCACATTGCGGCCGTCCCACTCAGCATTAGGGAAGTTAAATCACCTACTTCGACCTGTTTCTTTCCCTCCCTGGATGCTGCCTGACCGGCTTAGTTCCTTTCGCAATTTGTGTGCATTACTATTACAGTCTATTATTACGACAACAATCTGCGGTCTCCCTGTACATACCTTTCTCTAGATTCTGCTGGCTATTGGCAGGAGGAGGGTGTGGAGGTGGGCAGGGAATAGATTACTCATAATCCCATCAAAGTGAGCACACCATGCTAAATTCCACCCATTTTGCTTCGCTGGACGTTCTGGGTTATCGTCTCTAAGTACCGCTGTGATGTCCCCCCAATCAAAACTGCAACTATCCTCCACCTCTCTCACGCCCCAAGCATCAATATCCCAGCACACTGGTATGCCTTCCCCGCCCCGTAACAGCGATATCACCAGAATCCCATGTGCCACCCCATGCCCTGCGTTCATCTACCTGACCTGTCAGGGGCCTCACATTAAAATAAAAACAGTTTAGCTCATCAGACCCTCCTCACTCCCTGCATTTCCCCTGCCTGTCCTGTCTCTTTGTCTTGCTCATTTTAACCTCCAGATTTGCTTCATACTTCTCATCTGTCACATTCATATTTTGGATCCCATCCCCGGACAAAACCAGTTTAAATCCTGACGAGCGGCACCAGCAAATCTCTCCGCCAGATTATTGGTCCCCCACCAGTTCAGAACCAGCCCGCCCCTCTTGTACAAGTCACCTCTGTCCCAGGAGAGATCTCAATAGTCCAAAAACCTGAACCTTTACCTCCTGCACCAGCTCCTCAGCCACACATTCACCTGCTCTGTCCTCCTTGTCCTCCCCTCACCAGCACGTGGTATGGGCAGTGATCCAGAGATTACAGCCCTTCAGCTCCTGCTTATGAACCTTCTGCCTAACTGCCCATAATCACTCTGCAGGTCCTCATCCTTTTTCTATTCATGTCTTTGGTCCCAATGTGTACAACGACCTCTGGCTGCTCACACTCCCCCTTGAGAATGTTTTGGAACTGCTCGGTGACATCCTTGACCCTGGCACCCCTCAGACAACACACCATGCAGGAGTCTCGTTCACGGCTACGGAATCTCTTGTCTGTCCCCCTCACTGTGGAGTCTCCTATCACTGCAGCTGCCCTTATCTCCACCCTCCCCTGCTGTACATCAGAGCCAGTCATTCTGCCACAGACCTAGCTGCTGCTGCTGCTCTCCTCGGAAAGGCCATCCCACCAACAGGTTGTCCTTCCGGTGTCCACTGAACGGGGGAATGGGTAAGCAGTCAAATTTCTGTAGCCCTCAGTATTGTACAGCCATCGGGAAGTATCCGAGTTTGTGGCCCGAAGTGGCCCAGTGCTACCTCCACTCATGGCTGCCTCCACAGTGATGGGACACATGTTTCATTTCCATGTTGAACAACACTCGGGGGAAGAGCTGGGAGGAGAAAGGACACCAGGTACACTGTGGGGGGAGGATTTCACTCTCCCTTCAGAGAGCGGGCAGTCCCAGCAGTGACCGAGAGGGGTCCAGTACTGAAGGGTGGATCTACAAGACACGGCTCTGGTGCTAATGGAACCGCCAACCGCCAATGGGGGGTGGGGTATCACTGACACGTCCTATTCCTTCCCTGAGCAATGCGTCAGTCACAGTTGCTGGTGTCCATGCCGACACTGGTGGGGTGTCGGCAGCCGAGACCTCGGTACCACCAAACACAGGGACCACGGTCCGTCCTGTCACTAAGTACCGGATACATCAGATAGGGAAGGGGAGTGGGAGGAAAAATGGAGAGTGGGGTGGAGGACAGGCAGGGGAGGAGGAGCGAGGGAGGGGTGGATGAGAGGACAGGGGGAGGGTAGGGGGAGAGAGAGGTGTAGAGGGAGAGTAAGGGAGTGAGGGGGATGCGTGGGTGCAGAGTGTGGGGTGAGGGGAAGGGAGAGGGAAGAGAGAGGGGAGGGGGAGGGAGGGTGGAGAGGGTGGGGGAGAAGGGGTAGAGGGGTTAAGGTAGAAGAGGTGAGGGAGAGAGTGGGGTGGCGAGGGGGAGTGCGGCAAAGGGATGGGGTGATGGGAGGGGTTTCAGTGGTGGGAGATGGCGCGGGGGAGAAGGGAGTGTTCCGGGGAGAGGGACTGGATAGGGGAGAGAGTGAGGGGTTAAGGAGAAGGAATGGAGCATAGGGATAGGGGAGATTTTGGGGATATTGAGGAAGTGGGAGAGGGGAGCGGGGGAGGTTCGGTGGAGGGGGTGGTGGGGGTGACTGAAGGTGGGGGAGAGAGGGGCTGAGGGGGACGGGGGTTGAAGGGATGGGAAGACGGGCAGGTGGAGAGAGGGGTTGGGACTGTCGGGAGTAAGAGGGGAGTGCGGTTGGAGAGGAGAACTGGAAGATGGGTGATGGGGTAGTGGAGAGAGGGAATGGGAGGGAGTGAAGGGGAGCGGGCGGGAGGGTGTATACAGGGATACTGGTGAGAGGGGGGATGTGGGTCGAGGGTAGGGGAGGTAGGGCAATGGGTGTACTGGGAGTCTGGGGGGAGGGAGAGATGGGGAGAGAGGGATAGGTGGGTAAGGGTGTGTGGAGACGGTAGAGGTGGTATAGGGAGTGGGTGGGAGGGGGAAAGGGGGAGTTAGAAAGGGCTGGTGGGGGGAGGGTGGAGAAGGGCTGTGTGAGGAGCCGGGGGAAAAGGGTGTAGAAGGTAGGAGGAGATGGAAGAGTGGAAGGGGTGTTGAGTGTAGAGAGGTTAGATGGGAGAAAGGGGTGTGGGGTGAGAGGGGGAGGGTGCGAGGGGCAGGAAAAGGGGTAGTGAGGAGAGTGTGGAGTGAAGGAGGAGAGGGGGATGGAGATGGGGGTGAGCCGGGTCCGGGGATTCGTGGGGTGGAAAGTAAGGATAGGGGTATGTGTGGCAGAGTGGCGGTAAGTGGGGGAGAGTGGCGGCGGGGACGGGGGAGTAGGGGAGTGAGAGGGGAGGAGCGAAGGATGTGTAGACGGTGGGGTAATATGAGGCAGGGTGTTGAAATGGGGGGTGGGTATAGTTGACGGGAGAAAGGTTAGAGAATGGTGTATAGAGGACAGGAGGATGTAGTGAGGAGAGGAGTGGGGTGGGCTGATGGGTCTGTGTGGGGAGAGGGGGAAAGGCAGAAAGGGGAAAGGGGAAAAGGGGAAAGAGGAAAGGAAAGGGCTGGAGAGGGGGAGTAGGGGGAAGTGGGAAGGGGTGAGAGGGCAAGGGTGGATAGGAAGGGGGAGAGGGGGAGGTGGGGAGAGTTGGGAGTGGGGAGAAGGGGAAAAGGTGGAAAGAAAATAGGCAGAAAGAGTGAAAGAGAAAGAGCAAGAGAGAGAAAGCGAGCGAGACAGAGAAAGCCAGAGAAAGCGAAAGAGAGAGAGTGAGTGAGAGACGGTGGGGGGTGTGGGGCCAGGACTTTGAGAGGGAGAATCCGTGGACGGCACTGAGACAGATGGTGTGACTGAGGAATAAAGGTAAAAACCGTGGCAGAAACAGAAGCTTCCTGACTGGAAGAGTGGCTGAGATATTCCAGATTTTCTCCCAACTTGTCCGATACAAAATCTAAGAAAACAGAACACCAATTAATTTTAAAAATCCGCAAACTGCTCCATTCAACAGAAAACCAAAAATACACCGGAAAAGGTTCTGCAGGAGGACCGAGGATGGGGAGCTGACCCCTCGAAGAGTTCGAAGAGGAACGGCCATACAATGAAAACCTGTTTATCCAGCGAGGGGCTTACTCCAAACACTCTCTGGTTGAAAGATTCGGGCAGGAGCTGCCTCGGTGAGAAACGAGGGTTCGGGCGGCACTTGGAGCAGCGGCAGGTGAACGCTGCACCGGAACCGGATCCGCAGACAATGGAAATGGAACACCGAAGCTCTCAGGTTATACTTGGCTCTCTGAAAACGTGTCCCCAGGTGAGTGGGAAGGATAGGGGTGCTGGGGGAGGGGGAGTGGTTATGGTGGGTCTGGGGAGGTGGAGCGGGAGTATTCTGAGGAGGGAGGCTCAGAATGAACGGTCGATGCACAACAAGCCCATTACGGCAGCAGAACCGTTTTAGAATAAGGAAATGAAAAGAAACGATACACACGGCAACATCCCAACAAAGGAAGGGTGATCACCAAATAGAAACAACGTGTGTGACAGGGACGCAGGTATCAGGTCCATCACATCCACCCCCCAGGCTGAGCGACGTCAGGTCTGATTGATGTTAACCAGCGGAAAAGTACTGAACTAAAACATCCAGCTCAGGACCGTGAACGTGAGACTGAGAACGGAGATTTGGGCTGTGGCGGGTAGGGCGACAACGAGAGGGATGGAGAGACTCTGAGGGACAACAGGTGAGAGCGGCAGTACCTGCAAGACAAGGGTTGAAACGGGAGAAGTGGAAGCTTTGAGAGATAAAACTCAGTTCAATCGGACAAGGTCCAGCGACGGAGAGGGGAGGGCGAGAATGTAAACGCGCAGAGAAGCCGAGAAAGAGAGAGAACAAAAGACGTGAGCGAGAGAATCGGCGGATTATTGAGATATCGAAAGATTGAGAGAGAAAGTCACAAAGAGACTTCGGATCAGAGAGAGGGATACTCACCATTTGTGCGACTGAGAGCGACCGAAATATGTCTGGCTGTATTGCAACAATAGCCGTTAACACCCTCATCAGAAAAAGAAACGCAGGCTTCTGTCTCCGTTGCAAGAGATTCAATTTCCCCCAACAGTTTCCGCTGCGGTTGGCGGGAGGTTGCCGATATCCCTGGTATTTTCCGACAAACCCAACAAACCACCCAAGGAACGATACATCAGAGCCATCACTCAGTACCCAAGAGAGCGAGAAGCCGAAAGCACAAACCTTAAAGAGCAGAGAATCAGAAGAAATGGGAACAAGATTGTGCCTGAGAACAGAGAACAAAAGGACGGAACCTGCGGGAATTCGCAAGGGAACAGCGATACAAGGCAAACCTGTGCATCCAGTGTGGGTCTCTCCCCAAACCCGAACTGACCTCCCACTGGTTGGAGAATCCGCTAGAGACCGGCACCGACCTGTATTCTGGTTCAAATCGCCCGCTGTCCCGGTGACAAGCGGGGGAGAAGGCGGCACTTGGAGCAGCGGCAGGTGAAGCTTCACCGGACCCTCACCCACACACAAAGGGTGAGCACGGAAGCTCGCAGGTTGTCTCTGGATGCGCTCGGTCTTCCTTGGCAACGGCACATCACCAGGTGAGTTGGAGGTGGAACGTCACTGGGTGGGATGGATGTGGACTCAGAATATGTTTGGGCTCAGAATAAACAGTTGGTGGCACAACAAGGAATCTTTATTCATGCCGACAGCAGGAAAATTGTCAACAGAGGAGGGAAACCGCACACCCGGCAGCAACTCGCACACAGGAATTGTTTTTGCAGGGAAACTCTGTGCAGAATCGTCAAACGTCAATTCCGGAGATAAAATGAGACGGTGCAATTAAATCGCGGTCAGTCAGAGGGAAAGTATGTGAACTGGATTAGATTAGTTTCTTGTCATATGTACCAGGGTGCATGAAACATTGTTGGCAGGAAGTTTGTAGTGTACACGGTATAATAACACACATGTAGCGGTTGCTACCGCGGAATAAAACAAGACTCTACTCAGAGGATTGCCAAACAGAACTGGTTTATTTTCCCGCCTTGCGCGGGCCCTTTAAGGGAGAAAACTCCCGCCCAAAAAAAACCGGCAATGACATAAGTCCTACGTCATCAGGACTATCCCGCGCGCGGGTTCTCCCCGTCGCTCGGAAAGACGAGGCCCGCCGCCATCTTGGGCCTCGTCGCTCCGACGCCGCGCGACCCGACTGCCGAGCCGGTTCGCCCGACTAGACGGTGAGTCGCCACACAAATCCCCCCATAACCGGCGAGACAGTCCCCAAGGTCCGTGGGCTGTGCCAGTTGCCGCTTAGGGGGGCGGCCTCTGCGTCGCAGCGTGGCAACCTCGACAGGCTGCTGCAGATCCAAATGGGCCGGTTTGAGGCGGTCCGCCGTGAAAACCTGTTCCCTGCCTCCAATGTCCAAAATAAAAGTGGATCCGTTATTCCGTATGACTCGGAACGGTCCCTCATATCGTCGTTGCAATGGCGCCCGAGGTGTGCCCCTGCGAACGAAAACAAACTTACAGTCCCGTTGTTCCTTGGGCTGGCAGGATGGGGCTTGACTGTGCCATGAGGTGGGAATCGGGGCCAAGGCGCAGAGCTTCTCGCTCAGTCTTTGTAGGACTGCTGGGGGTTGTTCCCCTTGGTCCGAAGGGCAGGTATGAAATCCCCGGGGACAACCAGTGGCGCCACGTATACAAGCTCAGCTGACGAAGTGCGGAGGTCTTCTTTGGGGGCAGTGCGTATGCCGAGCAGGACCCAAGGCAGCTCGTCAACCCAGTTAGGACCCATCAGGCTGGCCAACAAGGCCGATTTTAGATGGCGGTGAAAACTTTCCACCAACCCGTTTGATTGAGGATGGTAGGCCGTGGTGGTGTGCAGCTGCGTCCCTAGCAGGTTCGCTAATGCAGCCCAGAGAGTGGAAGTGAATTGGGTGCCTCTGTCTGAAGTGATGTGGGCCGGAACGCCAAAACGTGAGACCCAAGTTGTGAGCATCGCTCGGACGCAGGAATCAGTTGTGATGTCAGTCAGGGGGGTTGCCTCAGGCCACCTCGTGAACTGGTCCACGATGGTAAGGAGGTACCGGGCTCCTCTTGAAACCGGCAGAGGGCCCACGAGATCGACGTGTATGTGGTCGAACCTCATACGGGTAGGCTCGAACTGCTGCGGTGGGACCTTGGTCTGTCGCTGGATTTTTGACGTCTGGAAGTGCGGACAAGTCCTGGCCCACTCACTGACCTGTTTGCGCAGGCCATGCCAGACAAACTTGCTGCCGACCAGTCGGACAGTAGATCTGATGGACGGGTCGCCAACCCATGTACCGAGTCAAAAACGCGTCTCCGCCAGGCTGCAGGGACTATAGGGCGGGGCTGACCAGTCGCAACGTCGCAAAGTAGTGTCCGCTGACCTGGACCAACCAAGAAATCTCGGAGCTGCAGACCCGAGACTGCGGTTCTGTAGCTGGGCAGTTCGTCGTCGGCTTGCTGTGCGTCAGCCAGGGCCATGTACTCGACACCCAAGGATAGGTTGTGGATGGTTGGTCTGGAAAGTGCATCAGCAACAACATTATCCTTTCCGGAGACATGATGGATGTCAGTTGTGAACTCGGAAATGTAGGATAATTGTCTCTGCTGACGAGCTGACCAGGGATCGGAGACTTTGGAGAAGGCAAAGGACAGAGGCTTATGATCGGTGAAAGCGGTGAAAGGCCTGCCTTCTAGAAAGTATCGGAAATGCCGGACCGCCAGATACAGTGCTAGAAGTTCCCGATCAAAAGTGCTGTACTTCAGTTCGGGCGGTCTAAGGTGTTTGCTGAAAAATGCCAAGGGTTGCCAGCGGCCTTCGAGCAGCTGTTTCAGTACCCCACCCACCGCGGTGTTGGACGCGTCTGCCATGAGGGCAGTCGGGACGTCAGTCCTGGGGTGTACAAGCATCCGGGCATCTGCCAGGGCGTCTTTGTCCTTAACGAAAGCAGCCGCAGCCTCGTCAGTCCAGGTAATGTCCTTGCCATTACCAGCAACAAGCGAGAACAGAGGGCGTATGATACGGGCTGCTTCAGGAATGAAACGATGGTAAAAGTTGACCATCCCAAGGAATTCCTGTAGGCCTTTGACTGTGCCGGGGCGGGCAAAATGGTGGATAGCAACCACGTTGGCGGGTAGGGGTGTTGCCCCGTCGCTGGTGATTTTGTGGCCGAGGAAATCGATAGAGTCAAGTCCGAATTGGCACTTGGACAGGTTGATCGTGAGGCCGAAATCGCGGAGGCGGGAATACAGCTGGCGGAGGTGGGAAAGGTGTTCCTGGCGGTTACCGCTGGCGATCAGTATGTCGTCCAAGTAAATGAACACGAAGTCCAGGTCTCGGCCTACCGCGTCCATCAGCCGCTGGAAGGTCTGCGCGGCGATCTTAAGGCCGAACGGCATCCGAAGGAATTCGAACAGGCCGAATGGGGTGATAATCGCAGTTTTAGGGACGTCATCCGGATGGACTGGGATTTGGTGGTATCCCCTAACGAGGTCCACTTTGGAAAAGATGCGGGCCCCGTGTAAGTTCGCTGCGAAGTCCTGGATGTGAGGGATGGGATAGCGGTCCGGGGTGGTGGCGTCATTCAGCCTGCTGTAGTCGCCGCAGGGCCTCCACCCTCCGGTGGCTTTGGGGACCATGTGCAGGGGGGAGGCCCAGGGGCTGTCTGACCTGCGAACAATCCCCAGCTCCTCCATGTGACGGAACTCTTCCTTTGCCAGGCGGAGCTTGTCTGGAGGTAATCGTCGTGCTCGGGCATGAAGGGGTGGCCCTGTAGTAATGATGTGGTGTCGTACCCCGTGTGTGGGCCTAGAATTTGTAAACGAAGGTGCCAAAATCGATGGGAATTCGGCTAGGCGCTTGGCGAAATCGTCGCCAGAAAGGGAAATGGAGTCCAGGCGCGGGGCTGGTGGGCTGATTTCTCCCAGGGGATAGGTCCGGAGAGTGCTACAGTGAACTAACCGCTTCCTTCGCAGGTCGACTAACAGGTTGTGGGCCCGAAGGAAATCGGCTCCTACCAGTGGTCGGGCGACGGTGGCAAGGGTAAAGGTCCAGGTAAAACGGCTGCCGCCAAAGTGTAATTGAAGCGTACGGGTGCCGAAAGACCGTATCGTTGTACCGTTGGCAGCATTGAGTAGAGGACCTGGTGGCCTGTCACGAGTGTCGCGGCCTGTCGCGGGCAAAATACTGACCTCCCCTGCAGTATCAACGAGGAAACGCCGTCCATATTTCTTGTCCTGAACGAAGAGGAGGCTCTGTCGGCGGCCAGCCGCCGTAGCCATCAGCGGCGGCAGGCCCTGGCGTTTCCCTGAAACTTTCAGTGTGGGCGGCATCGACGGGCCTCCGCACCCCACCTCTGATGGTAGAAGCACAGCTGGTCACCCGTGTCGTCGTCTGCGTTCCTGGGGCGTGGCTGCTCGGTTGCTGGTGACGGGCGAGGCGGGCGTTGGGCTCGCGCCCTGGTGATTTGACTGACGGACGAACCGCTCTCGCGCTTGGCCCTCCACAGGACATCTGCCCGGGCAGCCACCTCACGGGGGTTGCTGCAGTCGGCGTCAGCTAACAACAAGTGGATGTCATCGGGGAGCTGTTCGAGGAAGGCCTGTTCGAACATTAGGCATGGCTTGTGTCTCTCGGCCAATGCCATCATCTCATTCATTAGGGCGGATGGGGATCTGTCCCCCAGGCCATCCAGATGAAGCAGGCGGGCGGCGCGCTCACGACGGGAGAGGCCGAAGGTCCGGATCAAAATGTCTTTGAAAGCCGGGTACTTATCTTCCTCCGGAGGCGACTGGATGAAGTCTCCAACCTTTGCGGCTGTCTTCTGGTCCAGAGAGCTAACCACATGGTAGAACTTCGTGGAGTCGGAGGTGATCTGCCGAAGGTGGAATTGTGCTTCGGCCTGGTCAAACCAGACGCTGGGCCGAAGTGTCCAAAAGGTGGGCGGCTTGAGGGCCACTGTGTTGGCTGCTGCGCTGTCGTCCATGGCGCGGGTCCAAAAGCCGTTTGGACCGTCGGGGTCACCAATGTAGCGGTTGCTACCGCGGAATAAAACAAGACTCTACTCGGAGGATTGCCAAACAAAACTGGTTTATTTTCCCGCCTTGCGCGGGCCCTTTAAGGGAGAAAACTCCCGCCCAAAAAAAAACGGCAATGACGTAAGTCTTACGTCATCAGGACTTCCCCGCGCGCGGGTTCTCCCCGTCGCTCGGAAAGACGAGGCCCGCCGCCATCTTGGGACTCGTCGCTCCTACGCCGCGCGACCCGACTGCCAAGCCGGTTCGCCCGACTAGACGGTGAGTCGCCACACACACAATAAAACAACGACGAGCGCAAACAACAGCAGATTCGGGCAAAGATTGCCGTTTGAAGTACTGTATCAAAACATATCAAAGTGACAACAAGGGAATAATCGAGTGAAGGGTACGTGACAGCACCACTGGGAAGGGGGTGTGAGAGAGGTGACTGTTCCAGAAGTCTGAAAGCAGTGGGGAAGAAGCGACTCTTGTGTGGACGTTTGGGCGTTCAAGCTCCTGCGTCTTCTCTTGGGAGGTAGAAGAAAGCAAAGGGTGAGAGGATTCCTTGCTGAAAACATCACGCAGGGTGAGAGGTACACAGGGACCAGACGGAGCACACAGCAGCAAGAATCACTGTGGAGACACAGAGAATGCAGCTGCTGGAATCTGGAAAAATAGAGCAAGATGATGAAGGAACTCAGCGGGTCGGGCAGCACCTGTGGAGGGAAATGGACTGTCCATATTTCGGGTCTAGACTCTTCAACTGGACTGAAAGATAAAGGGGAGATAGCCAGTACAAAGAGGTGCTGTGAAGGGCTGTATCAAGAGCTGGAAAACGAGAGGTGGATCCAGGTGAGGGGGTGATAGGCATGTGGGGGAGGTAAGAGCTGAAATAGCGGCAGAGGCTGGGAGGTGACAGGTGGAGGCATCAAAGGGCTGAAAATGGCGGAAAAGACCAGGAGGCGGGGCATGGAATCAAATAAGGGAGGTGGGGAGGGCAGATGGGAACAGTGGGGGGATGGAGAGGAGACCCAGTGGGTGGAGTGTGGGTGATAGGCAGACCGAGTGGGTGGAGGAGGGGAAAGGGTGATGGGGGCTGGGGTGGGTGTCGGAGGAACTGGGTAGATCAGGAGGAGACAGGAGACGGACAAGCGGGAGTAAGATTCCTTATGTTATCAATGGGATATAATTCAATAGAAACACTAAGCAGGCAGACCCACGCCGGGAATGAGGTTCACCTGGCCGGATGGAACAGCGGCATTGGTCGTCAATGCTTGTTGGTCGCGCTGACGTCACCCGCTGCTGGACCGGCTGCTGGACCGACTCCTGCTGCGATTCATCAGCCCGCCGGCAAATTGTTCCCAAAGAGTCAGAATGTGACTGGAATAAGGCGACGGGGGTGGGGGTGGGGGAGGGGGATGTGCAAGTCGGTAGACTGGCGCTTCGCCCTGACATCGGTGTTTCTGCGCTGAACAACCGCAGACGGCGTCTACCTCACGATGAAATATTCCTCTGCCGTCCACAACACCTCCCAAACCAGCGGCCTCTCACAGCGAGAGCTGGAATTGGAATTGGTTTATTATTGTCATATGTGTCGAGGTACAGTGAAAAAAACTTGCCTTGCATACCGTTCATACGGATCAATTGATTACACAATGTATTGTCATAGTACAAGGTAAAACAATAACAGAATACAGAGTAAAGTGTCACAGCTGCAGAGAAAGTGCAGTGCAGGCAAACAACAAGGTGCAAGGTCATAACGAGGGAGATTGTGAGGTCAATAGTCCATCTTACCGAAAGAGTGAATCGTTTAATAGTCTTAAAACAGCGGGATAGAAGTTGTCATGGAGGTGGTACCGTGCTTTCAGGCTTTTTTATTTTTTACCCGATGGGAGGGGGGAGAAGAGGGAATGTCCGGGGTGGGTGGGATCTTTCAGCATCTTTCTGCTTTGCCGAGACAAAGAGCACTGTAAACAGTGTCCATGGAGGGTAGACTGGTTTCTGTGATGAGCTGAGCTGTGTCCGCAACTCTGAAGCTTCTTGCGGGAATGGAAACAGCAGTTGACATGCCAAGCCGTGATGCATCGGGATAGGGTGATTTCTGTGGTGCATCGAAAAAAATTGTTAAGGGTTGACAAGGATATGCCAAATTTCGTTAGCCTTGCCAAAGTAGATGCGCCGTTGAGCTTTCATAGTCGTGGCGTCTGCGTCGTTTGACTGGGACAGATGTTCCTATTAGTGATGTTCACTCCTTGGAACGTGAAGCTCTCAACCCTCTCGACCTCAGCACCGTCGATGCAGACAGGTGTGTGTGCCCCGCCCCCCGAACGATAAGCACAGCGGGTGTAAGTGAACACCATCACCGCAGGTCTCCTCGAACTCACACAAACTCTAAACTTTGGAGTTTCCCATGAGGTGATTAAGGATACATAGCACGGAGTCACAGACCCATGAAATACAGAAACGGGCCTTTCGGCCCACCATGTGCATGCAGATGATAGGGTAAATATCTGAACTAGAAAAACAGAAAAGGCAGCAGATTCTGGCATCTGGAGCAACGGAAAAGACTAGCTCCTGGAGGAACAGCGGGTCAAGCATCATCGGGGTATGGGAGGGTCAACGTTTCGGACAGACACCCTGCATCAGGACTGAGGTAGCCGGTATAAAGCGGATGGGGATGGCAGGGTGAGACAGGTGCTGATCAGTGATAGGTGGATTGAGGGGGGGAGCGGTGGATTGGCAGATGGAGCCAGGTGGGAGAGGGAGGGATGGATACAGAACTAGCGGATGGGGGTGGTTGTTGGAGATACAAAGGGCTAGAGATGATGGAATCTGATTCGAAAGGAAAGTGGTGAGTGGAAGCAGAGAAGGGAGGGGGGTTGGGCAGAAGGCAACAGTGGGGATGGAACGTGTAGGGGACAGAGCGGGTGGAGCGTGTGGGTGAAGGTTAGATGGACCAGGAGCGGGAGGGGAGAGAAGCTGGGTCACTGGGGACTGAGTGTTGGGGCTGTGCGAGAGGATCCAAGTGGATAAAAAGGAGAGAGAACGTAATAGAGGGGGTGAGGGTTACCTGAAAATGGAAAAATCAGTTCATTTCATGTGAAGTGATGTTTCTCAAGTTTGAATTTGGCCTGAGCTTGGTAGTGGAGGAGGCCGAGAACAGGCAGGTCGGTGTGGGAATAGGGAGGGGAGCTGAAAATGCCTGCAACCGGGAGCGCTTGCGGACAAAGAACAAGTGCTCGGCAAAGCGGTCGCGCAGTCTGTGCTTGGTAAAGGAGGTCACGTCGGGACCACGGGATGCCAGAGGCCGGGTTGGAGGTGGTGCATGTGAATGTCTGGATCACCTGGAAGAGCTGTTCAGTCCCTGGTTAGTGGAGGAGTTGTCGGGGCAGGTGTTACACCTCCTAAGGTTACAGGAGAACATGCCTTAGGAGGGAAATGATTGGGTGGGGAGCAATGAGTGACCCCAAGTCACGGAGAGAGCAGTCTCTGCGGAAAGCAGAAAGGGGTGGGGAGAGGAACATGCGGCTGTTGGTGGGATCGCGTTTCAGCTGGCGGAAATGACAAATGATGATGTTGGGACTCTGATACAATAAAAGGTGAGGATCAAGGGAATCCCTCCATTGTTCTGTCCTGGTTGCTGGATTGAGATCACAAGTGTGGGAAATAGAGGAGATGCGGATGAAGGCTCCATCAACCATAGTGGAGCGAAAGACATGTTTCCTGAAAAAGGCAAACACGTCAGATGCCCCAGGGTGGAAGGTCTCAGCTCGCCAGAAGAGGCCGGCAGAAACGGAGGAACAGAATGGGGTGGCGTCCTCACAGGATACAGGGTGTGAGGGCGTGCAGTCCAAGTGGTTGTGGGAGTCAGTAGGTTTGTGGTAAAAGTCAGAGGACAGTTTGTCTCCTCAGACAGAAGCAGAAAGATGAAGAAAGGGCCGAGTGTTGTCGGAAATGGATCAATGGATTTGAGGGTGAGGTGGAAGTGAGTAGTGAATTTGATGAAATTGATCAGTTCGGACGAGCACAAAGCTTCGACACAGAAAACAGAAGCTGCAGTGGGCTATTCGGCCCGTCGAGAGTTCCCCGGCATTCAACCCTGTCATGGCTGATCAGCCAACGTCAGTTCCTTGTTCCCGATCTCTTCCCACAGTATTTGATGACTTTTGTGTCTGGAAGTCTATCTGACACCTGCTTGATTTACTCACCTGTTGGGGAGAAACTGAAAGAGTGAGAAGAGGGGCTTTTCTATACGTCGGCCACACACCATTGATCTGTATAGTTTAAATTATGAGCAAAACCATCTGATTTTATTTTCATTTTAAAATCGTTTATGTTGGTTCAAATCTTTGAGGTAGAGGGGTATAACGCAATATTTTACCAAATATAAGAATGCACGTCAGTCCCAGATAGAAACAAGAAATTGTGGAAATGCTCTTACCTGGTGAGAGAATTGAAATAAGTATTTATTTCCATTCGGTGCTCTTTAGTCATATCGTTGCATACTCAAATTGAATAACTAAGCATCCCCCAAAAAAAGAACAATTGACATTGCACCCGGTAGTTGGGAATGCCAGCAACCGTTGTCGTTATTTTTATTTAACATGCATGTTGATGTGAATGGGAAGTGGAGCGTCAGGGCTCCCGGGTTCGGGAAATGACAGGGAGTGGTCTCAATTGGCTCAGTGAGGAAGCGCCCTGCCAACAGGGGGCACTGAGGAGTTGGGCCCTGTGTAACAGGGAACCTGTCGCCAGAGGGCACTGACAGTCTGGGTCCTGTGCAACAGTGAGCTGCCCCCAGAGGGAAATGAGGGGCTGTGCCCTCTGAAACAGCGACCTGCCGTCTGTGTGTACTGATGGTCTGGGCCCCATGTGACAGTGACCTGCCGCCAGAGAGAACTGAGGGGTTTGGCCCTGTGTAACAGTAGAGAAACAAAGTACTTCAGATGGTGGAATCTCGATGAAAAACACGATGATGCTGGAGGAACTCAGCAGGCTATGCAGCTTCCGTGGAGAAAAGCAGGCGGTCAACGTTTCGGGGTGGGCCCTTCTTCAGGAGGGCTCTGATGAACTAGGCCCTGTGTAATAGCGACCTGCCACCAGAGGGTACTGAGGCGCTGTGCCCTTTGTATCAGCGACCTGCCGCCACTGGGCATTGAAGATTTGGGCCTTGTGTAACAGCGACCTGCCGCCAGAGGTCACTGAGAGGCTGGACCATATATAACAGCGACCTGCCGCCAGAGGGCACTGAGAAACTGGGCCCTGTGTTACAGCCGCAAAACACTTCATGGATGTATTGATTATTTTTTTACAATTTATATTTTAAATTTTGAATTTTATTTACAGCATGATAAGAGGCACTTCTGGCCCAGCGAGTCCGCGCCGCCCATTTTAAACCCAAATTAACCGACCCGTACGTCTTTGCAATGTGGGAGAAAACCGGAGAACCCGGAGGAAACGCACGCAGACACGGGAGAACTTACAAGCTCCTTACAGACAACGACGGGAATCGAACCCCGATCGCTGGCGCTGTAATAGTGTCGCGCTAACCGCTACGCTACAGTGCCGCCCGATTATATATCAAACATGCGTGACGCTGGTGTTCTGTCAAGGGATGTATTGGGTTCATGCTCCATGGCTTGCATGTTGATTTGGTCCCAAAATGAATGCAAAGAATGTCACGTGCTGGTAGTATTGTGTTTTATGTATAGGAATATTGATTTCTGTCACTGAAGTATATTTTTGAGAGTAAAGTCAACACGGAGCGGAGTGTTACAAAGCTGGTAGCAATACACACGGCAAAAGCTGCCGGATATCTAGCGTCCCTGGGTGGGCTCCAAACCCCAACAATCGCGCCACAGAGACGTGATGAACGAAATGGCAATAAATGCGCCATTCAGGCTTTTCACAATCTGCATCGATTATTTGGATCCAGAGGCCACGGACAATATAAAGCAGGAAAAAAACTGGGAACGTACTCGGCAGGATTCTATATGTTTTAGCAAAGTAACTTCTCGATCTTCTGAGCTCCAGTTCTGTTGGAGCCAGAGCCGCCCTCAGATTCCAACTCACAACTTCATAGACTGCTGCCCAGCGCAATACACAGTCAGTTCATTAGATAGCCGCCCAGCACTCTCGCACAGCGTCAGGCTGGAAGCGACGTTATCTGTCAATAGCGCAGCATTCGATCAAAAAATTATGTTCTGATCGATATTGGTGCACAGATGGTGTGTGTAGTCGGGATATCTTCCCCTTGACCGTGTGTTAAAACTCAGACAAAGAGTAGGTTAGGAGTCAGAGGTTCAAAGGGAATTTTTCGGAACACTGTTATTCAAGCAGAAGGAAGGTGGAATCTAGGACGCTGACAAACACTTAACATTTACCCAGAGGAAAAGGTCAATGGCCAAGGCAGAGAAGGTTATACAGGAGTGTTTTCAATGGGATTAGTGTGAATACAGAATCAATGGTCTGCATGACAGGATGGGCCGAACGGCCTGTTACTGAGCTGCATGAATCTATGACTCTCGATGTACTGCTCCAGCACAACCAGCATCGTTGAAACTCGCAAGATTTTTTAAAATAAATGTATCAGCCAGAGATTGATAAATATAGCTGAGATAAATATCGTTTGAGCAACAAATGTAGATAAATATGCACAACGAGTCAATGCCAATTTTTAGAACACGAGGCAAGAAATAGAATGAACCCCACACTCTCATACTGTACCAGAGACTGACAGGTACAGAATCAACCCCACACACTCACACTTACCGGAAGCTGGTACGTACAGCAAGAATTTTGTTCTGTCTCCATAGCTATTTATCTCTCTCCTTTTCTCTCTCACTCACTCTCTCTCTCACTCTCTCTCCCTCTTTCTTTCCTCAATTGTGTCTTATGCTTGTCTTTTTTAAAACCGACATCCAGCCTTCTTACGTCAAGCATTTCCCACGTTAGTGTTATCTTTATGTTATCATTTTGCCCGCCTGCTCCTGCATTTGCAGATTGAGCCATTCCTTCTTATTTCTCTCTTCTTCTCTGGCAGGCTGAGGTGCTCACACATTTCTCCTACTTCTGCAACATGGCCCTTTGTTTCAATCCCTCCTGTTCTATCGACGTTTTTCTCGGTGTCATCTCCCAACTATGGGTGTTTTTCGAAGGTTCGGCGGGGATGGAGGGCGTGTGTGTGTCAGTGTGTGTGTGTGTGTGTGTGTGTGTGTGTGTGGTGTGACTGTCTGTGTGTCTGTATGTGTATCTGTGTGTGGTGTGTGTGTGTGTCTGTGTGTGTGGTGTTGTGTGTCTGTATGCGTGTGTCTGTGTGTGGTGTGTGTGTCTGTGTGTGTCTGTGTGTGTGGTGTGTATGTGTGTGTGTGTGTGTGTGTGTGTGTGTGTGTGTGTGTGTGTGTTTATGTCTGTGTGTGTCTGTGTTATTGGGGTGTTAAGGCACTGAGAGCAAACAAAAGTCAATGGCGACAGTGTTAATGTTGTTCCAGACCTGGGTCTTTGTGGTGTTCCAGACACAGGTAGAGGGGTGTTCAACCGGTAACGTTTACGGATGGGCCAGCAGGAGTGACAGTTTCCAACACAACTGTGTGAAAACTGTAAATGGATCCGCTTACTGCCCTCAGTTTCTACCTCTCAGTTCCAGTCGGTGTCTTTCTGACTCTCCGCTTGTGTCAGGATCGGTGTCGCAGTGTCTCCATCCTGTTGACCAAGTGTGTGTGTGTGTGTCTCTGTCTCTGTCTGTGTGCGGTGACAATGGGTTTCCAGTTTTGTGGTGTGATGGTGACACGCCCCACTGCAGGTGGTGTTACTGAGGGTGGGTGCAGCGCTGTGTGTGGAAACACGCGCGTTGCTTTGTGCAGGATTCTGGTCATTGGACTGCAGGAAAGAACACAGAAACACAGACCGTGAATCTCACAAATGCACAGCGGCTGTGCAGGAGTAGAGACTACTTGTTTCTCTGGAGCTAATACGTCGCTGCAGACAGTTTGTTCGTATGGCAGCCGAGACAGTGGATAAGCCCATACTCCCGAGGTCGATGAATCAATTCGAATATCTCTGCTCTGTGTGCGGTCATTGCCGATTGTCCAACACTCTCCTTTAGCACCTCTACTTGAATTCAAACTTCGTACATCTGGCAATCAGGTCAACCCGAAGCACGCCCGGAAAAATCACCTTCATTCCCAAACCAGCAAAGGTTCCGTTCCGAACGCTGCAAACTCACCCCAGCATTGTGCCCGCGTTCTGGTAATCATTCCCGCTGCGCCTTCTCTGCACCATCGGACCAACACTCCACCATAGATATAGCGGGGTAATGGTCGGAGCAAGCAGACAAGCAGCAGAAAAAGACATCTGTATACAGAAGGAGATCTGTACAAGTCAGAGAATGTCCTTCAACAACAGACTACCACTTCGTGCTTTATACAGTGGTCTTTTTTTGGGAAAAGACATGGAAAACAACTTTAAGTATACTTCATGGAAAGTCTCGATCCAGCAGGGGATATCTCAACAACAGGTTAAACTTATACAAGGAAAAAAAAACTACAGATAACTGGGTATAGCAAAGAAGGGCTTTAATGGCGATTGGAACCCGCGGTGTGCTAGACAGGGAGAGCGGCGTTTTGGATCAGTTACCATTTACTGAGTGTGCAGGTTGGGTAAGCAGGAGGAGGGAGCTGAAGGACTGAAGTAAGGAGGTGAACAGTTCCAACTGGGAAAATGCAGACGAGCGAGTTCAGATTGTACCGCTGGATTCATTGAGCACAGGGGAGAAATCGTCCACACGTACAGGCGAATTAGTTGTCAATTCAGAAGTTGAGAGCTGGAAATGAAGCCACTCACTGACAACGACCAGTCATGCGTGATGAAGGCGACCGGTCTTCCTTCTATCAGAGACATGGCTGAGCTCGTGCCAAGCATTTTGATGTATTTGTGTTGAATTGTCACAATACTTACACCAGAAACGATGGTGTTGATGTAATATGTTTGTTCAAGTGAGTGCAACTAAGAGCAATGGTCAGGGGCATAACAGTGTCATTGGAGACTGATCCTTTGTATAAATCAGTGCTTATTGGATTCATCAGCTCAGAGTGACTGCCGGAGCTGTGGATTCTGGAGCAACAGAGTCACAGCGTCTCAGTGAAATGGAATATCCAGTAACCTGGCGGATGGAAGAAATTTACTATCCTGTTCTTTCAGCCGGTAAGCCGTTCACTCAGCTGCGGTTGGTGGAAATTGGCGTTTAATTCAATTATTTGGGATTATTTCTCTCGCTGCTCGCTTCCACAGCCACCTGCCTAGTCGCAGCATTCCCGCTGTGTCTTCATGTTTGGTCTTGTCGCAGCTGCACTGCATTTGCGATTATTCTGTTTCTACAGCCGGGTTCTTGATGCAGCAAGATTGCCTGTAAACGCACTGGGAGCAGGTAGCTGGTTTAGGGACAGGAATCAGATCACCGGTGGGTAGTAACGCTTCAGCTGTTGTGAGGAGTTCCATGCTGTAGAATGAAGTGGTTGTGGATTTCTTTAAAATGCATGTGTTCTGTGACCAAATATGTCACAGTTTATAGAAGTACTTCAGGGGTCGGAAAAATAGAGGACCATGTGTTTCATGGTGACCACTGTTTTGAAATTTAACTCTATTATATCTGCATCTGACACCGGTGTAGAAAGTCTGACTGCTGCCCCGAACCTGCTGCTGGTCGTTGAAATCTTCTCCCCTGTCTCCCGGTAATGGATTCAGTGGAAGACGCATCTGGCTGTGAGGTTGTGTCAGAATGCACTGTTCCTGTTGGAATCGGCCATTCTTATGTTGTAAAACCAGGACGGCGACAGATGATGGAATGTGAAACAAAACAGGAAATTCCGGAAGCCCTCAGCCCGGCAGGAATCATGAATGGAAAGACAAACCAGATACCGGTTCGGCCCAGGTCCTTTCTCAGAAAAGATCTGACGAAGGCTCACTGACCCGGAATGTTAACTGGTTTCTCTTTCTACAGATGATGTTTCCCAGTCTATGCGCTCACAGAATACCCTGGTTTTGTCCTTCAGTTGGTCCGGCACCGGCAGGGAGCGCCGGTGAAGTTGATGTTGGCTAATGGAACGACGCCGCATTCTATCAGCACGATCCACCGATTCCATTCACCAGGATACGTCGACGGCGCCGGTAAAGTTGATGCATCCTTTGTTGCCTCTGAGGAGACAGTTATCAAGTTGGTGCTTCACAAGTTTCTGGTCGTCAGTAAGGAATCCTTATCCATATCAACGACCTATGCTATTTCACGCCGCAAACCCCTTCTGCCCACACCTGATGCGCCTTCTCTCGGCCTTTCGCATGATACAGGAACCAGTTTCCACCGCTCGATGCAGCAACAAAACGTAATTGTCACCGGATCCGATCAAACTGCGGATTTGACTCCGGGCCTGGTCAGTAATTCCTCGACTTCCTTTTCTCTCCCTTCCAATGAACTCAGTGGCGATTGTGATAATGTCTAGAGAAAACGGCGGTCTCTCCAAATGTATCTCACGCTACCTGGTGCGAATGACAGCGGCTGATCTCCTGGTTATTATCTCGGACCCCCTGCTGAGGTGGACTATTGTGATTTATTTACCACTATAACTCCTTCGCATCACTCCCGTGTGCAGTCTCAATATGTGGTTGATATTTGCAAGCACCCTGGTCTCTGTCTGGCTGACAGTCGCTTTCACCTTTGATCGATTTGTTTTCATTTGGTGTGAGAAGCTGAAAACAAAATATTGCACCGAGAGAACGACCGCTGTGGTTATCGGGACAGTGAGTGTGCTGGGCTGTTTGGAGAGTGTCTCATGGTACTTCATATATGAGCCTGTAGCAATAATTGATAACCCTGGGATTGTGTCACTAAACCGAGCTTCTATACATTCCCAGCATGGGGGCATCTGACATGTTTCATTTCATTTTAACCCCTTGTGTTCTGTTCGTTCTGGTTTTGCTGCTCACGGTTCTGACGGTCAGATGGATTTTAGCGGCAAGTAGAGTCCGTAGGGGGCTCTGGGGCCGCAGCAATGGAGAGAATGACAGGGAACCGAAGATGGGGAACCGAAGGAAATCCATCGTTTTTTACTCTTCAGTATAACCGGCAGTTTCATGTTGTTGTGGGTAACACAGGTGGTGTTTCGAATCTATCAGCTAATTTCAAAGATTTTACGATTACTCTTTCAGTGATGCTCGCAATATCATAGAAAACACAGCTGGATTGTTGCAGCTTCAAATTACCTGCACCAACACGTGTATTTACGCCGTGACTCAGAACAAATTACGAGCGGTGCTGAAGAACTCGGTTAAATACCCGCTGAATCGGATTGTGCGAATCATTAAATGATAGAAATAAACGGTGCAAGTAAACCTACCTACCTGCTCCCTGCATCTCCCACTTAAAGTTGAAATCCTGTTATGACCAAAGCTCTGAGACATAAGGTGACAGCTGATCCCGAACCACACCCGGTCTCACCATCCCAGACATTCCCCCTTTGGCCCACAAGTCCCTTCCCCACTCGCCCGGCAACTTGATACCAGCTTGTTATCTCTGCCCCCCTGTTCTGACAAAGAGTCTGCGACCTCAGGCTTTCACGCTGGTTCTCCTGCTACAGTTCCTGCCGCATCTGTTGAGTGCTTCATGTATGTTCTATCGTTTTTCATCGTTCTCTCTCTCCACTGTATTGCTCGCGTCATGAACGCTCCTTTTCTTTGCCCTGAATTTTGTATTTCTCGCTATATCCCTCTTCCGCTATCTCACTCTTCCTGTCTCTCTCCCTCCTCCTCACATTTCTCTCTCTCTCTCTCCATCACTTCCCTCTGTCTTCCGTTTCTCCCTCTCCGTACATATCTTGCTTTTTCCCTGTTTCTCTGCTTCTATCCCGATCCTGACAACCTCTTTCTCCTTTCTCTTTAGTCAAAGACATCGAACATGTGTCAGCGGTAATTGCAATTGTCAATTGCAATCCTTGAATTAACGTTCATTGGCAGAATTCAGCTGTAGTATAAATGTGAATAAACGCCATTAAATCACCCTGCAGCTTCTGAGAAAAAAAAAAACAACCCCACAAATCCAATTGTTCACAGAGATGGAATATTCCAGTGCTGGCAATATACTCAATCGCTCTGCTTCGTCACTACAGGCTGAGCTCCTGCGTGATCGGGTCATGATCATAGAGCCACCGAGCACAAGTACAGGTCCTTCGGCACACGAGGTCCACACATCAATCACCCATTTGCACTGATGCTGTTGTATGCTGATAACATTACCATCAGCTCCTTCCCGTATTCGACCACTCATGGCCACACAAGGGGGATTTCACACATCAATTTACCTACCATGTGCGCTCTTCATCCTTGGAAATGCACTCGGGTGAGCTGCTCTTCGTTACTGCTGAAAGCCAACTGATTATCTGTTGCCAACTAGGACAGGATGAGCCGAATGACCTCCTTGATAAGCTGAGAAACCAAAAAAATAAACATAAAATGCTGTAAATACTGACTACCTGCGAGAACAGGTCTTCAAACACCCCTCGGAGGAACTGTAAATGGGAAGGATTACGATAGGGTGATGCAGGGAGGGATTTTGATCTGAAACCTTAACTCCGTTTCACTTCCCACAGATGGGAACTGATCTGCTTAGCATTTGCTTCATTTTCACTTTGTATTCTATTTGCACACATGAGGTTCCTTTTTTTAATCTTTTTTTCACCTATTTTCAGATATCAAACTGTATCTTTGTCTCTGTACCTGACCATGTGGGGCCAGACTGGGGTCACCTCTCATTCACTGTACTCCAGAGAGTGTCGGCCCACGCTGCTGAACCTCTCCTCACTGGACAGACCCGGTGCAACTTTGCGACACTTCATCGATCACAAGCGTATCCATCCCCACGGAGGGGCCCGGACCTGCTACACAAGAAGGCGTGAATCTGGAACTCCCTGCCTCAAAGGCCGGTGGAAGCTGAGTATATGGATATGTTCTGGCAGAGATGGAGAAATAAATCAGTGAACGGTCACCGGTCGGAGGGAATGCGGAGTTTAGTGTCCAACCAGAGTCGCCATGAACTTTTGAATGGTAAAGAGGTGTCGAATAGCCGTGTGGGTTGACTTTCTCTTTACTGATTTATATGTTCTTATATTCCAGGTTCTGTCCTGCGGGGTCCTCTGTATTCCTTCATTCTTTCAATAAAGGCCGACATGCGATTTGTCTCTTCATTGATCGCCAACCCTGCATCTCAAATCTCACTGGTTTGTGCACAAGGACATCCGGGTTCCTCAGAACACCAACACCTTTCGACGGTTCGCCATTAAATAAAACACTGTTTCTGCGGAGCACCTCGAAATTTTCTTCTCAATCGCGTTGTCTCCGCTCAGTTAATTACCCACTTAGTTCCTTTTCATGAAGAAGCCAGATGGACCGAAAAGGCATCAAAAGGCCTGGGGAGGGAGCGGGAACAGGGGATTAAATTTGCATGACCAGCCATTATTGTATTGATTGGTGGACCCGACTCGAAGCGCCAAAGGGCCTGCTTCACTATTTATCGCCTTTGACTGTCGATGATTTGTCCTCAGCGGTAGAAAGGCAGGTCGGATTGTAAGACAAAATTTGCTCACTGGCGTCGGATGATGCAACTCAGTGGGACAGCGCGTGCTTTGCACGCATGTGGTCCGGGTTCAATCCCCGGCATTTCCAAACTGGTGCCCAGGAATATTAAACACGCAGCGAAAGTTCCTCTAAAAGTCAGTAGGGAACGTCGGACGGATTCCGATTATGAATTGCAAAACCGTTGTTGTCCTGAGTACCTGAGAGCTAGGAAAGTGACAGCTGAAAGGTACAAATCACTTCCAATATTTCCTTCGCCACAGATGAACGCAGGTTTAATGCCCTGTGGAGTAGGAATAGAGGAGATGACGGGTATTTTTTTTACTCAGAGTGAGTGCACGGAATGGGCTGCTGCAAACAGTGGTGGAGGCGGATACGATAATGTCTTTTAAGAGACTTTCGGATAGGTGCATGGAGCTTAGAAAAATAGAGGGCTATGGGTATGCCTAGTAATTTCTTAGGTAGGGACATGTTCGGCACAACTTTGTGGGCTGAAGGGCCTGAATCGTGCTGTAGGTTTTCTATGTTTCTATGTTTCCAACACATCAACAAGCCAAATTCCTCAACAAACCCAATAAATCGTCCCCATCCAATATACAAGACGACAAAACCTGGGGTCCCCATCCGAAAGTAAGATATGGAATAAAGAATAAGGCAGAGATCCCAATAAAGGCGAGTGGAGCGGGACCGGGATAATGAAGGCGTGGGCCAGAACGGACTGGCAGGGTCCAGTGAGACTGTATCTCCAGTAACGAGATCATCGAACACAAAAGGGATTATTTCCCACTGCACCCTAACAAACAAACACACAAACCTGGATGAACATGTGGATGGGTGTGTTGGTAAATTCTCGGATGATAGAAAGATTGGTGGTGTTGTGGATTGTGTTGAAGATTGACAAAGGATACAATTGGATATAGGTCAGTTGCAGATATGGGCGTAGAATTGGCCGATGGAGTTTAATCCGGCGAAATGATCGGTGGGCACTTCGGGAGATCAAATATAAATTGACCGTACCCTGTCATTGACAAGACCCTTTACGGTGTTGATGGACAGAGGGATCTTGTGGTATAACTCCACAGGACTCTGAAAGTGGTTTCACTGGTTGACACGTCGGTGAAGAAGATGTATGGCATGTTTACTTCTATTATTCAAGGCACTGAGTTCAAGAGTCGGGAAGTTATGTCTCTGCTGTATGAAACTCTGGTTAGGCCGCACCTGGAGTGTTGCATTCAATTCTGGTCGCCCCGTTACCGGAAGGATGCGGAGTGTGTGAAGAGGGTGCCGAAGATCCAGGATGCTGATCGGATTAGACAACATGTGCTGTTGGGAGAAGTTGGACAAACTTTGTTTTTTCATCTGCAGCATCAAAGTTTGAGGTGAGAACTGACATCAGTTTATAAGATTACGAGAGGCACAAATACCGTAGATAACTGGTTTCTCTTTCGCGGGGGCGAAGCGTCGAATACCAGAGCACAAGCCTTCAAGTTGAGAGGCAGTGAGTTCAAAGAAGATTCTTGCGACAATTTTTTTTAACCTATGGATTGTTGTCTGCTTGGAATGTCAGGTGTGGCCGTGGAGGGAAATACGAGTGGAGCACATGGATGTTCAGGTAATGGAGGGTTGTGGACATTGTGTCGGCAGAAATGATGAATTTAGTTAAGGAATGATAAACTTGTTTAATTTGTCCTGCACAACATCGTGGCCCGAAGGGCCTGTACCGTCCCCAGAACCACTGCCGCCGTTCTCTCGGTGCATTATTTCGCTTTCAGCTTCTGACAAGGAATGGCCACAAACCGATCAAAAGTAAAAGCGACGGTGAACGAGACAGAACAGTCGGTGGCTGCGTACAGTGGGACGGTGTGGATATTACACACGGGGATTTACTCCAGGAAACCAAACGTTTCCCAATGAAGAATCGGAATCTGTCTCATCACCAGCTTGAGGAGAACGGCCAGTAGATCTGCCATTGCCATGGTCATCAGGTAGAGAGTGAAGCCTTTGGAGAGACCGCACATTCCCCACGACAGGATGTTCAATGTAAGGAGGGAAATAAACACAAACATGACAGCGAGCTTGGACCAACGTTAGCAGATTCAAAGAGGGGGAATTCAAATGTACAAACCTGTTCTTGGATTCAGATTTGGAGGGGGTTGCACCCAACAGCAGGGTTACCTGCTGGAGACGGGGATCATCGATCAGTGAAATCAACCATGAACTGGAAATAACGGCATCACCTCGACCAACACAAAGGTGAGAAGCGGTGGTTCCGTGGTCCAGTGAAGATGCCTGACGAATGAACAATTCATTACATGCTCCAGTTCATAAAGATCAAAGTCTTCAGTATCTGAGCTTACTTTGAGGGAGAAGTGATATATTGACCTGAAAAGGCCGCAACCTTCAGCTCGTTGAGAACATGATGCAGCCACACTGGAGATTGTGGTGAAATTTGCCCATATCTACGGTTTAGCAGACTGATTCAGCCGCACGTAGAGCACGACAGTAGGATGGGGGCAGTGGGAATCGACCAGAGGTTTCAGATGAAATTAGACCATGATCAATGCAACAATATCAGTTCATTGATGCAGCAGAGAGTTCCGACAGCTCGGATCACCAGGCAGGGCAGCAGTGAGGAGAGGGTGAATTTCAGGAACGGAAATGCAGATAGCAATGGTTTATCGGATAAATAAATGTAGTTGGGGACGTGTCAGCAATATAAGAAGATATCATCGAGTTACGAAGGATGAATAACAAGGAAATAAACGCCATTCATGGCGTTGATCCCTGCACACGTACCAGGTCTGTGTCTTTCTTTTTCAATCTTTTTATCAGTTTTCAAATTAATACAGATTGATATATAGCATCAATACTTATACGTAATACAAAGAGATAAGGATAACAATCATAGCATGAATAATCATAAAGAAAAATAAAACATAAAAAACTGTAGATCCAACAATCTCTCAGTAAATGAACATAATATAAAAGAAAGGAAAGAAAAAAATTATTATATAAAAAAGAAAAAAAAACAAATCAATAAAAAAATTAGAAGCAATATAAACTAAACTAAACAGAAAAATTGCAAAAAAAAACAAACAAAAAAAGAAAAAAAATGGGCTAAAATTTCTCATTAGAAACAGAAAAATATTATGTCGTCAGCTCCGTTCCTCCAAGTTAGAAAGTTATTGAAACGGGATCTACATCATGTGAAAATATTGAATAAATGAAGTCCAAATATCTTCAAATTTAAGCGAAGGTTCAACAGTACCACTCCTAATTTTTTTCCAAGTTTAAACATGATATATTTTGAGAGAAGCATTGAAAATTAGTAGGGGGTATTGGATCCTTCCATTTAAGCAAAATGGATCGTTTGGTCATTGATATAACAAAAGCAATCATACGATTAGCGGAAGCAGATAAATGGCCAGTTTCCATCCTTGGTAATCCAAAAGTTGCAGTGATAGGGTGAAGTTGTAAATCAATCTTCAATACGGTTGAATTAAAGTTAAAAATGTCTTTCCAATGTCTTTCTAAAAGAGGACAAGAACAAAATACATGTGACAAAGAAGCCATATTTGATTTGCATCTATCACATATAAGATTTATATGGTTATAAAAACGAGCTAGCTTATCTTTGGACATCTGAGTCTAGTGAAGGACCTTAAACTGTATCAACGAGTGTCTGACACACATTGAAGATGTATTAACTAAATGAAGAATTTTCTTCCAAGTCTCTGCAAGTACAGATGTCTGAAGTTCGCTTTCCCATTCATTCTTAATTTTGTCCAATGATTCTGGACGTATTTTCATAATTAAGTCATAGATTATTACTATCAAGCCCTTCTGATAAGGATTAAAACCTCCATTTTTTCCCGTAGTTTCAACTTTGTAAGATGTCGGAAAAGCGGGTATGGTAGCTTTCTAAAAAATTCTAATCTGCAAATATCGAAAAAAGTGTGATCTAGGCAAATTGTATTTGTTAGTCAATTGTTCAAAAGGTGAAAAACAGTTATCAATAAATAGATCACAAAAACATGCTATTCTCTTCCTTTTCCATATGGAAAAAGCTGAGTCAACTCTGGATGGATGAAAGAAAAAAATAGATTGAATGGGACTTGACAAGTTAAATTTATTCAATCCAAAAAATTTGCGAAATTGAAACCGTATTCGTATTGTATGTTCAACAATTGGGATAGTCATATGTTTACTTAATTTGGTAAGTGCAAAAGGGAGTGAAGCTCCGAAAAAAGAAACCAATGAAAATTCAAGTACTCATTGGTGTTCAAAGTATGCTCATTTGGGGCATTGAATTACATCTAAATCTTGTATCCAAAAAATTAAATATCTGACATTAATTGCCCAATGATATAATCTAAAGTTAGGCAAGGCCATACCACCATCCATTTTTAGTTTTTTAAAATATTTCTTACTTAACCTTGGGTTTTTATTCTGCCAAATATATGAAAGAATTTTAGAATCAATAATGTCAAGAAAATATTTCGGGTCAAAAGTTGGAATCGCTTGAAACAAATATAAAAAAATTGGTAAAATATTCATCTTAATCGCATTAATTCGGCCTACCAATGATAAAGACAGTGGAGACCACTTAGTAAACAATTGTTTAACATGGCCAATTAAAGGCAATATATTAGCTTTAAGTAAGTCATTATGTTTCTTGGTAATTTAACACCTAAATACATGAAACAGTCAGTTAACAATCTAAAAGGTCATTGGCTCTAAATGGGGGTTTGTATATTAAATGGATGAAGTTCGCTCTTATTAAGATTTAACCTTTTGCCAGAAAAAAAAACACTAAACTGATCTAGTAGTTATAGTACAGCGGGGACAGATTCATACGGATTATAAATATAAAGTAAAAGGTCATCTGCGAAAAGACATAGCTTATGAATCTTCTGTCTGCGAGTAATGCCACATACATTTGAAGAATCCCGGAATGCAAAAGCCAAGGGTTCTAAAGGAATATCAAATAATAACGTGCTTAACGGGAAACCTTGTCTCGTACCTCGAAAAAGCATAAACAAAGGAGATATTTGATTATTAGTAAGTATTGAAGCCATAGATGTATAATAAATCATTTTCATCGCAGACATAAATTTAAGGCTAAAATTTAATTTTTGAAGTGTATTGAATAGATATTCCCAGTCGAATCTGTCAAACGCCTTTTCAGCATCTAGCGAAACAACACATTCTGTGATTTGGGATGAAGGGGTATATGTAATATACATTAATGTTCTAATATTAAAATGTAAATAAAGATTCTGAATAAATCCTGTCTGGTCTTCCGAGATAACTTGTGGGAGAACCTTTTCCAGTCTAAAGGACAATATATTTCCAAAATATTTTTGAATCTACATTTAATAAAGAAATAGGTCTATACGATGCACAATCAGTGGGATCTTTATCCTTCTTAAGAATTAAAGAAATAGTTGTTTCATAGAAAGTTGGTGGTAGTTTACCCACTGATAGGGCGTCTTTAGAAATTTTGGCTAACCGGGGAACAAGAATATCAGAAAAGGATATAAAAAAAATCACCTGTATATCCGTCAGGGCCGGGTGCTTAACCCGAGTTCATTGAAAATATTACTTACTTTATTTGTTCCTCCGACATGGGAGCATATAATGTAGAACATTCATTTAAAGATAGTTGGGGAATCTTCAGATTTCTTAAAAATCCATACACTAATGTAGAATCCTCAGGGGATTCTGAATGGTATAAAGAAGAATAAAATTCTTGAAAGGATTTGTTGATTTGAACATGATCTATCGTGTAAGTACCATCTGGTTTACGAATTCTATTAATCTGACGTTCAGATAAAGTAGCTTTCAACTGGTTGGCCAATAATTTACCGGATTTGTCACCATTTATATAAAATTGACTTTTGTTTTTAAGTAGTAGATTTTAAATTGAAGATGTTAATAATAAACTATGTTGTAATTGGAGTTCTGTTCTCTTTTTAAAAAGCTCCAGATTCGGAGTATCAGAATATTTTTTTTATCCATTTCTTTTAACCTTGTCAGCCAATATACGTATTTCATTATTAGTTCCTTTTTTGAAACCACCGGAATATGAAATAATTTGACCACGGAAATGCGTTAAAAGTATCCCATATTATCCTACTGGAAATCTCTTCAGTAAAATTAGTTAAAAAGAAAAATGAAATCTGTTATTTAATAAATTGGACGAAATCTGAGTCTTGAAATAGAGAAGGATTAAATCGCCATTGTCTGACATCAAAGGATACATCTGGTAATTTAATTGATAAGGTCAATGTTGCATGATCAGAAATGGCAATTGCATCGTAGTTACAGTCCATAGGAAGTGGAGCTAATCTAGCATCAATAAAAAATAATCAATCCTCGAGTAATTATGGTAGACATGAGAAAAGAATGAACATTCTTTATCATATGGGTGCAGAAATCTCCAAACATCTAAAATCCGGATTCAGCTAAAGAGGAATTAATACAGACAGCGGATTTGTTTGGAAGTGCAGGATTTGACACTGATCTATCTATTGAAGGGTTTATACAGAAGTTGAAATCTCCACCCATGCTCACAGTGTATTCATTTAAATTACGAAAACAATGCAAACAGGTGTTTAAAAAAATAGAAGGTGATTGACGTTGGGTGCATAAACATTAACCATAACAATTTTTTTATATTATGAAGCAGACCAGTAATTAATTAAAATCTACCATTTGTGTCTGATATTGTCTCATGATGGACCAACGAAATTGAGGAGTCTATAAAAATAGAAACATCTTTCACCTTTGCTTGTGAATTTGAACGGAACTGTTGACCTCTCTAAAATCTAAAAAAAAGTTGATTATCTTTCTTCCTAATGTGAGTCTCCTGAACGAAAATAATCTGTGCATCTAATCTATGAAAAACTTTAAAAATCTTCTTGCGTTTAAACGGATTATATAAGCCGTTAACATTCCATGAAATAAAATTAATTGTCTTATCCATTTTAACAGATTAAAAAGCATATGGTATGTAAAGGGTTAATCTTGGTATCTCCGAGTCTTTCCAACTGGAAGAAGTTAAAAAAAACAAAGAGGAAACGGATGTGACGACAATTTAAAAAAATTTGTAGTTTAGCCTAGAAGAAAATAAACATAAAAAAGACCCCCCCCCCCCAATAAGACCGAAAATTGACCGATTGGCAGCCATAAAGCTACCCTCTAATTTGACTAACCCCAGTGATATTGGTGGCAGTAGTTCAAATTGAAAAAATATATATTTGAACCACCCATGTTTTGTCTAAAAATGAACAACATAATACAAACAGAGATATCGAACTAATAACATAGTTGTGAGATTGAAACAGAGCCAAAAGGCGTTAACAGCCGACAATTAAAAAATACGGTTTAATAAATATTTCAAAAGGAAAGCAAACGATCAGTCATTTTGTTAAATTCTTAATTGTTATCAAAACAAAACATTAAAAATATTAAAAAAGAAAAAAAGAAGGTTTAAATCTAAAAAATAATTGGATAATAAAAACAAGTAGGTCGTAAATCAAAGGAAAAACACGGTGTCTCTTCCGCATTTCTTAGCTTCTAAAATTAAAGGCTAATTCAAAAGAAAATTCTCAGCTTCTTTAATAGATTTAAACCATTTGCGAGATTTAGCAGGTAATGAAATTTTCAAACTTGCTGTGACTAATCATGCAGGATGATAGTTGCTTTGATAGTGACGAGCCATAATTGGTTTGTAGGTCAGCCTATCCTTCATAACTTCTGGGGTGTAATTTACCACTATTCGAAACTTCCATTGTTTAAATTGAATAATTCCACGTCTACGAGTGGTATTAATCAGGAGTTCCTTGACGCTGACATAATGGAATCTCAGTATTACTGGCCGAGGTTTTTGATCCAAAGCAGGTTTAGATCTTAATGCTCCAGAATGGCCTGAACAGGGAACATATCTTGACCAAAAACACCGACCAAAAGATTAGAAATGAATTCCGTAGGGTTTCATTCTCGGTGTTTTCTGTTAAATTGATGATCCTTACTTGTTTCTCCTTCTGCTGCGTCCATCCAGGTCGATGATCCTCTGTTGTTGCTTTTCCAGGTTTTGCTTGATCGTACATAAGGCTTTTTCAAGTGAGTGGATTTTGGCATCTCTCTTTTTACCAGCTTGGTCGAGTTCAGCAATTAATTACGTTTGTTTTGCATTCTCCTGGATATGATTATTTTGTTGGTCTTCAAAGTCTTTTAAAATTGACTTCAATTCGGCAAAGCTCCGATCGAACTTTCTCCAGATTAGAAATAGCTTCCAAAATAGGTTGGTCTTCAATACCTTTACCATTAACAGAGGCTTTAGATCTGGTGCTCATTTTAACATTTAAAAATCAAGATTAAACTTGTGCCAATATTGTAAAAGACTTATTAAAGGCTGGTAAATAATAGATTGAAAAGTGCCTGGACCAAAGCCAAGTTATGACTTAGTTCGTCGAGCGCCACCAAAGACTCCGGCACATTTTCAACAGGGGATTCAGTGTATGAAACTGGAAGAAGTGCAAGTGAATATCTGCTTCACCTGGAAGGACGGCTTGTTTCCCGAGATGGTTGGAAGGAAAAAATTGGAAGGAGTGATGTCGCATTTCCTGTGGTTGCATGGAAATATGTCATGTCGATGAGTAGTATGCCGGTGCGGAATAGGACGTGGATCAGATGTCGCGAGGGAATGGATGACTCCGAAATTCTGGAAGAGGAGGAACAGTGAATATGTTTCTGGTGGTGGAATATTGTTGGAGCTGGCAGAAATGCGAAAGTTTATCCAGAAAACAGGGAGGTGGTGGGCTGTAAGTAAAGGACCAGCCAAACTGTATTAGTGCTCTGTTCAGGATAACAAGTGGCGCGCAGTGGTGTGAGCAATCGATGAGATATGATGAAGGCCTCTTCCACTCTGGCGCATGTAAAGAAAAGGAATTTCAGGATCAGTGAAGCGGAATGTCCTCTTAACAGAATAAATGCAAAGGGGACAGCAGAGAAGGGAGAATAAAATAGAGTCCTTTACCGAGGAAGGGTGTGAGAAAATATAATGAATGTTGGTAAGGGAGTCCGTTTATCTTGCAGTGGGTGCTGGCGATTAGCTTTTTCCCTTGGATGCAGATGGATTGATACAAATAGAGAAGAGAAGAGACAGGGATGGGTCGGATGAAGGTGAGAGCAGAGTATAAATATACAGCAAAAGACATGCGATGTCCGAATCCGCACGAGTGCAGGAAGCAACACCAATTAAGTCTTTGATACATCGTTATTGATCCTAGGGCTGATGGAAAGTTTCCGGGCGTGAAAAGTATTTTTTGCTATTTCCACTGATGTTTACAAACCTACTGAGTGCTTCTTTATTTTTAAGATTTGCAGTTTTTTTGTAAATATATGCTTTGCATGTCTCGCTCTGATACTTGGTTTAGTGGTGCGAACTATCTCATCTGATGCTTGGCCCATTCAGTTATTGTTTGCCTTACCTGTTTCTATCCTCGTATATTTAGCATCCGTTAGGACCTCCGCCACGTTCCTCGTCCTGACCTCATCAGTGTGACGTTGTTCGTCGTTTCGGTATGTCCTGAATTTATTTTGATCTAATTAACACACCCTTTCTTTCCAAGATCTCAGCTGATCTATTATATATCCTACTACCTGGCAACGTTTGCAAAGTAATCGCTACAACCATTCAATTCAATGTGTCTGGATTTTCTCACCTCGCAGCACAGAATGACACAGAACAACATCAGAGATTAGGCCGATGGAGGTCGTATTACGATCGAATAAGTACCGAACTCGCAGCTTTGTCTTGATATTGGCAGAGAGATGGTTGACAGTAAGACCTGTTTCTGTGTTGCATTTCTGCCATTCTCCATAACAATGTGAGAGTTATGATGTGGGCGTCGTCTCCAGTGAGGTAAAATACAGATCAGTGCCGAAACATTAGTTGTTTCAGATGTACGTTGCTCTATTTGGATCGAAGCGAATGCACTACAGAAAAAGGTGCGGATGATTCGAAACCTGCTGCAAAGGCAAGTGGCCTGGAGTGACATTCCTTGTTTCACTGGGTAAACAAATAGTTATCCAAATTGATAACAATATGGGTAATTTTAAATTTATTCGCTTTGAAGTAAGAACAACAAAGCAGAGGACTGTATATATGACGAAAGGGTGCAGAAGGTGCAACACAAAGGGATGTTTGGCCCTCAGACATGGAAAGTAAAATGCCTGCATGCAGGGACACCAGGTAATCAATAAATCGAATGGAATGCTGACATTGATTTTAAATACTACAGGGTGTAAATGCAAGGAAGTATTCCTGTCCTTAGGTACACTTTGCACTCCATTTAGAGTGCTTGCTACTTGAATCTCTTCTGTGATGGACATATCTTGGAGGCTCTGGCCTCCGAAATCTGTCTTCAAGTGTTGCCTGAAATTTGGGGAAGATATGGTGACGTATATTGAAATTGGTAACCAGAAAGAAATAAACCATTAGGATTGAATAGATTTAATTTCAGATTAAAGCTTTTCTTTCCAATCTCTACAGTTGCGATCGGTTTAAGATCCCCAGATATTCATAATCCTATCTACGATTTGGCCGAGGGGACCATCCATTCTTTGTACAAGCTTGTTGCTAATACTACGACGGGGAATTGAAATGCTCCACTTGCAGAGGGACAAAATAAAGACGTGAACAAGATGAGCTGATATTATAGATGGATGACTGACATAGATAGAGAAATCAGTGTCACTAATACGTATGTAATTAGTTTCTTATTGTCACGTGTGAAGAGTTACAGTGAAAAGATTGTTTTGCATGCCATTCATACATATCATTTTACCACATCAGTACATGGAGGTGGCTCGATAGAAACAACAACAGAATGCAGAATATGGTTTTACAGTTACAGGGAGTGCAGTGCAGGCAGACAGTACAGTTTCAGGCCATTATGAGATAGATTCATCAAGAGTCCATCTTAACGCGCAAGAGGTCACACGAAAGGCAGATGAATAAAATGTTTTCTTTATTTCAGTATTCACAAATGAGGGGAAACAGAAACGCCCACTGATTACAGGGATCAGTAAAAAGGATTAACTACTTGAAGCAGGATTGGAAATAATAGAAGCAGATAAATTCCCGGGGCCGAGTAATCGTCAGTCTATTATCTTATTGGCCAGTCACACGAAATCCGTTTAAACAATTTAAAAGGTCCCTGGGAGTATGGTTGATTGTTGGGCTGAACTGATTTGTAATATGAAGGTAACAGCAATGATGGAAGTTTGAGTGAATCCACTTGCATAGTCCGTTACAATTCTGTAACTATTTAAAATGTTACCAGTCGGGAACCAGAACCCCAGAAGACTCCGAAATAGGGGCTAATTATTCAGAAATACTTCTTGACAATTCTGATTATCGATCGACTCACATCCATCTGCAGCACATGTGGCCGGTGAGAGCGAGATATTCGAGATGCTTCTGGATGAGGGATGGGATGTTTGGTGGTGGCGATCACGCTGTTCCGTCTCAGAGAGAGGTAATACTGCGAGCAGTGAGTTAGCTCCTAAATCTGCCGGTCAGGTTGTTCATCCTCTGGTTTTATCAATAACAAATATCATGAAGAGGGCTTACCTTCTCCATATTCTTCCTTTTACAGACGCCAGAGAAGCGTTGACCTGCTTCACAGCGCGTGTATCAGTGAGCAGAGCTGAAACACTTAGGCCTCACAAAGAGCGTTGCTGGGACCAAAGGCAATGTAGCATGGCTCCGGTGTATCAAAGACTATATAGAAGTAAATTGCCCAATATGTGTGTGTTCAGGACAACCGATAGAACAAGCGAACCACAATGATATTTTTTTCTCAGTCCAGCAGTCGCACAGACAGACAACAGCGATATCATGGAGTGTTACAGATTTGGAAATCGCAGAAATAGGCCCCTCCGCTCACCATATCCATGCCGGCCAACCCATATTAATCCCATGTACCAGCACTTGGTCGCTAGATTTCACAGCCCAGCAGATAAAGTGCTGGTCTAGATTTTTTTTCTGAATTCTGTGGGAGTATTTACGTCCACCTCTTTTTCAGGCAGTGCGTTCCATTCGACAACCGTTCCCTGGATGCACACATCCCCTCTGACTCCCTGACTGATCAGAACATAAAAATGGTAACGATAGAGAGGTCGGACCGCTCAAGGAAAAAAGGGAGGATCTATGATTGTAAGATGTCGACGAAGTACTAAATGAATACTTGGCATCGATATTCACTGAAGAGAAAAAGGCATAGGACAGTGAGATCTGCGTGGGACATTGCAATGGTCTCTGGCATTTTGAAATGTAGAAGACGATGCTGCTCGGTGTCTTGAGGAGCACTAATGTGAATGTCCTCAGGGCCTGATGGGACCGATCCCAGTCTATTGAGAGAAGCATGAGAGGAGGTTGCAGAGGCCTCTGTAGGGATCTCTATATAGTGGCATGCAGAAGTTTGGGCACCCCTAGTCAAAATTTCAGTTACTTTGAATAACTAAGCGAGAAAAAGATGACCTGATTTCCAACAGGCAGAAAGTTAAAGATGGCACATTTCTTTAAAATTTAAAGCAATATTACTTTTTTTTTTATTTCCATACTTTACAGGTTCAAAATAACAAAAAAGGAAAAGGGTCCGAAGCAAATGTTTGGGCACCCTGCATAGTCAGTACTTATCAACACCCCCTTTGGCAAGTATCACAGCTTGTCAACGCTTTCTGTAGCCAGCTAAGAGTATTTCAATTCTACTTTGGGGGTTTTCGCCCATTCTTCCTTGCAAAAGGCTTCGAGTTCTGTGAGATTCTTGGGCCGTCTTGCATGCACTGCTCTTTTGAGGTCTACCCACAGATTTTCGATGACGTTTAGCTTGTGCCTCTTGAGGAAGTCCATTGTGGATTTTGATGTGTGGTTAGGATCGTTATTCTGTTGTAGCAGCAACCCTTCTTACATCTTCAGCTTTTTACAGAAGGTGTGATGTTTGCTCCAGAATTTGCTGGTATTTAATTAAAATCATTTTTCCCTCTACCAGTGAAATTTTCCCCGTGCCACAGGCTGCAGCACAAACTGAAAGCATCACCGATCCACCACCGTGTTTAACAGTTGGATAGGTGTTCTTCTCATGAAATTCGGCACCCTTTTATCTTCAAACATATCTTTGCTCATTGCGCCTTAAATGTTCTATTTTAACTTCATCATTCCACAGGACTTGTTTCCAAAATGCATCAGACTTGTTTATATGTTCATTTGCAAAAGTCTGATGCTGCAGTTTATGGTAAGGACGCAGGAAAGTTTGGAAGGTCTTATCTCGCTGGACCTTGGAAAGGGGGGTGAATGTCAGAGAAAGGTCGAGAAAGTTTGAGAAGATAAGGTCGTCCTACCGCTGCGCCGGTCTGGAAGAATGATCGTGGTTTGAGCAGAAGCGGAGAAAATGAAAACAAATATTCCCCCACCAACTTACACAGCTCCCATCGCAAAGGGAGAGATCAGCCCAGGTTAACCGTCGCGAGATGAAGTGTTACAATGAATAGTATGAATTAATCACATTGCAAAGGAATATTGGTCACCACGGACGCAATCAAGATAGGGACCAGTATGTTCGTGGGGTCTGGTCGGCGGTCAGGGAGTTCTGAGGTGTCGGGAACGCCAGAGAGATTTGTAAGGGAGAGCAAGTTCCTCCAGTTTTACTGCTATTGCAAGCTGGCAGAGTTCTTGTTTCCGGACAGGTTCCGATTATCTTGCCCTACTGAGGCTCGAAACCAAATCATGAATATCACTTGGGACACGTGCAAGAGAGAGAGATAGTATTGCATCACAACCTCACTTCAGAACTGACAATATAGGGTGTCAACATGCAAAGATGCCAGCACCACCTTTTGTGTTAGGCCTGGCTTCCCTGTCAGGATAGGCTCAAGCGATCTGTTTGATGTGCACAACAAGTAGATAACATTGATCAACACTAGTAAGGAACTTAAGCAGACCCTGGGGGAATACTATGAACAGGGGGACAAAGGGATTGAACCCCTGGGAGAAGACAAATCAGGTCCGAACTCAGTTAGCGAGTGACCATGAAAACTTCACTCGAATCGTCCAGCTCACAAGAAATGAAAATCACAAAGCAAATGGAAATCTCAAACTGGTGGAGAGGATTTTGGAACCGTGCTCGAAAATACAAATTCATCAGTGGATCCACATCCTCTCACACTTAACAATCTTAGTAATCGTCGTATCGCTGTTGTACCCCACTATTCTGGCGATCAACATTGTCCGGTGGAAGGGAAAATTGACCCAACAGATAAAAGTAATTGCTGTTTTCCACAAGCAAACACCTTTGGGTCATTGGCGAGAGACGAGACTCCTAGGGCACTCAGAAACGTTGTATTGCTGTTACTCCAATTATGAATTATTTACCCAACCCCAGGCACTAAATACAGCTTGTACATGATGGATTGTGGTTGCATTATCTTGCCCCTGATTTTGTACACTCTGTGCAATAATATGCTGCTGTAATTTGAAATTTTGATTGTCGTTTAAAATGATTGGTTCAGCTCGTTAGAATTCAAGTCTGATATCACAGCGCTTTCCCCCTACAAGTCAGACTGCAATTTAGTTTTGTCCAATATACAAAGGCAATCTGATCAAGAGGAATGTTTGTGTCCAAGCGGCACCCAAGAACAGGGAAGCTGGGGCTCATGGGAAAGGTGGCCAAGCTGATCTCGGAGAATTGGAAGATCTGCATCCACATCAAATCCATTCAGTCATGAGCTCACAGGTCAATGATATTATGGAAGAATATGTGTTACTAACCACATGCTGACCTACTCATCAGCTCACTGACACTAAATATAAGTGTCAGTCCATTCAAAGAGAAGAAATAGAGAGGCAGACTCAAAGGAGCCTATGTTTCTTGCTTCAACCTTATTTGTAGGATTACATTGGAAGTTTCCCTCATAATCCCTTATCACTTAAAACTACTAGCAACGGTCCTCGCACCTTGCTATCCAATTGGTCAAGCCAAGCGAAGTTCATGGAACGCCGCAGCAGGGTATAACTAACTCCCATCCTCAAGACAGGACACAGCAAACTCTGTTTACTGGTGAGCGATTGCTCCACCCTGGTGTTCAGCAGGGAAGGAACTTCGAAAGCAGCCAGTGAAGCTAGAGAGAGGACCTCAGGCAGTGAAGAACGACTCTTATTGATCTCGTTAAGGGAGCAATGACAACACCGCACCAACAGAGTCAGGAAACTAATCTTCGTGAAGCAGAAAGAACCGTAAACTCCGGGACCACAGTGAATACACATGTGTCCGCTCAAAGCGCAACGGTTAGTACTTGGGACTGAGACAGATAGCTGGAGAATACGTTACGTATTACTCGTGTATGTTTGAGTGTGTGAAGAAAATTCAATTTGCACTGGGATCCAACGTGTCCCGTTTTTTCACCTGGATAAAGCATACTTAAAGTGTTATTGTTTGAATTGCTCAGAAAGAGCAAGAGCAACAGACACCAAGACCTGACTGACGACCAATGTCTTTCTACTAAACACCATGTCTTCTGTCATTGCGATCAATACATACTGTCGTTTCAATTTGTGACATCATCTGACTTTCATTTACCTGCTCTTTTCCCATGTGATATTTTGGGTTATTCAGTAAAATTGGCTATCTTGTACCTGGACCCATACAAATAAACGATTTCAATTGGGAACATCTGGAGTCTCATAGTTTGTCCTGGGTGAATCCCGAGAGTCAAAACATTCCCACCTTAAAATGTTCTGCCTTTTCCTACTCTATTTTTCATCCGTGAGCCTGTCCTCGATCCTACTATTGTTATATGTGTAAAGGTATAATTTTGTCTCATAAACTCTTACGTGGCACATTAAGAAAGGGCTTCATCAGATTAAATCACAACACGATGTTTTTGGCCCATATCCATTCTGATAAACAAAACTTCAAAATGTTAACAGGTCTGTTAAACTTGATTTTTCCTTCACACATCGCTGCGGACATTGCCCTCCGATCTCTTGTGACGATTCAGTCAGTATAACTGGCGTGCAATTGTTAGACTTATCCTCTCATTGTGCTTTTCTATTGAAACTTTGAGATTATATTTGCTATGTTTCCAATCTGTGACAATCTATGGAATTTTGGAAGAACATGACCTGAGATTTCACCCTCACCATTGCCATCTCCTGCAAACCCTTGTGCTCTGAGTTATTAACATCGCTATAATTTTTATCACCGTTATTTTTCCAATGCTTTTTCTGAAAAACATTGATTTGTTTATACATCTTTTGCTTTGTAGCCCGGCCCCTTTAAACAGGTTCTGTAACACATAAACACCACGAACTCGGAGCACGAGGAGGCTACCTGGTAAATAAATACCGTCCCACCATTCAATGTGACCATGGATGCAACACCATAGGCCACAACTCTGTGTCAGCGCTCAATCCCCGTAAATTTAAAAAGTCCATCTCCAGATCACTTATTGGGGAAATTAATATGCTTTGCGTTCACCCCTAAAGGCGAAACAAAACAAAGTCAGACAGTTCTTCAACTTATCTCTCATTTATAAGTTCTCCTGTTTTAGCCTGGGAGAGAATCAGTGCGACTGGTTATATCCGTGTAACTAGTTTCAGTCCAAGAACCGAGAGAAACATGAGTCTACAAGCAGTTAGAGGAGCTGCGCCAATCTCAAGGCCTGTATCAGTTTTAGGAACAACCCCACCTCCTGGAGCAAGCATAATTTCAGGCACTGTCTTAAATTTAGGGCGCGTATCAGAATCGTGAGCCCAGCGTTTCATTAATGTTTACATGGTTTTAGCGAACTCGGTTGGGTATTGTTTGCGATTCACTTTGCAAACCATACCATAATTTGATAACATTGAGTCAACAGAAAATAACCCTCTATTTGTAACTCACGAAATACTTGTGAATGTTTGTTCGTCTTTCTTTTTTTCAGATATTACTCAGTGTTGTACAAATCGGTGAAGGAGGCAGCTATCTGGGAATTTATTGTGGTGAGTGGTTAATACTGGTGAAGTTTACTGATGGTTGAATTTTAACTACAGTGAAAAGTCTACCATGTGGCTACGTATCACAGTGGGAGTCTGTCACAGGAAGAATGTACTGACTAGTGGCGACTGATCGGATTTCATCTCCTGAACCAGAAGCCGTGAGTTACTGTCAGTGTCTGTCATTATAAAATTGTAGTTGGTGTGGTAACCAGTAAGGTCCCCGTCTGTCATTGCCTTCCCTTTACATCTCTCTACACCCTCCCGCCAGTATCACGGCAACGATTTTTTTTTGTCAGAACAAGATCTAAGCTGTTAAAGCACATTATTTCACCCTGCACCATCGAACTGCTACAAAGTCGTCGAGCAAGTAATATTGGAAGGTGAACAGGGAGCAACACAGGCATGGCACTTAAATCCACCCAGCAATAAATTATTTTCATCCGAGTGGCTTTGCTATGTATTTGATAATGGTTTTGGGGTGATGCATCGTCGTGAGCTGGGGCCGCCGGTGTAATATTCATAGACCGAATATTCAATTGGATGTTGAATATATATTGGAGTGTAGTCACGGAATCATCCAGCACAGTAGTTCCTTACTACTGAGAATTCTCGAGTGTAATACATTGTTTTACACGTTGCCTTTAGCCCACACTATTTAATTTTTTGCCTCCCGACGCAGAGTTGGTCCCCGAGCAACGATTAACCTTACACATTTCTTCTCACACAATGAAACTTTTTTTCACTGTTTTTTAAAGTGGAATCCTCAAAACACCCGGTCTGAATCATTCACCTGGGTGTGTTTTAGCGCAATTTGCGCGGGGAAAACGGATAAACTCTTGATTAATTCAGACTAGATTTTACAAAATGACGGACGGTTCCGAGGGCAGCAATGCAGAACGTCTTTCTCTCGCACAGTTATTTATTTAATAGTTCAGGTTGTCAGACAAAAATTGGAAATCCTCCTCAGGAGACCAGTCATCTGGTACCCAGCCAATACCGGAACAATTTCTGCTGCACATCACACCGCTCCTGACGTCATCCTGAGGATCAGCGGTGGTTCAGCTTCTAATACAGTAAGGTCGCCCCTTCTTCTCTCCCTAACGTTCAGCGGACCCTCCTCGGAAACTATCATTTGCAGTCGTGTGTCAGATTTTTTTAAAGTTGCAATATTTTACTCCAGCTGGGAGAGACAGTCTACCTTGGGGAAGCAACAGTGGCAGTGCCTCTGGCACGGAGTCCGGCCCTGTTGCTCATAAGTGTAACGAAAGAGAGAGGAGGCAATAGTGATAGGAGACTCGATAGTCAGGGGAACAGACAGGAGGTTCTGTGGAAGTGAGCGAGGATCCCGAATGGTATGTTGCCTGCCAGGTGCCAGGGTCCAGGATATCTCTGATCGGGTCTACAGCATTCTTGATCAGGAGGAAAAGCAGCCAGAAGTCGTGGTAGATGTTGGTACCAACGACAGAAGCAGGAAGGGGGATAAGGTCCTGAAATGAGAGTTCAGGGAGATAGCCAGAAGGCTGAAGAAGAGGTTCTCAAGGGTTGCAATCTCAGGATTGCTGCGATTGCCACATGATAGTGAATATAAAAATAGGAGGAGATGACAGGTGAATGCATGGCTGAGGAGTTGGTGCACTGGGCCAATTTTTAGATTTTTGATCATTGGGATCTGTTCTGGGGAAGGTTGAACCTGTACAGAGTGGATGGGTTACACCTGAACCCGAGGGGGACCAATATCCTTGCAGGCAGGTTTGATAGTGTGGTTCGGGAAGGTTTAAACCAGTTTGCAAGGATGATGGAAACTGGAGGAAGAAGTGCATGGAGTAAAGTCAGATCCAACAAATAGAGAGGTTTAAGGAAGGAGAAACAGATTATAGGGTAGAAAAGTAGCAAGGTGGATGGGCTAACGTGCATTTACGTAAGTGCAAGAAGTATCAGGAATAAGGGTGATGAACTGAGAGCTTGGATAAATATGGGGAATTATGATATTGTGGCTCTTGCAGAGACTTGGTTGTCACCAGTGCAGGAATGGATGCTGAATATTCCCGGATTTCAGTGTTTTCAAAGGGATAGGGAGGGGGGAGAAGAGGAAGAGGGGTGGCGTTACTGGTCAGGGATACTATTACAGCTACAAGAGGGGGTGGATAATGTTGCAGGATCCTCGCTAGATTCAGTATGGGGGGAGGTTAGGAACAAGGAATTCTATAGGCCCCCTGGTAGCAGCAAGGGTACTGAGGAGCAGATTGGGAGGCAGATTTTGGAAAAGTGCAGAAATAACGGTGTTGTTATCATGGGAGACTTCAACTTCCCAAATAATGATTTTTAATTTGAAGCTTTTTTATGATGGTTCAATATCTAAGATTTATGGGAGGTTATCAGGAACGAATAAGGATCCTTTAGACAAAATTAAAAATGCATGGGGGCATGATTTGCAGCTTTCAATTTCTGAGGAAACTTGGAATCAAATTTTTAATTGGGTTATAGTTCATCATTATGTGCGCGTCACTCACTCCTTCAATTTAAAGTGGTCCATAGAGCTCACCTGTCCAAATACAAGTTATCACATTTTTATTCGTATATATCTCTTGATTGTGATCAATGTAATAAATGAAAGTCTTCTTTAATTCATATGTTTTGGTCATGTCCAAGTCTGAAAAAAATACTGGATAGAGGTATTGAAAACCTTTTCTGTGCTTTTTAAAATCAACTTTAAGCCAAATGCTTTAACTGCATTATTTGGGAATGTTGGAGAAAAAGATATAATTCTGGAGACTTCCGACTTACACATATTGGCCTCTTATAGCCAGGAGGGCTGATATTGCTAAAATGAAAGAAAGTTACTCCCCCCACTCATATTCAATGGTTGCGGGATGTCATGTCATATCTAAAGTTAGAGAAGATCCATTGTTCAATTTCTGGATCTAATCTGGATATTCAGATATTATGGGCACCTTTTTTTGATCTACTTCCAAAACCATTGATTTGGTGCTTAAGGTACAGATACTGGCTAATACTATTATGTCTTTAGGGCTTTTTTTGTTCTTTCTATTTACCAAACAGCTTCTGTTTTGGTAGTGGGATTAGATGCTTTTATATAATGAAATTATTCAAAGTTACTAATATTAATTAGTTATCATTTCTGTTTATCAAAATTAGGTATTGTGATATCGAGTGTGATTCAATACAATGTGTTTCGTAACATTTTGTCTTTTCTTTTGTTTCATGTACTTTGATTTTTCTATCTGGAATTAATGAAACATATTGTAAAAGAATAAGATGTAAAGAAAAAAAAATCCTTAGAACGTTGTCGATGGCACATTCGGGTTGTATTGGGAAGTACCAGGGAATATTCTCTAAACAACCCAGCGCAATCACTGTCACTGTAATCACAACCGCTGTACTCTCAGTGCAATATTTTGATTTCAGCTTCTCCAAACAAGTGGCCACAAATCGATAAATGGTGAAAGCCACTGTCAGCCAGACATAGACCATCGTGGTGGAATTGGCCAAACATTTCACTAGAACGCACACAGGGGTGATGTACAGGAATGAGTCTGAAAAATAAATATGCCCAAACTAGTTTAATATTGGGTCGGAGATCGGCCGCTGCCATTCCCACCAGGTAGCGAGTGATACATTTGGAGAGTCTGCAATTTTATTGGGTCAGAATCATAATCGCCAGTAAATTGTAATAGAGCGAAAGAGAATCAGAAAAAAAAACTACTCATGTGCACTGGTGCTGAATCAACACTTCTAAAGTATCTTGCTAGATTTCCCAATGTCGTTGTCTCATTGAATAATATTGATATTGGATATAATATTGCTTCATGTTACTCGACAGAACTCCAGGCAGACTAAAGGACAATTATCCACAATGTCTGCAAATGAGATTGTTTGTCTCAAGATAGGTTAAGGAAATATATACAATAAATGCATTTGTAACCATTTTTGTTTTGTTCAACCACCTTATTCTCCTTCATTCAAGGTGAATCCGTGTGGATTGGGCGATACGATTAAGGAATTAAACCTTATATTCATTGAATAAATTTAAATTTTCTTTTTTTATATATTCACCCAGCAAGGGGGTCAAAACAAGAATCAAGAAAACAGATAGTGATTTGAGATGGATACCCATCACAAAGCGGGTAAAATAGAAAAGGCTGATTGTAACAACATTCTGGTACACAGTCAAGTCAAAATTCAGCTTGCTGATTTTTTTCCTGTTTCGGCACAACTCACCTTCCATTGTTATTTTTTATCATTCTCAATCTCTGCAGCTATTATGTGGCTTTCTGCATTGCCCTCACTCTGTCAATTACCTTCAACGCAACAGAATATATCCGAATATAAGTTAGTTTACTTCGCTTCCCAGTCCGTTGTGCAAGTTAGCCATTTTCACTGCAGTTTTTCAAATGTGAAACTTTTGCGATTTGCTTAATGTTTTCAATGATCAACACTCCATCTGTTCAGTCAGATAGAGACAAGTAAACATGTATGCCAACACATTGACACTATTTAATCATTAAACACCGGCTTGTGATATCACCGTCAACGGTTACCCCATCTGTTTGCTTCTAATTGTATGCAGGTTTTGGGCAGCAGTTATCCAGATTGAACGTATCACACTCTTTGTAGCGATTTGCCTCATTGTGTCGTGAAAAACCACCAGCATTCTGACAAAATAGCAATCAAGTTTTGCTAACCAAAGATCATTACAGGTATAATGAAGATGGTTCATGAGGAGTGGAATAAAAAAGAGGGCTGAACTATTAAAGTGCTATACAGTGATGAGCAGCGCCAGAGACAAGGGTTCATTCCTGACCTCTGTGCAATATGGAGTTCGCACCTTCATGCTGTGACTTCATAGGTTTCCTCCGGGTGCTTCGTTTTCCTCCTCCATCCCAAGATCATGGAGTTGGCAGGTAGATTGGCCGCTGTGAATTTCCCTTATTGAGTGTGTAAGTGGTAGATTCTGCCGGTAATTTGATGAGAATGTAGGAAGACTGATGCATGGGATTTGCTTGGCATTAGTGTAAATGTGTATTTGATAGCTTTTCCTCCCCTCACCGAAACAGCTATCAACTACATACTTACACTATGATTATATCCTGCAACTGAACAAGGAGCTCCATCATTCAGGGGAAAACGTGTACTACAGTACAGTGAAAACGTTTCACAAACGGAAAACTGAAAGAGGGCTTACCAATAACTTCAAGGGCGGAAATAATAGGAGAGTAAATATCTTCGACCTGAATATTACTGGATACACCATTTATTATAGAAGCTGTGACATCTGTTGCTCTTCACACGGCAGGGCCACTACGTAATCTGAACTGTTGTATTCCGAAGTGTTCTTATTTTTACGAGGGTGAGGTCTTCAGTGACACGGTTCTCATCTGATATTTGCTTTTCGTTACATTCGTTACAATAGCGTGGAGTTTCGACATGAAACCTTCAATGTTCAGGAATTTGTCTTTGTGAAACATCTCTATGAAACTGACGGAAAGCTGCTAACATACAAGACTGAAGCAGTAATAATGACCGATGATTTCACAGTTCCCATGGAGTTGCGTTTTAATTGTCCTTCCTGTTGATTCACCTTGTAATTATAACCGATTTCTCCGCAGTCAGCACTGAATTCCGGGACACAAGCAGCCCACTATCACTCTTCCTTTACTAAGGTGAAGTTGTGCACTCTCAATCTAACAGCTATCCCCTGACCGGCCACCATGCCTCACGTTCAGTAAATTGTAATCCATGCAAAGTAGAGCAGTCTATGTCTGGCACGCCCACAATTCATTTCCCTTGCAGATTCTCATTCCTTTACATCCAATATTTATAATTTTCTCATTGAGTCTAATAGGCGGCTGCAAACCACCAGCTGATGAGAACGTCCGCTTCCATTTTGACCTACTCTTGGAGAAAGAAATCAGGGTAGCAAGGACTTCTGTGGTGCTGTGGGGAGAGGACTGCGCTCTCCCTCATGACCGGCACAGCAGGACTGCCACTATCCAAGCGGGCACACAACTGAAGGATGGAACTGCCAGACAGGGAGTTTGGCAGCTTAGCAGAAAACCAGCAGGGCGAATTATCGACATCACCTGATCATTCCAGTACCGATGAATCGGTTTCAGATGTGGATGTCCGTGGCAGTACAGGTGGAGCGTCGGTAGCAGAATCTTGGTGAAGATTACACCTCCACATTGTGCCCTTGCTGAGGCCTGTCTCTAAAGATTAGATAAAGCACGTCGAGGTGGTTCGAACTGGATCCCTATAATGCGCCGTCTGCCATCAACATTAACAGTTTACTGAATCGCAACAGGTGATATAATACATTGGCGAGAGCCATGGCCAACCGCAACATTCTGGGGACAGTCAGGTCATGGAAACAAGCGCCTTCAATTTCAGTGATTTAAACATCGCTCAGCCGCAGCAGACCTCACCCAGACACAGGTGGTTATGAAAGTAATAAAATGACTGTCAACAGACGATAAACAAACATCCCCATTCTCAAGCAGCGGACTAAAGTACGTAATTCCACAAGGCATGGGAGAATCAACTGCAAACATTTTCTTCCACAATTACTGAGTGAATGATTATTCTGTCTTCCTTACCGAGGTCCCTCTATCGACCAAATCCGATCTTTCTACATTCTTATAAGAACTGGATGAGCACACTGGGCATAGCATACACTGTGGATCCTAACCTATGGCTCAGACTTAACCGTAAATAAAACCAATCTCTTCCAGTTCACCCACAACATTCACACCGGGACAATGACGACGCTGTCGTCAAGCAATTGCCTGAAAGCCACAACAAACACTATGGATTCTAACCTATGCGTCTGACCCAACCGTGAATAAAACTAAGCTCTTTCAAATCACCCACAGCATTCACAGCTGGATATCGATGGAAGCTGTCATCCGCCAAGTTTTCTGAACGACTATTGGACTGGATCCCCTCTCCTGAGCATCAGTAACTTGGCGACCACTTCTTAAATTCGCCAAACAAGCAGCTCTCTCTCTCAACGCTCTGTCAGCTGGCGCTCCCTCCGCAACAGCAACACATTGCTGAGTAGTTTGAAAACTAGTTCTGTAGACCGTGAAGAAAAGTTCCGGGTAACGATCGTCCCTCGGCGTGTGTGATAGGAAGGTAGGCTGAGGTTCAACATTCAGCGTAGCTGCATTTGCTCACAGCCCGGCACAACACCAATAAACACATGGTGCACAGTGGACACAGAGCCGTGCAGCTCTGGCACTGTACAATGTAAGTACAGGCACGAAGAAGAACGAGATATGTACCGTTCATACACAGAGGTGCAGACATCATCAACACTCAACGACAGAAGGTATTGATCTCCAGCAGAGTCAGCACTTCCCCCAGTGCTGCTGACACACCGAAAATGTGCAAGGAACAAAAAAACACAGGACGATAGAAGAATTAAGACAGTCCCACCTTTCAATGCCATCATGGCTGATGTGTTGGATTGAAATCCTCTTCTTGTGCCAGTTCCACCACAAACTTCAGTTTCCCGATCTTTCAAATATTTATACGTCTCCACGATATATAAATATCTAACGATCTGATGTCAACCACACTTGGGGGCAGAGAATTTCAGAGATTCACTACCCGCTGGGAGAGCAAATTTCTGCTTGTCCTTTTATTAAACAATCTGTCCCTTATTTGGTAGCTATGTCCCGCTGTCCGTGACTCTCCCACGAGATTCACAGCGTCATAGAGAAACAGCCTCTTCGGTGCACCGCGTCTATGCCGACCATCATGACTTTCTATACTATTCCCTGTTCTAACCATGTAGCCTGTCTGGACATTCTCCTCAGGATATCCTTTCGAGGTATTGCAGTAATGTTCCCCCTAATCAATAATGGAGTTTCTCCTCTTGTCTTCTATCCATCTCTGTCACATTGGGATCGTCGGTATCCCGGAACATTGAGCTGCCAGTGCTGCCACCCGTAACGAGTGAAAACACTCCAAATTATGCCGCAAGCACAATTACCACGACAAACTCAGCAACGAACCAGAAGGAAGAAAATCTTCAAAAACTCAGCACGGACCTCCTATATGTTTCTGTCCTAACTTCTTGAGACAGTCCTGCTTCATCTCAAGAAATGGACGGTGGTAGCCTGACCGTTTCAACCTCAGTAACGTACTGTCAGGAAAGAGTCCATTTCAACCTCTAGCACATGGAGGTACACAACGACAACCTCACAATATAAGGCAATATATGTCGCATGTATTTCCAATTGGTTTCCATCTGAAAACTTGCTTGAATTCTTGTAAGTGCGTGTCTACAGTGAGCAAATATTTAAAATGGAAGGCATGAACTGCAAAATCACTGGAACGATAATGGGTAAGAATAGTTAAATTGCGAGGAATATTTGCGTGGACCGGACAGGTAGTGGCCTTTCATTAAAGGAATACTGTTCATTCGGATGAAAGAGTGCATTCTTGACTCTTGACAATGAGGTAGCGGAATTGCAAACAGTATACTTAACGTTCAGATTGAATTATAGGCGTTCAAAATTTTCACCAGGCCGTGTTTCACGGAGATGTAATCAGGGAGTGAAATTTCTCACACACGAGAACAGTGCCGAAAAAATACATCTTCATTGTATGTACTTCTGTTTTAGTGACTTTAATACCTTTCAGTTATTAAATAGGTGATATTCTGAAGATGGAACACCTTAAAGAAAATGAAGCTAAAATGTCACGAAGAAATAAGAAATGGCCTGACAAAAGTTCAACTGAGTAATAGCATAGCTAATGCCATAGAAGTAATGGAGATTAATGCATGAACATAAAAACATTCAGGATGCTCCACCAAATGTCAAGTATGCGATATCAGGTGGTTTGCTGTTTCATTGGGAGAGCATCGGATACTCGCGCCGAACGATCCATTTCTATGAGGAAAATGGTTGCTCGCTATCTTGCTACAAACTCCATCTAATTTTCCTTAAAGAGAGACTCTATGTTCTCCAAGAGAGGTTCCAATAACTGTGTGAATGTCTTGATGGATTTTGTGATCAGTAAATGGAGTAAAGATTTATTATGTTAAATCTTGCCCGCATATGACTATCGGTTCGCGCTGCAAAATCCACAAAAATGCTCTGCCCTCCAGGAAGATATTTAGTTCATTTCAACTGCCTGACTAAACTCCCATTCTTAGTTTTAGAAATGATCTTATTTGAAGTGATTGTCCATGTTTTTTTTATTATAATGATCCCAAGTTAAATTCAGCTTAAGCAGCTGGAACGTTGTCATACAAAGAATTTGCACCATTCCCTTCTGAAGAGGTTAATAAGTAATATTAATTCTTTACACTATTCCTCGAGGAGTGGAGTTCATGGCACAGTGACATAATGAGTAAAAATTGATTACCGTTAAGTGTTTGTTCGGTGGCTGTGGCTAATGTGACGAAGGAGGTGGTTACAGTAATTGCCTCAGTGGAATTTCCCTCACCTGTATAAGGGTGTGATTAACCAATCACCAGTACACATGAGCAGCTGGAACATGCTGAACAAATGATCGTCCTTCACACAGAATACGGGATATCCAACAATTTACACCTTAGCAAGAATTTATTATCCTGTACTTACAGCGGTTGGTATCACTGGTAAGACACAATTGGTGCAGTTCTTTCTTATTGTTGTACTGGGTGCATTGTGGAACATCCGCCGTGAAACCCATCACAGATGCTTCCAAATCTGATGAGTTTTTCTAACTTTTCAAGTTTCAAGCATTTGCAGTCCTTTTAACACTGACTTCCTCGCACTGTTCACCATTTTGATTTCGAGACTTTGTGAAATGCATCAATTAAGTTAGCGCGAATATTTTCATTGTTGCCGGCATTTAAGCTTGCTCAACTTTCCGAAGGCTGGGTGGTATATATTGTCAGTTGACTGCATCAATACAGACACACAGCCATTTCAAAGTGACCCCTGGATCATGTCTCTAATGTGTGTGTGTGTGTGTGTGTGTGTGTGTGTGTGTGTGTGTGTGTGTGTGTGTGTGTGTGTGTGTGTGTGTGTGTATGTCCGTGTCTATATGGGTGTCCGTGTTTGTCTGTGTGTGTTGCATTTTATTAACTTGCAGAATAACTCCACTTTATTTCTGAAATCCAGAATAGATTTTAATAATGAAAAACTTTTAACTACGTCTTCTAATTTACGTTATTTACCGAATCGGTGAAATAATCTGAATCTTGCATAAAACCTCTTTTCAGTAATATTTTAAAACAAACTCTCACAATGTTCACAAACTACAGCAGAAGGAAGGCTCCACCCCAGCCAAACCTCTTCTTCAAGACTGTCTGGACTTACCCTCGTGCTGACCTCTATGCATGCCAGCGACCTCTCTGTCTCACTGCTCCTTGATATCCATCTCTGTCTCAGACGGCCCCAGATACACAACTAAATCAATGCCTAAGTTCTGCCACTGGCCCGAGTACATCTTGTCTAAAAAGAGGGAATATTTTCCCAACACTACTCTTTGACTCTCACCCAATTAAATACCTAAGTCACCGACAAATCAAGGTCTTTCTGCTTCTGAAAATTGCCCAAATGTTACTTCGCCGATGATATTTGTTCATTCGCACATATGTTTGAAGTATTGCCTCGTGACCTTCATGTTCCGTGCTTTAGTAACTCAATCAGTAAGTCACAGAGATATTGTTTTTAAAATTAAATATCCCATTGTTGATCCGCGATTCTTTAGTGATAATTCAGGCCCCGAAGTAATTTCGTTGTATTGGTATTGGTTTGTTATTGTCATTTGTACCGAGGTACCGTGAAAAAACTTGTCTTGCATACCGATCGTACAGGTCAATTCATTACACAGTGCAGTTACATTTTGTTAGTGCACAGTGCATTGATTTAGTATAGATAAAAACAGTAAAAGTACAGAGTAAAATATCACATCCACAGAGAAAGTGCAGTGCCGTAAGGTGCAAGGTCACAAAAGGATAGATCGTGAGGTCCGAATCCATCTCATCGTATAAGTGAACCGTTAAATATTCTTATCACGTGGGGTAGAAGCTGTCCTTAAACCTGGTGATACGTGCCCTCAGGCTCCTGTATCTTCTACCTGACGGAAGATGAGAGAAGAGAGAATGTCCTAGGTGGGTGGGGTCTTTGATTATGCTGGCTGCTTCTCTAAGGCAGCGAGAGGTAAAGACAAGAGTCCGGGGTGGGGGGAGGTGGCAGGGGGAGGCTGGATTCCGTGATGCGCTGCCGGTAAAAGTTGGTGAGAGTCAAAGAGGACAAACCAAACTTCTTTACTCTCCTGAGGAAGTAGAGGCGCTGGTGAGCTTTCTTGGCCGTAGCATCTCCGTGATTTGACCAGGACAGGCGATTGCTGATGTTCAATCACAGGAACTTGAAGCTCTCAAACCTCTCGACCTTAGCACCGTTGATGTGGACAGGTGAATGTACACCGCCCCCGTTCCTGAAGTTAATGACCAGCTCTTTTGTTTTGTTAACATTGAGGGAAATGCTTTGTAATGACACCATGCCACTAAGCTCTATACCTCCTTCCTGTACTCCGACTCATCGCTGTTGAGATACGGCCTACCACAGTGTTATCATCTCCAAACTTATAGATGGAGTTGGAGCAGAATCTTGCCACACAGTCATGAGTAAATAGAGAGTAGAGTAGAGGGCTGAGGAAGCAGCCTTATGGGGCACCAGCCTTGAGAATAATCGTGCCGGAGGTCTTGCTGCCGATCCTCTCTGATTGCGGTAGTTGGTTGGAAAGTCAAGGATCCAGTTACAGAGGAAGGTGTTGAGTCTGAGGACTCGGATTTTGGTGACAAGTTTGCTTGGGATTATAGTATTGAAGGCAGAGCTGTAGACAGTAAACAACTATACAACGTAGGTGTCTTAACTGTACAGATGCTCCAGAGCTGAGTGTAGGGCCAGTGAGATGGTGTCCGCTGCAGAACTGTTTCGGCGATAGGCGAATTACAGTGGGTCAAGATTGTCTGGTAGACTGGAGTTGATGCGTGCCATGACTAGCCATTCAAAGCAATTCATGATGGTGGATGTCAGAGCCACAGGTCGATAATCATCGAGGCATGTTACATTGTTTTTCTTCGGTACCGGGATGATAGTGGTCTTCTTAAAACGGGTGGGAACCTGATATTGAAGCAGGGAGAGGTTAAATATGTCTGCAAATATTTCTTCCAGCTGATCAGCTCAAGATCAGTTGTATTGGAGGCTGTAAGGGTGGGTGCTGACAATCCACTTCCTTTCTGTTCAAACGCGCATAGACTGCGTTAAACTCATCTGGAAGGGATGCACTGTTGTTAACTATGCAGTCCGTCTTAGTCTTATAGCCTGTTATGGCATGTGAGCCCTGCCATAACTGACGGCTGGTCTGGGACTCTATTTTGAGTCGGCATTGCCACTGGGCATTCCTGATAGCTTTCCGAAAGTCATATCTCGATTTCTTGGACAGATCAGCATCACCGGATTTGTGTGCAGCAGCCTTCAACTTCAGTAGAAAATGCATCTCCCGGTTCATCCATGGTTTCCTCTTTGGGAACATCCGTATTGTCCTCATTGGTACACAGTCCGCAACACACTTGCTGATGAAGTCTGTGATGGTGGTGGCGGACTCATCTCGGCTGACAGCTGAGTCTTTGAATATGGACCAGTCCACTATCTCAAAGTAGTCGAGTTAGGACCTCATCTTTTTTCTCCGACCAGCACTGCACGACTCTCTGTACTGGATCCTCCCATTTCAGTTTCTGTTTGTATGCAGGGAGAAGGAGCACAGCCTGGTGGTCTGATTTCCGAAAGTCAGGGCGAGGGGTGGCTCGGAAGGCATTTTAGTTGTATAGCAGTGGTCAATGGTGTTGGGGCCCCTGGTGGATCGGGAGATGAGTTGGTAGTACTTTAGTAACACACTCCTGGGGTTGTCCTGGTTGAATTCACACGCGATAATGAAGAGGGCCTCAGGTTATCCTGTTTCAAGGTTGTTGACCACGTAGTATAACTCATTGACTGCAGGTTTCATGTCCGTCTGTGGTGGGATGCAGACTGCAATCAGGATACCTGACGTGAACTCCCCTGCCAGATAAAATGGTCGACAATTAACCGTTAGATATTCTCGGAGATCGCCAGGACAGACACGTCCGAGCACCACAGGTTATTGATTAAGAAGCAGAACCCTCCACCTTTAACCTTGCTTGAGGACGCTGTACGTTCCATTCGATGGATTGAGAAGTCCGAAGTTTGTATCGCACAGTCAGGTGAAACAGGTGTAACCCACGTTGCGATGAGACATTCTACAGTTCTCTTTGATAGGTCAGTCTTGCCCTTAGTTCATCAACTTTGTTCTCAATGACCAGGACGTAAAATAGTTGTGTGCTAGGGAGGGGCTCGTGAAAACACGTTGTTTCAGTCTCAGCTGCAGCCCAGACCTATTGCCACGCTTCGCAGATAAGCGGCGGTGACTCTTCGATCCTGAAGTGGAGCCACCAGGTAAGTGATTGTTTAAGGTCAGACCTGTAAGAACTGGAGTGGATTCCCCTGGTCTGCATGGTAAGTCACTTCTCCTTGCAAGAGTTTGAAGACCTGGAGCAGATTCACCTGGACTGGAAGGTAAGTGACTGCCAGTGAACAGACTTGAAGAACTGGTTTGGATTCACCTGGACTGGGAGGTAAGCTTGTAAAACCTGGAGTGGATACAGCTGTCTTGTGAGGTAAGTGGATGCTTCTATTGAGGTCTAAGTGTCCTGTAGAGGAATGAACCACCTCAGCAGGTAGATAGGAGCGTCCGGGAGGGCCTTGGCGTCGGCACTCTGCTCTGGGTGTTCCAAAGGGTCGGGCTTCCGATCCAGAGGGACCCCGGTGTCCTGACCCGGTTGGTCGGCCCTTGCGTTAGGTCGGGACGCGGGACTTAGCCTCTCTTCGGGTCTTGGCGTCGGGCGCTCCAGTGAGGTCCGGGAGTCGGGTATCGGCAGTGGCGCTCCATGCGGACGTCTTTTCGCCCTGGAAGGCTCCACGTGAATGGGCCTGTCCTGGGCCTCGCTGTTTGTTTCCCTCTGGGTCCGGGAGACGGGTCCACTTCACATTCGTTCCTGAAGGTCGGAAGATCGCCAGCTCAATAAGAAGATGTAAAAGAACATTATTATTAACAGTAAGTGACATGGAATTGAAATATAGAAGTGTAAAACTATTATAGTAAGGGTAATGAGTAGATCTGTAGAGAGCAGTTTGCAACGAGTCGCAACGCTCCAGCGCTATCTTGATAGCCTTGTCCTTGATCGATCTTGTCCTTCCATTGTGAGCGTAATCCCTCTATGCTTGCAGAATGTTTTAATTACATTATGTTATTCTTCCAATTGTCTGTCATATCTTCGCTCGTCTTCTTCATACCATGCTATTACTGCTTTTAGTCGTATGCGTGCTGTGTCTTTTTCAGTTTCATAGAAAATTTAATTGACCATGCTTATTCTTGTTATGGAACCTTGTTTAACACGGCCGGAACCGAACCGATCCCGGTAGCTCTTTGCTATCACCTTCAAGGGGATTCCTGGAGGGGACCGGGTCCAGCACGGCATAAGGAATGTTTCCTCGGGTACACTGAATAAAATAGATCATGTTGGGCGTGCTTGAAGCCGACCTGTTTCTTTTTGTTCTCTTGCAGTTAATTTAATGGCAATTGTGATCCTCTCCCGCGGGAAGAGTGGGCTTTCAAAATGCATCACCCGTTATCTGGTGGCAATGGCAGCATCAGATCTCACGGTAGTGATCATTGCTATCGGAGTGGAGCAGCTGAATAATATCTATCTTTATTCCAATACATTGTTGATTACACCGATTTGAGCCGTGGCACTTGTCCTGAGGGTTGCAACAATGGACTTTTCAGTCTGGCTCACGGTCGCTTTCACTTTCGATCGCTTTATCGCAATTTGTTGTCGAAAGCTGCAGAAGAAATATTGCAACGAAAGAACTGCAACTGTGATAATAGTAATTGCGGGTGTCGTGAGCTGTGCGAGATGCGTTCCTTTTTACTTTGCAGTGGAGCCTTACGACATAATTGACCACATGCCATGGCGTTGCGTACCGAAAGCTGAATACTCTACTGCATCCGGTTAGAAAACCTACGAGTTACTTGACAGTGTCATAACACCATTGTTACCGATCAGCTTAATTCTGCTATTTAATGGGTTGACAGTCAAGCATATCATAGCGTCAAATAGGGTCCGCCAAGGTCTCTGGAACAGCAACGACAATCAGAAGGATCCGGAGGTGGAGAACAGGAGGAAGTCAATGATTTTGTTGTTCGCTCTGTCAGCTAATTTCATTTTATTGTGAATGACCTATGTAATATCTTCTATGAATTGGCAAACGCAAAATTATTTTTACACGGACAGATATGTGACAAAGCCGATATATATCCTGCAACAAATAGGGTTTATGTTGCAGTTTCTCAGTACCTGCACCAACACGTGTATCTACACTCTGTCACAGAGGAAATTCAGGGACGAGCTGAAGAACGGTTTTAAATATCTGTTTACATTGAATGGACTATTATGTAAATAACACACCAATATCATTGCAAGTTAGTCGAGTGTTCAAATAAATATTCATAAACATTCGTAGCTTCCAAAATATACGACACATGCATGTAGACGGTTGCTTATCTTTCCGTAGCCTACTATCTCCACTGAAGGCAGCATGGTCAGTCATTGCCAATTGAACTAACAAACCGCATTTCATAAGGATGTTGGAGGAAACCGGAACGCGCGGTTCAAGGTCATGTGGCGACATGGCGAACGTGCAAACCCACACAGACAACACCGGATGTCAGAATTGGTGGAGCTCTGAGGCAGCAGTTCTACTGGCGACACCACTGTACGTTATAAATTCAATACTAAAGTCTTCCCTTATTTTGCATAATTCCTGCAGTGTTTAGCTCCAGTACCTCTTCTGGACTTACATTCCTTTTTGCTTGATTTCATCGATGTATTTGTCTTTGGCGGCCAAAATTGGGTATGTTTATTATTCGTTTAATATTCATTTGTTAGCCAGAGTATTCAGAATGTCGGTCGTGTGAGTTGAAAATCAACAGAGTGATCGTTTCAGGCCCTCAATCACTTTTCACAGCAGGAAACGATAGCATATACGTTAGTTTCAGTTGTAAAGAAGTGGGGGACGAAAATAATCTCCCGGGAAGTGTGATATCAAGTGAGCGAATGCAGCAGACAGAGGAAAATTTCGTATTTTAGTCCGTATCACGTGTTGTTGCGCGCAGAGGCGGCCGTCATTGCCAGCAGATTAGGATGTGCTAATGGAGAGAATACATGAACCATAGTCACTGATGAAGGGGCGATAGAACCAAATACATAACTGAAGATAAAGAATTCGATAAGAAAGCCAGAGGGTTGGAGCATCTCCAAAGGGAGGTTAGATCCGAATAGGTTTGAAATGAGTGATTAAGCGGTCAGGCAATCGGAGGTTGAGCCTCACTGCTGCGGAGCGAGACAGTCTCTTACGCAGTTGCACGTCTTGCTGTCCAGTGTGCGCATTTGCTCTTCACGATATGGTATCTTCTACATTACATCAACGAAACACAGAAAGGTTGCGAGCTTAACGAAAAGAAAGCGACGAAGGAAAGACAGCAGACGTAATGTACGTGGACGTTAGCAATGTGTGTGAGAGGTCCCTCACGGTATGGTCTTCCAGAATCTGAGGTGCTTTGGCAAACTGGATCCCAAATTGTCTTGATGATAGGACCAATAGGGTAGTGGTGCATTGCTGACTGGAAGTGTGCAACTAGTGGTGTACTGTCGGGAGCTCCAACTGGACATCTGTTGTTTGCCATAAATATAAATGGCCTGGAGAGAATGTATGTGGTCTAATTGGGATGTTTACTGCCGGCAGGACATTTGATGGAGTCGTCAATAGCAACGAAAGTTCTCGAAGCATAGAGAACGCCATAGCTCAGCTGGCAAGTTGCACGGAACCGTGACAAATCGAATTTAATCATGACGAACGTGAGGTAATGCATTTTCGGTCGTCAAATACCAGCAGGGCAAATAGAGTGAATTGTAGGGATCATAATAGTGTTGGTATTCGGAGAGATCATCGACAGCATGTTCGTTGTTCCCTTAAAATGACCACACAAGTGCATAGGGCATTTGTCGTTTCAGCATTGAAAGGCCGACATTGGATGCAAGGGTTGGGACGTAATGTAGTTGCTGCGCAAAATGTCAGTGAAGCTTCATTTGGAGAATTCAGTCCAGTTCTTGTCGCCACGAGGATGCGGTAGCATTGGAACGTGTGCCAAGGACAATCACAAGGAAGTTCCCTGGAATGGCAGGTTTTAGTGACCAGGAGAATTTCGATAGGTTGGGTCTGTTCGCGCTGCAATGTTGGAGGCTGAGAGGTGACCTTCGTCAGTTTTATAAGATTGGGTTTGAAAACGTTCCGATGGTAGGCTGCTGTGGAAAATTAGATCACATTGAATCCAGGGAGCTAATTGGATACAGAATTGCCTTGATAGTAGGAGGCAGAGAGTGATGGTGGAAGGTTGTTTTTCAATGGAGAGAGGTTAGGCAGTTTAGGACCCTTTTCATTGGAACGTAGGAGAATGAGGGTTGATCTTATAGAGGTGTATAAATCATGAGGGGCACAGAGAGGTTTAATACGCATAGTCTTTTTCACGGCGTTGGGGAAAATAACTAGAGGGCAAAGGTTTAATTTGCAAGGGGAGAGAAATAATCGGAATCGGAGGCGCAATTTTTTTTCTCCAGAAGGTGCTCAGTATGTAGACTCTTTCAGAGAAAGACGTTGAGGCTGGTACATTAACAACAATGAAAATGTACCTGTGCATGTATATGCATAGGAAAGGTTTACAGGGATATGGGCAAGTGCGGGCAAATGAGATTAGTTTGGATGATAATCTTGATCGGCATGGACCACGTGGGCCGAACGGCCCGTTTTCCCTGCAGTATGAATCTGTGACTCTACCCACGCTGAGGGGGAGAGATAGTGTTGATAGAGTCATTTTCCAAGGGTAAATCGGTCTATAAGTGAAGGGCGCAGTTGTAGAGTTAAATGAATAAATCGATCGGAGGGACAAGTTTTGCACGGAGACGAGGTGTTGGAGGCAGAAACAGTTACAACGTTAAAAAGGCATTTGGGCTCGCACTTGAATGAGAAAGGAGTAGCTAGTTATTTCTGTAATGTAGGTAAATGGAATTAGTGTACGTGGACATCACGGTCGACATGGAAGTGATGGGCCAAATGGCTTGTTTATATTTTGTTGAGCTATTTAACTCTCGATAGAAACAAGCAGTCATTACGACGGGGAGTAAGGGGACTGGGCTTCCGGATGCCTTCCGTTTTAAATCCCCATCCCACTTCCATCAGCTGGTCTATTTTTCTACTTGCAACTTAGTACATCCTTGTCCATTTTTGCAGATATGTTTGGTCTATCTTCATTCTGATTTATTCCCTCATTTGTTTAGCCAATATAAATCATTCCTTTCTGCTTGATTGATCCCTAAACGCTGCAGTTAGGGGAAGTACTTTTAGCTCTTAAAACTGTTCTGCTGCGTAGGCGTCAATGTAATCCGTTCATTCAAAGGAGCACCAAGGTTTTCTTCAACGTAAGTTATCCTAATTTGAAAGTATTTACTCTGGATTTTTCCCTGTGGTTAGAAAATTGCGATAAACACAATTCCTGTGTTGTATTTATTTCCTGAAATTCGCAGAAACCTGCCTAATTGTACTATATAATTTATGGTTGTTGTATATCTCTGCACTATACTGCTGCCACAAAACAACAAATTACACGTCATCTAAGTCAGAGATAATAAATCTGATTCTGATTCTGAAGACCACTTTGACCACTTTGCATTAAAATGGACTTCGTATGTTTTTGTTCTAATTGTGTTATACCTTGTAAAACGTGTATAATTTAGGTTTACTTTGTTTCCTGTGTACATTTTTTATCTGATACTATGTGCCTGAAATTCTGCTGAAAGTAAGCTTTTCCTAGCAGCTGTGCGTGCATGTACTTGGGCATATGATAATAAACTCGACTTCAACTTCGACCACGACAGTATCCTTTTTGTCCGATCTGACTACCGACCAGACATAGAAATGGTGAGGATAGCATCCAGGTAAGATGAACAACCTGTGGCAGTCCCCATTGCCTACACATGTGTTCTTTTCTTTCGAATTGACTATCAGAGACCCAATAGTAGTTCCCAAACAATACGATTATTGTCATCCTCAGTTCAACACAAATATCCTCAGTTTCCTTGCTTACGCAATATCCCTGTGAAATTATTTTCTCAGAAAATATGGAGACCCTATCTCTCTCCCCTGTCTACCTTGCTGGAAAATCCAGCCAGAATCTATGTTTAGTTCTGATTTCCAGCGATCTATAATCCTGCTTTTGGAAATGTCACTTTGCCGCACCACCTGCAGATTGGTGCATTTAATTCATTACTTCTGTTTCGTAGATTATTTACACTGATGAGAATGCAATTAAACACTGCTTGAAGGCTGTTTGCTGTTATTCTCAACCAATGCAACCTCACGTCTTTCCGTCTTTCAAATCCTTTAATTACCCCAATGTTGTTCGCGTCAAGTGTTGCCTCTCATCCTGACGAAGCTGCTTTTAGGTTCCTACCTCCCAATCAATAACAGTAAGGTAAGGTAAATAGCACGTATTATAACAGAGGGTAGGAAAACTTTTATACAGCTTTGGATTGGTTACTGTTGGAATAAGTGTGAAATTCTGATCGCCAAACTATAGTCGGGATGGAAATGCACCGGAGAGGGTACGTACGGATGTTACCAGGATGTTGCCTTGGATAAAACGTTTCATTTAGGAATAAGGATTGGCTGATTGGCTGTGCGGGGGTTGTCTTCTGTGGAGAGGCAGAGACAAGAAACAGGTGTCAAAGAAAGGTTTATGACGAACATAGCTACGGTGGATTGCGAGACACTTATTTAAATACCGGAGACATCCAAAACCAGGCGCCATAGTTTGCACTGAGGAGTACGGGGATTTTAGCGGCTCTGAGAGACTCTTTTTTATCATCAGGGCTGTGATTGAAAGAAGAAACACACTCCCAGATAAAACCGTGCAGGGTGGTATCATCGCAGCATTGAAAATGTACCTGGGCGGGAAATGAATCGGGATGGCGCAGAAGTTTTTGAACGAACTGATCATAAGTGATATCATAACAGATGCATACTTTATGCACAACATGAAAAGGAAGGGCCGGAAGGCCTGCTTATATTCAGTATGATTCTGATTGAGGTCATTTATTAGGCCACTATTGAGATGCAAACTTTCAACTGATACAGGTCTTCCAGATAAACTGCAGATGTCCCAAACAATCTCAACCTCTCTGTCCCACACGGGCATATGAACCATTCTCCTATTTATTCATTTTCTGCTGCGTGGCTCCTTTAGTAACTCTGATAGTTTGAGGTCACAAATTATGTCTTGCTCCTTGCTACCCATGGTCTGCCTGCAGCACCTTATCTTGAAATCACCTGGGCCATTGGGATCTAATGTGATCAGTGTATTTGGCTTTTCTGCCTTTCTGCACCCCCCTGGGGAAGAGTTGAGTATCTTCAGTATTCACGTTTGGATATCTGTTCAGGATACCCCGCTCTGCTGTAAAACGTGAACTACCTGTCTGTTGCGTGGGAGCCTCTGTTTTCTCTGTCTGAAGCTGTGGGTGAATAAAGCGCGAGCGAGATATCCACCTAACACAGCGACGGGGACGTATTTTATAAATGTCTGCTGCAGACTATCTTCCGGTTCTGTTCCCACGTACTTCCAAGGCAAGCGAGATATCATGTTTCCCCAACGAGACAACATGGACGTTGAAGGAGGTAACGAATGGTTCCACAATCTGTTCACCACAAAATAAATTAAAATGCAGCACATTTCTCAGAAGAACAATTCATTAATACTGCTTAACTGCATTCTTATATTAAACGAGTGTCACTGTCTTTATCCCGTTTAGCTACAGTTCTTATCGCCATAAAAGCTGCACAGTGGCGCTGCAAATGGGACCGTTATCTCGCAGTTCCAACGAACCTGGTTCAAACTTCACCTTGGGTATCGTCTGCGTGGATTTCGCTATTTCTCCCTGTGACATCGTGGGTTTTCTCCGTGTATTCCGGTTCCCTCACATATCCCAAAGACGTGCTTATTAGTCGCGGCATAGAGTCACAGTTGTACAGCCCTTCTGCCCAACATCTCCACACAGACCAAAGTGGCTTCCTGAGCTAAATGCATTTATCGGCGTTTGGCGTATACCACTCTAAACCTTTTCAATCCATCTGCCTGTCCAAATGCCCAGTAATCGTCGCAGTTGTTCCCCACTTCGTCGGACAGCTCGTTCCATTCACCGACTACCTTCGCAGTCAAAATGCTGTCCTTCAGACCCGATTTAAATCGTTACCCTCTCACTGTAACTTCTTGAATTTCTATTTCCAAGCACACCCGCGAGGAACGTTGTCCACCATATACCCCTGGTCAAACACCAAATATCTGGGAATGCTCATTATGCAGCTCAGCACACTCAGTATAACATACAACCAGAGCCCCTGTTTCCTCGGTGCAGTATTTGAGTTTCAGCTTCTGACAGGAAATGGCCACAAATCGATCAAAGCTGAATATCACCGTGAACCAGACAGAACTTCTGTGGCTGCGCCGCACAGAGCAGCGTTAAAAGGGCACACGGGGGGAAGGGTTAAGTGAGTGTGAAATAATTATTCACAATGATCAATAAAAGGACATCTGCGATAACAGCCACGAGTTTTGCCGCCGCCATGGCCAAGAGGTGAGGACCAATGCATTTGGAGAGACCGCATTTTCCTCGCAGTAGAATGGCAATCGCCACCAGGCTCCCTGTAAGGGAGAGAAAAAGAAAGGAGGTGATGAGATTTAAACAGAAAAGTGGTTCCGCCGTTTGAGTTCAAATGAGCTTAACTGAATAATAAAGTCGTTTTACCGACGGAACAATGGTATTGGTATTGATTTACTGTTGTCACTTGTACCTCGGTACAGTGAAAAAGCTTGTCTTACAAACCGATCGTACAGGTCTATTCATTACACTGTGCAGTTACATTGAGTTAGTACAGAGTGCATTGATGTAGTCCAGGTAAAAACTATAACAGTACAGAATAAAGTGTCACAGTTACAGAGAAATTGCACGGTAATAAGGTGCAAGGTCCCAACAAGGTAGTCATGAGGTCATACTCCATCTCATTGTATAAGGGAACCGTTCAATAGTTTCAGAGGGATTGACTTGTTTCAGAGGGCTGGAATAACAACCAAGACGATGGAGCCTTTCGCCCACATGTCCTCCATCAGCTTCAGAAAGAAACACATGAATGAAAATTCGAGGAGTAAATTCGAGGGAATGAGTGACTTGATGATTTCAGGATCGTGGAGATGATAAATCTGAAATAAACTGGTCACATGTCGAACAGCAGAAACGCCATACGTATGAGGACAAGGCAGAGTCAAAGGTTTCAAGGCATTTGGCCTGGTGAAAGTTTAAACGAGACCTGGCTGTGCCCCAAGGACACGAGTGAATCGATGTGTACTTTGTAATGCCGGAACAGAAGATACACAAAAGGAAACCTAGTTCTTCGTCGCCAGCGAGTAAATTTGTAACAACTGCATACACGGGAACATTCCACAGAGTTCACAAGTTTCTAGGTGTTTTAAATACATAATATTCTCCTCTGTGCAGTTGAAACGTCATTTATTAAGAAGTTTTCGTCGAGCAAACCCAATTCCAAAGTCTTCACTGGAACAAATAACTTTGGATGTGCAATTACCGTTTTAATATTATAAATCACTGTTGCTCATTTTGGAAGTCCTTTCCAGACATGCGTCCTTTAACATATTTCTGTGAGAACGAGGGTCGGGCGCACAGAAGATACTTTAGTTGACTGAACATCCTTCCGAATGGATGCATGGCCGTTAACAATCCAAGTAAACTGCCTAAACAAAACGGTTCTTTTTGGAATCTCGAATCCCATCAACAGCAGCGCCGGCTATGCAAATAACAATAGCTGTATCTTCAATTCACCATATTGCTAGCCTTAGGTTTGGAAGCACTGAGCACATTCAGGCCATGGACCTTTTCTATCTTTCAGTTGATCGCCATTGTGATCTCTGCAGTGTTTTCTTGTAGGCAAAAATCTCATCGGATATAGATTGAAATCGATGAAAAGCCGTTTTCTCTAAAGCAGTGTTTCGAAACTTTGAGCCATCAGATCGCGAAACATGTCGGGTGGTCAGCACTGAGGAATGTCCATAATGACACGGTGGATATGGTGAGATTTCAAACCCATTCGCAGCACATGCAAAGCTTCAGCCTGACGCATCTTTAACAGGTAACCACTGGATATTTGCAAATATGGGGAGATAAAAGTAACAGAAATTGAGATTGACAAGTCATTCACCCCACCATACCCTTTTGTTAGATCTGAAAATTGCATTAGGCACCTGCTTAGTTTGGTAACGACATGCGTAGATTCAGTTTTATGGGATGGCACTGGTGATGTCGTTGGGAACCTCCATGGGGAATTCAGGAAGGGTTCAGTCCGCTGGGGAGTCTCTTCATTCGGTCAGTGCAACATATACTGAAATGCTATTCGCTAAGATCATACACGGAGAGTCCGAGGTATCTTTTAATCTATCTGCAAATGAACTCCATCTGTTTGCAAAGTAAACGGCCTACACTGCTCTGTGCAGCTTTGTTTTGTTATTACATCATGGATGAAGGCGCTAGATTTTAGTTTGTTTCGTATGTTTCAGAACTTATGTTACCCTCATTTTGGGCAACACAGTTAAATAATGCGCCCTTCAAGGATTAACCGAAGGTTCTCGAGAGAGTATTGATGATGACCAAAATGGTCTCAGATGTTAAACTTCACAGTTGGATTTGGGATGCTGCTGTCATGGGCAAAAGCAGGTTGACATAAAAAGATGTTACTTGGTGGCGTGAGCTGTGGACCCAAACACGAGAACCAGAGTGAGAGCAGGATACCAGCACAGGCAAGTAGTTGTATGTTACCAAACATAGGAAATAAACACTTCGGGGTACTTACATGAATCAGAATGATATGGAGAGAGGCAGAGGAGTTGGGGTAACAACTTTACTTTTACAGTACGGTAACAGACCCTTCAGGCCCAACGAGCCCACATCGCTCAATTACACTCTTTTTCACCTACTAACCCGTACGTATTTGGAATGTGGGAGGAAACCGTAGCAACCGGAAGAAACCCACGCAATCACGGTGAGAACGTACACACTCCTTAAAGACAGCGGCGGGAATTGAACGCCGATTTCTGGCGCTGTAATGTCGTTGCTCTAACTGCTGCACTGTCGTGCTGCTTGAGTAAGTCTAACAAAAAAAAGTGATGGCATCAGTGCAGTGGTGAAGGACGATGTTACGTCAGAAGCACAAGATGTAGATCCAGCTAAGAAGGTAATGAGCAACTGTGAGGTTAAGCATTGATTATGGACGCAGCGAACTGAGCTTACGCTGCAGGAAGGGGACGGTTTACATGGGTGCATAAAACAAAATCACAAGACTACCTGTGGGACAAGAGGGCATAACTTTTAAAGAGAGGATGGATAGGCTGCGACAGTTTCCCTGGCGCGAAGTAGGCAGAGGGGCGACAATATTGAGGTGTATAAGATTATGAGGAGCCAAGATGAGGTGAATGTTCACATTTTTTTCCGGGCAGGTGACGCTAAAACTAGAGGGCGTAGGTTTAAGGTGAGCGGAGAATAAAAATAAAAAGAACATGAGAGGCAACCTTTTCACACAGAGGTGGTTGGCATGTGGATCGGGCCGCCAGAGGACGTGGTAGAGGCAGGTACAATTATAATGTTTAAATTAAATTTGGACATTTGGAAAGGTTTATAGGGATATGTGCAAAACGAAGGACAACGGTACTGCGCAAAGCAGGCATCTTAGTCAGCAGGATGAATTGGGCGTGGGAGCCTGTTACTGTGCTTTATGACTACATGACTCCATGGAGCATTCAGATAATAATGATAAATTCAGAATCAGAATCAGAATCAGAATCAGGATTATTATAACTGACATATGTTGTGAACTTTGTTGTTTCGCGGCAGCAGCAAGACATAAAAATTTCTATGAGTTACCGAAATAAATAAGTAGTACAAAAGAGGAATAGCGAGGTAGGGTTGGTGGGTTCGTGGATCGCTAAGAAATCTGGTGCCGGAGGGGAATAAGCTGTACCTGACAAGTTGAGTGTGGATCTTCAGGCTACCATATCTCCTTCCCGATGGTAGTAACGTAAAGTGGCATGGCCTGGCTGGTGGGGGTCCTTAATCATGGATGCCGCCTCCTTGAGGCACCGCCTGTAGACGGTGTCCTCAATAGTGAGGAGGGTTGTGTCTGTGATGTAGCTGGCTGAGTCAACAACATTCTGCAGCCTCTTTAGATTCTGCATATTATAACCCCATATCAGGCAGGGATGCAACCATTCAGAAAGTTCTCCACCGTACATCTGTAGATATTTGCAAGTCTTTGATGACATACAAAATCTCATCAAACTGCTAATTAAGTGGAGCCGCTGGCGTGCCTTCTTCGTGATTGCATCAAAGTGTTGGGCCCAAGAGAGATCGTCTGAGGTGTTGACGCCCAGGAACTTGAAGTCGCTCACCTTTTCCGCCGCTGACCCCTCAATGAAAGCGGGTGTGTTTCCTCCCGACTTCCCCTTCCTGAAGTCCAAAATAATTTCTTTGGTCTTGGCGACGTTGCGAGGTAGGGGTTGCGACACCACTGAACCAGCCTATCTACCTCAATCTTGCATGCTTCCTCTTCGTAATCTGATATTCTGCCAACAGCACTGGTGTCATCAGCGAATTGATGGATAACGTCTGAGCTGTGCCTAGCCACACAGTCATGAGTGGAGAGGGAGTAGAACAGTGGGCTAAGCAGGCGTCCTTGAGGTGAGACTGCGTTGATTGTCAGCGTGGAGAAGATGTTACTCCTGATCCGCACTGATTGTGGTCTCCCCGTTAGGAACCCGAAGATCCATTTGCAGAAGGAGGTCCAGAAGCCCAGAGTTTGCAGCTTGTTTATTAGTATCGAGGGGATGATGACTTTCAACCTCGAACTGTAATCGATAAACAGCAGCCTGACTGATGTTTTGCTTCAGTCTCTGTGTTCCAAAGCTTAGTGGAAAGCTAGTGAGATTGCGTCCGCTGTAGACCCATTGTGGCGGTAAGGAAATTGCAGTGAGTCCAGGTCCTTGCTTAGGCAGGAGCTAATTTTCGCCATGACCAACCTTTCAAAGCATTTCATCACATTAGATGTGAGTGCTACCGAGCGATAGTCATTGAGGCAGCTCATCCTGCTCTTCGTGGGAACCGGTATGATTGATGCCCATTTGAAGCAGGTCGGAACCTCCGACTCCGGTAGTGTGAGGTTTCATATGTCCTTGAACATTCCAGCCAGTATGTCGGAACAGATTTTCAGTACCCAGCTAGGTACATCGGCAAGGCCTGACGCCTTGCGAGAGTTCACCCTCTTGAAGGATGTTCTGACGTCGGCCTACCAGACAGAGATCACAAAATCGGCAGATGCTGTGCGGATTCGCACAGGTGTAGTATTACTCTCCCTTTCAAACTTAGCATAAAATGCGTTGAGCACATCAGGGGCTGAAACATCACTGCCAGTTATGGTGTTCGGTTTCGCCTTGCAGGAAGCAATGACATGCAAACCCTGCCACAGCTGTCATGCGTCCCACTGTGTCTCTAACTTCACACGGAATTGGCTTTTCGCTCTCAAGATAGCCGTCTATAGGTCGTACTAGACTTCTTTTAGGGCCGCTCGTCCTGAACGCCACAAATCTTACCCTCAGCAGACTGCGAATCTCCTGGTTCATCTCGAGCTTCTGGTTTGGAAAACTCCGTACGTTCTCCACGGCAGTCACTCATTCAGGCAGGTCTTGATGAAATTACCGACGGCCTTGGGTTATTCTTTCACATCCTAAGATGAATCCCTCAAGATGGTCCAGTCCACCGATTCGAAGCAGTCCTGTCAACGCTCCTCCGCCTCCCTTCGCAGTCCTCACTTCTGGGGAAGCTGTCCTCAGTATCTGCCTATATGTCGGAGTAATAGTGCCGCCAGGTGATCGGATTTGCGAAAGTACGGGCGCGGTGTAGCACGGTAAGGGTTTGTAATGGTGGTGTCGTTGCGATCGAGTGAGTTGGATCTCCTGGTTCCACAGGTAATGTGTTGGTGTCAGTTGGTCAGAGACTTCTTCAAGCTGGCCTGGTGAGAATCCCCCGTGCCGATCGGAAGACATCAGGGTGCCCTGTCTTGTGACTGTTGATCACGATATTCAGCTCCTACAGTGTTAAACTTGACGTTTGCCAGGGGTGGAATGTCCACCACTACCAGGAGGCGGCGAAGAAAAGCCTCGGCAGATAAAGCGAACGACACTTGATCACGAGATGTTTCAGGTCGAGGGAGCAGGACTGAGAAAAGGCAGCCATGTCTGTTCGCCACGATGAATTGATCATGTAACAAACGCCGCCGCTTTTGCCTTTACCTGATGCCGCCGTTCCGTCCAAGCGGTGGATGGTGAAGCCTTCAGGCTGGGACGCTGTGTCTGGGGTGCTGGAAGTGAGTCATTGCTCTGTCAAGGAGAGTAACAGCAGTCCCTGGTGTCCCTCTGGCACTGTAGTGTTTCTTTGAGATCTTCCATTTTATTTTGCAGAGACTGCATGTTAGCCAGGAGGATAGTGTGTGTGTGTGTGGGGGGGGGGGCGTGATATGTGTCTTTGGACTCTGCGTTTACATTTTACCTGCAGCCCTGCCGGCAGCCCCGTCCTCCGAGACAATGTAGACGTTCTCTGAACATTCAGCTGCTGCACTCATTCCCTGCGTGTTCTGGAGTCCCGAGTCTGTCACTTCTTGATATCTTGATTTTTCTTTTAATCGACTGGAAATAATGTTACTTCCTGCAGCATCGGTGCTGCAGATTTCAGATAAAGTCGCTTTAAAAGGGGGTATTTTGCAATTCCCTTGGGAGCTGCACACAAAAAGCCGCCTCTTTCCGGCGCCATCTTTCTTGTCAGGAGAATTCAGGCACTTGGGGGCCATTTACATGGAATTTTCTTCCATGACCCATCACAGAATGGATAGATTGTATATATGGGTGATGATCCATCTTACCTCGGTGAAATACCTGGAATTCTAACCGATAGCATAATCAAGTAGAAGATGATCACTGATACCTTAATGATAATAACTAGGGATAATCATCTAAAAGTGAGGACATAGTGCCACTGACGGTGTTGACCTCATAAGGGATAAACATCCACCATAAGCCGAAGGTCAACGTGACACATTCGGTGGCCATGGGCTTTTATCACTGCGGTAATTCTAAAGTAGCAACCAAAAAGGTTCCATTGAACATATAACATATTTTAGCTACGGAACACAGTAACAAGATGAGAGTGGGTTATTACATGTATGGATTAAGAGGGCGTGTGAGATATGGGCAATGTGGACCAATGAATCTGCGAGTGTAACTATGGGCAACGTCATTACATGGAAAAGTCCAAAATGTCGGGAGTCATCCCGCTGTACATCGGGGACCTGGGGTGGAGGGTGTTGCACCGGTCCGTGCCGTGCAACCGATTTTTGAGCCGGTTCACCGACACCCCGACCGCCTGTCACTTCTGCTGCCGGGAGGAGGCTGTGTACCACGCGTAGGCGGAGTGCGAGAGGTTGCAGCACCTCTTCGAGTATCTGCGGGGGCTGCTGCTTAAGTTCTGGTTGCACTTTAGCCCGGCGCTGTTCGTTTACGGGCATCCAGTGCGGCGCGGGGCGGGCCGCGCGGTGGATCTCCTCCTGGGCCTCCTGCTGGGCCTGGCCAAGTTGGCCATCCACGGGACACGGCGGCGGGAGGCCAAGGGTACCGGCAGGTCTACCTACCTGCCCGTCTTCCGCGCTTACGTGCGCGTGCGGGTGTTTAGAGAGGAAGAACGCGGTTTCCGCGGGCACCCTGGCTGAGTTACGCGCTCGGTGGGCCCCTCAGGGGATCGCGTGTGTCGTGGACTGTACGAACGCGATTCTTATTTGAAGTTTCGCGTGTTGCGTTAACGGGTGTAGCGTTGTGTGTGTGTTTCGTTAGTATTAGTTTTCGTTCTCTACTGTAGTATGTCGTTGCTTAGTTTCTTCTTTTCTGTATTAGATGTAGTGTATTGACACTGGTTGTCTTTTGTAGTCCTTCTAGTGAATAAACGTTTATTATCATTAAAAAATGTCCAAAATGTTAGATGCTGTAATATTGAAATGAAAATTGACACGGAATTCTCTGTGATTAATTAGAAAGTATGTGACCCTCATATTATCGTTAGATCAGCTAGTATGAATACTGAACAGTCTTAATCCCGAGGGTAGGAAGTCTAAAATAGAAAATGAGTTTGCGATATTGTTCTTCTGTTATTATTTCGCTTCGTCTGTAATCCTACGTGTTGTTGCAATGTGGTTGTGTAAGTGAGTGCAACTAATGGCCATGAGCATTGATGTAATTATCTCAGAGGATACCTCTCTGCTCTATAAAAAAAACAGAACCTGTTGTGATGTGTCAGTTCAGAGTGGCTGCCGACCTTGTGGTTTCCAGGGCAACAGAGGTCAATGCGTCTGACAGAAATGGAGCACGAGGTAATCATTCCGTCAGTGGGAATTTATTACTCTCTTCTTGCAGGCGTCGGTGTACCCGGTAAACCTCTGCCCCTGTGTTTGAGTGTGGAAATTGGTGTTAGCGGTGTTACTTCACCTCTCTTAGTTTTCTCTTCATCAATTTATTTTGGGCCAATTTCCCCCGTTGCTCACGCTGCAACTCACCGAACTCAGCTGAACATGTATACTTTCAGTCTGTTTTCGATCTTGTAAACGACTTTTTTACACATGTAGTCCGCAAATTTTATTTGTGTTCATTGCCTCCAAAGGTACATTGTAGTGTTGTGAGAAAGAATGGCCATGTCTGGAAACTGAGAGGTGAAGTCAAGCCACCAAAACCTCTGAACGAGTTGCATTTCGACTTATTCCCTCTTTGATATTTGCGGTGACTACTAGTCACAGATATGCGAGGACGGCAGTGTCTAAATTTCGGTTGCCAATGATATACCTCACTTCATCTGTGATACTATAAATTTCACTGGCGGGTAACTGTTTTGCAACATTTATAAAATCACCGCTGCTACAGAACTGCTGAATGTTGTTTCAGCTGCCACTTTCACCTCGCCGTTTTTAATATACCAGTGTGGGATAAAAACATTTATTTTTTTCTGAGAAGAATCAAGTTGTTTTCCCGTGTCGTTTAGTTTGCTGAATTTCATAACAAGTAGCGACATACCTCATCATTTACTGCCGTCTGTCAGAAGCCGTCCAGTCTATTTATTGCACACATTTCAAAGAAAATAAGAAAAAAAGGTACACGGGTGCTCGTTTGGTAGTTTTGATAAACACTAAAGACATGGATTGGAACATGCTACAGCCTGATAAATGATCACAATTCACGGGGCTGGTGAGAGGATTGCAGACTGAGTGTCCAAGTATTTCTACATTCGATATTCGGAAAGAAAATGCGGAAAGACGGAGTGAACATCTATCAAATGAAAGTGTCTTAAAACGACAGTTGGAAGAAGTTAGCGTGATGGAAAGCAGGAGTCCGATGGCAGTAAAGTGGAGGGTCGTGGACTGTTAATCCCCTCATTGACACAAGATTCTGGTGCAGATCTGCTGAGGGGATGTGATTTACAGAAGATATTAAGAGAGTGTCACTTTACACAGATCTTATAATACCGGGGATGTAAGGAAGTTCAGAATCTTCTGAGTGAATTATGTTTTCTTGCTGTTGGAAAGCACACATTCGTTGAACGAAATCACTGACTCCCTCAGAAGAAGGCACGTAGTGTGTTGTAATCGCATGAGCTCACCGACCCTCATTTATGTTATTCTAAACTGAGCATTTTATATTTCCTTGGTTCAATATTTATTCCAGATTTTCCATTCGGAATTGTATGTATCAATTGCTGGATTAACGGCGCCGGAGTTGTTCATATGTTATATAACACCTGTTGTATATCGCAGTGTTTTCAAATGTAGGTCCACAGCCGTTATTCATGTGAGATATGCACAGAATGGAAGTTTGTTCGGCTTATGGATGGTATTGCTGAAAATTGACGACATTTGGTGCAGAAATGAAGTCTTGAGAGATTTGTAAAACTTCGATTTTCAGTGTGATAGAAAGAAAACGAGGTAGATAGATAGATAGATAGATAGATAGATAGATAGATAGATAGATAGATAGATAGATAGATAGATAGATAGATAGATAGATAGATAGATAGATAGATAGATAGATAGATAGATAGATAGATAGATAGATAGATAGACAGATAGACAGACAGACAGACAGACATAAATAAATGGATAGATGCATAGATATACAGAGAGAGAGGGAGAAGAGTAAGAGATCCTCACTGTTTGCTGATGAGGAGGAAATACCATTAGAAGCGTGAAAGACTGGGATACTACTGTTCCTTGGCAGGAGGCTTGTCGCGCAGTGCAGCGGTTAACGTGTTCAATTCTGGCCTCTGTCTTTAAGTAGTTTGTATGTTCACCCCGTGTGGCTGTATGAATTCCTCCGGACTCTGGTTTCCTCCCACGTTCCACAGACGTGCAGGTTAGGAAGTTGTGGCGACACTTGCGGTCTGCCCCCGAACACGGTTTGCAGAAACTTGTATTTAACTGTAAATATCGATGGACATGTGACGAACAAATATCTAATCATATCTTATCATTGTTAATAGAGCTTCTGCTTTGATGGATCAGTTAATTTCCCATTATAAGAAATACATAAATTTAAGACCGCAGCTGAAGCAAGGAAACACAGTATTCCTTATTGTGTTCCTCATTTCGTTTCTGAGGTTGTTCAGGTTTGAACATTAATTGCGTCTAACGAGCTGTTCCTGGAATCAAACACAAAGTAACAAAGTAACAGAGCTACTGCTTGTCTTGTGCAACTGTGAATTGGATTGCAGGGATGTCTGAATTGCAATGTGCGGCTGAGCTGAAGGCTTCGTTGTGAATTTCGGATTCCACTTTTCCGGCTATAGATTCGTCGTTGGTCCGTCTATTTGGTGCACGAGGTTTTCCAATCCCTCTGCTACTTACTCACATTTCCACTCTCAATCAATGCATTAGCTTCCAGTTACCTCTTTCATCTCTCAGCAATTTTAATCCTGAAGGACAAACGCCTCTCCCACGATGTCATTCATCCCCGTCTATGGTCGTTCCATCTCTCCGTTGAACCGTTAATGTATCCTCGGCCTGAAGAAAAAATCGTAATCTATACCTTCGGATCCTTCACCGCTTACGACCATGAAACGCCCATTCTACCTTATCAGTGGATCCAGATATTGTGTATCCTTCCGTGTGGTGCTGACTTCATTGTCAATGTCTGTTTTTATTGTCAAGCCCAAAATGCTCCTGAACTGAGCAGAGAGTGAAGAGTCCATCACGTTGGTGAGTCTGAAATCACACGTAGGCCACACACGTAACAAGGGCCCATTTACTCCCCCGAAAAAAACATAATCGAATCAGCCATTTATTTCTGTAAAGCAACAGATTGTTGGTCGTAGGTAACGATAAAAGACAGGTACAGCTTTCCTTAAGCATTTGCATTTTACTTCCTGGACCACAACGGGAGAATGCAAAACCTCAACTCTAAATACCTTTAATAAGATATTCATGCAGCATTATTGAGCTCCGTTATCCGCAATCAGCGTTGCTTTCTCTCTTGATGATCGCCGCAGTTGTCTGAAAGCACTCACAAACTTGGTCCAGCATTCAATGCAGCAGTAATGCTGAGAAATATCCCATTTCCCGTTGAAATGTTGTTCTGTCGCAGGATTCGGTCAGCAACTTCATCTGTTTCAATTTCTCTCTCTTCTAGTTAACCTTGTGGCAATTGTGATCCTGTCCAAATACATCACCCTTTACTTGGTGTCCATGGCAGCCGCTGACCTCCTGGTCATTTTCTCCGGTCCCATATTGAACTGGCTTGTTGTGATTTATTTCCGGGTTTCATTCCTGCGCATCACTCCAGTATGTAGTCTCATCGTGGGCTTGATCTCTGCAACAATGTTAGTGTCCGTCTGGCTGACCGTCGCCTTCACATTTGATCGGTTTGTGGTCATTTGTTGTGAGAAGCTGAAAACCAAATATTGCACCGCGAGAACGGCGGCTGTGGTTATCGGAACAGTGAGTGTGGTGGGGTGTGTGGATAGTGTTCCCTGGTATTTTGTATATGAGCCCAGCTGTATAGTTAACAGTGTTCCACGGGGTTTCCACTTTACCGTTGCTTTCTTTACTTCGGCCGCATGGGGCGATTTTGAGTTGTAACATCTAATTCTGATTCATGTATCCCTTTCTTCTTGATCTTAATGCTTAACGTCTTCACAATCAGACTTATTGCAGTGGCCAGTAGAGACCGCAGGGAGCTCCTCGACCGCAGCAACGGAGAGAATGACAAGGACCCGGAGATCGAGAACCGAAGAAAATCCATCGTTTTACTTTTCAGTATAACCAGCAGTTTCATATTATTGTGGGTAGCAACGGTTGTCTATAACTTGTACGCACGAATTGCAGACGTTCAGTTCAACTCCTCTCTTTCTGATCTGCTTTATCTCATAGAACAGATATCCGTTATGCTGTAGATTCTCATTTCGTGCACCAACACGTGTATTCATGTCTTCACCCAGAGGAAATTTCGAAAGGAGCTGACAAATATGGGGATGTATCTTATGAGCTATGTTGGTAAATTAATTAAACAATAAAATATGCCGAAGATTTTTTTTTAAAAGATATCCATTTTATTTGATTATCGTCTGCACTATTCCGTTGGAGTCCGGAACTGATCATAACCCTCACTGTGCATGTTATTGAAAGTTTGACCATGGGAAGCGGTACTAAAGAACTCGCATCATTGCAACAAAACTACCACAATACGTTTACAACGAATTTAAATCCTGTCAATCGTCTTCGGTAGTCTGGAGAGAACAAGAATGAGAGCACCCGAAGCAACTGATAAGACAGTGGAGTTGGGAGAGAGTAAGAGAGAGCGGGAGAGATACAGAGAGAGAGAGAGAGAGAGATAGGAAGAAACAGAGGGAGAATGAAGAGAAGGGAATAAAAGGCTGGATCCATATGAATTTAAGATTAAAGTAAGTGTAGAAGAATGATAAGCATTCCCCAGATTCTCCACGACGTATCCGGCATTTAGTCAGATCAGGACGGTTCTTTTATCTCAACACCATTAATCAGTCCATTAATCCCCTTGATTCCCTAAATATATGAATATATATATGCGTCCCCCCTTGATTATTGTGAACCACAAATGTCCCATAACTCTCCAAGGGACTGAGTTTAAAAGATTCACTAGGTGATACCATTTCTTCTCGTCTCTGTTCTGAATGGCAGACTGGTTGTTATAAAGCTGTGACCCCTCCTGCTCGGATCCCGATCCAGCCGTGCGAGATATCAATTCCGCATCCACGACATTAAGCCAATTTTAAAGTAAATGCGGATCAGTAATACCAGCTGTCATTCTCCTTAAATCCAGGACCTGTTGGGCGGATCACTCCCTACATGAGAGACACGGGCTGTCCAGAATGAATGCAATGAAAATTAGCTCCCTTCCCCTTGTACAAAGTAGCCCATTCCTGATTTTGGGATACTAGCATTAACCACATCGTTCCAGATGGCGTCACCCCAGTGCTCTATATAACTGCAGTAAGATCTCCCTGATCTCTGAGGTAATTACTTTTGAAATAGATATTAATGAATACACCGAGTGAGTTGAATTGATTCCTGAACTTGCCAATGTGTGTTCCGTGTTTCCTATGTTTGGATATCCATTTCCCTCCACAGATGCTGTATGGCCCCTTGAGTTCCTCCAGAACTTTGTATGTTGCTCCAGATTCCATCATCTTCAGTCTCTTGTGTCTTACATCTGCTGGAGGAACTCAACGGGTCTGGTGGCATCTGTGAGGAAAGGAATTGACGAAGTTTCATTTCGAAGACCTACATCAGAAGTAATGTTGTGATGTTGGGACTTGATACAGGGTTTCGACTGGAAACCTCAACAGTTCCTTTCCCACTCAAATTCTAATCGACCCGCTGAGTTCCTCCAGCAGATTATTTGTAGCAGTAGCTTCAGAAACAAGATAACAACCCCCTCCGTGTTTCTCCCGCTGGGCATAAATCATTGCCATTGAAATTAGATGACAGCAATCGCCCCCCCGTGTCTGCTCCGCCATTCAGTAAGTTGTTGGTTGATCATCCAAGTTCACTTCCCTGTTCCATCTCTTTACCTCCTTCTGGATAACGTCAGTGGGCATAATTCACTCAGACTGGCACTGAATGGTCATGCCCAAAAAACAAACATTTGATGAACAACATTAGACTCAATAAGTTGCAAGGACGTTGCTTTATGAAACTCACACAGCCCGGTGAAAGGGAAGCCGAACATCCGGAATCCCAGCTTCTGCCTCAATGGTTTGGATCAGGGGGTCACAGCCAATCTAAAACGGAAAATGATGGTAACACACAGCGGGTCGGGCAGCATCTGTGGAGAGAGAGAAAGAGAGGTACCTTATCAGGTTGGAAATTGAAGGGTCTTCGAAATAAAACGTTGAATCAGTTTCCCCACGGATGCTGCGCGACCTGCAGACTGTTTCAACATTTTCCGTTATTGTTTCAGATTTCCTGATTCCGCGGTTTTTTTTTTAATCCTTTCACGGAAAAAAATCCAAGTTTGCTAATCATACAAAACTGCTTGTCAGTGCGGGTTGTGAAGAAGATCCGGAGAGTGTTCGGGGGATATCGACAGGCGAAGAGAATAGGCGACGACATGACGAATGGGATGCAAGGTGGAAAACTGAGATGCTCTCTTCAGAAACAGTATCCAATCCCGGGGTCTCTTTAACCTCTCGGTTCTGTTGATGTGATTGAATAAATGTTGGAATCCCTTCAAAGCAGAAGGACCAGCAGTTCATTTTGTCTCTCCGTGAAACTGAACTGTTGACTTTGCAAACACATCAGGTGCGGATTTTCTTTATTTTTCGTGTTTGCAGGTGCGCACCACAAATATCTTAACTCTCTTCAATGGTTGATGATTTGACGGCTCCAGTGTACTCACCTGACAGGGGAGTGACAGTGATCACAAGGCTGTGCTCCAGGCTGATTCAAACCAGCTGCTTCGTGTCCTTCCTCGGATACCCTCTGGATTTGGATACATCTCATACGGGGAAAAATTACCTTTTATCAACCCCAAAATTTTGCATACCACTGTGTCTCCATCCTCCAAGGATTATTAACCTAGTCGATACAGTTTCTCCTGAAAACTGAGACGCTCCATTCAAGGCAACATCCTGGTGAATTTCACCCGAACCCACTTCTTTGCTCTGTCACGTCTGTTTTCCACGGGAACAACCCTATTTTTATCCCTGATAGATCTCCCGTATCACTCCCCATCTCCACACTTTGTTGATGAAGTTTTAGTTCCCCCCCCCCGTTGCAAAATCCGCGGTTGGAGAACTATTTTCAAGATGAAGGCAAATAGCAGAGGATGGTTTCGACCCATCGACCTGTGTGTTATGGGACATGCACACTCCCGCTGCGCCGCTCTGCTGTTGGGGAAACATCGTGTGATGAGTCTCTGTTTTGAATGTTGCTCATTCCCTTCATTATTTTATTTATCATTTTCGTCCCCAACATCATATCCTTTCCCTTGCTGATTTCTCTTTCCTTCCTGACAGAATTCCTTCTTACTTTTTACAGTTTTCTATTCCTCTCCTGCATGTTTCTTACTTTTTGTGCCAACTCTTTTCTGTGCCATCTCTTTGCGCTCTTTGCTCCGACGCAGTCAGATATTTGGTTCCCGACATGTCAGCAATGAGTGTCACAGTATTTATTTAACCCACTTTCTGCAGTGCTGTTGTTTGTGTTAACGGACACGTTCCAAGGCCAAGTGAGCGTCTTCCATGCAGTCGAATGTCGGTAAAACTGACCGGTCACAGTGCTGTCTGTAGGTGCCGTGAGACTAATGCATAAACAGTGTGTGTAATATCGGAGGTGGTTTCTCCCTGTCAGCTCTCAGCCGCTCGGGATTACACAGCGCCTCCGTGAGATTCCCATCACTGGTGAAAATCCATGGTGACGAGTGTGGAGATGTCGGAGATTGAACCCGGGTCCTCATACACGTGAAGCATGCGCTCTCCCACTGAGCTACATCCGCAACAGAAGTGAGCAGCTTTAGACGTAAACCCCCGTATATCTACCACAGAGCACAGAACATAGACATTTAAACACAGAGAATAAGAGCTGGAGGAGGCCATTCGGCCCTTCGAGCCTGCTCCACCAGTCGGTAAGTTCAAGGTTGATCATCCAAGTTCAATTCGTTGTTACGCTCTCTCTCCATATCCCGTCATAACATCCGTGGGCAGAAATCATTTCGATTCAAACTGAATGATAAAACACCCTCAAAAAGCAAATGAAATTAGTAACATTTGCGCCATTAGACCCGACAAGTCGGTTAGTGCAAAGGAAGTTGCCCTCAACTACTTTTGTATCTGGAAATATTTATGTCCCCTTCCCAAATATATTCATGGGTTGGGAAGAGACAGTGCGGATGAGAAGAAGGGAAGTACTGAACCGCGGCGCACATACAACTGAACTGTATATTTTAAGGCAAGCATAACTCCTGGCTCGAGTCTTGGATTCAAGGTGGTTTGTGTTAGTTTAAAAAACGTTGGGGCTGCGGAGGATGAGGCGAATATTTCCACCTAACGTAATGCCGTACGTCAGCCTCAAATAAAATTACAGCGAGCGGTGGAAACTCTCAGCATGTCGGGAATTGTCGGTGGGGAGAAATTACCAGTCAACGTCTCAGGTCGGTGACCTGTCATTGGGATCGGTTGAGACTCAAAATCGATGATCACAGGTCCAATGACAAATGACGATACGACATAAAACGCGGAAAGTCCGGAAGCTCAGAACACAATCGGATGAGTTCTAAGGACGTTGCATCATGAAACTCGAGCATTCGGGTGGAAGGAAAACGGGATATCGGGGGTCCCGGGCTTGAGACCCAGCAGGAAGGCCTCCAAATGAGCCCATTGAGGCAGCAGCAGGGAGCGCCCGCCTCCAGACAGCGCAGTGTTACCTCGCTGGCATTGTCACGCACGTCAAAAGCTGCTGAATTGCTAGCATCCCTGAGTGGACTCGAACCACCAACTTTTCGGTTAACAGCCGAATGTACTAACAGATTGCGCCACACAGACACCCTAAAGGAAACGGGAATAAATGGGCCATTCCAGGGTTTGGAGGAGGTGACCAGGGACCGGTGCTGGGACCCGGTTTTCATAATCTGCATCAATGGTTTGCATCGGAGGTTACTGACAAAATAAAAAGGGAAATGGTGGGAACGCTTAGTTCGACACACTCAGGATCGACAGTGTAAATCACCCCCATTGAGTGACCACATGTTTCAAATGGTCTCGATCAGTGAAAGATCCTCCTACATGGGAACCTTCACTCCACATCTGCCCTTTAAAAACTCCCAAGGATTCGACATGTTATAGAAAATTAACTTCGCTATAACTTCAACTCCAGCTCTGTTGGAGCGAGAGCAGCCCTCACATTCCAACTCACATCCTCACACAGTCCTGCCGAGAACAAGACACAGTAAGTTCATTACAGTCCTGCCCAAATCTCTCAAACAGTGTCAGTCTGGAAGCTACATTACCTATCAGTAGCGCAACGTTCGATCAATAAATTATGCTCTGATCAATATTGGGGCAGCGATAGTATAGGTTGTCGATACATCATCCCATTTTGCAGTTTGTGCCAAATTCGACAGCATGGAGTACGATATGAGCAAAGTGTTCAGAATGGATCTGCGGGGAATTTTCATTCACAGAGAAGAAGGATGGAATATGGAACTCTGTCAAACATTTAGCATTTATCCAGTCGAGAAGGAGAATGGCCAAGGCATAGTGTCGTCACGAAATCAATTTTTCCTTTCAGTCCGCTGTAAATAACGTAGTTCCACAAGGTCGATTCGAACAAATGCCTTTTTGGCAGTGCACCGCTAGGAGAATTCTCTTCAGCACTCACTAAGACTCGCTTCCCGAGTTCTCCTCCGAACAAAGGGCAGACAGAAATTTATACAGGAATTGTCACGCACATCCCATGCAAACGGCGACGCGAGTTTCGGTTAAGCTATAGAGATCCCGAGACAGCTATCACACCTTTTGTCTTAGTATAATTGAGTTATAATCAAGGCTTTCAAAGGCAGGTATCACCCTTCATAGTTCAGAACAAGTCTTCACCTCGATGTTAATTACACTCAGTATCGCCACCGTCAGACATATCGGAATGGTTCGTTCCCCGAAACAAAGGCAGTTAACATACTTAACATTCCAACCTAACTAGTGTGTCAGCAGCTTGCTAGTCCTTGCTAAAGACATATAAGTATATATATATTGTTTTCCAGTTATAGGTATGGTTGCAATTCTTAACCCTTCACTTCCTCATTCCCTCCTTTTTATCATTTCATGATAAACTGGAGCGGCGCTGAGAACGGGGCCGAGAGCTCATTAATAAGGACCTTGCAACAGGTATTTAGACAGACCAGCACCACACAGCATACTATTATAATCACGATTAGTCCCACAGCTCCATGCAGCAGGTATGATACCCACGACCCTCCGAGCAGACACCCCAAACAACTTGTCCCTCCTGTAATTCCCTGTCTAAGGCTATCTACTTGCGTCTGAATGTCCTGAATGGCATGGGAGATGTTGTGGGACTCATCTGTCACGTTGGTGATACATTTGTCCCCAACTATAGCACATACTCCACCTTGCTGAGCTAGCTGGTAGTCCACAGCATACTGGGTCTGCTGGGCATAAGGTCGAAGCTCTGCCAGTTCCCGGTTCACCGCCGTCAGGCCCTCCATAGTACTGTTTCCCAGTGCAACCAGTCCACAAATAAGGTAGTCCCAGTTGTTTGTGCTATAGTGCCTGCCGAACCCCCAGAGAGAGAGAGTACTCAGGAATCCATAGCCTAATGATGCTAAGAAAAATCCCAATGACATAGGATCCCTCCAATCCTCACAGAACTCCTCACTAACTGACCGCACCACAAGTCTTCGTCGGACATGAGCCTTCTGGGGGCAGGACACCGTGACCGGCCCGATCGTTCCTATTGCAAACCAGGCTGGCAGAGTGGGGGTGGCTGTGGTGTAAGTGCCACTAAAGTAGAACACATACCCTTCCTTAGCCCGGTAGCAGGTTTCTTTACCCGATTGCCGTGGACTGGTCATTTGAGAATACGAAGAGATCCCAGCAACATTTCTCCCATGCTCCCTCATATGTTCTCCCTGGTTAGCCATTCTAAAGAGACATTAGACAATCTCACGTGGGTCCCGTTCCCTTCTCCACAAACCCATCGCTCTCCTGCAAGTAACGTAGCGCACCGAGTGGCAGCGCACTCACAGCTAAACCATCCCCCTTTAAACCCAAATTCCTCTCTGTACAGGTAGTGGCGGCACATGCTATCGTATGCTGTACAATTGCTAGCCCACAGCCCCACCCTGTGCCGGTGAAGCAGTGGGAGAAGGACTGGAGGTGGGCTGTACTATTAGGTCATGTTACTGTTCCCTGCAAGCATTTACCCGGTTGTACCCTCGTGTAAGTTCCCGTGTGCCTAACACACTTTGTTTTTGAGAATTCATACTTTCATAGGACACTGGGGCTCCAGCTTGGCGTGGCTAAAAGAAGGCCTTCCACTGACTCTGTCAAGGGGTAAAAAACGGTGAAATTCCCATGTAGCTGCATATGTATTTTGTAAAACAAATTATCCTCTAACACCCACACAAGAGTACTAGTAATGGAGTCCGAATTTAAAAAGTATCAGCTTTCCTCCGGTGGCCATCGTTTACAGTCGCTCAGATGTATCCAACTTTCCTGGCCTTTTACTTCCACGGCTGTCGGTGTTTGGAGTAGTATATGGAAGGGACATTTTCACCGAGGTCCCAGTTTAAGGCACTCCCGATCCCGTATCAGTACCGAGCCTCCGATTTCCAGGTCAGGCAATTCTGTGTTCTGCCCTTCAGGTGGCTTAAAGGCACTCTCCACCTGCGAATGATGAAACTTAAGTTGTCTGAAATACCTTTGTTGTTCATGCCCCATGATATTAAGGTCAACCTGTGTGGGGGGTTGGGTGGCGGCGTCCCATGGGGTTCTTCCCGGACACCCATAGACGAATTCGGCAGCCGAGACCCCGGTGGCCGATTGGGGGGGGGGGGGGGTGATGATCATATGGTATAATCCTCAGGGGAGAACCTTTAACCAGTTTAGACCTGTCTCTGACACTAATTTGGTTAGTTTATTCTTAGGAATGCTGTTAGATCACCCTACTACACCTACTGCTTGAGGGTAGTAGGTGCAGTGGAACTGCTGTTCGATATTCAGTGCCTCGCGCAGTTCCTTACTTATTTTCCCTATAAAGTGGGGGCAATTGCAAGAACTTATCCGTCGGGGTACCCCAAACCGTGGTTATACCTCTGTAAATAATAACTTTACCACCCTTGAGGCCTTATTGTTAGTGGTTGGAAAATCTTCAATACATCTACTAAATACATCAACAATAACGAGACAGTACTTGTAACAATGTACACGCGTTAATTCAATAAATTCGAGTTGTATACAATCAAAAGGACCACCGGGTAAGGGGGTCTTGCCTGGGGTGCACTTCACCCCTTTCGCAGCATTGGTTTGTTGACATATCAAACACGACTGTATTTTCCCTTGTGCTGCTTCCTCCAATCTGCGGTGCCACCAGGTACGTAGTAAAATGTTACTCATTCCCTCCTTGCCAAGGTGGGTGTCAGAATGTAGGCAGTCAATAAGCATTGATAACAAAGAATCAGGTATACATACTTGACCGACTGGAGTAACCCTGAGGCCGTGTTGCGCAGAGTGCGTACACCCGTGCGCCTTCCACATTTGTTTTTCTGAGTCATGGGCGTCCCCATTTAAGTGCTGCACAGTGACCATGTCTGGGGTGTCGGTCGTTGCTATCTTTGGCTTGCAAACAACTGCTTGTTTTTCAATAGTGGAAACGGTTTTAAACCCCTGGCGTGCTGCCAATGTCGCTTCTGTATCTGCCCTGTTATTGACCTGGGTTATTAGGGAGGTATCCGAAAGGTGAGCGGAGCATTTAATGATGTCCAACTTGTTTGGGAGGAGGATGGCTTGGAGTAGGTTCTTTACATAAGCCACATTCTGTACGGGGCTACCTGTAGAGTCAGAAATCCCCTGTGTGCCCAGAGTTGGCCAAAATCATGGGCAACTCCAAAAGCATAGCGGGTGTCAGTGAAGATGTTAGCTACTTTGTCCTTGGCTAAAATGCAAGCTCGGGTCAAAGCAAAGAGTTCTGCCTTTTGGGCAGAGACTGGGACCTGCAGAGATGCAGATTCCACACTCTGGGAGTCGTTTACCACGGCGTAGCCGCTAAGGTTGGTGCCCTGTTCAGAAATGTAGGAACTACCGTCGACGTACAGGTTTAAGTCGGCTGACTTGATGGCCTTATCTGAAAGGTCCGGACGGGGTGCAGTTAAAAAGTGGTTACGCATTAGACAGTCATGAGGTAGGTCCGCAAGATCCTCAGGTGGGGCCTCTAGGAATGTGGCAGGCTTCATGGTCGTACAGTAGGAATGCTACTTCATATCTGTTTAAGCGGGCCTGGGTAAGGTGTTGCGTCTGGTGAGAAGTTAAAAGTACTGTTACGGTATGGGAGGCATAAACCATCACTTATTGTTGCAGGGTTATATTGGAGGCTGCTGTTAATAGGGAATAAATGGCTGGAAGCATTTGTGAGCATGGTGGAATTACCCTTGCAACTGGGTCCAGCCGAGTGGAGTAGTATGCCACCGGTCTTTTCCTATCCCCATGGGTCCTAGGTAATTACGAGAGGGTGGTGATGCTGGTGGTGGTCCACAAGGGGGGCCGTACACTGGGTTCTTAAGTCATTGGGGTACAGTGGGTATCCTTTACCGGACCAGTCAACCCCTTCTGGAACGCAAAATTGCCGCTCCATTTGATAGCCCGTATTGTCGAAGTAGGAAGGTCGGGGCCGAGGGGGTCTCTGCACCATTTCTTGTTTTACCTTTGTTGCTTTCGTATCGCGCCCGTTACTCCAGAAGTGGACTATCACCCTCCTCATGGCTTGTCGTGTTTGGTCAGTCCAGTTCATGTCATTAGTGCGGATAGCTGAGGCCACTCCCGCAGGGATGCATTGTAGTAGGAGGGCGTTGAACTCGGGGGAGGCATTGCCTCTGTTGTAGGCATCGTCCCCCGCATAGGTACCGTAAAGTGAACAGAAACGGTCCCAAAAGTCTGGGCCGTCCTCACGCTGTTTCGGTCGGCATTCTAAAACTTTAGTTATGTCATGAGGCTGTTGGAGGGTTTTACGAAGGGCAGATCTAATAGTGGCCACCTGGTCCTGAGGCCGAACGGCCGCCTGAGAGGCTGCCCAGTCAGCATAGTTCCCCAGGTGTTCTTTCCACCGTGCCACTTCATTAGTCGTAAGGGACATGTAACTAAGACTGGAAGGGTCTTGGTGGTGGCCTGATACATCTGAATTTTTCCAATCACATAATCTATGAAATCCTACGTGTTGGTTTTACGGTTGGGCGCCTGACTCATGATTAAGCACAGCTCCTGAGGCTTCCAAAGCGTGTAAATTTGGATTGTGGGATTAGCGCTGGCTTGGGCTGGATCAGGATTGGCAACACACCTGTTGGGGAATTGTTTCTTAAACTTGGCTCCCTTAACTCCGTTCAACATGGTTGGTAGGCTGGGATCTGTAGGGTCGCCATAATCAGTGGTAGAATCAGAGTCGGTGTCCGTCTGAGAATCTATTGAAGGACCGTCCCTTGCCAAAAAGCTTCGTCGTTTGTCTGTGGCCTTAGAGCCACCCGTCTGTGGGCTTTCCCTTCGACTGAGCCGGATCCTGGTTCGGGACGCAATAGGGCCATGGACTTGTCCTGTGGGCGGGACTTGGCTAGCTGTTGCTGGTGGTAAGGCCGGGACGGCTGGTGGGCTAGCCGCATTATATGGGGACTGCAATGAAACGGGGGGGGGGGGGGGTGGTGGGTAAGTAGGGGCTGTGGGTCGGACCATCCAATCCTCCTCCTCTTTGTCCGTATCATTACTTTGGAACAACAGGGGCACGCCAGACATGTCGGGAGGTACCTCCACGTTATCCTTACTACTTTTATTTTTATTTCTGCTCTTCTGCTTATACACCTCATTTACCTCTTCTCTCTCCCTTATGTTCTTTTCAGCATCGTGGTCTCCTCACTGAGGCTTCAGGACTTCCCAACTCTTAGGATTTCCCTGTTCATCACACACACTAATTCCCCTTCTGCACGCATTATGTTCCCAGCTAGCCTGCATAGATTTATTGTTACGTGTTCGGCCGTTTTTCTCCAAGTGGACATTAATGATTTCCATTCTTCCCCTGTATTCCGCTCCCAAATTGACTTTTCTGCCTTTAGGCATCTATCTACGTCCCAAGTTCCCCCCCCCCCCCCCAGTGGCCATATTTCGTTTCCCAATTTCTTATTGAGGTATGCTGACAATTTACGGAAGTTACTCTCTTTCTTCGGATCGTCTTTACATAACTTAGATAGTGGGGTATTGGACCCAGACTTAGCGAGATTTTGTCCCATTTTTGTATTCTACCAGATCGGACGGTACGAATCGCTGCGATTACCTATAAGATCGGTCTCTTTCCTTCACTCCTTTCAGGTTCCTGACCTTTCCGTGGGGGATTTCCCCTCTTAAGTACCGGTCTAAGGCAGGGTGGTAGTACCGGAGAATGGATCTCAGAACTTAGAGCTCAATACCTTGAAATTCACAATTTATAATCCCAAACCCAAAACTGGGGACTCGAACCCCGACCAGAACTTAATTTAACTTGACTTAACTTAACTTAACTTAACTTAACTTAACTTAACTTAACTTAACTTAACTTAACTTAACTTAACTTAACTTACCTTAACTGGGGACTCGAACCCCGAACAGAATTTAACTTAACTGGGGACTATAATTCCGAACAGAAATTAACTTAACTGGGGACTCGAACCCCTCCTTACGGTGGCACTCGGACAGGTTCGCGAGGAGTCCGTCAGAGGATTGTCGGTAAGTGAAGGGATCGATCATGTGTCCGACTGCCTGAGAGGGATCAAGGTGAATCTTACCTTATGGTCCCTTCCGTCTCAGGTGGCCGTTATCCCCGTCGGTCTCACACGCCGCTTCCGAAACCTCGTCTTGGTCTCCTGGCTGGCTCGCCAAATTGTCGTCCCAAATCAAGTTTCCCTTTCCGTCCGCTGTAAATAACACAGTGCCACAAGGTCGATTCGAACAAATACCTTTATTAGCAGTGCACCGCTAGGAGAATTCTCTTCAGCACTCACTAAGACTCGCTTCCTGAGTTCTCCCCGGACAAAGAGCAGACAGACATTTATACAGAAATTGTCACGCACATCCCATGCAAACGGCGACGCGAGTTTCGGTCAAGCTATAGAGATTCCGAGACAGCTATCACACCTTTTGTCTTAGTATAATTGAGTTATAATCAAGGCTTTCAAAGGCAGGTATCATCCTTCATTGTTCAGACCAAGTCTTCACCTCGATGTTAATTACACTCAGTATCGCCACCGTCAGACATATCGGAATGGTTCGTTCCCCGAAACAAAGGCAGTTAACATACTTAACATTCCAACCTAACTAGTGTGTCAGCAGCTTGCTTAGCCTTGGTAAAGAAATATAAATGCATATATATAATTTTTGTTTTCCAGTTATAGGTATGGTTGCAATTCTTAACCATTCACTTCCTCAATAGAAGGTTACAGCCGAGTGTTTTTCAATGGGTTTATCAATGAGTGTTCGCCCTAACCCTAACCCTACCCCTAATCAATTGTCTGCATGGACGTGATGAGCCGAACGGCCTGTATCTGAGCTGCTCGACTCTATGACTCTCGATGTACTGCTCTAACATAACCATCATCATTCAACAGACACTATCCATAATGAACTTCAGAAAAAGCCAGACGCAGCTAAATATAGTTGTGCTAAATGTAGCTTGGGCAATAAATGGAGAAAATGGTATATCGAAGTCAATGTCAGAATTATGGGACAACGACCAAGACATTGTACGAATTCTACGCTGTTAAACTGTTCCAGAGACTGACAGATACAGAATGAACCCCACATTCTAACACTGTACCAGAGACTGACTGGTACAGAATGAACCTCACAATCGAACAGTGCACCAGAGACTGACAGGTTCAGAGTGAACCGCACACTCTCACTCTGTACCATGGACTGACTGGTACGGAATGAACCCCACACTATCACATTGTTCCAGAGGCTAACAGGTACAGAATGAACCTCACACTCTTACACTGTACCTGAGACTGACGGGTACAGAAATAATAAGATTCACCATTCATAAGCGCATTGAGCTGTTCTTTTTCCTATTTATTTTGCTACCTGTCAGACTCAGCCACACTTCGAGTGTTCTCCTTCTATTGATTGCCTTGTACTCAGTTACAAATGTCTGTTACCTCTTCAACGTGGCACTTCGATTCTTCCAACCCCTCTCATATTATAGGAACGACTTACTCCATGTGTAACTCTATATCCCCCCCCCCCCGTTTATGTATTTGTTTGTGTGTATTTGTACTACGTATGCGTGTTTCTTTATGCGTGTTTATGTGTATCGGTGTGTCGAGTTTATTTGTTTGCATAGGCAACGGTGTGTGAATTCGTGGTGCATGCGTCTGTCTAAGTGTGTGTGTGTGTGTGTGCGTGCGTGCGTGCGTGCGTGTGTGTGTGTGTGTTTGGATCTGGTGGGTTTGCATTCGGCTGAGATTTGGCGCCACCGTGTGGTTTGCCGTCTTTGCCTGTGCCTCGTTCTCTCTGTGTGCGTTGACAATAGCTATCCATCTGGTGGTGTGGTGATGTACACGGGCCATTGTGGGTGGTGTGACTGAGAGTGGGTGTGGCGGGTGTGTGTGGAAAGAATGGCGTTGCTCTGAGCGGGATTCTGGTCGGTGCTCGCAGCAAACAACAGAGAAACATCGGCATTCTATTCCACAAATGGACAACCACAAGAGCACATTTGAAACCTTTTTTCCACTGTTGCGAAGTGGATGCTGAAAAGAGATCAGTTCAGACAACAGAGTAAATGTCGCTTGGCCCAGGATGAATAAAACCTTCCTGTGCTCTGTGTTCTTTCATTAACAATTTAACCCGGATCCTACCCGGCAAATCACTTCCATTCCCTCACCTGAAAAACCTCCGACTGTTGTAAACTGGCCTCAAACTTTCAACCCCCTCTGGTGCCCATTCCTGCAGCACCGCCTCTGCGCCATCGGACCAACATTTCACCACAGAGATACGGGGTAAATGGTCACAGCGAGATAACAAGGAGCACGAACTGACAAATGCACACACAATGAAATCTGTACAAGGCAAGGAATATTTTGAAACAACAGATGCCTTTTCAGTGTAGATATATTCATCCAATCGGCAGTCCTTGCACAATGTTTGAAATGTTTAGCTATCAGACACACAATTAAATCCAAAATTATGTGCACTGCTTAGAAAATCCTGAAGGAGCGTTGTATATCCAAAACCGCAATGAATATCGATACAAAGAGAAACAGTAGACACCTGGGGACAGGGAGCATGGATGTGATGGGGGGCAGGACCTGCGATGTGCTGGACAGGGACGCCGTGTTTTGGTTCCGTTACCATTTACTGAGGCTGGAAATAGGGTGAGAGGTCATGATGGAGCTGAAGGACTGAAGGAAGGAAGTGCACAGTTCTGACAGGGGTCACTGCAGGAGCATAGGAGGGGTTTAGCTTGTGTCGCTGGATTCACTGCTCACTGAAGAGAGATCGGCGACATTCATAGATGAACAAGCCGTCAATGCAATATTCTGAAAACCATTCATGTAGCCGCTTACTGACAAAGATCAGTCTTGTGTGATTAAAGATTCCGCCCTTCTTTCCACCAGGGACGATTCTGAGGTAATGCCGAGCATTTTGATGTCTGTGTGTTAAATCGTCCTTGTATTTCCAACAGAGCCAATGGTGTTGTTACAATGTGTTTGTTCAAGTGAGTGTAAAATAAGTGAAATGGTTTGGGTCCAACCGTGTCACTGGAGACTGATCTTCTGTATAAATCAGACACTATTGGAGAAAGACAGCTCAGATTATCTATCCGAGCTGAGCATTCCAGATCAACAGAAGTCATAGCTTCTCACTGAAATGGGGTATCCAATAATCTGGCGGATTGAAGACATTTATTATCCTGTTATTTCAGCCGTTGGAATTCCGGGTAAGCCGCTGTCTCAGCTGCCGTAAGTGGAAATTGTTGTCGAACTACAATGCTACGGATGGTTTGTCTCGCTGCTTGTTTCCACAGCCAGCTGCCAATCCCTGCATTTCAAAGAATGGAATGGAGGCACAAGAGATTTGGGATCTGGAGCAAATAGAAAATTGCGGGAGGATCTCAGCCAGTTGAGCAACTATTTGAGCAGAATGTTCTTGTATATTGTGTCTGGGTTAGGGACAAGAATCAGATTATCGGAAGGTATCAATAGTTGCGAAAAGTTCCATGTTGTAGAACCAAGCCTTTGTGGAATATGTTCTTTTGTAATAAACGAAAATGTAGTGACTGAGTATGCGACAGTTTATGGAGAATTCAGGGAAACCCTCTGGGTGTCAGAGGCGCTTTGGAGTATCAATTTTGTAACATGTAGTTCGATTATACCTATATCTGAACATATCAGACGTCAGACCACTGCAGCGAGCTTGCTGTTGACGGTTCGAATCCACCCATATCGCCCCCCACCTACCTGTGAGGGATTAAGTGGGAGACGACTGTGAGATTGTGACAGACCACATTGTACCTGTTGGAATCGGTCGTGCTTTCTGTTGCAAAACCAAAAATATGGCAGAAGTGGAAATGTGAAAAAAAGCAGGAAATTCTGGAAGCACAGGCCCGGCAAGCAGCGTGTATGGAAAGAGAAAGCAGATAACGCTTCGGGTCAGGGCCGTTCGCAGAACATTTCAGGGGAATGGTCTCTGTCCCGAAACATTAACCCGTTTCTTGTTCTTCATACGCTGCCTTATTGGCGTCGTCTTTCCAGAATTTTCTATTTTTGTTCTGTCCTTCTGTTGATCGGTCGGTGACAGGGAGAGCCGGGAGAGTTGGTGATTGGTACATGGAATACTGCCGCCGTCTAGCGGCCCAGTTTATCCATTCCATTCACCACGAGCTTCTCTGGGTGACGGAAAATCTGATCCATCCTTTCATGTTTCTGAGGTAATAGGCATCCAGATAGTACTTCCTTGCCAACGCAATTTCCCGTCAAGATTGAGCAATCCTTATGCAGATCTGACTCAGTTTATATGACGCTATGAACCCCTTATCTGCCTTTACCCATATTGCTACCTCTATCGGCCCTTCGCAATGCACAGGGACCAGTTTCCACCGCTCGATGCAGCAACGAAATTGAATTGTCACCAGATCCTCTTAAACTGCTGCCTTGGCTCCCGGACTGATCAGCAATTCCGCTACTTTCCTTTGTTTCTCTGATAGTTAACTTGATTGCGATTGTGATCCTGTCCCGAGGAAAGTGCGGACTCTCCAAATGTGTCACCCGCTACCTAGTGGGAATGGCAGCGGCTGATCTCGTGGTCGTTATCTCGGACCCCCTGCTGAGGTGGACTGCTTTGATTTATTTTCCGCGATCATTCCTGCTCATCACTCCCGTGTGCAGTCTCGATCTATGTCTCGTTTTTGCAAGCACCGCAGTCTCTGTCTGGTTCACAGTCGCTTTCACCTTTGATCGTTTTGTAGCCATTTGTTATGTGAAGCTGAAAGCAAAATATTGCACTGAGAGAACGGCTGCTGTGGTTATAGCAACGGTTGGTGTGCTGGGCTTTTTAGAGAGTATCCCGTGGTATTTTACACAGAAGCCCAGAAAAATAATTGATAATGTTTTTTGGGGTTGTTCCACCAAACCGATCTACAATACATCCCCTGCATGGGCGGCATTTGAGATGTTTCACCGTATTTTAACCCCTTGTGTCCCTTTTTTTCTGATTTTTCTGCTCAATGTCCTGACGGTCAGACGGATTTTAGCGGCCAGCAGAGTCCGCAGCGGACTCCGAGGCCGCAGCAATGGAGAGAATGACAAGGACCCGGAGATGGAGAACCGAAGGAAATCCATCGTTTTACTCTTCAGTATAACCGGCAGTTTCATATTGTTGTGGGTGACGCAGGTGGTGTTTCACATCTATCAGCGAATTTCAAGCAATTACAATAATTCTGTTACTGATCCCCGTTTTATCACAGAACACACCGCGACAATGCTTCAGCTTCTCAGTTCCTGCACCAATACGTGCATTTACGCCGTGACTCAGAGCAAATTTCGACAGGAGCTGAAGAACGCGGTGAAATACCCGTTGAATCAGATTACTAACATCTTTATATTATGGAAATAAACTGTGTAAAACTATCATTAAATCTATCTCCATGCTCGTTAACTTACATTGCCAAACCGAGAGAGTGGAAATAATGGCATGAACAGTGCTCTAAAACAGCCGTTTAATGAAGTCCTTATAAAACCCGTCTACCGCCATGCCCTCATAGACTTTCTGCGTAACATTACAGACAAAGTTCATTAAGTTTGTGACACATAATTCTGGTCACCTCTTTGCAGGAAGGTTGTCGAGGCCTTGAAAAGGGTACAGAGGAGATTTACCAGGATGTTGCCTGGGTTAAAAAGTATGGATTATGAGGAGAGACTAAGGAGCTAAGGCTTGAGTCATTGAAGTGAAGGAGGATCAGAGGAGACATGATAGAGGTATACAAAATATTAAGAGAAATAGATAGAGTGGACGGCCAGCGTCTCTTTCCCAAAGCACCAATGCTCAATTCAAGAGGGCATGGCTTTAAGGTAATGGGTGGGATGTTCAAGGGAGATGTCAGAGGGAGGTTCTTCACCCAGAGAGTGGTTGGTGCATGGAATGTTCTGCCTGGTGTGGTGGTGGGGGCTGATACGTTGGTCAAGTTCAAGAGATTGTTAGATAAGTATATGGAGGAATTTAAAATAGAGGGATATGTGGGAGGAAGGGGTTAGGTAGTCTTAGGCGTGGTTTGAAGGTCGACACAACATGGTGGGCTGAAGGGCCTTCATTGTGCTGTATTGTTCTATGATTCTATGGTTCTACAATCGCCCACTCATAAAGCCGAGCTGCGTTCCCATAACCAACCCGTATTTCCAAATGCATGCATACTTCATCCCTTAGAATCCTCTCCAGTAACTTACCTACCACAGATATTAAGATACCTTGTCTATAGTTCCATGTTTTTTCTCTGCATTCCCATCCAATTTTCCAGCACCACTCCCATGGCTATGGATGATGCAAATAACTCAGACAGGGATCCCGCAATTTCTTCGCTAGCCTCCTGCAGTGTTACCGGGTATACCAGGTCTTGTTCAGGAGATCTATTGCCCTTAATACATTTTTAAACATCCACCTGCTCCTGTGCTGCTCTGCGGACCATCTGCGATACCTTCCCATTACCTTCCCATAGTTTCCTCGTCTTCACCTCTTTCTCCACGGTAAAACCAGAAGAGAAATATTAATTGAGGATCTCGCCCATCTCCTGCGGCTCCACATAGGTATGTCCACTTAGGCATTTGAAGGCCCTAATCTCTTTCTGATTACGTTTTGTCTTTTACATACGTATAATATTTATTTGGATTCTCCTTCATCTTCTCCTCCAAAGCTGTCTCATGCTCCCTTCTGACCCTCCATATATCCTTTTTGAGTACATTCCTGCATTCCCCTATACTCTCCAGTGATTTACTTGATCCCAGCTTCCTGTGCCTGACACATGCTTCATTTTTCCTGCTTCGGGTCTTCGTATCTCATGCCCTGCAGGATTCCCTGCTCCTGCCAGCCTTGCCCTTCACTCACACAGGAAGATGCGGACTTGAACTCTCGATGTCTCACTTTTAAAAGCTTCCTAATTTCTTGAGGTTCCTTTTCCCGAAACAACCTCCTCCAATCGACCTTTGCAAGTACCTGTCTTTACCGTCAACGTTTACCTTGCGCAGCTTTATAAGTTGAACCTGTGGGCCAGTTCTGTTACTTTCTGTAAAAAAATAAAACGTATAGAAGTTTTGTTACTGGTTGCAAAGTGCTTCCACACTATCACCTTATTCACTTGTCCCGACCTATGACCCAAGAGTAGGTCGAGATATTCCCTCCTTGAATAGGTCCCGCCATTTATTGCCTGATGAAAGTTCCATGCGATGCAATCCCTTAACAGTATGGCAGTCTCACTCTATATAAGGAAAGTTACAATCCCCAACGGTGGAAACCCTACCATTCTTGCAACTCTCCACAATCTCCCAGTTTATTTATTCACCTAATTCCCTATAACTATCTGGAGGACTACATTACCACACCAACAAATTCATCATCCACCTTATTTTTGAGCTCCACTCATTAAGCCTCACTGGATAATCCTTCAGTAATTTGTCACTGCCGTGATGTTCCAATTATTTAAACATGCATCTCCGATTCATTTCATTCCTCCACCTCTATTCCTCTTAAATCACCCGACACTACAACATCTAAATGCCATTCCTGTAACCTCACCCAACGTAGCCATGTTTCCGTACTGGCTTTTACACCACGGTCCCACGTATCCCCCCACCCCCTGTCCTGAGTTCATCCACCTTACCTGTCTGACATGTTGCATTGAAATAAATTCCGTTTAACCCAATCGACTTCTTTCGCTCCCTGCTGTGCTCCTGCCTGTCTTGCCTATTCAAATTATGTGTCACATTCTAGCCTCTCATTTGCTTTCTTGCTGCTTAGTCCCTGACAAACTGTTGCGGTGGGGTGAAGAAAGCAGGGAGAGCGGAGAGCACAGAAACAGCCCTTCGGTATGGTGGGTCCACATATCCATCACCTATTTACGCTGCTCCTCTCTAATTCTCCCCTCATTTCCAAGCTGCCCCATTTGCTACCACTCACCCATACACGACCATGTTTTTACTGAGCAACTTGGCCCACTGTCCGCACATCCTCTTCTGCCACGAGGCCGTTCTGTCTCTCCTCGTCCGCGCAGTCTCCGCCCTCCAAAGCGCGCAGTGTTTGGTTTCTTTCGTTCACACTTTCTGTCCTCTGGACGGACAAAAACGTGGATAATAAGAGGACAACAAGTAGTTCAGCGAATGTTAGAGATGGAGAGAAAGAGAGATTGGGCGGTGTGGTAAATAATGTTTAATTCGACTCAGTAACCCAGCACAGTTCACGGCCCCTGTCCCCGCCCAAGATGTAGGGGGTAACAATAGTGATTGGCTTTCAACACAATCAGAACTCCGGAAAGCAATCCCGAAATCCCAGCCTTTTCAGGGTTCGCTTCTCCTCCAAGGTAAGGGTGACTTTAAAATTCTGAAACCGCCCCCCCTACTGGAAGGATGTGAATAATTTGCTCTGGTCCCGAATCTGGACTGAGCCACAGTGACTCTGCAGTCACACCCATGTGAGGAGCGTGTGCTGCTTCGTCTTCCGATGCCAGAAACGAGTTGACTGTACCTCCTGTTTCCGAATGCGATTAGACATTAATCAGTGCGAACAATTCACAGAAAGTGAGCAATGCTGTTCAGAGAGAAACAGGTGTTATCCTATTACGCACGGGGTAAAGTTGCTGTTTTCCGTCTCCTGCCTCTGGTTGGTCTTATCTTTGTCCTAAACATTCTGCCTGAATTTCTCTGCCCCTTTACTTCGGACATTCCCGTATAACCGGCCCATCAAGAGAAATCCAGGGCATTCTTTGGGACCAGTCTCCAAATCTCCGTCATACCCAGTTCCTGTGGGAGATAGGAAAAACGTAAGATCCTGTTACTTTCGGCTGAAGATCCGTAAACCTGCCCTTAAATCATTCCTTTCCTTGATGGATCTTAAACTTGATCTCGTGAACTTGCTCCCGCTCTACAACATCGGTAGTATCTACATGAGGCACTTCCTCTAGAAAACAGGATCCATCATCGAAGATCCCCACCGTCCGGGACATGCCATCTTCTCACAGCTACGATCGAGCAACAGGTACAGAAGCCTGAACTGCGACATCACCAGGTTCAAGAAATGCTCCTTCCATTCAACCAACCAGCACAAACATAATCACTCCCTCAGTATGGCAACACTATCATTCCTTTGATCACTTCGCACTAAAATTGACTTTGTTACTTTTTGTTCCAATCGTGTTCCTTTCAGTAAGAATTATGCGTAATACCTGTTTAATTTCTGTTTATTTTTCTTGTGAATGCTGATAATCTGATACTATTGCCCGTGATGCTGCAGCAAGGTAATTTGCATTGCACCAGTTTACATATTTATTTGTGCATATAACAAAAGCTCGGCTTTGATATGACTGTGTGTCCAGAGCAAAAAAAAATAGAGGAAAACATGTGAGATGTCTTGCTGCGACACGTCAGTTTTTGTTCTAAATTCAGGGCGTTCACTGAAATGCGGTAATCCTGGTTACTCCAGGAAGTCGACGCATCATCTGCAGCCAACTTGAACACAATGGGTCGAACGGCCTTCTAGTTGAGATGTTAATCTTCATTATTGGGTCTAGCCTAGAGTCCCGGGGCCAAGAATGTATGAGGAGCAATAAGATTACCTCTCCTTCACTGATCCACTAGGAAGAGAGTTCCAGGGATTCATTACCCTCTCAGAGTAGAAATTTTGTGGACCTCAGCTTGAAATAACTGGATGGTTATTTCATAATTCTATCCACATCTTTGTGAGTGTATTACAAATGGATGCATCCCAAATTCTACCCTGTCAAATCCGCTGTATCTTGTATATTTATGATCTCATAGAATGGCGGAGCATTCTCGAGGTGCCGAGTGACCCTGATTTCCATGTACGAATATTCCAGATGCCATGACAACAGGGCTCTGAATAACTCCAGTGAGACATGTTTGATACGATACCCGAACCGACTTGTAATACAGGCGGACATACAGTTTGCCTACTTCCTCATCTAAGCTGCATGTTAATATTCAATGTTTTATGCACAAGGACACCCGGGTTCCTTTGGACATCAACACCTTTCAATCGCTCACCATTTAATAAAACCCTGTTTCTCAGGAGTACCTCACAATTGTCCACATCACATCCCATCATGTATAACCTCGCCCACTCCTTCCGCCAGTCGATATCTCCGCATCCTCTTCAAACCCCACATTGACAGCCAGTTTTGTATGATCAGAAAACTTGGATACATTGTCAGTCAAAGTCAAAAAAACTGCAGATTCTGGCAATCAGAAGGAAGAACTGAACGCTCCCCCACTCCAATTTAGCGACCTGCAACATTAACCCTGTTTTCCTCTCCACAGGTGCTGCACAATCTGCTAACTTTTCAGATAAATTTCTATTTTCATATTGTCCATGACTCACTAATCCAAATCATTGATGCAGATTGTGAAAAGCTGAGTCCCAACAGCGATCCCTGTTCGCCTCCTCCCAACCCGGAATAGTCAAATTAATTCCTCTTCCTTCAGGTTGTGTCTGTTCGGCTATTATCCGAATGGTTGGTGGTTTGAACCCAACCAGGCACGCTGGTTCGCTTCACAGGGCAGTCACCAGGCACTCACAATGGTGCGGGCTGGAGTCACATACAGTCCAGAGCGGATAAGATGGCTGGTTTTCTTACCCAGCAACAGAGAGTCAGTTGGCTGGAGAGACGAAGCCCAGTTGACGGGGCTGAGCTGATGTCCCGTCTGCTGTCAAAGGACATTAACGGGACACATCCCAGTTTCTCTCTCCACAAGCGCTGCGTGACTTGCTGAGGATTTCCAACACATCACGGTGTGATTTCCGATTTCTAGCAACAACCATATTTTGTTGCTGCAGGACCTCCAGGGACGGATCATGATTTCTTATTGTTTCTGCTCTTTCGGGGGCGTCTCAAAGTGTCAGATATATTGAGCGATAGCTCATCTGTTCTATATTCAACTGGATCGCCTGTTGCTGAAGTCATACCAGACTCTGTCGCACTTCCCTGTTAGCAAGAGGGAAGGAGGTAAAACAAGCTCCGTTCCCCACATTAGAGGGAACATGCGTGCAGAGGAGGTTCACCGCGATGTCGCATGGGATCTGGTGCTTCATCTATGAGGTGGGATTTTCTAGGCTCTCCTTGCTGCCTAAGAGTAAGTTAGCTGAGGAGGGATTTGTTAAGTCATGCAAATTATGAGGGTCATAGATAGGTAGGGAACAGGTAACCTTTCCACAACTCAGAAGTATCTGAAACTAAAGCTCACCAGCTTAATTCAGGAAAAAGAGGCAATGCATGTGGATAATCTAAATATGGCCAAGGGAAATACAGTAAATGGCAGGAGAAGTGACCGCCGAGCCGAACATCTGCACTTCGCCATTGAATCTGATTAGCCATGCGTTCATCGGGACCCTATCTCCTTTCCATTTAAAGACGGTGACTGTTTACTCGGTACTTATCAAGTACATGTCTACTTCTAGCTGAAAGATAATCAAACTTCGACTTTCTTCTCTCTTTCAGGAAGAGAGTTCTGTCGACTGACGGTCGTCTGAGAGAAAACATTGCAACCTTCTCCGAGTGACAGCTTATTTTTAAATTGGTTTCACGAGTTATAGATTATCTCAGAAGTGGGAAAATCCTGCCCATGTCAACCCGTTCAGAATCCTAATGATTCGATGTGTTTCAGCAAAGTAACTTTTCAATCCTCTGTACTCCAGCCTCTCCAACTTTCCTTCATAATGCCTTCAAGTTATTAACCCAGTAATCCTTCCGTGACCTGATTCCAATGCATTACCGCATGATATGGAGGAATGTTTCAGTTATATTGTACTCTGCACTCCATATGTGGTCTCACCTCTCCAAGAAATGATTTAAACATTACCTTCGTATTTTGCATTCAGTTGTTCGAGCAATAAAAGAGAACTTAACTTTCTTCATTACTTGCATTACCTGAATACCAGCCTATTTTGTATCATTTCCTAGGAACTCCGGATCTCTCTGCAACATTGAGCTCTGCAGTGCCTCACCATTCAGGCAATAAATGGTGGGAATCTGCTGGTAACAGAGGATCACACAGAGAGCTGGGAGAATGTTGCCAGGGCTGAAAGGTGGTTTAATTTGCGATATGAATTTCCCAGTGGTTCATCGCCGTGTGAGTCCCAGGGTCAGTTCTGTAGGAGCCAGGGTTGTCCTCACATTCCAACTCTCAACCCCATACAGTACTACCCAGAACTGGACACAATTAATTCCCTGGCACACACGGTACTGCCCTTTGCAGTCCAGTCCGAAATTTGCATACAATGTCAGGCTAAAAGTCACATCATTGATCAAAAGATTTGATCAATTCGATCAGAATAATGTTTTATGTTCTAGGTTGGGTCTGGGAGAATTTGGATGGTGGGACAATCTTACCGTTATCAGGTGCGTGAAAGCAAAGAGGTACGATAAGGTAAAAAATCTTCTGAGAGTTTCAGAGATCTTTTGCCACTCCCTCGGTTGTTGGGATCCGAAACACACCACCTGAGTGAGTGTTGGGAGTGGCCACTCTTACAACATTGGAGAACTATCCAGACAAGCATCTGAATCGCCAAGATGTAGAAAGCTACGGACGGAGTGTTGGTTAATGAAATTCGTGTGCTTTGGTAATCGATGGTCTTCAGGGACATGGTCAGCCTACTGGCCTGTTGCTGTGCTGCACGGATCTATAAACACTGGATATACTGCTTCAATATAAAAGGAATCACTGAGGCTTAAACTGCATATAATATAATTTAATTATCAGCGAAATGTCGCTGAATCTGGTCGCGCTGAACTTAGTACAAACAATAAGTGCATACGATTTATAACTAGCGAGTAAAGTGCAAATTTATGGACAAAAATAAACAGAATGAAAATCACACTGCACCAGGGGCGGACAGACACCGAATTGACCCCACACTCTCACACTGTCCCAGATACCGACGGGTACAGAATGAATTCCACACTGTCACGCTGGACCAAAGATTACGGGTACAGACTGAACTCCACACTGTCACACTATTGGAGACTGACCGTTTCCCATTTCTTGATTCTGCTGAGTTGCTATCGTTCTCTGTCTGTCTCTCTCTCTAATTCTATATTTTATGCTACTTTTATATTTTGATCTTACATGCGAACGACCATTTATCAACTTTCATGCTCCTATTCATTTCACAATGTCATGTTATTTTTATAAACCTCTTTATTTTCGTCGCCACCCTTTTCTCTGTCTTCTATTCCAAGTGCAATATATGTGTAGAATGGGATTGTACGGGGAAGGACAATGGCGTTGACTGAAGGAATGGCAAATTGTTCAAAACACGTATTGGTGTCTTTGTGTGTGTGTGTGTGTGTGCGCGCGCGCGCGCGCGTGTGTGTGCGTGTCTGTGTGCGTGTGCGTGTGCATGTGTGTGTGTGCGTGTGGGTCTGTGTGTGTGTGCATGTGCATGTGTGTGTGTGCGTTTGTGTGTATGTGTGGGTGTGCTCCCGTGCGTGTTTGTATGTTCTTGTGTGTGTTTCGGGATAATCAATGCAAACCAAAGTCATTGAAGACGGAGGTGAAGGTGGTCGGGATCTGAGAGCCAGCTGGACACGGACAGCGGTGTTGTGGGTCTGTTCCGAGGAGCACGCAGCCAAGAAATAGCTGAGGAACTGAAGAAAGGAGGTGAACAATCCTAACCAGGAAGCTGCAATGGAGCGTGAGACTGTCCGATGATATCGTACGAGTCAGCACAAACAGCGTGGAAACTGGTTACATTTAAGGATGAATCAGCAAGAGGGAGAGTTGCCAATTCAACTGTGTGAACATTGTAAATGGAATCTCTAATTTTTGCTCGTTCCCTCTTCTCTGTGCCAGTCTGTGTCATTCTAGTCCCTCTTGTCACATTGTATCAGGCTTGGTGTCTCGATAACACATTCTATTGATTGTGTGTGTGTGTGTGTGTGTGTGTGTGTTTGTTTGTGTGTGTGTTTATATCTGTGTGCGGTGATAATATGTTTCCAGGTCGATGTGGAGGTCCCACCCCCTTATTTTCACCAGATGCACCACCGATGTAATTTCTAGAACTCCTTTGCTTTTATATTATAGCAGCAGAAGATGACATCTGTACACAAAGCGAAATCTGTACACGGCAAAGAATATTGTATTAAATCGCGCCAATATTTACATCAGAGATAACGGCGTTGTTTGTTGGGCTCGTAACCCACAGGGCAGTGAATGACAGACTGATAATGGCATTGTAGCCTGTGGATTTAATACCAGCTTCATTCATCTGTTTAACGTTTCAAAATTCACGACACACCCAGGATATCGCTGTCATTCTCACATCAGCACAAGCGGCACACGCTGCAAACTTGCTTCTGCCTTGCTTCCCCACTGTCCTGTCGAATCCCACTGAATCCCCGCCCCCACGCCCCGCAGCGCCGCCTCTCCATCAATGGGTGAACATTCGGCCACAGTAAACTATGGCAAATTGGCACACTGAAGATGCAAACGCAGAATAAACCTTCTCACGTAACAGACGCAATCTGCACAGGACAGTGAATATCTTTGAATAACAACCAGATGGTTATCTCACAGAGGTTAACGTTATACACTGTAAGTCATCATCAAATGGTCAACATCTGTAAACAACAAAGAAAATACTCAGGTAACCCGGGAGTCTGGTGAGACCACACTTAGAGTACTGTGTCCAGTTCTGGTCGCCTCATTATAGGAAGGATGTGGAGGCTTTGGAAAGGGAGCAGGGGAGATTTGTTTGGATTAGAGAGTATGAATTATGAGGAGAGACTAAAGGAGCTACGCCTTTACTCATTGGAGAGAAAGAGGATGAAGGGACATTAAGAGGAATAGGTAGAGTGGAGAGCCAGCCCCTCTTTCGCCAGGCACCAATGCTCAAGTGCATGGCTTTAAGGTAATGGGGGAGGGAGTTCAAAGGAGACATCAGAGGGAGGTTTTTCACCAAGAGAGTGGTTGGTGCAAGGCATGCGCCACCTGGGGTGGTGGTGGAGGTTGATACATTGGTCAAGTTCAAGAGGTTGTTAGTTAAACATATGGAGAAATTTAAGATAGACGGATTGTGGGAGGAAGGGGTTATATAGTCTTGGTAGTGGGTTGAAGGTCGGCACAACATGGTGGGCATAAGGGCCTGCATTGTACTGTATTGTTCTATGGTAAAACAAAAGTCAATGTTTCGGTTCAAGAACGCTTCTTAAGAATTGGAACCTTCGCTAGTGAACATTTGAAATATTTTGTGCAGTTCTGTTGACCGCATTACAGGGAGGATGTGTTGGATTTGGAGAGAATGAAAGAGAGGTTTACCAGAATGTTGACACAAGAGAATGCAGATGCTGAAATCTGGAGCAACACACAAAATGCTGGAGGAACTTCACCTGGGAGTCGACCCCAAACGTCGACTGTCCATTTCTCTCTCGAGTAGAGCAAAGAGAACAACAGACTGAGATGCAACCAGTTCGAGTACTTTCTGAGACGCCCAAGGAAGTACATACGTAGATACTGTTTGACTGCTTGAATTCTTTCAGATTTTCTATTTCTCCTCTCATTGACTTCATTTGATTCATGAGATGCACGGTGTCAGTTAAGCTGGCACTTATTGACTGTCTATTATTATTATATCTGAACAGATCGTTAACAAGATGGACCTCCCACGTCCTGTCACAATGCTCGCTCCTCAGTTTGGAGCCTTTACCCAGCTAGGACTCACGAACAAAAATCCGTTCCCGCTCCATCCACACCACAAATGCGCCATCTCTTGATCTTTCGAGCTTCAGGGATCAGTTTCTGCCGTTCAATGCATCAAAAACATTTGGGTTTTTACCTGAACCCGTCACACCGCTGATTTGGCACCAGGGCTGAACATAATTTCACTGCTTCCTTTTCTCTCTCTCGTAGTTAACTTGGTGGCGATTGTGATCCTGTCCCGAGGGAAGAGCGTTCTCTGCAAATGTATCACTCGCTCCCTGGTGGCAAAAGGCAGCGGCCGATGTCCTGGCCGTCATCACTGATCCCCTGATGAAGTGGACCGTTCTGATATAATTTCCGCGTTCATTCCTCAGACTTACTGTCATGTGCAGAATCGTTCATTACATGCTTTTAGCGAGTCTGGCTGACAGTCGCCTTCACCTTTGATCGGTTTGTGGCCATTTGTTGTGAGGATCAGAAACAAAATATTGCACCGAGAGAGCGGTGGCTGTGGTTACAGGAACAATGAGTGTGCTGGGGTGTTTGGTGAGTGTCCCCTGGTTCTTTACATACGGATATGAAATAATACTTGATGGTGTTTCCTGGGGTTGCCTCACGAAAGAAAGTATATTTATGTCCTCTGCATGGGCCGCTTTCGGTCATTTTCATCGCATTTTAACTCCTTGTGTCCCGTTTATTCTGATTTTACTCTTCAATATTCTGACGGTCAGACGGATTTTTGCAGCCGGTCGAGTCTGCAGTGTGCTCCGAGGCATCAAAAATGGAGAGAATGACAAGTACCCGGATGTGGAGAACCGAAGGAAATGCATCGTTTTACTCCTCAGTATAATCGTCAGTTTCATATTGTTGTGGGCAACACTGGTTGCATTTGAGTCCTATTGGCGAATTAAGCAGATTGATTATTACCCTCTCACTGATCCACATTATATCGCAGATTCCACAGCAGTGATGCTGCAAATTTTCAGTTCACAAGATCACAAGACAAGGGAGCAGAAGCAGGCCAGTCGGCCCATCGAGTCTGCTCCAAGGAAAGGGAAATAGAAATGAGAAATGGGGAATGGGGGAAGAAGAAAAAAAAACTATTCTAATCCCAATTACCGGCCTTATCCCCATATCCCTTGATATCCTGACTATTTAGATATCTATCTTTCTCCTCCTTGAACGCCCCCACTGATCTGGCCTCCACTGCTGTACGTGGCAAGGAGTTCCACAAATTCACCACCCTATGGCTAAAGAAATGTTTCCTCATCTCTGTTTTGAAACTGTACCCTCTAATTCTAAGATTGTGCCCTCTGGTCCTGGACTCACCCACCAAGGGAAACAGCCTAGCCACATTTACTCTGTCTTTTCCTATCAATATTTTAAATGTCGCTATGTTGTCCCCTCTCATTCTTATGTACTCCAGTGAGTACAGTCCAAGAGCCGACATAAGCTCCTCATACGTAAGCCCTTTCATTCCTGGAATCATCCTCGTAAATCTCCTCTGAACCCTCTCCAACGTCAACACATCCTTCCTAAGATGTGGGGCCCAGAACTGCGCACAATATTCCAAATGAGGCCTCACTAGTGCCCCGTACAGCCTCATCAACACTTCCTTACTTTTATACACTATACCTCTCGAAATGAATGCCAACATAGCATTCGCTTTCTTTACCACCGATCCGACCTGGTGGTTAACCTTTAAGGTATCCTGCACGAGTACCCCCAAGTCCATTTGTACTTCCGTGCTTTGGATTTTCTCTCCTCCTAGGTAATAATCTGCCCGCTTATTTCTGCTTCCAAAGTGTACAACTGCACATTTCCCTACATTGAATACAGCACGTGTATTTACGCCGTGACTCAGAGCAAGTTACGTGAGGAGCTAAAGACCGCGGTGAAATGCCCGCTGAATCGGATTCTAAATTCTTTGAAATCATAAAAGGACGTTGACATCCTTGTCCTGCTCTCTGATCTTCACTGCTCACTTCGAAAAATAACGAGCCATGATTTATAACTGGGCGCTCTGACATAATTTTGGATTTATTGATGATATATTCGGGAGTGTCTTTGGCGGTGCTCGATGGACTAAGTCACAACTTGGCTTTGTTCGAATCACTTTTCAATCTTCTATTTATCACTCTTTAATAAGCCTTTTACAATACTGGCACAAGTTTAATTTTGATTTTTAACTGTTGAAATGAGCACCAGATCTAAAGCGTCAGCTATTGGTAAAGGTAATGGAGATCAACCTACTTTGGAAGCTATTTCTAATATGGATAGAAAGTTAGACCAGAGCTTTGCTGAATTGAAGTCAATTTTAAAGGACTTTGAAGACAGACAAAATACACGGAGCCAGGAAAACGCCAAACAAAAGCAACTAATAGCTGAACTCGACCGAATTGGTGAAGAGAGAGATGCTGAACTCCACTCACTTGAATAAGACTTGATTACGACCAAGCAAAACCTGAAAAAGCAACAACAGAGGATCATCGACCTGAAAGGACGTAGCAGGAGGAAAAGTTTTAGATTCATCGTTTTTTCCAGAGAACACCGAGACAGGTAACCTCACGGAATTCTTTTCTAAACTTATGGTCGATGTGTTTGCTTCCGAAACGTTTCCTGTTCAGCCCGTTCTCGAGTGAGCTCACAGAGAAATAAGATACAAAACTGCTCCGTCCAAAAACCTCGGCCAGTAATAGGGAGATTTCATTATGTCAACATCAAGGAACTCCTGATTCGTACTGATCGTGGACGTGGAATGATTCAATTTAGCAGTGGACGTTTCGAATAGTTGAAGATTACACCCCAGAAGTTATGAAAGAAAGGCTGACCTACAAACTAATTATGGCTCGTCTCTATCAAAACAATTATCATCCTGCATTAGTATTCCCAGCAAGGTTGAGAATTACAGTACCCGGAAAAACTCGCAAATGGTTTAAATCCGTCCAAGAGGACGAAGAATTTCTTATGAATTAGCTTTTAATTTTAGAAGCTAAGAAATGCGGAAGAGACACAGTGTTTTGCCTTTGATTTACTATCTACTCGCTTTATTATCCAATTAATTTTCAGTTTTAAACCTTTCCTTTTCCTTCTTTTAATATTTTTAATATTTTGTTTTAATAATAATTAAGAATTTAACAAAATGACTGATCGTTTGCTTTCATTTCGAAATAACTATTAAATTATTTCTTTTCAATGTTGACTGTAAACGTCCTTTGGCTATGTTTCATGTTCAGAATTATGTTTGTTAGTTCGATTTGTTTTGACTATGTTGATAGCCTTTACACTAAACATGGGTGGTTTATATATATATATATATATTAACTTGGACTACTGCCACCAATAGAACTGGGGTCAGTTCAATTAGAGGGTAGCTTTCTGGCTGCCTATTGGCCAGTTTTCGGGCTGTTGGGGGATGGGGATGGGGCTGTTTTTAGTTTCTTTTGGACTAAACTACAATTTCTTCTACATTGTCTTCAGATACGCTTCGTCTTTCAACTTTTTATTTACTTCTTTCTGCTGGTGACACTCGTGTATAGCAAGATTAGCTCTTTACATACCATATGTTTTCTAATCTGTTAAAATGGATAAGACTATTAATTTTATTATATGGAATGTTAACGGCTTAAAAATCCGGTCAAACCCAAGAAGATCTTTAAAGTTTTTCACAGATGAAATGCTATGTTTATTTTTTCTCAGGAGACTCATATCAGGAAGAAAGATAATCAACGTTTTTTTTAGATTTTGGAGGGGTCAGCAGTTCCATTCGAATTCACAAGCAAAATTGAAAGGAGTCTCTATTTTTATAGACTCCTCAATTTTGTTTTTCCATCATGAGATAATATCAGACCCAAATGGTAGAATTTTATTAATTACTTGTCTACTTTATAATAAAAGAAGTTGTTATGGTTAATGTTTATGAACCCAACGTCTATCACCTTGATTTTTAAAACATCTGTTTGCATGTTTTCCTAATTTAAGTGAACACACCTTGATTATGGGCGGAGATCTCAACTGCTGTTTAAACCCTTCGATGGATAGATCTGTGTCAAATCCTGCACTTCCAAACAAATCCGCTGTCTTTATTAACTCCTTCTTAGTTGAATCGAGAATTTTAGATGTTTGGAGATATCCGCACCCACATGATAAAGAATTATCGTTCTTTTCTGATGTCTACAATAATTACTCGAGGATTGATTATTTTTTATTGATGCTAGACTATCTCCACTTACTACGGACTGGTAATACGAAGCAATTGCCATTTCTGATCATGCACCTTGAGCTTATCAATTAAAGTAGCAGATGTATCCTTCGATGTCAGACAATGGCGATCTAACCCTTCTCTATTAGAAGACTTGGATTTCGTCCAGTTTATTGAAGAACAGATCTCAGTTTTCTCTTTATCTAATTTGCAGAAGAAATCTCCGGTGGGATAATATGGTATAATTTTAACGCATATATCCGTGGACAAATTATTTCATACTCTGCTGGATTGAAAAAAACGAACGAATAACGAAATACGCATATTAGCTGACAAGATGAAAGAAATCGATAAAAAAAATACACTGATACTCCTAATTTGGAGCTTTATCCAAAGATAACAGAACTCCAATCACAACGTAGTTTATTATTAATATCTTCAATTGAAAATCTACTACTCAAAAACAAAAGTCAATTTTATATGCATGTTGACAAATCTGGTGAAGTATTGGCCAACCAATTGAAAAGTACTTTATCTAAACGTCAGATTAATAAAATTCGTAAACCAGATGGTACCGACACGATAGATCATGTTCAAATTAACAAATCCTTTCAAGAATTTTATTCCTCTTTATACGAATCAGAATCCCCTGAGGATTCTACCTTAATGCATGAATTTTTAAGAGATCTAAAGTTTCCCCAATTATCTTTAAATGAACGTTCTACATTAGATACTCCCATTTCGGTGGAAGAAGTAAAGAAAGTAATATTTTCAATGAACCCGGGTAAAGCACCCGGCCCTGACGGATATGGAGCCGAATTTTTTTAATCCTTTTCTGATATTCTTATTCCCTGGTTAGCAATTTTTTTAAAGATGCCCTATCAGTGGGTAAACTATCACAATCTTTGTATGAAGCAACTATTTATTTAATTCTTAAAAAGGATAAAAATCCCACTGATTGTGCACCTTATCGACCTATTTCTTTATTAAATGTAGATTCCAAACTATTTTCCAAAACATTGGCCATTGGATTGGAAAAGGTTCTTCTACAAATTATCTCTGAAGACCAGACAAGAATTATTCAGACTCGTTAATTATACTTTGATATTAGGAGATTAATGAATATTATATATACCCCCCTCATCCCAAATTACAGAATGTGTTTTCTCACTAGATGCTGAAAAGGCGTTTGACAGAGTCGAGTTGGAATATATATTCATTACCCTGCAAAAATTTAACTTCAGCCCTGAGTTTATATCTGCGATTAAACTGATTTATTATACACCCGTAGCCTCAATACTTAATAACAACCAAAGATCTTCTTTGTTTTGGCTTTTTAGAGGTACTAGACTAGGTTGCTCGTTAAGCCCTTTATTATTTGATATTGCTTTGGAACCCTTGCCTATTGCACTCTGTAAATGTTCAAATATATGTGGCATATGAGATTCATAAGTATCTCTTTACGTAGATGACCTGTTACTTTATATTTCTAATCCGGAGGAATCTATCCCCGCAGTACTATCACTACTAGGTCAGCTTACTGGTTTTTTTTTACTATAGATTAAATTTTAATCAGAGCGAACTTTTTAATTTAATATGCAAACCCCAATCTACAGGCATTACCTTTTAGATTGGTAACTGACTATTTTATGTATTTAGGTGTTAAAATTACCTTTAATTGACCACGTTAAACAATTACTTAATAAATGGTCCCCATTGTCTTTATCATTTGTAGGCCGAATTAATGCGGTTAAGATGAATATTTTACGAAAATTTTTATATTTATTTAAAGCGATTCCAACTTTCGTCCCGAAATCTTTTTTGACACTATTGATTCTAAAATTCTTTCATATATTTGGAAAAATAAAAACCCAAGGTTAAGTAAGAAATATTTTCAAAAACTAACAAAAGATGGTTGCATGGCCCTGCCTAACTTTAGATTATGTTATTGAGCAATTAATATCAGATATTTAATTTCTTGGATACAAGATTCAAACGTAATTCAATGTCCCAAATGGGTACACTTTGAGCACCAATCAGTACTTGGATTTTTATTAATTTCTATTTTAGGAGCTTCACTCCATTTTGCGCTTACCAAATTAAGTAAACATATAATCAACCCAATTGTTAAATATACAATTCGAATAAGGTTTCAATTTCGTAATTTTTTGGATTGAATAAATCTAACTTGTCAAGCCCCATGGAATCAATTTTTTTTCTTTCATCCATCCAGAGTGTACTCAGCTTTTTCTATATAGAAAACCTAGGGAACAGTATGTTTTCGTGATTTATTCATTGATAACTATTTTTCATCTTTTGATCAACTGTCCAACAAATACAATATGTCTAGATCACCCCTTTTTAGATATTTGCAGATTAGAATTTTTTAAAGCTATTATACTCTCTTTCCGACACCTTACAATACTGAAATTACGAAAAATAAAGGTCTTAATCCTTATCAGAAGGACTTGATAACAATAATCTATGATTTAATTATGAAAATACGTCCATAATCACTGGACAAAATTAAGAATGAATGGGAAACTGAACTCCAGACATCTTTACCTACACAGACATGGAAGAAAATTCTTCATTTAATTAATACATCTTCATTGTGTGCCAGACTCTCTTTGATACAGTTTAAGGTAGTCCACAGGACCCATATGTCAAAAGATAAGCTAGCCCGTTTTTATCACCATATAAATCCTCTGTAAATGACAGATGTAAATCAAATGTGGCTTCTATGACACATATGTTTTGGTCCTGTCCTCTTTTGGAGAAATATTGGTAAGACATTTTTAACATTACCCCAAATTTATTGAAGATTGATTTACTACCTCACCCCATCACTGCAATTTTTGGATTATCAAGGAGTGAGTCTGGTCATTTATCTGCTTCCGCTAACCGTATGATTGACTTTGTTACATTAAGGGCCAAACGTTCCATTTTGCTTAAATGGAAGGATCCAATACCCCCTACTACTTTTCAATGGTTGTCCCAAACTATATCATGTTTAAACTTGGAAAAAAAAATAGAAGTGCTACTGTTGATCCTTCGTTTAAATATGAAGATATTTGGAGTCCATTTATTCAATATTTTCACATGATATAGATCCCGTTTAAATAACTTACCAATCTAGAGGCACGGAGTTGACGACATAATATTGCTCTGTTTCTACTGAGAAATTTCAGTCCAGTCTTGTATTCATTTTTGTTCGAATTTTTCTGTTTAGTTTGGTTTGATATATTTTTTATAATTGTACATATGGATTTTATTCTCTCTTTTCTTTTATATAGATATAATAACTCTTTTTCTTTCCCTTCTTTTATATTATATCCATGTACTGAGATCGTTGGATCTGCAGATTTTTAATATTTTATTGTTCTTTATGATTATCTATGCCATGATTGTTCTCCTGATCTCTTTGTATTACATGTACAAACATTGATGTTATATATTAATCTGTATTAATTTGAAAACTAAGGAAAAGATTGAAAAAGAAAGAAAGATATATTCCACCCATGGTCTAACGTGTCGCCGGATGATTGGGTATAGACGATTCTCCGTATCTATATGAGGCACACTTCAGTTCGAATACACCGAGCTGGGCTCTCTATAAAATGAGAAAAAAGACCATTAGAAACTGTCATACCTGTCAGTCACAGTCGCGGCCGTTTGCTTCATGTCACTTGGAGCCTACACTTGATTGAGAAGGACAGAGAGGGACTGGTGGTGGGCTGACAGTGGAACATCGAGAACTTGAAGGGAGTATTCATTTCCCAACTTCCTTCTCTTTCTCTCTATCTTATTAAACAAGCACGTTTGTGTTAGCGGTTAGCGTAACGCTATTACAGCACAAGCGACCCGGGTTCAATTCCAACTGTTGTCTTTAAGGAGTTCGTATGTTCTCTTCGTGTCTGCGTTTGTTTCCTCCGAGTTCTCCAGTTTCGTCCCACATCCCAAAGACATACGAGTTCGGAAGTTGTGGGCATGCTATGTTGGCACAGGAAGCGTGGCGACACTTGTGGTCTGCCCCTTGAACACTCTCGCAAAAAACTGAATTTCATTGTGTGTTACCATGTAGACGTGACTAATAAAGAAATCTTATCTCTGATGCGCACGTGTACAGATTCTGTTAACGGCTGTTCTGTTCAGTTAATGTTGTTTTCGGTTATCACAACATGTGTCTCCCCGAGATCTTCCTGGCGCATTACGATACTTTCTGTTTTTATTTCTCAGTCTCGCACTACGGACTCTCTCTGGGTTTTACTCCAAATATCACTGCATCAGTGAACGTATCTCTTCACTTTCCACCAGTAACTCATTCACAACTTTCATCTCTCTCCTCTCTGTAACATTCCTCTTTCTCTCAGTCTCCACCTCTGCATAGTCACTCTCCCTCTGGTTGCTTCTCTCTCTGTTTCTCTCTGTCCCCATCTCCGGACCCCGTCACTCTCCCTCGCCTTCTCTCCGTGCCCATCTCCGATCCTCGTCACTCCTCCTCTCTTTGTTTTCACCACTGTTTCACTCTTACCGACACTGTGCGTGCTCCTTCCTCTTTCAAGGCAATGTTCCTCTCATTTCTACTTTCATGGCCTCTGGGCTAACTGCCAATAAATCAAATGGGGATTTTGAGTGCAAGTCTGTGTCATGTTGCGACTGTTGAAATGGAGAGACAACAGATACATTACCACTCAGATAAATATGGTGACAATTCAACTTTGGGTAATTCTGCTGTAGTTCTGCCCTTCAGCAATGTCGGTAACATGTCAGGCTGGGTGTGACAAAACAGTAGCTCGCATTATAACCTCAGCGTGTTGGCTGTAGCATCGCTGACGACATTCTGAACAACAGTTGGCTGAACAGAAATGGAAAGACACATTGTCGGTTGAAATTAATAGTTTTGTAGCGTGTATTCGTCTGTCTATTGACTTTCTCAGCAAACAGTCGGAATTTCAAACACTTGTCCCGGATATTACTAACTTCGGTGTGATGTACTCAGTAACAAATATCCCTGTAAACAGGGCATGAAATGTGTCTCCTGCAGTGACCAAATAATCTCCGTGATTTATCTTCGTGTAGAGACTTGTCTCCAGTGATATCGGACGACATAAACGGTCTTCAGATGTTTTATGAGGTAATGGAATTTCCAGTAAAAATTCACCCCTGTTTAACATGGTTTCCACAAACTTCTTAAAGGGAGTCTGTGATAAACTTTCTTTTGTAGCGGTTGCTACCGCGAAATAAAACAAGACGCTACTCGGAGGATTGTCGAACAGAAGTGGGTTTTTTCCCGCTTGGGCGGGCCTTTAAGGGAGACTGTTCCCACCCAAAGCAACCGGCAATGACGTAAGTACTACGTCATCAAGACTTTCTCGCCCGCGGGTTCTCTCCGTCGCTCGAGAAAGACGAGGCCCGCCTCCATCTTGGGCCTCGTCGCTCCGACGCCGCGCGACCCGACTGCCAAGCCGGTTCGCCCGACTAAACGGTGAGTCGCCACACAACCACCCCCCCCCCCCAGAACCGGCGATACAGTCCCCAAGGTCCGCGGGCTGTGCCAGCAGCCACGTAGGGGGCCGGTCTCTGCGTCGCGGCGTTGCAACCTCGACAGGTTGTTGCAGATCAAAATGGGCCGGTTTGAGGCGGTCCGCCGTGAAAACCTGTTCCCTGCCTCCAATGTCCAAACCAAAGGTGGATCCATTATTCCGTATGACTCGGAACGGTCCCTCATATGGTCGTTGCAATGGCGACCGAGGTGTGCCCCTGCGAACGAAAACAAACTTACAGTCCAGTAGTTCCTTGGGCTGGCAGGATGGGGCTTGACCGTGCCGTGAGGTGGGATTCGGGGCGAAGTTGCCAAGCTTCTCGCGCAGTCTTTGTAGGACTGCTGGGGGTTGTTCCCTTTGGTCCCGTAGGGCAGGTATGAAATCCCCGGGGACAACGAGGGGCGCCCCGTACACAAACTCTGATGACGAAGTGCTGAGGTCTTCTTTGGGGTCAGTGCGTATGCCGAGCAGGACCCAAGGCAGCACGTCAACCCAGTTAGGACCCTTCAGGCGGGCCATCAAGGTTGATTTCAGATGGCGGTGAAAACGTTCCACCAACCCGTTTGATTGAGGATGGTAGGCCGTGGTGGTGTGCAACTGCGTCCCTAGCAGGTTCGCTAATGCAGCCCAGAGAGTGGAAGTGAATTGGGTGCCTCTGTCTGAAGTGATGTGGGCCGGAACACCAAAACGTGAGACCCAAGTTGTGGGCAGCGCCCGGGCGCAGGAATCAGTTGTGATGTCATTCAGGGGGGTTGCCTCAGGCCACATCGTGAACCGGTCCACGATGGTAAGGAGGTACCGGGCTCCTCTTGAAACCGGCAGAGGGCCCACGAGGTCAACGTGTATGTGGACCAACCTCCTACGGGTGGGCTCGAACTGCTGTGGTGGTTCCTTGGTGTGTCGCTGGATTTTTGACGTCTGGCAGTGCGGACAAGTCCTGGTCCACTCACTGACCTGTTTGCGCAGGCCATGCCAGACAAACTTGCTGCCGACCAGTCGGACAGTAGATCTGATGGACGGGTGCGCCAACCCATGTACCGAGTCAAAAACGCGTCTCCGCCAGGCTGCAGGGACTTTAAGGGCGGAGCTGACCCGTCGCAACGTCGCAAAGTTGGTTCCGCTGACCTGGACCAACCAAGAAATCTCGGAGCTGCAGACCCGAGACTGCGGTTCTGTAGCTGGGCAGTTCGTCGTCGGCTTGCTGTGCGTCAGCTAGGGCCGCGTAGTCGACACCGAAGGATAGGTTGTGGATGGTTGGTCTGGAAAGTGCATCAGCAACGACATTATCCTTTCCGGAGACAAGTTGGATGTCAGTTGTGAATTCGGAAATGTAGGATAAATATCTCTGCTGACGAGCTGACCAGGGATCGGAGACTTTGGAGAAGGCAAAGGACAGAGGCTTATGATCGGTGAAAGCGGTGAAAGGCCTGCCTTCTAGAAAATATCGGAAATGCCGGATAGCCAGATACAGTGCTAGAAGTTCCCTATCAAAAGCGCTGTACTTCAGTTCGGGCTGTCTAAGGTGCTTGCTGAAAAATTCCAAGGGTTGCCAGCGGTCTTCGAGTAGCTGTTCCAGAACCCCACCCACCGCGGTTATGGACGCGTCCACCCTGAGGGCAGTCGGGACGTCTGTTCTAGGGTGTACAAGCATCGTGGCGTCTGCCAGGGCGTCTTTGGCCTTAACGAAAGCAGCCGCAGCCTCGTCAGTCCAAATGATGTCCTTGCCCTTACCAGCAAGCAGCGAGAACAGAGGGCGCATGATACGGGCTGCTGCAGGGATGAACCAATGGTAAAAGTTGCCCATCCCAAGGAATTCATGTAGGCATTTGACTGTGTCGGGGAGGGCAAAATGGCGGATAGCGTCCACCTTGGCGGGTAGGGGTGTTGACCCGTCGCTGGTGATTTTGTGGCCGAGGAAATCGATAGAGTCAAGTCCGAATTGGCACTTGGACGAGTTGATCGTGAGGCCGAAATCGCGGAGGCGGGAATACAGCTGGCGGAGGTGGGAAAGGTGTTCCTGGCGGTTACGGCTGGCGATCAGAATGTCGTCTAAGTAAATGAACACGAAGTCCAGGTCTCGGCCTACCGCGTCCATCAGCCGCTGGAAGGTCTCCGCGGCGTTCTTAAGGCCGAACGGCATCCGAAGGAATTCGAACAGGCCGAATGGGGTGATAATCGCAGTCTTGGGGACGTCATCCGGATGGACCGGGATTTGATGAAATCCCCGAACGAGGTCCACTTTGGAAAAGATGCGGGCCCCGTGTAAGTTCGTTGCGAAGTCCTGGATGTGAGTGATGGGATAGCGGTCCGGGGTGGTAGCGTCATTCAGCCTGCGGTGGTCGCCGCAGGGCTTCCACCCTCCGATGGCTATGGGGACCATGTGCAGGGGGGAGACCCAGGGGCTGTCTGACCTGCGAACAATCCCCAGCTCCTCCATGTGACGGAACTCTTCCTTTGCCAGGCGGAGCTTGTCTGGAGGTAATCGTCGTGCTCGGGCATGAAGGGGTGGCCCTGTAGTAATGATGTGGAGTCATATCCCGTGTTTGGGCCTGGAATTCGTAAACGAAGGTGCCAAAATTGATGGGAATTCGGCTAGGAGCTTGGCGAAATCGTCGCCAGAAAGGGAAATGGAGTCCAGGCGCGGGGCTGGTGTGCTGATTTCTCCCAGGGGATAGGTCTGGAAGGTGCTAGAGTGGACTAACCGCTTCCCTCGCAGGTCGACTAACAGGTTGTGGGCCCGAAGGAAATCAGCTTCTAGGAGTGGTCGGGCGACCGTGGCAAGGGTAAAGGTCCAGGTAAAACGGCTGCCGCCGAATTGTAATTGAAGTGTACAGGTGCCGAAAGACCGTATCGTTGTACCGTTGGCGGCATTGAGTAGAGGACCGGGTGGCCTGTTACGAGTGTCGCGGCCGGTCGGGGGCAAAATACTGACCTCTCCTGCAGTATCAACGAGGAAACTTCGTCTAGATTTCTTGTCCTGAACGAATAGGAGGCTCTGTCGGCGGCCAGCCGCCGTAGCCATCAGCGGCGGCTGGCCCAGGCGTTTCCCTGAAACTTGCAGGGTGGGCGGCATCGACGGGCCTCCGCTCCCCACCTCTGATGGTAGAAGCACAGCTGGTCACCCGTGTCGCCGTCTGAGTTTCTGGGGTGTGGTTGCTCGGTTGCTGTGGGCCGGGCGAGGCGGGCGTTGCGCTCGCGCCCTGGTGACTTGACTGACGGACGAGCCGCTCTCGCGCTTGGCCCTCCACAGGACATCTTCCCGGGCAGCCACCTTACAGGGGTTGCTGAAGTCGGCGTCAGCTAACAACAGGTGGATGTCATCGGGGAGCTGTTCGAGGAAGGCCTGTTCGAACATTAGCATGGCTTGTGTCCCTCGGCCAACGCCAGTATCTCCTTTATTAGGGCGGAATGGGATCTGTCCCCCAGGCCGTCCAGATGAAGCAGGCGGGCAGCGCGCTCACGACGGGAGAGGCCGAAGGTCCGAATCAAAATGTCTTTGAAAGCCGGGTATTTATCTTCCTCCGGAGGCGACTGGATGAAGTCTCCAACCTGGGCAGCTGTCTCTTGGTCCAGAGAGCTAACCACATGGTAGTACTTCGTGGAGTCGGAGGTGATCTGCCGAAGATGGAATTGTGCTTCGGCCTGGTCAAACCAGACGCTGGGCCGAAGTGACCAAAATGTGGGCAGCTTGAGGGCCACTGCGTTGGCTGCTGTTCTGTCGGCCATTGCGAGGGTCCAAAGTCCGTTTGGACCGTCGGGGTCACCAATGTAGTGGTTGCTACCGCGAAATAAAACAAGACGCTAGTCGGAGGATTGTCGAACAAAAGTGTTTTTTTCCCGCCTTGCGCGGGCCCTTTAAGGGAGAATGTTCCCGCCCAAAGCAACCGGCAATGACGTAATTACTACATCATCAAGACTTACCCGCGCGTGGGTTCTCCCCGTCGCTCGGGAACGACGAGGCCCGCCTCCATCTTGGGCCTCGTCGCTCCGACGCCGCGCGACCCGACTGCCGAGCCGGTTCGCCCGACTAAACATTGAGTGGCCACACTTTGCAAAACTACCCTCGTCAAAATTGTTCGAGTTGTTCCCACTGCTTATTGTCCAGTAACGACAGACAAGGTCTGTAGGTAAACTGGGAACATTTCATTTGACGGGAAAAGGAAGCAGCAATCATCGACACCATCAACTTCCTTCCACATGCACAAATTTATTGCCCTGGTTTCAGTCCTAACGGGCTCCTCCCTCAACCTATTTTTATTTTGTTCTGTTACAACGATGACCGCATTGCTGCTGCTGCCTACACTCAGACAGAAAAGGAAAATCTCACTTCCTTTATGCCAATGTTCTCTCTGGCCTGACCTTCAGATCGCCTACCACTATTTGTCCTAGTTAACGATCTATCCTTAAACTATCCCCTTCCCACACCCGACCGAGTATTTTCCACCCAAAACATCAAGTCGGTTTCCCACTCCACCGAAGCGACAGGGTGAACAATTGGGTGTAGTAGAATTTTCGCCGCTTGGAAGATGGGGATAGCCACTGGACGGAAAAGGAAGTGCAGCAGAATGAAGAATGTTTCATCAAACATTAATCATGGGACTGATATTTATCAGAACTTCCTAATTTCACACAGCAATACTGGTATAGGAGGGAGCATAGCTGTCTTCAAAGCAGTTCACTTGGTTCCATCCTGGGATTTTCATTTTGCAGAGTTTCAATCTCCTTCTGTTAAACACTCGAGGACCATATCTTCCTGCAAATATGCGATTTCATAAATGGCTCAATATAGAGTCTTAGAACAGTATAGCAAAATGCAGGATCTTCGGCCCACGATGTTGTGCCGACCTTTAAACCTCATCTAAGACTATCTGACCCCTTCTCCCACATATCCCTCTATCTTAAATTCCTCTATATGCTTATCTAGCAATCCCTAGAATTTCACCAATATACTTAAATCCACAACAACGCCAAATAACCATTCCATGCCACAAACATTCTCTGGGTCAAATAACCCTCGGCTGATATCTCCTTTGAACTTCCCACCCATTAATTTAACGCCATGCCCTCTTGTATTGAGCATTGGTGCCCTGGTGATAGGCGCTGGATATCGGCTCTATCTATTCCTCTTAGTATTTTTTACCTCTCTATCATGTCTCTTCTCATGATCCTTCTCTCTAATGAGTAAAGCCCCAGCTCCCTTGGACTCTCCTCATAATGCATACTCTCTAAACCAGGCAGCATCCTGCAAATCACCACAACATCCTTTCCAACGCTTCCATATCCTTCCTATAATGAGGCGATCCGAACTGGACACCTTACTCTAGGTGTGTTCTAACCAGAGATTTGTAGAGCTGCATCATTACACCACGGCTCTTAAACTCGATCCCACGACTTATGAAAGCTAACATCCCATAAGCTTTCTTAACTACCCTATCCACCTGTGAGGCAACTTTTAGTGATCTGTGGATATAAACCGCCAGGTCCCTCTGCTTCTCCACACTTCCAAGAATGCTGCCATTAACTTTGTTCTCTGCCTTGGAGTTTCTGCTTCCAAAGTGTACCACCTCACACTTCTCCGGATTGAACTCCATCTGCCACTTCTCAGCCCAGCTCTGCATCCTATCAGTGTTCCTCTGCAATCATCGACAATCCTCCAGACTATCCACAACACCACCAACCTTTGTGTCATCCGCAAACTTTCCAACCCACCCTTCAACCTCCTCTTCTCAGTCATTAATGAAATTCACGAAACGTAGAGGTCCCAGAACAGAGCCTTGTGGGACACAGCTAGTCACAGCCCTCCAATCTAAATGCAATCCCTCCACAACAAGCCTCTGGTTTCTAAGGCAAGCCAATTCTGAATCCACACGGCCAAGCTGACATGGATCCCATGTCCTCGGACCTGCTGAGAAAGCCTACCATGTTAATACCCTGTCAAATGCCTTACTAAAATCCATGTAGACAACATCTACTGCACTACCCTCACAATCTGTCTGGTCACCTCCTCAAAGAACCCTATCAGGCGTATGAGACAAGATCTGCTCTTCACAAAGCCATGCTGGCTTGCCCTGATCAGACCATTATTTTTCAAATACCCATAGATATTATCTCTAAGAATCCTTTCCAACATCTTTCCCACCACAGACGTAAGGCTCACAGAATATAAAATTAGTAAACATACATGTTTCCCATTTAACATAGGGAAAGACAATTAGCGATTACGATATCTTTGCCATTAATGTGAGTTATCATGAGATCAAACTCTTGCAAAATTAAACTCCAGATTAACAGCCTTCTGTTTTTGTTTTTCACTCGGCTCAGGAACACCAATGGGTTATGATCTGTATACATAGTCAATGGTTTCTGAGTGGTGCAAACATGTACACTGAAATGTTGCTAGGCTCAAACAAGTGACAGTAATTCTTTCTCTATGGTGGAATAATTATTTTGATGCTCATTAATTTTTTTTGAAAAGTAAGCTACAGAATGGTCAGTATCATCAAGGTCACCCTTCTGCAACAACACAGCTCTTGCAGCTTCATCATTGGCATCTACTGCTAATGAAAATAGCTTTCAACGTCAGGTGATTTGAGCACATGATGGCAGCATAAGATGGTAAACAGCTTCACAAATTCTTCTTGACAAGGATCTGTCCAAACAAACTTCACTTCCTTGTTCAGTAGATCAGTTAGGGAAAGAGCAATATCAGCAAAGTTTTTACAAAATTTACGATAATATCCAACCATTCCCAAAAATCTTCTAACAGTCCTCGTACCTGTGGGAATAGGGAACACAGATATTGCTTGAACTTTTGCCTGAACAGGAGCTAACCTGCAACATAACCTAGTCATGTCACAGTGGCATGGCCACATTCACTTTTAGCCAGGTTAACTGTAAGGTTTGTCTAGGAAAGTCATTCAAACAACCTTTCTAACGCAGAGATATGATCTTCCCATGTATAATTCCCTGTCACTAAGTAGTCAATGTAGGCATCTGTATGTTTTAACCCATGAATCACTGAATTAATCATTCTTTGAAATGTTGCCGGAGCATTTTTCATTCCAAATGGCAAAACACTATATTCATACTTTCCAGAAAGGGTTGCAAAGGCAGTTATCTCCCTTCCTCTATCTATCTGTTAATGGAACACACCAGTACCCTTTTAATAGGTCAATCTTCTTTGCAAGAAATTTAGCCTTTCCCACTCTGTCTATGCAATCATGCACACTCGGAATAGGGTAAGCATCTGACTTCGTTACAGCATTCACTTTTCTGTAATCTGTGCAAAATCAAATAGTTCTATCAGATTTAGGCAGAATAACACAGGGAAAACTCCAGTTTGAAGTGGAACGTCTAATAATATCATTTTCTAACATTTATTCAATTTCCTGGTCAACAAGTTTACTCTTTTCCACATTCATTCGATATGGGTGTTGTTTGATTGGTTTTGCATCCCCAACATCAACATCATGGGTAATTACCGACGTTCTGTTTGGAACATCTGGGAACAGATTTTTAAATTTTAAAATTAATTCTCTCATCTGTTGATTTTGTTAAACCTATAAATGGACCAACTTCGTTTCAAGGTTCTCCAGGATATTTTGTTTTTTTAGTTTTGGTGGAACAATATTTGTTCCAAATTGGCCTTCCTTAATATCAATATTAGACATCCCAGAAACAACCGTCATATCATACACCATGGCCACAACTGAACTTCTCTCATAATAAGACTCAAACATGACAGTTGTGTTTTTTTGCGTCTATCTGGTGTCTTGATTATGTATGTCAAATCCGTTACACGGGATTCCATAATATGGTCCGATAAAACGAGATTGAAATGGATTGTTTTGGCTAGGGAAAAATACTAACACCTTTTGCCCCACTGCAAACAGCCTTGGTCGAACACATCTATCATACATGCCTTCATTCTTATCTGGCTGGTTTTCAAATTCTCTTTCGCGAGCTGGCAGACACTCTCCAACCGAGTTTTATGTTTTTGGACATAGTCCAACAGACTAAATGCACTTACTCATTATCCCACTGTTCTCTTAACAATTCTAAAGGTCCTCTCACCCGATGTCCAAATACAAACTCAAACGGACTAGATCCTAATGACTCCTGTATTGATTATCTCAGTGCAAACAAAAGTAAATGAACACCATCGTCCCAATCCTTTGTGTTTTCAAAGCAATAAGTCTTCAACATATTTTTTGGTAGAATGAAATTTCTCCAGATCTCCCTGAGATTCTGTGTGATATGCAGATGATATAATCTGCTTTGCACCCGCTCATATACCAGTTGTTGAAACAAGTTAGACATAAATTTGCTGCCCTGATCAGATTGGATTTCTTTTGGCAAACTAACCAAACTAAAAAAAAAATCAGAAGAGCCTTTGGCACAGTCTTGGCCTTAATATTTCTAAGGGGTATTGCCTCTGGAAATCTGGAAGTTGCACACATGATGGTTAACAAATACTGATTCCCAGCCTTAGACTTTGGCAATGAGCCAACACAGTCCACAATCACCTTCGAAAAGGGTTCACCAAAAGAAGGAATTGACTTCAAAGGAGCCATAGGGGGTCTTTGATTTAGTTTACCTCCAATATGACATGTGTGACAGGATTGACAAAACATCACCACATCTTTTCTCAAACCAGGCCAACAGAAATGTTTCAAGATCTACCCTACTGTTTCACCTAAAGGCATACTATGGGCCAGGTTTAAAATCTCTTTCCTATAAACGTTAGGAACCACAACCTGATGAATAACTTCCCATTCCTCATTAACAGGGACATGAGGAGGTCTCCATTTCCTCATTAACACTACATTTTAGATATAATATCCAATTGGCACTTTCTCAATGTCATCACATGAGAGTGCTTTTTCTCTCAATTCTGTAATCTCAGGGTCTTCAGTCTGTTCCACCATAAATTCTTTCCTCGACAAAGACAAATCTTTATATTCAGGCCCAATACAAGGATTGTGATCCTCCAGTGAAGACAGAAAAGTATCAGACAAGTCATCATAATTTTCTTCCTGTTTAGGGCTGTCTCAGGGAACAAATCAAACTGCACAGAACTATCGATCTTTGCTAATTCTTTAGCTATAGCTCGAGTCACCGCACAGGATGGGTAAACATCTGGATCATTCTCAGACTCATCAACCCTTGGTTTGTTCATTAACCGTACCACAAGGACAAATTCACCATCCGCAAGGTCATTGTCCAATAACAAAGAAACTCCTTCCGCTGGTAAACTAGGTCGTATCCCCATATCGACAGGTCCTTCTACGAACTTTGACTTTAAAATCACCTTGTGCAAAAGGAAAGACATCGTGTCACCTGTACAATCTCGCACTAGATTTACCTCACCAGTGTCAGTTTCATCACCAAAATTTAAAGCATCGTCCAGCAAGAGAAATTGGCAAGCCCCTGTATCTCTGAGGATTTTCACTGACACATCATTCAGTGAAACAAAACCCTCTGATACATAAGAACGGAATTGCTTCCTCACCTCCTCCAACATTTTAGCTCTTACCTTTGCCAATGACTGATCTTTAACAACAACACCTAAAACATTTTGATTTTCAGGTTTAATTACTTTAAAACAAGGATTGGGCAAGCCTCCTTCCTTTTCTTCAAAAGGGCACAATTAGCTATCACATGACCAACTTTCTTACAGTAATTACAAGTACGCTCAGCAGGTTTCTCCAGCACTGGCTTCTTTCCATCCATCTCATTTTGATTACCTCCCAATTTAATCTCCGGTTTACCTGGATTGCCCTTATAAATCTTTTGAAAGGTTTTAGCTGGTCCCCATTTGGATTTATGGGTTAAAGAATAACCATCTGCCAACCTAGCAGTTTCTTTTAAAGTGGCCACTTCCTTCTCATTTAAATATGTTGTTTTTTCAGCTGGAACACACCTTTTAAAGTCTTCAACTTAGATTAATTCTGTTAATTTATCATAATCCCCAACTACATTTTCAGCCGTGCACGATAGTTCAAAATATATTCTCTTTCCATTGGCAAATTCCATGCACGTCTGATCTTCAGACTTCTTAAGGATCTAAATATTTGCCTGTCAGCTTCCGGTACTAATTCGTAAGCTTTCAACACAACTTGTTTTACTGTTGTATAATTATCTGTATCCTCAACAGACAAAGCAGAATAAGTTTGTTGAGCTTTACCTTTAATTACACTCTGTAACATAAGAGCTCATTCTTCCTTTGGCTAGTTTGAACTCACAGCAACCTTTTCAAAATGTTGGAAATACTAATCAACCTGAACTTCCTCAAAAGGGCGAACTAATCGAACTTCCCTACTGGCCAAAAACCATCATCAGAATCAGATTCCAAACTCCTTCGCTTCATGTTACCTCATACTGCCGCTCTTTCTTTTTTCCCTTTCCCTCCCTATCCAACTCCATCTTCGTCATTTCTATCTGGACATTTATCTTCCTTTGCTCTGCCTCAGCCTCGAATATCCTTTGTTCTCGTTCAGTCTCTATGTTTTCTAGCTGCACCTGGGCCTCAGAAATTGCTGGTTTACTCCCAGAACACTGTTTTAACACATCCTCTCCAAACACCTTCTTCTCCATATAATGGCAAGTTATCAGTCTCTAAATATCTGATTTTTTCATAAACTGCGTTACCGCTTTAAGTTTTAGGGCCGCCGCAAGATTCAACAAATCAGGCTTCCTCATCCCCTGCAATCCCACAGGTGTTGGCTTTTTCAAAAATGTTTCCATTGTTGCTGGTTTCCACACATACACATATCAATCAAAAAGAAATTTATCAGATTGACCAACAATCAGTTGTCCAATAAAACCCCAATTTATTCAAACCCAGACCCCTCGTACCAGTCTGGAGTTCGATTTCAGACCAGCAACAATAGAAACACACCGAGTCATGTACAAGTGTTAAAAACTATTTCATTAATAACTACTAATGATAATAAAAAAAAGTAAAAAATGTTAGATATTAAACATTAACCCGAAAACTAAATTCGAAGTGTGTGTGTGGCAAATTCCCAAACTCCAAGTCCAGGAATAGGTCTCAAAGTTCAGTTCAGCAAGTCATAAGGTGAAAGGTGAGCAAAGGCTTTTGCAAAACCACTGTTGACTGAAGAGAAAATATGGAGAGAGAATAGAGAGAAATTATGAAATCCAAATTTTCCACGATGGAACCCATACGACATCTCAATCACTGATGATCTCCATTGTTTTCTTTCAGTGTGTCTGCGTCTCCGAAGGCATTCGAGACGTGGCCATCCACATAAATACTTGTTTCCCTCTTCAGGTTAACGACAAAGTGGACTGCACTTTATTACTGAAAAACTCCGTACGTGGATTGTAGTGACAGACAGTTATTGTTCTTCATCCATCGATACAGAAATCAAGTGTCAGTCTCTCTCTCTCCCTGCCTCTCTTTCTGACTCACTGAGCAAAACCTTCAGCACGTTGTTTCCCGTTGTCGTGATGACATCACACACACACCACTTCTCTGCTGTACTATATTTTAAAGGGACATTCACCAAATCACAACGTAATCCGTCACACCTGTATTTAGGGCCAAATCACGATTACATTTTACAAGCAGAAACATAGGAATGTATTGACCTAGGTGATAGTTCACAATCTTCCTTTCATAAATATACCAATAAAATAGAATATTTATTTCGAAGTCAGAGACTGTGAGAAATTTTGAGATGAAGTTGGGCACCTTCTTGTTTCAGTTGTTTCAATCTTCGCGCTCATTCAGCTCATTATCTGACATCCACAAACGGCATGCTGTAAATATTGTCCTGCTCCTGCACCGGCATTGCCGTTTGAATGAGTTTGACTTAGATAACTTTCCTGCTTTTCTTCTGGAACTTACGTTATGTTCATCCTGTTGTTCACGTGACTTGGTCAGGCGATAATAAATATTATCGTTACATTATTTGCAGACATTTAAGTAACTTACATCAAAGTGGTAACAACGAACAAATGCGATATTGACAAACTGTTCCTCGAAATCTCAGTTGCTGTCCTTGCGGCGGAAGACTTTTTCTCTTCTTTGCTGGTTCTCATCCTTCTGTTTGCGACTGTTCTTCTTCGATTCCGTTGTATTACACATTTCCTTTCTTTGATTATATGAAACCCAATGATGCACCCAGCCAATTAATCCCTTCTCCCAGTGGTATTATTTTCGGTTATATTTTGCTTCTATAGGTTTCGTCGACATCGAAGGAAGCCATCATGTCTGTGCTAAGTAATAGAACAATCTTAGTCCCCTTTAATTTTCACCGGAACACTCTCTGCTACCCTCTCATTTTTGCAAAACACGTCTCGCCTGAAGTGCTGGAATCGAGTTCTTAATTGTTCTCCGCACTGATCAATCAGCTCAAGCGGCTGATTGATCAGAGGTCTGCAAATGAAGTAAATTTGCCCCTTTTTTTGTTTTGGTTCCTGTCGATGGGCATGACGTCAAATGATGAAAACCACACAGCATTAAAGTTATCGGTAAGAAGTCTTCTTTCCCATAGAACATAGAACAGACCACTGCAGAGCAGTACAGGTTGTTCCGTCTACAATGTTCTGCCGTCATTATATTCCGCTCCATCTAACCGTTCCCGCCCACATAGTCCCCAATTTTTCGATCATTCATGTGTCTAAGAGCGTCTTAAATGTCACTAATGTACCTGCCCCCACAGCCTCTGCAGTCAATGCGTTCCACGCACGCACCACTCCCTGTATAAAAAATCTTACTCCTGACGTTCTCCTTATACCTTCATCCAATCACCTTAAAATAATGTCCCATCGTGTTAGCCATTGTCGCACTGGGAAAAAAGTCTCTAACTGTCCACTCGATCTCTGCCTCTTATCATCTTGCACACTTCTATGAAGTAACCCATCCTCCTTCTCTCCAAAGAGAAAAGCCCTAGCTTGCTGAAGCTATCCTCATAATACATGCTCTCCAATCCAGGCAACATCCTGGTAAATCTCCTCTGCACCCTCTCTAAAGCTTCCACAACCTTTCTCTAGTTAGGCGACCAGAATTGAACAAAATACACCAAGTGTGGTCTGACCAGAGTTCTATAGATCTGCAACACTACCTCGCGGCTCTGGATCATAATATTCGGACTAATGAAGGCTAACACTCCATACGCCTTCTTAACTACCTTATCGACCTGTGTGGCAACCTTGAGGGATCTATCGACGTGGACACCAAGATCCATCTGTTCCTCCACACTGCTAAGAGACATGACATTAACCTTGTATTCTGCCTTCAGATTCGATCTCCTGAAGTGTATCACTTCAGGCTTATCCGGCTTGAACTCCATCTGCCACTTCTCAGCCCAGCTCTGCATTCTATAAATATACTGTTATCATCTACAGCAAACTTCTACACTATCCACAACGCCACCAACCTTTGTATCATCAGCAAACGTACTAACCCACCCTTCCACATCCTCATCTAAGTCATTTATAAAAATCACAAAGAGCAGGGGTCCCAGAACATATCCCTGCGGAACACCACTGTTCACGGACCTCCAGGCAGAATACGCTCCATCTACCACCACCATCTGTCCTCTATGTGCGAGCAAATTCCGAATCGACACAGCCAAGTTTTTCTGGATCCCATGCCTCCTGACATTCTGAATGATCCTTCCATGGTGAACCTTATCGAAAGCCTTATTAAATCCATGTACATCACGTGCATTGCTCTACCTTCATCAATGTGATTTGTCACATCCTCAAAGAATTCGATCAGGCTCGTGAGGCACGATCTGCCCCTCACAAAGCCATGCTTACTGTCTCCAGTCAGCCTATGATTCTATAAATGCCCATAAATCCTGTCTCTAAGAATCTTCTCCAGTAATTTGCCCACCACTGAAGTAAGCCTCACTGGTATGTAATACCTAAAGTCATCACTACTCCTTTTTTTAAACAAAGGAACAAAATATGCCACCCTCTAATCATATGGCACTACTCCTGAGGCGATTGAGGAAGCAAAGATCGTGGCCAAATGCGCAGCAATCTCTTCCTTCGCTTTCCGTAGAACCTTGGGAAAATTCCTCTCCGAACCCGGTGACTTATCTATCCTGATGTTTTTCAATAGTTCCAGCACATCCTCTTTCCTCACGTCGACATACCCTTGCATATCAGTCTGTCGTACGCCATCCTCACCAACGTCAAGATCTCTATCTATGGTGAATACTGAAGCAGAGTATTCATTAAGGACCTGCTCTACTTCTTCCCTCTCCGGCCACATGTTTCCTCTTTTATCCCTGATTGGTCCTCCCCTCACTCTCATCATCATCTTATTTTTCACATACACGTTGAACGCCTTGGGGTTTCCTTGATCCTACTTGCCAAGGATTTCCATGTCCCCTCCAGCTCTCCGAAGTCCATTCTTAAGCTCCCTCCTGGCTACCTTGTGACATTCCAGAGCCCTGTCTGAGCCATGCTTTAAAAATCTCAGGTAAGTTTCTCTTTTCCCCTTGACAAAATATTCTACATCTCGTGTCAACCACGTTCCTTCACTCTACCAACCTTACCCTGCCTCAATGGGGAAAACCTATCGTCAGCCCCATGCAAGTATTCCTTCAACAACCTTCACATTTTAGCTGTGCACTTCCCCAAGAACATCTGCTCCCATTTTACCCTGCCAAGTTCCTGCTTCATATAATCATAATTCCCCCTCCCCCAGTTAAATACATTCTCATATCATCTGCTCCTGTCCCCTCCAAGGCTATGGTAAATGTCTAGGATTTATGGTCATTATCTCCAAAATGTTCTTACCGAGAGATCTGAAACCTGATCAGGCGTAGCAGGTCCAGTATGACGTCTCCTCTAGTCGGCCTGTCCACATACTGTGTCAGGAACCCTTCCTTTCTTTGTCAATATTTTTATTAATTTCAAATAAGATGTAAAAAATGCAAGAAAGAAAGGAAAAAGAAAATGCTACAAAATAGATTGTATTGATTTACACAAGAAATCACAATGATTCATATTGATAAACAGAAAATAATCAAGTGATGTTGATATGATGGAATAATTTTATTACAAACAAATCTTACCCCGCTACCAAAACCAAAGCAGTTTAGTAACATCCAAAAGACATAGTAATATTGGCCAGTATCTTTACATTTAACACCAAATCAGTGGTTTTAAAAGAAGTTCAAAAAAGGACCCCATAATATTTGAAAGTTCAGAATAGATCCAGAAATAGAGCAACGGATCTTCTCTAAATTTAGATATGACATAACATCCCGTCACCATTAAACATGTGTCGGGGAAATAGTTTCCTTCCATTTAAGCAATACAGCCCTCCTGGCTATAAGAGAAATGAATGTAAGTCGGAAGTCAACAGATTTATATATTTTTCTCCAAAAGTCCGGAATAATGCAGTTAAAGGATTTGGCTTAAAATTTATTTTAATAATTATGTTCAATGGGAAAAGTTCGCTCATGTGTAAATTCAATTTATATCCTGAAAATTGGCTAAAACGAGAAAGAAAAGAAAGCATAGAAGGTAACGAAGTCTCAACATTCGAAGTGAAGAGCAGTAAATCATCAGCATTGAGCTAAACTTTGTGGATGGTACCTCTCCTAGATATACAAGCAATCTCTGTCGATTCTAGAAGAGCAACAGCTAAAGGTTCTAGGACTGGGTGAAATAGCAGAGAACTCAAAGGGCATCCCTGTCTAGTTCCGCGTTGAAGTTTAAAAGGTTCAGAAAGTTGAACATTAATAAGAACACGGGCAGAAGCAGATAAATAAAGTAATTTAATCCATTGAATAAAATTGGGCCCAAAATTAAATTCCTCTAATGTTTTAAATAGGAAACTCCATTCGACCCGGTCGAATGCCTTCTCAGCATCGAGAGAGATCACACATTCCGAAATTTCATTGGAAGTAGAATAAATAACATTCAATAAGCGACGAATATTAAAATGGCAAAAGCGGTTTTTGATAAACGCCGTCTGATCATCGGATATAATTAATGGTAAATTATGTTCTAATCTACGAGTCAAAAAATTTAACAACAACATTTAATAATGGAATTGGTCTATATGAAGAACTTACCGTTGGGTTTTTAGTCTTCTTAAAAATAAGTGAAATGCTAGCTTCATAAAAGGATTGTGGTAACCTTCCCAATTTAAAAGAATCCGAAAAAAACAGAACTTAAATAAAGTATAAGCAATGAAGAGAAAGCCTCATAGAATTCTACCGGAAATCCATCAGGGCCTGGTGTCTTTCCAGAGTGCATTGATCGTATAACCTCGGCGATTTCCTCATGTGTAATACATTTCCCTAATTGGTTTCGATTATCAGCAGAGAGTGTAGGAATATCTAATTGGTCGGAAAAGTTGTTCATTACTGTATCTTAAGGAGAATCAGAACTATAAAATTTAGAATATAATTCTCTAACAGTGTCATTTATTTCTAAATGATCTGTTGTCCTTTGACCTTGTGAACTTCTTTGATTTGTAGTCCAGCTACGGAGGTTTTTAATTGATTAGCCAATCACTTACTAGTTTTATCTCCATGGATATAAAATTGAGTTTTATCTTCTAAGAGTTGATTCTCAATTGAATATGTTAAAAGAAATTCGTATTTGGTTTTAATTTCAACTCGCCTTTTATATAAAGTGGGACCTGTATCCAAGGCATATTTTTGGTCTAAAAGTGTCAATTGATTGGCTAAATCAATCCTCTCTGCATTAGCTTTTTTCTTAACGTTTGCCGGTAAGAAATAATTTGTCATCTGATATAGACTTTAAAAGCATCCCATATAATAAGACTAGAAGTCTCTCCCGGGGTATTCCCTTTAAAAAGAAAGTGATATGTTTCTCCAAAAATTCTAAAAAATCTTTATAAGATTGCAAAGTTGGATTCAAACGCCAAGATCTGTTTACTTGAGGGAGTTCGGGGAGGTTTAAAGATAAAAACACAGGAGCATGATCTGAAAGAGCAATCTCTTTATATTCACAGGCTCGGATTGATGAAATCAATTGACTATCAATAAAAAAAATAATCGCCTGACCATTTATCTGCTTCCGCTAACCGTATGACTGCTTTTGTTACATTAATGGCCAAACGATACATCTTGCTTAAATGGAAGTATCCAATACCCCCTACTACTTTTCAATGGTTCTCTCAAACTATATCATGATTAAACTTGGAAAAAATTAAGGATAGTACTGTTGATCCTTTGCTGTAATTTCACGATGTTTGGAGTTCATTTATTAAATGTTTTCACATGATGTAGATCTCCTTTCAATAACTTAGAGGAATGGAGCTGACGACATAATATTGCTCTGTTTCTACTGAGAAATATTAGCCCAGTTTTTTTTTTCCTTTTTTGTTGCTATTTTTATGTTTGGTTTAGTTTATATTGTTTATTTTTTTTCTTATTGATTTGGGTTTTTTTCATTTTTTATTTTATATAATAAACCTTTTCTTTCCTTGTTTTATATTATATTCATTTACTAAGAGATTGTTGGATCTACAGATTTTTAAAAATATTTTATTGTTCTTTATCATTACCTATGCCATTATTGTTCTCCTGATCTCTTTGTATTGTATGTATACATATTGATGTTATATATCAATCTGTATTAATTTGAAACTAATAAAACGTTTGAAAAAGAAAGAAAGAGAAAACTAATCAATCCTGGAAAATGTGTGGTAAACATGAGAAAAAAATGAATATTCCCTCTCTTCTGGATGTAAAAAGCGCCAGACATCAGTAACACCAGTTTTCAGTAAAAAAAATATTGTAGAAATAAAGCTGATTTCTTAAGAGCTGCTGGTTCATTAGATTACCTATCTAACCTTGAATCTAACCACCAATAAAAATCTTCTGATAGGACCAGAGAGTAAAGATTTAAATCTGGCAAAAGTGCAAAAAACCGTTAATTAAATCCTGGATCGTCCGTATTCGGAGCATAAATAATGGCATAAAGAACGAGTCTATTATCTAACTTCCCTGATACTATAACGAAACGACCATGAGTGTCCGTTATAACCTTATGTTTAGCAAATGAAACAGTATTATCTGTGAAGATGGAAACCCCCCTGGGTTTAGCCAGTAAAGACGAATGGTATTGTAACCTTCTCCATCGGCTGAAAAAGCTTAAAATATCACAATTGCGTGTGTGAGTTTCTTGTAACAAAACAATTCAGGCTTTGAGATTTTTAATATAAACAAAAATATTGTTTCGCTTTACAAGATGGTTTAGTCCTATTAACATTAAAACTCATTAAATTAATCACTCAATCCATTTTAATATTGTTTTACTGTGAATAATAAGCAAAGTCAGATACAAGCCATATTAAGATGTAAATTCAAATCAGACACTGAACTTTCTGATAAGGTAGCTACGCAACACACTTGGCTCAAAGCCCAAACCAGATTGCAAAGAAAGAACCCAATACTCCTCCCCCCACTCAAAGAGAGAAATCAGCCGACCAAAATAAATCCAGCATCTCTATCTACAAACAGTACAACCCAAATACACCTGTTGCACGTTCATTCATAATTTCAGGTGAGAAATCCTTAACGATTCTAATCTTGTAATCTTGATAGTTAATCATTCCTCTTCGGCGAAATCCACGAAACAAAAGGTCTTTAATTTGAAAGTCATGCAGTGAGATTATGATTGACCTGGATTTGCCTTCCTTAAGAAATTTGTTCGTCGGTGACCTATGTGGTCTGTCAATCTTAGGTGCAGCTTTAAAAATACAAGGAAACAATTCAACCATAAGGTTTGCAAAGAATTCAGTGATTTGATTTCCTAACTCTGTCAGTCCGAGGATTCTGATGTTGTTCCGTCTGGTCCTGTTTTCTAAGTCAATTATCTTCTGTTTTAGCTTTCCATTAGCGTTCGATTGCTTTTCACAAAGCTTTTCCAAGTCATCAACTTTCTCATCCAGAACCGGGAGAGATGCTTCATGCTGTTTAATCCGTTCGTCATGATCATGTAAAGTTTTTTGGAAAAAATCCAATTTGGAAGTAATCTACTGAAGTTGCTTTGAAATTGTTTACATTTCTCGGAAGAATCATCCATTTGTTTTCGAAGCAATTGTAAAATAGATTCCAGAGATGCAGGACGGTCATCTTCTTTAGTAATTTTAGTACCTTTGGCAGTCCTTATAGCCATGGTGAAGTAAAATTGCAATTAGAGAAAAAGTTTCAAACCGGGTTGAGAAGGTAACATAAATCGGTGATCTGGCCTGTAGCTGTTACTCCATTGACGACCAGCAAAATTCCGGAACCCTTCCTGTACACCCCGAAAAATCTCCGTCCCATCCTTCCGCTTTACACTCAGGAGGTCCCATTTTGGTTTCTTGAAATTAAATCCGGTCCTATTCCCATCATCTCTTTTGGAATTCTTACACAATGGTTTTGTCCTTATATCTCTTTTGGACTTGTTTCATAGTGGGTATGAAACAAATGCTCCTGAACGTAATATCTGTGCCTGTTTCACCTCAACGCTAAATGCATTGCAATTACTATTATACTCTTCTACCTTCCCTATTTTAATAGCTCGGCGCTATTAGCTCAAGCACAACTTCTATCATGCTGTTCTTGGACTATCGAACAGTCCCGCAGTACGAGAACTATAACTATTGACCTCAAAATCTACGTAGTGGTCTTGCATCTTGCTGTTGCCTGCACTGAACTTTGTCTGTAACTGTAACTTTATCTTCTGCATTCTGTATTTGCTTTCCCTTGTACAGCCTAATTGATCTGATGCGATGTAATGATTACTATGGCATGCAAAACAATTTTTATCACCTTACCTTGTCACACGTGACAATAATAAACCAATTAACCAATATACCAATTTGTTGGATTTGGTCAAAATTTACCTTCAAAGTTTCTCTTCCACATCTCGGACCGATAAGAAGTCGATAGTGTACCACATTTGTTCAACTATCATAGTCTAACTAGATGATCTTTTCGACATTTCATTCTTTCAGGTCATTGTGATTATTTGCTGACAATATCACCAGATTGCCCCCTTAGCGCTTCTGAACTCTGCGTCAGTAATTCTTTCAATATAATGTTTACAATTCTCTACCTGCCTCACTCAAACATTGTGTTTTATTCTTTACCAGCAGACTCGTTGTCTAATTTAAAAATCTTGTTTAATCTGATCTGTAAACTGTTTGATATTCATGCTTTCCACCTCTCTCTCTCTCTCTCTCTCTCTCTCTCTCTCTCTCTCTCTCTCCATCTCTGTGTGTGTGATGGAAACTGGAGAGAATGAATTAATTGTGTGGATGTGACTATGATGGCGAATGACAGAAACATGGTGACGGTGAATGTGCCGCAGTCTATTTCTATCTCAGTCATGGAAGGTCAATCCTGCCACAACAGATCTCCAATTCAGAACAATAGGATGAATAATCTGTCCCGAAGTTCTTAAATTACTGATGACATTTATGTTCGGAGAACTGAAGACGGGGCCACAGTCTCGCTCTGCCACTGGTACTTGGATAAAGCATTGCCTGTTCTGCAGACACCATAGGTGGGGCAGATGTTCTATCCAGCGGATCGATGATAAAGCTGAAATGCAGAACGTCCCATTGCAGGTTATGCGAGTCATGCCATCTGCACTGTCTGGATAATTAACACACTGGAATGGTTCCATGCTCGTGTCAAAGACAGGGAGAATCATGCAGAAGTGAAACCCGTCTTTCGGTTGCAATGTCCATGACAATCTTCGTACATTGGCCTGGTATTTAAAGTGCTTGGGCACATACTTCTTAATTTTTGAGCATCTTTATCTTCACCACTCCTTTTGGTAGTGCGTTCAATATTCTCATCACAGTCTGCATAAAAGTCCCCTCAAGAGCCCATCCTTCTCGCTATATTAAAGACATCACCAGTTATTGATTATTTGATACCACAAACAGGTCCCCATTTGCATTGCTCTGCTCCCAGAAAAACAACCCAAACCAAACCTGTATCTTCTGATCACTGAAACACTCAGCCAGTGGTGCAAAAATACATGATGAATCTCCTCTGCATGTTCACTGGTGTAATTACGTGTCCTGTAACAACGGGAACTTCACTCAAAGCTCCAGCTGTGGACTGATCCAAATTTGTGCTATGATGTCCCTGCGCCTGTAACCTATGGACACATCTCACGAACACAATGACCCCCTAATCAGCTTCATCTACCATCACAAACTGTATTGCTATCTATAAGAATAGTTGGAGACAGACGGTATCTTCTCCTGTTCCGGCAGACCCACGACAACGCCACTGTGACACCTGTGTGTATATAATAAACAGAAGAAATTTCATGTGGAATGTAGTATTAGCAGCCCCAAGCAATGGATGAAATAATCCGAGTTAATGATCCTTTAATGACACATGTGTCGTGGTCGAATAAAACATGCGAACAAGTTACATTGTGTCACAGTGGGAAAACAGGGACTGATAAAATGCACACAATGATAAGGCGAAATATGAAGCAAACAGGAGAACGGGTGGGGGTAAGTGGAAACGATCGAGTCGACCTGAGCAGAAATACTAACGGTTCAGCCGCATGAAGGCTGCAGTAGGAAGTTTGAGACTGACACAATGCAAAAAGTAACTCATTTCTTGACACCTCAAACTGTTTCACTATCTACAGGGAAAACATGAAGGCCGTGTCTGGCTCATTACAGAACCAATGAAACCCAATTCGTCACCCATCAAATTGTTTAAAGCTGGAGTCCGTGCTGACACCTGTGTATTATCAAGCTGCATAACCGGGGGTAGAGAGGATGTCAAACTGACTGTCACGGGTGAGGACATGTTTGCTGAATTTTTTTATGGCACAGAGGGTTACAGTAAAGTACGTTATGAACCGAGCGCGCTGTGACGACAGAGAGATTTAGAGTCATTGTGTCACAGTCATAGAGTTAAGCAGCACAGAAACAGTCCCTTCACTCACTCTGTCCTTGCTGTCTGTGGATACTCATCCATTGATACCAATCCCACTCGACAGCGTTTCATCTGTGGCCTTGGATCACAGTTTTGATTTCTTAAAAGCCTCTGCGTCCACAGCCCTCTCAGTCGTGGTGGCTAGAAATCTGGCCATTGAATTAAATTTCAGAAGATGTGAAAACGAAGTAAAAATACATGATGACGTATTTCAAAGCTGAGAATCAAAGAGCTTTTCAAAGCTGAGAATAGAGATGTCCCAGTGCATGATTCAAAAACGTCTAACCTGAAGATACAGCAGGTAATTAAGGAGCAGCTCTGTGCATTTTGTCTTTATTATGTATTGTAAAAAAGTTGTAGACCCCGGAATATATCCACTGGTGTTTATAATAGAGAGACGTACAAGGGATTTATGATGATTTCGAGCACGCGCATGTGGAGAACGCCAACTTTCAAAGCGTTATCCCTGGGTAACAATTCTGAATTGGTAAATCGGTACAGTGATAAAGTTTAATGTGCATGTCAGCCAAACTTATCATTTCATTACAAAAGCACAATGAGGTAGTACAAGGGAAAACGATAAAAGAATGCAGAATAAAGTGTGACAGTGAGAAGAAAGTGCACTGCTGGAGCACAATAAGTTGCAAGGCCATAACGAGGTGGACCATGAAGTCAAGAGTTCATCTTATAGTACCAGGGAACAACTCAGTACTCTTATAAAAGTGGGATTGAAGCTGTCCTTGAGCCTGCTGGCCCGTGTGCTCAGGCTTTTTTATCTGCTTCCGGATGGAAGACAGGAGAAGAGAGATTGTCCGGGATGGCTGGGGTCTTTGATTACGCTGGATGCTAACAAAGGTAGCAAGGAATGTGGACAGAGTCCGTGGAACGGAGGCTGGTTTCCGTAATGTGTTGAGCTGCGTCCACAACTCTCTGCAATTCTTTGTGGTTTCAGGCAGAGCAGCTGGCACACCAAGCTGTCATAATTCCGGATGGTATTATATCTAGTGTGCATCGATAACAATTGGTGAAGTCAAAGGGGTCAAGCCAAAAGTATTTAACCTCCTAAGGAAGTAAATGTGACAGTAGGGTTTCTTGGCCGTGGTGTCCATGTGTATCGACCAGTACAGACTACTGGTGTTGTTCACTCTTTGAAACTTGTAGCTCGCAACTCATCGACCTCAGTACCGTTAATGTAAACAGTAGACTATGCACCACTCACGTTTCTGAAGTCAATGACTAGCTCTTTTGTTTGCTGACATTTATAGAAAATTTGTTGGCATGACACCATGTCACAGGGCTTTCGCTCTCCTTCCTGTGCTTTGACTCATCGATGTTTGAGATTCGGCCTACTCTGCTGGTGTCATCTGCAAACTTGCAGATTGTGTTACGGTAGAAACTGGCCACGCAGTAATGTGCATTTCGGAAGTAGAGGAGGGGGCTGAAGACACAGCCTTTTGGGGCACCAGTTTTGAAGATAATCGTGGCGGAGATGTTGCTGACTATCATTACTTCTGTTGGTCTGAAGTTTGGGATCCAGTTGCAACAAGAGTCGTTGAGTCTCAGCTCTTGGAGTTTCGAGATGAGTTTGCTCGGAATTATGATATTGAAGGCCGATCTGTAGTCAATAAACAGTAGTCTTTCGTAGGTGTTTTACCCTCCAGATGCTCCAAATATGAGTGTGGTGCCATGGAGATGGCATCCTCCGTGGACCTGTTTCGACGGTCGGCGGGTTGCCGTGGATCGAGGTGGTCTGGGAGACTGAAGTTCATGTGTGCTCTGACCAGCTTCTCGAAGCACTTCATGATGGTGGATGTCAGAGTCACCGGGCTGTCGTCATTAAGGCATTTACTTTGTTTTTTTCTCAGGTATCGAGATGACAGTCGTCTTCCTCACGCAGATGAGAAGTAAGGAGTGGTTATTCTCCCAGTAACGACAGAAGTATCGTGATATTTCGGCTTTTAAGATTCCCTTGCATGAAAGCGAGAGAAATGCAAGTTATTGGATAGTTGTGGTTAAGCCAGGCGTGAAACGTTAGAGCGACAGAGAAAAATTCAGACTGGAAGATGGATCAGCCATGATCAGGCTTGCAATCCAAATCGACAAACTACTGCTCCTGATTTATGTGCTCTTACCTTTGCAGCATCAATTCAAAACAACTGTTTCATTGGTATTCTTTTCACCAGCCTGTATAGTTATTACATTCAGCATTGAAGCACATTGGGTACCATTCCGAAAATGCACTGCAGTCCAAACTTATTCAGCGACTTCATCAATGAACGTCCTTCAACCGTGATCAGAACGAGGGATGCTCGCAGTGATACAGCAATATTCAGCAGCATTGTCGACTCATAAGATCATAAAACAGTCAATATCTAAGTGCCACAAAACTAGACAATATCCAGGCCTGGCCTGATCTCCAAAGTGACTAGTAAATTACTTGCCACACAGTTGCCAGACAATGATGTTATAGAATCAGGGAAAGTCCAGCCACCGCCTCCCGACATTCAGTGGCATTACCGTCACTCAATCCGACCCTATCAATGCACGGGGTGTATCATTGACCAGAGATTGGACTGGAGTAGGCCGACACTCAGTGTGGCTAAAATAGCAAGATAGATCCTCGGAATCCTGCGGCGAGCAAATCACCTCCGAACTCATCAAAGACTGTCCACCATCTGCACATGTCAATTCAGAGTGTGATGTAATACACCCCACTTGCCCCACTGAGTGCTGCATCAACAATACTTAAGAAACTCAAAACATGCAGGGCATTGACTGCCTGGTAAGCATTCCATCTGCAACCACGTACTTACTGTTCCACTGACGCACATTCTACACAATCCACTGCAACAGTTTGCCAAGACACCTGACAAAGCTGATGCCAAACCCACGACCTCTCCCACCGAGAAGGACAAGGTCAAAAATAAAATAGGAATGGCACACCTGGAAGTTGCCCTCCGAGCTACCTACCATCCTGACGTGGAAATATAATCGCTGTTCCTTCATCATAGTTGGCTAATATCCTGTCTTTCTCTAAGAACTTTTTGAGTATACCCACACCTCAAGGACAGCAGTGGTTCAAGAAGCCAGTTTACCGCCATCCTTTCAAGGGCAATCAGGGTTAGGCAATTAAACGCTGGCTCACCGCGAAAAGCCCACGTCTCCCAGCATTTAGCAATTTCCAGGCCTACGACCTCCGCCACCAGAAAGGCCAATGGCTTGAATGCTGGAATAAGCCACCTGCAACTTCCCCTCCAAGATGCTCTACACGCGGACTTGCAAACAAAATGTTACAACTTCATTGTCGACGGCTCTATTTTCTGGAAATTACCTCCCCAGAAAAGCCGTGGGAACAAATTTCCATGAGGACGGTGGTCGTCGTATAAGTTGTCTTTAGATATTACCCTCTAGGCTAATTCCGGATAGACAATAAAAAGCTACCCAGCCAGCGATCCTCACATCCAGAGAAGTGATATTGGAGATTGCCATCGCCGATCCACATTGACACAAGCACGGCCAGAAACATTCTCAAGTTTAGGATAACGACCTCTGTTTATGGGGTTCATCCTTTAATGTTTCCAATGTTGAGACATGTCAAATTGTGCAGCAAATGGACACATATCTGATTAACATTGCGGCTAACATCAGTCGGACGTTCGAACTTGTTAGTACTCGGAACACTCAAATTTATCTAGGCAGTTAAAAGTACTGGGGAGTTACTATTAATAAGTCTGTTCACCCAGTTCAACATGTGAAGGTGGTGCATGTGACAGCTCAGTAGCATTGATTCTGTGGCGTTTACAAGATATTAAATTTGTCGACTTACTGTTTGCTCGAACGAGATGAACACGTGTTGCAAAAAATTTACAATTCACTTCTTGAGGAAATTCAGTAAAAAATAGAATTCTTTTGTGTTTTTTGGATGTCTTCCAAACCGCGGAATATTAAATCCATGGAGAAAATCTGGTTAATCAAATCAGTTGTTCGGGAGAATAAAACTAAAAACATTGTTCCCTCTGTGACTCTCCCTATGGACCATTATCTAAAGTACAAGTTAGGCTTCTTCCAGCATTTCTATTCATTGGCAGTGCCTTGGTCTTGCTTCGCAGAAGTAATGGGATATCCAATAATTTTTCAGATTGATCTGATTTACTACCCGTTTCTTGCAGCTGTCGGTGTTCCCGGTGAGATACAGAAGTTAAATGTTGATGTGCGACTGTTTATTTTCCTTCTCTGTGCATTGTTGTCCATTGCGTGTAAATTGATGATCTATATTGTTCGAGTCACATGTTAACTAAAAGGGAAAAAATACATTGTTTCCTCAAATTTCAACAAATTAACGTAACGATTGAAAAAAACAAGCTTTACACTTCTACCGGTTTCAAAACAGAAGTGACTTTTTAAAGTTAAATGTTTAGTTAAGCATTATGATACATATAAAATGACTGACACTTTGCAACATTTCCTGTTCAATCGGATGTTGAATCAGGCAAAAATATTGGGACGTGGATTCTCTGTGTGATTTGTATAACTCAAGAAGAAAAAAAGTGTTCAGCGGGTTCTAGAGACCATGAAACTAAACAGGGAGAGTGGGTTCCTCTTGCAGTCAAACTTCTGCCATGCGAACGACAAAACCATAAGAATATAAGAATTAGGAGTAGGGTAATGCCGGTCGGCCCCTCGAACCTGCTTGCCAACTCGAGATGCTCATTGTGGAATATCCGACTGAACACCATTTCCCGCTCCACATATTTTCCAATACTTCATCCATACGAAAATGTGTTGATCTCTGTTTTGAATAAAGTCAGTGTTTGAACATTTTTGGCATAGAATTCCAGAGAACGGCGATCTTCGAGAGAGGGTATTGTCCTTAATTTTATCCCACATCATGACTGTGCAGTTACCCCAAAACAATGAGAAACGTCTACCATTTGTACGGATCATTAGTCACCGATTTCACAATGCGTTTGGCACGGTGAATAGTCATTTGGCGACCAAAAGCTTCGGGGAGGTCTGTAGTTAACTGGATTCGCAACATTCTATTTTCAGAAATCATATTTTTACCAGAAATATGCAGAGTTGATTAAAACAAACAAACAAACAGCAGATACTGGAAGTACTCAGCCTGGCAGGAAGCGAATGTGGACAGAGAAGCAGTTCTGACTTTTCATATCGATAATCTATCAGCATGGAGTTAAGGCTGTTATTCATATTCTGTTCTTTTTTATTCAAATTCCGATTTTCAGAACAGCTCTAACTTCAGTGATTAGATTTGCTTCGTATTTTTTTTACATCAAGAGCTAACGTGTTAACTAAGAAATGCATTTAATTTGCAGCTAGAAATCTTGCATTTCTATACCGTTTTCATTGACTTTATATTCTCATTAGAAAACATTGTGGTATACTTTCAAATATAAAGGAAAGGTCTCCTGTTTCTTACAGTGAACTTGGTGGCCATTGTGATCCTCTCCAGAGGTAGGTGCGGTTTGTCCAGATGCATTACTCTTTACCTGGTGGCGATGGCAGCGGCGGACCTCCTTGTTATTATTATCGAAGTGATACTGCGTCGCATTAATAGCATGTATTTGTACTTGGACTTCCTCTTTTTGACTCCGGTGTGCAGCGTCAATTTTGTTGCATATATTATAACTGTGGACTGTTCTGTTTGGTTTACTGTCGCTTTCACATTCGATCGCTTTGTCGCAATTTGCTGTCAGAAGCTTCAAGCAAAATATTGCACCGGGAAAACAGCTTCGATGGTTATCTCCGCCGTGGTTATAGTAAGCTGCATGAGGACGATTCCTTTCCATTTTTTGCATGAACCTTTCGGTATAATTAATAATGTTGGATGGGGTTGTGTTCCAACGAGACATTATTTCACCTCTCCGTTGTGGAAAGCTTATGAGTGGATTGACAGCATCATCACACCCTTATCACCAATTCTTTTAATTTTCTCGTTCAATGCTCTGACCGTCAGGCAGATCGTCGCGGTAAACAGAGTCCGCAAGCACCTCCGGAGCAATGCTGAGAATCCAAATGATGCTGAGGTGAAAAATCGGAAGAAATCCATGATTTTACTTTTCACCATTTCTGCTAATTTCATGTTCTTATGGATGAGCTATGTCGTATATTCATTGAATTGGCGGGTGAGGAACTTTTATTACATGGACACATACTTCAGTAACCCCGTGTATATCTACCAGGAGATTGGGTTTATGTTGCAGCTTCTGAGTTCCTGCACAAACACTTGTATCTACGGATTGACGCAGCAGAAATTCAGAAAGGAGCTGACAAATGGCGTGAAGTATATATTTACTTTAAACGAGAAGTTGTTCAAACAATAATAAATTGGATAAGCGTTTGTGCACGAGGACGTTCATTTTATGTAACTGAAACATTCGCGGGTAGGTGACGAATGCATTAAAAGTCTATTATTTTCCATGCGATATTGTTAATGAATGGTTTGCGTGAAACATGGGGAGTTACCACAAGGGCAATTGAGATAATAAGAATTCAAATGAATATTGGCCTTTATTTTAGAGGAGAAAGTGTATGACGGATTGGAAATATTGTTCCATTATACGAGGAGCTGCTGGGGACACATCTGGATAAATTCTTGATAGCCCCAGTGAAGAAGAACATATGTTGTGGCAAATCCAAGTGTGCTGACTGGGTTGATTCAAAGTCTCAGCGAAGTCTCGTATTTATGCACAGATGTTCCCTTGTAAAAAAGGCAAAGGGTAAAGATAGTTGAATAGGGTGTGGGAGTTTTTTAAAATAAAAATAAAGCATGCATTCAGTTGTAACATAGCAAGTTTTCTCCAGGTATTTACTCCGTGTTCATTTTTGTCATCCTCATCCCTCTCATTGATAACGAATGATCTGAATTCAGCAAATCTGGTAACAATGCATCCTGAATTCATTTGCATCCGTAGAAGTAAACAAATTCCCACCACCAATTCTGTTTCTTATTTACATTGATCATCTACGACTATGGACTGTGACTGTCGAGTGAAGTTTCCATAAGAGGACCCAATACATGACACACTAATCTGCGGGAGGCAGCTTTGATCGGAAACAAAAGCTGAGAGTTTTCTCCCTGTTGACCCTCCGCAATGAATGTCATTACCGAACCTAAGGGCCGGGTCAATTCGGCGGACGTTTCTGATGGGAGCTCTCTTCCCTGGTCCTTGGGTATCAACACAGTCTCACCATTGCTAGTACTTGTGGGAAGTCAGCTTTAAATTTTGGAGTTTTCTCTTTTCTTTCAAAGTCCACAAACTTCCGGACAAATTTATCCACAAGACAGGAATTAAAACGGTCGACCGGAGAAGACACCATTTTTAAATCAAACCACCAATCCCCCCCCCCCCAAGACGTTGCCCTGATGACGTATTTGCACGTGTGTTCGCACACGCCCTCGACATGGACGAATTGGGCCGAAGGATCTCTTTCTCTGCTGTATAACTCTATGACGGTGATAGTTCAGCTATGAAAACAAGTTAAGTAGGTTAGAGCCCATGGTATCGAAGGCAAGTTAGCAAACTGGATCCAAATTAGCTTGGTAATAGGAGGCAGAGGGTGTTACTTGTGAGTTACTTTTCTTTCTGGAAGTCTGTGACCAGTGGTGTATCACAAGGTTTGTTGCTGGGACTCTTGAGGTTTGTGAGATATATTAACTACGGATGTGAATGTTGGAGGTTTGATCAGCATGTTTCCAGATAACACGAACATTTGTGGTGATGAAAATAGTGAGGATGATTGTCTTAGGCCATAAGATGACACTCATAAACTGGAACATCAGGCAGAGCAATGGCAGATTGAATTTAATCCTGACAAGAATGAAGTGTGGAAAATGCAATAGGGTAGGACATGCCAAGTAAATGGTAGGGCTCCAAGAACTGTCCATGAACAAAGGGACGTTGGACTGCAATCCATATATCTCTGAACGTAACAGTAGAGGTCGATACGATGGCGAAGGAGGTATATGGGACACTTGCTTCATGAGGTGATGCATGGTCGAAAAGGGCAGGGACGTTATGTTGAAACTTTATAAAACATTGGTAAACAGAGAGCTGAATTATCGAGTGCAGTTTCACCACACTGTAGGATGGAGAGATTGGATAGACGGGTTTGTTTTCCTTACAGTGGAGCAGGCTGAGGGAAAATCTGATGGAGGAGTACAATCTCGTTGTCTTGGTGATGCAGCCAGCAAAATCAAAGACGCCACCCACCCCGACATTCTCTATTCTCTCTTCTTCCATCGGGTAGAAGATACAGGAGATACCACCATACTTAAAAACAGTTTGTAACCCACTGTGATAAGACTATTGAAGGTTCCCTTATACAATGAGATGGACTATGAGCTCACGATCTACCTTGTGTGACCTTGCACCTTATTGCACTGCACTTTGTCTGTAGCTGTGACACTTTACTCTGTGCTGTTATTGTTTTTACCTGTACTACATCAATGCACTGTGTTCTAACTCAGTGTAACTGCACTGAGTGATGAATTGACCCGTACAATCGGTTTGCAAGACACATTTTTCATAGTTCCTCGGTAAAAGTGACAATAATAAACCAACCCCAATCCCAAAAATATGAGTGGGATTTATCAAGTAAATAGGAAGAATCGTTTTCCCTTGGTAGGGTGTCTAAAACAAGAGCGCAGAGGTAAAGTTTGAGAGGCAGAATGTTCAGAGGGGAATTGTGGGGGAATTCCTTCACACAGACTGTGGTTAGAATGAGGAACGTGCTACCTGAGGAGGTGGAGACAGGTTCCGTCACAACAGTTCACAAGTATCCAGACCAGCCTGTGATCAACAAGGCACAGAGCTATATGGACCAAATATGGGGAAATGCGACTCGGATAGGTAAGTACAATGGTCGAGATGGACATGTTGGGTTGTTTCTGTGCTGTGCACCTCAACGACTGTGCCAATGAACTTCACTGAGAGGTACTGCATTTCCGAATACGAACGGTTGAGTCAACAGCAAAGCTCCAAAAACATAGGCAAGAGTGTTTAGCATCTTCTTCAGTGTTCCGTGGTCAGGATAAGAGAGCCGTAAAAGACCATTGGGAATCTGTTCGGATTTGTTCCTGTGCTTGTACTGGATCAGTTGGTGTTGTGTTTTGTCGGGATTCAGTTAGTTCTGGTGGGGGTGTTGCGGGGGTGGATGTAGTGCTCAAGCTGCGACTCGACGCAGGCCGGGTTTGTGGAAAATGACCGTCACTCTAATCATTGTCCATGTGCCGTGAAAGGCTTTTATTTGCTGCTTGCCATCTTGAATTACATGGTGGAGAGGAACTGTTTAGAAAAACGCGTGCATTTTGGGAATGTTAATACTGAAGAGAACGTGCTAACTGTTAACTCTGCCGGTCAACAAAGAAAAAAGAGTAAGGTACCAAGCACCGAAACTTGCCGCACATCACTGTTCAGAGTATTCCAATCACAATTGTCCTGCGCTTATCAGACACTCAAAATATAAAACCTCTCTCTTCCCAGGATTAAGTCCCATCAGCCATAGCCCCGCCAATCTTAGTAACAGATCAACATCCTCCTGTAGTGTTCAAAGAAAAAAGAGTAAGGCACCAAGCACAGAAACTTGCCGCACATCACTGTTCAGAATATTCCAATCACAATTGCCCTGCGCTTAACATCTCATATGGCCAGATATTACACATTAACAGGCATTTATGCCCACCCTCTCTACTGACCCATCTACATTGATCACACTTACCACCACTTGATTTGTAACATTCCATGCTTTGGCGATTCAACTGAATGCATCTTAAATGTTGCGAACATATGTGCTTCACCACCACCTCAGGCACCCGTTACAGATTCCAAATATTCTCCGAGTGAGGATATTCCTCCTTGATGCACTCTGACACCAATTCTATTTTATCCTTCGCCCTCACCTTTTGTAACCTCAACAATGGGAAATATTTTACAAATGGCTACACTATTCCCTTCATAATTTCGAAAACACTATCAGATCGCGTCTAAGCCTCCTTCGTTATAAAGGAAAGCTGACTTATATGTTTTTGTCATCAGACATCCCACTAGGCATACCTTCTAATATCGTACTGCATAACGTACAACGTTGTTTTATGTAATTGGAAGCCCGTGGCTGTCTGTTCCCCTCGTTATCGAGTCTCCTGTCACTATCGCCCTGTCTGATTGCACCTTTTCCCTCTGAGCATCATAACTGATCACAGTACCAGAGACCTGACTACGACTGCTCGCCCCTGAAAGAATATCCTTCTCAACAGTATCCGAAGAGGTATACGTGTCAGTGATACAAATGACCACAGGGGAAACCTGCAATAACTTCTTACTCCGCTCACTACATGAGATATTGAATCCATTTTGCAGCAAAAAGGATATCAAAATCATTGTATCCGCTAGTTCAATAGTTGCCCCCATCCCCCCCCCCCGGTATATTCGATTTCCACAATTTCAGTTTAATTGTTTTTTCAAGTACATGTTTCCCTCACATTTCTGATTTTTTTTTCACTCTTAGTTCTCCAGTTTAATTTGGAAGAAGTTTCTGTACTTCTCCATGAACACGGAACCAAATGTGGTGCTTAATTACTTTGCCATGTCTTTGTTCTCTATTTGAAATTCATCGCCGTTATATACACCATGTAATGCTACATTGACTTTACAGGAATTCCAATAACAACAAGGATAAAGTACAATATTTTTCCGACATTCTTGTATATTTGCGACATTTTCCATATGAATCGTTTATCCCTTTATGGTGCAGTCAATCTCTCCAAATGCTACTTTGAGGTTATACTCTCCTAGTGTTTTACACACTTTAGAATCTCCACAGCGACATAGAGATTTCAAAGCAGTTAAAAGTATAAGTTTCGGAAATATGAAGAAATAGATGACGACGGCCGATTAAATGCCCGCTGTGATAAATTGCGTTTAACCGACAGCTTTAATTACGGAAGTCCAATGTATGGAAAAAAAATCTGTAACCCCTGGGTGAATATTGGGATCGGAATACTTCCAACAATGGGCATATTGTTTCAAAAACCATCAGACTCATATCTCCAGCTTACATTGTATGGAAGATGTCCTGCAATCAGCTTCATTAAACTACGCAATTCCAAATGCCACGAACCTTCTTCAGGACACGTAGTGCCCTTTCTGCCAGTGAATATCATGTTTTTGTGCCCATGGATTAAATAATTAATTTGATAGATCTCATCAACTGTACGCTCCGAATGAAACTGATAAATTTACTAAAAACAAGGTAGTATTTTCGGAGTGTTGCTACCGGTAATAGTATAGCACATCTCTGGCACATTCCAGTATTTTAAAATCACAGCGTTTTAAATGGCAGTTTTTAAATGCACTCTATCCAAGTTGAGCACCTTAAACTGATTCAGGTGCAGAACTTGGATAGAGGGATTAGACACATCTGTTTGGGCATATCCGACTCTCTTGGAAACAGGAGGGGTGATTTTTAAGCAGTGTAAAAACAAACTACTGAAGAGAGAATGCAAGATGGATCCTTCACTCGTTGGTTAATATCTTTTGGTCTTCGTCCGGAATCTTCCGATGGCAAAGTGCAGGGAAGACTTTAGTCTCTGAGCAAAGGGTATTGCATCTACCTTCGAGGTGTGTGTTGCTACTGTCCAGGCGAAGCTTCACTTAATGGGTAACCTGTCCTGGGCTGGTCTGTGAAGGTCATGTCGTGCAGTGCATGGAAAACCTCAATATGTGAGCAAGAGGAGTTGGAACTGACCTCATATCCGTCTTCATGCCCCCTTACTCTGAGACTGTATCACCTGTACCATGGCTCTCCCAACAGGGAAAACGCCAGCCCAGCATCTACACTGTCAAACTCCCTTTGAAAGTTGGATATTTTGATGAGATCACCTCTACGTGCTTAACGTGAAGGAACAGACAGAACCTGTTCAATATTTCCTCCTAAAATAATACCTGCATATAGGAGATTCTCTGGTATTACTGCACTCATTGATACTAGATCCTCCATAGATTCATAATCATAGAGTTGGTCAGGACAGAATCGAACCATACAATAAACCAAGTCCGTGATGACCGTTACACCTCTGTGTACCAATCCCATTTACCTGCATTAATCGGCATCTTTCTGTGCCTTGTTCATTCACTTCCCTATCTGGATGACTCTTAACCGGCCACTTACTCTCGTAGCGCGTTCCGGATAGCAACCAGTCACAAAGTTGTAACACGACGTCCCAATGCCAAATGCTGTACTCCGTTCCATGAAGACAAGCTTGCATATAGCGTTTTAGCCACTCGATCGACCTTTAATGACACTTTCAAGAAGCGAGGGACTTTTACCCCGAGATCACTTAATTCAACAAGATTCCTTAATACCCGACCAATTATTATCGATATTCTAACCTTATTTCACATCCGAAAATACGTCACCGTCATATGTCTAGAATCAAAACCATCCGTGGTTCCACCCGACCAGTTCGCCAGCTCTCTAAATCCTGAGGAAGCCAAGGACATCTTCGTTTGCTATGTACCGCGCAATTAATTCTCGTGTCATCCGGAAACTTACTAATCACACCACCCACAGTACACTCATATGGTAAATATATGTCACGAACGTTACAGATTGTGACACAGATCCTTGTGGTAAACCATTCGTCAAAACCTTCCAGTCAGAAAATCATCCCCCTACTCTCTGCCGTCTATCATCAAGACAAGCTTGGATATAATTTCAAAGACTGCATTGGACCCGAGTTCCTCCAATGTCCTGATCAGCTGAGAGGCGCACCTTTGTCAAAGCCCTTACTAAAATCCACACAGAAAAACATCGACCGCCCCGCCCTCATAAATCCCCTGAGATAATTTCTTCAAACAAAACCACGATCAGATTAGTGGTCAGCATTTCCGCACACAATCCCATGCAGTTTATCCCCAATCAGACACCACCTTTCCAAGTGAAAACAAGACTTGCTCCGTAGAGGTTTATTTTCGAGTAATTTGAACCATATTTCTCCACCCACCCTCTGCCATTCCACCATTATCACCGCACTCTCCTCCACAAATAAGCCGTTTCTCTTAGTACAGTCAATATTGTCTGACGATGCATCGCCGACCTAGAGAGGCCGTGTTCTCAGATTCAAGCCAGCTGGAGCTGTGACCACGGAGACATCCAGCTGCCTAACCACACTGCAGCTTAACCAGTTTATTTTCTCTCCTCCCCAGTTCTGCTAGAAGGTCTTCCACCTGCATTTTTAACTCTGTTTACAGAAAACACTTGGCAAGAAGAACACAACTGTTCGAGCAAACACCATGGCGTAAAAAATAATTTTCGACGTTTTGTGTCGGAACCCTGCATCAGGACCGAGTCGTCAGTATGTTATTTTATTCATTCATCAATTAGCCCAATGTTGTAGGAAAGTGCCACAATGTCAAACGAAGAACAAGATCGTGGAGAACGCAAATGCGGAACACCGGGACGAGACTGGAGTCGGAATGCTTCCTCGGAACCGAACACAGGCGGCGACCAGGAGCAATCTTGCCTCGGGGATCTGTGGCGGAGTCCCGACTCGGAATCAGGCTATCCTAGGAAAACACAGTGAAACCGGGACAGCTCTTAGCAGTCGGGAGACGAAGTAGACCCAAAGATTGACCAATACTCTGACAACCAGTGCTCGTGGAAACAGGGTTCGAACACTAGTCTCCTGATGGAACTCAGGTGTGTGTTATTATGCAATTAGTAGTGCATGGAAATCATGCGCTGCTCAACAAGGCCCCATCAATGGGGCTGAATGGAAGACCAGCACTCGGAACCATAACAGTACGGCCACCACCACCACCCGCCCCCCCCCCCCCCAACGGGAGCCTCCAGGCGACCCACGGGGCTTCTCCGGGTGGTTCTGACGGAATTCATGAATGACGGATGAGGGAAGGGTCCAAAATGAAGGAGCAAGGAACCCAGGAATATTTCTCCGGACCGTATCCCTCCCAGTCGTTCAAGTATTGCAGACCCCTACCCCGGCGGCGCATGTCCAGTAAACGCCGGACGCTGTAAGCTGGGTGGTCGTCAACGATCCGGTGTGGGTGGAGAGGGCTTGGTCGGAGGGCACAACGGACTGCTAGCCATGGATTCACCTGGGACACGTGGAAACTGGGATGTATCCTCAGAGCTGTACGCAATTTGAGCCGGACCGCCGTGGGATTGAAAATTCGCTCAACCTCAACATGTCCCAAGAGGCAATGGGCGAGTTTCTTTGGCTCGTCTCTGAGGGGTCTGTCCTTAGCCATGAGCCAGACCTTCTGCCCAGGCTGGTACATCGGTGTAGGAAAACGACGAACATCAGCAATTCTCCGTTTGCGGTCGGCTGTATGGAGCAGGGCCGCGCGTGTTTCCTCCCAGACCTTGCGGCAACGGTGGAGATGGTCCTGGTCTGAGGGCACGGCGACGTCCTCTTCATAGATGGAGAAGAAAGGGGGTTGGTAACAGAGGGCGCATTCGAAACGGATTCTGCCGGTGAAAGTGCAGGTGGGTGCTCCGTATGGACTGGTTGTTGCCGTTATGCAGCGTAGTGCTGTTTCCAAATCTTGATTCGCCCGTTCTGTTTGGCCGTTCCTTTGTGGAAGGCAAGCGGACGATAGGCTTACTGACGTTTCTAGGGACTGAAAAGGACCTCCATACTGCAGATACGAACTGGGGACCCCGTCGGAGACAATGTCTGCAGGGTTCCGTGGAGCGGAAGATATGTTGGACGACCAGGTCGGCTGCCTTCCGAACTGTAGCGAGTTTGGAAAGGGCCACAAAATGCACTGCTTTGGAAAATCGGTCCTCACCATAGTGTATATCAGTGTTCCCGTGAGAAGGGGGCAGGCCCGTGACAAAATCCAGGGGGATATGGGACCACGGACGGCTAGGTACGGATAAGGGATGAAGCACTCCCGCAGGTGGTCGGTGGGAGGCTTTTCCACGGGCGCAGACAGAACACGCAGAAACAAAGGAACGGGTATCAGCGTCAATGGAGGGCCACCAGAAGTATTTCTTAAAGAGGAAAAGCATCCTTTCAACACCCGGATGGCAGGAGAAACGAGAAGAATGTCCCCACTGCAGAACCTGAGACCTCACGGACTCTTGTACAAAAAGGCAGTTGGGTGGTCCGTCACCTGGACCAGGTTGTGTCTGTTGGGCTTCCTTGTCTCCGGCCTCGATCTCCCAGGTGAGGGCCACCACTACACAGGACCGAGGAAGAATGTTCACGGGGTTAGGATGGTCCTCCTCCGTAATGTATTGCCGGGAGAGAGCATCGGGCCTCCCGTTATTGGACCCAAGATGATAGGCTAACGTAAACCTGAACCTTCCAAAGAATAATGCCCACCGGGCTTGGCGGGAATTCAGGCGTTTAGCGGTTCGGATATATTCCAGATTCTTGTGGTCTGTCCAGACGATAAACTGATTCTCCGCTCCCTCCAGCCAATACCTCCACTCTTCTAAAGCAAGCTTGATCGCCAGTGACTGCCGGTTCCCCACATCCTAATTACATTCGGCGGGGAACAACCGGCGAGAAAAATAAAGCACAGGGGTGCTGTTTCTGATCCGAACATGATCGTTGTGACAGATTCGTTCCTACACGGAGTGGGAGGAGTCGACGTCCACAATGAATTGATTGGAGGGGTCTGGTTGGACCAGGATGGGGGAGGACGTGAAGCGTCTCTTCAGCTACAAGAACGCTGAGTCAGCTGTGGGGTTCCAATGGAAATGTGTCGTAGGTGAAGTGCGTTGTGTAAGGGGCGCCGCCACCTAACCATCGTCTCCAATGAAACGGCGACAGAAATTCGCAAACCCCAGAAACTGTTGGAGTTGTTTGCATGTCGTGGGTCGAGGCCACTCCGCCACCTCCCGGATCTTCTTGAGATCTTCCCTTACTCGTCCGCTCTCAATGATGTATCCTAAGAAGCTGACGGATGGGACATGGAATACACATTTCTCAGCCTTACAGCTTGTTTTCCCAAAACCGCTGGAGAACCTGACGGACATGCTGGGTGTGTTCCTGGAGAAGGTCAGGATGTCATCCAGATAGACAAACACAAATCGATTTATGATGTTCCGTACGACATCATTGATCAGAGCTTGGAAGACGGCGGGAGTACTGGTGAGGCCAAATTCGAAGTGGCCCAGAGGGGTCTTAAATGCTGTTTTCTACTAGTATCCCTCTCTCATGCCGACCAGATAGGAAGCACTTCGTAGATTTACTTTAGAGAATATGGTAGCCCCGTAGGTAGTAAATATTCCGCGACGCTGCGAGAGCCATGATGGAGGTTTAGTAGTCATTTGGCTGCCTCTTTACTGCTGATGGGATGGTCTAGGACCTTTCATTTCCTCGATGAAGGTTGCAAATGAAGGGCAGGTCTCGGGCTGATTGTCACAGATGGTAGTAGCCCATTCCAGCGCACTTCCTCGTAGCAATCTCACGATAAATGAGATCTTGGATCTCTCAGTGGTTTACGTGGACGGCCGCTGCTCAAATACTATCGAGCATTGTAGTAGGAAGGAGCGACATTTTCCTAGATCAGCAGTGTAGGATTCCGGTTCAGGTACGTGCGGTTCCTTGGGAGGTCGGGTTATCGAGACATATGGTGATGCTCTTACGGATTGCCCGGACAAGTCAGAAGGAATTCCCGGAGAAGAAGCGGTAAGAAAAGCGGATACTTGACTGACCTGTTCACTGAGCTGCCCAAGTCACTGTTCGGGTACGGAAAACGGGTACAGAAGTAACTCTGGCTGGGGAGCGGCTTCTGGCAGAGAATTCACATCCGCTGAGTTCATGGTGGCCAGAGTATTCTTTCACAATGTCGAATCAAGAGCTAGCTCGCAGAGAACCCAAATGCGGCGCACTGGTACGAGACAGGAGTCGGGATGTTTCCTCAGAACGGAACGTAGGCGGCAACATGAAGGAATCATGCCTCGGGGCTCTGAGGTGGTCACGACACGGAAACTGGATATCCTAAGAGGAACAGTGAAACCGGGACTGCTCTAGAGTGGACATCTCTAAGCAGCCAGGAGATAAAGTATACATAAAGGTTGACCAATACTTTGTCAACTAGTGCTAGTGGAATCGGGGTTCTTATGCTCGTCTCCTGATGGGGCTCAGGTGTGTGTCATTATGCAATTAGTAGTTCATGGAATCTATGTGCTGCACGATAAGGCACCATCACTGGAGCAGAATCGAGGGCCAGCACTCGGAACCAGAACACTGTCTGGGAATCTCGCTCTCTCTCTCGCTCTCTCGCTCTCGCTGTCGTCTCTGGGTGCTCCTGGTTCTCTCCCTGAGTATCCCTGCCTCTGGCCATCAGTGTTCCTGCTCCTGTTTGTCAGTTTCCCTGCCTCTGTCAGACAGTATTTCTGCTTCCGTCTCGAAATGTCCCTGACTCTGTCTCTGGGTGTTCCTGATTCTGTCTATCAGTGTTCCTCCTCGCACTTGTGCTGTTCCTGGCTATGTGTGGTGTAATGCCTGCATCTGACTGTATCTGCATCTGCAGCTGCCTGAATATTCCTGAAAGTGGGAATCGCCCTACTTTTATGTTCTGCACCAGTGACATTGAGGGTGCCCGTCTCTGAATTTGTTTGTCACTGACGTGGTTGACAATTTCGTCTGTCCATCTGTGGTGACAGTACCTATCTTTGTATGTAGAGTGTTTCTTCTGCCCCCAACTCTGTGTGCAACGGTTCCTAAAATTGTGTGTGACTGTGTCCGCCGGCCTTGCTTTCTCTCTCCCATTGTCCTGCCTGTGCATGATTTCATTTGCGATTGCATGTTCCTGAATGTCTTATCGAGTTTCCCCTTCCCCTGATCTGTGGATACTTCTCCCTCAAATATTGTGTGCCAGTGTCTACCTGCCTTTCGCGCTCTCTCTCCTTTTCTGAATGATTTCCTCTTTCATTGCATGTTCTTGAATGTGTCAGTGAATCTGTTTGTGAGTGTCCCTGTCTCTGTCTGCGAGCGAACCTGCCTCTGTCTGTCCGTGTTCCTGAATCTTCGCGTGCAGAACTCGTCACCATGTGCTCATCTCTCTTTGTCACCAGGTTCTTCACCCCTCTGTATCTCACTGACCATCAAATACAAAGTCCGCCTATCCAATTTCCAACACGGTCCCTATATTGTTCTCTGGCAGGTGGTCTGTTCAAATTAATGTTAAAACTCAAAATTGGTTTGTTGTCGCATACTGAAGTGCACAAATATGTGTGCAGAGCCGCAATGAAAAGTTGCTTGCAGCAGCATCAGACTCTGGGTTGCCTTGAATAGCCACATACTCGCCAACACATACATGCAAACACGAAGACACACCATACACACATAAACACACACACACATAAACACACACACACACACACACACACACACACACACACACACACACACACACACACACACACACACACACACACACACACACACAACGGTTCACTCCGTTCACGATATCCTCCTTCAACACCGAACCCTTTCAAATCATAAACAGTTGGTCCGGAACGCTCGGGAGCGAATCTAAAGAGCAGAGATGGATTTAAACAGTCAAAGGGCCATGTTACATACGGAAGAGACTTTTGTGACTGAGTGCAAGCCATTGTATAAGGCGATTATTCAAGGGCCCGCTCGGCCTGTCAGAGAGTAAAGAAAAGATGATAAGGTATGTATCGATCTCCAAATGAATGGTCGGGTGGTTAAAGATTAAAGCAAAACATAACAAAGAACAGGAGTAAGATAGCTGGAAATAAATTGTTGGCACAGGGGGTAAAAGGGCATAAATCAAGCATAAATCACAATATTAGCAACGGGAAAGAGACAAAGACAGATTCACTCTGTACCTGCCAATATCTGCGAGGGTGAGAGTGTGATGTTCATTTTATATCTCCCAGTCTTTGGTATATTTTGAGAATGTGGGGTTCATTCCGTAACTGTCAATGTCTGATGCAGTGTGAGAGTGTGGGGATATACTGTACCTGTCAGTCTGTTGTACAGCGTGACGAAGCGGGGTTAATTCTGTACCTGTCAGTCTCGGGTACAGTGTGAGAGTGTGGGGTTCATTCTGTACCTGTCATTCTCTGGTACAGTGCGAGTGTGGGGTTCATTCTGTACCTGTCACTCTCTGGTACAGAGTGAGAGTGCGGGGTTCATTCTGTACCTGTCATTCTCTGGTGCAGTGCGAGAGTGCGGTGTTCATTTTCTGTCTTGCTTGTGCTTCCGCAGATCTGGAATCTACTCACTCTGCACTATTAATTCACATTTTATGCTCAATCTGTACTTATTGCAACCATATTTAGCTACATCTGACTGCTAGATTGCGTTATGTACTGTGCAAGCTCAAATGTTGCTGGTTATTCTACAATAGCATATTGATAACCATAGAGTTGTGCAGCAGAGTAAAAGGCTGTTCCGCACAGCATGGCCGTGCAGACCATCGATTATTCATCCACACTCGTCCCATTTTTTCTGGGCTTGCTCGACAGCCATCTATGCCTTGGTGATTTGCCTTCCCATCTGGATAAATTATATATATTGTGCAAGTATCCGCTTAGACCAGCCACTGAGGCAATGGCCCCAGATCCCAACCACCTCCGTGAGAATAGAATTACAATGAAATACGCTGCAATATTCCAACATATTTTCGTAACTCCTTGTTGGTCATTTGTCACACACTGCAAACGGGAGAATTTTCTTACACTCTGCCCTGTTTCTGCCCAAATATAGATCAGATATTACTTTTAGATCGAACGGGGATCCAATGATAAATAATGCAACTTTCATCATGACTGTATGAAAGTGTTAGACTGGTGTGTAATGGAATTGATGACGTATTGTTCTAGTTAGTACTGCATGCGGTTGCGAGCTGGAATTTGAGGCAGCTTCAGGCCTAACAGAACTTACCCTGCGTGTCTAATTGCAGAATGTTCGTGAATAATGAAATGGTGGGGATTTGGTATCTCAGGTTAAATAAACGTTGAGCCCTGGCAACATTCTCCCAGCTCTCCTCTGTGTGATCCTTGGGAACCAGCCCGTTCTCACCATTGATTACCATAATGGTGAGAGACTGCAGAGATCGGAGATGCAGAAGGATCTGGGAGTCCTCGTGCATGATTCACAAAGGCTCGTGTGCAGGTACAGCAACTGGTGAGGAAAGTGCAAAATGCTTTTGCTTATTGTCGGGGAGCAGGATACAGAGTAAGGAGGTAATCCTTCAATTACGTGGAGGACAGGTGAGACTACATCTGGAGCACAGTGGACAATACAATTGAAGTAATACTCTGCTTAATGACTTTAATGCATTGAAATCAAATCGGAGAAGGTTGACGGAGTAATAGTGGAGTGGACAGGTTCCCTGATGAAGAAATGTCGTAGAGGTTGGGTATGGATCCGCTGGGGTTTAGAAACCCATAGGTTACTTTGTTGAAAGATATAGGCATCCTTTGGAGTCTTGGAAGGTAAGACATGGAGAGGGACATCATCGTCCTTAGTTGTGTTGTTTATTCAGAACGAAAATATTCAGGCAACAATCGCCCTCGGATCAGAAGACAAGTAATACTCCCAGCGTTATGCGGGAATTTTTTAAGAAAATGACTGATGCAACGAAGTACACCGAAGATCAACAATGTGACCTCGGCGAGCAGTGGGAGAGGTCCGTTGATTCGTGTAGAAATGGTTTATTTGTGTGCAGGAAAATACAGTTCTTCTATCTGTTTCTAAATTCCATCGAGCATCTCAAAAATAAACTGCCTGCCTGCGCCATTGCACGGTACTCAAACATTGATTTGGATGGATTGATGCAGTGAGAGGTAAGGAAGAGCAGTAAAAAGTTATCCTGTCAAATCTCATCGGTCGCAGTAAATCTCAGGACGAAATCGGCTCTCGGGTTGGAGGGCGACCTAGGTCCCTTCATTCATTTTACCATTCCGCTTGGAGGTTCCTTCATTCGGTTTGCCAGGCCATTAAACCCCGTCCCCTCATTATACGACCCCATAATCTGCTCTTACTGTATTAATGATGATCATTTTTTCAGGTTATTCCCATTTTAACAAATAATATAAATGCCGAGAAAGATTCTGTTTGCAGTATTTCATACTCAAATTAAAAACAAGAGGATAATCAGAGAGAGGTAACAACCAATACGATAAAATAGGGAAATTTATTCTTGGAGTCAGAGGAAGTGTACGAGGTAGTAAACGAGTTCTTTACGTTATTTTTCACCAATTAAAAAGATGAGGTAGATCATAGTGTGGTTATGTGCTAGGGGTAATCGAGATAAATGATGAAGTGGTTCTGGGTCCCTTGAAGAGCATGAAGATGGAGAAGTCCCGAGGCCTGATGGGGTATATCCCAGCTTCTTGAAATAGGCAAGATAAAAGATTACTGGGGTGTTGAAGGAGATCCTTGCATCCCCATGAACAGGAGGCGAGAGCCCTTCAGAACGCTGATGTCCAGAGAGATCCTGAAGGTCCAAATTCAGAGGTCCCTGAAAGTGGCTACGCAAATAGATAAGGTGGCAAAGAAGGCCCCTGGCTAGCTTGCCTTCATTGGTTCGTGCACTGTGTTTCAGAGTCAGGAAATCATGTTGCTGCTTTTTAAAACTTCTGTTAGGTCTCACTTGGAATATTGTGTGCAGTTCTGGTCGCCCCATTACAGGAAATATGTGGAAGTTTGGAAATGGTTCAGAAGAGGTTTACCAGGATTCTTCCTCGATTGGACACTATGAGCTTTTAGGAGACGTTTGGCAAACTTGATTTTTTTTCTGGACCGTCGGAGGCTGAGGGAGATCGGAAACAAATTTATACGATTATGAAATACATGGGTAGGATGGACAGTCAGAACATTTACCAGAGATAAATGTCAAATACTCGAGCATATGCATTTAAGGTTAGAGGGGAAATAATCAAGGAAATTGAGAGGTAAGTGCACAGAGGGTGGTGAGGGCCTGGAACGGACTGTTAAGAGGTAGTTGTGGAATCAGATACGATAGTGGCGTTCAAGAGGGTAGTCTATAGACACAAATATTTGCAGGGAATTCAACATTCTTCAAAGAAGAAGTTTATTGTATGTCAGAGACATAGCCGGCCGAAGGTTCCATTCCTGTTAGATGCTCTATGTTCTAAGCAACTCAAACCTTGTGTTATAAAGATGAAAATTACAGCATGTTATTCAGAGAAATTGTTCAAACAATTGTTTGCAATATCCACTGAAGAGCAAAATATATTGCACAATGGCACAATGAGCAAAATAGAAATATAATCGCAGGTAGTCTGTTTGTTCAATGGGTTGTGTTTGATGTGACTGAGAAAATGTTTGCACTAATTGGCTCAGTGGATCTTCCTCTTCTGTATAAGATCTTCTTAATCCAAACGCCAATAGTCTGGACAGTTGGCGATTTGAACATCTAATCACAGCTTCTCTCAGAAAATGCCGTATCTAACAATTTGCTTTGTAGCGAGAATTTACTATTCTCTACTTGCAGCAGTTGGTATTCCAGGTGAGGTGCTGGATCGAGTTATATTTGAGTGGCTTCTTCTTTCTGATGCCTGTGTCAGTGATTGCAGTTTGACCTGTCCAGTTCCGTAATCAATTTTATAATTCCGGTGAGTGGTAATGCTGACATTGGTTCTTGATTTCCAACCTTACTCTAATCTTAAGGCATTGTCGGTATGAATTCGTTATGGCAGGGTGTGATTTGATGGAGAATCAAACATTTCTTTTGCAGATACAAGTCATTTTTTGCAGCCTTTACAGCTGTTTGATACTTGTCTACAGGTATCTCAGGTGCCCAGGATATCTCTATCATAGAACAGCAAAACATTCCTCCTTCTGCACGCGTACAATTGCCTCCACAGGACAGGACTGCATGGAGCTGTGTCTGAGCGAGATTGCTCGATTCGTATTCACTTAGATACCGACTCATCAGCTCAAGGTACAGTAGATGTAGACGAGCCCATGACAGATTTTCTGGCATCAAACATTTACCAAGATTTTCGTATGCACTTGATCATGTTAGTCCTGTTGAGGTCAGAACTGGTCTGCAGACGAAACAGGGTTTATTTTCCGTAAAAAAAAAAGACGCACTAAAGAATGTGAGTGGATTGAACAAATTGTCGGCCGTGTGCGGAAAAATGACAAAGTAGCCAATGATTGCAGCTGCTCACTGTGGATCCAAGCTTCCAGAATATCATAGACACCCTGTCGGATGATGAATGAAAATCAAAGCAATGCAGATGCTGTCAATCTGAGAAAAGACAGAAAATTATGGAAACACACATCAGGCCAGACGCAACCGTTGAAAGTGAATCAGAGTTCAAGACTGAGGTATAAAACTCTTCACCAGCAGTGAACAGGAGAGAAAGGATATCAGAGTCCAGGACGGTGGGGAGCTATAGACATAACTAAAGGTACGTCTCCTTGAGGGTAACATCAGGGTTGCTGTTAATGAGTTTAATAGATTGTTGAGTTGATTGGATCTTTTAGAGGGAAAGAGTGAACGTTGACCTTCGTTTATAACATCCACTGGATAAAGGTATGAATATTATATTTGACATCGACCTCAAACGTTATTTTGTTCTGCAGATGTTGCCTGACTTGCAGAAATTTAGCAGCCTCTTCTCACTTTATTTCGCATTACTTTTCCAGAGGTGGACCTAACACTGACTATTTTCACCCCTTGTCCCACAGCTCTACAGTGCGGAATATCACTCAGATTTTCCATTTGCATTTAGACACGGTAAGAGCACGCAGGCTGGTACCACAGGCGGTGATTCCATGTGGTGCTCTATTACAGTGCGCTCAAGAGCTTTCCTCCCATGACAATCAAGTGAGGCCGATTGGTCCAAATGTGTTTTTGAACGTAATTGTCTACTTTCCGTTCTCCTTTCAGTTAGCTTAACGGCGATTGTGATCCTGTCCCGTGGAAAATGTGGACTTTCCTGATGTATTACTCGGTACTTGCTGGGAATGGCAGCGGCCGATGTCACCGTGGTTGTTATTGCAATCATTGTGGAGCAAATTAATAATCTCTATTTGTATGCCCATTTCTTGCACATAACTCCGGTATGTGCTCTGACAGTTCTCTTGAGAGTTGCTAGCATGGACTGCTCCGTTTGGCTAACCGTTGTTTTCACGTTGGATCGGTGCATCGCGATATGCTGTCAAAATCTGCGGAAAAAATATTGCACTGAGAGAACGGCGACAATAATTACAGCGACTTCGTAGTGCAGACTTACATAATAATTGACAATATACCTTGGCGTTGCGTCCAAATACCTGAACACCTTTCTTCACCTCTGTGGAAAGCACACGAGCTGTTTGACAGTATCGTAACACTGGTTTAACAGTCAGGCACATAATAGCGGCAAATACAGTCCGCAGGGGACTCCGAAGCAACAGTGAACATCATAAGGATCCAGAGGTGGTCAATCGAAGAAAATAGATGATTTTGTTATTCGCTCTATCAACCAATTTCATATTACTTGGTTGCCTTATGTCATACATTCTATTAACTGGAAAACGGAGAATTATTCCTACACAAACAAGTATTTGAATACTCCAACGTATGTCCTGCAACAATGTGAATTTATGTTACAATTCCTCAGTACCTGTACGAAAACTTGTCTGTATGGATTGACGCAGAGGAAATTCAGAGAGGAGCTGAAAAATGGAGTGAAGTTTTTGTTTACATTAAACGGGAAGCTCTGTAAGTAACCGAAATAAAACTGACTGGAAATTGGTTGCTTTCAAATAAATATTCTGTGGGCTTTGATTTTTGTGAGCATACCATAAACCTATCAGACGCCTACTGTTACACATAAAACAGAATAAACAATTGAAAAAAACAGGGTAACCTCATCAGCTACTTAGGTACTGGGACGTAATTGTTACATTGATAACATTGCCGTTCAACTGCAGATCCAACACGGAAGGGGTTTGTAGTGTGAAAGTAATCCTTGCTGGGAAAACTAATCCGAACTATCACAACACAACGTGGCAGAATATGTTTCGCAGGCACTGATCGACCTGATCCGAATTGTGTTCCTTTATGAAGTATGTACTAATAGGAATATAATATTTAGTCCTTACGTGGGCTTTGGTGCTCCACTCGATCATCATGCTCTCCTATGTATTCCGTCACGAACCGCTCCTTTACTTATATTTTTCTTCAAGGACACAATCTCCTTCGAATTAATTTTCTTACAGGAATACATGAGCATTGTTCTGTCGCCTGAGCGACGAGGTTTTCTTTTTCGAACGACACAGGAAACACTGGAGAAAGTTTTGTATCTCAGTGCCATTCAATAGTAACCACTGTTTGTGTTTCCGCACAACATATGAAGACATGTTTTCTATTTCTCCCACAACGATCACGTTGAGAAGACATCATAGCACAGATTTTTGAATAAGAAAAGAGTACTTACAAAAGGGAAACACTGGACAGGCTGGAGGCATGTACACACTGGAATGTCGAAGGGTGAGATGTATCTGATTGAAATATAAATGGATCTGAGGGGTGATAACAGGGGTCATGTCATGTCGCGAGGAGCATTCCTCCTTTACAAAGATTCAGAAAATCTAGAACGAGCGGAGCCGGTTTAAAAAAATGTTTCAGAATGAAGAGTTGAATATCGCTAACGATATTTTAAAATAAATATTGTGTTACTAAACGTATTACATGTAAATGCATTGCACTCCCTTGCCCAGAGAACGATTGATTACTGGAAGGCACTGCCAGGGGGAGATGGTGGATCAAATGTAATTACTATGTTTAAGGTGTACTTGAATGGGCAAAGCAGAAAAGGAATGCGAGAAAATTGGATTTGTGCAGAGGAGCAAAATGGGTCGATGGGACCACTTCTGCTCTGTGCGACTCCGTGATTCTAATGCTGCGATATATCCGCTGATTGATGGATTAAAAAGAAACTTGGCGGAGGCAGCAATGAAATCAATAAACAAAACCACGATTGTAAACTGGAAACTGACAAGAAATGGTTTACGATCAAGGACAAATGAACATTCTGTAGTTCTTATTCCAGGTTGTTTTTATTGGTCACGCTGCTCTTAAACCTGCTGTGCCAGCTAATAAGACCTCGGCAGTCCTCGTTCTAACCTTTACTTCGCCATTCCTTTTTCTTGTGTAACCTTTAGCCGCCTTGAAAATCTCCTTTTAATCCGGATATACCGTATATTCTTTCAAAAACTTTGCTTCCAAGGTAATTAAAAAACTTGGCACAGTCCAATGAAAATGAATACAAAATCCCTCATCTCTGAATTAAATGGCCCACCCCTAGTTTTAAACTATAACACCTAATTCTAATTTCTCCTGTCTCAGCCCAGAAAGGATCCGGAATCCTGTATTTTTTTCACATGATAAGGGATGCCGAAGTTTGTTATTTTTTTTTTCTGCCGGACTGCTTGCTTGTTTTATGTTCCTGTCCGCAAAACGTCCGTAATCATTTGCTGAGTCATGAAATCACACCAGACTTTATGTTTGTTTCTTCTTGTCAACATTAGCAGTATGATCTAGAAAAAAAATACTGAAATCCTGGGTACTCAGACTGAGTCTGGACTTTCTTGTAGCTGATCTCTTAATGTTAAATTTCAAGTACAGTCGTTTAAATGTTCAACAGTATCTCGGCAATTATTTCAGGAGGATCTGAGGGCAAGAGCAGAGATGTTTTTAGCTTGATAACCACTCTGGACAACATATTATTTGTTATGTTGCTTATACCTGATATACATCAGTGCAAATTCATGTTTCTCTGGTCCAAGCTGAACAAATCCAATCTATTCAGTCACCTCATATCTGATATGCTACGTCCCAGAGAAGATCGTGGTGAATATTCTCTGCAACTTGTCACGTGGAATCACAATTTGTTTTTTGGTTTGGTGATCTCAAAAGCACACAGAAATCCAGCTGTGGCCTAACAGTTCTTGTGTAAAATTGTATCATAACCTCCTTATTCTTATCTTTGTACGGGCTGGCTACCCTTACTTCAACTTCACGGAAGTTTCTCACTCTGATCTCACCTTCAGAGATCCCTGGTTACATCCAGTTCCTTGAAGTCTATCAATTAGATCCCAACATTCATTGTTGACGGCCAACGCGTATTCGTCCTGACAAAGTTCATCACCTTACACTTAGTAGATTGATTTTCATGAGCTATTGCTCTTCATTTCTAACCAAATAATCAATATGGCAGTGAATCCTACAGGAAACAAAGTTGCAGCAATGGGTGTCAGGTTCAGGCAGCAGAAAACAGGAACTGTGTTCTGGTAGTGTCTATCAAGACAGAAACGTCTCTCCTCTTGCACTCAGATCCTCCTGAAATAAAATTTCAACATCTTAAGTTGTTTCTTTTGTCACCCTTTTCTCCTCTATCTTTCAACTTCTCCGTACCATCAACAACACGACCTGTTTTTATGTAAACCTCGAACTTATTAATAGCACCACCTACGTCCCGATTCAAAATGGGAATATTTAACCAGGAACAATCCTGTGGTGTGCTATTGTTCATAGGCTTCTACCCACAAAAATAACCACTCACCATCCATCCACAGTGTTTATTCCGTCTGCAGTGTTGGCTGTATTTGACTTCGCTCGGATACAGGAGGGTTCGAAACATTTGCAGCAACTTCGCACGAGGAATCTTTTCAAAGATCTTACTGAAGTCCATATAGTCGTAATAAATCACAGTGTCACCATCAACGCCTTTTGTCATCTTTTCAATCAATGCACTCATGATGGTCAGGCAGCGCCACTCTCTCACAAATCCATGTGGACTATGTTTGATTAATCCTTGTCTTTTCGAGCATTGATTAATTCTGCATTTCAGAGCTTGTTCTAGTAACTTCCTTCCCACTAACAGTGGTCGCACAGCCGTATCCTTCCCAGTCTTATGCCTGCCCCCGTCCATATCAAGTTACACCTTTTCAGTACTCACCTGTGGACAGTGAATACCTTTTCACAAAACTTACTGTCAGGGTCCCGTCATCTGGTTACTTGCTTCATATAGCAACGTGGGGTAATCTCATCTGGCCACAGGGAGTTATACACATTTAATCACACATCGTCTAATACACCATTATTTTAATGCGATGGTGTATAAGCGTAAATGGGATGTGCAGTAATTGGCGGTCAAATGGGATGACATCCGGTAACTTGATTCTTTCGGCAAGTTTCAAATATCATTCAACATTCAGCCGATAAAATTTACCAATCGTAATAATTGTTCATGATTTTCCACCTTGTCCTGTTTCAACTGCACCCGAACCCAACCTCATCAATATCATCTGTAACTGCACCAGAGCCCGAAGTTAGTTGGATAAATAACTTCTAATATTCCGACTCGGGGCATTACTGGATAATGAACAATGAAGAGATCCGCAAATTCAGATAATGAGCCGAGGAAAATCATCAGCCATGATCTTCACCATTGAAAAATCAGGCTCAGATGTCCGAGTGACCTTCTCGTTGTTGAATCTGCTATGTCCTTTCTTGTTCACCAAATGTATTTTTTGTGAAGCGCGAATGTTTTCAACGCGTTTTCAGTATTTATGTTACTTCTTTTATCACCCTTTATCTCCTCAACATTACAAGTTAAAACATGTTTTATTTCAGGTGAAATGTTTGAACAGATGACCATGTTTCTACATTCGTAGATGCTCACTGATCCACTGAACATCATGTAAACGATCCCTGTACTTATAATAGATTTTATTTCAAGAAGAGATTGGCATGAAATTCTCCAAATGCTGAATGTGCAATTGTTTACCATTGCTAATCCTGCCTGTTAAGGCTCGAATAGTTCTGCAGATGTCACATGAAAAGGTCCTCAAAAATGTCGTTCTGAACTGGGTTTAAAAGAAGTTTCCCTAAGTCGACCATACTGTTTGCTCCGGTCATTTTTCAATTTAGCAGTTTTGCTGAATTTCACATCGTTGGCTATGTCAATATTTAGGAGCCACAGGTTATGCCATGAGAAAGGAATTGGCGAACCGCCGTCTTGAATCGCTGCAAAGTTTCTGGTGAAGGTGTCTCGACCGTCCCTTTTAAGAGAGAGTTTCTCGGTATGGGCCATGTGATAGTGCATCAACGGGAAGCATTTTCAAATGTGAGTGTTGTGTGACTTGCAGAACCTGAAAGGGGTCAGTGCCTCGCGCCTGATGTATTTCAACGTCTTCGTGTTACAATACCCAAGGAATGTGTGTTCCACTCGCATTAGATAAGTACAACTTGTACAGAATAACACTGCAACATATAGAAATTAGTATTTTGGGGAAGGAATGCAATCGACTGCCTTGCACTGCATGTATGGTTGTTGACACTGTTCCAGGGACGTGAAGAATATTGCATCACAATTCAGAGTTGCGCGTTGAAGGTGGAGGAAAGGCCTTGGCACGCCAGGAATTCTGTCGCACACTGCCTCTGACAAGTGCGACTTGGCACTGTATTCTTATGATTCGTCCAACTGAGTTCTGATTAAAATGGTGTCAGGACATCGATATGGGGGTGGGGGTTGGGTGGTGCGGTGGTGTCGTAATCTGATCGGAAGTTGAGCCGTCACCGATATGAGAGGGAAATTCAGGTAGAAATTGAAGAGTAGCTGGAGTAAGGAAGGAGTGATTTCGGGAACATGTCCACAGAGACAACTATGATGCGGACATTTGATGAATGTCAATATTTTTTGAGATATGTCGCGACTAAAATTTAAATCCACTGTACGAGCATGTAGGTCGGTTTCAGTAATTATGAAGTTTATCATTTCAGAACAAGAATTCATGGAGGTTTATCTCCAAAGCATAACAGGTGATAGGTCTATTGCGATGGTGGAGGTTAAGATAAACACAGCTCATTGAATTGCAGAATATTCTCCAGCGTACAACTTATGTTGTCCTACTCTATTGCGTAAATTTATTTCGAGCTTTGCAACAATATTTGCCTCAGCTTTGAAATCTGGCCGAAATGTATCTTTCCTGGCCCTTATTGTATCTTTGTTTCCATTAACAACTTGCCTATTGATAGCGTCCATCTTGGGAATAGCGCTGCTTCGTCGCAATCCGGCGCACTCGGCAGTGGACGTCAGTGTGGCCGGACATCCTGTCATGGGTGCCGAGGCCAAGAGTCCAGCATCGCAACAGTTTCCCCTAATCATATAGTCACTGATGCTCAACATTCTTTAAGAAACAAAATGTGGCTTAAAGTATTGTTTGCTTTTCTCCAGAAAGCAGTTTTACTGACTGAGCAGAAAAGGATGTTTTCTTTTTATATTGAGTGTTCTCTTACGATTAAAACGTGAACGGAAATGCAATATTTAAGTGTTTCATGTGCCACGTCGCTGTGAATAATGAATTCGATTTATCCAAGTGCAATCCAATGCAGCACTTCCACTTTAGTTTCCCAATATATCGGTTGCAGTAAAATAGAGCGGTCGACAAAGGCCAGCCTGCTACTGTCGGCTATTTCCACAATATACAAAGAACTCTCGTTTTTGTAAACCTGTTTTTTCTTTTACTGCAGTGTTCTAAATGCACTGCAGTTCAGGCGGCATTTATGGAGAAAGGTAATGTTAATTTGAGGAAGAGTTAGATATGGCATGTGTTGCACTTTTCAGAGAAGTGGGTACTCTCCTCTCTTCTCGTGGTGTCCCAATTGCCTTGTACTCCAAGACGTATCTGTCGTCGTTGAATCATTTTCCCTGTGTCATCGGCTCACCATATTATGCACCACACTTGGTCTGTTTACACATGTGAAGTTTAAACTATGTTTCATTCTGCGAGTCAATCCGACCTGCTGCTCTTGAACTTATTGTTCTGTTTCAATCGAACACTTCAACTGCTTTGAGCATTTTATTCTTTTCACTCACTGCTCTGAACAGACTGAACCTATCATGCGCACACCAAAAGTAAAGTGAACGATCCTTCTTTCATGAGAGCGATCTTTATTCAATATCCTCACATCTGGCAGAAGACGCCCCTCTGCACAATTTTCCCACACCGTCACTGAGATACAATGCGGGTGGAAACCCTCAATGGAGAGATACTGCTTCATTTGGTACATGTTTTAAAATGCGACGGCTTCATTGGCCATTCTGCCTACACAACTTACTTTATTGTTCGAATTCACAGAGGTACATATTCAGTTACTTGTCACGGCCTTTGCATTACTGTAACAGTAACAACAACAGGCGGAACGATCCTATTTTTAAACATACCTTGTTTTACGTAGAAATTGGTTAATTAGTCCTTTATAGTTAAAGGAACTATAAGGGATGATGCATGCGTCGTAATTATTTTTCCAGGGGGTTTGCTCCACTATAACTCGAGACTCCTTACGAAATATTCAGCACATGCATTCCGTCAGCATCTTCTTCGAATCATCGTGGACATCTGTGATTCTGGCGTGTAATGGGGCATCCACTGATTTTTCAGATAGAAAGCATTTACTATCCTATTCTTGCGGCCTTCAGTGTCGTCGGTAAGGTTCTGCATGTGTGTGAACACTGTTAGCAACGCATAGCTCTTATTTCAGTGTTAGCCAACTTCGTTATTTTCGCTTTCAGTTTTCCAGTTATTTATCCGTCTGTATTTTCATAGCACGGTGTTATTGTGTTATTGGATTCAGCTGATTAAACGAACAATACGCTGAGTTTTTTTTCAAAGCAGCTTTCCATTTTTCTCTGTCGGAGCACTGTGCAGTTCACCAGCTAAAGCAGTCACTGATCTCAGTTCGAAATATATATTGGTTTCTATCCATTACAAATCACGAGAGATTGAATGATATTTTCATGAGAGATTTCAATATAATGCCAGAAATACGCGGGAACTATTAATGCTCTATTTTTTTAAAAAGCCTGCTCTGCTAAGGGGCGACATTTTTCTGTCAATGAGGTCTGAGACCAGTCAAGCAATCTAAACGAAAACGACGTCCAGACGACTTCTTCTCACTTAGTGCAATTTATATGGTAAGGGTAGATGTTAACTTTCTTTTAACAAAACGAAATCCGACAACAAATGCGTACTTCAACAAAATAAAACCGGAGCAAGGCAAAACAAAACTGCCATGCGTTAAACGATGAATCTATCTTATCATGGTCCTCGTATTTTGTTTACCTACCGACGATTCACTTTCTTTTTAACTGTAAAATCACATTGTGCATTCTGCTTTAGTTTTACTTCCACGATATTCTTATGTTTGGAGTGTCCTCTCTGAATGGCATGCAAACAAAAGCCTTCCGGCATATAAAGGTATATGTGACAATAATAAGGCAAGGTCAATACCAATTCCAAATTGACTAGTTCTTGATGTTCGTTGCATGTTGTCACAGGTCAAGTTGTGCAGAACTGCGCTAAAATTCCCGCTGACAAACAATGACTAAAACATTGGAAGTATTTGTTTCACTTTGACAAAGATAAAAGATCATAATTGGTTGTCGGCTAATGAGTTTTTGGTCATACTGGAAATGAATTTACTTTAAATCAGTTGTAACACATCTCTTGGATCAACGAAATTTGGACAGGATTTTAAAACTAACGATGATACTGAACTATTCTCTATTCATGGAGTAAAGATTGTAATCTCTGTGTTCCTCACATTTTACTTGGTTAATAAAATGCTTCAGAAAATGTCATGTTGGGATGAGGGGAAATTTATTATGGAGATGTGGTCGTTGTTCAGGGATATCTTGCAGGATGTTAGGGATAAATGTGTGCCGGTAAGGCGGAGCAAATATGGCAGGGTGAATTAACCATGGGTGACAAGAGAAGTGGAAAAACTAGTTATGAGGAGGAAGGCAGCGTACTTAAGTTGTAGGCAACAAGGATGAGATAGGGCTCATGAGGAATATAGAGAATCAAGGATGGAACTAACGAAGGGGCTGAGGAGAGCAAGAAGGGGTTATGAAAACGCCTTGGCGAGTAGGGTTAAGGACAATCCCAAGGCTTTTTTTCACTTATGTGAAAAGCAGAAGGATTACGTAGGTCCGATTAGAAACAAAGTTGGGAAGGTTTGCCTGGAAGCTGTGGAAGTGAGTGAGGTTCTCAATGAATACTTCTCTTAGTTATTCACCAAGGAGAGTGTCCTTATTGTCGCTGAGGACAGTATTGGTCAGGTTAATGTTCTAGACCATGAAGATATCAAGATAGAGGATGTGTTGAAGCTGTTAGAAAATATTAGGACAGATAACTCCCGGGGTCTGACGGAATATTTTCCAGACTGCTGAACCGTTGGCTAGGATGTTTGAGTCCTCGTTGTTCACGGGAATGGTACCGGACGATTGGAGGGTGGCAAATGTTTTTCCCCTTATTCAAAAAAGGTAGTAGGGATAGTCCAGGGAATTATAGACCAGTGAGCCTTACGTCTCTGGTGAGCAAGCTGTTAGAAAGGATTATTAGAGATCGGATCTATGAGCATTTAGAGAATCATGCTGTGATTAGGGACAGCCAGCTTGGTTTCGTGATGGGCAGATCATGTCTCACAAGCCTGATAGGATACTTTGAGGAGGTGACCAGGCAGATTGATGAGGGTAGTACAGTAGATGTGGTCTACATGGATTTTAATAAGGAGTTTGACAAGGATCCACATGGTAGGCTTCTTCAGAAGGTCAGAGGGCATGAGATCCACGGAGACTTGGCCGTGTGGATTTAAGATTGGCTTGCATATAGAAAGCAGAGGGTTGTAGTGGAGGGAGTGGATTCAGGTTGGAGGGCTGTGACTAGTGGTGTCTTACAGGGATCGGTTCTGGGACCTCTAATTTTCGTGATTTTTATTAATGACATGGATGAGTGGATAGAAGGGTGGGTTGGCAAGTTTGCAGACATCACAGAGTTTGTGGTGTTGGGGATAGTGTGGAGGATTGTCGAAGATTGTAGGGGGACATTGATAGAATGCAGATCTGGGCTGAGTAGTGGAAGATGGATTTCAATCCGGAGAAACGTGAGGTGGTACACCTTGAAAGGACAAACTCCAAGGCGGAGTACAAAGTTAATGGCAGGATTCTGGGTCGTCTGGAGGAGCAGAGGGATCTGGGGGTTCAGATCCACAGCTCCCTGGAAGTTGCCTCACAAGTGGATAGTGTAGTTAAGAAATCTTATGGGATGTTAGCTTTCAGAAGTCGTGGGATCGAGTTTAAGAGGCACTAGATAATGATGCAGCTCTAAAAACTCTGGTTAGACCACGCTTGGAGTACTGTGTCCAGTTCTGGTCTCCTCATTATAGGAAGGATGTGGAAGCATTGGAAAGGGTGCAGAGGAAATTTAGCTGGAGGCTGACAGGTTTGGAGAGCACGGATGATGAGGAGAGACTAAGGGAGCTTGGGATTTATTCTTTGGAGTGAAGGAGGATGAGGGGAGACAGGATAGTGGTATACAAAATATTAAGAGGAATAGAGAGAGTGGACAGCCAGCGCCTCTTTCCCAGGGCACCAATGCTCAATACAAGAGGGCATTGCTTTATAGTAATAGGTGGGAAGTTCAAAGGATATATCAGAGGGAGGTTTTTCACACAGAGCGTGGTTGGTGCATGGTATGCGCTGCCTGAGGTGGCGGTGGAGGCAGGTACATTCGTTAAATTCAAGAGGTTGTTAGATAAGCATATGGAGGAATTTAAAATAGGGGGACATGTGAGAGGAAGGGGTTAGATAGTCTTCGGCGAGGTTTGAAGGTTCTGCACGACATTGTGGGCCGAAAGGCCTGTATTGTGCTGTAATGTTCTATGGTTCTATGTCCCCTGAGTACAGGAAACAATTTATTTTGTATGTAAAGGGCAACAATGGAATATTCAAGAAAATAAATCTGGGAAACATACTGTGACTTACCTTCTGCACATTTAGGAATCGAAATGTACACCAAATTTACTTAAACGTTTGACCAGATAGCAACAACTTTCCAAATGATCGCTCACCTCAGCAGGTTCCTGATTACATCCATCATCTCCGTCACAGATCTCCTCTGTTTCTTGTCCAACTGAACCATTGAGATATTCCTGTTATTGAATTCAGTATCAAACTGTTGATGTATGCTCGAACCGTTCTCCCTTTCGTCGACTGTTTTATCCTCTACTTTTCTGTGATCCACCACATCGCTTTATTTATGTTTATTTTTGTTGTGGGCCCCTCTGCAATAGTACTTATGAATCATTGATTAGCTGCACTGAAGGTTCATTTTCTGTAATTTGTGTTATAATCACGGACTGTTTCAGAAACGCATCTAACGATTTCAGAGAAATCTTACAATTTACTGTATTTTTTACTTCTATTTTTCCGCTATTATGAACCAGATGGTGCGTGACAGATGCGCATTGATCATCCTGATTTATTACATGAATTTATAATTGTTGTGCCGATTGTTGTCATTTCTATAATTTCGTAATAATATTTATAACAATTAAGATAATATGTCACTTTTAAAAAATCCCTGTGTTTATTTCTCCGGAAATCACAATAGCGCTTTGCATTTCTTGTAGCGGTTGCTACCGCGGAATAAAACAAGACGCTACTCGGAGGATTGCCAAACAAGAACTGGTTTATTTTCCCGCCTTGCACGGGCCCTTCAACGGAGACTGTTCCAGCCCAAAACAACCGGAAATGACGTTAGTACTACATCATCAAGACTTTCCCGCGCGCGGGTGCTCCCCATCGCTCGGAACGACGAGGCCCGCCGCCATCTTTGGCCTCGTCGCTCCGATGCCGCGCGACCCGACTGCCGAGCCGGTTTGCCCGACTAAACGATGAGTCGCCACATTCTCTTTATTTCTTCAGTTGCCACGTTACTTGTCGATTTTCCCTTCTATGAATCTTTAACTTTTCAACTTGTTGTCAGATATTTCTTCCTGTCATATTAAATCTTCTAATGTCCTTCCATTTTTGTGCAACTATTGCCCTACCCTGTTTTGCAATGTTGCTGATACCATTCATTGTACGAAGCGAGGAGTCCCAATCATCACTTCATCGTGTTCCCGATTTTTGACCGCTCTCTCTTTCTTATTTCCTAAAGCAATTCCTACTTTGTTGCCCCTTTCGGTCATTCTTTTCGTCAGTACTACATACCAATTTGTTGATAACTTGTTCTTCACTTTTATTTAAATAACGCATTCTTGATTTACAATTTTCTTCCCAATTTCATCCACAAATCGTTAAACACTGCTACATTTCATTTTGCAACATTGCAAATAATAGTTCTGGTCGGAACACGCTAAAATCTCCATCTTAACAGTTAAATGCAGTTCAGGTAGGTTTCCACACACACACACACACACACACACACACGCGCGCACACACACACAAGTACAATGAGAGCGAGAGAGAGAGAGTGGATCGGGAGTAAGAGAGGGAAGGAGAGAGATATCACCACCGTAATATTTGTTATTTATTACTCAGACGCTGTTTTCGGTGTGTTAAACAATAGTCCTTGAAACGCGATGTATTCGGTTATCTTTGGTTTCCATCATGTCTGACATGCTTCTGCATGATTCACTCACCGTAATGGTATCTGAGAATATAACCTTTCTACAGTCGCACAGACATGATGGAATGCGGCACACAACCGCCGGATCAACGTTCCGGGACACAGAAGCTTCTGTATTATTAATGGAGGAAATTAAAGAGGAGAGTGCATTGCAATATTAATTTAGTAGATCATAAGTTCATAAAGGAAACCTGAAAATGTTCTTTATATTCCCCCCAGTCCCGTTCCTCAATTTGAAGATATGTCATCAAGTATTTTTGCTTTACACCCTGGGAAAGAAAGACTCTGACTGTCTGCCCTATCGGCGCCTCTTGTAATTTTATAGACTACTGTTAGGTCGCTCCTCAGTCTACGACGCTCCAGAGAAAACAATCCAAGTTTGTGCAATCTATTCATAGAGCTGACACCCTCCAGTCCAAGCGTCATCCTGGCGAACCTATTCTCAACCATCTCCGAAGCCAACACATCGTTCCTTCAGTCTTTCTACCTGAACTAAACGGTTCATGAAACCGATGAACCTACGTCGTTTTTCCTCTTTTGCACAATGTGTTTATTTTTTAACTTAATTTCATTTTTATATCTTGTACTGTACTGCTGCGGCAAAACAGCAATTTTCACGACATGTAACAGTGGTGATAAACCTCATTCTGATAAACCTGATTCTGACTCAATGCTCCAAATATGACCTATCCAAGATTTAACACAACTACAATATGAAATCTAATATGAGGGGGCATTGCAATATTCATTAATTAGACCAAAACTGCAGTTACATTTCACGGTTAATAAATCTATCAGGGTGGAGAATAGAAATAAAAGAGTGTGAACCCATTGTCAAAGTGTGCATCAGTCGGATGTGGGGGAACAGATTGGTCGGCAAACAATGGGAGGTGAAAGAGGAAGAGAGCTGCAGCAGGAAGAGGTGTAACGGTCACTAATATCAACTGGACCATATTTAACTTTCAACAGCCTAGTGTGGAGCGGAATATTTTGAAGCATATCCAGGAGTGTTTTTTGAGAGAGGGACACAAGAAACTAATTATGCAATCTGCAGCAAAGAAAACAAATTGCTGGAGGAACTCAGCGGGCCAGGCAACATCTAGGAGGGCAAAGGACGATCGATGTTTCGAGTCAAGACCCTTTTTGAGTTTGTAGATAGGTCTGCTGGAGCCCGGGCAGTACTAAAGCTAATACTGAGGAATAAAGCCGTGGCAGGTTGGAGCGTCGGTGGCGAGCACAATGATGACAGGGACCATAAATCTCTCAGTTGCTAGGCAGTTACGAAGATGGATAAGTGATCCATAAATCAGGTTATGTACTGTACAAAAGTCAATTTCACCGTAATTAACACGACATGCCAGAGAAGACTGGGAACAGCTACTTTGAAGGAATCTGCATCAGAAAAATGGCCATAATCATAAAAAAAGAAATGGTGAGAGTTCAGTACTAACGTGTCCTTGTCAGACTGAAATGTAAGGAAGTCTCTGGATCGGAGACATCAAGGAACAACTACGGTTACAAAAATATATAAGCACATGACGGGAATAGAGAAATTAAAACTCAAGAGACTTTTCATGCATATGGGACGTGTACGGACGATGTGGGATGAATTAGTAAAAAGAGGAGGACCAACTGGTGTCAGGAAATATCTCCGGCAGAGAAGGCCAACGAAAATCCAAGGACAGTTTATTTGTATATTCTCGCACTATACGAACCAGGTAAGGAGTAGGGCTCGCAAAGGACCAGTGGGAAATCTATGCGTATATCCGAAGAAATGTGTCAGGTCGTAATGAATATTTTTAATTTTCATTCTGTGAAAAGACAAACATTGCGGTTGCAGATTTCAGGACGGGGAGCAAGGAGTTGCCGGAGCGGGTTAAGATTAAAATAAGAGAACACATTGGATGTCTCAGTAAGCAGTATGTAACCTAGATCCGGTGAGGTGCATCCCAGGCTGCTTTGAGAGTCAAGGAGGAGATTTCTGGGGCCCCAACAGAGATAAGTTGTTTATCCTTCGCTGGCTACAGGTGAGGTGCCGAACGACTGACGCCTCTATTGAATAAGGGCAGCTTGCAAAATTCAATCAAGTACATACTCATATTGGTGCCAGGGAAGGTTGGTGACGGGGAAGGTACTGGTTAAAAAAATGCACACTTCGATAGTGAAAGATTGTTCAGCAAAAGTCAACATGGATTTGCTGGTGGGAGGTTCGTCTTGGCCAAATTCATTCACATTCTTGAAGATGGGATAAACTGGATTCAGGAGCGGAGTGCTGATGACAGGATGCGGGCCTGCATTTGCCGTGGCAAAGAATACAGGAGTATGCGAGTCATGGCACAACGTTATGAAACGTTGATTAGGCCACAGCTGGGGTAAGGTGTACAGTTCTGGTCGATATACGATAGAAATGTGAATTCACTGCAGAAGGGGAGGAGGAGATTCTCCAAGTCATAGCCTGGGATGGAATGTTTCAGTTTTGACGGAGGACGGGCAGGCCAGCTTTGTTTTTATTTTCCTAGTAATGAAGCGGTTGGGGGGGGGGGCTTAAGGGGAAACCTGCAATATTACAAGGAAGATGGATAAACTGAATATTAAGGATCTTCCCCCAAAACGAACATATCTGAAATCAGAAGGCATTGGTTTGAGGTGATGAGTAAGATTGTGAGCGGAATTGCAGGATTGTGTTTTCACCTAGACGGTGAGTGCAATCGGAAAGGCACTGATTGAAAAGGTGTGGGGGAAATTCTCACAAAATATTTAAGGTGGATCGAGATGAGCAGAGGAATCGTCAAGGTATTATAGATTCCCGTTAAAGTGCGGGTAAAATCGATACCTGCAAGTGGATACGTGGTGGTCAGATTGGGTTGCTCGGTCGAAGTGTCCGTTACTGGCGAATAAGTCTTTGATGCACTAGCTCTGTAACAGAGCGCCACTGTACTCTTTCTTTAAAAATAAACCACATACGCAGATGGAGAGAGAGAAGGAGAGATTGGAGCGATTAATCCCGTTGTTCTCTTTTTTTGGTGTTTTGCTTATAACATATTTCTCAATGTGCTCAGGATGGCAGTGGCGTGTTCTGCGTGAAGGGGATTTTCAATCTAATTTCACCGGGTTTTCCAAACAAGACTGGGAACAACTATTTGATTAAAAGACCACATCAGGCATGTAGGAGGCTTTATACAAGTAAGATAGAGACAGTTCCATGAAAATGTGTTCCTCTAAGGCTAAAATGCCAGGAAGAGCAGGGACTAGGGATAAAAGGAATATTGAGGGACTTATAAATAAAAAGAAAATCGATGATCGGTACAGAGAACTGGGACAGATGAAACCAAGAATGTGTAGGAAAGATGATATAAAAGTAGGAGAGCAAAGAGGTCCCGCGAAATATCCCTGCAGATAGAATTAGGGAAAACCCCACGTCAGTTTGTATTTATAATCGAGCAATATGGCAATCAGGGAAAGTGTGGTTTGCCACACACATCGCACTAGAGAAACTCAGCTAGTCAGGCAACATTTGATCATACAAATGCACAGTCGACGTTTCGGGTCGAGACCGGACAGCTGGACTGGCAAGAGTGAGGCCCGTAGAGGATCAAAGGGGAAATTTGTCAATCGATCCGAAGAAGGGCGAATATATTGGGTGCTGTGCAGCTACAGCTGTGCATACGGAGAAGTTAATGACATGTACCCCAGGTTGCAGTGGGATACAGGCGACGAATCTTCTGGCGCCACGACAATATGTTTTTTTTATTTAGTCATTTGCACTAGCCACTGCTGAGGTGCCAAATGTCTCGAGTTTAGGAGATGTGAGGCCTTTACTGAACAAGGGTAGGAAGGAAAACCAAACAATTACCGAGCTCTCAGTATGAGATTAGATAAAACACGTTTTTTTTAAAAAAAAGAAATGAGAGGGGCAGGAATAATCTCCACTTAGGTAGTCACGGAGCATTCAAGAAAAGTCGCATGGGTTTGCCGATGCGGAGTCTCGTCTCACAACGATTCACATTCCTAAAGTAGTAAAGAAATTGTTTGAGAAGCGCAGTGCTGTGCTTAGAATCTACATGGACTTCAGTAATCCGTTGCATTTGTGGCTCAGTGCTGTAATTCTCGACTACCACGCGGGGGGCCGGGGTTCCATACCTCGCCAATGAATCATATATTTTGCTCTGATGTGTTTTGCTGTAAACAGGAGCATGTGCAACCCTCCTCCTCCCCTTCCTGAAGTCAATGAGCAGCTCTTCTCTTTTTCTGACAGTTCTGGAAAAGTTGTCATGATCTCAATTCACTGGGCTCTCTATCTCATTGCTGCACTCCAACTCATCCTTATTTGAGATAAGGCCAACTACGGTGGTACCATCTGCAAACTTGTAGATGGAATTTGAGCAGAATCTTGTCGCACAGCCGTGAGTGTAAGGAGAGCAGAGTAGAGCCTCATGTGACACCAGTTGAGGAAAATAGTGGAGGAGATTTTGCTGCATATCCTTACTGATTGCGGTCTGTCGGTGAGGAAATAAAGGACCAATTGCAAATGGTGATGTTGAATCCCAAATTTCGGCGCTTGGTGATGTTTGCTTGGAATTATAGTATTAACGGCGGAAATGTAGTTGATAAAGGGTAGTCTAACGGAGGTGTCATTACTGTTAGATGCTTCAGAGATGAGCGCAGTCCAGGGAGATGGCGTCCGGCAGTGGAACATTTTCCGCGCTGGGCGAATTGAAGTGGGTAAAGGTTGACTAGGAGGCAGGAGTTAATGTGTGCCATGACCAGCCTCTTGAAGCACTTCATGGTGGTGGATGTCAGAACCACGGGACTGTAGCCATTAATCAGGTTTCGTTGTTTCAGACATTGGTGGTGTACATGAAGCAAGTGAGAACCTCAGATTCAAGCAGTGAGAGGTGCAAAATATCTGAAAATACCCTCGCCAGCTGATTTACGCATGATCTAAGGAGACGGCCATGAACACCATTTGGGCAGATACTTTCTTCGGTTTCATTCTCCGGAAGACTGATCTTACGTTTCCACCAGTGACTGTAAGGTACTGAGTGGGCAGAGCGGAGGCGGCAGAGGTCGACTTAAACCCTACTGACAATATTAAAATTATAGAGATGTCAGTGCCATTTCACTCCACTGGAGGGATTTGACCGGGTGAATAAAGAGAGAGTCAGTGGCGGATGCTTGAAATGGTTCAGGCCGGGAACGTCATCAGTCGGTGCCAACATGGCAGAGCGGGGATCCTGCGCGTTTACGAGGCGAGGCCTTCTGGCATATTCCTCCAGAAGAATCATTGTCAAAGTGAAGTCCGGCAGGGAAACATGCTCTTTTGCCCAACGAGTCCGCGCCGACCATTCACCACCCATTCTTCAACTGCTTTAGTGAAGATCTTCTTTCCACCGTAAGAACAGACGATGGAACGTTTGCTTTTCATTGCATAATATTCTATTCCATTTGTATCTCCTCATAACGTTAAGTTGTCCACATCTGAATACAGCAAGACCCAGAGAAAATTCATGCATGGGCCGGTTGGTGCCAAGTAATATCTGAACCACAAGTTGCCAGGGTAAGTCCGTCTCCAGTGTCTGGGTATCTCTCCACCGACCTTTGACTTTAATTTGCATTTACGTCGCTGAGAAGAAGAAGGCATAGGGCAAGCTTGCCTTCGTCGGTAGGGTCACTGAGCATATGAGTACGGATGTCAAGGCGCAACAGCATATATCTTATGCCACGCTTGGAGTAATTTCTGTAATTCTGGCTGTCCCATTACAGGACGGATGTGCCGGCTTTGGAAAGGGTATAGGAAAGGTGTACGAGGATCCTGCCTGGATTAGAGCAATGAGCTACCTGGAGAGATTGCACAAAGTTGGGTTGTTTTTTCTGGAGTGTCGGAGGCTGAGAGGAGAGCTGATAGTAGTTTATAAATTTATGACGGGCATAGATAAGTTGAACAGCCAGAATCTTTTTCCAATGGTAGAAATATAAAATATCACAGGACATGCATTTAAGGCGAGAAGGAAAATGTTTGAAAAAGATGGGCGGGTTAAGTATTTTACACCTCGCAGACCGTACGTGCTTCGAATGGTCTGCGAGGCGTCGTGATGGAATTAGAAACGGTAATTTTATTTTAGGGGCTTTTAGATGGACACAAGGGCAGGAAACGGATGGACGGATATGAATTATGTACAGGCAGAAGACGTTTTCTTTAATTTGGTATAGTGTTCGGCACCTACATCGTGGGAAGTGGTCTATTTTCCTGTGCTGTACTGTTCTTTGTTGCATGTTCTAGATTTCGTTTGTTTCGATTTTCAGAAGGCATTCGATGGGGTGACAGAAATAAAGCACAAGGGCTGCACTGGGTCGTAAGCAACAAATTAACGTGAGTACGGGAATGCTCACATGCAGAAAACAGAGAACATTGTGATGAGGACCATTGTGGACTCGTAAATCAGTAACCAATGGTTTGCGTCAGGGTTCTCCGGCGAGAGGTTATTGATCGTTAATTTATGGATGAAACCGAGTGTATTCTGACCTTATCTCGCGATGATACAAATACAGGTAGGTTAAGCCAGGTGGGTGGGCACAAAATTTCTTCCACGAACTATATTAATTGATGTGAGTGGTCAGGAATTTGGGAGAAGAGGTGATATGTACGAATATCGGAGATGATCCCTTGTGCTTAAGCAAAAATAGAAACAATGAGACAGATAAATTGAAAAAGGCGACACACATTTCACAACCCTTATGGGCGGAGAGTTCCAAGTGAAAGAATGGCAAAAGGTTTGCGTGCAGCAACGGCGAGGAATCAGGAATGCTTGGGTATTAAAATTCATTTCGATGAAGTGTGTTCGAAGGACGCCGGTGAGATAGCCATATCAAGCAATCTGTAAACATTTGGTCCACACACACACACACACACACACACACACACACACACACACACACACACACACACACACACACTCACACCCACACCCACCCACACCCAGACACACCCACAGCCACACAGTAAACACCTACACTCACACCCACACACACACACACACACACACACACACACACACACACACACACACACACACACACACACACGGCGATCCAGAGCATGCTAACGATGTTGATGCCTAGAGTGAAAGTGGTGGAGTTAGAAGGGTAGGCTGAGCAAGTTCGGCGTGCGCTTGTTGGGGTTAGAATAATTAAAAGTAATCGAATTGAAATATATAAGGTACTGACGGGGATGAACACTGCTTATGCTGATAACCCGTTTCTTCTGGAAGGCTGTCGAGAGTCAGGGACATCAATTCAGAAGAAAATGAATGGCCATTGAGGAAGAAGATAAAGAGGAATTTCAGAGTGTTGTGAATATTTAATCTACTCAGGATCAAACTTCTTGATGTTCTTATGTGTGTCCTAATGACACTGGAACAGAAAGAGAACCATGAAGGTCTCCGGGCCGGCTCGCTCGACCATGGTTGGTAGTTGAATAATTCCGAGGCCAAGATGACCTGTTATTATCCAATTACTGCAAATGAGATATCGATGCGTGTGAAATGACTTCTTCTGCATTGTCATTGTGCCTCTACCTTTATTGTATTTGGTCAGGCGGTGAGTACATTGGAAGGTCCTCTGACTGTTATTTCGACATTTTCTTGGCATTTGTTTTTTCCGGTTTTCTCACACCTTATGCACTTTGTGGAAGTTAATTCCTCTTCGTGGTAAGGGGAGAACAGCCAATGTTCGAAGGATTCCATTCCTCGTTTTATTAGGCGTTTTGCTTCACATTATTCCCAGCAATGAGAATTCTGAAGAGTCGCCATTGCGACTTCCGCCATTGACAGAAAGCCCCCTGTTCCATTCACTTTCCCTGTTGAAGGCAGACAAGATCACTTCACAACTCTTATGTCCTGTAAATGCGTTGTGTGTCTTATTTTCATGACAGAGCCCATTGTTCAGCATCCGGATTCTTCAGCATCCATGCAGAGATTTTCTAGCAACCCAAACTTAACGGCCGAAGGAGTAGTCCGAAGAACCATGAGTTTTAATTCGCCGTGCACGTACGCTCACTGTAAAATTAAAACAGAATATTTGGAAGATACTGTCTTCCTTCTCCCTCGATTCCACGTCCCTACCCGACTAACAGTATCTGAGTGAAGTACATGAAGATGACTGGAAGGGAAAAGGTAATGTTGGTTCGGCGTGAGTCCAGCTCCTCAGGAGAAGATCAGTGCCGACAGAATTCCCAAGCTTCGAACAAGCCGATTGGATGTGGCGCCTTCTTAGCAAAATGAAGAGGAGGAGCACGCTTTTGACGATGTGTTCCGATGTACATGTGACTAATAAAGATATTCTATCTCACCTTATCTCATATCCCCTTCAGACAAACCCACCAGACCCGTCAAGATCCTTCTGAATCTTTTCTGAACCCTCTCTATCTGCAGTTGGAAATAGAACTGTAATTGGTTTGTTATTGACACATGTACCAACGTACAGTGAAAAAATATTCTTGCATACAGTTCATTCATATCAATTCATTGAACAGTGCATTGAGTTGGTGCAAGGCACCACAATACCAGAATGTAGAATAAAGTGTAACAGCTACAGAGAAAGAACACTGCAGGTGAAAAATTAGGTGCAGTATCATAAAGAGGGATATTGAGGGGTCAAGAGTCCATCTTATCGTACGAAAAAACCGTCCGTTAGTCTTATAATAGAGGCATAGAAGTCGTCCTTGAGCGTGTTGGTGTCTATTTTCAGGTTTTTTTTCTATCTTCTGCTCGAAAAGGTGGGAGAGAAGAGAATGTCCGAGGTGGGTCTTTGATTATGCTGGCCGAATTACCAAGGTAGTGAAAGGTATGGACAGAGTCTATGGAGAGGAGGCTAGTTTCCGTGATGTGCTGAGCGGTCTCTGCGGTTTTTTGTTGACATGAGAGTCAATTTTGATGAAATTTGCTCCAGTGGATTAAATGAACCAACAGACGACATATCTGGATATCTATTTGTTTGCCTTTTTTGTCATGTTCCTTTTGATCCGCCTTCTGTGTTTTAGCGTTTTGTACAGCATAAGAAAGACAACTGTTCTCGAGATCTTCTCTTATGACTCATATTTCACTAATGTAATTTAACATAAGGTGGATGCCCTTGTTGTAGACATCGGTGATGTTTGTTGAACGACTGCAGTTAAAGTTCGTTGCAGTGAGGCCTGAAAATGTCACCTGGGATTGCTTTCTGCTCAATTTAAGGAGCTGCCGGCACTGTGCCACTTCACATAGTTGGTGTGATATCTCCAACACAGGTACTGTCTCTCTTGACTGGAAGTGAAACGATGTTGCCGACAAACTTTATTGAAGGAATTCGCGAAATGATGCGGACCAAAGAACTCTTTCAAGACATACAAAGGATATTCTACCCTGTTCTCGCTGCTGTTGGTATCCCTGGTAAGCTCCGACATCCCAATGTAACAGTCGGTGATTAACGGCCCTGTGAGTTTGAACTTTTCTCGATGTTTTTATTGCAGGTACGGTTCAAGGTTTGCCGGCCGGGGTAAATGTGCACACGCCAATCTGTTAATTATATGAATGTTGTTACTCTCTGTTTCACTCCAAACCTTTCTCACTTTCAGACTAACTGCGTGACTGCCCCTCGTTTTTTGCTTCATTTCCATTGCTACAATGCAGACGGTTTATTTCTTACTCTTCAGAAATATTGGAGAAATGTATTTTTTCTCCATAGTTTATAATCTTAAATATAATTGTCGAATATTTCCATGCGAATATTTCATTATTGCATGTAAATATTTAATTTCCTTACCGCTGTTCTATTTATTTTTATTTCTGTAACACGACTCACATTGTATAAAAATACTGAGTGTAAACACAACTCGCTCTCTCGGATAATCCAGCATAATAAGTTTCTCGGAGAGTTTAGGCGCACACTTTCTTTTCCTTGAATAAATCATTAAGAATATGGTACATTTTCCTCCCATATTGTGCTTAAGAAGTACGGAGTATATTGCGGATTATCGTATCCCACCATTTACAAGAAACAATGAAGCAGATCTATAATTGCGTGTCCCCATTTGCTGAGATAACTTCTCTCAGGCTGACGGATCATTTCTGCTTCTTTCGTTTCTTCGCAGCTCATGCAATGCCGATTGCGAGTCTGTCAATGAGTTGATTCTGCAATCTGCTTCTGCACTGTTGTTTTTTCGCACGATGCGATATTCGTTTATCAATGACCTGCTGACGAGCAGCCACTGCTGCATTTTTACCAAAAGAGCAGCACGAGTTTTTGTGTTCATGGTAAACTCGCACGAGCAATCTGTTTACGTTTTGTTTTAATATTGACGACCTGTGTTGCACTTCTGGTCATTATCCACGCCAATGCCTCCGCACTGCTGTCGTTGTCATCTTAATGATATATTCCGTTGAAAATATCCAGATCGTTCATTTTATAAATTAACTATTCCATAAAATCATTTGTTCCCGCTGTTGTCTATATAATCAGCTGTTGCAGTGAACAGAAGCGTTGGTTCTTGTCAGTGCCTTGGAACTTCACTTGCTGGTGAACAATCATGGATGCGAAACATTAATTTTCTTACCTTGCAGTTACCCCACGGACCTCTAAGAATTTTAAGCACAGCCTAGTTTTGGTTTCTTAAACTTAGTTTTCTCCACAGTGTCCATTCTGGCTTCATCGACCTACGCCGATAAAATCTGACGAATGAACCGATACATCGAAAGACTAGATATTAACGATAACAATTCATATCCTGACAAATGAACTGACCGATGATCTCGGACTTCAAGCAGTATAAGTCTTTTGACGCGAATTCTGCCGGATACATTGAGTGTTTTCAGCATTTTCTTTTCTGTCTTTCACTATTCAGGTCATATAAAATAACGCTTATTTTCCAGAATCTTGAATCCTCGATCCTTTTGCCGGGAATAGGTATGTGAGGGAGATTTACACGTGCAGTATTGACTGGTTCGGTCATATTATTGCATGTGATGTTGTTTTCCACCTCTTGTGCTCGCCGCTCCTCGGGTTGAACAATCTTAGCTCACTCTAATAGAAGAGGCGGACAGAGTGAATATTTTGAAAATTTCTCCAATTGGTTCCTCCAAGGTTTCAGAATAAAATCCCTCAGTTTATTTTTAGAAACGGCAAGGGCATTACTTTTCGCAGCATTTTTTGATGGAAATGTGACCAAATTTCAATCCTCAAAACTGCATTCAACGGGATGTTACGTGGATGCACGTGGAACATAGTGGCACATATCCTGATTGTTCCACAGCACAAAGACCTCCGCTAAAAGTGCTGATTATCACCGACTATTGTTGTATTTAGCCTTCGATCTTTGCATCGTTGTTGTTGCCAATCCACCACAGTAATATTCTAGCATGTTCATGTTATTTCTTGCAGTCTGATGGACGTGTTCTTTTATTTTTTTTTCCTTTTCCAAGTCAACATAATGGTGATAGTGATCCTGAATCAGAGAAAGTGTGGTCTCTCCAGGTGTGTCACTCGCTACATGGTCGCCATGGCAGCGGCAGATCTACTCGTCATTGTCTTCGACCTCACATTAAGACACATTCCAATTCTCTATCCGAACCAGTTCCGTTTTGTGTTGCTTCTTCCCGTATGTAACATACATTCTGTGTTCCTTTATGCAGCCACAGACTTCTCTGTGTGGTTCACCGTCACTTTCACATTTGATCGATTTGTTGCAATCTGTTCCCAAAAGCTGAAAACTACATATTGCACCGAGAGAACGGCGGCTGTGGTTCTCGTAACGTTGACGGCGTTCCTCTGCTTGAAGGACACTACTTGGTACTTCATACATATGAAAACGTACAGTATGGCAAATATCCCCACATTTTGTGGTGTGGAAAGGAGTGTCAGTGTTTCACATGTGTGGGGAACAATCGAGGTTCTTCATTACGCCCTCAACCCCTGTGTCCCATTTGTGCTCATTCTGCTGCTGAACGTATTAACTGTCAGAAACATTGTAGTCGTCAGCAGAGCCCGCGAGCGACTCCGTAGTCACGTCGCTGCAGAAAGTTTAAAAGACCCGGAGATGGAGAGCCGAAGGAAATCGATCATCTTACTGTTCTTTATCTCCGGAAATTTCATCGTTTTATGGGCGCTCTTCACGATTACTTTAATTTCCGATCGAATCTGGTGGCTGGATTATAAAATTAATAATCCATCTGTACCTGCACGAGAAATTGGATTCATGCTCCAGCTCCTGAGCTGCTGCACAAACACGGTTATTTATGCAGTGACACAGACTAAGTTCAGAGAACTGCTGAAGAACATGATAAAATACCCGTTTTCTCGAATTGTTGAAATTATTCAATTTAAAGAAATTCGGAAAGCATTTTAGCATCGGAAATGCATCCCCTCTTATCGATCTATCCCATTCCCACGGCAATCTATGAAGTCGAGTCATAGAGTCTAACAGCATGGAATCTGGCCCCTCTGTCCAAATCTTCCATGCCGACTGTGTTGCCCAGCGAGGTAGACCCATCCACCCACGTTTGGCCCACTGCCCTCTAATACTCTCCTATCCATGCTCTTAACCAGATGGATTTTAAACATTTCCAGTGTGCCCCCCTCAAGCACGACTTCTGGCAACTTATTCCCAATACGCACCACTCTTTGAGGGAAGAAGCTGTCCTGACGTCCCTTTTAAATCTCTCGCCTCTGATCATAAATCTGTGCCTTCTTGGTTTTCGCAACCCGTCCTGGGGAAGAAAAAGGAGGATATACGTTCACCCTGTCTATATCCCTCATGTTCTGATATCGTTCTCTCAGGTCATCCCTCAATCTCTGTTGTTACAGGGAATAAAGTTTTACTCTACACAACCCCTCCTTGCAACTCTCAACCCCACGTGTAGTGCACATCCCGATAAATTTTTCCGCTATTTTTTCAGTTTAATAACATATTTCCTTGAACAGGGCGACCTATACTGTGCACAATACTCCAAGTGCGGCCTCCCCAATGTCTCATATAAGTAGGTGGAAAGGAAACAGCCCTCTGTTCCAGATAATAACATTAATTTATCTTCCTTGTTGATAGAAGGACATCAGTTGCAATTGTTTGGACCTATAAAACACAAGGAAAGATCACTCGCGACTTCACCACGCTCAAAGACCAAATCCCCTCGTTTTCAAATTAAGATTGTGGGTCCTCCATTGACAGATACCGAGATGCCGCACGTCATATATCCCGTGGGCATGGGCGTGACGACGACATCGAGACCAATGTGAACATAATACTGAGCGCAATCAATGATTTTCAAATTCAGAACAGGTAAAAATCCAGCCAGACTAACGAGTTTGTCATAGATCCCAGAGGTACCGCTCTTGGTCGATGGACCGAGGTCTGTGACATGTTCAATTCTACACAGGATCTCTGTGCCTCTGAACAAGAAACACAGAAATCAGAGGTAGGTGTAGGCTATTGTGGAACTCATTTCCAAATTTGTTAATTCAACGCTGAACTACTGAAACGCCAATTCCTGCAGGTATGGATAAATTCATTGCATTTTTTCTGATCATAGGAAGGTACATTGTCATTCTTCTTTGTTTCATCAAAGGGAAAAACACAGCTCCCGCTCATGAAGCTGGCGAACATGTGTGCGTTCTCTTTATCGCAAGGATATACTTCCATAAGCAGGGAGGACAGACCAATGCACATAACATTGACCAAGGCCCTGTGTCTTTCATCTACGCCATCCTTGGGTAATCATTGAGCCTGTAAATCCCGATTTTAACGATCTCTTAATTCTCCTCACAAACCACATTTCCACCAGATTGTGTCATCAACAAATTTGGATCCGGTATAATTGTCAACCGATTGCCGGACCATTTGAATAGCTGCCACCCGAGCGGGGATGCCAACGGCACTCTAGCGTCACAGTCTCCAAACTTGAAGAATGGTGAAAACACAAATCTGCTGTTTTCTATCGGTTAACTGACGACCAGTGCACATTACCCCCAATATCACACGTTCGGATTATGTTGACGATGCTCTTGCGTATTCACTGACTAATGTTGTCCCAAATATACAAACCTGCCAAATCCAGAGATGTGCTTCACCTTATGCCCCTGTTTCAACCTCAGGAAGATCCCAATCTCAAATAAACTTGTCGAATTACGTTTCTCTTCCAGAAACCCAGTTGTTTTTTTTTCCCAAGTGCCTTGTTCAAACAACACAACAATTTCCCACCTTTCCCTCACACAAACTGCTCAGTGCATTCCCTTTTTCCTCTCCCTCCTTTCGTAAACCTCCGAGTTGAGTTTGCTCCAGTTCGATCTGCGGGAATTACCCTGATGGTTATATTTTTGTTATCGAAGATGAAAGTGCGTTCAACAGGCATCTCCTTCAAAATCATGTCAATCTGGCAGTCTGATCCACGGAATGTATTTATGTTCATTCTCAATAATTACTCAAATTAGATTCATTTTAAGCAATGATCATTTTTTCTTCGATTGCTCAATCACCGTGAACAAAACCTGGGAATTTCATTCAGGGAGATTTTTCTCCGTCTTCATTACGGTAGAATGTCACAGACACTTTGCTTAATATTTCCGCCTTATCCCTGACCTGTAACATAATTCCTCACGTTTCAGTCTCTGAGAGACCAATATGAATATCTTCGAATCATTCCCTGCCTGTTCGCATTTACACTTTAATATATATTACGCATATTATATAGATGTAAAAGATTATATAATATATATTATGTAAATTTAAAATATTTAATGCATGTGTCTAGTTTCTTTTCTGCGAAGCTTTGTCTTGTAATCAAATCACGTAGACCTTAGTTTCTTGTCAACTCCTTCTTTCTCTGTTGCCGGGTTCCGGAAAACCTGTAAAATGATTGAAGTGACTTCTATCACATTGACAGGCAAATGTCCGTGTTGCAAATCAACATTACCTGCTTGACTTGAGATAGAGCTGGGTCTGGAGCGCAGGTCCTCGGTAAGACAGTTGCGAGTCGTGGGTCAAACCTTATTGAATATCCAATCATTCAACGGGCTCAAAGACCCCACCTGCTCCGAATATGGATACCCTTGTTTTCGCATGGAGAGGAGCTGTGTTGGAGGGTGGATCAGCAGAAAGCAGAAGAGTGGAGACAGCGAGAAAAAATAAGTAGGGAGGGAACCTGATTGAGATAACGCCGGAAAGTAAACCTGTTAGGATTTTTATCATCATCACCGGGGATGGGGGATGTGTGAAGAGTTTAGCTGGAGAAACTGAGGTAGTTCCCGGTAAATCTGAGAAATTGAGGAGATGCCATGGATGATTTCGAGGCGCCTGTTGTAACATTGCTGAAACAGAACTTGTTACGTTAGTCCGTACATCGTATCAATCCCATAAGTTACAATCCACCTCTTTACACAAATCAATGTAAATCCTCTTCGCATCCGTCGAGCAGCTCATGTCTTTTCTGCGGGCACCACGGGATTGTTTCTGACGTGACGTAAGCAGAGCTGAACGTTAAAAAAACTGCAGCTGTGGGCTAACAAGTGTTTAATGCAAGCTCAAAATACATCCCTGCTTTTGAATTGCCTGCCACCGTCACTGAATCCCGGCATCCTTCATCTTTTACCCAACACTCTCTCACGAGGTCTCTTTGCATTCAAATATTTACCACTACCGCACCTCGATTCCTCTCTTCTTGCCTGTCCTTTTTGCAGGGAAAAATATGGCCTATATCTTGTTCTTTCTGCCAATGTGTACCATGTCACATTTTCCCGCATGTAATTTCACCTTCTATTTGTCTACATATTCATACAGCCTATTTCTGCCTTCGGTCAGATGTCACTACGAGTCCTTGTTCTGGTGGACACCTAGTGTGGTCCACAAATTTGTACATCACGTACTGGTACTCATTGGCACAGACTCTGACCCCACACTTGTTGCTGTCTCCCACCCTCCAGCCTGGACACTAATGCTTACCCAATCTCTCCAACCGCCGGCATATTCTTCATCATTGCCACATTTAAACACTTAATCCTTCGGCGTATAAAGTTGAATTAACACGTTGTGTTATTGCCAATGTACGATGAGATTCTCTGATTGTTTTCTGTTGAATTATTCTGCACCTTAATGAACGTTCACCTTTGAGCGGTTTAAACATTATTCAATTTGGTGTCTTTGTTGATGAGCTTTAATTTTTCCACTTAGAGTCAAGGAGTCACAGTTGTTCAGTGCAGAAACAGTCCTAGTTCAGCAGTGCTGATCAAGTTGCCAACCAGAGATAGTCTTAATTGCCTTCATTTTGGCACAATATACCTCTAAACTTCCCTATCGACGTACCTGCATAAATGTCTATTGAACGTTCTAATTGTCCCCACCTTACTACTTCCTCTGACAGCGCGTTTTACATAGTCATCACTCTCAGTGTGAAAGAAATCACCACACGGATTCCTTGTAAATCCTTTACCTCTCATCTTAAATTATTGTTCGCTAGTTTTCGGCTCCCGGCCCTGCGAAAAAGACTGTGGCCCTTCGTGGTACCTGTGCTCCTTGTGATTTTATAGGCTTTTGTGAGGTCACACCTCAGCTTCCTGCGCTCCAGTAAGAAACGTCCCAGCCTATCCAGCTTCTCATTTTAACCCAAGCCTTCCAGTGCTGCCAACATCGTCGTGAATCTTTTCTGCATCCTCTCCAGCTTAATGACATCCTTCCGATAGCCGGCCGAACAGCGCGGTGCGGTCTAATTAACGTCATGTAGAATTGGAAGATGAAAGCTGTCACGTACCAGCAACAAAAGAAAGACACCGAGTCATGTGTAAGTGTTAAAAACTATTTTATTATTAACGACTTATGATAATAAGAAACATAAAAGTAAAAATTTTAGATCTTAAACATTAACCTCAAAACCTAAACTCGAAGTGTGTGGCAAATTCCCAAACTCCAAGTCCAGGAATAGTTCTCAAAGTTGAGTTCAACAAGCCGTAATGTGAAACGTAAGCAAAGGATTCTGCAAAACCACCGTTGACTGAAGAGCAAATGTAGAGAGAAAATAGAGAGTAATTTTGAAATACAGATGTTCCACTATAGAACCCATACGACACTTCAATCACGGATGAGCTCCATTCCTTTGTTCCGAAGTATCTGCCACCCCTCAAGGCAGTCGAGATGTGGCCGTCCACACAAATATTTGTTTCCTTCTGCAGGTTACTGACAAAGTGGACTCCACTGGATTATTCCAAAACTCCATACGTGGATTGTAGTGACAGACACAGTTATTGTTTTTCATCCATCGATACAGAGACCAGCAGTCAGGTCTCTCTCTCTCGACTGACTGACCCAAAAACGTCATCACGTCCTTATCTTATGTTTTTGTCGTAATTACGCCACACACACACACACACACACACACACACACACACACACACACACACACACACACACACACACACACACATACACACACACACACAACTGTCCTATGTCTTAAAGGTAAATTCACCAAGTTAACCTAATCCATTACACAGCTAACTCTTGTAATCTGTGCTCTGACAAACACAGGCAAGCACGACAACGACGTATTCACCACGCTGTCTACCTATCTCTTCACTTTCAGGGAACTATATGCTTGTATCCCAAGTTGATCTGTTTCATAAATACTGCCGCGGGCCCTGCCATTTTCGATGCATGCTCTTATTTGGTTCAACTTACAAAAATGCAACACTTCGCATTTGTCCGAGTAAATTCCATCTGCCATTCCTTGGGCAATATCCCAGTTGATCTGGATCCGGTTGTGATCTCAGATAATCTTGTTCACTGTCCACTATACCACCAATTTTGGTGCCATCCACAAGCCTACGTTTACATGCCAACTACATTCTCGTCCAATTCGTCAATGAATGTGGCAAACATCATTGGACCCAGAACCGATCCCTGCAGTACGCAGCTATTCACAGGCCTCCCATCTGAAAAACACAATACTCCACTACCACCGTCTGACTCCCGCCACCAAGTCAATTTTGTATCAATTTGGCCAGCTCACACTGGATCTTATCTTCCGACAAACCTCCCATCTTGGTTGTTTTTACAGTCTGTTTTAAAGTCCGCATAATAAACGTCTATCGTCCTGTCCTTGTCAATCCTCTTGCTCAACTCTTCACAAAGGTTAATCAAATTCGTGATGGAGGAGTGCCCACGTAAAGAGCCATGATGAATATGCTCAATCAACTCTTGCCATTCCGAATAAAGGTGGACACTTTCTCGCAGAAGCACCTCCATTAACGAACCCCTCACACAGATATTTCTATTATCGTCCTGTAGTTTCATGATTTGGCGTTGCAGTCCTTATTAACTAAAGACAGAACATCAGCTGCACTCGAAATTTCTGGTACCTCATCCTTGGCCAACGATGATGCAAAACTCCCTGCCCGGGCTCCAGCAATTTATTCCCAGGCGTCCTATAATGCCCGAGGATTCACGAGGTCAGTCCCCGGTGAACGATCCACCTTTATAATCTTTACGTCCTCGAGCACTCCCTCATTTGTGATGTAGATTAGATTCAGGATATCACTATATTATTTCCTAATACCCTCAGCTTCCATCATATTCTCCACGGTAAATACACGTTAAAATATTCATTTTAGACCACACCCATCGTATGTTACTCCACAGAGAGGTTGACGCATTGATCTTTCCCCCAATTTCCCTTTTGCTCAAAATATATTTATGGGATATAGGTGTATTCTCCTTTACATTAACCGTCTGCAGTAGGGGTGGGTAATGAGATCGGGAACAACACTGACATAATGTCCAGCATAATCCGTCCTGTTGAAACTCATCCACGATAACTAACACTACAGCCACCTTCAAAAATCCCGCATATCCCCTATTTACACTTAGTGGATAAGTGTAAATATCCCCTTATTTACTTTAGCAGGCAGTGGGTTCTGACGTTGCTCGGAACTTACACTGGTCTCGCTGCCTTTAAACAGGTCAGTTTCTGTTTCTGGCGCTGCCTTCAAAATTATCAGCGGAACCCATTTCCGCTCTCCCCGGAAACATATCGATGCTCCCTTCAAACACGTCCTGTTGTATTTCCAACGCTCATTCGAACCATACAGGGTTCACAGGCAATGTATTGTGTCAATTTCTGGATTGTTTTAAAGAAAGGATAAATAGCCTTATGTGGGAGAATTAATCAATCTTCGTGTATGACACCACAAGGGTAATTACAACACAGGCCTCTGAGGAAAATCGTTTATTGATCTATAAATTCCTTTGGACATTTTGTATGTGCCAATAAGATAATTGTTCAATCTGAACAGAGGTCTAAAGTAAGCAATGATATGTTTTCTAATTCTGCATTAATGGAAAAGGCACAAAACTCAGTCACAATAACTTGAGAAACAATTGCTCAGCGAGAGTGAGACAACGTGTAACGGCAAGATGCTGAGAGCGAAAGCCAATATATCGCAAAAATCAGATCACCAACTATGTTTTCAGAGAGGAGGTCAAGCAGAATTCTTGCATCGGATATCCTCTTTTAAAATTCGATGGAGTTTGGAACAATTGCTACAGATTGGAGAGCAGGGAATACGAGGGGTACTTGTGGATTTTGTGGTAGGGAACAGGGAACCAAGGACATGTTCGCCCAACATCGGTGGCAGGATATTACTGGAATTTAAGAAAAATCAGCGGCAGAAAAGTCGCTATAAATTATAAGGAAATAACTGAACATTGAGAAAATGATATGTATCTGTAACAGGGAAGACATTTCTGATTGATTTTTAAAGAATAATTTCTTGAGATAGTGTCCAGGAGAATGTAGAGGAGCACGAATGTAGGCAAATAACAGAGAGTTGTAAGAGGAATTGGCTACAGTACCAGAGGATTTCAGATGGAATCGATATTGACCCAAATCGCTGAATGTGAATGGAGAAGACGGGTGAAATGTTTAAGGTACATCTAGGAGAGGCATTCTTGCTGGTGAGTAGATCGTTGAAGAAGAGAATGAGGATGGCCAGGCCAAATCCTGAGGAATCAAGCTGGGCAAATGGATAAAGTGTCAATGGGCGAATGCTTTAATATTATAGACCATAACTCTGTAATTTGCAAACTAATTGTGGAAAGAAATAAGTGTGGTCCAGAAATGATGTTTCCCAATTTGGGGAAGTGCGATTTCAATATCATTAGACAGCACCTGGCCAATATTGATTAGGAGTATGTTACGAACCAGCAATAAAAGAAACACACTGAGCATGATTCAGTGTTAAAAACTATTTTATTACTCACTACTTATGATAATACGTAAAATAAAAGTAAAAATGTTAGTATGGTAGAATTCAAAAATGTTAAACCTCGAATGTTAACCCCAAAACTAAACTCGTCGTGTGTGTGTGTGGCAATGTCCAAAACTCCCAGTTCAGGAATGGTTCTTAAAGTTCAGTTCCGCAAGCCATAAGGTGAAACATGAGCAAGGGCTTCTTCAACAACCCCCGTTGTCTGAAGATAAGACGTAGATGTAGATAACATAGGGAGAGTAATTACAAAATCCAAATGTTCCACGATGGAACCCCAGCGACACTTCAGTGTTTACTCGGTAGTGACTTCCTCACCCCGAAAAGCATCCGAATCATGGTTGTCCACACAAATACCTGTTTCCTTCTACAGGTCAGCAACAAAGTGAACTCCACCGGATTATTTCCAACTTCCATACATGGATTTCAGTGGCAGACACAGTTATTGTATCTCATCCATCGATAGAGAAAACAAGCAGGCTGGTGTCTCTCTCCCTTCTCTCTCTCTCTCTCCTTCTTCTAACTTCTTCAACAACGTCATTACGTCCTTTATCTTATATTGACGTAAGCACTCCACACACACAAATACACACACACACTCTATCTTAAAGGGACATTCACTGAGTCCGTAACACCTCCCACCTAAAAAAAAATTCCCAAGAAGAATTTAACCGCGCATACTGTCAGTAATGTTAATAATTATCATTCTACACAACTACAGACTAACAGATTAGTACAGATACATGCTTCCCATTTAACATCGGGAAAGACAATCAGCAATCACATTATCTTTGCCTTTAATGTGAGTTATCATGAGATCAAACTCTTGCAAAATTAAACTCCAGTTTAACAGCCTTCTGCTGTTTTTGACTCGGCTCAGAAACACCAATCGGTTATGAACTGTATATACAGTCAATTGTTTCTGAGCGGTGCAAACGTATAAACTGAAATGTTGCAAGGCTAAAACAATTGACAGTAATTCTTTCTCTATGGTGGAATAATTCTTTTGATGCTCATTAAATTTCTTTGAAAAGTAAGCTACAGGATGGTCAATATCATCAAGGTCACCCTTCTGAAACAGCACAGCTCCTGCAGTTTCATCACTGGCATCTACTGCTAATGAAAATGGCTTTTCAAAGTCAGGTGTTTTGAGCACAGGATGGTAGCATAAAATGGCTTTCAGCTTCTCAAATGCTTCTTGACAAGAATCTGTCCAAACAAACTTTACTCCTTTCTTCAGAAGATTAGTTAGGGGAAGAGCAACATCAGCAAAATTTTTACAAAATTTTCTGTAATATCCAACCATTTCCAAAAATCTTCTAACAGTCCTCGTACCTGTGGGAATAGGGAACTCAGATATTGCTTGAACTTTTGCCTGAAGAGGAGATTGCTTATCTTGACCTACAACATAACCAAGATACGTCACAGTGGCATGGCCAAATTCACTTTTAGCCAAGTTAACTGTAAGGTTAGCCTTGGAAAGTCTTTCAAACATCCTTCCTAACGCAGATATGTGATCTTCTCAAGTATCATTCCCAGTCACTAAGTCGTCAATGTAGGCACCTGTATGTTTTAACCCATGAATCACTGAATTAATCATTCTTTGAAATGTTGCCGGAGCATTGTTCATTCCAAATGGCAAAACATTGTATTCATACAATCCAGAAGGGGTTACAAAGGCTGAAATCTCCCTTCCTCTATCTCCTAATGGAACACAGCAGTACCCTTTTAATAGGTCAATCTTTGTAAGGAATTTTGCCTTTCCCACTCTGTCTATGCAATCATCCACCCTAGGAATAGGGTAAGAATCTGACTTTGTTACAGCATTCACTTTCCTGTAATCTGTGCAAAATCTAACAGTTCCATCAGGTTTAGGTACAATAACACAGGACGAACTCCAATTTGAAGTAGAATGTCTAATAATATCATTGTCCAACATGTATTTGATCTCCTGGTCAACAAGTTTACTTTTTTCCACATTCATTCGATATGGGTGTTGTTTGATTGGATTTGCATCCCCAACATCAACATCATGGATAATTATCGATGTTCTGTTTGGAACATCTGGGAACAGATTTTTAAATTTTAAAATTAATTCTCTCACCTGTTGTTTTTGTGAAACTTGTAAATGGTCCAACTTCATTTCAAGGTTCAATATTTGGTCTAAATTGGCCTTCCTTAACATCAACATCAGGCATTCTAGAAACAACCTTTACATCATCCACCAAGGAAACAACTGAATCCCTCTCATAATAAGGCTTTAGCATGTTTACATGACAGAGTTGTGTTTTCTTGCGTCTATCTGGTGTTTTGATTATATATGTTAAATCAGTCACTCGAGATTCAATAACATAGGGTCCAGAAAAACGAGATTGCAAGGGATTATTTTGGCTAGGGATAAATACCAACACCTTTTGCCCCACTGCAAATGTCGTAGGCCGAGTACATCTATCAAAATATGTCTTCATTCTTATCTGGCTGGTTTTCAAATTCTCTCTCGCGAGCTGACATACTCTCTCCAACCGAGTTTTAAATTTTTGGACATAGTCCAACAGACTTAAATGCACTTCTTTATTAACCCATTGCTCTTTTAACAGTTCCAAAGGTCTTTTCACCCTATGTCCAAATACAAGCTCAAACAGACTAAATCCTAATGAATCCTGGATTGAATCTCTAATGGCAAACAAAAGTAAATGAACGCCTTCGTCCCAATCCTTTGTGTTTACAAAGCAATAAGTCTTCAGCATATTTTTGAGAGTAGAATGAAATCTCTCCAGAGCTCCTTGAGATTCTGGGTGATATGCAGATGATACAATCTGCTTTGCTCCCAGCTCATAGACTAGATGTTGAAAAAAATTTGACATAAAATTACTACCTTAATCAGATTGGATTTCTTTTGGCAAACCAAACAAGGTAAAATAATTTTTAAAAGAGCCTTTGACACCGTCTTGGCCTTAATATTTCTAAGGGGTATTGCCTATGGAAATCTAGAAGTGGCACACATGATGGTTAACAAATACTGATTTCCAGTCTTAGACTTTGGTAATGGGCCAACACAGTCCACAATCACCTTCGAAAAGGGTTCACCAAAAGCAGGAATTGGCTTCAAAGGAGCCACAGGGGGTTTTTGATTTGGTTTACCTACCACCTGACATGTGTGACAGGTTCGACAAAACATCACTACATCTTTTCTCAAACCAGGCCAATAGAATTGTTTCAAGATCTTCCCTACAGTTTTATTCACACCAAAATGACCACCCAAAGGCATACTATGGGCCAGGTTTAAAATCTCATTCCTATAAACTTTTGGAACAACAACTTTATGAATAGCTTCCCAGTCCTCATTAACAGGAACATGAGGAGGTCTCCATTTCCTCATTAACACTCCATTTTTGACATAATATCCACTTGGCACTTTCTCAATCTCCTCACATGACGATGCTTTTCCTTTCACTTCTGACATCTCAGGGTCATTTGTCTGTTCCAACATAAAATCCTTCCTCGTCAAAGACAAATCTTTAAATTCAGGCTCACTATAAGGATGTTGATCCTCCAGTGAAGACAGAAAAGTCTCAGATAAGGCATCATAATTTTCTTCCTGTTTAGGACTGTCACAAGGAACCAAATCAGACTGCACCGGACTGTCGACCTTGGCTAATTCTTTAGCTCTAGCTAGAGTCACCGCACATGATGGGTAAACATCTGGATCATTCTCAGACTCATCAATCCTTGGTTTTGTGGTTAACCGTACCACAGGAACAATTTCTCCATCTGAAAGTTCATTTCCCAATAACAAAGAAACTCATTCCACTGGCAACCGAGGTCTTATCCCTATCTCGACTGGTCCTTCTACGAACTTTGACTTTAAAATCATCCTGTGTAAAGGGACAGATATGATGTCATCTGTAACGCCTCGCATTATATTTACCTCACCAGTATCACTTTCTTCACCAAAATTTAAAACACTGTCCAGCAAGAGAGATTGGCAAGCCGCAGTATCTCTAAGAATTTTCACTGGCACCTGGGGTGACTCATCATTCAGTGAAACAAAACCCTCTGATACATAGGAACGGAATTCTTTTCTCACCTCCTCCAACTTTTCCGCTTTTACCTCTTGCAAGGACTGATCTTTAACAGCATCTCCTAAACCTTTTTGATTTTTAATTGCCTGAAAGCAAGCATTGGGCACAGCTTCCTTCCTTTTCTTCAAAAGGGCACAATTAGATATCACATGGCCAGGTTTCTTACAGCAATAACAAGTACGCTCAACAGGTTTCTCCAGCCCTGGCTTCTTTTCACCTTCCCTTTTTGTTACGGACTCAGTGAAAGTCCCTTTAAGATAGAGAGTGTGTGTGTATGTGTGTGGGGGGCGTGCTTACGTCAATAGAAGATAAAGGACGTAAAGACGTTGTTGAAGAGGTTAGAAGAAGAAGAAGGAGAGAGAGAGAGAAGGGAGAGAGACACCAGCCTGCTTGTTTTCTCTATCGATGGATGAGAAACAATAACTGTGTTTGCCACTGAAATCCATGTATGGAAGTTGGAAGTAATCCGGTGGAGTTCACTTTGTTGCTGACCTGTGGAAGTAAACAGGTATTTGTGTGTGGACGACCACGGTTCGGATGCTTTTGGGGTGAGGAAGTCACTACCGAGTAAACACTGAAGTGTCGTTTGGGTTCCATCGTGGAACATTTGGATTTCGTATGTACTCTCTCTATGTTTCTCTACGTCTACGTCTTATCTTCAGACAACGGTGGTTGTTGAAGAAGCCCTTGCTCATGTTTCACCTTATGGCTTGCGGAACTGAACTTTAAGAACCATTCCGGAACTGGGAGTTTTGGACTTTGTCACACACACACACACACGACGAGTTTAGTTTTGGGGTTAACGTTCGAGGTTTAACATTTTTGAATTCTAACATACTAACATTTTTACTTTTATTTTACGTATTATCATAAGTAGTGATTAATAAAATAGTTTTTAACACTAAATCATGCTCATGTATTTCTTTTGTTGCTGGTTCGTGACATTTTAGATTACCACCCAATTTAATCTCCGGTTTACCTGGATTGTCCTTGTAACTCTTTTGAAAGGTTTTAGGTTGTCCCCATTTGGATTTATGGGTTAAAGCATAATCATCTGCCAACCTAGCAGGTTCTTGTAAAGTTTCCACTCCCTTTCATTTAAATATGTTGTTAGTTCAGCTGGAACACATCTTTTAAAGTCTTCCACTAATATTAATTCTTTCAATTTATCAAAATCCCCATCTACATTTTTAGCCATGTACCATCGTTCAAAACATATTCTCTTTCCATTGGCAAATTCCATATAAGTCTGATCTGCAGATTTCCTCAAGTCTCTAAATTTTTGTCTATAAGCTTCAGGTACCAATTCATAGGCCTTCAACACAGCTTGTTTTACCTTTGTATAATCAGCTGCATCCTCAACAGACAAAGCAGAATAAGCTTTTTGAGCTTTACCTTTAATCACACTCTGTACCATAAGAGCCCATCCTTCCTTTGGCCAGTTTGAACTCACAGCAACCTTTTAAAAATGTTGGAAATACTGATCAACCTGATCTTCCTCAAGAAAAGGGACTAATCGAACCTCTCTTCTGGCTGAAAAACCATCATCAGAATCAGATTCCAAACTCTTTCGCTTCATTTGTAACTCATGCTGCCTCTTTTTCTCCTCGCTATCCAGCTCCATCCTCTTCAATTCCATCTGCTTCATTGCTAGATCAGCCTCTATCTTCATCTGAATTATCTTTTGTTCGGCCTCTAATTTTAACTGGGTTTGATCTCGTTCGGCCTCTATCTTTAACTGGGTTTGCTCTCGTTCAGCCTCTAATCTCTTTTGCTCTCGTTCAGCTTCCAATTTATTCTGCTCTTGTTCAGCCTCTATCTTTGCCAGCTGTCCTGTGCCTCATAAATTGCTATTTCACTGCCAGGAAACTGTTTTAACACTTCCTTCTCAAACACCTTCTTTTCCACATAATGGCCAGCTATCAGTCTTTGAATATCTGCCTTTCTCATAGACTGCTTTACTTCTGTAAGGTTTAGCCTTGTAGCAATCTTTATCAGATCATCCTTTTTCGCCACCTCCAATCCCTTTTGGGTTGGTGACTCCAAAAATGCCTTAATATCCATTGCTGCTGGGTTCCACACACGCACAAGCCAATTAAAAAGAATTTATCAGACCTCCCTCAACAATCTTTGGATTGAATCCCGAACAAATCTCTTCAATCTGGGAAACGATCCCAGACGACACTCATTAATCTTTGGATTGGATCCCGGACCAGCCCCCAATTTTGTCACGAACCAGCAACAAAAGAAACACACTGAGCCTGATTCAGTGTTAAAAACTATTTTATTAATCACTACTTATGATAATACGTAAAATAAAAGTAAAAATGTTAGTATGTTAGAATTCAAACATGTTAAACCTCGAACGTTAACCCCAAAACTAAACTCGTCGTGTGTGTGTGTGGCAATGTCCAAAATTCCCAGTTCAGGAATGGTTCTTAAAGTTCAGTTCCGCAAGCGATAAGGTGAAACATGAGCAAGGGCTTCTTCAACAACCACCGTTGTCTGAAGGTAAGACGTAGATGTAGAGAACATAGGGAGAGTAATTAAGAAATCCAAATGTTTCACGATGGAACCCAAACGACACTTCAGTGTTTACTCGGTAGTGACATCCTCACCCCGAAAATCATCCGAATCGTGGTTGTCCACACAAATACCTGTTTCCTTCTACAGGTCAGCAACAAAGTGAACTCCACCGGATTACTTCCAACTTCCATACATGGATTTCAGTGGCAGACACAGTTATTGTTTCTCATCCATCGATAGAGAAACTAGCAGGGGGTGTCTCTCTCCCTTCTCTCTCTCTCTCTCTCTCCTTCTCCTTCTAACTTATTCAACAACGTCATTACGTCCTTTATCTTCTATTGACGTAAGCACTCCACACACACAAATACACACACACTTTCTATCTTAAAGGGACATTCACTGAGTCCGTAACAAGTAGATTCTTGCAGCTTCGTCTACTTATGGACGTTCGGAGTTTTAAAAAAAAAAGTGAAATTGGGAGTGTTCAGGGAACATGTTCCCTTTAGGGTGAATGGTACGGATGGAAAATAAGGGGAAACCTGAATGTCAGTGGACGTTGAGGATTTTATTAAAACAATGAAGCATATGATATTTACGAATACTCTCGTGTGTAAGAATGAGAAATGGAAGACATGATGCGTTCCAGAAGCAATCATATCTTAAAGCATCACAATCTCCCCAAAATAATTTCCCCGAGTTCTTATATCTGTAAAATCAGGACCCGCCAGCTGTGAAGCAAACAACAATCTGCTGGAGAAGCTCAGCTGGGCGATCACCCTTTGTGTGGGGGAAGGAATTGTCAGCGTCTGGGGTCGAAACCCTGCATCAGTACGGAGGGTAAAGTGTGTGATTGGTGAACGGAGGATGGCTGAAAGATGAAGAGCAGATCGAACCACAGTCGGGGAGAGGCAAGGATGGGTTGGAAGACAGAGGAAGAGTGATGACAGATGAAGATAGATCAAAAAAGAGAGACAGATGCAACTGGGTGGAGGAGAGGGGTTGAAGGTTGAGACAGCAAGGAGGTTGATCATCAGGAACACAAAGTCAACAGTTTTCCAATCTTATAAGTAAGGAAAGTTATAATAGGAGCCATTCGTGGCGAAGTGAAGAGCCGATAGAACCAGAATCACATTGGGGAGCGTTAGCCGGTGGGTGAAAAGTGGGGGTAGGAGCTGGATGAAACCGGAATAGAGTGGTCGAAAGTGGGTGATGGGTCTGCAGGGGGCGATGGAAAAGGGGACAGAAGTGTGAGGATCGGAAGGAGAGAGAGGGGCATGGACGGAAACACATCAGAAATGAGGCTGACCTAAAGTTGGAACATTCAATGTTCATTCCATTACAGAAAAGACAACACGCCAGTAGTGGACTCCACACCACTGTGACAAAAGCAATGTATATATAAAATGGTCAGTGGAGAAAAGATTAATTTAAATTGAGTAGACTTCATTTAGTATTGTATCACGTGCAGCGATACATGTTCGTAATCTTTGCTTGTAAATAAAAAATTAACTGCTGACGATGGAAAGTGCCTCCAATCCAAGAGGCAGGGTCTTGACCAGAAACGCTGGCTGTCATTTCCTTCCACAGATGCTGCCTGACTCTCTGAGTTCAACCAGCATCTTGGTTGTTGCTTCAGATTCCAGTGTCTACACATATTGCATTAACCACATTCCATGTTCCATGATCTATGATAATTTAAAGGGAGGCAGTTCTAAGCAGCTCTTTTGTCTAGGTGTCTGATTCTCACTCAGGGACGTGTTTCAGCTGATGTGCGAGAGGTTACCGGTTAAAATCATGTACGAGCCCTTTTCATGTCAAAATAACAGATTTACATCAGACATTTTTTATCACTGAAACAGGACGTCATTCACGAATAGCTGAGCATGACTGGAACATATTTGTAATATACAGAGGTTTTGTTAACACAGTGTGCCGCTGAAATGATGTATCCGCATATTTATGGGTGCTGGAGCCATTGATGTGGAAGTCAAGTCAATGAAACAGAAAAGTGAACCGAACTGACCGAACCCCTCCCTTTTGCTCAGCCAGGACGCAATTAGCTCGAAGTAGCAGATAATTTAACCGAAAGGTTATCACCTACTTCACGCCTCTGTCTGACTAAAAACAAAACAACATTTTCAACACGCGCAACAACAAATCCATACCGTTCCGACAGTCCCTCATCTCTGCCTCAGTATTAACCTGATCCATTTAATGGAGCCGGAGCTATGATAGCCGAGTGGTTAAGGCATTGGACTTGAAATCCAATGGGGATTCTCCCACGGAGATTCCAGCCCTGCTTACAGTGTTTACACTTCAGACTCCAAGTTGACACGAAGGATCAGACTGAACTGCGGCTGGTAGTTTTCGCGCCCCGTCAGGTCTCCCCATGTCTTCACAATTTCGGGACAACCATTGCTCCATCTGTTGTCTCTGACTGATGACGAACCGGTTCATCCTCTCCGTTGATGTGACGATATCCACCAGGGCAGGCCAACTGATGTGAAGGGCACGGGTTCTTTGGCACAGGGGAGATATCCCTTTTGGTCGTCCGACAAGACAACACATCTGTTTCATAGGGTCGAGTTCATTCAGAAATCAGTATCTCATTGTAAATTCGAAGGAATCAAAAATGTGAAAAACTCAACGGGTACTTAACATCTGAGGAGAAAAATGTGCCCTTTACTTTCTCTCCGAGATACATGTGGCGATGTTGTCAGATCCGTCACTTGTCCCTGAACTGCATCCAGTGCGGCTTGAATGCAGTTCTGACCATGTCCAACCCAGAACATGAACTGTCCTCTGATCCTGGTCTCTCGGCCTTGGGCGTTGTCACCAGGACCTTCCCCGATGATACCTTCCGTTCGGTCTCTATATCTGAAGATGCTTTAGATCATTGGCAGCAGGCGGCAGAAGCGAGCGGGATATGACCGAGAGCTAACAACGTCACTGACGACCGGCGTCTCACGGTTCGCAGTTTGACGTGGTTACTGGCAGTGTTGCTGCAAGTGGGTCTCATCCCTCCGCCTCGGTCATATGTTACGCAATCTTCCCGTCCTTCATCCACTGCTGGTCACTGAGTAACATTGCTCTACATGACCCGACCTGGCAATGATTTGACATTTTTTCCCTTTTTGTGGTATCTCACGTGAAATGATTCTTGAAAACTTATTACTGTATCTGCTTCAACCACTTCCTATGGTAGCTGTTTCCACATCGATAATACCCTTTGTTTTAAAAAAAGGTTGCCCCTCAGGTTCCTCATAAAGTTTTTACATCTCACCTTAAACCGATGTCCTCTCGTTGTTGTTTCACTTTATCTATGTCCCTCATGGTTTTTAGACCTCTACAAAATCACCTTTCAGTCTCCGACGCTCAACGGAACAAAGACCTAACCTGTCCAACCTCTCCCTATAACTTAGTCCCTCAAGTCCTGGCAACATACTTTTTAACCTTTGCCGCACTCTTGCCAGCTTAATGCCATCTTTCCTGTTGCAGAGTGGCCAATACTGAACGCAATACTCCATGCACGGCCTCACCAGCGTCCTGTACGACCACACCGTGACCTCCCAACTTTTGTACGCAATACCCAGTGTGATGAAGCCCAGCCTGTTTCTCCACTCTGTCTACGTGTGACTCCATTTTAAGTGAACCATGTACTTGTATTCCAGGGTCCCTCCGTTCCACAACATTCCCCAGAGTACTGCAGGACACTGTCAAAATCTTACCTGGATTTCACTTTCCAAAATGCAACCATCTCGCACTTATCCGAATTAAATTATATTAGCCGTTCCTCGGCCCACGTACTCCGTTGATCAAGATCCCACTGTAATTTTTGATAACTTTCTTTGTTCCCAAATGTACCGACTATTGTAGTGTCATCTGCAAACTTAACAACCATGCATTGTTCGTTCTTATCCAAATTGATGACATGAATGACGAACAACAATGGGCCCAGCATCGACCCCTGAAGCACACCACTTGGCAGGGGCATCCAGTTCTAGAAACACCTTCTACCATCATGCTCTGCTTTCTGCCATCAAGCCAACTATGCATTCAATCAGCCACTGCTCCCTGGATTCCATGCGAATTACCCCGCAGTGGAGCCGACCGTGTCGAACCTTATGAAAGACCTTAATGAAATTCATATATAATCCATGGGTACCGCCCTACTCTCGTGAACGTTCTTGGTCACATCATCAAAAATCGAAGTCAAGTTCGGAAGGCATGATCTCCCGCGCACAAAGCTATGCTGAGAACCCGTAATTAACAACTGTCTTTCAAGATGGACGTCTGCTTATCAGTCAGAATCTTTTCCAGTAACTCAACTGGATAGATGCTGATCTCACTTGTATGTTGTTTCCAAATCTTCCTTTACCGCCCTTCTTTAATAAGGCACATCATTCATTACCCTCCAGTCTACCGGCACCTCACCCATGGCTTACGATATTGCAAGTTTCTCAGCCAGGACTCACGCAACTTCTTCTCTCGCCTCCTACTGAGTTCTTAGATATACATGGCCAGCCCTGGAGATTTGTGAACCTTCATAACTTCTAACACATTTAATACCTGCTGACCTGCACTGCGGACTATCCACAAGACTTCCCATTTACATTTCCTAGTTACAAAGTCTTTATTTCCTTCTCCGCAATAAAAACAGAACAGAAATATTCATTGGGAAACTCGCACATTTCCTGAGGCTCCACAAAAAGAGGCCTTCTTTGGTCTTTGAGGGACCCTATTCTCTCTTTAGTTACTATATTTACCTTAATATACTTTAAAATCTTTTGGAATTTTTCTTAGCCTTCTATGGCAAAGGTACCTCATGCCTCGTATTTACTCTCCTAATTTACTTCTTAGTACATTCCTGCATCCCTCATACTCCTCCTGTGATTTCCTTGATTCCAACTGGCTGCACTTGACCCATGTCTCCTTTTTTTGCCTGTCCAGGGCTTCAATATACTTGGTTATTCAGGGTTACCTGCTCCTACCAGCCTTGCCCTTCACCTTAACAGAAACTTTCAGACTTTGAGCTCGCTCTATATCACATTCAAAATGCTTTCCTGCGGTCCCTTTGCTGGCAAACAACTTCCTCCAATCAACCTTTGCAAGCTGCTGTCTCATACAGTCAAAAGTAGGCTTGTCTCAGTTCAGAACTTGAACTTATGGACCAGTTCTGGCCTTTTTTCCAGAACTACATCAAAACTAATAGAACTGTGGTCACTGGTCCGAATGTGCCCACGAACTGTCATCTCAGTCAATCACCCAGCCCTATTACCCAAGAGGAGGTCGAGCTTTGCTTTCTCCCGAGCAGGACCCTCTGTATATTGCCCAAAGAAAGTGTCCTAAAGGCACAGAACAAATCTCACCTTATATAATCCTTTAACAGTATGGCAGTACTAGTCTACATCAGGAAAGTTAAAATCCCCTATTTATCTTACAAATCTGCACAATCTCTCTGCATATTTGTTCTTCCCGTTGACTTTTTAGGGGCCTAGAGCACAATCCCAACTATGTGATTGTCCCCTTCATATTTCTCAGATACAACCATGAAGCCTCTTTTGATGATCGCTCAGTAAGTTCAACTCAAACGACTGCTGCGACATTCCCCTTAATTAACAATGTAACTGCCCCTCCATTCCTCCGAAAGCACCTGTACCCCGGTAAATGAAACTGCCAGTCTTGTCCCTCCCTGAGCCATGTGTCCGTAATGGCTATAATATCTCAGTTTTAAGTAGCTCTCCAAGCCCTGCGTTCATCCACCTTGCCGGTCAAAACTCTTGCATTGCAATGAATAAATGCAATTCAATCAAATCGGCTTTCCTTGCTCCCTGCTTTTCTCCTGCCTGTCATCCCTAATCGTTGTCACTGAATTCTGCATCACATTCTAGACTCTCATTTTCCTCACTGGTGTTTGGAATGCAAACCCCTGCCAACCTGGTTGAAAGCCACCTGAGCAGCACTAGAAAAACTGCCTGGCAGGTTATTGGTCACCTACAGGTTATTGGCCCCCTTCCAGTTCAGGTGCAACCCGTCTCTCTTGAACATGTGTCCCTTGCCCCCAGAAGAGATCGCAATGCCCTAAAATCTGAATTCCTGCAGCTTCACCAATTTCTAGCCACGCAATAATTTTCGATATCCTCCTACTCTGAACCTCACCGGAAAGTGGCGCGGGAAGTAATCCCTCCTTCGTGTCTCTCCTCCATCTGTCCTCCCTCCAACTGTTCCCCTCCTTCCCACGCTGCCTCCCTATGTCCTCCCGCTCTTTCGAATTGCTGCCTCCCTTTCGTCTCCCTCCATCTCTCCTCCCTCCACCTTCCTTTCCTCCTCCCGTTCTCCTTACCCACCTTCGCCCACCTTCTTCTGTCTTTCCCACATTCCCTCCATCTTCTCCGCTCTACTTTCTACTCCGTCACTCCTCCACACTCAGCTTTTCCCTCCCTCACACGTCCCTCCCTCTCTCATCGCTCCCTTGTTTTTCTATCCTAATTCTCTGACCATTCTCTCTCCTTCTGACACTCATTTCTTCACTCACCCATCTCTCCCTCTCTCTTCAATCCGTCCCTCTCCCCAGTTTTCCCTTCAGCCTCGCTAGCTGCTCCCTCCCACTCACTTTCCGCCTTTCCTTCTCTCCAGCTCTCACCGCTTTCTACCTACTCCATTCCATCGAAAACTCACTCCATCTTCTTCCCGTCCCACCTCCTCCGTTCCCCTTCACCCTTTTCTCCTACCTCCTCATACATCCCTCTGTTTCTGATCTCTCCATCGCTCTGTCCTCTGCCACTCCTCCTTTCCTTTATTCTTCCCACACTACCATCGCGCTCTCCTCCCTCCATCTTACCTCTCTCTCTCTTCCCACTGTATCTCCCTCTACCCTTTTTACCCCCTCACTCTCCTCTCTACCTCCTCTCTCTACTCCCCCTCCCTCCATATTCCCTCCCACTCTCCTTTCCGCACTGTCTTCATAGCTCCTCGTTCCCTGTCTGCTCCATCCCTCCATTTCCTCCTTCCCTTTCAATTCGGCTTGTCCCTCCCTCCCTTTGTCACTCCCTCTATCCGACCTACATCCCTCACCCTCCTCCACTCCTCTCTCCCCATCGCTATCACTCTTTCCTCCCTCCTTCTTCTCCTCTCTCTCTCTCAATCTCTCCACCCTCACAATCTCGCTTTCACTCCGTACCTCCCTGTTCACTCCTTTCCTCTTGCTGCCCTGCGCTCCCCCAACAGTTCCGCAGGGATCAGTGTGTTGTCCTCTGTTCTCAAATAATACAGCAGGGTTCAGATCAATTTCAAATGTAGGCGGGATAATTGCAGATGATGTTCAATCCGGGTAAATGTGAGGCGTTACACTTTAGGAGGTCAAATGTAAGGGCAAAGTACACAGGTAGTAGCAGGACCATTGACAGTGCTGATGTGCACAGGAATCTTGGAGTTCGAATGCTTTGTTCCCTGAAAGTGATCACCCAAGGAGATGGGGTGGTAAAGAAGGGGTACAGCATGCTTGTCTTCATCGGTCGGGGCGATGAGTGTAAAGGTTGGAAAGTCATGTTGTAGCTATATAAAACTTCAGCTGTGTTTCATTCAGAGTATAGTTTGCAGCTCCTGCCGCCACATCATGGGAACAATGCGGCAGATTTATAGTTGTTGGAGAAGTTGTTCGCCAAGATGTTGCCTGGATTGCAGAGAAGTAGCAACAAGGAGAGGTTGGAAAAACTTGGATTGTTTTCTCTGGAGTGTCGGAGGCTGAAGGACGCTATGATAGAAGTAGATAAACTGATGGGAAGCACAGATAATCTGCATAGTCAGAGTATTTATCCCCGGCTGAAAGTATTAAAAAAGGCAATGTCTCCAGGGCCTGATAGGATAAACTCCAGGTAACTGAGAGAGGCGAGAACTAAGATTGCTGAGCCCTTGACTAATTTCTTTGTGTCCGCTTCAGCCACAGGCATGGTACACGAGGTCTGGCGAGGAGCCAATGTTATTCCGTTGTTCAAGAATTTAAATAATGGAAATTACAGAACGGGGAGTCTCACTTGAGTGGTTGGAAAGATTTGTAGAGGAAATTCACCGACAGGATTTGCTGCATTTGGAAAAGTGTGGCCTAATTAGGGACAGTCGGTGTGGCTTTTTCTGGGAAAGTCATGTCTTAATAACTTAATTGACTTACTAGAGGAGATGACCAAGGTGATTCATGAAGGTAGGGCTCTGGATGTTGTCGACATTGATTTTAGCGAAGACTCATCCAGAAATTAAGATGTGTGCGGTCCACAGTGACTAGACTGGTTACCTGCAGAGGCAGGGAGAACAGCTAGAGCTCGTGGTACATAGTGGTACCATCGACATAGGTAGGGAAAGCAATGAGCTCCTGAAAAAAGATTATAGGGAGATAGGAAGGAAGTTGAGAAGTAGGATCTCAAAAGTAGCAATTTCAGGATTACTGCCTGTTCCAAGTGACAGTGGGTATAGGAATAGAATGAGGAGGAGGTTAAATGCGTGGGTGAGGGATTGGAGTGATGAGAAGGGATTCATATTTCTGGATTATTGGAGGCTCTTTTGGGGCAAGTATGACCTGTACAAAGAGGACGGGTTGCACTTGAATCCCAGGGGGACTGATATACTGGCGGGGAGGTATGTTACGGCTACTGGGGGGAGTTTAAACTAGAATTGTTTGGGGGTGGGATACGAACTGGAGGGACTGGGGAAGAAATGTTTGGTTCTCAAATAGAGAAAGCTAGTAGTAGGTACGAGAGGGAGGACAGGAAGGTGATAGAGGAAGTACGTGCTCAGACCGGTTTGAGATGTGTCTATTATAACGCAAGGAGTATTGTGAACAAGGCGAATGAGCTTAGAGCTTGGATAAATACTTGGAGCTACGAAGTGGTGGCCATTACAGAGTTTTGAATGGCTTAGGGACTGGAATGGTTGCTTCAAGTGCCGGGTTTTAGATTTTTCAGAAAGGACAGGGAGGGAGGCAAAAGAGTTGGGGAGTAGTACTGTTGATCAGAGATGGTATCACAGCTGCAGAAAAGCTGGCCGTCATGTAGGAACTGTCTACGGAATCTCTGTGGTTGGAGGTTAGGAACAGGAAAGGGTAAATAACTTTACTGGGTGTTTTTTATAGACTGCCCAATAGTAACAGGGATATCTAAGAGCAGATGGGGAAGCAGATCCTAGAAAGGTGTGATAATAACACAGTTGTTATGATGGGAGATTTTAATTTCCCAAACATCGATTGGCATCTCCATGCAGTAAGGGGTTTAGATGGGATGGAGTTTGTTACGTGTGTTCGGGAAGGATTCTTGACACAATATGAAGATAGGCCTGCAACAGTAGAGACTGTGCTTGATTTGGTATTGGGAAATGAACCTGGTCAGGTGTCAGATCTCTTAGTGGGTGAGCATTTTGGAGATAGAGATCATAATTCTATCTCCTTTACGATAGCACTGGATAGAGACAGTAACAGACAGACTAGAAAGGCGTTTACTTGGAGTAAAGGGAATTATGAGGCACTCAGGCGGGAAGTTGGAAGATTAAATTGGGAACAGAATTTCTCAGGGAAAAGTACGGAAGAAATGTGGTAAATATTCAGGGTATATTTGTGTGGAGTTTTGCATAGACATGTTCCAATGAAACAAGGCATTCAAGAGAGGATACAGGAAACGTGCTGTACGAAGGCTATAATAAATCTCGTGAAAAGGAAAAGAAACGCTGACAAAGGTTCAGAGAGCTAGGTAATGTTAGAGATCTGGAAGAGTATAAGGTTAACAGGAAGGACCTTAAGAAAGAAATTAGGAAAGCCAGGAAGGCCATGCGAAGGCCTTGGCAGGCATGATTAAGGAAACCCCCCAAGTCATTCTACAAGTATGTGAAGAGCAAGAGGATGAGCAGCGAAAGAATAGGGCCTATCAAGTGCAGCAGTGGGAAAGTGTGTATGGATCCGGAAGAAATAGCGGAGGTACTTAATGAATACTTTACATCAGTATTCCCTACGGAAACAGATCTGGGGGATTGTAGTGAGGAATTGCAACAGGCTGAAAAGTTTGAGCATGTAGATATTAGGAAAGAGGAGGTGCTGAAAATTTGGGAAGCATCAAGTTGGATAAGTCGCCGGGACCGGATGAGATGTACCCCAGGCTGCTGTGGGAGGCGAGCAATGAGATTGCGGAGCCTCTGACGATAATCTTTGTATTATCGATGGAGATGGGAGTGGTTCCAAAAGATTGGAGGGTTGGAGATGTTGTTACCTTCTTCAAGAAAGAGAAAAGGGTTAGCCGAGGAAATTGTAGACAGTGAGTCTTACCTCAGTGGTTGGTAATCTGATGGAGAAGATCCTGAGAGGCAGGATTTATGAACATTTGGAGAGGTATAATCTGATTAGGAATGGTCAGCGTGGCTTTGTCAAGGGCAGGTCCTGGCTTACGATCCTGATTAAATTATTTGAGAATGTTACTAAACACATCGATGAAGGGAGAGCAGTAGATGTAGTGAATATGGATTCCAGCAAGGCACTTGATAAGGTACCCCATGCAAGGCTTATTGAGAAAGTAAGAAGGCATGGGATCCAAGGGGACATTGCAATGTGGATCCAGAACTGGCTGGCCCACAGAAGGCAAAGAGTAGTTTTTGAAGGGTTGTATTCTGCATGGAGGTCGGTGACCAGTGGTGTACCTCAGGGATCTGTTCTGGGAAGCTTACGCTCTGTGATTTTTATAAACAACCTGGATGAGGAAGTGGAGGGTTCGTGAGTAAGTTTGCGGATGACACAAAGGTTGGAGGTATTGTGGATAGTATAGAGGGCTGTCAGAGGTTATAGCGGGACATAGGATGCAAAGTTGGGCTGAGAAGTGGCAGACGCAGTTCAACTCAGATAAGTGTGAAGTGGTTCATTTTGGTAGGTCAAATATTCTGGCAGAATATGGTATTAATTGTCGGACTCTTGGCAGTGTGGAGGATCAGAGGGATCTTGGGGTCCGAGTCCATAGGATGCTCAAAGCGGCTGCATAGGTTGACGTCTGTGGTTAAGAAGGAATATGGTGTATTGTCCTTTTTTCAATCGTGGAAGTGAATTTTGGATCAGTGGCATTGTTGCAGCTATACAGAACCCTGGTCAGACACCACTTGGAGTACCGTACTCAGTTATGTTGACCTCACTACAGGAAGGATGTGGAAGCCAGAGAAAGGGTGGAGAAGAGATTTAAAAGGATTCTGACTGGAATGCAGAGCATGCCTTATGATAGCAGGTTGAGGGAACTCGGCCTCTTCTCCTTGGAGCGACGAAGGATGGGGGGGGGGCTGATAGAGGTATATATGATGAGAGGCATTGATCGGGTAGGTAGTCAGAGGCTTTTCCACAGGGCTGAAATTGTGGCCACAGGAGGACATTGGTTTAAGGTGCTGGGGAGTAGGTATAGAGGAGATGTCAGGGGTAAGTTTTTTTTTTTACTCAGAGAGTGGTGAGTGCGTGGAATGGGCTGCCGACAACGGTGGTGGAAGCAGATACGATAGGGTATTTTAAGAGACTTTTGGATCGGTACATGGAGCTGAGAAAAATAGAGGGCTATGGGTAAGGCTAGTAATTTCTGAGGTAGGGACATGTTCGGCACAGCTTTATGGGCCGAAGGGCCTGAGTTGTGTATAGGTTTTCTATGTCTTCTATGTTTTCTGTATGGGGTGCGCAGAACTGAAAGCAAATCTCCAAAAAAAAAGCAGTTTTATAAAGCTGCAACATATCTCCCTGACTTTTGAACTCAGTGCCTCGACTAATAAAGGCAGGCATGTTGTACACCTTCTTTACCATCCCATCAATCTGTGCAGCCACTCTCATCGAGCGATGGACTTGGACCCCAAGATCCTTCAGTGCATCAACACTGTTAAGTGTCCCGCCATTAACTACGTACTGTCCCTTCAGATGTTATCTCCCCAAGTGCAATACCTCACATTGGGCTGCATTAAAATTCGTCTGGTGATTATCTGCTAATATCGGCAACTGATCCATATCCCACTGTTTCTTTGGCAATCCTCAACACTATCCACAACGCCACCAATCTTTGTATCGTCTGCAAACTTACTAACCCACCCATCCACGTTTCCAGCCAAGTCACGGACCTCCCACCAGAATAAGCCCCATTGACCACCACCCTCTGTCTTCAATGGGGAAACCCACTCCGAATCCAAGAATCCAATCCTGAAGCCGTACTCAGTGGTGATTCCTGCTGTCCCTCAGAATTCCCCCTAGTAATTCCCCAGCACTGTTGCGACGGTGACCGGCCTGTAATAACTCAGTCTGTCCCCGTCTCCCTCTGTAACTACTGATACCACGTCAGCAGTCCTCCAGTCCTCCGGCACCCCACCTGTAGCTAGAAAGGGCTGGGAAATGATGGGCAGGGTCTCTGCTATTTCCACCCACCCTGCTCTGAACAGCCCGGGACGTGTTTATCAGGGCTGTGTAAAGGTGCTGAACAATGTTTCTTCCCTCTGATCCGTCCCTCTCTCCCACTCCTCCTGCTCCTGTTCCTTATGTTTTCATTCAGCCCCTCGTGCCTGCTCTACCGGTCAATGAGGTCACAGCTGGTCTTTGACCTCCGCACCACCCTCCTGCACTACCCACAGATACAGCGACTCCATGGGTGACTAAATATCTCCCAGAAAATATCAATCTAAACCCTGAATATACTGAAACCTGGGTATCCACAGTCCACAGGTGATAAATATCAGGGAGAACCATCCTCTGATGAAGGAAACAGCTTCTGGGCTTTATTCATGAACGTTAAACCCCTCATTCAGAGACTGTGACCCTTCACTACAGACCCCTCAGACAGCAGAAACATTATCCTTGTATCCGCTCTGTCACGCCCTCCAACTATTCTGCAAATCTCCATTGGATCTCCCCTTCTTCTCCTTTGCCCAGAGAATACAGGCGCAGACTCACTGTCCCCTCACACAGGGGACCTGCCCTCCCTAGTACCAAGCCAGTCAGTGTGGCGGACAGTCACTGCACACCCTCTATTGGGAGTAGATCCTTCCATAAGCGGTGTGACCATACCTAGACACAATGTTCAAGGTGTGCTCTCACCAGGGCCGTATATAAGTCCAGTGAGACATCTGCACTCCTGCTCTCCGATCCTCCTGTCAGCCTCCCTAATTACCTGCTGTTCCTGCAAGGTAAATTTCAGTGGTTTGTTTACAAGGACACTCAGGTACCTTTGAATGTTTCACTCTGTCCCCAGAGAAAAAAGTTCCCACCTTTTCCATGTTTCCTCTGGGAGTGGATGACCTCACATTTCCCCACATTCTGTTCCATCTGCCCCGTCCTCACCCATTCATTATCCTGTCTACACCCCAAACCCTCTCTGCAACCTTCTCACTGCTGACACTGTCCCCCAGCTCTGACACACCAGCAGCCTGAGAGTCACAGAGTTATACAGCACGGAAACTTGCCCTTCAGTCCAACTCATCCATGCCAACCGAGTGGCCTTCCTGAACTGTTCCCATTTGCTTGCATTTGGCCCACATCCCTGTAAGCCTTTCCTCTTCATGGAAATGTCCAAATGCCTTCCAAATGTCGTAACCGTGCCCGCCTGTACCACCTCTTCTGGCAGCTCGGTCCATATACGCACCACGTTCTGTGCGAAAAACCTTCCCCCACGTCCCTTCTAAATCTTTTCTGCCTCACATAAAATCTGTGCCTCTAGTATTGGATTCCCCACCCTGGGGAAAAGACATTGGCTGTTCACCTGGCCAATGTTTGTCATGATTTTATAAACCTCTCTGAGGTCACATATGCTCCAGGGAAAATCTTCACCTATCCAATCTCTCCTGATCACTAAAGCCCCTATTCCCGGGAACATCCTCAAACCTCTTTTGCAGCCTCTCCAGCTGAAAGACCTCCCTCTGACAGCAGGACACCCAGAACTGTACGTAGTGTTCCAAATGCAGCTTTCCCAACGGCTTGTACAGCTGTAACATTACGTTCCAGTTCCGTTATCCAATATTATGACCGATGAAGGCAAGCATGTCAAACGCCTTCTTCAACACCCTGTGTACCTTTGTTGCCACTTTGAAGGAATAAGGTTCCTGCACCCCTGGGTCTCTCCGTTCTACTCCTAGGGCCCGACCACTTATGGTGTCAGACCTGCCCTGCTTTGCCTTACCAAGATGCAACATCTCGCATTTATCTGCCCCTCCTAGGCCCACTGACCTAGTCGAAGAAGATACCGTTATAATCTCAGATAAATTTCTTCATTGTCCACTGTAACACCCATTTTAATATCATCTACAAACTTACTGAACATGGCACCAACATTCTCATCCAAGTCGAATCACATAAATAATTATGATATAAACAACAGCAGACCCAGCACTGATCCCTGTGGTGCACCTCTGATCACAGACTCCAGGCTGAAATGTGACCCTCTGTCTCCTACCATTAAGCCAATATTGTGTCCATTTGACCAACTCGCACTGGATCCCAGGTGATCTATCCTTCCAGACCACCCAACCATGCGGGACTTTCCCAACGGCCTTGCTGAATTCCATGTAGAAAACATGTGCCGCACTTCCCTCATCTATCTTCTTGGTCCTCTTCAAAACAATTCGAGAGACAGAATTCCCACAGACAGAGCCATGCTGACCATCCATACTCAGTTCTTGCCTTCCCCGATTCAAGTAGATCCTGTCTCTCAGAATTCCTTCCAATAACTGTCCCACGACTGATGATAGACCCACCAGTCTGTAGCTCACAGACTTTTCCTTGCAGCTCTTCTTAAATTACAGCACGACATGAGCCACCCTCCAGTCTTTCGGACCCTCACCCGTGGCTATCGATGATACTAGTATCTCCACAAGGGGCCGCACATATCTTCCCGACGGTCCCACAATGTCCCAGGATACACTTGGGCAGGCTTCAGGGCTATACCTACCTTTGAGCATTTTAAGACCTCCAGCACCTCCTCCACTTTCATGTGGTCTCTTCTCAAGACATCTCTGTCCCGAGTTTCCTGTCATTCACGTCATTTTCCATAGTAAATACAAACGAGAAATACGTGTTCAGGACCTCATTGATATCCTATGGTTCCACACATCGGTAACCTTGTTGATCTTTAAGGAGCCCTGTTCACTCCTACTAATTAAGTGGTGTATTGTACATGTGTGTCTGGGTCTTGGGCTCAGTGTGGGACTGAATGTTTCTGCTGGCTGACGCTGTGGAACTAATGATTCCAGGTGTCTCTGTGCAGTGTAACGTACCTGGTGTGTGAGAGACGGAGCAGTTGCTCTGTTCCTTGTGTCCCGGGAGGAGGGAACATCAGAGCTGATTGAAGTCTCTCCCTGTGGGAAGGAAAAGGAAACGAGATCAGTGAGGGAGAGGTAAAAGGCAGACGGCTGTGTGAAGCGGCCGGTGCAGCCAGTGCCAGTGTGTGAGGCCGCTGCAGGGCTGCAGCTCTCAGCTTCTGCAGACCAGCAGAGGGCGGCAGCTCCACACCAAGTGAGGGACACACACACCGCCACATCCCGGCACGGATCCAGGAATGGGACTGCCCGTGGAGCAAGGATATTTACACGACTCGCATTTCCAGCCACCTCTCCCGTGGGAGACGCCGCTCAACCGGAGCCAAACAGCCGCTGTTTAAACTGCGTCGCCCACACTTCTCACCGGGATCCTGCAACAGACGCTCTTTGTAAAACTGCCCCCACTCTGAGTGTCAGGCTCTGTGTCCACTCCTCACTGTCCAGCAACAACACACACGGGGAGACTGCAACCAGACCGGGGATTTTCCCTCCTAGTCTGGGGAGAGGAAGCAGCAGTGACAGTCTCCGGCAGCTCCCTCCCACTCTGCATCCTCCCCCCTGCCCACCCCCAGCCCGGGAACGACCTCTCCCTTCCCACTCACTCCATGTTCCGGGCCAAGTCGCTGCTCCACACCGCCTCTTCCCCCCTGCCGCCCCCTCCACAGACCCGGGTCCGGACTCAGTGCCGGTCCTTGATCCCATCTGTGGAGCCGCTCCAAGATCGATGTGCTGCTGGAAGGAGCCTACTGTCAGCTCCCTGCCCCCGGGTCCGGGAGCTCTCCATTTCCGTCTTCTTTAAACCCACTCCCTCCTCTCGCTGAGGGAATGGCGTTCACAGGCGGAGCTGCAGCTGACGGCGCATGTGCGCTGCCGCCCGCTGTTAATCAGGGCCAGGGGTGGGGCTGAGCGGAGCATGCGCTCATTTCCGCCTGACGTCACAGTGGGAAGCCCAGCCGGACCTTTCCACAGTTCACTTTAATCAGAGTCTGAGCGAACGGTCCGGGGCTGGAGGGACAGGGCGGCTTTAAACCCTGGACCCGTCCACTTTAAAATATGTCCACTTGGGATCGTTCTCTGCAAAATGTTTCAGCTGTTTCTGAGGCTGAACATAATGTCCCTTCTCGAGAGACTCTCTCGTCCCGGGTTCACTGCAGACCGGCCTGTTCCACATTCCGAATATAATATGAACTGATCCCTGAGACACCAAACTCTTTGTCGCTTTGATAGTTTATTGTTCAAACATTCTCTGGTATTTCCAGTTGAATTTGAAAGCAGAAAAACCGCCTCCCCGTTGGGGAATTGAACGCCGGTGTCCCGCGTGACAGGCGGGGATGCGGACTGCCCTACGAACGAGGAACCGAAAGGAATGTGTGGTCTGTCATGTGGATGTCCGTGCACCAGAAGATTCACGGGATCATCCCCGTGTTTGTCCGTTAACTGTTAACCGGCATCTTTCAGACACCCACCTCACTGTGTGACTGGAGAGGTCTCAGGACTCCAGCGATTCTTTCACTTATTGCTTTCAAGGACTGGCCGGAGCTGGGGCTTCCATTAGGGCCGAGCTGCGTGTGGTTGGAAAGGACGTTTCTAATAATAATTTATTTTCCAGCTGTGTGATGTGTGAGGCAGGAAACGATTTGTAGACCTTCGTCTGTCTCAGAGGTTCGACTCCCACTTCGGTCCGATCCCGAGTGAATAATCACTGGGTGTTGTGTAACTCCGGTCTTGTCGAGGGTGGCGACTTCAACTGGACGGAACAGAGACTGCAGCAGAGTGAGGAACGACCCGTCAGGAAGCAGCTCGGGGACTTTGTTATTTGCCTTTCTAAGCAGCAACTGGAGACGGTTCAGTGCCCGAATATCCTGCTGCATCATAGAGCGATGGTGGTATAGTGGTGTGCATAGCTGCCTTCCAAGCAGTTGACCCGGGTTCGATTCGCTGCCATCGCAGGTTGGAGAATTGTAATCTCCTCAGAACTCAAAGCCTCACAGAACACGATCTGTGCAGAATACGAGGGGCCGAGCGGTCCGCTCCTGCTAACTCGCGTGCGGGCTCCTGGATTCATTGAGTGCGATCAGTGAGTGTAAGAGAGATCCCATTGCTGTTTCATTAATTATTTTTCACTGTGGGCAGGTCGGATGATTAGGGAAGGAATTCTCGACCCCAACTTTACCCGGGTAATCGATGAACGGATCAGTGCAGCTTCCTGCTCTCACTCTATCCCAAATTCCACAACAGCAACAGAGGACACATCCCAGCATGTCCCAGTGACGTGTTCACACTGAGTGACGTCAGTCTGTTCACCCCCGCTCTCTGTCTGTGTTCACCCTGTGGGATCTCGCCCCTCACTCCCCTTCCGTTCTCAGAGGAACTTTAACCCGCTCCTATCCGCTCACAGATGTAATATAGAGTTACAGGGTCATGCAGCACAGAAACAGGCCCTTCGACCCGTCATTTCCATGCTGATCATTAAGTACACATCTGTACTAATCTCACCTTCCAGCCCTTAGTCTGTTGCTTTCATTACATTGGCGATTCGATGGCTTGTCTGGATATTTATCAAACACCACAAGAGTCCCTGTCTCCAGCACCCACCCAGGGGTGGATTCCAGATCCAAACCACCCTCTCCATGAGGAAGTTCTTCCTCTGATGCCCTATGGTTACACACACGTCAGGTACGGGGAACCGTTTCTCACTATCTCCGCCGCTGATAATGTGAGATTACTCCCCAAATTCCCGTCACCCTCCTCCGCTCCATGGTAAACACACCCGGTCTATCCAGTCTCTGCATAATTGAAGCGCTCTGTCTCAGACAACATCCTGGCGACTACCCCCCCCCCCCCCGCACCCTCTGCTGTCCATTTAGAGCTTCCGTCACACCCTCCGCTTAACAAGAATATCACGTTTTTATAGCTGACCGGCCCGGATCTCTTTGTTTTGTTTCGCATCTTTTGCGTCTGTGTGTAAAAAGTGTGGGTTCTCTCGTCCTTGGTAAATTGCTGTTTTTGACAAGGTAAATAGCAGCGGATGGTTTCGATCCATCAACCTCTGGGTTATGGGCCCAGCACGCTGGCGCTGTGCTACTCTGCTGTTGGATGAACATCGGGTTATGTGGCTGCGCTGTAAATGTTCCGTTTCCCTTCCATCATTGGTATTTGTCGTTTCTTTTCCCTCGCTGACTTCTCTTTCTTTCTTGACATTTCACTTCTGTCTCCCTTCCCCTCTCTCTCTGTCTTCCTTTCCCTGTTCCTTACTTCGTGCCCCATCCGGTCACTATCCCTGTGTTGTCTGTGCTCTCTCCCTGTCGGATACCTCGTTCCCGACATTTCAGCAATCACTGTGTTTGACATGATTTAATGGACCTTGTAACTGCGGCCCTGGGTTTATCTTCCTCTATGTATGTTCCGTGTTCCGGATTTTACGGTCGGAGAATTAACGGCTGCTCTAATTCCCTGAGCAACGCGGCAGGACCGGGCAGTGACAGGTGGGGAATAGCGGGGTGCCGCAGGGTGCAGTGTGCTGACGTGGCAGGGGGGTGACGGGGATCAGAAGGCTATTTTCCCGGGCTGAGGCTCGCCCACTGCAATCCGGGTGTGCTGACACCTGCCATTTCCTCATTGTGGGATACTCGACTATAAAATGTGTGGTTGTGGGGACTGTGTTTGCGCTCTCCCTGTTCTTCAGTTAAACCGAGAATTACATCCGACTTGTTCTGACCTGATCCCTCGCATGTCCTTTGTCGCCTATGGTTACGGAGACGTTCAGTGTTCAGAACGGGACTGAAGATGCGGCTCATCTCATCAATTCCATCGCCTCTGCCTCCCCAAATGACAGTTCAGTCTCCTGATATTTTACCTGCACAATCTGTTGTCCGCTCAGTACCCAGACCTGCGCTCTGCGCCGCCGAGGCTTTGTACCTGTGCCGGCAAGCAGGAGTTTCTGACTCTCCCACATGGGGCTGTTTAGTAACAGGCCGGCGGGTAGTTATCGCACACCTGCCTCGAGCTCCGAGCCCGGCGCTTCACTCCTGTACAAAGCTACCGTGAGTCATCCCCGTGGATACTTCCTCTTCACCCCGTGTCCTTGCCAGTAAGGCTCAGATCCCGAAACAGAATCAATAAAAGAGTGATACTAACCAAAGAGGGGGATACCTGGGAGGTGACGAGGGAAATATTGGAAGTGATTCTCCCTGTTAGACTTCACTTTCCGAGCTCTCTGGGGCTCGGAGAAGCATCGCCTTTCTCCAAACATTGTTAAAAATTCAAGATCACCAGCGTGGAGATGCCCGGGATTGAACCAGGGAGCTCATACATGCGAAACATGCGCTCTCCCACTGAGCTACATCCCCGATACGAGGGAACAGTTTCTGACAGACAAGCGACTGCAGATGCTGGAATCTGGATCAACAGGCAATCTGCTGGAAAAACTTAGCTGTCGAGTGGCATCTGTGGGAGGAAAGGAATTGTCGACGTGTTAGGTCGAAACCCTGCATCAAGACTGACATGGAGACTTGATGCAGGGATTAGACAGCAAATGTCGACAATTCCGTTCACACACAGGCGCTGCTCGACCAGTTGAGTTCCTGAAGCAGATTGTTTTTGTAGCTTCAGAAGCATGATCACCCCCTTCCCACCCAGCCCCCACCCCCACCACCCCACCCCACGGCGGCCCCCTGTTTCTCCCGCTGGACATAAATCATTGCCATTGAAACATAAATGACAGCAACTGGCTCAGGCCTTTCTGCCCCTCGTGTCTGCTCCCCCGTTCAGTAAGTTCATGGTTGACAATCCAAATTCACTTCTCTGTTCCATCTTTTCACCTTCCTCTGGATAATGTCAGATATTATTCAGAGTCGCAATGAATGATCAAAGCCCAGAAAACGAACAAATGAAGCATAACATTCGACCCAATATATTCCAAGGACGTTGCTTTATGAAACTATCACATCCCGGTAAAAGGGAAGACGAACATCTGCACTCCGGACGTGAGATTCCGCATGGAGAGCTCCCACTGAGCCCAATGAGACAGCAGCAGGAGGCACCAGCCTCCGGACACCGCAGTGTGACCCAACGAACAATGACACGCACAGAAAAAGCTGCCGAATCGCCAGCATCCCTGGGTGGGCTCGAACCACCAAACTTCCGGTAACAGCCGAACGCGCTGACCGACTGCGCCACAGACTCACCCTGAAGGAAGCGGGAATAAATGGCCCATCCCCGGGTTGGGAGGCGGTGACCAGGGATCGGAGCTGGGACACGGCTTTTCACAATCTGCATCATTCGTTTGAATCAGGGAGTCACGGAAATTATGAAACAAGAAATGATGGAAACAGTCAGCGGGTCGGTCAGCGTCTGTGGAGAGAGAGAAACAGAACCGGAACGGAACAGGGACTGCAGCAGAGTGAGGAATGATCCGTCAGGAAGCAGGTCAGAAACTGCTGTTCGAGTCACAGAGTCAAACAGCACTGGAGACGGTTCAGTATCCGAATCTCCTGCAGCACCATGGACCGATGGTGGTATAGTGGTGAGCATAGCTGCCTTCCAAGTAGTTGCCCCGGGTCCGAATCCCGGCTATCGCAGGTTGCAGAGTTTCAATTGTCTCAAAATTCAACCTTTTGCAGAACAAGAGGGGCCAAGTGGTCTACTCCTGCTAACTCGCGTGCGGCTTCCTGGATTCATTGAGTTCGATCAGTGAGTGTAAGAGAGATCCCATCGCTGTTCCATTAATTATTCTTCACTGTGGGTAGGACAGTGGATCAGTCAAGGAATTCCCGTCCCCCACCTTTTCCCGCGACTGTCGATGAACTAATAAGTGCAGCATCCTGCTTTCACTGTGTCCCAGATTCCCACAACAAACGAGGACACATCCCAACATGTTCCAGATGACGTGTTCGCACTGAGTGACGTCAGCGTCTTCACCCCCGCTCTCTTTCTGTGTTCACCCTGTGGGATGTCTCCCTTCACTCCCCCTCCATTCCCAGACGAACTTTAACCCACTATTATCCGCTCACAGATGTAGTATAGAGGCAAAGGGTCATTCAGCATAGAAACAGGCCCTTCGGCCCATCATGTCCATGCTGATCATTAAGTACACATCTTTGCTAATCTCACCTACCAGCACTGAGTCTGTTGCCTTCAGTGCCTTGGCGATTCGAGGGCTCGTCTCGATACTTGTCAAACACCACGAGTGTCCCTGCCTCGAGGACCCACCCAGGGGCTGGGTTCCAGATCCCAACCACCCTCTTCGTGAGGAAGTTCTTCCTCTGATGCCCTGCGGTTACAGGCACGTCAGGTACGGGGAACCGTTTCCCACTATCTTCGCCGCTGATAATATGAGATAACTCTCCGAGGTACTGTCACCCTTCTCCGCTCCAGGGAAAACAACCCCAGTCTGTCCAGTCTCTACATAACTGAAACGCTCCTCCTCAGACAACATCCTATTCACGATCCCCCGCAGCTTCTGCTGTCCGTTTAGTTTCGTCGCTCCTTCTGCTCAGCGATAATATCCCATTTTTAAGGTTGACCAGCCCGGATCTCTGTGTTTTGTTTCCCATCTTTGTGTCTGTGTGTAAGAAGTTTGGATTGTCTCTTCATTGGTAAATTGCTGTTTCCGACGAGGTAAAGAGCAGAGGGCGGTTTTGATCTATCGACCTCTGGGTTATGGGGCCAGCACGCTGCCGCTGCGCCACTCTGCTGTTAGGTAAACATTGTGTGATGTGGCTGCGCTGTGAATGTTCCGCCGTCCCTTTCATCATTTCTATTCGTCCTTTCTTTCCCCTCAGTGACTTATCTTTCTTTCCTGATATTTCCCTTCTGTCTCCCTTCACCTGTCTCTCCGTCTTCCTTTCCCTGTTCCTTACTTCGTGCCCCATCCGGTCACTATCCCTGTGCTCTCTGTGTTCTCTCCCGGTCGGATCCCTCTTTCCCAACATTTTAGCAATGACTGTGTTTGACATGATTTTATTGACCCTGTTACTGCGGCCCTGCTGTCGGACATTCTGTTGAGCTTCCCCGCTGTGTGTTCCGTGTTCCGGATATAACGGTCGGCGAATGACCGACTGCTTTAATTCCCAGAGCAACACGGCCGGACAGGGCAGTGACAGGTGGGGAGTGGCGGTGTGCCTCAGGGTCCAGTGTACTGACATGGCAGGGGAGTGACGATGATCACAAGGCTGTTCTCCCGGTCTGAGGCTCACCCACTGCACTCTGTATGTGCTGACGCCTGCCATGTCCCAAATGTGGGACACTTGACTGTAAAATGTGTGGTGGTGGGTAAAGTGTTCGCGCTCTCCCTGATCTTCAGTCAAACCTAGAATTAGATTTGGCTTGTACTGACCTTATCCAGCGCCTCTCCTTTGTCGCCTGTGGTAACGGAGACGTTCAGAGTTCAGAACGGGGCTGAAGCTGCCGCCCGTCTCGTCAATTCCATCGCCTCTGCCTCTCCAAATGACAGTTCAGTCTCCTGATATTTTACCTGCACGATCTGTTCTCCGCTCAGACCCCAAAACAGCGCTCTGCCCCGCCGAGGCTTTCCACCTGTGCCGGCAAGGACGAGTTTCTGACTCCCACATGGGACGGTTTATTAACAGGCCGGCGGGTGGTGGTCCCACCCCTGTCCCATGCCCAGAGCCCGGCGCTTTACTCTGGCACAAAACGACCGTTAGTCATTCTCGGAGATACTTACTCCTCACTCCTTTGCCAGTAAGGCTCAGATCCCGAAATTGAATCAATAAAAGGGTGATATTGACCAAAGAAGGGGATGCCTGAGAGATGACGAGTGAAATATTGGAAGTGATTTATCCCTGTTAGACGTCACTTTTCCAGCTCCCTGGGCCTCGGGTAAGCTTCGTGTTTCTCCAGGAATTTCCGTTCGTTGTTCAAAATTCAAGATCACCAGCGTGGAGATGCCGGGGATTGAACCCGGGACCTCATACATGCGAAGCATGCGCTCTCCCACTGAGCTACATCCCCGATACGAGGGAACAGTTTCTGACAGACAAGCGACTGCAGATGCTGGAATCTGAAGGAACAACCAATCTGCTGGAGGAACCTAGCGGCTGAGTAACATCTGTGGGAGGAAAGGAATTCTCGACGTTTTACGTCGAAATCCTGCATCAGGACTGACGTATCGACTTGATGCAGGGATTAGACTGGAAACGTCGACAATTCCGTTCCTACACAGGCGCTGCTCGACCGGCTGAGTTCCTGCAGCAGATTGTTTGTTATGGTAGCTTTAGAAGCAAGAATCCCCCCACCCCACGCGCCGGCTCCCGTGTTCCTCCCGCTGGGCATAAGTCATTGCCATTGAAACATAAATGATAGCAGCTGGCTCAGGCCATTCGGCCGCTCTTGTTTTCTCCCACGTTCAGTAAATTCAAATTAACTTCCTTGTTTCATCTTTTCATCTCCCTCTGGATAACTTAAGATATTATTCAGAGTCGTAATGAATGATCATAGCCCAGAAAACCAACAAATGAAGCACAGTATTAGACCCAATAAGTCCCAGGGACGCTGCCTTATTAAACTCGCACTTCCCGGTGAATGGGAAGTGGAACATCCAGACTCTGGACGTGATAACCAGCAGGGAGGGACCCCACTGAGTGCAGTGAGGCAGCAGCAGGGAGAGCCCACCTCCAGACAGCGCAGTTTTACCCAGCTGACAATGGCACACACAGCAAAAGCTGCTGGATCGCCAGCGTCGCTGGGTGGTCTCGAACCACCAACCTTTCGGTTAACAGCCGAAAACGCTGACCGATTGCGCCACAGAGACACCCTGAAGGAAGCGGGAATAAATGCTCCGTTCCCGGGTCAGGAGGCGGTGACTAGGGACCGGTGCTGGGATCCGGCTGTTAACAACCTCCGTCAATGGTTTGGATCAGGGAGTCACGGAGAATATCAAACAGAAAATGATGGAAACACTCAGCGGGTCGGGCAGCATCTGTGGAGAGAGAGAAACAGAAACAACGCTTCAGGTCGCCAGGTGAAGGGTCTGAGACCAAAAAGGTTAACTCTGTTTCTCTTTCCACAGATGCTTCCCGACTTGCTGAGTGTTTCAGCATTTTATGTTATTGCTCCAGATTTCCAGCATCTGCAGTTCGTTTGACTTTCACCGACAATATATCCAGGTTTGCTGATGACACAAAACCGGGTGTCAGTGCGGGTTGTGAAGAGGATGTGGAGAGGCTTCAGGGGGATATCTACAGGCGAAGAGAGTGGGCGACGGTACGGCGGATGGGAAGTAATGTGGGCCATTGTGAGGTGTTTCAGAAACTGGATTTTATTTAATGGTGCGCGATCGAAAGGTGTTGGTGTCCTGAGGAAATCGGGTGTCCTTGTTCACAAAACACTGACCATTAACATGCAGGGTCGGTGAACAAGCAGGAATGCAAACGGTACGTCTTTCCTTATTGCAGAGAGTTTTGGTATTGGAGAAAACACGTCTCACTGGAAATACACAGGACTCTCCTTAGACGGGACCGTAATATTGGGATATGAATCAGGAGCAGGATTATTCCACTCGGCCCCCCAGCCAGTTCCTCCGTTCCTTGAGACCATGGCTGATCTAATTGGATCCCCGCCTCCGCCGGTGACCTTTCACCCCTTGCTGATTAACCATCTATCTACCTTTGCCTTTAAAATATTGACAGATTCTGCTTCTACCGGCCTTTGAGGAAGGGATATCCAAAGACTCCCGGCCTCCTGTGTACAGGTGCGGCCCCTACCTGAGGAAGGACACACCTGTGACCGAGGCAGTGCAGCAATGGCTTACCTGGTATGTCCTGTGAGGATAGGTTCAGCAGCGTGGGCCGACACTCTCTGGAATTCAGTGAATAAAAGTGATCACTTTGCTCCTCGCGCACTGTGGACACTCAGGTTCGGGATTGGAGCCAGTGAATGAACCTTACAGATCAGTAATGAGACCATTTGAATGTTTCCTGTCGGGGAGGAGCAGGATGAAGCAGTTGGATATTTGTTGTGGACCTGTCCTGAAAAATACAAAGATTTATCTCCATGTCAAGAAATACCAACAACTGACATTTGGGAAAATAAACAAGCAGCATTGTACCTGTTGTTAAATGACAGCAGGACAACCATTCAGATAGCGTTTTCTCCCTGTGTCACCCCCTATTTAGGGAGAAGGGAACGGTCCTCAATGTCTTTAAGTCCTTGTATAAAGCAACACGGACAGACCGTTTCCCGCTCAGGAGAAAACGGTCAACACCTCCTCGTGGTTTCAGACACCGAAATTTTAACAACACAATTTCTCTTTTCACTTATTTTATTCACTATTTTATTCTTTTTGCATTAATGATTAATACATTCAGTAATGTTACGTATTTTTACAACCATAACACCATTGCCACTCATGTAGCCTCCTGAGATGATTCAACATTTCAATTTTAGCAAACAAACAGTCTGCAAAGAGGTGGGTGACCGTCTCTTCCCCACTGCAGTCGCCCCGAGGGCAGCGTGCGTCGGGGATGATCTTTCTTTTGTACAGGACGGACCTCACTGTGAGGGCCCCTGTCACCGGCAGCCATATGAGGTCTCGGAGCGTGTTGGTGATTTCTGGCAAAGAGCCATTTCCTGATGTTTTGGCAGTTTGCTCCGGACCACCAGGCAGTATGAGTTGAGTCCCTGTCCCGCAGTGTCAGCGGGACGTTCCGTGCTGACCACTGTCCGATGGACGTACTCAGAGGCGTTTGCTTGGAAGAACTCTTGCACAAAGGACAGGTAGTGCGGCAACATCCAGCTGACTGGGACGTTTGACGGGAATGGGGCCAAATCTATCCCAGGGTCAGGTAGAACCTCAGCTCGTAGCGACATTTGGTGCCCATGGACTTTGGTTCCATAAACAGCCAGATGTCGCCATACACGAAGGTGGACAACAGGATGAGGACAGCCTTGGGTACAAATTTGCCCCCATTCTTCTGGGACCTGTGCATCCTGAACCGTCTGACCCGCTGAATCGGGGACTTCCAGATGAACTAGAAGACAGCCCGAGTGATTACCGAAGTGGAGGAGCGGTAATACGGACCACCCTTGCGCCAACTACAGTTCCCCTGAGAGCACATCGCAACAAATAGATCCAGGAACGACTTTCCTCACTCAAATTGTATTTAAATAACTAGGGTTACATAGAACATAAATTTAAAAAAAATTATCACTTCTGTTTTTTCCCCAAAATAAAGACGAACCACTCAGACAGCGTTTCCTCCCTCCACAACTCCCGCAGTGGGAGAAGGGAACGGTCATCAATACCTACAAACTATTGTACAAAACAAAGTTTGCGGACTGCTTCGCGCACAGGGAAAAAACGCCACAGCTCCTCGTGGTTGTGAGACCAAATTCTTTAGTGCACGATTTCTCCAGTCACAGACTATGGAAATGATCCTTAAAAGAATTGTCTTACCTCTCACCTTCCGCTGCGCAGCTCTCCATCCACAACAAAATACCTTTAACATACGGTGGGCCGCGACCCTCTCCTCGGCTATTCACAGAGCTCAAAAAGGAATGAAATATGTTATCATAATAATCTCCTGTCATCTTTTCTGAACGAGTTAATCGCGAGAAAATCGTAATTTCTGCTGTGCAATATTACCCAGAATGCACGAATATTTGCATAAATTGGCAACCAGCTCCAACCACCGATCTGCTCCTAGACCAGAAAGTATGACAGTAAATTCCCGGAACTAAATATTTTTCAGGACACGAAAATCAAGAGACAAACGCTCTCTAATTTCCACGCGTACTGAGACAGTGAAATAAATAAATTCACTCTGCTACTCTTGGAAGTTGCTCCAATCTCCCCCCCGGGTACAACTACAGGGTAAAACTGGTATTGCAGTAACAACTTTTCCCTTGAATGACATTCTTTATATACAGAACACACATCGGGACGGTTTCTCAAGGTTCATTATATCACCAATTCAATACCTTCTATGTCAGTATGTTAACCACCCTCTCCTGTTTTTCTGCTTAAAACAATACACCTACAAATTGATGAGACGTTATTACTCAGGGCCCAGAAATTTTCCCGATTAGACTGTTGTAGTTATTTGGAAGAATATTTCATGTCAGAATAAAGTAGCCAATGTAATCAAGGACCACTTACACCCCGGTATTTCTCTCCTCCCCTCTCTCCCTAGGGTAGATGATACAAAGCCTGAGAGCATGTTGCACCAGACTCAAGCATGGTTTCTATCTCACTGTTCTCAGACGATTGGACAAATAGCTCATACCCTAAAGATGCACTCTTGATCTTCCGATCTGCCTCGTTGTTGTGTGATGGATATTCACTTTCCAGGCCCCAAGGGGTTAATTTCTGGCACCACAGCAGAAACCGAAAAAAAGTTCATTGCTATCCCCAGCTTTTCAGCACAGCATCATGACCTGTCCAAATGTCAAGAAGTGGTTGCTTATTCAGCTAAAATCCCTTCTGCAAAAAAAAACAGCAGAAATTGTCCAAGGGTCAAGATGTTTATTGTTAATTTTTAACGAGTACTATTAAGCCATCTTCTTGAGAAACAAACTATCCAGGCTCAGAACACCTTTCGTTGACTTGACTGAAACTGCCACCCGTTCAGAAGAAACAACATTGTCCATGTTAAAATAAAGCTTCAGCCATCTGACCTCATCAATGCAGTTGTGTAGACATCACATGCAGATGACGTCTCACGAGATGACTGAGAAAAAATCCAGTATAAATGTTGGGGAAATGACAGAGAGAAGGAGGGTTACAGAAGGAAGACCCCGAATTCATTCCTCAGCCTTTGGGTTTTGCGACGGACCACTTGTTCGTCTGCAACTTGTTGGTATCACTTTTTAGCTTGGACGAATTGTACTTGTGTTTGGGAATCCTTTGTAAGTTACAAGTCATTGTTAAGAATTGCTTATTGGACTTAAACGTGCCTCACTTACGATAAAATAAACTGTGTTTAAACTGTTTAGTCAGCTGGGAGTATCTTCTCCTTGATTGGAAGGAGGGACCCACCGCTCGAAATAGTGATACCCTAAAGATGTCACCACTAGTCCTTTCCGGAGAGATTAAAGTAGTGAAGTAAACTAGTGTTTGAAGTGTAGGTTGATATAGTATAGTCTCCTTGCAGTGAGGGTACTCATTAGACACATATGCCAGACAGAACTTAAAGTCTTGACCTAAGTTTAGAGCTCTCGGACAGTCCACTCAATATCATCACAGTTGCACTTTATTTGTTTGCGTGCACTGCACCTTCTCTATAACTTTAACTCTCTATTCTGTATTCTGTTTTTATTTTTACAACCTTGATGTCGTTATGTATGGCGGGATCTGCCGGGAAAGCATGCAACGAAGCGTTTCGCTGTATCTCGGTACATGTTGACAATAACAAACCAACACCAACGCCAACCAATACCGAGACATCTTTGGCTTGAAGTGAGAGGGACTCATCCCATCAGACCCATCCTGCACGACTGGAGTCTCAGTCCCAATGCCCGCTGCTCCCGGGACGGCTGCGGTGTGGATAAGACGATCGTCCAACTTCACGTGGACTGTGCATTTGTCAGGAACGTCGTCAAAGGGAATCTCAGGTCCGTACCGAGGTTCTTCCCGAGTAGCTACGTAACAGAAAACCCCCTGATCTATGGGCTGTTCCGACGGACACACCCAGAAAGACATCAGGTGCTGCTGGAAAATCATCAGCCCGGTTAAAGATGCCTTTTGGTATGTCCCTCACTCGTTGTTCTCCCAGTAGAATGAGATGTCCGTGAGGGAATGCTGCTGACTGGCACATTCCAGGCTTCAGGAGTATGTGCCGAGGGATGCACGGAAGCTTGGAGCAGCTGAAGCAAAGGGTCTGTAGTGAAAGACTGCCGCTCAACATTGAGAGAGCAGGTCCCGTGTAAAAGCCTCTCAGATACTTCTCGGGTTATAGAGCTCAAGGACAAAACAGGATTAGTGGTTTAATGGCCTGCGTTGAATTATTGACACAAGGAAGATAGGGGGGAAAATCCCCTCTGTTCTTAGAGCAGATGATAGCAATAACCTGTTCTTTGGGGGGGGCTGTTCTCTCAGGCTGAGGTGCGCCCATTGCTCTCGGGTACACGGGTGCCAGTGATGTCCCCATTCACAGGATACACGTCCGCACAACCTTTGCTGGTGAGAAAATTCTCAGTAGTCTGCTCTCATTATTCATTACCGGCATTATCGATTGTCCGCTAAGATCCCCGACCCGCACTCCGCCCCGCTGAGGCTTTGTACCTGAACCGGCAAGGGCGAGTTATTAACTCTCCCACGTGGGACAGTTTGATAACCGCCTGTCCCCCGGGAGATCGGGGTTGAATTCCACGACGGGGAGCCGGTGTTACTGCTTGCAGTTGTGACCGGGATGACAAGTCGTATTTTGTTTTGTTTTCATCGGTCAGAAAGCAGCTGGGGAACTTGTGATTGAGCCAGAGAGTCAGATAACACCGGACACGCTCCAGGACCCCAATCGTCTATACATCAGTGTGGCGATGGTGGTACAGTAGTGAGCATAGCTACCTTCCGAGCAGTTGACCTAGGTTCGATTCCTGGCCATCGTAGGTCATAGAGTTTTCAAAATACGGACACCCAAATTTCTGGAAATGAACCTCTTGAGAAATACGACGTGCAGAACTCAAAGGGCCGAGTGACCTTCTCCGGCAAGATCGTGCGCAACTTCCTTACTTCATATAATTCAATGGTCCCTGCTGAGTGTAAGAGAGATCACATCCACATTTCATGAATTATTATGCACTGTGAGCTGGTCAGTGGATCAGGGATGGATATCCGTCCCTTACCCTCTTCGGGAATTTCGATGAAAGGATCAGTGCAGCCTCCTGCTCTCACTCTATCCCACATTCACACAACAAACAGGGACACATCCCAACATGCCTCATGTGACGTGTTCACTCGGAGTGACGTCAGTGTATTCACCTCGCCCCCGCCCCCTCCCCCCGCTCTATGACTGTGTTCACCCTGTGGGATCCCTCCACTCACACTCCCTCCATTCCGACAGGAAATTTAACCAGCTCTTCTGCAGTGACCGATGCAATTTAGATTCACGGGTTCATGTATCACAGAAACTGGCCCTTCGGTCCATCATGTCCATGCTGACCATCAAATACCAATCTAGACTATTACTTCCTAGCACTTAGTCGTTTGCCTTAAGTGCCTTGGCGATTCAAGGGCTCGTCTGGATACTTGTCAAATGCCGCGGGAGTCCCTGCCTCCGGCACCCACTCAAGGGGTGGGTTCCAGATTCCAACCACCCTCTTCGCCAGGAAGTCCTTCCTCTGAAGCTCTCTCGTTTTCGACCCCTCTGCAATAGGGGAAAGGTTTCCCGCTATCAACGCCTCTGATGATGTGAGATAACTCTCCAAGGTCCCCGTCACCCTCCTCCGCTCCATGGTAACAGCCCCAGTCTATTCAGTCTCTGCTCATTACTTAATCCCTCCACCTCAGACAACATCCTCCTGATTATCCCTATGGTCACCGGGAATATCCCCATTTTTTTGGATGACCAGTCCCACCTTTTCCTTGCACAAATTTACAGTGCGTATGTGTAAAATAAGTTTCAATCAATCTTGCATTGAATTGCGAAAAAATTGGTGGTTGGTGGGCGGTGAATTGTTTTAATAAATGCCAGAAGGCGGTTTTGATCGATCGATCTCTGGGTTCTGGATTCAGCACTCTCCCACTGCGCCACTCTGTTGTTGGTTCAGCATTGTCTCACCTTGTGTGCTGTGAATGTCTCTCATTCCCTTCCTTCATCTTTTTTGTCATTTTCTTTACCGACATCATATCGTTTCCCTTGCTGACTTCTCTTTCTTTTGCGACCTATTTCCTTCTGTCTCTCTTCCCCTGTCTCTCTGCCTTCCTTTCTTTGTTCCTTACCTCCTGCTCCACCCGGTTACTATCCTTGTGCTTTCTGTGCTTCGACCCAGTCGGATACCCTTTCCCGACATTTCAGTGATAAACGTGTTTATCATTATTTATTGGACCCTCTTTCCGCGGTCTTGCTGTCGGACAATCCGTTTATCTTCCTCTGTGTCTCCTCCGCCTTCTCTCTCTGTCTCCGGGCTGTTATTTGTGTCAAACTTTAATGTAGCGAACAGCGGACAGCTGACCTGCAGACGAGGATGACACGAGGAACATTTTATTTCCCCCGTGGGGTATTTTGCACCTCACGATATTTTCACCTACAACCGGGTGGGTCATGTTATCCAGTCCCGAAGTCTCTTTGCCTTCTCGGTCCTGTTGATGTGGTCAAATAAATGTCAAATTTCCGTCCGTGTGAAGAGCCAGCAGTTCACTCTGTCTCTTTGTGAAACTGAACTGTTGACTTTGCAAAGAGATCAGGTGTGGATTGTCTTTTCATGTTTGTAGGCTCGTACCTCAAATGAAACAATCTCTACCAGGATTTAAGTGTTGCAGTAATTCCCACAGCAACACTGCGGCAGCAGACAGTGACAGATGGGGAGCAGCGGGGCGCAGCAGGGTCCGTTTACTTACCTGACAGGGGAGTGACGGCGATCAGTAAGGCTGTTCACCCGGGCTGAATCCAACCATCACTTTCGTGTTTGTTCCTCGGTTACCCTCTAGTTTTAGACAAATCTGCTACAGGAGGAAGTTGCCTTCTATCTCTTCCATCATTTTGTGCACTTCCGCAGCCACCATGCTCCGAGGATCATTAACCCAGTCGATCCAATTTCACCACACAACAGAAGCGCTCCAATCCAGTCAAAACGCTGGTGAATGTTCCCCACACCTACTCCTCTGCCCTGTCACGCCCTGTGTTCCACGGGAACATTCTCATTTTTTATCCCTGATCTGTTCCCAGTGTACTGTATGTGTGTGTTAGTGAATTCAGAATCCCCGCTGTAAAATGCGCGGTTGGAGAACCGTTGTCAACGCAAAGACACATAGCAGAGGATGGTTTCGATCCATCGACCTCTGGGTTATGGGCCCAGCACGCTCCCGCTGCGCCACTCTGCTGTTGGAGTAACCTCGTGTTATGTTCCTATGTTGTGGATGTTGCTCATTCCCTTCTTTCATTTATTTGTCATTTTCTCCCCCCACATGATATTCTTTCCCTTGCTGACTTTTCTTTCTTTCCTGACTTACGTCTTCTTTCTCTCTAACACATTTCTATTTTCCTGCATGTTTCTTACTTTCTGTCACAACCGGTTATGATCTCTGTGCGCACTCTGCTCCGACCCCGTCATATAGCTCGATCCCGACATATCAGCAATGAATGTTACATTATTTATTTAACCCACTTTCTGCAATGCTGTTGTTTGCAGCAACGGAGACGTTCTAAGGCCAAGTGAGCGTCTTCCATGCAGGCGACCGTCGGTTAAAACTGACCGGTGGCAGTGCTGTGTGCAGGAGGCGTGAGATCGAGGCATAAAATGTGTGTGCAATATTGGAGGTGGTTTCTCCTTGTCCGCTCTCAGCGGATCTGGATTTCCCAGTCTGAATTGGATTTCTCAGGGAATTTCCTCTCACTATTCAAAATTCACCGGGGATTGAACCCTAGACTTCAACATGCGAAGCATGCGCTCTCCCACAGAGTTTACATCCCCGACACAAGTGAGCAGCTTCAGAAATAAACTCCCATCTCTCTACCGCTAAGCACAGAAAAGAGACATTGAAACACAGAGAATACGAGCTGTCTCAGGACATTCGGTCCTTCAAACCTGCTCTACCATTCAGTGCGATCATGGTTGATCATCCAAGTTCAATCCCCTGTTCCGCGTTCCCCCCACACCCCGTAATACCCCCTGTGGGCAGAATTCATTTAAACTCAATCTGAACGATCAAAGACATCGAAAAAGCAAATAGAACTGGCAGCATTTTCGCCATTAGACCGGGAAAGTCAGTTAGTTCAAAGGACGTGGCCCCTAGATGACTTCTGTATCTGGAAATATTCTGTCCCCTTCTCAAATATATTCAGGGGTTGGAGGGGGGGAGACAACTCGGGTGAGGAGATGGGCTGTGCTGTCCCGCGGCGCACACATCACTGTATTGTATATATTAAGGCAAGTGTAAGTCCTGGCTAAAGTTTTGGATTTCAGGTGGTTTGCGTTTGTTTAAAAAACGTTGGGTCCGCGGAGGATGAAGGGAATATTTCCACAAGACTTAACGCCGCAGGTCAGCTTCAAATAGAAACAACAGGGAACGGCGGAAACACTCAGCAGGTCAGTGGGGAGAAATTTCAAGTTAACGTTTCAGGTCGCTGACCAGTCATCGGATCGGTTCAGACTCAAAATCAATTATCACAGGTCCAATGACAAATAAAGATAAAACATCAGACGCGGCAAGCCCTGAAGCTCAAAGCACAGTCGGATGAGCTCCAAGGACACTGTTTTACGAAACTGGTACATTCGGGTAAAAAGGAAGCGGGACATCGGGGGTCCTGTGCTTGAGACCACGCAGGGAGGGCTCCCACTGAGCCCAGTGAGGCATCAGCAGGGAGCACCTGCCTCCGGACAGCGCATTGTTACCCAGCTGACAATGACACGCACAGCAAAAGCTGCCGGATCGCCAGCGTCCCTGGGTGGGCTCGAACCACCAACCTTCCGTTTAACAGCCGAACGTGCTGACTGATTGCGCCACAGAGACACCCTGAAGGAAACAGAAATAAATGGGCCGTTCCCGGGTCGGGAGGCGTTGACCAGGGACAGGTGCTGTGACTCGGCTTTTCATAATCCGCATCAATGGTTTGGATGGGAGGTTACGAACAATATTAAACAGAAAATGGTGGGATCGCTCAGTTCCACAGACTCTGGATCGACTGAGGATATCACCCTCATTGAGGGACCGCATGTTTTAAATGGTTTCAACCAGTTATGGATCCTCCCACATGTGGGAACTTCCGCTCCACTTCTGCCCTTTAAATACTCCCAAGGATTCGATATGTTTTAACAAATTAACTTCTCGATCTGCTGAGCTCCAGTTCTGTTGGAGCGAGAGCCGCCCTCACATTCTGACTCACAACCACATGGAGTGCTGCCCAGAACCATACACAGTCAGTTCATTGGAGCCCTGTCCAACACTCTCACGCAGTGTCAGACTGGAAGCTACATTACCTATCAATAGCGCAGCGTTCGATCAATAAATTATGCTCTGATCCATATTGGGGTAGCGATAGTGTGGGTAGGCGGTACATCTTCCCCTTTACAGTGGGTGAAATATCCGACAGCAAGGAATAGGTTCTGAGTTAAGTGTTCAGAATGGATCTGCTGGATATTTTTATTCACACGGAATGAGGATCCAATCTGGAACGCTGTCAAACATTGAACGTTTATCCAGACGAGAAGAAGAATGGCCAAGGCATAGAAGGTTGAAACTGAGTGTTTATCAATGGGATTAGTGCAGATGGAAGACTAATGGTCTGCATGGACATGATGAGCCGAACGGCCTGTATCTTAGCTATGTGACTCTATGACTCTCGATGTACTGCTCAAGCATAACCAGCATTATTCAATTGGCACTATGCATAATTAATTTCAGAAACAGTCAGAGGTAGCTAAAGTTTGAGCGATAAATGTAGATCGTTGTAGATAGCGAGTCAATGCCAGGATTATGGAACAACAAGCAATAAATTCTATGACCCCACGCTGTCAAACTGTTCCAGACACTGACAGGTACAGAATGAACCCCACAATCTTACGATGTACCAGAGACTGACAGGTTCAGAACGAAGCTCACACTCTCACTTTTGTTACGAACCAGCAACAAAAGAAACACACCGAGTCATGTACAAAAGTTAAAAACTATTTATCGATAACTACTTATGATAATAAGAAAAGTAGAAGTAAAAATGTTAGAATGTTAGAAGTAAAAATGGTAGATCTTAAACGTTAACCCCAAAAACTAACCTCTTAGTCTGTGAGTGGCAAATTCCCGAACTCCAAGTCAAGGAATGGTTCTCAAAGTTCAGTTCAGCAACCCGTAAAGTGAAACGTGAGCAAAGGCTTCTTCAAAACCACCGTTGTCTGAAGACAAAACGTAGAGAGATAATAGAGATATTATGAAATCCTAATGTTCCACGATGGAACCCATACGACACCTTAGTCACTGATGATCTCCATTCCTTTGTTCCGAAGAATTTGCCACCCCGAAAAGCATCCGAGAAGTGGCCGTCCACACAAATACCTTTTTCCCTCCACAGATTAACCACAAAGTGGACTCCTCCGGATTACTCCAGAAATCCATACGTGGATTGTAGTGACAGACACAGTTATTGTTTCTCATCCATCGATAGATACTAGCAGGCTGCTCTCTCTCTCTCTCTCTCTCTCTCTCTGCTCCTCTGACTGACACCGACTGTCTGCCCAACCAAAGTCATCACGTCCTTACCTTCTGTTGACATCATCACGCCACACACACACACACACACACACACACACACACACACACACACACACACACACACACACACACACACACACACACACACACACACACACACTACTCTATCTTAAAGGGAAATTCCCTAATAGTAACCTTGTCCGTAACACATTGTACAAAGGACAGACAGGTACAAAATGAATCAGAATCAGAGTAAGAAATAGGTTTCTTCTAACTGACATATGTCGTGAAATTTGTTGTTTTCCGGCAGTAATAGAGTTCAAAACATAAAGACATTACATTACTTTTAGAATCCCACACTTCCACACTGTACCAGAGACTGACCGGTACAGAATGAACCCCACACTCTCACACTGTACCAGAGACTGACAGGTGCAGAATGAACCCCACACTCTCACACTGTACCAGAGACTGACAAGTACAGAAATAATGAGTTCCTCTATTCATAAGCGCATTAAGCTGTTATTTTCCCTCTTTATTTTGCTCCCTGTCAGACTCCGACACCCTTTGAGTGTTCTCATTGTACTGATTGCCTTGAATTCAGTCACAAATGTCTGTTACCTTTCCAACGTGGCACTTTGATTCTTCCAACTCCTCTTATATTAGAGGTATAACTTACTCCGTGTCTCACCCCGTATCCACCCGTTTATGTATGTGTTTGTACTGCGTATGCGTGTTTCTTTATGTGTGTTTATGTGTATCGGTGTGCCGAGTTTATGTGTTTGCATGGACAACTGTGTATGAATTCGTGGTGTATGTATCTGTCTATGTGGGTCTGTGTAAGCGTGCAAATTGTTTGGAAGTGCTTTATCATTTTGCGTGTTTGTGTTCTGTGTGTGTGTCTCCTGTGTGTGTCCTCTGTGTGAGTGTGTGTGTGTGTGTCTTCTCTGTGTGTGTTTGTGTGTGTGTATATGTATGTGTGCGCGCGCGTGTATGTGTGTGTGTGTGTGTGTGTGTGTGTGTGTGTGTGTGTGTGTGTGTGTGTTTACATATGGTGGGGTTGCAATCAGCTATGAGTTTCATCGCCACCATGTTGTTTGCCGTCTTTGAATGTGCCTCTCTCTTTCTGTGTGCGGTGACAAAGGGTTTCCAGCTGGTGGTGTGACGGTGTACGCGACCCATTGTGGGTGGTGTTACTGAGGGTGATCTGGTGGTGTATTGGGAACACGGGCGTTGCTCTGAGCGGGATTATGGTCAGTGCTCTACAGAAAACAACAGAGAAACATCGGCATTCTATTCCACAAATACACAACAGCAAAATCACATTTGAAATCTTTTCTTCCCTCTATTGCGAAATGGATGCAGAAAAGAGGTCAGTTCAGATAAAAGTCAACGTTGCTTGGTCCGGAATCCAGATGTCAATGAACAAAACCTTCCTGTGCTCGTGTTCTCTCATTACCAATTTAACCCGGAGCCCACCCGGTAAATCAATTTCATTCCCTCACAGGCAAAACCTTCGACTGCTGTAAACTGGCCCCAAACTTACGCCCTCTACTGGTAACCATTTAACCATACCTGCAGCGCCGCCTCTGCGCCATCGGACCAACACTTCACCACAGGGATACCGCATAAATGGTCACAGCGAGGAGACAAGGATTAAGAGGTGACATATGGACACACAATGAAATTGGCACACGGCAAGGACTATTTTGAAACATTACTTTTCAGTGCAGATACATTTATCCAATCGGCAGTACTTGCACAATGGTTAAAATGTTTAGATATCAGACACCCAGTGAAATAAAAAAATATGTGCACTGCTTGGAAAATCTTGAAGCAGCGTTGTATATCTAAACCGGCAGTGAATATCTATACAAAGGAAACTTGTAGATTCATGGGGACTGAACAGGGAGGTGATGATGAACAGGATCTGCGGTGTACTGGACAGTAAAGCGGTATTTTGGTTCTGTTATCATTTACTGAGGCTGGAAGTTGGGTGAGAGACCATGATGGAGCTGAAGAACTGAAGGAAAGAAGTTCACAGTTCTGACTAGGGAAGCTGCAGCGGCAGAAGAGGGGGTTCAGTTTGTGTCGCTGGATTCACTGCTCACGGAGGAGAGATCGGCTACATTCACAGATGAATACGCTGTCTATACAATAGTCTGAAAACGATTTATGGAGCCGCTAACTGACAAAGATCAGTCTTGTGTGATTAAAGGTACCTCCCTTATTTGAACCAGGGACAATACTGAGGCAATGCCGAGCATTTTTATGTCTGTGTGTTAATTCATCCCTATATTTCCAACAGAGGGAATGGTGTTGTTGCAAAGTGTTTATTCAAATGATTGTAAAAAAAAGTCCAATGGTTTGGGTATAACCGCGTCACCGGAGACTGATCCTCTGTATACATCAGACCCAATTGGAGAAGGTCAGCTGAGATTATTTGTCGGAACTGAGGATACGGAAGCTACAGAAGTCACAGCTTCCCACTGAAATTGAATATCCAGTAATATGGCCAATACAAGACATTTACTTTCCTGTTGTTTCAGCCTTGGAAATCCGGACAAACTGCTGCCTCAACTGACGCTGGTGGAAATTGATGTCCAATTGCAATGCTAAGAATCGTTTCTCTAGCTGCTTGTTTGCACAGCCACTTGTCCAGTCCCTGCATTTCAATGAATGGCCTGGAGGCACAAGAGACTATGGATTCTGGTATCTGGAGGTAAAAGCAAACTGCGGGATGAACTTAGCCAGTAGAGCAACTAGTAGAGCAGAAAGGTTCTTGGAGACGGTCTGGGTTAGGGACAGAAATCAGATTACCGGCAGGTAGCAATAGTTGTGAAAATGTCAATGTTGTAGAACCAAGCTGTTGTGGAATATGTTTTTTTTAATAAACGGAAATGCAGTGACTGAGTTTGCGACGGATTATGGAGAATTCAGTGAAACCCTCTGGGCGTCAGGGGCCCTTAGTAGTTATCATTCTTTGTAAAATGTGGTTCGATTACACCTATATCTGAAACCGTCCAGACGTCAGACGACTGCAGCGACCTTGCTGCTGTCTGTTGAAATTCCTCCCCCCCCCCCACTCCCCACCTCGCTGTGAGGGATTCAGTGGGAGACGACTGTCTGGCTGTGAGGTTCTGTCAGACCGCACTGTACCTGTTGAAATCAGCCGTGCTTTATGTTGTAAAACCTAAAATATGGCAGATGGGGGAATGTGAAAAAAGCAGGAAATTATGAAAGTACACAGGCCGGCAAGCAGCGTGTATGGAAAGAGAAACCAGTTAACGCTTCGGGTCTGAGCCATTCGCAGAACAATTCAGGGGAATGGTCTCTGTCCCGAAACATTAACCGGTTTCTGTTTCTTCAGATGCTGCTACATTGGCGCCGTGTTTCCAGAACTTCCTGTTTTTATTTTGTCCTTCTGTTGATCTGCCGGGAACAGGGAGCGCCGGGGAAGTTGGTGCTTGTTACATGCAACACTGCCGCCATCTAGCGGCTCTGTGAATCCATTCCGTTCACGACGAGATTGCCATGGTGACGGAAAAGCTGATCTATCCTTTCATGCTTCTGAGGAAACTGACACCCAGATAGTACTTCCCTGCCACCGCAAATTACCTTCAACAGTGCGCAATACTTATGCAGATCTGACCCAGTTTATATGACTCCATAAACCCCTTTTCTGCCTTTACCCACATTACTACCTCTCTCGGTCCTTCGCATGACACAGGGACCAGTTTCTACCGCTCGATGCAGCAACGAAATTGAATAGTCACCAGGTTGTCTTAAACTGCTGCGTTGGCTACGGGACTGATCAGCAATTCCTCTACTTCCCTTTGTTTCTCTTATTGTTAACTTGGTGACGATTGTGATCCTGTCCCGAGGAAAGTGCGGATTCTCCAAATGTGTCACTCGCTACCTGATGGGAATGGCAGCGGCCGATCTCCTGGTCCTTATCTCGGACTCACTGCTGAGGTGGACTGCTTTGATTTATTTTCCGCGATCATTCCTGCTCCTCACTCCCGTGTGCAGTCTCTGACGATGGCGGGTTTTTGGAAGCACCGCAGTCTCTGTCTGGCTGACGGTTGCTTTCACCTTTGATCGATTTGTAGCCATTTGTTATGTGAAGCTGAAAGCAAAATATTGCACCGAGAGAACGGCGGTTGTGGTTATCGGGACAGTGGGTGGCTGGGCTGTTTCGAGAGTGTCCTGTGATATTTTACACAGAAGCCTAGAAATATAACTGATAATGTTCTCTGGGGTTGTTCCACTAAACCGATCTACAAACCATATCCTGCTTGGGCAGAATTTGAAATGTTTCACCGCATTTTAACCTACTGTGTCCCTTTTTGTCTGAATTTTTGCTCAATGTCCTGACGGTCAGATAATTTTAGCGTCCAGTAGAGTCCGCAGGGGACTCCGGTGAGGCAGCAATGGAGAGAATGACAAGTTCCCGGAGATGCAGAACCGAAGGAAATCCATCGTTTTACTCTTCAGTATAACCGGCAGTTTCATATTGTTGTGGGTAACACAGGCGGTGCTTCACATCTATCAGCGAATTTCAAGGAATTACAACAATTCTGTCATTGATCCCCGTTTTATCACAGAACACACCGCGATAATGCTGCAGCTGCTGAGTTCCTGCACCTACAGGTGAATTTACGCCGTGATTCAGACCAAATTCCGACAGGAGCTGAAGAACACGGTGAAATACCTGTTGAATCTGATTATTAAAATCATTACATTATGGAAATAAACCGTGCAAAACAGTTCAAGAAAATCTACCTCAATGCTCCCGAACCAACATTCCCCACTCGAAAGAAAGTGGTAATCACGGCATGAATAGAGCTTGAAAACAGCCATTTACACCTGATCCCGACGGCACCTCGGTGATATCCCCTGTGTCCCATTCGACCCTCCCAACACTCGCCCTGCAGCTTGATAGCAACTTGTTACCTCTGCATCCCAGTGCTGACAGTCTTCGAACTGAAAACTTGTCCCAGCTTCCGTATCTACAGATGCTTCCTGACCTGTTTATCCGATAATTTCTTACTTTTTCAAGTTTCTTGTTGCTTGCTCGCGCTTCCGTCGAGAGTCGCTGCCTTTCCTCAACATCCGCATCGTCATTTCCTCCCTTTTGTCGATGGTAAATGTGACAGGCTGTCAGTTGAAGGTCATAAGCTTGATGCCAATACAGGCTGTCTCTGTCTCTCACTCTCTGTCTCTCTGTATCTCTGTCTCTGTGTCTCTCTGTCTCTCTCTCTCTCTCACACAGAGAAAGAGAATGGCAAGTTGAAGGAACCATGGGTGACAAGAGAGGTAGAACATCTAGTTAGGAGGAAGAAGGCAGCATATGTAAGGCATAGGCAGCAAGGATCAGATAGGGTTCTTGAGGAATATAGAGTAGCAAGGAAAGAACTTAAGAAAGAGCTGACGAGCGGAAGAAGGGGACATGAAAAGGCTTTGGTGAGAAGGGTTGAGGAAAACCCCATGGCATTTTTCACTTATGTGAAAAGCAGAGTGATGACGAATGTAAAAGTAGGAGCGATTAGAGCAAAGGTGGGAAGATGTGCCTGGAAGCTGTGAAAGAGGGTGAGATCCTTAATAAATACTTTTCTTAAGTATTCACCAAGGAGAGGGGCTTCGATGACGCTGAGGACAGTGTTGTTAAGGTTAATGTTCTAGAGCATGTAGATATCCAGTGCGAATGTGTGTTGGAGCTGTTAGAAAACATTAGGACAGTTACGTCCCCGGGGCCTGACGGAATATTCCCCAGGCTGCTCCGCGAGTCGAGGGAGGAGATTTCTGAACCATTGGCTCGGATCTGTGTTGTCCACGGGTATGGTACCGGAGGATTGGAGGGTAGCAAATTTTATCCCCTTATTCAAAAAAGGTAGTAGGGCTAGTCCAAGGAATTATAGACCAGTGAGCCTTACGTCTGTGGTGGTCAAGCTGTTGGAAAGGATTATTAGAGATAGGTACGACAAGCATTTAGAGAATCATGGTCTGATAGTGAACAGCCAGAATGGCTTTGTGAAGGACAGATCGTGCCTTACAAGCCTGATAGTGTTCCTCGAAGAAGTGACAAGGAAGATTGATGAGGGTAGTGCAGTAGATGTGGTCTACATGGATTTTAGTAAGGCATTTGACACGGTTCCACATGGTAGTCTTCTTCAGAAGGGCAGAGGCCACGGGATCCAGGAAGCTTGGCCATGTGAATTCAGAATTGGCTTGCCTGGAGAAAGCAGAGGGTTGCGGTGGAGGGAGTACATTCAGATTGGAGGGTTGTGACTAGCAGTTCCCAACAAGGATTGGTTCTGGGACCTCTGTTTTTCGTGATTTTTATTAATGACTTAGATGAGGGGTAGAATGGTGGGTTGGAAGGTTTTCAGACGACACAAAGGTTGGTGGTGTTGTGGATAGTGTGGAGGATTATCGAATATTGCAGAAGGACATTGATCGGATGCAGAGCTGGGCTGAGAAGTGGCAGATGGAGTTCAATCCAGAAAGTGTGAGGTGGTACACTTTAGAAGTCAAAGTCCAAGGCGGAGTACAAAGTTAATGGCAGGATTCTGGGTAGTGTAGAGGAGCAGAGGGATCTGGGGATTCATATCCGCAGATCCCTGAAAGTTGTCTCACAGGTGGATAGGATAGTTAAGAAAGATTATGGGATGTTAACATTCATAAGTCGTGGGATGAAGTTTAAGAGCCGCGAGGTAATGATGCAGCTTTACAAACCTCTCTTTAGGCCACCTTATTGGACTGGTAACCAGTCCAGTTCTGGTCACCACATTATAGGAAGGATGTGGAAACTTTCGAAAGGGTGCAGAGGAGATTAGCCAGCATGCTACTTGAATTAGAGAGTATGGATTATGAGGAAAGACTAAGGGACCTAGGGTTTTACTCTTTGGAGTGAAGAAGGATGAGAGGAGACATGATAAAGGTATACAGAATATTAAGAGGAACAAATAGAGTAGACAGCCAGCGCCTCTTTCCCAGGCCACCAATGCTCAGTACAAGAGGGTATGGCTTTGAAGTAATGGGTGGGAAGTTCAAGGGAGACATCAGAGGGAGGTTTCTTACCCAGAGAGTGGTTGGGGCGTGGAATGCGCTGCCTGGTGTGGTGGTGGAGGCAGGTACATTGGTCAATTTCAAGAGATTTCTAGATAAGCAGATGGAGGAATTTAAAATAGAAGGATATGTAGTAGGAGGGGGTTAGAAAGTATTAGGAGAGGTTTATAGGCCGGCACAACATTGTGGGCAGAAGGGTCTGTATTATGCTGCACTGTTCAATGACTCTCTCTCTCTCTCTCTCTCTCTCTCTCTCTCTCTCTCTATCTCTCTCTCTCTCTCTCTCTCCCTCTCTCTCTCTCTCCCTCTCTCTCTCTCTTTCCCTTTCTCTCTCCCTTCCTCTCTGTCTCTCTCCGCAGCTAAGTTAATCTCTTTTTTCCGCATTTGGCCCATATCATCTGAATGCTCTCCTGTCATGCACCTGTCCATCTGTCTTTTATTTTTTTTTATTATTGTAGCTACCTTAACCAGTTCTTCTTGCACTCCATTCCATATACGTACCCCTGTGTAAAAGATGTTTTCCCTGAAATACCTCTTGAATCATCCCCTCTCAACAATAAACCTATGCCCTCCGGGCCTTTATAGCCCAACCCTGGGGAAAACACTGAGTACATTCACTTACCTATGCCACTCAGGACTTTATACACTTCTGTAAGATCGTCTGTGTCCAATGGTCGAAGGAAAACTGTCCCAGCTTGTCCAACCTCATCCTAGAACTCAGTCCGCCGAGTGTTGGCAACACCGCTGCATATCTTTTCTGCTCTTTCCAGTTCAATGACATTTTTCCATATTCGGAACCATTTCCCTGAACACCAAAGTCCGTATGTTCTGCATCACTCCCCACGGTCCTACTGTTGTGTGGAAGTCATAACTTAATGTGACTTTACAAAATCTAAAACCTCGCACTTATCTTAATAAAAAAAACATCTGCCATTCCTTGGCCCACTTACCCAGCTGATCGAGATCCCTCTGCATTTTTCATAACCTTCTTCACTGTCCACTATTCCATCTATTTTAGCGTCTCTAGAAATTTATTAACAATGAATGCCTCGTGCATTCTTATCCAAATCGTTTATTTGAACGACGTACAAATATGGCTCAGCACCGAACCCTGTGAAACACCACTAGTCATGGGCCTCCGGTCGAAAAACAACCTTCCACTATCGCACTCTGCTTCCTACTATCAGGCCAATTATATGTCCACTTAGCTTGCTTTCGCTGGATCTCGGGCGGACTAACCTTCTATACGAGCTTACCTCGTGAAACCTTATCAAAGTACTGCCTGACGTCCACACAAGCCTCGTCCACCGCCATGCTCTCGTCTACTTTCTTTGTGACATTACAGATAAACTTCATCGTTATACATAACCAGCCACGCACAAAGCCGTGCTGACTACCACTAACCATCCCGTCTTTCCAAATGCATATATGCCTTATCCCTGAGAATCCTCTCCAGTAACCTACCTACCACAGATGTTAAGCTTCCAGGTTTTTCTCTGCATTCCCTCTTAAATAAAGGCAAAGCATTCGCTACCCTTATAGAAGATATATAATACATAGAAAATAGAGGCTACACACACATGTTTACTCATAATCTGTTCTGTGCCTAAGATGCAGCTGGCTCCTCCTCCTTTCATGGAAGGGAAGAGAAAGCCCGCGCTCGGGAAGAGTCAGGTAACTTGAGGCTGACTGAGCACAACGACCTAAGCGCGACCTTTTGTTGGGTAATGATGTCTGTACTGCAGGAGTGACGAGAGCATATTATGATTAGTTTAGAAGAGCTGTGGCGAAGTACAAGCATGTTGTGATTAGCTTAGAGATTTACTTGTGAAAACAACTGTGGCAGAATGCAGTGGGTTGATGAAGGAGGGGTTTGTAATTAGATGTCACTATGTAGCTGAAACTTACTTGATTGATTATGCTAACTGGACCAGGGAGGGGCCATAAAATAGAGCTGTGAGCCTTTGTCCAGGGGCGATCAGTGACCAGCTGTCTGACCGTCACAGCCTTTGTTTGCAAATAAAGGTTTAACTTCTTGAAGAATCTTCTGCGTCTCCTGATTATTATCGAATCTCGGTAATCCACGACACCCTCCAGTCTACCGGCACAGCTCCGTGGATAGCACGATGCAAATATCTCAGCCAGGGCTTCCATAAGTTCTTCACTTGCCTCCTGCAGTGTTCCTGGATATACCTGGTCTTGTTATGGAGATCCATCATCTTTAAACATCCAGCTGCTCCTGTGCTGCTGTGCGGACTATTCCCATACCTTCCCATTAACTTACCCTAGTTACTTCGTCTTCATGTCTTTCTCCACGGTAAAAAAAAGAAGAGAAATATTCATTGAGGTTATCGCCCATCTCCTGCAGCTCCACGCATAGATGTTCACTTAGGTCTTTGAGGGGCCCTGTTCTCTTTCAAATTACCTTAACCCCTTAACATACGTATAACATGTTTTTGGATTCTCCTTAAACTTCACCACCAATGCAATCTCATGCCCCCTTCTGGCCCTCCAGATGTCCCTTTAGAATACCTTGCTGCATCCGCCTATATTCCTCCAGGGATTCGCTTGATCCCAGCTGCCTGCGCCTGACCCATGTTTGCTTTTTGCCTGGCTCGGGCCTGAAGAGCTCATGTCGTCCATTGTTCCCTTCCCCTGCCAGCCTTGCCCTTCGCTCTGACAGGAAGATGTGGGCCTTGAACTTCCTCGATATCTCACGTTTAAACGTGTTCCGCTCGCCGGAGGTTATTTTTCCCAGAACAAACTTCTCCAATTAAACTTTGCCAGCTCTTGTCGATACCGTCAACTTTTGCCTTGTCGCAATTTAGAACTTGAACCTGTGGACAAGTTCTGCCACTTCCTATAAATAATTTAAAGCTTATACAACTATGGTCACTAGTCCCAAAGTGCTTACCCACTGTCACCTTATTCACTTGCCCCTACCTATGACACAAGAGAAGGTACATATTTTCCCTGCCCTCAGTAACGCTAGCTTTATATATTGCCTGACGAAAGTTCCATGAACACACGTCACTTTTACACCCGATGTAATTCCTCAACAGTATGGCAGTCCCAGTCTATGTTCGGAAATTTGCAATCCCTAACAGTGATAAACCGACAATTCTTGCAACTCTCTACAATCCCCCTGCAGTAGTGTTCCTCTAATTCCCGATGAATATCTGGGGGCCTATATTACAGCACCAACTAGGTCATCATTCACTGCTTATTTCTGACCTCCACCCATAGATCCTCACTGGATCATCTTTCAGTGATCTCATCACTGCCGTTTTGTCCTGCTTCATCAAAAATGCAACATTCACTCCATTCTTTCATCCATCTCAATCCCGCCTGGCCCTGCAACATTTCGCTGCCATTCCAGTACACCCCCATGCCCCCCCACGCTTTTCCATGTGTCCGTAATTGCTAGAATATTCCGGTCCCACGTATCTATTTATGTCCTCAGTTCATTCTTTTTTCCTGTCAGACATGTTGCATCGAAACGAATGCAATTTAATCCAATAGACCTGTTATGGACAAGGTTACTATTGGTGAATGCCCCTTTAAGATATAGCATAGTGGTGTGTGTGTGTGTGTGTGTGTGTGTGTGTGTGTGTGTGTGTGTGTGTGTGTGTGTGTGTGTGTGTGTGTGTGTATGTGTGTGAGAGAGAGAGAGAGAGAGAGAGAGAGAGAGTGTATGTGTTTATGAGTGTGGCGTCCTTACGTCAACATATTAAAAAGGACGTGATGACGTTTTTGGAGCAGTCAGTCAGAGAGGAGAGAGAGAGAAGAGAGAGAGAGACACCAGCCTGCTAGTTTCACTATCGATGGATGAGAAACAATAACTGTGTCTGTAACGACAATCCATGTATGGATTTTTGGAGTAACCCAGTGGAGTCCACTTTTTAGTTAACCTGTAGAGGGAAACAGGTATTTGTGTGGACAGCCACGATTCGGATGCTTTTCGGGGTGAGGGAGTCATGTCTATTCAACTTCTGCATCACTTTTCAGCCTCTCATTTGCCTGGAACAACACAAGGACCGAGAGCTCACTTGTACAGCCCCAAGAAGAGAGTGGATGGAACTGGCCAAAGTACAGGTGTCCATCGTGCCAGTTTCACCACCTGATCCCCAAGCTCAGGGTGAGCGAGTCAATTACAGAGCCACAGTTGATGCAGAATTGAGAGCCCAGAAAGGTGTGATGAGAACCAAAGGCAGTGCCTCTTCCTAGCCTCATTCTCCACCGTGGGTCCCTTTCTCTGTGGCTTTATTTATCTTCCCAAGCTGCAAACCCATCTCCTAAAGTGTAGCGAAACTCCTTCATCATCTTGTGAGTTTTAAGGTCCGTTCCATTAAATATCACCAATCTTTGGATAATCCAGTAACTCTAGAATTCCCAGTTTGATTTATTTCTGATAGTGAAGCATCTGGATCCAGCTTTGTAGTAGTTCATGTTGAAATGTTTTCTGCCCATTGTTACCTTTCCAACAGGTTCTCATTTTGCAATAAGCCCCAATCAGAAAGTCACGTCCCCACCCAGACCCCACTGCACCAGTGCGGAGATATGATCCTAAACTCATTCACTGAGGCCGCAGGATAAAAGACACACGGGAGCACAAGAGTATCCTCCGGCTCTGAGAGTTGTCCATTCAAGGCCTCAGGATTATTGAAGTTCAGCTGATTTCCGGGATGTCCAGCACCTGGCGATACAGTACTGATTCGCCGTTTGGGGGTCTGGGACTGTCATAGATGAAATCTGATAGGCAGTAAAACCACTGGGTGAGTCTGCTCTCTGTATGACGTCACGACTGGGTCGTAATCAGCTGAAGGTGCCTCCCAGAACAGTGAACACCGAGGTTTGTTCGTAAAGTCAAAGAGACCGATTCAGCTCATCTTAACATGTACGATATCTGAATACGGGTTGGAAATGTTTCTTGGAAACCAGTATTTAGATATCTTTCATGGACACCTTTTCCGGCTGAAGACCTTTCCTCAGAACAGGTCGGTTCCGACTCAAACTCGAATGACTTGTCATTTGCCCTTGTTGAATCCAACATCACATCTTGAGATCCTGCGTGTTCTAACTTTGAGAGAGGATTCAAAATGGATTCATCTACTGCAACCATTCTGCAGGCTATGATCCGACACAGGTATTTTTAACAGGACAAGTGTGAGGTTATCATGAGTCCCGGTCTAATTCTCCAGTCCGAGACGTTGTGTCCAACATCAGGTCGCAATGTATTGTGAAGAGTTGCTCCCAGTTGTCAGGCTGCACAGATACTGTAATACTCCCAACATCTCAGTGAGACTAACTCGCTTACAATATCATGAGACCACTGGAGCAAATAGTACATTTCACACTAATTTTTTGCAATTTCTGATGGTCGGGTTTGAGCTGCTTTCGAAGGCAACAATGTTCAACTCTGTACAATGATCACGCAACGTAAATGAGCATCTGGGTAATGTACTTCACATTACAAAAGGCGGAGGAAACAGTTGACAGCCTGAGGCCGTTCCCTTTGACGAACGTGTCGAGACCAAAGGGCATGGACTCCATGTGAAATATCAGGAAATGAATAAATCGATAGGCGGGCTGAACAGAGGCAGCAGGAAATGTGACCGATGACAGAGAGAAAATTGAAACGTCCAATGCACGGATAGAGAGAGAGAGAGAGAGGGAGACAGACACAGACAGAGACAGCCAGAGAAAGGGAAAGAGAAAGAGAGAGAGGGAAAAGAAAGAAAAGAAGAAAAACAGTCTGTTTCGAGAGTGCTAGTTCTGCTGCCAGCGGTGTGAATTTTCGAGACTGTTAAAACAGCGTTAAAAGTCATAACAATAACAACATGAGGCTGAATAGCGTAGAATTCGGTCTTAGTGCGGAGTTATTGCACTGAACCGAGATGGACGGCGCGCTCCCTACACCCGACCAGTAATACAGAGGGAAAATGTGAAGTGTTCAGCTCTCAGCTGTCCATGTGTTTCACCGGTCTGGTAGCATTTTTGAGCCTCTGTAACGCAAACACAGTGGTATGTGGTGGGAGAATTTGACTACGCATCCCGTGATTGGATAGTGCTGGGACATGCTGAGAAGGAAGCCAGAGATGATGGAGAACCCACCAACCGAATGATCAACCCTCTAAACAGAGTTGTTGCATGTGAATTAAAGAGTTGTCACATGAAAACTAAGGCAGAACGTGTAGGCATTTTACCTGAGAACTGTGCTTCTTTATTCGTCGCGATTAGTTGTGAAACAATTGATATATTCACTGTATAAATTTAAATAGTTGTTTAACATTTCAGTTTCACAACCGTAAAACTCTATGACTTTTCAGTTGCCCAAACTCTTTATTTGCCTTCCACAACTTCCAAAATTTTACAACTGATGTTTTTGCTACTTCCCGTTCCAGATTAACCTGAACTGACGAGTTCTTTCTCTAATATTTCTGACTCAGGGTCCTCGTTCTTCAGTGATTGGTCCGCGGAGTGACTGCTGCTTGCTTATCTTGCAAGAGGTGCGTTTATGCATTTCTTTTTCATATCGTCAAAAAATTGCTTGAACCATTTCAGCCAACAATGCGGGAAAAAAAAAAAACATTTTATTGATAGTTCGTGTTTTTTTTTTGATCCCCCTCAATGTCCCGCCTGACGATACTTCAAAATAACCTCAAGCATCTGTCCCTTAATAATTCGGTGTCTATTTATGCTTTCGCAGGAACTTGGAGCATAAATTGGGAACAGATGTATTTCTTGGGGGAAGTGCAGAGCGGAATTGTGAGGTTGTTTAAGGAACACTTTATGGGGCTCTGGATAGGTTTGTCCCACTGAGGCAGGGTATAGGATGGCAGAGTGAAGGATTCGTGGTTGAAACGAGATTCAGAATGTCTTGTCAAGAGGAGAAAGAACTTAACTGAGGTTCAGAAAGCAATGGATCAGACAGGGCTCTGGAGAGTTACAAGGTAGCCAGGAGGGGAGCTTAAGAATGGACCGGAGAGCTAGGAAGGGGCATGAGAAGTCCTTGGGTGAGTATGATCAAGTGAAAACCACAGGGGGCGTTCTGCACGTATGTAAACAATAAGAGTATGACCAGACAGAGGGTAGGACCGATCATGTATAAAAGAGGTAACACGTGCCTGGCGTCGGAAGAGATAGGGGAGGTCCTGAATGAATATTTTGCATCAGTATTCACCAGAGAGAGAGACCTTGACGCTTTGTGAGATGCGTACATCAGACTGATATGCTAGGAATGTCGATTGAGGAAAGAGTGATGGAAACTATTGAAAAACATTAGGACAAATAGTCACTGAGGCCGGACGGGATATATCCAAGGTTACTACAGGAAGCTGGAGAAGAAATTGCTGCGCCTTTGGCGAGATCTTTCTGACCTCACTGTCCACAGGAGTAGTGCCAGATGATTGGAGGGTGGCAAATGTTGTTATTTTGTTCAAGAAAGGGAGTAGGGGTAACCTTGGGAATTACAGACCAGTGAGTCTTACTTCAGTGCTGGGCAAATTACTGGAGAAGATTCTTAGAGACAGGAATTTATGGGGAATTTGGAGAAGCATAGGCTGAATATAGACAGTCAGCATGGCTTTGTGAAGGGCAGGTCGTGCCTCACAAGCCTGATTGAACGCTTTGAGGACGTGAGAAAGCACATTGATGAAGGTAGAGCAGTGCGTTTGGTGTACATGAATGTTATTAAGGCGTTTGATAAAATTCTTCATGGAAGGCTTACTCAGAAAGTCAGGAGGCATGGGATCCTGGGAAACTTGGCTGTGTGGATTCAGAATTGGCTCGCCCATAGAAGAAACAGGGAAGCGGAAGATGGAGCGTATTCTGCCAGGAGGTCGGTGACCAGAAGTGTTCCACAGGGACCTGTTCTGGGACCCCTACTCTTTGTGATTTTTATAAATGGCTTGGATGAGGATGTGGGAAGGGTGGGTTAGTAAGTTTGCTGATGACACAAGGTTGGGAGGTGTTTTGTATAGTGTAGATGGTTGCTGGAGATTACAACAGACTATGTACAGATTGCAGAGCTGGGCTGAGAAGTGACAGATGGAGTTCAACCCGGATGTCTGAAGTGTACACCGGGAGATCGAATTTGAAGGCAGAGTACAAGGTTAATGGAGGACTCTTAGCAGTGTGGAGGAACAGAGGAATAGATTCCTCAAGGTTGCCACGCAGGTCAATAAGGTTGTTAAGAGGGCTTATGGAGGGTTGGACTTCAGTCTTCGGGGTATTGAGTTCAAGAGGCGTGAGGTGATGTTGCAGTTCTGTAGAACTCTGGTTAGCGTATTGTGTTCAGTTCTAGTCGCCTCTGGAAGTTTTAGAGAGGGTGCAGAGGAGATTTATCAGTCTGCGGCCTGGATTATAGAGTATGTCTTATAAGGAAAGGTTGAGCGATCTCGGACTTTTCTTTTTGGAGAGAAGGAGGATGAGAGGTGACCTGATAGAGGGTACAAGATGACGAGAGGCAAAGATCGAGTCGATACTCAGAGACTTTTTTTGCAGGGGGACAATGGCTGACACGAGAGGATATAATTTTAAGGTGATTGCAAAATGATATAAGACAGATGTGCGGGGTAAGATTTTTTTTACAGAGCGTGGTAGGTGCGTGGAACGCACTGCCAGCAGAGGTTATGGGGGCAGATACATTAAGGACCTTTCAGAGACTCTTAGATGGACACATGAATGATAGAAAAATAGGGTGCTATTTTGGAGGGCATGGTTAGATCTTCGAGCAGGATCAAGTGTCGGCAAAACATTGTGGGCCGAAGGACCTGTACTGTGCTGTCGTGTTTATGTTTCTATGTTCAATCTATCAGACTGTTCCTTCCAGAACTTGTCAGTTTCCAAAACATCTATTTTTGCTTATTCTTTGCCCAGTGCAGATCCGTGTTGGCACAACTGCATTTTATCAAGTTGATACTGACCTGGGTTTGACTACATTAATTCCCCTCACTGTGCTCTTTGTTCTGGGGTGCCGACCATCTCCCTCCCTCCTTCTCTCTCTCTCTCTCTCTCTCTCTCTCTCTCTCTCTCTCTCTCTCTCTCTCTCTCTCTCTCTCTCTCTCTCTCTCTCTCTCTCTCTCTCTCTCTCTCTCTCTCTCTCTCTCTCTCTCTCTCTCTCTCTCTCTCTCTCTCTCTCTCTCTCTCTCTCTCTCTCTCTCTCTCTCTCTCTCTCTCTCTCTCTCTCTCTCTCTCTCTCTCTCTCTCTCTCTCTCTCTCTCTCTCTCTCTCTCTCTCTCTCTCTCTCTCTCTCTCTCTCTCTCTCTCTCTCTCTCTCTCTCTCTCTCTCTCTCTCTCTCTCTCTCTCTCTCTCTCTCTCTCTCTCTCTCTCTCTCTCTCTCTCTCTCTCTCTCTCTCTCTCTCTCTCTCTCTCTCTCTCTCTCTCTCTCTCTCTCTCTCTCTCTCTCTCTCTCTCTCTCTCTCTCTCTCTCTCTCTCTCTCTCTCTCTCTCTCTCTCTCTCTCTCTCTCTCTCTCTCCTCTCTCTCTCTCTCTCTCTCTCTCTCTCTCTCTCTCTCTCTCTCTCTCTCTCTCTCTCTCTCTCTCTCTCTCTCTCTCTCTCTCTCTCTCTCTCTCTCTCTCTCTCTCTCTCTCTCTCTCTCTCTCTCTCTCTCTCTCTCTCTCTCTCTCTCTCTCTCTCTCTCTCTCTCTCTCTCTCTCTCTCTCTCTCTCTCTCTCTCTCTCTCTCTCTCTCTCTCTCTCTCTCTCTCTCTCTCTCTCTCTCTCTCCCTTTCTTTTTCTTGACTGGAAATAGTTTCGGATACTTGAAGTCAAAATTAACGTAGAAAGGTGAATTGTATGAGTAAAGATCCAGTGAATGGATGTCAGTGTGATAGCGACGTCATTGTCCATTTCTTCCTTGAAAATAAAAGAAGTGTGAATAGTGAGAGTTGCAAAGCTCAGTGAGATAGAATTTACCTGGTGTCCTAATGTGCGTTTCGCCAAAGGGGATTGTGTAGCCGCTACATGCTGCGAGAGTCGGCGCTAGGGTAAAGGCTCAGGATATTAGAGGAATAACTGGATGAGCACTTGAATCTCCAAGACATTGAAGGCTTCAGGACAAGTGTTGGTTTCTTTTGATGGGTACTTGATGGTCGGCGTGGACCTGGTAGGGTGATGGGGCTATGTCTGTGCAGTATGCCCCTGTAAACATTAAAAGACGGCAGATGCTAGTAATATGACACTGAAAAAAACTAAAAATACGATAAAAACGCAGGCGGCGTGGTATCATCTGTGGAAAGAGAAATGGTGAGCATTTCGGTTCTGTGATCCTTCGAAAGAACTGTCGATTATTTTATGAAAAACATCATCGATTATAAGATAAAGTCTTCATTACAAAAATTCTTTCGAACAACACGCAGTTGAGCCCTAATAGACCAGCCTGTTCCTCGACAACAACTAGTGACTGAATCCCGAAAGAATATACTCCATATGGCAGATATAACCTCACATTTGTAACCTCTCTGTGTCCTTTTCTCACCTCTTTACGTACTCTACACAACTAACGTTACAACCCATCTCGTCTGCCATAATCAAACATTCCAATCACACCTAGACCCTTCATACAAGTCAATGATATAATTTGTACCCCGTTGAGGTCACAGCACTGATCTCTGTGCCGCACCAGTCGCTACCTATTGCCAAGAAGAAAACTATTCATTTTTACCAGTCTTTTAGTTTAGCCAGGCAATTTTCCATCCAGGGCAATATTTTACATCCTGCACCACGCGCGTTTACATTCTGCAGCAAACGTTGATGTGACACCATGTCAGTTCCTTTTGGAAATCCAATAAGAGTACATTCTTCGGTTATCTTTTATCCACAGCAGGAAGTTCACGAACAATTCAAACAAGTCTTTCACGCTCAGTTGTAAATTACAGCAAACAAGACGCCGAGCATCTAAATAATTAACATAAGGTTTACATATTATTTTATAACTTTCAGGCAAAAAAGGTCCAGTTTACGGTGGGTTACATTTATTTTTCTTCAATTGTGAAATCTAAAGAAGTTAGAAAGCCGAAGGAGAAAAAAATATCACAATCAGACGGAACAATCTAATTTATTCGGCCGCACTGTAGCCTCTGGCAGGGAACTGCTGACAGCCCGTTCAACTTGAGATGTTTAACAGCAGAAAGTACAAAGATCAGATGAGGTTTGGAAAAGCCATCACCTCTCGGATTGCTTCCAAAGTCACGCGGCATGTCGATTGGGAAATACCTCGCTGACCGCTCAGAATCATGGACCTCCCTAGCCAGTAATCGGAGGTGTTTCAAAGAAGAAGCAAGCAATCATGACCTCATTTCTTGGATGACAAGCCTCTAATTTAGTGAACATGTTGTATTGTTGTCAATAAGAATGGCATTGTTCGGTTAGAAAAACTGAATCAGATCACTGGAAGCCGTCGATTCGGGTTACTTGAATGAAATTGTAAAAATAAAAAAAAACACTCACAATGAAGGGATCGACGAATGGAATGTAAAAAAGTTGAGTGTTCTTAAGTGAACAGATGCATGACAGAGAATGGGTGAACAGTCTGTGATCCTTCCATCAGAAGGTAGATTGGGGGCCTTGATAGGAGTCTTTGACATATGGAGTAGTTTGGTCGGACTTGGATGGAACATCTGTCTTCACGTGCTGAGGCATAACACTCGCAGTGGTTAGAATTAAAGTGGGCAAAACCAGCACAATTTTCTCACGTTTCCAGTTACTTGCGAACATGTGAAAACTCCGCAATTGTCACAGTGGCATGGAAGAATCTTTCTTTTCCTCTCCTATGAAAAACTAATGACAGATTCTTCTCCTTGTTCAGCATATAAATCTAATAAAAATTCTATCAAAATCATCAGAAGTCTCTTTACCCACGGCATGGTTAAAATCTAATATAATGGATATGAAATTAATCACAGGTATCTAAATTCTAAAGGAGAATGAACATAAACGTCAGAACAAATTTTGACATAACTAATGAATGAATGATAGTTTTGCAAAGTGCTCGTATGGTCCTCTTACGAAGTGGTTGTGAATAGATCTGGTGACTCTATGTGTTCCCACCCCTCCTAAAACACTTATTGGTCACTGCATTTTACGTGACGGGGAATCACTGATGTACACACATGGGCAACAGACAATGAAAAACAAAACTCAAGCTCTGCCATTCATTTTGGTTTCCGTAAGCCTCCATTGTATTCAGGTCGAAGTGCTTCCTTGCTGAAAAGACATCGGTCAACCATTTTTCCAAAGGTTGGAAATCCCATAGATTGTGGTTCACATTCTTAGCTCTGAATTTCTTTCCTTCATCTGCCACAGTCGACTTTAATCTGATGTTAAATGGGTCAACATTACGTGGTGTGGAAAGGTAACAAATTCCATCGCTGCTGCGCATCCGCTGAACTAGATTCTGCCTAATCCAATTGATATGAACACTTATTATCACATATTAAACCCAATGATGCGGTGTGACCTGGCGCCAGCAGTCTGCTGAGCTGAAATATGAAAGCAAAAGCAAAACGTATTCTTTCTAAACCTCAACAATAAGTGATAATCGGCTTTACATTTTACTTGCAGAGTTTCCCCTTTAATGTCTGCAGATATTTCACTCCATTCGTTAGCTCCTTCCTGAATTTCCTCTGTGTCAGTCCATAGATACACGTGTTGGTGCAGGATCCGAGCAAATGCAACATATCTCCAAACTGTTGTAAGATATATGCCGGTGCGTGGTAATATCTGTCTTTGTAGGTATAGCTTTTAGCTTTCCAGTTCGTAGAATGCACAACATTGGGTATCCACAACAATATGAAATTGACTGACAGAGCGAACAACAAAATCATTGACTTTCTTCTGTTCTCCACCTCCAGATCCTCCTGATTCTCGCTGCTGTTCCGGAATCTCCGGCGGACTAAAATCGCATCTAATATATGCTTGATGGGTAACACATTGAACAGTAAGATTAAACAGATTGGTACTAACGGTGTCATGTTGCTGTCAAATAACTCGTAAGCTCTCCACACGGGTGATGTAAGGTATTCCGCTTTGGGAACGCAACTTTCTGAATCCCTTGCAAAGTAAAATACAAGTGACTGAGCACAGATGCCTGCAGCGACTGTTACAGTTACGACGGTCACTGTTCTCACGGTGCAATAGCGTTTCCGAAGGTTTACGCAGCAGATCACGATGTAGCGATCGGAAGTAAAAGCGACCGTCAACCAAACGGAACATTCGATAGCTGTCATCGCCAGGAGAGGTGCTAAAGCGCACAGCGGAGGTTTGACCAAGGAATTAGCAAACAAATAGATAAGATTAATATTATTTAATATAACGGCAAAGACAACGACCATCAGATCTGCTGCCGCCATTGTCAATAGGTAGCGAGCGATGCATTTGGAGAGACCACATTTTCCACGAGCCAGGATCACAATCGCCGTTAAATTAACTGAAAGAAATGATAAAAGGAACAGTCACTGCCAAATAGGCCTAATATGATCGGCATGACCTGAATTGCATGGTAAGAAAAATAGTCCGGATAGTGCCACTGTCTGGATTCACACCCTGAAGATAATTGACAAGAAGCAAAGCAGCTGGTCCTCCAGCCGTTCTGTCAGGTGGAGAACAGAAGGCGCGATGCATTTGCATATTGTTCCTGAGCTGAGGGCATCCTTCCTTAACTCTCCCGCCTCCATGCCTTTCTTTTAAGTGAGTACTGATGAGAAGTGTTTATTTAGGTTCCTCTCATATTCTAGCTCCACGCATAGTTGATCCCGCCGGTCCCAATGGGGACCTATTCCTTCCTTGGCTACCCTCTTTCTGCTGACATACTTACAAAGTATATATGGCCGCAAAGTGACTCCGGACTGGTGTGTTGCTTCCCTGGCGCCAGGTTCCAGGATGTCTTGGAGCGGCTGCAGAGCATTCTCATGCGAGAGGGTGCGCAGCTGGAAGTCGTGGTAAACATGGGCACCAAAGACATAGGTAAGATAAGGAATGATGTCTTGAAGAACGACTTTGGGAATTCGGAAGGAAGTTAAAAAGCAGGACCGCACGGCTTGTAATCTTGCGCCTGCGAAGGAAATAGTAGCATAAGACAGATAAATAAGCGGCTGAAGAGTTGGTGCAGGGTCAGGGCTCCAGATTTGTGGATCATTGGGATTTCTTCTGGGGTAAATATGACCTGTACAGAAGGGACGGGATACATCTCAACTCGATAGGGACCAATTTCCTTGAGGGCAGATTTGCTGGAGCTGTTGGGGAGGGTTTAAGTTAAGTTGGCAGGGGTACGGGATGGGAGTGATGGATCGTCGGTGTAGAAGTAGTTGCAATGAGGACAGAAAACTTGAGAAAGGATAGCTAGTGGATAGAGCATAAATGCAGGCAGTTATATTGGGTGTATTTTTTTTACTTTAATGCGAGACGTGTGAATAATAAGTGTGATGCACTTAGATTATGGATCTATACATGGAATTACGATTCAGTGGCCATGACAGAGACTTGAATGTCGCAAGGGCAGAAGTGGCTGCTTGAGCTTATGCGGTTTGGGTGCTTCAAAAAAGATAGGGAAGGAGGTAGAAGGGGTGGGGTGGCTTAATTACTTAGAGATAGTATCACAGCTGTAGGAAGGGAGGACATCATAGTGGGATCTTCTGCTGAGTCGGTGTGGGTGGAAGTCAGATACAGCAAGGGAGCGATCACTCTGTTGTAATATTATGTGGGCCTCCAAATAGCCATTGGGACACTGAGGAGCAGATAAGTAGCCAGATTTTGGAAAGGTGGAAAAATAACAGGGTTGTTGTCATGAGTGACTTCAACTTTCCTAATATTGATTGGCACCTTCTTCGTGAAAAAGTTTTAGATGGGGCAGAATTTGTTTGATGTGTACAGAAAGACCTCCTGATAAAGTATATAGACAGGCCGACTGGATGAGAGGCCATGCTGGATCTGATACCAGACAATGAACCTGGTCAGGTGACAGAACAAACTGAAGACGAGCATTTTGGGATAGTGACCACAACTCCCTGATCTTCAGTATCGTCATGGACAAGGATAGAAGCAGATACTATAGGACGGTATTTAATTGGGGTACAGCAAATTACGATGGTGTTAGGCAGGAACTTGCGGACGTAAATTGGGAACAGCTATTCTCTGATAAATGCACTGCAGAAATGTGGAGATTGTTTAGGAACCATTTGCATGGAACTATAGATGGGTTTGTTCAACTGAGACAATGAAAGAATGGTAGGGTGAGTGAACCATGGTTAGTCAAGAGGAAGAAAGAAGCTTAGTTAATGTTTAGGAATCAAAAATCAGTCAGGACTCTTGGGAATTATATGGTAGTCAGGAAGAAGCTAAAGAAGGGACATTACGAGAAGGCATTGGCAAGTGGAGTTCAGGAAAACCCTAAGGTGTTCCAAACATATGTGAGGAAAACGAGAATGACTACGATGACGGAAGGATGGCTCAGGGATTAGTGGTGTCATTAAGGAGGTACGGGAGGTCCTGAATGAATATTTGGCCTCAGTGTGCACAGTGTTCAGGACAGGGATTTAGTCGAAGGAGAGGTTAGCGTAGAACAGGCAAACATGTTGGCTATGTCGAGGTTAAGAAAGAAGCAGTGTTGGAGATACCAAAACGCATGAGGATAGATAAGCATCCTGGGTTGGATCGGATATACCCCATGGTACTATGCGAAGCGAGGGAAGATATTGCTGGAGCGTTAACAATGATCTTTGTGTTCCTACTGGCCATAGGAGTGGTACTGGATGATTAGAGGATGGCATATGTTGTTCCATTCTTCAAGAAAGATAAAAGGGATAATCCTGGGAATTATGGACCAGCTAGTCTTACGTCAGTGGTGGGCAACCTATTGGAGGTGATTCTTACAGACAAGATTTATGAGCATTTGGAGACGATTAGTCTAACAAGGGATAGTCAACAGTGCTTGGTGAAGGTCAGATCGTGCCTCATGGGCCTAATAGAGCTTTTCGAGGAAGTGACAAGACAGATTGATGAGGGCAGAGCTGTGAATGTGGTATATATGGATTTTAGCAAGGCATTCTACTCTCACTGTCACGTGGCACAGGAGGTAAACCAGTGGATACTTCCCTTGAGGTCCTGCTTTTTAGGATCGCTCGTAACTCCCTATATTCACTGTGCAGGAACTCAGCCCTCATCTACCGGTGACATTGGTACCAACATGCACCAAAACCTCTGGCTGCTCACCCTCCCCGCTTGAAAATGTTTTGCAGCCGCTCCCAGACGTCGCTGACCCTGGTACCCGGGAGACAATACATCATTCTGGCATCTCATATCTGCCCCCTAACTGTTGAATCTCCTATCCATACTGCAATGCCTGACTTCTCCCTTACCACCTGATCCTCCGAGACTGTTCAGTGTTACCAACCTGGCTCCTGCTGCTGTGCCCAGAAAGCTCGTCCAACGTGTATACTTGTTGCTGAGGGGAAAAGCCACAGGGGAAACCTGCACTGCCTGTATATTCCCCTTGGTGATCACTCACCTCTTTGTGGCCTGCACCTTAGGTGTGCCCACCTCTTGGCTTTGATGTTCTCGGCATCCGGGTGAAGCTAAGTACGTCCAAGTCCAGCTGGGCGCACTGTCAACAAGAGTCGTCCTCAAGGACACTAGGAGTTTCCCTAACCACCCACATCCTGGAAGAGGAGCACGCCACTACCCTAACTACCTTCCCAACCTCACTCATTCACGGCAGTAAGAGTAAATAGGACTAATCAGACCATACCTGTTCCCCTCTTCTGCTCAGCCTCCTCTCGCCGAAGCCTCTGGAACCAAACCCTTGTTATATATTCCTCAAATACTGCACTCAAGAGCTCAAACACTGCCACTCCTGACAATGCCCGGTCTAGTTTACCTTTCCTTAATTTTATCGATAGTCTGATTCACACATCAGCCAATCAGACTGCTTTTCGCCAACTCCTGCCGTGAAACCTGTAAGGTCAGCTGTCCACTACAGCTTTTTCAAAAGTTCCTGCCTCTCTACCTGCCTGAAAAAGAACAAGATAATCTCCCAGTTCTCCTTGTATCTCCCCGCTGCCGCTTTACTCCTTCTCCTGTCTTGAAACCGACAGGTTCAGCGATCCACTGCAGCTTGTTCAAACGTTCCCGCGTCTTCTCCTGTCTGGAAATGAAAAGCAGTCGGGCAGATACATGGATAGGAAAGTTTTCCAAGCTTTGTGCAAAACTCTATTAAATGGGAGTAGCTTGCATGGGCATCTTGGTTGGCATGAAATAGTGGGAACGAAGGGCCTTCTTCCGTGCTGTTTAACTCTATGTTACAAAAATGTTTTAGGATCCTTGTTAATCCTACTAACCAAGGTCGTTTCACAGCCCTCCTTTTTCACATTTTTTTTAGTTTTCCTATATCCCGTTTCAACCTCGAGTCTCTCTTCCGATGCCAATTTCTATCCTTGTTATATGCTTCTTAGTTTTCCCTGATCAACCGTTCAAATCTTCCGTTAACCTGGATTATCTAAAGTTACTGTCGTTGCTTCTTACCCGTCCAGACAGATGCTGACTATTACAATCGTGTTTTTAAGCGGCTCTCTCTGAGCCCCCTCTTGCAGCTGCTCCCAATCTCCCTCTCCTTGTTCTTACCTTACACTATCGAAATTCGCTTTCTTCTAATCAGAGCCCTAAGTCGAGTACCAACATGATATATTTTTGTAGACTACAGTGAAGCTTACGACCTCAGGTCACTGTTCCCAAAGAGTTCCTCCACAGAAACCTCAATCACTTGCCCGTTCCCATTCTGTAAGATGTCAAGTGGAGCGCCTTCCAAATTTGACTCTCCACGTACTACTTTATAAAACCGTATTGAACAAAATTTTGCGAAGTCCTTCTGATGTAATTCACGAGAATTTAGGCAATCCCAGTCAATATTGGGAAAGTTAAAATCCCCTCTTGGCGCAACGCTTTTGCATTTACACCCCTTTGCCATCTGCCCATATATCTGTATGTTCGAATTCCCGTTCACATCTTTAAAAGTATATGCAGGTTACTTCATCTGAGGAAGCGAGATATCTGTAGACAACTTGACCTCATAATCTACCTCGTTACGACCTTGCGCCTTATTGTCTACCTGCACTGCACATTCGCTGTAGCTGTTACACTTTATTCTGCATTCTCTATTTTTACCTTGTGCTGCCTCAATGCACTGTGCAATTAATTGAACTGTACTAACGGTATGCAAGGCAGGTGTCTCACTATCCTTCTGTATAAGGGACAATAATAAACCAATTCCAATTTTAACAGAGAAAGCCTTATGACATCACGAGGTGATAAAAGGCTTCATGGCTATTGCGGACAGGGCCTTGTATCAGTCCGTCCAAGGCGAGTCCTCATTATCTGATCTGTCCACCTCTCGGAACATTGACTCCGGATGTGGGGAGTCCCAGGTCGTAACTATATTCATGTGATCGGGCACGGGCGGCAGGTATTGCCGGATCAGGTGCCACCGAGCCTAATGAAACAATCATGGGAATGAACTTGTCTAAAGGAAGTCTGTAACAAATTGAAATTAATGTCGAAGCTGAAAAGGTCAACATAATCAGCAATGATGTGATGAGAGTGGAAAGATGGAAAACGTTAAGAAGTAGCTAGTGAACGGAAAGATTAATGCGATTGGACAGAAACTATTCTTCGAATCCCTCAGGGGTAACAGATGAACCTCGCGACGAAAATGACAAAGAGATGGTGGTGGGGAGCTGGCTGAAGACATTGCTCAGAGGACAAAACTATTCTTGTTGGAGAAACATAGAAACAATAAGGAACAGACAGAGCTACATTTGTAAAAGCAGCTCCCTCGTATGCCTGGTTGTGGTTGTTCCACTATTATTGATAACCAAAGAAAGCAGGTCATGTTTGTTTATGGAATAACAAATGCCAATTACCAAGGTAACAACGTAAAAGCATTCATAAAACTGGTGCACCGGAATGATGGTAAGAATGGTTCGTAATTGGACGGCCGTTGAACGGGGTAGTGAAATAGAAATACCGTTTGGTTTTTCTTCGTGGGAGATGACGAATCTGGTACATTCTCCCAGACAACAGAACTTGGGTCAATGCTTCTCACCTGACTCTGCAACGACATGGACTTGCGCACGAAGCAGTACTATAGTAGTTCCCTCGGTTTGGGGTGAGTTTTTCCGGACGACACCAAATAGGAAGAACCTCAATCGCGTGGAAAGACAATGTCTGGGGATAGTTTCGAGCCGAATCGACCTATGGGTGGATTCGTGCCCCGCGTTCTCCACACTTCGCCAGTGAACTTCCGCCGATTTATGGCTCAAATTATCCTGGGACTGCTCTAAACCAGAGATTGATATCCCGGATCAGAGCCGACCCAGCAGTGGCTCTGTTATCTGGCAAACCACACACGCTTCAGTGGCGTGATGCTCTGACAGCCTTTGACAGCAGATAATGTTGGGCTGAAATCTACCGAATGTGAATTTTCAAGTGGACTTAGATATTTCTGGTATGGGACATCATACATAAAACAAACTCGCTTTGCACAATATGAGAGAAATGTCAGAAATATAAATATGTGAATGTATAAAAAGCGTATTCAAACTCCTATCAACAATGAAGGCGTCAAAGTAACATACATCCTGTTTTAAAATCTAAATACAACGTGTTTTTGCAGTGATTACTGACTGAGTTGATACAATAGACTGAGCAGCTAGACAACTGCTGCTTGTCATAGCGCACGTAATTTAATGACTGCGTCATATATACTGTATAACAGTCAATTCTAGTACCTTACCTGGAATACCGACGGCTGCAAGTACAGGAAAGTAAATGCTGACGATGTAGTAAATTGCTGGATATCTCATTTTCTGCCAGGAGCATCGATCAATTGTACGAAAGGTTCCAACTGCCCACACGCGCTGGTCCAAGGAGTCGTTGTACTCTAGGTGGAATGCTCATTAAGCCAATTAGTGCCCTCCTCAGTGACATAAGCTACAAGCCACTGAACAAACACTTGATGTGAGCTGTCTTTAAAATTGTGTCATTGTGTAACGTAATTAACTCTTCGAGGGACATTACGAGCAATTTGTTTCGGTGTTATGTGGACAATTTGCGATGCGAAGTTTGCAATTTCTATTCTGTATTGTGTATATTGAGCCGCGGCAAACAAAACTTCTCTTTGTCTCTTTAGATAACCAACGCTGCCTCCTTCAAATACCTGTCATTTATAGCATTGGTGGCATCACATAGGCGTTTACGGCAGACTAAGCTTAATTTTGCAGTTGAAGTGAGGGAAAAGCCATCTTTAGAGGGGACAGGTTCGCCACTGCCTTGTAGTTCCTTAGGTTTCAGTTCTGGAAACGACAGCCACGGGCGGACGAGATACAAAATCGCAGAGGTCACTACATCCGCTTACACCTCATGAATTCAACATGTCGCAACCAAGCGCAGAACCGCCTGCGCTGCCGCTCACAGGCAACCAGTTGTCAGGACGCCCGCTGCAGATTGTACACGGAATGTAAACAGCATTATACAACACAGAAACAGACCATTCGGTGCGAAGCATCGGAGATTGCCCATTGATAGGCTTGACCACCTCATCTCGCATCTATGTCGCTGTTGCAGGTTTTAGACTATTTTTAATATCCATTTATTTATTTTTATCAATATAACACAAATTCGGATTCCACAATAAATTCTGCCCCGTCTTTTTCTGTCTGAAAAATCTTTCCACCAAATCCCATAATCCTGTAATCTTCCCTTGCATTTTTATACCGATGAACATTTCCTATCATACATACTCGGACCTACGAGAAACATTGCTATATTGTCACGAAACACAAGTATTGGATGATGATTAATTTTTATGGGTCCTTTTATTTCAAGGAATGCAGGACCTATTGTCAGCCTCGATTAATCTATCCCTTCAGTCTCTGTATTAAATCCTACATAGTCCGTCTATCGTTATTCAACCATGAACCTGGCACGTTTCAGCACCCTTTGGCCGAACATTTCCCTCTTGTTAACCATGGCCTTTTGGTCTATTTGATCAATATTGTCCCCGCTCATTCTTGCCAACCAAATTGCAGACACATGATTGCCCATTAACAATGTTTAACTCCAACCCTATTTTGACGCAGTCCGTACCAACGATGGCTCTCAGATCCGACCTTCTCCCATTCCAAATTCTGGTTCCAGTTCCCCAAGTATATTCAGCGTTTTCGTAGATTTGCATTTTCACTATCGAGGTCTGCCTCCTGCAACATCGTACTGTTGACCTATGTTGATGCTTCTCCACTCTGACTACACAATATTTTACTTTGCTTTCCCGGTAGGAAGTAGATCTTTAATCCATTGAAACGAGACGAAACAACAGTCATTGGAGGTCATTAAGAACGTGGTGTCTGGACTATCACCCTAACACATCATGGCAAATGTCACTGCAGCGTAATGGTCCGTTAAGGGCACAGATACAACGACTGAGTTCATTATTTCCCCTTCGAGCAGTCCGCCAAAGTTAATGACCGCAGAGTTTTCTACACCTTGCTCTATCGCTCTCTCGCTTAGCCTGTCCTGTCGTCTTGAAAACTGTCCTTCGGTTCCTGGCAGGTCCGCTCTTCGCTCATCCTTGAGTCAGGAGCAGACCTTGAGAGAGAAGAAGAGAAAGAAGGGAGAGGGATAAAAGAGAGAGGGGCGGAGAGATAGACGGGGGCATTAATTTATATTAACAGAGAATGTATTGCTTTCATAAACGATATACCCAATAAGCAGTGAATGCCGTGTTTGAGCTGTATGTGCTGTGGTTGAGTACAGGTGCTGAGGTTTTGTTTCAGGCGGCTTTGGTGAGAGCATCCTGAGAAGATTAGAGATAATGTTTCCCTCAGAGTTTTCTTCCTATTAGAGTAGCTTCGATGACATTTCGTACAGTGTAAGGCTCCCCCTAAGGATGTGGGTGATCATGGACACCGGTAACCTCTCAGTCGACTGACAGAATTAAGGAACTGGACCTGGAGTTGGACGTACTTAGGATTGTCCGGACCGCTGAGACAAGAGTTTTAGCCAGCTGGTCACACCTAAGGTGCAGGGAGCAGATAGTTGGTTGACCGCCAGCAAAGGTACAGGGAGCAGGTAGACGGTGAAGGAGCCTATGTGGCTATTCCTCTCAGAAACATACACCTTTGGATACTGCTCGGGGGATGATCTATTAGGGCATATTCAGGTCAGTGATACTGTGAACGGGATCAGCAGAGAAGGATAACATCAGGCAGAGCAATAGTGATAGGTGGCTCGATAGTTAGGGGGATAGTAACTGCTGTAACCGCAAAGAGACGCCAGAATGGTGAGTAGAAAATGGGAAGAAGTCCTCCGTAGTGAGTATAGGGAGTAAGAAAAGAGCCGGAAAAGCCTGACTTCGAAGGCAGTACTTCCTGGATTACTCCCGGTGCTCGTCAGGACAGAAATAGAAAGACAGAACAGATGAACATGCAGCTGAGGAACTGATTCCGCGTGGAGTGCTTCAGGTTCTTCGATCATCTGGGGCAGGGTCAATCTGAAGACGGACGGGTTGACACTTAACTAGAGGGAAACCAAATTCCAGGCCTGGAGTTTCGCTTGTGCTGCTCGGAATGTTTGAAACGAGTTTGGCAGGAAAATGCGAAGCAGAGCCGTAGTTCATAAAGTGGAGGGATTGAGAGGAAGGTAGATGTCACGACCAGTAAGTCTGTAAGTAAGAATGGGCAGGATCAAGGCAATAGACACGATGGGACTGACGGGTTGACGTGTGTTTATTTTAATGCGAGGAGTATGAAGAGTAAGGGTTATGAACGTACATCTCAGATCAGTATTGGACCTATGATGCTGTAGCCATTACAGATACTTGGTTGAGAGAGGGACAGGACTGGATGCTTAAAACTCCAGCGTATCGATGTTTTAGAAAAGATAGAGAGCGAGGCGGGGGTGGGGGGTGGTGGGGGGGGAGGTGGTTGCATACTTAGTCAGGGAAAATATCACAGCTGCACTCAGAGGGAACATAATGGAGAGCCCATCCACTGAGTCTATATGGGGGAATCTTAATAATAAGAAATGTCCAATCACTCAAATGACATTGTACCTCAATTGCCACCGGGACTTTGAGGAACAGATCTGCAGGCAGATTAATGAAAGTGTAACAAACAGTAGGTTGTTTTCGCGGGAGACTTCAGCTTCCCGAAGATGCACTGGGACCTCCTTAGTACAAGAGGTTTCGACACGGTATAATGTGTTATGTGCATCCAAGAGGGTTTCTTAAATCAGTATACAGGTAGTCCAAAGAGAGGACGGATCATACTGGACCTGGTGTTGCGAGATGAACGTGGCCAGGTGACTAAACTTTCAATGGGAGAACATGTAGGGGACAGTGACCATAACTCCGTAAGTTTTAATATGGATAAGGATAGGTACGACTTTGCGGGAGAGAATTAAATTGGAACAAGGGAAATTACAAGAGTATCGGGCAGGAACTACGGAGAGTTAATCGGTACAGCTGTTTCTGGGCAAATTCACATCTGATATGTGGAGAATGTTTAAAGACCAGCTTCACAGAATAAAGGACAGTTCAGTTCCAGTGAGAAGGGAAGGGCAAGGATGGCAAGGTAAGGGAACCTTGGATGTCGAGAGAGGTGGTGAATTTAGTCGCACACAAAAAGGAAGCGTACTTAAGCTTTGGGAAGCTAACACCAAACGTAACTCTTCAGGATTATAAAGAAGCTGAAACAAAACTCAAGAAGGTAACGAGGAGACCCGGAAGGCGCCATGAAAATTCTTTGGCGAGCAGTATTAAAGAGAATCCTATTGCATTTCCATTAATATATCAAGGTCAAGGGGATAACTGGGGAGCGGGTAGAACCACTCAAGTATGAAGGAGGGAACATTTGGTTGGAGGTGTAGGATGTGGCGACTTTCTGAATAGTAATTTTCAAAGGTAATTACCAAGGAGAAAGACGTGGAGGATACCGATATCTCGCTGGAGCGTACGAATCGGACAGGACATTTTGTGATTAAGAGGAGGTAGAGTTGGCTCTCTTAAAGAACGTGAAGTGGGTGTCCCTAGGACCTGATAGGACATACCCCAGCTTGCTTAGAGAGACAAGAGATGAGATTGCTGGGGCCTTGACCAAGATCTTCGTGTCCTCCCTATTAACAAGCGAGGTCACCGAGGACTGGCAAGTAACTAATGTCGTTCCATTGTTCATGAAATTAAATAGTTATTATCTTGGAAACTATGAACTGGTGATTCTCACATAAGAGATAGGGAACAATTGGAAAGGATTCTTAGGGATAGAATTGTGAACATTTGGAAAACCATGGTTTAGTTAGGGACAGTCAGCGTGGCTTTGTGCAGGGCAGTCGTGGCTTACCAAATTGATTGGGCCTTTCAAGGAGGTGACGAAGTTGATTGGTGAACCGAAAGCTGTGTATGTTGTCTACATTGATTTTAGCAAGGCGTTTGACAAGTTCCTTATGAGACGCTCATCCAGAAGATTAGGATGAATGGGATCCATGGAGACTTGGCCGTTTGGATTCAGAATTGGCTTGCCCACAGAAGATAGAATGCTGTGGTCAATTGGACTTATTGTGGCTTGAGGTCTGTGACTAGTGATGCTCCACAGAGAGTCGTGTGTGTGTATACTGTACAACACAGGCCACAGTACGAATAGATAGATAGATAGATAGATAGATAGATAGATAGATAGATAGATAGATAGATAGATAGATAGATAGATAGATAGATAGATAGATAGATAGATAGATAGATAGATAGATAGATAGATAGATAGATAGATAGATAGATAGATAGATAGATAGATAGATGGATGGATGGATGGATAGATAGATGGATGGATGGATAGATAGATAGATAGATAGATGGATAGATAGATAGATAGATAGATAGATAGATAGATAGATAGATAGATAGATAGATAGATAGATAGATAGATAGATAGATAGATAGATAGATAGATAGATAGATAGATAGATAGATAGATAGATAGATAGATAGATAGATAGATAGATAGATAGATAGACAGACAGACAGACAGACAGACAGACAGACAGAGAGACACACAGATAGGCAGATAGATATAGACATATAGATACAGTAGATGTAGATGACCTGAATGACATGCATGCAAAGATAGATGGACGGGTTAGTAAGTTCGCAGACGATCGAAAGTTTGTTGGTGTTTTGGATATTGTTTACGATGATCAAAGGAATCAATGAGATATAGATCAGCTGCAGATATGAGCATAGAAATGGCAGATGGTGTTTAATTTGTTTCAATGTGAGGTTTTGCACTTTGGTAAATCAGATGTAAAGGGTCAGTACTCTATTAATTACAAGACGCTTAACAGTGTTGATGTGCAGAGAGATCTTGGGGTGCAAGTGCACAGCTCCCTGAAAGTGCCTGCATAGTTCGAAAGGGTGGTCATTTAGGCATGTAGCACGTTTGCCTTTATTAGTTGAGTTCAGACGTCAGAAATTTATGATGCAGCTTTAGTGACCTCTGGTTAGGCTGCACCTCGAGTAATACATTCAATTCTGGTCGCCCCATTACAGAAAGGATATGCAGGTTTCTTAAAGTGAAAAATAGTGTTACAAGTAAGTTAACTGGATGAGAGGGCATGTGTGATCATCAGAGCTTGAGCAAACTTGGGTTATTTACTCTGGAGCTGCGGAGGCCGAGGGACGACCTGATAGAAATTTGGAAGATTAGCAGCGGCATAGACAGAGTAGACAGCCGGTATCTTTCTCCCAGGCTCGAAATATTAAATACTGGAGGGTATGCATTCAAGGAGAGGGGGATAAAGTTCAAAGGAAATGTAGGGCAAGTTGTTTACACATTGGTGTGTGCCCGGAATGTGTGTTAGCAGTAGTCGTGAAGCAAAAGAGATGGAGACATTTAAGAGGCAATGAACGTGCACTGAAAAGTAGGATGGACGTCTAAACAGAAGGAATTGGTTTAGTTTGGTATTTAATTACCAGTTTATTGGTTCGAGACAACATCGTGGATGGAAGGGCCTGTTGCTGACGACACTGTTCTGTGTTCTCTGAGAAAGATGCAGAGTGGAGACAGAATTAAGGATGATTCAACTCTGCTACAAGAATCGCCATTTCTTCCTGAGATGTACTCACGTAATAATTCGTCTCAGTGGGTACGCGATCTCGTCTCCAGCTCCTCTCGGTGCAGGTACGTGGCCGCTGGATAAGGGGATGAGGATGGCACACGGCATGTTTATCTTAACCGGTCTGCGAATGAGACACGAAGTTGGCTCTTCCTTTTGCAGCTATACAAAACACTGGTTTGACTGCATTTGGCATGTTGTGTGCAGTTCGGCTCGACATACTATGTTTTGAATGTTATTGACCTAAGAGTGCACAGGACATTCACCAGGATGTTGTTTGTATTGGAGGACTTGATTTGTGCAGAGAGTTTGGATACTTGGATACGCCGACTTTCTCTTCCCAGGAAGGAAAGAGGCTCAGGGGGACCAGATCGATATACATATCGTCACGAGAATCATAAATAGGGGAGGTCGTCAAGGACTTTTCTACTGTGGGAGTGGTTTCAAAAATAAGGCGGCACGATTTTATGGTGAGAATTAGGAGATTTGCAGTGGAGCTCAGGTTTTTCTTTCACAGAGTGTTTCAATCTGGAATGCGCAACCAGAAAAATCAAATACAATTTCCACGTTTAAGAGGTATTTGGACAGACACTTAAATAGTCAAGGCATAGAAGGAGACACAATAGACTGCAGAGGCTGTAATTTGGAGCAATAATTCAGCCGCTGGCGAAACTGAGCGGGACCAAAGAGAGGGACCAGTGAGGAAGGGTCTCACGGAACTCCCGTCGAAGAGAAGAGGCAAACCTCTTAAAGATCGGCATTCCTTGAAGAGACTGCGCATTAGAGTAGCAAAATTGAGACACTAGAGACAACAGATGCTGTAATCTAGAGAAACAAGCAATCTGCTGGAGGTACTCAGCGACATAGATAGATACGCTCCAAATGTGGGCAAATGGGATCAGTGTAGATCGGCAAGTCGGTCTGCATGCAAGTCTTGGGCCGAATGTCCGCTTCTGTTCTCTACGACTCTGACATTTTTACTGCGAGCTTGCTGCATAGGTTGTGTGAGAGCATCAGAAGCAGTTTAATAGTAGGCATTTTATATCCTATTTCATGACCAAGTTTATTGCTAACACGTGATGATCACTATTTTACAAACGTCAACTCCAGTTCATCATAACGTCCTCTCTAATCAAAATAAGTATTTACAGAAAGGTATTTTTGTCAAAATTACTATAAATGGACAGGTGATGTCAGCTGCGGTAAATTGCAGTAACTGGGAAAATGATCCACAGAAAGCTCTTCAAATGCCAATTTTAAAAGCACCCAACCGAAACACACACGAGTCACACAGACAGGCACGCATGCCCACACACTCAGACACACACACACACCAGACACACAGATACACACACAAACACACACACGTACACATAACCAGAAATGTTCTCTCTCTCTCTCACACACACACACAAACAAACACACACACACACACACACACACACACACACAAACACACACACACACACACACACACACACATACGGAGTACAGGAAGGAGTGAGAGAGCCTGGAGACATGGTATCAAGACAACGACCTCTCCATCAATGTCATCAAACCAAAACAGATGAGCATTGACATCAGGAAACGGGACGGAGTACATGCCCCTGCATGTATCAGTAATGCTGAGGTGAAAATCATAGGGAGCTCAGATCCCAAGGTGTAAATGTCACCAACAATTTGTCCTGATCTAGCCACGTGGACGATATGGCTGAGAAAGAACACCAACACCTCTGCTTCCTAAGAAGGCTGAAGGAAAATTCACCGTGTCCCCAATGACTTTCACCACTCTTTACAGATGCACCATCGGAAGCATCTTAACAGTGCATTGCAGCTTGCTATGGCAAATGTTCTGCCCCATATCGCAGGAAATTGCAGATAACCGTGAACACATCCAAGTCCATCACGTAAACCAGACTCTCCTCCATTGACTCTGTCTGTACTTTTCGTTGCCGCAGAAAAGCGGGACCATAATCAGGGAGCCCTTACACTCCGGTCATTCTCTCGTCTTCTCTCGCCATCGGGCATACGAACAAAAAGCTTGAGAAGACTCAACACCATCCCAAAGACAGCTGTTTTGAGAAACTTGAACGGACCTCCCAGAGATGAAAGATTAACTCTTGATCTCTCACTCTTCCACCTCATGGTCTTTGCATTTTATATGCCTATCTGCAGTGCACTTTCTCTGTAACTGTAACAATATATTCTGATTTATCATGCGTTGTACCACTTATTCATGGAACTATCTGTCTGGACGGCATGCAAACAGAAGTATTTCACTGCATATCCGTACGTGTAACAATACTGCAGCATTTCCCAATTACCAATGACACACACATTAACACTTCCAGGCGCACATTTACGCACAGACACACTATTTATTCATAAAATGTTGAAGTAACAATGGTCCAAAGTAGGTTTCAGTGTCATAATACAGAAAAACTCTGAGGTGTTCAGATGCTCGTTTACACTGAGCGCTGGTGGTCTCATGTCGAAAAAAACTTTTGTAGGTAGGTTATTTCCTGCAATTTTCACTGAATTAGGGAGAATGTGCTCCGAAATCGGCTCTTTGAGTTTTTTATATCTGTATTAAACCTAGCCGTCAATGGTGCCGAGGTGTTAGTTGATGGAGAGCAAATAAGCACCGTGGTCGACCGTGGAGAACACATGACGTGAGTTAAAACAAGGTCAGCACTGTTTTTGTCTTCTGTAATAAGGAGAAATGGAGACTCTCAGTAGCAAAAATCATTAGCAGGACAGCAGGCCATTCGGACACTCGTGTTGAAGGCGTTCGAGACAATGACACCAACTTGTTCCTGCTTCCAGCAGTGTCTCTGTGACCTTGAAGTTCACGGCTCCTCAAGGACACAGACAAGTGATATTTAAATATCACGGGGTTTCACCCCCTCTCAGCGTTTCAGGCCGCGAGTTACAATCTCGCAGGACCACCTTGAATTACAAAATAACCAGCTCCCCTATTACTTCTAGCTTTTATCTGAATCCACGTCGTCTGTTCCTGGACCAATTTGATATATTTATTTCTCAAAGAAACGTAACTTAATTGAGAATTTATCCCCACCCCAAAGAAAGAAATGTTCGACTATGCACCTGTGTCCAATGGTCACAGACTTTCATCACTTTAAGCCTGATTTCCCTCAACACCTCGAGCAATTGATTTCCCCCCCCCCCATGTATTTGGCTTTATTCCCAGTGAGGAACGGCGCGGCAGTTTTAACGCACCCTACCCCTTCCCTGGCGGTTGTGAAGAGGCCCTTTGTGGAATTGGACAAATTTCGGGCTTCAGAGGTTACAATGGACCTTCCCAGGGTCCCCTGGAGACCAGAATTACAAGGAGGAGAACGATGACACACAGCGGACACTGCGAGATAATCCGCGAGGTGATTGAAACGATGAAGGCTGCAGACAGAACACAGGGAAGCAGATCGGTGGACTGTCGGGAATCGGGAGACAAAGAATGAAGAATGAAGGTAATCGGCAAAAAACGTAGTGGGGAATTTTGCGTTGCATATCTGGTGGGCGCTTATCGCGGAACTTGCGTCGTTCAATGGACCAGAATAGGGATCTGGATATGAACAATATTCAGCGTTTGCGGAGTGGGTGTGGTGTGTGATTATTTCTCCTGTTCTTACATTGCCTCGTACGGTAGTGTAGCATTCTGTGAACCCGCCCTCCTGTTCTGATATTTGACACAACCGGCTGCAGCCGAGTCCCTGGCGTGCGGGCACTGAGATGCCCCGAAACCGGCAGTGTTTCGGCTGAACACACAGACTGTAGACAGGGCGGATCCTTGGCCTGGGACCCATCCAAAACCTCCCAGTTTCTGTTCCCCTCAAATGACCGCTCCGGCTTCAGCCTCTCCACGAGGAAGATCGCCAAAATCCCGGGCCACACAATCAGCCAGTCTCCTCTGCTTCTTGTCGCCCGCCTGTAATATGCTCGAAACGCGGCAATGGTTCAGCCCTCACAGCGGGACCAGTTGGCCAACGGCCGCCACTGTCGAGCAGCCCACTGGTCTTCGCATAACGACAGTAAACAGGCCATCATGGCTGATGCTGAACATAAACCCAACCACGCTGCGTCTCCGGCTGTGTAAACAGGGTGCATGTCCGTGCCGATGTAAAATAGTTACATCGACCCCTCTTTCCGGGTAAGGATGAGTTATAGAAACGAGGAGCTTCCTTTCTTTTTCAATATTTTTATTAATTTTCAAATTAATACAGATTAATACATATAACATCGGTGATCATACACGTAATACAAAGAGATCGGGAGGACAATCATGACATATACAGTCATAAAGAATAAAAAATATACTCTAGGTCCCATGGTCTGTTAGTAAGAGAATATATTACAAAAGAAATCAACAGGTGAAGAAAAAGAGTTATTGTATGGGAAAAAACGCAAATGGAAAAAATATATAAGTTCTAAAACAAAACAAACTAAAAAAATTGAAAGAAAAAAAGACTGGACTGATATTTCTCGATGAACAAAGAGCATTATTATGTCGTCAACTCCGCTCCTCTAAGTTCAAAGATTATTGAAAAGGGATCAATATCATATGAAAATATTGAATGAATGGACTCCAAACTTCCTCAAATTTAAGCGAAGAATCAACAGTGCCACTACTATTATTTTATTTCCAAGTTTAAGCATGATATAGTTTGAGAAACCCATTGAAAATAGTGAGTGAGGTATTGAATCCTTCCATTTAAACAAAATGGATCGCTTGACCACTAATGTAACAAGGGCAATCATACGACAAGCAGCAGCAGATAACTGGCCAGATTCCATCATTGGTAGCCCAAAAGTTGCAATGATTGGGTGAACTTTTAAATCAATATTCAATACAGTTGAAACAATGTTAAAAATGTATTTCCAATATTTTTCGAAAAGAGGACAGGGACCAAAACATATGTGTCATGGAAGCCACCTCCTAATTACATATATCATATAAAGGATTTATATGATGATAAAAACGGGTTAACTTTTCCTTTGACATATGGGTCCTGTGAACCACCTTAAATTGTATCAAAGAGTGCCTGGCACACAGTAAAGATGTATTAACTAATTGAAGAATTTTCTTCCATGTCTCTGTGGGTAAAGCTATCTGGATTTCTCTTTCCCATTCATTCTTAATTTTATCAAGTGTCTCTGGACGTATTTTCTTAATGAGATCATAGATTTTTGCTATCAAGCCCTTCTGCTGGGGATTAAAGCCTAATTTTTTTCCGTAATTTCAATTTTATATGGAGTCGGAAAAGAAGGCATAGTAACTACTAAAAAAAATTCTAATCTGTAAGTATCGAAAAAATATGTGATCCAGGCAAATTGTATTTATTAGACGACTGTTAAAAGGATTAAAAATAAAAGTTATCAAAGAATAAATCACGGAACCATGTTATTTCCTTCATTTTCGATAAAGACAAAAAGCTGAGTCGATTTTAGATGGTTGAAAGAAAAAAGTTAGATTGAATGGGGCTTGATAATTTATTGATTTCAAAGAATTTACGGAATAGACACCACATTCGTATTGTATGTTTAAATATTGGGTTAGTTATAGATTTACTCAATTTAGTAAGTGTCAAAGGGAGTGAGGCTCCTACAATAGAAACTAATGAATATCCTTGCACTGATTCATACTCAAGGTATACACATTTGGGGCATTGAATTAAATCTAAATCTTGTGCCCAAAAAAATAAATATCTGATATTAATTGCCCTGTAATATAACAATGTTATTCAAAGCAATGCCACCATCATTTTTAAATTTTTGTAAATATTTCTTACTTAACCTTGGGTTTTTATTCTGCCATATATGTGAAAGAATTTTAGAATCAGTACTGTCAAAAAAAGATTTCGGGATGAAAGTCAGAATCGCCTGAAATAGATATAGAAATATCCATCTTAACCGCATTAATTCGGCCTATCAATGATAGAGATTATGGGGACCAGTTCGTAAATAATTGTTTAACGTGATGAATTAAAGATAACTTGAAACAGGTCCTTATGCTTCTTGGTAATTTTAACACCCAAATACATAAAATGATCGGTTACTAATCGAAATGGTAATTGCCTTATAAATTGGGGTTTGCATATTTAATGGAAAGATTTCACTCTTATTAAGATTTAATCTATAACCAGAAAAAAACTAAACTGAGCAAGCACGATAATACTGCAGGGATGGATTCCTCCGGTTAGAAATATAAAGTAACATGTTATCTGCATCTATAGAAACTTATGAATCCCCTGTCCACGATTGATACCAAATATGTTCGAAGAATTCCGAAGGGCAAATGCCAGGGGTTCCAAAGAAGTATCAAATAATAAAGGACTTCGAGGGCAACACTGTCTGGTACCTCGAAAAATCCTGAACAGAGGGGATCTCTGATTATTTGTAAGTATTGAAGCCATAGGTGTATGATAAATCAATTTGATCGCAGATATAATATTGGGATTAAAATTAAATTTCTCAAGTGTATTAAATAAATGTTCCCATTCGACACTATCAAACGCTTTTTCAGCATCTAATGAGATAACACATTCTGGAATTTTGGATGAGGGGGATAATATAATATTCATTAACCTCCCAATGTTAAAATGCAAATAAGGATTCTGGATAAGACCTGCCTGGTCATCAGAAATAATTCGTAGAAGAACCTTTTCCAATCCAGAAGCCAATATTTTGGAAAATATTTTGGAATCCACATTTAATAAAGAAATGGGTCTATAAGATGCACATTCAGTAGGATCTTTATCCTTTTTAGAATTAAAGAGAGAGCAGCTTCATAAAAGGATTGTGGTAGTTTACCCACTGATAGGGCTTCTTTAAAAACAATTTCCTAACCATGGAGAAAGATGATCAGAAAAGGATTTTAAAAAATCGCATGCATACCCATCAGGACCGGGTGCTTTATCTGAATACATTGAAAAAAATTGCTCTCTTTATTTCTTCCTCCGAAATGGGTGCATCTAATATTGAACGTTCATTAAATTATAATTTAGGAATCTTCAGGCCCCTTAAAAATTCATGCATTAATGTAGAATACTCAGGGAATTTTGACTGGTATAAAGAAGTATAAAATTTTTGAGAAGATCTATTAGTTTGTTCATGGCCCACCGTGTAGTTACCATCTGGTTTACGAAGTTTAATAATCTGACGTTTAGTTGAAACAGCTTTCAGTTGATTGGCAAGCAATTTACCAGATTTGTCACCATGTATATAAAACTGACTTCTGGTTTTAAGTAATTGATTTTCAATTAGAGATGTTAATAGCAAACTATGTTGTAATTGAGTTCTGTTCTCTCTTTATAGAGCTCCAAATTAGGAGCATCAGAATATTTTTTTATAGATTTCTTTAATCTTCTCGGCAAATATACGCATTTCATTATAATTTCTTTTTTTTTCAATCCGGCAGAATATGAAATAATTTGACCGCGGATATATACTTTAAAAGTATCCCATATTATGTCAGTAAAATTAGTTAAAAAGAAAAATGAAATCTGTTCTTTAATAAATTGGATAAAGTCTAAATCTTGCAACAGAGAAGGATTGAATCACCATTGTCTGACCGCAGGTGTACATCTGCTAATTGAATTGATAATTTCAACGGCGCATGATCAGAAATGCCAATTGCATCATATATTGCATTCAATAATAAATGTAGCTAATCTAGTATCGGTAAAAAAAAACAATCTTCGAGTAATTATGATAAACATGAGAAAAAAAATTAAAATTCTTTATCATACGGGTGCAGAAATCTCCAAACATGTAAAATTCCGGAATGGACTAAAAAGTAATTAATGAAGACAGCGGATTTGTTTGAAAGTGCAGGATTCGACACAGGTCTATCCATCGGAGGGTATAAACAGCAGTTGAAACCACCACCCATAATCAAAGTATACTCGTTTAAATTAGGAAAACATGCAAATAAAGGTTTAAAACATTCAGGATGATCAACATTCGGTGCAGATACATTAACCATAACAACTTTTGTGTTATGAAGTAAGACAGTAATCAATAAAAATCTACCATTCGGGTCTGAAATTATCTCATGATGAACAAATGAAATTGAGGAGTCTATGAATATAAAGACCCCTTTCACCTTTGCTCGTGAATTAGAATGGAACTGTTGATCCCTCCAAAATTTTAAAAAAACATTGATTATCCTCTCTCCTAATATGAATCTCCCGCACAAAAATAATCTGAGCATTCAGTCTATGAAAAACTTTAAAGACCTTGTTACGCTTAATTGGATTGTTTTAAGCGTTCGTATTCCAGGAAACAAAATTAGTCATTTTATCCATTTTCATAGACTAAAAACATATGGTATGTAAAGGGTTAATCTTACTGTACAGAAGGCTCATTAACAGGAAGAGGAAAAAGAGTTCAATGAGGAGCCGGATATAACGAGATTTCAGATATATTTGTAGTTCATTAGTCCAGAGGAAAATAATTAACCTAAAAACAGCCCCACCCACCCCCCGCCCACCCACAAATGCCTGAAAACTGGCCAAAAGGCAGCCAGTTTTGATTTAATTTTGGCTTTTCGATCATTCAGTTAGAATCTAAATGGTTTCGGCCCAGGGGTTCTGGGGAGAGAACAGGACAGCGGATTTAACTTGGATGAACAAAAGTGATCGCACTGCATGGTGGAGCGGGAGGGCTGAATGGCCTCTGGCAGCCCTACTTTCTATGTTCCAATGTCTACGTCTTTTGCTTAATGGATGAGACACAGCAAGCAGCGGCCTTTTGAAATTACGTAGTGGTTTTGGGGATGTATCTCAGTGGGAGAGCGCATGTTTTGCATGTATGAGGCCCCGGGTTCAATCCCCGGCTTCTCCACGCTGGTGATCTTGAATTTTGAACAATTCCAGGTGCAAGTCCCTGTTAAGACTTCCGACTGACTTTACAATGGACTCGGCCAATAAAATCCAAACCTGCTGTAGGCTCGAGCCACAGAGAGCTGGGAAAGTGACATCTAACATGGATAACTCAGCTGTAATTTTTCCATCGCCAACTCCTCTTAACCCGACCTTGTCCATGACCAGAGGAAATGCATTTAAGGTGAGAGGGGTAAGTTCAAAGGAGATGTGTGGAGCAACTTTTTACATGGAGTGTTGTGGGTGCGTGGATTGCGCTGCCTGGGGTGGTGTTGGTGATTTAAGAGGCTCTGAGATAGGGACATGGATATGCAGGAAATGGAAGGATATGGACATTGTGTAGGCAGAAGGGATTAGTTTAGTTGGGCATTTGATTACTAATTTAAATAGTTCGACACATCATTGTGGGCCGAAGGGCCTGTTCCTGTGCTGCACCGTTCTATGTTCTATGCTGAAGGAACTCGGTAGGTCAAGCTTCATCTGCGGGAGGAAAGGAATTACCGACGATTCGTGTCGACGTCCTGCATCAGGAGGTTCACAATGAGACAAAGTGAGCTGCCGGCCCTTCAACACTGAAGGAAATTGACATTTATTCAGTAACAGTAACAGGTTTGGGACGTTAATGAGACCTCGGGATTGGACAAAATGAGCCACCAGCAGGTGTGGGTGAAGCCATTGCGTGGTGTCCCGCGAGGTGACTGAAGTATCCCGAGTTATCTCCCACTGCGGCACAGACAGTGGCCTCTGCTCTGGACATTGGCATTTGGCCCAAAGAAGGCGGAAGAGTCACAGAGAAATAAAAACAGAATGTCTGACAACAGGGCCGCTGTAACAGGGATAATAACATAATGTCAAACGCCGTTATTGCTGAAATGTTGGGAACGAGGTCTCCGACCGGGACGGAGTACATACAGCACAGGGATGGTAACGGGTTGGGACAGGGAGTAAGGAAAAAATAAAGTAAGGGAGTGAGAGAGAGAGAGAGAGAGAGACAGAGACACAGAGAGAGAGAGAGAGAGAGAGAGGAGAGGAATAGAGCGAAAGAGGGAGAAAGAGAGAGAGAGAAAGAGGGAGAGAAAGATATTATGGAAAGAGATAAAGTAGTAAGTGAGGGGGAAGGAAAGAGAAGACAGAAGAAGAAACAGTGCAAAGTCGGAAAAGAAAACGGTAAAAAAAGAGGTAATACAGAAAGATGCACTTTGTCTCATAGCAGAGTGGCGCAGCGGAAGCGTGCTGGGCCCATAACCCAGAGGTCGATGGATCGAAACCATCCTCTGCTATTCTTCAGCTGAACATTTTACAACAGGACGCTGTCACGTCACACATCCCCACAATATACATTTCACTTCATTTGGATTGAAAATCTTGCATTTCAATTTTGAAGTTCCTTTCATTCCATCATTTTATGTGGACCGGTCCGTAGGAGAGATCGACGGTCCTTGTTGTGCCCAGCTCCAGTCCAATACACATTGCAGTCTGCTGTGAAAGGCTGTGACCTTCTATGGAACAGAAAAATCTGGACACACTCAGCAGGTCATACAGCTTCTGCGGAAATCGAAAGCGCGTTAACGTTACTTACCTGGCAGGGGAGAGACCGTGATCAGAAGGGCGGTTCTCCCAGGACGGATTCGTGGTGGATCGTGGCAGATCTCCGCAGACACCGACATTGAAGGGAAGACATCGTGAACTCTTCGTGATCAAGCAGCTACCTGATGAGAGCTTAAGCAGCTGACTCAGAGGAGGATCTTAATGCTGACTGGGAAAGCAGTCTAACTCCTCTGTTGAGCAATCACATCAGGATGTCGGCAGCGACGAGCACCTTGGGAGGAGGGATCCGCAATACCGTCAGAGTGACGGTGAAGGACCTAAGCGATGGGAATTCTTTCACAAGGGACCTCTTCATCAGGAAGGTCTTGCTGGACACGTGCAAGTTCGAGGCGAAGGACATCGACTGCCTCCAGGACTTCGCAGGTAACGGGTACTTCGACGTGACCTTCAAGCACCCGACAGGATGGCAGAAGCTGCTGCAGGACTTTCGGTAGAAGGGAAATGAATATCCGCTGTTACTGCTGAAGGTGCAGCCATAATTTACCTTCCCCACCCAGAAGGAACGTGTGATAACGGTGCACATGTTCAACTCACATGTGCCCGTGGTGGATGTCCTCATTTCCTGACTCGATACGTAGAAGGGCGGTAAGCTGCGTCAACATCAAGGACCCGTTTGGGATCTGGACCAGCAAGCGCCAGGTGAAGGTCAAGTTGAGAGTCGATGCAAATGGATCCATAATCCATTATCCCCCCCCCCCCTCAGTGTTTGCCATCGGACGGAACCGAGGGTACATGGTATATACGGGACAGCCCAGGGTGCTTCGCAACTGCAACAAACCCGGTCACGTGGCGGCCCAGTGCAGCGCAGTCATCTGCAAGAACTGCAACCAGGAAGGTCACCAAACAAATGACTGTCATGAGAGCAAATGTTGCAACCTGTGTGGGGAAGTAGGCCACTTCTACAAGGCCTACCCAAAACGGGCCTGTACCTACGCACAGGCAATAAGAGGGGGAGTCAGCACCGACAACACCCCGAGGAACACCGACGCACCCCCCACCAGCTCGGTGGCCCCAGATGAGACCGAGACCAAGGGGGATGAAGACAGCCCGCCCGCCTCAGGCTCCCAATCCCCAGCCATAAACACCCATCTCCTCCCCAAGAGCAGGAGTCAATGGAAGAGGGACTGGGGAAGGGACAAGAAAGGGAATGACAGGCGGTGAAGAGGAAGAAGGCGCAAAAGACGCCACCCAAGGGAAAACGGGCCACGGACAAAAAAGAGGACCAGGAAGACAAGTGTAATGCAGCAGATCAACTCCAGCAACCTCTCCTCGTCGGTAGATGAAAACAACAGCAGAAGCCGACGACGGAGGCAGAGGAAGCGACAAAATGGAGGAGAGAATATGGAGGACAACCAACAAACAGTAACAAAGGAGGGAACAACCCCGCCCGTCGTCCCCCCCCCCAGCTCCGCGAGACCGGGAGCAGCACAGAGGCTGTTGCCCCCCAACTCCGGGAGACTAGGAGCAGGACCGCATCCGAGGCAATCCAGCACCGGGAGAGGAAAGACACTGGACCACCAGTGAAAGGAAGAGGGGCACAGACGGATCCCCCCAGCGGCACCACCAACCTCGCCACAAGGGACTCCACACCCAGAGGGAGACCACTCGCAATATCTGAGCGCAGAATCAGTGAGGCAGTTCACCAAAACGGTGGGCATGAGGGCCCAGGACAAGTGAAAATGGACTGGGTAACTGGAACTGAACTCCAAAAGAGCCATGGAGATAAAACCGGTATCTCTAAACGTGCACAGTGTGAACTGCACTGTGCGATGTGTTAACGCCTTGCAGGCCTTGCCAAGTAAAGGCAGATGTGAATTTCTCACAAGAGTGCGGGCTGCCACACCTCTGCAACAATCGGAGGTGGTGGTGATGATGGTCCCACGGACTGTCGGTGTGGTAAGGGGGCAATGATTGTCGCGCTTCCGGCCTGGGGATTCCGATGCTTCGGGGGGGCAACTTCTCAATCACCGAGGTCAGAGAGGTAGTGGGGGGACGGCTCTGAGTGGCAGATGCGATGTACCGGAACACTCTGCTTTGGTTAATTAACGTGTACGTCTCGCCTGTGCGGAGTAGGCGGCTGGCCGTCCTCCAGCAGCTCCCACTGCTGCTGGCCACGTCCCGGCCGGTCGCTCTGGCCGGTGACTTCAACAGCATCATCGATGCGGCTGGACGATCCGGCAGTGCCGACAAAAGACTGGATGGTACCTCCAGACTCCTGATGAAAACGGTAAAGGATGCGAAGTTGCGCGTCGCCTTCAGCATCCCTGCAGGCGGAGCATAGTCGCAACACACCTGCTTGAGGTCGGACGGCTCAGCCAGGTCCCGAATTGACTCCCTGTTCGTGTAGGAGCCAATCAAAGTGTGATCCACCGACGCCACGCCGGAGTTCTTCTCTGACCACCGTCTCCTTAAGGCCTTCTGCCACCTACAAGAGGACCAGAAGGCAGGCAGGGGGATGTGGAAGTTGAACTTCATGCTGCTGACTCCAGAGAGCATTGAGGAACTAAAGAGGGATTACGCAGGTTGGAGAACAGTGAAACCCCTCTTTGACTCCCCTGTGCACTGGTGGGAAGCGACAAAGGAAAACATCAAGAGGTTCTTCATCCGCAGGGGGGTCCAGAAAGCAAGATAGAGTCAGAGGGAACTATACTAACTCCAGACAGACCTGCAACAACTCCTCCTTCGGCAATTGAGGGGGGTGACTGTGAGGGAGGAACTCCGAGAGGCAAAGAGCCGACAAGACCAGCTCCACGCCTCTGAATCCTCCAAGATTATCTTCCGATCCAGGGTTCGCTCCGTGAAGCACGATGAGACGTGTTCATGTTTCTTCTTCCAAAAGGTGTACAGGGGGAGCTCTGTGAGCCACAGCCTTAAGGAAGAAGACGGCTCTGTAGCATCCTCGCAGACAGACATATTAACGATCTGAAGATTCTTCTATGCCAGTCTGTACGACATAAGGGCCACAGACAGCCCCGCCTCACAGAACTTCCTGTCTTCTATCACGGAGGTCTTAGATGACAGCAAGCGGGAGAGTCTGCACCAACCACTGACTTTGGAGGAGCTGACTGGCGCCGTCCGTTCCTTTGATTCGAATAACACTCCAGGAAACGACGGCTTAACGGCTGAGTTGTATTTGGCTCTGTGGGACGGGATGGGCCCGGACCTGCTGGAAGTGTACAATGCTATGCTTCGGGCTGGCAGCATGTCAGAATCAATGAGGAAGGGCATCATTACCCTCATCTTTAAGCAGAATGGGGAGTGGGCGGACATCAGAAATTGGAGACCCATTTCACTGTTGAATGTGGATTATAAGATCCTGTCTAAGGCCATGGCCAGTAGGGTCAGGTCTGCTCTGGGACAGGTGATCCACCTGGACCATACCTGTGCTGTACCTGGCAGGAAGGTCTCTGACAACCTCGTGCTGCTCAGGGATACCATCCCCTACGTGCAGGACAGAGGGGTGAACACCTGTCTGGTCAGCCTGAACCAGGAGAAGGCCTTCGACAGGATATCACACACGTACATGTTGGACGAGCTCTCCAAAATGGGCTTTGGGGAGTGAATCAGAAATTGGATCCAACTGCTCTACACAGGCATCTGTAGCGCAGTCCAAATCAATGGGTGGGAAACAGACAGCTTCCCCATCAAGTCTGGAGTCGGGCTGGGCTGCCCTCTCCCCCCTGTCTTGCTTGTGTGCTGTATAGAACCCCTTGTCGAATCCATCAGGAAGGAAGAGAACATCAGAGGGGTGACATTGCCAGGCAGCGAGGGCACCCAGGTGAAAACCTCCCTGTACATGGACGACGTCGCCGTCTTCTGCTCGGACGAGAGGTCAGTTCGCAGATTGATCAGCATCTGCGACCAGTTTGAGTTGTCATCAGGGGCCAGAGTCAACCGCGTGAAGAGCTAGGCCATGTCCTTCGGCAACTGGTACGACAGATCTAAAGTCCCCTTCACCGTCAGGCCTGACTATCTGAAGGTGCTGGGGATCTGGTTTGGAGGAGTTGGGCCGTGCAACAAAAATTGGCAGGAGCGGATTGGGAAGGTGAGGCAAAGATTGGGACAGTGGGAACAGCGCTCCCTCTCAATAACTGGGAAGAACTTGGTCATCAGGTGTGAGGGGATCTCAGGGCTGCTGTACTTGGCGCAGGTGTGGCCTGTTCCACATTCCTACGGCTTGTAAATCACCCGTTCTGTCTTCCGGTTCATTTAGGGATCCAAGATGGAGCGGGTCCGACGGGTCACCATGCACAAGTCCCTGGTCAATGGGGGTAAAGGTGTTCCCAGTGTCGTCCTCATCCTGATGACCACCTTCGTCTGTGGCTGCATCAGGCTATGCGTGGAACCCAGGTATATGAGCACCAAGTGTCACTACGTACCGAGGTTTTACTTGTCCCTGCTGTTGCGAAAAATAGGCCTGGCCCCGTGGTCACACTGCGGCCCAGTCAGCTGGACGCTGCCGCACTACCTGTCCTTCGTGGAAACGTTTTTCCAGACCAACACCTTTGACCACAAGTCCATCAGGCAGAGGTCAACACGAAACATCTTGCAGGCACTGCAGGAGAAGGACTCCATGGATACTGTGGGGTGGTTCCCTGAGCAGACTGTCCAGACCATCTGGCAGAATGCCTCATCGCCAGAACTCACCAACAAGCACCGAGACCTCGCTTGGCTGGCGGTGGGGGCGGCCCTCCCAGTCAGATCCCTCCTGTATGGTTGGAACTTCAATCCCAGCGCGCGCTGCCCCCGGGACGGCTGCGCTGGGGACGAGACGGTCAGCCACTTCTTTGAGGGCTGTGGGTTTGCGAGGATGGTGTGACGAAAGATACAAGGGTCCTTGTCCCGGTTCATCCCCAGTAGTTGTGTAACAGAGGTTTCTCTGATCTACGGGCTGTTCTCCGGGACGCAGACAGAGACGGACATCAGCTGCTGCTGGAAGATCATCAACTCGGTGAAAGACTCCCTTTGGTCTGCCCGAAACTTGTTGGTCTTCCAGCACTGCGAGATGTCCGGAGGGGAATTCTGCCGACTGGCACATTCCAGGCTGCAGGAGTACGTGCTGAGGGATGCACTGAAGCTGGGTGCAGCCAACGCAAAGGCTCGGTGGGGAGGGACTACAGTTTAGGGTTATTCTGCCACAGGAGAGGGAGGGGCGGGATAAGATGAAAAAGCCCCTCAAATAATGTAAATATGGGATTGGGGTATCACCCTAGGGAGCCACAAGAGTGGCATCGATGCTGTGTTTTATTTATATAAAAGGTAACACTAAGAATGGAACTGTACACGAATGTAAAGTTTTTGAACTGTAGTATTATTGCATATAGTTTCCTTTATTATGAATAAAGTTTATTTTGCTAAAACAAAAGTTTCAGTGCCGGGACACATCATTAGAACCGGGACAGATAGAAAACAAGTGAATGTTCAGCGGCGGAGAAGGTGGGGATTGGGCAGTGGGGAAACAAGAGGAACATCTCTGACAGGGTGAGATCAAACACATCACGTGACCGCGCTGTGGGACACACAGGACAGGCCGGCTTTACTCCTGGAAAGGGAAAACACGGAGCCACAATGACAGACTGGTGTCGGGCAGCAATGTGCAGTTCAGAGACGGGGGGGGGGGGGGGGGGGGGGGGGGGGGGGGGGGGGAGGGGTTTGGAGACGGTCTGAGGAAAGTTTTTTTCTCCAAAGTGTGGTTAGTGTGTCGAACGCACAACCTGAGGGGGTGGCGGAGGCAGGAACTCTCACAATATTAGTGAAGTATCCAGAGGAACATTTGAATTGCTAAGGCAGACAGCGGGTTTACCACAGACGGGAATGTTATGGTCCATATGGACATGGTGGGCTGAAGGGCCTGTTTCTGTGCTGTGTGACCCCGTGACCCTGTATTACACCTGTCAGTGCAGACGCACCTTGTGTAGTCCGTGTGGGAACGGAGGGGGAGTGAGGGGAGAGATTGCACAGGTAAACATAGACAAGGAGCGGGAGGTGAATGGACCGACGTCACGTAGATCGAACACGTCATCTGGGACATGTTGGGATCATAGAATATAGAAGAATACAACACAGGAACAGGCCCTTCGGCACACCATGGCTGTGCCGAACTCGATGCAGGATTAGACTAAACTCTTCTGCCGTACTTGATCCATATCCCTCCACTCCCTGTAGATTCTTGTGTCTATCTCACACCCTCTTAAACGTTACTGTCGTGTCTGCTTCCAGCTCTCCACCTGGCAGCCCGTTCCAGGCAACGATCACTCTCTGTGTAAAACACTTTCTACACACAGCTCTGTGAGGGGGGGAAGCCCGGCCACGTGAAGATCCACAGCCACCCCGGGTCCAAGCCAGGCACAGGGGGCGCCCTCAACCGCCAGACCACGTGAGCTGCCCCTGCAAATACTGATATTACCTCCGCCCCTCCCCCACCTGAAACAGTCTCCCCTGCACTCGTGGCGCAGCTCCGGGACCTGCTGAGACAAGAAATTGCCCATCTCCGCCAGGAGGAACTTTCACCCGCGGAGTGGCAGGCCCCTGCCCCCAACCCCTTGCCACAGGGTGAAGGCCAGGGGTCCCGGCGCATTTGTTCTACTGCCCTCTCCTGCCTGGGAGTCCTGAGGCCACATATACCTGAAGCAATACACTGGGGAAAAAGGAATGTACAGAGGTGGATGGCGCTCATTGACACAGGTGCCCAACACATCATCATCCCGGGTAACCCCGCTGCGTGGAAGGGGCCACAGATGCAGATAGCGGGGTCGGGGGGTTTCTTTTTGCCCGCGAGGGAAGTCAAGGTCCGCTAGCTTGTTGGGAACCAACCTCCTCGGACTGTAGCTGTCTTAATTGCAGATTCACCTGAATGCATACTGGGGATGAATGTCTTAAAGGGACAGTGCATACACACCAACAGAGGCAAGTTCACTTTTGGAGTCGCCCGTGCCACGGTGGTGGTCGGGGTAAAAGGCAAATAGGAACAGGTTGTTGTCCCTCCTCCCTTCAAGGTCGTCTGCAGTCGGCAGTATAGGGTGCCCGGGGGACATCAAGATAGTACAGAGGCCGTTCAAGCCTTTCTGCAGGAGGGAGTCATTCGGTACGCAGCATCCCCTTTAAATAGCCGCGTCTGGCCCGTCCGCAAAAAGAACGGGACGCAGCACATGACGGTGGACTTGAACAAGGCTGCCCCTGCCGCTTCAAATCCCTCTAGAGGTGGCAGCCACCTATTAAATTGGACCCTCTCAGAAAGGAGAAGTCGTTGCGCGCGGTCCTGGGGAAGCTCGTTCGATCGCGATTCCGGGTCGAACTAACCTGTCCTGTCTGCATACCCGACATGTGACCTGCCGGGAATGAGTTTGTTTCCCCCACTACAGGACGATGGCACTGCTCCCTCCACCCTCCATCTCTTTCTGCTGACTGTAATGATTGACGAGATGTCTGCTCAACCTTCCCTTGAAAGTACTGACGGATCCGCCAGCATCTCCAAAGACGGAACCGTGGAGCATGTGGAACGGTTGAATCTACCCCTGAATCCAGGCACACGCCGTTGAAGCCTTGCCATCAACGATGATTCCTTTGGCTACTTGTCAGAATGGACTGTTTACATGGACTATCTTTGTTGCGTCGGTGTTGAGCCGTTCAGTCTCCCTGTTGTTCCTGTCGGGCTCGTTATATCCATGTTCTGGGGGGCTGGATGGCAGTTCCTTATTATTTCCCCCACCATTGCACAATCCGAATGGGGTGGGTGTTTCACGAGATGGTATTTCCCTTCATACAATTTGACCTCCACGCGAGTCCCGACCCTCAGTGTATTCCGCAGTTACTGAGCACGCCAAGGGAATTCTGATGTAGACTCCAGGATGAGTACAGTTCCACCTTTTCAGTTGACCGTTGTGAGTTTGAGCGAGACTGGTGTCCAGGTGACCCATAACCACTGCTGATGGTGTCTCTAAGCTGGGGCTCCCTAAAGTACGAACTGGACCCACTGGATCTCCAGCTCCAGTACCTACCCGTGGCTCCCCACGGGCCGGTACAGTTGTTGTCTTCCAGTGTTTGACGGCGCCCTGAATCCACACTCGATGAACAGGGAGAGCACCCAGCACTCAGCGAGTACAGGGACATCAGGACCATCGCGGAGATGGAGGGGCTAGAGAGGATAGCCTGCCCCCGTATTACATGGCCAGACTGTCCCATGAGAAGCGACGATGGCAGCGGAGCTGGCTGCAGTCAGGTTGGTAACCTAGTGGAATCATACGGCCCTGAATGGTCCACTCGATGCGAATGGTGGTACATGTGCGGTGATTACATAAGAGTGCTTCACGTTTATCTCTATAAATCCAGCAACCCCTCCAACCTGGCTGCTCACTTCGGGGACTCGGTGGCCAAAGATCAGAACCAAGGGACCAGCTCTTCCAGCACGACACCTTATGGGAAACAAGAGGCCGTTTGGCTCACTAGGGGATGTTGGGCTATTGTCACCCACTGGCCATTGCCCTCCTTTTGTTGATTATGGTTTCTGTGTACCCTGATAGCTACTCCCTTGATTGGCAAGTCGTATAACTGCAGAGGGGTGGAATGTTGTGAGAAATCCACATGGCTGTCAGGTGACAGTAACGACACAGACCCCCGCTGACCGGAGGACAGCATTGCTCCTCTGATCGGAAGTGATACTGTTGTCAATCAAGGTGCGGCTCCACCCACCCCTCAAGTGTGAGAGTACCTTTTGCATCTGAACTTGCCTGACCAGTATCCTTTGTCTGTGAACCTGCTGACTATTGGCTGTGGCAGGAACCTTTGTCTTTTTTTCCACACCATTGGCTCGTTCAAACCATAACCGTGAGGCTCCACCCAGCCTCCTAGCAGCATAAGAAGGGCTGTCTCCACTAACCCTGCCTCTTCTGACGACCCCAGGAGTAGTGAGACAACGCTGCAGAGATCATTGGTAAGAGTGCATCACCACATGGTCAGGGAGCGTTCCACTCAGACTCCGGGTAGTATTAGTGCCAATGCTAGTGGGGGACGGGCATTGAAGTGTTATATCCTGAAGTTGTACACTGTTACTGTGTGCATTAGTGTGTGTGTGTGTGTGTGTGTGTGTGTGTGTGTGTGTGTGTGTGTGTGTGTGTGTGTGTGTGTGTGTGTGTATTTTACCCCAGTCGCGATTCCCCTCTCGTGTCCGTGGTATCCTGTGCGTGAGTGAGCGTATGTCTGTTCTCATCCATTCTGTCCCGCGTTTGCCTTTGTGATTAAACTACTTTTGGTCTACAAAGCTCGAGTCCAGAGTCCTTGATCCTTTAAACAGTTAAAAGAACGATTTCATACAACAGTCTCCCAGCAGGTACAGGATATTCTGAGAGGAGATCGTGAGCAGCCAGAGGTCCTGGTCCATTTCAGTACCAGTGACACAGGCAGGAGCAGGGATGAGGACCTGCAAAGTGATTTAAGGGGACGAGGTAGAAAGTTGAAAAGCAGGACTCCCAGGATCGTCATCTCAGGATTAGTACCCATACCACATGCTGGTGAGTTGAGACATGGATCCATTGTGTAGTTCAATGTGTAGCTCAGGACTTGATGCACAAGGAGTGCTTCAGGTTTATGGATCATTGGGCTCTCTTCCAGGTGGGATTGGTACAAGCAAGACAAGGATGGTAAGGTAAGGCAACCTTGACGACCTGAGAGGTCCTAAATTTAGTCAGGAAGGAAAAGGAAGCATACGTAAGGTTTAGGAATCTAAAAATCAGACAGGGCCTTGCAGAATATGAATATAGCAGGAAAGTGCTCAAGCAGGTGATTAAGAAGGACAAAAGGGGCCACAAGATGTCCTTGGTGAGCATGATGAAGGAGAATCCCACAGCATTTCATACCTGCATTAAGAAAAAGAGGATAATTAACGAGAGGGTATATTCACTCAAGGATAAAGGGGGGAATTTGTGCTTAGTGTCAGAGAAAGTGGCTGAGGTACTGAATGAGTACTTTGCATCAATATTTACTGAGAAGGAATTGGAGGACAGTGTAAACATGCTCATGTGCTGTAATATTGAGATTAAGGAGGAGGTGTTGTTGGGTATTCTGAAAAGCATTCAGGTGGATAAATCCCCAGGGCCTGATGGCATGAACACCAGGTTATTGAGAGAGTGAAGAGATGAGATTGCTCGAGTCTTGAGCAATATGTTCATGTCCTCTTGAGCCACAGGCAAGGTCTTAGAGAACTAGCAAGTAGCTAATGTTGTGCCTTTGTTCAACAAGGGAAACTGGGATAATACAGTTAATTATAGACCAGTGAGCCTCACATCAGTGGTAGCGAAGCTATTGGAGACAACAGTTAGGGATAGGATTCATGCACATTCGGAAAGGCATGGCCTACGTCAGGACAGTCAGCATTGTTTTGTGCGGGGCAGGTCACGTCTTACAAACTTGACTCAGTTTTTCTTGGAGGTGACAAAGTTGCTTGATGAGGGCAAGGCAGTGCATGTTATCTATATGGACTTTATTAAGGCATTTGACGAGGTCCCTCATGGCAGATTGATTCAGAAAATAAATATGAATGGGATCTAGGGTGAATTGCAAGTTTGGATTCAGAGCAGGCTTTCCTATAGAAGACAGAGTAGGGGTGGAAGGCTGTGAATCTGGCTGCAGGTCCATGGCCACAGGGACCTCTTGTTTGTGCTATACATCAATGACTTGGATGTAAATGTAGATGGGTGGATTAGTAAATTTGTGGATGACACCAAGATCGTTGGAGTTGTGGACAGTGCGAGCGACTATCAAGGCAATAAGCAGAATATAGATCAATTACTGCTCTGGGCAGAGAAGTGGCAGATCCAGTTTAATCCGGGCAAGTGTGAAGTGCTGCACTTTGGCAGGTCACATGGAAGGAGGAAGTCTGCAATTAGTGGTATGCCCCTTTGAGGTACAGAGTCCAAATCCATAGCTCAGTGCAAGTAGCTAAGCAACTGGGTAAGGTGGCTACGCAACTGGATTACAACAAGCGTCACGTGCTAGTTAGGGCAGGAATAGGAAGATAGAACTGATGAATGTGTGGCTGAGGAACTGGTGCAGAGGGCAGAATTTCAGGTACTTGAATCATTGGAACCTCTTCTGGGGCAGAGGTGAACTGTACAAGAGGGAGGTGTTGCACCATAACTGGAGGGGAACCAATATCCTGGCTGGGAGGTTCGCTAATGCTCGTCGGGAGGGTTTAAGCAGGTTTGGCAGGGGTATGGGAACCAGAGCACCAGGTCCGAGAGAGGAGGGATGGAGAAGAAGGTCGATGTCATGAGCAGTGAGAACAGGCAGGAGCACGGTAAGAGACACAGTGGGACGGACGGTTTGAGGTGTGTGTATACATTAATGCCAGTAGTTTTATGGGTAAGGGTGATGAACTGAAGAGCATGGATCAGAACATGGACTATGATATTGTGGCCATCCCAGAGACTTGGTTGAGAGAAGGACAGGACTGGATGCTGAATGTTCCAGGGATTCAATGTTTTAAAAAAAGATGGAGAGGGAGGTAAAATGGAGGAGGGTGTTGTACCATTAATCAGGGACAATATCACAGCTGCACTCAGAGGGGACATATTGGGTGCTCATCCACTGAGCCTATATGGGTAGAACTCAAAAATAAGAAAGGGCCACGCCACAGACCCAGCAATAGCCGCCGGGACGTTGAGGAACAGATATGTAGTCAGGTTAGGGAATGTTGTAAAATCAACAGGGTTGTTGTAGTGGGTGACTTCAACTTCCCTAACATTGACTGAGAACTCCTCAGTGCAAGAGTTTCAGATGGGGCAGAATTTGTTTGGTGCATCCAGCAGGGTCTCTTCAGTCAATATGTAGATAGTCTAACAACAGGAGCGGCCTGGTTGTACTTGAGCTGGTTTTGGGTAATGAGCCTGTCCATGTGACTGAACCTTCAGCAGGAGAACAGTTTGGGAACAGTGACCACAACTCTAAGTTTTAAGGTAGCTCTGAATAAGGATAAGTATGGACCTTGCGGGAGAGCATGAAATTGAAGCAGGGCAAATTACGAGAGGATTAGGCAAGAACTCGGGAGAGTTAATTGGGAATAGCAGTTTTTTGGGCAAGACCATATCTGACATGTGGAGGGTGGTTAAAAAACAACTGCACAGAGTACAAGACAGGGATGTTCCATTAAAGGAAGGATAAGGATGGGAAGGTAAGGGAACCTTGGATGACGAGAGAGGTGCTGAATTTAGTCAAGAAGAAAAAGCCTGTGTAAGGTTTAGGAAGCTAAAATCAAACAGAGCCCTTGAGGTTTATAAAGGCGGCAGAAAACAACTCAAGAAGGGAATAAGGAGAGACAGGCAGGGTCATGTAAAGTTCTTGGTTAGTGGGATTATAGAGAATCCCAAGCGATGTATAAATATATCAAGAGCAAGAGGATAGCAAGGGAGAGGGTAGGACCACTTAAGGATAAAGGAGGGAACATGAGCTTGGGGGTGGAGGATGTTGGTGAGGTCCTAAATGACTACATTGCGTTAGTATTTACCAAGGAGAAGGACATGGAGGATCGTGATATCAGTGCGGAGCGTATTAATATGCTTGGGCATTTCAAGATAAAGGAGGTACAGCTGGGTCTCTTAATCATTAGGGTGAATGAGTCCCCAGAGCCTAATGTGATTTACTCAAGGTTATTGAGAGAAGCAAGGAATGAGACTGATGGCGTCTTGACCAATACCTCTCTGTCCCTTCTCTCCACAGGTGAGATCCCAGAGGACTGGCAAGTAGCTAATGTTGTTCCATTGTTCAAGAAAGGAAATAGAGATAACCCTGGAAACTATAGATGGGAGAGTCTCACGTCAGTGGTGGGGAAGTGATTGGAGAGAATTCTTAGGGATAGGATTTATGAGCATTTGAAAAATCATGGCCTATTTAGGGACAGTCAGCATGGCTTTGTGTGGGGCAAGTAGTGCCTTAATAACGGTTGAGTTTTTCGAGGTGACGAAGGTGATTGATGAAGGTAGGGGTGTGGATGTCACCAACATGGATTTCAGTAAGTCATTTGACCATGGCCCTCATGGGACGCTCATCCAGAAGATAAAGATGCATGCAATCCACTGTCCAGCCACATTGTTTGGATTCAGAACTGGCTTACCCATAAAAGACAGGATAGTGGTCGATGGTACTTAGTTTGGTTGAAGGTCTGTGACTATTGGTGTTCCACAGGGATCTGTACTGGGGCCTCTGCTGTGTGTGACATACAGTATATATAAATGATCTGGATGAAAATGTAGCTGGGTGGGTTAGTAAGTTTGCAGATGGTACAGAGATTGGTGGTGTTGGGGATAGTGTAGTCGACAGCCAAAGGATACAGCAGGAGATTGATCAGTTGCAGATAAGGGCAGAGAAATGGCAGATGGCATTTAACCCGGCCATATGTGAAGTGTTGCACTTTGGGAGATCAAATGTAAAGGTAGAGAACACAGTTAAATGGCATGACCCTTAACAGTGTTGATGTGCAGATGAATCTTGGGGTCCAAGTCCATAGCTCCCTGAAAATGGTTGCACAGGCAGATAGGGTGGTAGAGAAGGTGTATGGTATGCTTGCCTTTTTTAGTGGAGGAATTGAGTTCGAGTCGGGAAGTCATGTGGCAGCCCTACAAAACTCTAGTTAGGCTGCATCTGGAAGATTGCGTTCAGTACTGGTCACCCCATTATCGGAAGGATGTGGAGCCTTGGAAAGGGCGCAGAACAGGTTTACCAGAATGCTGATTGGATTAGAAGGCATGTGTTATAAGGAAAGGTTGGACAAACTTGTGTTGTCTTCTCTGGAACGGTGGAGGCTGATGGAAGATCTGACAGAGGTTTATAAGATTATGAGAGACACGGATAGACAGCAGGTATCTTTTTCCCAGGGTTGAAATGTCCAACACCAGAGAGCATGCACTTAAGGTGCGAGAGAATAAGTTCAAAAGAGCTGAACGGGTTTTTTTTCTTTAAACATAGACAGTGGTGAGTGTCTGGAATGCACTGCCCGGGGTGCTGGTGGCTTAGGAAGATACAACAGAGGCATTCAAGAGGTTCTTATATAGGCAAATTAATGTGCAGGAAACGGAGGGATATAGACATTGTGTAGGCAGCAGGCATTAGTTTAGTTGGGCATTTGATGATTAATTTAATTAGTTTCGCACAACATTGTGGGCCGAAGATCCTGTTTCTGTGCTGTAGTGCTCTATGTTCCAAGTTGGTGAAGAAGACAGATGGCATGATTGCCTTCATTGGCCGGGCTGTTGAGTACAAAGAGGAAGGATGTCATGATGCAGTTACTGTATATAAAACTTTGGGCATACCGCACTTGGAGTATTGTGTGCAGTGCTGGTCACCCCATTATAGGAAGGATGTGGAGACTGTAGAACGGGTGAAGGAGAGCTTTACCAGGACATTTCCTGGATTAGAGGTTAGGATCTACAAGGAAAGGTTGGACACACTTGGGTTGTTCTCCCCGGAGCGTCGGAGGCTGAGGAGAGACCTGATACAGGTTTTTAAATTATGAGAGACATAGATGTGGTAGACAGTGTAGAAATTGCAAATACCAAAGGACATGCTTATAAGGTGTGGGGGGGGGGGGGGGGCGGGGAATTTTAAAATGATGTGAAGGGCAAGTTATTTTTAAGCAGAGGATGGTAGGTGAGTGGAATGGGTTACCAGGGGTACCAGTGAAAGCACTTAGGTGGAGTTGAAGACACTTTTAGATAGACATATGAATATAAAGGGATATGGATGATACACAGGAAAAGAACATTTAGTATAAAATGGCATCAAAATAGGCACAACATTGTGGGCCGAATGGCCTGTGCTGTACTGTTCTATGTTCTGTGTAACTATAATGTTGTGACCAGTACAGAGACTTGGTTGTGAGAGGGACAGGACTGGCAGTTTAATGTCCCAGTGTATTTATGTTTCAGACGTGATGGAGAGGGAGGTAGAAGAGGTGGAAGAGGTGCATCAGTGATCAGGGAGAGGGTCACAGCTGCACTCAGAGAGGACAGAATGGCGGGCTTATCCACCGAGGCAATGTGGGCAGAGCTCAGGAACAGTGTAATCACTCTGATGGATGTACTGTAGGCCTCCCAATGGTCATTGAGATAGAGGAACAGATATGTCGGCAGATTCCTTCATGCAAGAGGCAGAATTTGTTTGGTGCACCCTGGAGGGTTACTTGAAATAGCATGTGGATAGTTAGTGAGAGGAGGGATCATTATTGACCTTGTATTGGGAAATGAGCCCGGCCAAGTGATTGGGACTTCAGTGGGAGAGCATTTTGGGAAGAGTGTTATCAATTCCTTAACTTGGGGATATGAGAGTGCTGAACGAGAGGAAGGCAAATTACAAGACTATTAGAGAGGCACAAGGGGGATTTCTTTGGGGGCAGCTGTTAATGGGCGTCCACATCTCGCACGTAGGAGTCATATAAGGACAAGCTGATGAGAATTCAGGTCAACTACGTTCCGGTAATGGAGATGTCGGGGTTCAGGAACCTTGTGTGATGAGAGATGTTGTAAATTTAGTCAAAAAGGACATTGAAGCATGTGTAAGGTGCAGGAAGCTGAAATCAGACAGAGCCCTAAAGGAATACAAAGGAAGCAGGAGAGAGGTCCAGCAGGGAATTAGGAGGGCTAAAGGGGCTATGATATGTCCTTGGTGAGTAGGATTAAGGGAAATCCAAGGGCATTTTATACATACAGTAAAAACAATTTGGTTGCTATGGATAGAGTAGGACCTGTCAATGACAAAGGAGGGAATCTATTCCTGAAGTCAGAGGAAGTGAGAGATGTACTAACAAGTACTTCACATCAGTATTCAGGAGCAGTACATGGAAGAGAGGGAGAGAGAGAGAGAGCAGTGTGGGGAAAGTTGATAATCTCGGGCATGTTGAGATCACGGAGGTGGGGCTGGGTTTTTCCCCAGGGTAGAAATGTCAAATACCCAAGGGCACATATTTAAGTTTCGTTGATATGTGTGGGATAAGTTTGTTTCTTACACAGAGAGTTCTCGGTGCCTGGAACGTGCTGCCAGGGCTGGTGGTGGAAGCAGACACGGTAGCAGCATTTACGAGGCATTTTGACAGGCCCAGGAACATGCAGGGAATGGAGGGAAAAGGATCGTGTGCAGGGAGACAGGTAGAGATTAGTTAAGCTGGCGCAGACATTGTGGACCGAAGGGCCTGATTCTGTACTGTTCTATGTTCGAAAGTGACTGATGTGTGATCTAGCACAATGTGGTTGTCGGGTGAGGGGGACTGGGAAATCATTTTTCCAGGATATTCAGTGTTCCATGGGAATGGGAAAAAGGGAAAGGAGGAGGGTGACCTTGTTCACCACGTGGGGTTGAGGGGGACACAGATGTAGGGACAGTGATGGGGAATCGGTTCATGGGGAAATATTGAACAGCAGGCAATAGAAGGCGTGGGTGGGAGTGATCTCTGGACCACCAAGTGTTGCCTCTCGATGGGACAGAGCATGAATGGGAAATATCAAAGGGAGAGAATAAGGGAACTGTGACTGTCATAGGTGGGTTTAATCTATGTATTGATTAAACTCATCAAAATGGCCAGGTCCCGTTGGAGAAGAATGTGTGAAGTGGTCAGGGACTGTTCCTAACATCAGTGTGTTATACACTGCTGGACATTTTAGATGTGAGTCTGTGTAATGAGGTGGGATCAATGAGAGATCCCGTGGTGCAGGATCTCCGAGGAAGAAGTGATCACAACGTGGGAGAATTCCAGACACAGTGTGAGGGTGAACACCCGGCTCCAGAACAAATTGTCTCATTCTGAATAAGGGCAGTTACGCGGGTGTGAGGGTGTAGCTGTCTAGGGTGGACGGGGTAAGTAAGCTCAGGGACAGGGCAATGGGTGATCAGGAGCAGATGTTTAAACAGCAGGTTCATAACGCCCAGCAGATGTTGATCCCAATTAGACAGAGGGATCCAGGCAAAAGATGAACCTTCTGTGGTAAATATAGGAGGTTGAGGAAATTATTAAATCCAGGAGCATACTAAATGACAAGGATTGGTGGTGGATCAGATAACTGGGGAGTTTACAGGAACCACAGACAAGAGACTCAAAAGCTAAAACTAACAAGGAAATGGCATATAGGTTCACTCAACACTGAGTTTAGTGTTCACGGTGGCGACACTGCAAACATCCCAAAGATATCTGATGGGTGACATTTCAATACTGTGTAGTAATCTGTAACAATCCCATCAGAAGGTGAAATACTAATGGGACAAAAAGCAAACGTCACCGGGTCCCAACGACCTGCGTTCGAGGGCTTTAAAGGAAGGGGTTGGAGAGAGGTTGGAGACACTAGTTGAAGTTTGTCAAAACTCACTGTGTTCCAAGGAAGTCCCATCCCAGCGGGTTGGAAAACCTCAGCTGTGACTCCAGTATTGTAGAAGGGTGGAAGATAAAAAGCAGGGAACTGTGGTCCTGTTAACTTCACATCTGTTGTTGGCACCGTGCTGCAGTCTCGCATCAATGGAGAAATAACAAGTCATTTAGAAAAGTTTAACATTATCAAAACCAAGTCCACATGGATCAGAGCAACAGAGCCACACAGCACGTGAACAGGCCCTTCGGCCCATCTGCTCCATGTTGACCAAGATTCACATCTAAGCCAGTCCCATTGCCTTCATTTGGCCCATATCCCTCTGAGCCTTTCCGATTCAAGGACCTGTCCAAGTATGTTTTAAATGTCGTTAATGTACCTGCCTCAACCACTTCCTCTGGCAGCTCATTCCATGCACTAACCACCCTGTAGGTGAAAATATAACCCATCAAGTTCCCATTAAATGTCTCCCCTCTCAGCTTCAACCTGGGACCTCGATTTCTTCATCTCCCAACCCTGGTGAAAAAACTGTGCATATTGACCCTATCGATGCCCCTCATTATTTTATACACCTCTATAATATCACCCCTCATTCTTGTATGCTTCAAGGAAAACAGTACCAACCTGCTCAACCTCTCTCCATAACTCACTCCCTCAAGTCTCGGTAACATCCTCAAATCTCCTCTGCATTCATTCCAGCTTAATGGCATCATTCCTGTAGCAGTGTGACTAACACTGTGCACGATATTCCAAATGCAACCAAACCAACATCTTGTCCAACTGCAACATAACATCCCAACGTCCATACTCAGTGCCCTGACTGATGAAGACCAGTGTGCCAAAAGCCTTCTTCACCACGCTGTTTCCAACCCTGTCACCTGGAATAGTGAAGGGAAACACTCCTTTGACAAATATTCCGGAGTTGGTCGAGACGTTAGAAGGGAACCTGTATATGTAGTATGTTTGGGTTTTCAGAAGGCATTTGACAAAGTGCCACATAAAAGGCTGGTGCACAAGACCAGAGCTCATAGTACTGGGGGAAGTGTGTTAACATGGGCTGAAGACTGGTTATCACATTGAAGACAGAGACGGAATAAACAGGTCTGTTTCATACTGGGATGATGTCTCCAGTGGAGTGTCCCAAGGATCAGTCTGGGCGCTCAATTATTCACTGTTGATATCAATCACCTGGAGGAGGGGGGAGAGGGCGAGGTATTCAAGTCTGTCAGTAACAGGGAAACTGGTGTGGGGGGCATGTTGTGGTGGGGACATCTGGTCTCAGCAACACGGTACAGAGAGGTTGGATGTGTGGGAGAACACGTGGTCAATGGAGTTTAATGTGGGAAAGTGTGACGTCATGCACTGTGGCAGGAGGAATCAACGGGCAGACTGTTATTTATGTGGATAGAATTTACACTGAGGAGATAGAGAGGGATCCAGGGGATTTCCGGCGCAAGTTACAAAGAGAGTGACAGACAGGTGCAGAAAGTCGTTCGGAAGGTAGCTGGCACGCTGACATTTATTGCTGGGTGGTTGCTGCAGAGTTACAGTGGTCAGACAAGAGCACAGTGATGGGTTCTGGAAAGTTGCAGCAGGTCAGGACACACACAGTGAATGTGAGGATCTTGGGGAGTGTTAGTGAGCAGTGAGACCTTGGAGGGTAGGGACATAGTGCCCTGAAAGTGAAGACAGGGGTAGACAGGGCAGTGAAAACGGTGCACTCAGTGCTCGTCTTCATTGACCGAGGCACTGAGAGGAGTTGTACGTCACAGTTGTACAAATCATTAATGATCCCGCACTTGGAACACTGTGAGCAGCCTGGTCACCACACTGTGGGAAGGATGTGATTCAGTTGGAAAGGGTGTGGAAAGGATTCATAGGACTGTTGCCAGGACTGGAGGGTTGGAGTTACAAGGAGAGGTTGGATGGACTGGGACTGTTACCCAAAAGGGTCCGAAACAAAAGGTTGGGCACCATTCATAGTCAGTAGCTGGTAACACCCCCTTTGGCAAGTATCAGAGCATGTAAACGCTTTCTGTAGCCAGCGAAAAGTCTTTCAATTCTTGTATGGGGGATTGTCGCCCATTCTTCCTTGCAAAACGCTTGTCGTTCTGTGAGATTCTTGGGCTGTCTTGCATGCACTGCTCTTTTGAGGTCGATGCACAGATTTTCGCTGATGTTTAAATCAGGAGATTGTGAGGGCCATGGCAAATCATCCAGCTTGTGCCTCTTGAGGTAGTCCATTGTCTATTCTGAGCTGTGTTTAGGATCGTTATCTTGTTGTACAAGCCATCCTCTTTTCATCTTCAGCGTTTTATGCAGACAGTGTGATGTTTGCTTCCAGAATTTGCTCGTATTTAATTTAATTCATTCTTCTCTCTACCAGTGAAATATTCCTCGTGCCACCGGCTGCAACACAAGCCCAAAGCATGATAGATCCACCCCTGTGCTTAACAGTTGGAGAGGTGTTCTTTTCATGAAATTCTACACCTTTTTTTCTCCAAACATTGCATCCAAAATGTTCTATTTGAACTTCAGCAGTCCACATGACTTGTTTCCACAATGCATCAGGCCTGTTTAGATGTCCCTTTGTAAGCTTCTGACGCTTAACTTTGTGGTGAGGACGCAGGGAAGGCTTTCTACTGCTGAGCCTTCCATGAAGGTCATATTTGTGCAGATGTCGCTGCACAGTAGAACAGTGAACTACCACTCCAGAGTCTGCTAAATCTTCCTGGAGGTCTTTGGAGTCAAAACTGGTGTTTTGATTTGTCTTTCTTGCAAGCCTACGAGCAGTTCTCTCGGAAAGTTTTCTTGGTCTTCCAGACCTCAACTTGACCTCCACGTTTCTGTTAAATGCCAGTTCCTATTTACATTACGAACTGAGGAAAAGGCGACGTGAAACCGCTTTGCTATTTTCTTGTAGCCTTCTCCTGTTTTGAGGGCATCATTTATTTTAAGTTTCCGAGTGCCAGGCAGTTGGTTGGAGCAGCCCATGGCTACTAACTGTTGGGAGAAGGTTTGAGGAGAAAAAATATTTATAAACCATAAGACCATAAAACCATAGAAAACTACAGCACAGATAACAGGCTATTCGTCCCTTCTAGTCTGTGCTGAAACATTATTCTGCTAGTCCCATTTACCTGCCCCCAGCTCATACCTTTCCAGACCTCTCTCGTCCATGTATCTATACAATTTACTCTTAAAAGTTAAGAGCAAGCCCTCATTTACCACATCACATGGCAGCCCTTTCCTCACTCCCACCACTCTTTCAGTGAAGAAGTTCACTCTACTGTTTCCCCTAAACCTTTCCCCTTTCACCATAAAGCCATGTCCTCTCGTACTTATCTCTGCTAATCTAGGTGGAAAGAGCTTACTTGCATTAACTCTGTCAATGCCCCTCATCCTTTTGTAAACCTTTATCATATCTCCCCTCATTCTTCTCCGCTCCATGGAATGAAGTCCTAACATGTTCAGTATTTCCATGTAAGTCAACTCCTGAAGACCCAGCAACATTCTTGTCAATCTCTTCTGCACTCCTTCAATCTTACTGATATCCTTCCTGTAGTTCGGCGACCAGAACTGCACACAATATTCCAAATTTGGTCTCACCGATGACTTATACAACCTCACCAAAACATTCCAACTCCTGTACTCAATATTTTGATTGATAATTGCCAGGATGCCAAATGCCTTTGTTACAACCCTGTGTACCTGTGACTACTTTCAGGGAATTATGTATCTGATCTCCCAGATCCCTTTGTTCCTCTACATTCCTCAGTACCCTACCATTTACTGTGTATGTCCTCCGTTGATTTATCCTTCCAAAATGCAACACCTCACACTTGTCTGCATTAAATTCCATCTGCCATTTTCTGGACCATTTTTCCATTTGGTCCAGGTCCCTCTGCAAGCTTTGAAAGCCTTCCTCACTGTTCACTACACCTCCAATCTTAGTGTCATCCGCAAAATTACTAATCCAATTTACTACATTATCGTCTAGATCATTGATATATACAACAAACAATGGCCCCAACATAGATCCCTGAGGCACACCACCAGTCACAGGCATCCAATCTGAGAAACAACCATCCACAACCACTCTCTGTCTTCTCCCACTCAGCCAATTTCGAATCCAGTTTACAACCTTTCCATGGATACCTGGTTTCTGAACCTTCTGAACTAATCTCCCATGTGGGAACTTGTTAAAGGCCTTACTAAAGTCCATGTAGACAACATCCACAGCCTTACCTTCATCTACTTTCTTAGTGACCTTCTCAAAAAACTCCACAAGCTTCGTTAAACACAATCTACCACGCACAAAGCCATGCTGACTATCCTTAATCAACCCTTGGCTGTCCGAATACTTATATGTCCTATCTCTCAGAACACCTTCCAATAATTTATCCACTACTGATGTCAGGCTCACTGGCCTGTAATTACCCAGTTTACTGTTCGAACCTTTCTTAAACAATGGAACAACATGAGCCACCCTCCAGTCCTCTGGCACCGCACCCGTGGCTAAGGACATTTTAAGTAATCTGCCAGGGCCCCTGCAATTTCTACACTCGTCTCTATCAAGGTCCGAGTAAATATCTTGTCAGGCCCTGGGGTTTTATCTACCTTTATTCGCTGTAAAGCATCAAGTACCTCCTGCTTTTTAATCTCTATATGTTCCATGACACAAGTGCTTGTTTCCTTTCCTTCCATATCCACGATGCCAGTTTCTTGAGTAAATACTGATGCAAAAACACTGTAGGTCCTCCCCCAGCTCCTGAGGATCCACATATATACGACCACTCTAATCTTCTAGGGGACCAATTCTGTCTCCCACTATCCTTTTGCTCTTAATATACCTGTCAAAACCCTTTGGGTTTACCTTCACATTATCTGCCAAAGCAGCCTCATGTCTTCTTTTTGCCTTCCTGATTTCCTTTTTTAGTATTTTCTTACATTTCCTATACTCTTAGTACCTCATCCGTTCCAAGTTGCCTATACCTGCTATATACCTCTGTTTTTCTTAACCAGCTCACTAATATACCTTGAAAACCAAGGTTCCCTATGCTTGTTACCCTTGCCTTTAATCCTGACAGGAACATACAAACTCTGCACTCTCAAAAATTCGTCTTTGAAGGCTTTCCATTTACTGAGCACATCCTTGCCAGAAAATAACTTATCTCAATCCACCCTAACTAGATGCTTACTCATTTCCACAAAATTGGCCTTCCTCCAATTTAGAACCTCCACTCGAGGACCAGACCTATCCTTATCCATAATTATGTTGTAACTAATTGCATTATGGTCACTGGACCCAAAATGCTCACCTACACATACTTCTGTCACCTGACCTGCCTGGTCCCCTAACAGGAGATCAAGTATTGCATTCTCTCTCGTTGGTACCTCTATATATTGATTTAGAAAACTTCCCTGAACACATTTGACAAATTCCAAGCCATCCAACCCTTTCGCAGTTTGGGAGTCCCAGTCAATATGTGGAAAGTTAAAATCCCCTATTATTCCAACTTTCTGTTTCTTACATCGTTCTGCTATCTCCCTACGGATTTGTTCCTCCAATTCTCTCTGACTATTTGGCGGTCTATAGTACAACCCTATTCGTGTGGCCACACCTTTCCTGTTCCTCAGCTCCACCCATATGGCCTCTGTCAACGAGCTGTCCGGGCTGTCCTGTCTACGCACAGCTGTGGTCTGTTCCCTGATTTGTAATGCCACTCCTCCCCTTTTCGTCCATCCCCCTCTATCACGTCTGAAAAAACGGAAGCCCGGAACATTAAGCTGCCAGTCCTGCCCCTCCTGCAACCATGTCTCACTAATAGCAATAACATCGTAATCCCACGTGTCAATCCACGACCTAAACTCATCCGCCTTACCTACAATACTCCTTGCATTGAAATAAATGCACCTGAGAACATTACTATCATGTACAAACCTTTGATTTCTGTCCATACCTGCAGAGCTCGCATGATCATTTGCCTCCTCACTTTCTTCTCTAACACCCTGGTTCCCCTCTTCCTGAAAATCTAGTTTAAACCCACCACCAACCCCCCGCTCCGAGCCAGCACTAGCAAACCTACCCGCAAGTATGTTAGTCCCCTTCCAGTTCAGGTGTAAACCGTCCCTTCGGAACAGATCCCACCTTCCCTGGAACAAAGCCCAATTATCCAGAAACCTGAAGCCCTCCCTCCTGCACCAGCTCCTTAGCCACGTATTTAGCTGCATGATCCTCCTATTTCTGTCCTCACTAGCACGTGGCACTGGTAGCAGTCTTGAGATTGCAATCTTGAGGTCCTGTCCTTTAACTTTGCCCCTAATTCCCTAAACTCTCTTTGCAGGACCTCCTCCTTCTTCCTATCCACGTCATTGGTCCCTACGTGGACCACGACATCCAGCTACTCACCCTTCCTCCTGAGAATATCAAGAATTCGATCTGAGATATCACGGACCCTGGCACCAGGGAGGCAACAGACAATCTGGGATTCTCGATCTCTCCCACAGAATCTCGTATCTGTCCCCCTAACTATTGAATCCACTATAACTACTGCTCTCCTCTTTACCCTCCCTCCTATCTGAGATGAGGGTCCAGCTTCGGTGCCAGAGACTCGATCATTACCAGCAGTATCCAGAACGGTATACTTATTGTTGATAGGAACGGCCATAGGGGTGCACTGCTTCTTCTGTCTAATCCCCTTCCCTTTCCTAACAGTCACCCAGCTACCTGCCTCCTGACTTTTAGGTGTAACTATTTCCCTGAAACTCCTATCTATGTATGCCTCTACCTCCCGAATGATCCGAAGTTCATCCAGCTCCAGCTCCAGTTCCCTAACACGGTTTGCCAGGAGCAGCAGCTGGATGCACCTTTTACGGGTGTAGTCATCAGTAACAAGAGCGCTGTCCCTGACTTCCCACATACTGCATTCGGAGCACACAACTGCCCTAGCTGCTGCCTTCATTACCCAATACGACTTTAATTAACTTAAAGGAACTTACCGGCCTTCCCTCTCAGGGTGCAAGCTCTTTCTCAGCCTCTGCTTGCCGTAACCTCTTGAACAAGAGCCTCAAGGCTCCACTCCTACCCTGAGCCACTCACACACTGGCCACTCCTCACTGGCCGCTCCTCTTCAGATACCCCTCCTGATATTTGTCCCTTTCAATTTCCTCAAGTACTCACTCTCACTAATTAACGAATAAGCACGACTTTAAAATACTCAGCCCCTACCTGTTCGGGACCAGCTCCTCCAAGCGCTGCCGGGCTGATCCTGAAAAGGAAAAAGCCCGCGCTAAACAAGACTTTTAAATACTCAGCCCCTACCTGTTAGTGACCCGGTCCTCCAACCGCTCCTGGGCTTATCCTGAAAACTTTGAAACTTGCATCACCTGGCCTTTACTAACGATGATTGTGAACAGACTATAGCCCTAGCAAGCTAATGAAGGTCGAAAGCCTTGATAAAAATTATGCGAGATCTCATATCTCTTGGGATGCCAAAACTGTTCCATGGTGCTCCTTTCTTTTTTTCACTCTAAAATTCTACAAAACAATAATAAGACACTAATTTTGCTTAAAATGTTGAAAAGAACGTTTCTTTATTAACTTTATGAGTTTTGGAGATCGGTACCTCTTCTACTCGCTTAACTATTCAGAGTAACGGAAATTTTGACCCGGGTGCCCAAACTTTTGCATGCCACTGTATCTTTGTGTTGTCAGCAAATCTGGCTATAGTACATTTAGTCCATTCAATCAAATCATGAACATAAATCCTAATGTGCAGTACTGATCCCTGAGGTACTAAACTAGCTGCTGATAGCTGATCCAAATCATGACGCGTTTCTGCCAGTAATGGGCCGCCAGTCAAGAGTATTGCCTTATCCTGGATTTATGTTGAATTTAGCAGTTGTGGGAGCTGCACTCAAGGCAATTGGAGTGTCTTCCATTAGGTTCCTGACGCTTCCTAGTGCATGATGGAAAGTTTTGATGGGACAGAAGGTGTGTTATTCATTGCAGGATGCCAGGCCTTTGACTTATTCTTGTAATGACAACAACAATGTGCCTGGTTCAGATTCTCATCGATGCTAAGCCCTAGCTGTTGATGGTGGGCAGCTGTGTGATGGCAGTGCCTTTGAATGGCAGGTGTTGGTGGTTTGATTCTTGTTGGAGATGGTCATAATCTGAAACTTGTGTGGATGTTACTCACAGATGCCTGTGCCTGAATGTTACCTTGGTCTGAATATTACTGAGGGCTCCCGTAGTTTCTCCCTCGGACCTGTCTACCACTGTGCTGCCACCGCTGGTGGGTTTGTGGTTCGAGCCCCCAGATGCCGGAGGGAAAGAGTTACATGGGTCAAAGATGAAAGAGCCTGCAAATGCTGGTATCAGGAACAATGAAAACCAGAACGCTTGGAAAACCCAGCAGGTCAAGGAGCAGCTGTGCAGACAAACAGTGCAACTTAATGATTTGGGTCGTGGTCCTGCATCAGGATTGAGACAGAAATGGAAGGTTTGCCAGTATATAGCGGTATGAAGGTGTGGGACAGAGACGAGTAGGTGATAGGTGGAGCCAGATGGGGCGGGGGTGACGGGCAGATGGAATCAGGTGGGGGAATGAAAAGGGAAACATTGCGTTTTTCCAGTTTCAGGTATCCCACACCCCGGTGTTCTCTTCCCACACTCACTCACCTGTTCACCCAGTTTTCTTCCACCTTTGCTCCCCTTTTGCAGCCCCTCCTTCGCTCACTGGTCCCACCTTTCCATTCTCTGCCCATCTGGTTCCACTTATCCTCTTCCAGCCTTTGTCCAACCACCTAACTGCTATATATCGGCGATCGTTCTTCTTCCCATTGTCCTGATTTAGGGTTTCACATGAAATATTGACTTTCACCGTTTTACCTCTCTGCTTCTTGACTCACTGAGTTCATTCAAGTTTTGCTTTTCGTTTGCTGGAACTACCAGAGGATGTCTTGAATGAATCCCGAGGCAGGGTAAAAGTAATCATTGGAATTTTAGTTTCACCGGTAGAAAATGGATGAATGTTATGTGTAAACCTTTGTCACAAAGAAACCAGCAGCAAGTGATGCTGAGTTTGTTACTTCCTCTTTCAGTTATTTTTGGTGAGCCACTTCCCACATTCCCAGGATATCAGCCTGCAAGAGCTGCAAGGAGTGTTGCACATTTTTATCGCTCTCTGGTCACTGCCTCACAATGGAGAGATAATGCCTCAGGAGCAGGTGCAACACAATCATATTGGGAGGAAAGGATGATTTGAACATTCACTGTGTGGAATGCGTTATGCCTGTGCTGGAATGAACTGAGAACTAATGAACGGGTGGGCGGGGTGAGAATGGCATTCACGGAAATCTGTTCAAAATTTCTGGATGTCCCAAGGATTTTCCAATCAGTGAGTATTAGTTCACCAAAAGAAAAAAAAGAAGTTGTTTCAGGGAATTTCAAGTAAAAAGAGAAAATGCTGGAAACGCAAAGCAGGTCAGACAGCATCTTGGACAGTCCCTGTTCTTATACTGGTTCTTCCACAATTTCGCTTTCCACAGACGCAGCCCGATCTACCCAGTTTCCAGCGGTTTATGTTTGTAATTTTATATGAAATGCATTTTTTCCTGCTGCATTGCAGGATACATGTCAGCCAATTTCGCTTGGCAGGATCCCAGTCAACAATAAGAAAATGATCAAATAGCTCAGTTTAGCTGCTGGAGACGAGATTAAGTGTATCCGTGCCCTCCCATGATCCACAGCCCGGTTTTCCAGCCTGAACTCTGACCCAGGTGGAGGATCATTATCTTCCTACATAATTTTTTTTTATCATTTGCTCTGCTCTTGCTGTTTCAGGAGCTTTTTATATCGTAGTTATGTATATCATGTGTATATTGCTGTAAGGCTGACATTGGTTGTCCTTGAGTTGGTTTTGTGAGCTGCCAATTCTAACCAGAACATCTGGAAACGATGCTTTTTAAGGAGGAAGTTTATAATTTTGACCCAAAATGCAGAAGTAATGGTGATGTATTGCAAGTCTGGATAGTGTGCGACCTGAACAGAAATGTGCAGAAGCGGCATCCCATGTAATTGTTGCCGTTGTCATCCCTGAACTGTTGTATCAAAACTTTTTTACTTTTATACTTCACATCATTGAAATAGTGGCCAACGTTATATTAATCTCCCAAACTACTTGCTGTATGGACATGCTATCATTACCTTTCGGTCACAAGAATCCTGGATGTCTTTGTGCCGCAACCGTACTGCAAGTATACACTGTACCTTCAAAAGTGGATAACCTCACATTTACCCACAGAAAACTCCAACTGTCAATTCCTTGCCCTTTCACTTATTCCATCTATAATCCCTCGGGCTGTCTTTGTCCTCCTCAAAAATTTGCTAAGTCAGCTACAGTGGCATGCAGAAGTTTGGGCACTCTTTCTCAAAATTTCTTCTGTGTGAACCGATAAACGAGTCAAATATGACTTGATTTCCAAAAGGCATAAAGTTAAATATGACACGTTTATTTAATATTTTAAGCAAGATTACTTTTCTTGTTTCCATCGTGTACAGTTTCAAAGTAACAGAAAAGGAAAAAGTGCCCGAAGCAAAAGGTTGGGCACCCTTCATAGTCAGTAGCTGGTAACACCTCCTTTGGCTCGTATCGGAACATGTAAACGCTTTCTGTAGCCAGCGAAGAGTCTTTCAATTCTTGTTGGGGCAATTGTCGCCCATTCATCCTTGCAAAACACTTGTCGTTCTGTGAGATTCTTGGGCTCTCTTGAATGCACTGCACTTTTGAGGTGCATGCACAGATTTTCGATTATGTTTAGATCGGGAGATTGTGAGGGCCATGGCAAATCCTTCGGCTTGTGCCTATTGAGGTAGTCCATTGTATATTTTGAGCTAATTTAGGATCGTTAGCCTGTTGTTGAAGCCATCCTCTTTTCATCTTCAGCTTTTTTACAGACAGTGTGATGTTTGCTTCCAGAATTTGCTCGTATTTAATTCAATTCATTATTCTCTCTACCAGTGAAATGTTCCCCGTGCCACTGGCTGAAACAAAAGCCCAAAGCATGATAGATCCAACCCCGTGCTTAGCAGTTGGAGAAGTGTTCTTTTCATGAAATTCTGCACCTTTTTTCTCCAAACATTGCGTCCAAAATGATCTATTTTAACTTCATCAGTCCACAGGACTTGTTTCCACAATGCATCAGACTTGCTTAGATGTCCCTTTGCAAGCTTCTGACGCTGAACTTTGTGGTGAGGACGCAGCACAAGTTCTCTACTGCTGACCGTTCCATGAAGGTCATATTTGTGCAGATGTCGCTGCACAGTAGAACAATTCACTACCACTCTAGAGTCTGCTCAATCTTCCTGAAGGTCTTTTGCAGTTAAACGTGGGTTTTGATTTGCCTTTCTTGCAATCCTACAAGCAGTTCTCTCGGAAAGTTTCCTTGGTCTTCCAGACCTCAACTTGACCTCCACGTTTCTGTTCAATGCCAGTTCTTATTTACATTACGAACTGAGGAAACGGCGACGTGAAAACGTTTTGGTATCTTCTTGTAGCCTTCTCCTGTTTTGTGGGAATCATTAAGTTTAGTTTTCCGAGTGTTAGGCAGGTGGTTGGAGCAGCCCATGGCTACTGATTGTTGGGAGAAGGTTTGAGGAGTCAGAATATTTATAAATCGTTTAAATTTGTATCACTTGGTCTTTCCTAACGATGATTGTGAACAGATCATAGCCCTAGCAAGCTAATGAAGGTCTGAGGCCTTGATAAAAGTTATGTGAGAGCTCAAATCTCTTGGGATGCCAAAACTTTTGCATGGTGCTCCTTTCTTTTTTTCAGTCTAAAATTGTACAAAAGAAAAATAATACACTAATCTTGCTTAAAATGTTGAAACGATTGTATCATCTTTCTCTTTATGACTTCTGGAGATCAGTACATCTTCTACTAGCTTAACTATTCAGAGTAAGGGAAATTTTGACCGGGATGCCCAAACATTTACATGCCATTTTATCTTTGTGTTGTCAGCAAATCTGGCTATAGTACATTTAGTCCATTCAATCAAACCATGAACATAAATCCTAATGTGCATCAGTGATCCCTGAGGTACTAAACTAGCTGCTGATAGCTGATCCAAATCATGACGCGTTTCTGCCAGTAATGGGCCGCCAGTCAAGAGTATTGCCTTATCCTGGATTTATGTTGAATTTAGCAGTTGTGGGAGCTGCACTCAAGGCAATTGGAGTGTCTTCCATTAGGTTCCTGACGCTTCCTAGTGCATGATGGAAAGTTTTGATGGGACAGAAGGTGTGTTATTCATTGCAGGATGCCAGGCCTTTGACTTATTCTTGTAATGACAACAACAATGTGTCTGGTTCAGATTCTCATCGATGCTAAGCCCTAGCTGTTGATGGTGGGCAGCTGTGTGATGGCAGTGCCTTTGAATGGCAGGTGTTGGTGGTTTGATTCTTGTTGGAGATGGTCATAATCTGAAACTTGTGTGGATGTTACTCACAGATGCCTGTGCCTGAATGTTACCTTGGTCTGAATATTACTGAGGGCTCCCGTAGTTTCTCCCTCGGACCTGTCTACCACTGTGCTGCCACCGCTGGTGGGTTTGTGGTTCGAGCCCCCAGATGCCGGAGGGAAAGAGTTACATGGGTCAAAGATGAAAGAGCCTGCAAATGCTGGTATCAGGAACAATGAAAACCAGAACGCTTGGAAAACCCAGCAGGTCAAGGAGCAGCTGTGCAGACAAACAGTGCAACTTAATGATTTGGGTCGTGGTCCTGCATCAGGATTGAGACAGAAATGGAAGGTTTGCCAGTATATAGCGGTATGAAGGTGTGGGACAGAGACGAGTAGGTGATAGGTGGAGCCAGATGGGGCGGGGGTGACGGGCAGATTGAATCAGGTGGGGGAATGAAAAGGGAAACATTGCGTTTTTCCAGTTTCAGGTATCCCACACCCCGGTGTTTTCTTCCCACACTCACTCACCTGTTCACCCAGTTTTCTTCCACCTTTGCTCCCCTTTTGCAGCCCCTCCTTCGCTCACTGGTCCCACCTTTCCATTCTCTGCCCATCTGGTTCCACTTATCCTCTTCCAGCCTTTGTCCAACCACCTAACTGCTATATATCGGCGATCGTTCTTCTTCCCATTGTCCTGATTTAGGGTTTCACATGAAATATTGACTTTCACCGTTTTACCTCTCTGCTTCTTGACTCACTGAGTTCATTCAAGTTTTGCTTTTCGTTTGCTGGAACTACCAGAGGATGTCTTGAATGAATCCCGAGGCAGGGTAAAAGTAATCATTGGAATTTTAGTTTCACCGGTAGAAAATGGATGAATGTTATGTGTAAACCTTTGTCACAAAGAAACCAGCAGCAAGTGATGCTGAGTTTGTTACTTCCTCTTTCAGTTATTTTTGGTGAGCCACTTCCCACATTCCCAGGATATCAGCCTGCAAGAGCTGCAAGGAGTGTTGCACATTTTTATCGCTCTCTGGTCACTGCCTCACAATGGAGAGATAATGCCTCAGGAGCAGGTGCAACACAATCATATTGGGAGGAAAGGATGATTTGAACATTCACTGTGTGGAATGCGTTATGCCTGTGCTGGAATGAACTGAGAACTAATGAACGGGTGGGCGGGGTGAGAATGGCATTCACGGAAATCTGTTCAAAATTTCTGGATGTCCCAAGGATTTTCCAATCAGTGAGTATTAGTTCACCAAAAGAAAAAAAAGAAGTTGTTTCAGGGAATTTCAAGTAAAAAGAGAAAATGCTGGAAACGCAAAGCAGGTCAGACAGCATCTTGGACAGTCCCTGTTCTTATACTGGTTCTTCCACAATTTCGCTTTCCACAGACGCAGCCCGATCTACCCAGTTTCCAGCGGTTTATGTTTGTAATTTTATATGAAATGCATTTTTTCCTGCTGCATTGCAGGATACATGTCAGCCAATTTCGCTTGGCAGGATCCCAGTCAACAATAAGAAAATGATCAAATAGCTCAGTTTAGCTGCTGGAGACGAGATTAAGTGTATCCGTGCCCTCCCATGATCCACAGCCCGGTTTTCCAGCCTGAACTCTGACCCAGGTGGAGGATCATTATCTTCCTACATAATTTTTTTTTATCATTTGCTCTGCTCTTGCTGTTTCAGGAGCTTTTTATATCGTAGTTATGTATATCATGTGTATATTGCTGTAAGGCTGACATTGGTTGTCCTTGAGTTGGTTTTGTGAGCTGCCAATTCTAACCAGAACATGTGGAAACGATGCTTTTTAAGGAGGAAGTTTATAATTTTGACCCAAAATGCAGAAGTAATGGTGATGTATTGCAAGTCTGGATAGTGTGCGACCTGAACAGAAATGTGCAGAAGCGGCATCCCATGTAATTGTTGCCGTTGTCATCCCTGAACTGTTGTATCAAAACTTTTTTACTTTTATACTTCACATCATTGAAATAGTGGCCAACGTTATATTAATCTCCCAAACTACTTGCTGTATGGACATGCTATCATTACCTTTCGGTCACAAGAATCCTGGATGTCTTTGTGCCGCAACCGTACTGCAAGTATACACTGTACCTTCAAAAGTGGATAACCTCACATTTACCCACAGAAAACTCCAACTGTCAATTCCTTGCCCTTTCACTTATTCCATCTATAATCCCTCGGGCTGTCTTTGTCCTCCTCAAAAATTTGCTAAGTCAGCTACAGTGGCATGCAGAAGTTTGGGCACTCTTTCTCAAAATTTCTTCTGTGTGAACCGATAAACGAGTCAAATATGACTTGATTTCCAAAAGGCATAAAGTTAAATATGACACGTTTATTTAATATTTTAAGCAAGATTACTTTTCTTGTTTCCATCGTGTACAGTTTCAAAGTAACAGAAAAGGAAAAAGTGCCCGAAGCAAAAGGTTGGGCACCCGTCATAGTCAGTAGCTGGTAACACCTCCTTTGGCTCGTATCGGAACATGTAAACGCTTTCTGTAGCCAGCGAAGAGTCTTTCAATTCTTGTTGGGGCAATTGTCGCCCATTCATCCTTGCAAAACACTTGTCGTTCTGTGAGATTCTTGGGCTCTCTTGAATGCACTGCACTTTTGAGGTGCATGCACAGATTTTCGATTATGTTTAGATCGGGAGATTGTGAGGGCCATGGCAAATCCTTCGGCTTGTGCCTATTGAGGTAGTCCATTGTATATTTTGAGCTAATTTAGGATCGTTAGCCTGTTGTTGAAGCCATCCTCTTTTCATCTTCAGCTTTTTTACAGACAGTGTGATGTTTGCTTCCAGAATTTGCTCGTATTTAATTCAATTCATTATTCTCTCTACCAGTGAAATGTTCCCCGTGCCACTGGCTGAAACAAAAGCCCAAAGCATGATAGATCCAACCCCGTGCTTAGCAGTTGGAGAAGTGTTCTTTTCATGAAATTCTGCACCTTTTTTCTCCAAACATTGCGTCCAAAATGATCTATTTTAACTTCATCAGTCCACAGGACTTGTTTCCACAATGCATCAGACTTGCTTAGATGTCCCTTTGCAAGCTTCTGACGCTGAACTTTGTGGTGAGGACGCAGCACAAGTTCTCTACTGCTGACCGTTCCATGAAGGTCATATTTGTGCAGATGTCGCTGCACAGTAGAACAATTCACTACCACTCTAGAGTCTGCTCAATCTTCCTGAAGGTCTTTTGCAGTTAAACGTGGGTTTTGATTTGCCTTTCTTGCAATCCTACAAGCAGTTCTCTCGGAAAGTTTCCTTGGTCTTCCAGACCTCAACTTGACCTCCACGTTTCTGTTCAATGCCAGTTCTTATTTACATTACGAACTGAGGAAACGGCGACGTGAAAACGTTTTGGTATCTTCTTGTAGCCTTCTCCTGTTTTGTGGGAATCATTAAGTTTAGTTTTCCGAGTGTTAGGCAGGTGGTTGGAGCAGCCCATGGCTACTGATTGTTGGGAGAAGGTTTGAGGAGTCAGAATATTTATAAATCGTTTAAATTTGTATCACTTGGTCTTTCCTAACGATGATTGTGAACAGATCATAGCCCTAGCAAGCTAATGAAGGTCTGAGGCCTTGATAAAAGTTATGTGAGAGCTCAAATCTCTTGGGATGCCAAAACTTTTGCATGGTGCTCCTTTCTTTTTTTCAGTCTAAAATTGTACAAAAGAAAAATAGTACACTAATCTTGCTTAAAATGTTGAAACGATTGTATCATCTTTCTCTTTATGACTTCTGGAGATCAGTACATCTTCTACTAGCTTAACTATTCAGAGTAAGGGAAATTTTGACCGGGATGCCCAAACTTTTACATGCCATTTTATCTTTGTGTTGTCAGCAAATCTGGCTATAGTACATTTAGTCCATTCAATCAAACCATGAACATAAATCCTAATGTGCATCAGTGATCCTTGAGGCACGAAACTGGTTTCTGATAGCTGATCCAAAACATGACGCGTTTCTGCCAGTGATGGGCGGCCTGTCGAGAGTGTTGCCTTGTACTGGATTTATGTTGAACTTAGCAGTTGTGGGTGCTGCACCCAAGGCAAGTGAAATTTCTTCCATTAGGATTCCTGACGCGTCCTGCTGCATGATGGAAAGATTCGGGTGGTCAGAAGGTGAGTTATTCATTGCAGGATGCCAAGCCTTTGACCTATTCTTGTAATGACAACAACAATGTGCCTGGTTCAGATTCTCATCGATGCTAAGCCCTAGCTGTTGATGGTGGGCAGCTGTGTGATGGCAGTGCCATTGAATGGCAAGTGTTGGTGGTTTGATTCTTGTTGGAGATGGTCATAATCTGAAACTTGTGTGGATGTTACTCACAGATGCCTGTGCCTGAATGTTACCTTGGTCTGAATATTACTGAGGGCTCCCGTAGTTTCTCCCTCGGAACTGTCTACTACTGTGCTGCCACCGCTGGTGGGTTTGTAGTTCGAGCCCCCAGATGCCGGAGGGGAAGAGTTAAATGGGTCAAAGATGAAAGAGACTGAAAATGCTGGTATCAGGAACAATGACAAACAGAACGCTTGGAAAACCCAGAAGGTCAAGAAGCAGCTCTGGAGGCAAACAGTGGAATTAATGATTTGGGTCGTGGTCCTGCATCAGGATTGAGACAGAAGAGGAAGGTTTGCCAGTATATAGCGGTATGAAGGTGTGGGGCAGAGATGAGTAGGTGATAGGTGGAGCCAGATGGGGCGGGGGTGATGGGCAGATGGAATCAGGTGGGGGAATGAAAAGGGAAGCATTGCATTTTTCCAGTTTCAGGTATCCCACACCCCGGTGTTCTCTTTCAACACTCACTCACCTGTTCACCGAGTTTTCTTCTACCTTTGCTCCCCTTTCCCAGCCCCTCCTTCGCTCACAGGTTCCACCTTTCCATTCTCCGCCCATCTGCTTCCACCTATCATCTTCCTGCCTCTCTGCCACCACCCAACTGGTATATATCGGCGATCGATCTTCTTCCCATTGTCCTGATTTAGGGTTTCACATGGAATATTGACTTTCACCGTTTTAACTCTCTGCTCCTTGACTCACTGAGTTCATTCAAGTTTTTTCTTTTGCCGTAACTACCAGAGCATGTCTTGAATGAATCGCGAAGCAGGGTAAAAGTAATCATTGCGATTTTAGTTTCACCGGTAGAAAATGGATGAATGTTATGTGTAAACCCTTGTCACAAAGAAACTCGCAGCAAGTGTTGCTGAGTTTGTTACTTCCTCTTTCAGTTATTTTTGTGAGCCACTTTCCACATTGCCAGGGTATCAGCCTGCAAGAGCTTCAAGGGTTGTTGCACATTTTTATCGCTCTCTGGTCACTGCCAAACAATGGAGAGATAATGCCTCAGGAGCAGGTGCAACACAATGATATTGGGAGGAAAGGATGATTTGAACATTCACTGTGTGGAATGCGTTATGCCTTTGCTGTAAAGATCTGAGAACTAATGAACGGGTGGGCGGGGTGGGGTTGGCATTCACGGAATTCTGTTCAAAATTTTTGAATGTCCCAAGGATTTTCCAATCAGTGAGTATTTGTGCATCGAAAAAAAAAGAAGTTGATTCTGCAAATTTCAAATAAAGTGAGAAAATGCTGGAACTGCACAGCAGGTCAGACAGCATCTTGGACAGTCCCAGTTCTGATACTGGTTCTTCCACAATTTCTCTTTCCATAGATGCAGCCCGATGTACCTCGTTTCCAGCGGTTTCTGTTTGTAATTTTATATGAAATCCATTTTTTTTCCTGCTGCATTGCAGGATACTTGTCAACCAATTTCGCTTGGCAGGTTCCCACTCAGCAATAGTAAAATGATCAAATAGCTCAGTTTAGCTGCTGGAACAAGATGAAGTGTATCCGTGCCCTCCCATGACCCACAGCCCGGTTTTCCAGCCTGAACTCTGACCCAGGTGGAAAGTCATTTTTTTCTGCATAATTATTTTTTTAACATTTGCTCTGCTCTTGCTGTTTCAGGAGCTTTTTATGTAGTAGTTATGTTCATCATGTGTATATTGCTGGAAGGCTGACATTGGTTGTCCTTGAGTTGGCTTTGTGAGCTGCCAATTCTAACCAGAACATATGGAAAACCTGCATTTTAAGGAGGAAGTTTATAATTTTGACCCAAAACGCAGAAGTAATGGTGATGTGTTGCACGTTGGATAGTGTGCGACCTGAACAGAAATGTCCAGAAGTGGCATCCCAAGTAACCGTTGCCATTGTCATCCCTGTAGTGTTGTGTCAAAACTTTTTTCACTGTTATACTTCACATCATTGAAATAGTGTCCAACGTTATATTAACCTTCCAAATTACTTGCTGTATGGACATGCTAGATTTGCCTTTCGGTCACAAGATTCCTGGATGTCTTTGTAACGCAACCTTACTGCGACTATAGACTGTGCTTTCCAAGGTGGATAACCTCACATTTTCCCACATAAAACTCCAACTGTCAATTCCTTGCCCTTTCACTTATCCCATCTATAATCCCTCGGGCTGTTTTTGTCCTCCTCACAAATTGCTAAGTCATCTACAGTGGCATGCAAAAGTTTCTGCACCCCTTCTCAAAATTTCTGTCTCTGTGAATAGATTAACGAGGAAAATATGATCTGATTTCCAAAAGGCATGAAGTTAAAGATGACACATTACTTTTCTTTTTTTCATCGTGTACAGTTTCAAAATAACAGGAAATGAAAAGGGCCCGAAGCAAAAGGTTGGACATCCTTCATAGTATGTAGCTGGTAACACCCTATTTGGCAAGTATCAGAGCATGTAAACGCTTTCTGTAGCCAGCGAAGAGTCTTTCAATTCTTGTTTGGGGAATGTCGCCCATTCTTCCTTGCAAAACGCTTGTCGTTCTGTGAGATTCTTAGGCTGTCTTGCAGGCAATGCTCTTTTGAGGTCGATGCACAGATTTTCGATGATGTTTAGGTCGGGAGATTGTGAGGGCCATGGCAATTCCTTCAGCTCGTGCCTCTTGTGGTAGTCCATTGTATATTTTGAGCTGTATTTAGGATCGTTATCCTGTTGTGCAAGCCATCCTCCTTTCGTCTTCAGCTTTCGTACAGACAGTGTGATGTTTGCTTCCAGAATTTGCTCATATTTACTTCAATGCATTCTTCTCTCTACCAGTGAAATGTTCCCCGTCCCACTGGCTGCAACACAAGTCCAAAGCATGATAGATCCAACCCCGTGCTTAGCAGTTGGAGTGGTGTTCTTTTCATGAAATTCTGCACCTTTTTTCTCCAAACATTGCGTCCAAAATGATCTATTTTAACTTCATCAGTCCACAGGACTTGTTTCCACAATGCATCAGACTTGCTTAGATGTCCCTTTGCAAGCTTCTGACGCTGAACTTTGTGGTGAGGACGCAGCACAAGTTCTCTACTGCTGACTGTTCCATGAAGGTCATATTTTTGCAGATGTTGCTGCACGGTAGAACAGTGCACTACCACTCTAGAGTCTGCTAAATCTTCCTGAAGGTCCTTTGCAGTCAAACGGGGGTTTAGATTTGCCTTTTTTGCAATCCTACGAGCAGTTCTCTCGGAAAGTTTCCTTGGTCTTCCAGACCTCAACTTGACCTCCACGTTTCTGTTCAATGCCAGTTCTTATTTCCATTACGAAATTAGGAAATGGCGACGTGAAAACGTTGTGCAATCTTCTCGTAGCCTTCTCCTGTTTTGTGGGCATCATTTATTTTAATTTGCCGAGTGATAGACAGCTGGTTGGTGCAGCCCATGGCCTCTGACTGTTGGGAGAAGGTTTGAGGAGTCAGGATATTTATAAATCATTGATATTTACATCATCTGGCCTTTCCTAACGATGACTGTGAACATACCTTAGCCCTAGCAAGCTCATGATGGTCTGAGGCCTTGATACATGTTATATGAGTGCTTAAGTCTCTTGGGATGCCCAAACCTTTGCATGGTGCTCCTTCTTTTTCTTCAGCCTGAAATTGTACAAAAGAGAAATAATACACTAATGTTGCTTAAAATGTTGAAAAGAATGTTTCATCTTTAACTTAATGACTTCTGGATATCAGTACATCTTCTACTCGCTTAACTATTCACAGTAACGTAAATCTTGACCGGGATGCCCAAACGTTTACGTGCCATTTTATCTTTGTGTTGTCAGAAAATCTGGCTATAGTACATTGAGTCCATTCAATCAAACCATGAACATAAATCCTAATGTGCAGCAATGATCCCTGAGGCACGAAACTAGTTACTGATAGCTGTTCCAAAACATGCCCTTTTTCTGCCAATGATGGGCGGCCCATCAAGACTGTTGCCTTGTACTGAATTTATGTTGAACTTAGCAGTTATGGGAGCTGCACTCAAGGTAAGTGGTGTGTCTTCCATTAGGTTCCTGACGCGTCCTGCTACATGATGGAAAGTTTTGGTGGGTCAGAAGGTGAGTTCGTCATTGCAGGATGCCAAGCCTTTGACCTATTCTTGTAATGACAACAACAATGTGCCTGGTTCAGATTCTCATCGATGCTAAGCCCTAGCTGTTGATGGTGGGCAGCTGTGTGATGGCAGTGCCATTGAATGGCAAGTGTTGGTGGTTTGATTCTTGTTGGAGATGGTCATAATCTGAAACTTGTGTGGATGTTACTCACAGATGCCTGTGCCTGAATGTTACCTTGGTCTGAATATTACTGAGGGCTCCCGTAGTTTCTCCCTCGGAGCTGTCTACCACTGTGCTGCCACCGCTGGTGGGTTTGTAGTTCGAGCCCCCAGATGCCGGAGGGGAAGAGTTAAATGGGTCAAAGATGAAAGATACTGAAAATGCTGGTATCAGGAACAATGACAAACAGAACTCTTGGAAAACCCAGCAGCTCAAGAAGCAGCTGTGGAGGCAAACAGTGGAATTAATGATTTGGGTCGTGGTCCTGCATCAGGATTGAGACAGAAGAGGAAGGTTTGCCAGTACATAGCGGTATGAAGGTGTGGTACAGAGATGAGTAGGTGATAGGTGGAGCCAAATGGGGCGGGGGTGATGGGCAGATGAAATAAGGTGGGGGAATGAAAAGGGAAACATTGCATTTTTCCAGTTTCAGTTATCCCACACCCCGGTGTTCTCTTTCCACACTCACTCACCTGTTCACCGAGTTTTCTTCTACCTTTGCTCCCCTTACCCAGCACCTCCTTCGCTCACAGGTTCCACCTTTCCATTCTCCGCCCATCTGCTTCCACCTATCATCTTCCTGCCTCTCTGCCACCACCCAACTGCTATATATCGGCGATCTTTCTTCTTCCCATTGTCCTGATTTAGGGTTTCACATGGAATATTGACTTTCACCATTGTACCTCTCGGCTTCTTGACACACTGTATTCATTCAAGTTGTTTTTTTTTGCTGGACTACCATAGCATGTCTTGAATGAATCGCGAAGCAGGGTAAAAGTAATCATTGGAATCTTAGTTTCACCAGTAGAAAATGAATGAATGTTATGTGTAAACCCTTGTCACAACGAAACTCGCAGCAAGTGTTGCTGAGTTTGTTACTTCCTCTTTCAGTTATTTTTGGTGAGCCACTTCCCACATTGCTAGGGTCTCAGCCTGCAAGAGCTTCAAGGGTTGTTGCACATTTTTATCGCTCTCTGGTCACTGCCTCACAATGGAGAGATAATGTCTCAGGAGCAGGTGCAACACAATGATATTGGGAGGAAAGGATGATTTGAACATTTACTGTGTGGAATGCGTTATGCCTGTGCTGGAATGAACTGAGAACTAATGAACGGGTGGGCGGGGTGAGGATGGCATTCACGTAAATCTGTTCAAAGTTTCAGGATGTCCGAAGGATTTTCCAATCAGTGTGTATTATGCATCAAATGAAAAAAGAAGTTGTTTCAGGAAATGTCACGTAAAAAGAGAAAATGCTGGAACTGCACAGCAGGTCAGACTGCACCTTGGACAGTCCCTGTTCTGATACTGATTCTTCCACAATTTCGCTTTCCACAGATGCAGCCCGATGTACCCAGTTTACAGCGGTTTCTGTTTGTAATTTTATATGAAATGCATTTTTTCCTGCTGCATTGCTGGATACATGTCAACCTTTTTCTCTTGGCAGGATCCCACTCAGCAATAGTAAAATGATCAAATAGCTTAGTTTAGCTGCTGGAGACGAGATGAAGTGCATTTGTGCTCTTCCATGACCCACAGCCCGGTTTTCGAACCTGAACTCTGACCCAGGTGGAGGATCATTAGGTTCCAGTTACGCCTTTGTTTGTGAACTGGAAATGTAAGGATCCCCATATCTAATTACTGGCAGCAAAGAGTCCTGGTGGAGTCTGTCTGAGAGTTATAATTCTTGCGTGGGGGCTCTGAGAATATGGAACTGGTGGTATGCAGACTTCAGTAATTCTACAGCTGGGACTGGATGTCCCTCCTTTCGCAATGAAGCAGAAGTGTCAGAGGTGGCTGGACATTGATTGTGGTTAAATCACTGACTGAACCACCATGTGTGAGGCACGGGGCCAACATGTGATGTTGTTAGGGTGTGTGACTTGGCAGATCAGGCTGTGTGTCCCAGGGTGGATGAGACTAGGTTTATCAGACAGTTTTTGACCCAGAGAAGATGGGGCCCGTGGATCAGGCTGACCGGGTTGATGAAGTGTTGAGCGAACAATTATGTTTTGGACTAGGATGTTTGAAGCTGGAGTTTCTTTAGAAGATATCAGTGTGGTTATGGGTAGAGAGTGTATTCCTATCGTGCCCTTCATTATGAGAGGCCTTGAAGAGTATTAAGGTGGGGACATCTCCACAGCCGGACCAATTGCACCTCTGGTCCTTATGGGATGCTAGGTAAGAAATCGTGGAGGCCCTTGTGGACATATTTGCTTTGTCGTTAGCCACTGGCGAAGTTCCAGAAATCTGGAGGGTGGTTAATGTTGTTCCATTGTTATGGAAAGATAGCAAGAAAAGGAAAGGGAAAAACAGGCCAATGAGCCTGTCTTCAATTATAGGGAAATTACTGAAGGGAATTTTGACGGACAAAATCTACCATCAGAATGATAGTCTGGGCCTGATCAGGAACAGTCAGCATGATTATGTGTGTGTGACATCATGTCTGACGAAACTTTTGTAGTTTTTCGAAGAGGTATCTGAGGGGATAGATAAATATAGGGTGATGTATGTAGTCTATATGGATTTTATTAAGGCCTTTGACGAGGTCCCGCATTGCAGGCTGATCTGGAAGGTTAGGTCGTATGGGGTTTCGGGGGGAGCTAGTGAGGTGAATTCAGAATTGTCTCGATGATGGGAAGCAGAGGGTGATGGTTTAATGTGGATTCTGCAACTGGAGGACTGTAATGAGTGGGGTGCCTTGGGTCAGTGTTGGGACCTCCTGTTCATTATTTATGGAAATGTTTTGGATATTAATGTATATGGCACGATAAGCATGTTTGTTGATGATACTTAATTGGGGGGTCATTGATAGTGAAGCAGATTACAAAGAATGTCAAAGAGATCTTGGTCAGTAAGGGAGATGAGCTAAAGAAATGCAAATGGATTTCAACTTGGATTAGTGTAAAGAGATGCATTTTGGATAGTCAAACCAGGGTAGTACTTGTACGATGAATGGTCAGTCTTTTCCTCAAGACTGGGGAGTTCCCAACTAGAGGGCACAGGTATAAGAGGGGAGAGATTTAAAAGAGACCTGAGAGGGTAACTTCTTTACACGGAGCATAGTGAGTACCTAGAATGAGCTGCCAGAGGACGTGGTCGAGACAGGGAAAATTACAACATTGAAGAGACAGTTGGATGGGTTGCGTCATAGAATAATACAGCCTGTATCCGTTGAGCTGAAGGGCCTGTTTCCATGCTGTATTCCATGACTAATAACTGAGTTGTTTGGTGTTTGCAACATTAGTTATGTACCTGGGGTTCAGTATTCTAATTGTGTTTGAAAATTCCCCCTCACTGAAACCTGTCGGTGGAAGTCAAAGAACAACTCGCTGCTGGATCTCTGAAATAAAATGAGAAATTATTTTAAGCCATTCTGACAAAGGGTTTTGCAGTTGAAGCATTAACTTTGCTCTGGTCTCCTCAAAGTTCTTTCCCTGCTGAGTGTTTCCTGGATTTTTAGTTGTTTTTAATCATATTTACCTTGTTATGGTTTGTCTCCTGGGAAATGGACGCATAGAATTACTCACTTCGTGATAGTTAATGAGGCAGTAAAGAAACCATAGCTTTTCTCATTCAATTATCCTGCCGCCAAATTGCATGATATTTCTGGGAATTTGCTCATTATAATTGTTGCTTACAAGATTCACAAGAATGAACCCCGGAATTAAAGGCTTGACATGTGAGGAGCGTTTGATGGCTGTGGGCCTGAACTCAATGGAGTTCAGAAGGATGGCGGAGGGGGGTGGGTTGGTCTTGTTTAAACCTACCGAATACTGAAAAGCCTGAATAGAGTTTACGTGGACAGGATGTTTCCATTCGCGGGAGAGTGCAGGATCTGAGGGCAGAGCCTCAGAATATAGAACATTGAACATTGCAGCACAGTACAGGCGCTTAGGCCCAGGTTGTTGTGCCGATATATTATCCGGCTCTGAGGTCTATCTAACTCTTCCCTGCCACATAGCCCCCTATTTTCTGTCATTCAGGTGTCTATCTAAGGGTATCTTAAATGTCCCTGATGTCTCTGCCTCCACCACATCTGCCGGCAGTGCGTTTCACGCACCCACAACTGTCTGCATGGTGGGGGGAGAAGAATTTGCCTCTGACATTCCCTTTTTACTTTCCTACAATCACCTTAAAATTATACCCCCTCGTACTCCAAAGAGAAAAGCTCTCGCTCGCTCAATATATCCACATAAGACATGCTATCCCATCCAGGCAGCATCCTGATAAATCTCTCTGCACCCTCTCTAAAGCTTTCACATCCTTCCTGTAATGAGGCGACCAGAACTGAACACAATGGTCCAAGTGTGGTCTAACCAAAGTTTCATAGAGCTGCAACATCACCTGTCAGCACTTGAATTCAAAACCCCGAGTAATGAAGGCCAACACACCATTTGTCTTCTTAACAACCCTATCAACCTGCACGGTAACCTTGAGGGACCTATGGACGTAGACCCCAAGATCCCTCTGTGTCTCAACAACGCGAAGAATCCAGCCATTAACCTTGTATTCTGCCTTCAAATTCGATCTTCTAAAATATATCACTTCACACTTTTCTGGGTTGAACTCCATCTGCCACTTCTCATCCCTGCTCTGCATCCTATCAATGTCCCGTTGTAACGTACAGCAACGTTCTACACTATCCATAGCACCACCAACCTTCGTATCATCTGCAGAATTACTAATCCACCGTTCCATATCCTCATTCAAGTCATTTATAAAAATCACAAAGGACAGGGGTCCCAGAACAGATCCCTGCGGAACACCACTTGTCACCTACCTCCAGTCAGAATATGATCCGTCTACCACCACCCTCTGTCTTCTCTTGGTGAGCCAATTCTGAATCCAAACAGTCAAGTTATTCTGTATCCCATGCCTCATGACTTTCCGTATGAGCCTCCCATGAGGAATCTTTATCAAACGCCTGACTGAAATCCATGAACACCACATCCACTGTTCAACCTTCATCAAAGTCATTTGTCATAACATCAAATAATTCAATCAGGCTCGTGAGGCATGACGTGAACCTCTCAAAGCCATGCTGACTGTCCCTAATCAGCCTCTGTTTCTCCAAATGCGCATAAACCCTGTCTCTGAGAATATTCTCCAGTAACTTTCCCACCACCGAATTGAGACTCACTGGTCTACAATTCACAGAGTTGTCGCTACTTCCTTTCTTGAACAAAGGAACAACATTTGCCACCCTCCAATCATCTGGCACTATTGTGACGAGTGACGATGCAAAGTTAATTGCCAAAGGCACAACAGTCTCTTCCGCCGCTTCCTGTAACAACCTTGGATATATTCTGTCTGGCCCCGCTGACTTATCTATCCTAATGTTTTACAGAAGTTCCAGCACATCCTCTTTCTTTACATTGAAATGCCCTAGCGTATCAGCATACTTTATGCCATACTCAGAAAAGTCAAGGTTTCTCTCACTGGTGAATACTGAAGCAAAGTATTCATTAAGGACTTCCCTCACTTCTTCCGACCCCAGGTATCTGTTATCCTTGATCGATCCTACCCTCACTCTAGTCATCTTCCTGTTCGTCACATATGTGTGGAAGCCTTGGAGTTTTCCTCAACCGTACACGCCAATGCCTCCTTCCAGCGCTCCCGTCTATTCTTAAGCTCCCTACTGTCTGCCTTATAACTCTCCAGGGCCATGTCTGCTCCTTGTTTTCTAAACTTTGGGTAAGTTTGTTCTTCCTCGTGACAAGATGTTCTCCGTCTCTTGTCAACTACGGTTCGTTCACTCTACCATCCTTATCCTGCCTCAGTGGGACAAACCTATCCAGAACCCCATGCAAGTACTCCCTGAACAACCTCTACTTTTCCGTTGTGGACTTCCCAAGAACATCTGTTCCCAATTGACGCTCCCAAGTTCCTGCCAAATAGCATCATAATTCCCCCTCTCCAATTAAATACTTTTCCATATCGTCTCCTACTATCCGTCTCCAAAGCTATGGTAGAGGCCAAGGAGTTATGATCACTGTCTCCAAAATACTCTCTCACAGGGAGATCTGAAACCTGAGCAGGCTCATTGCTTAGTAACAGGTCAAGTATGGCCTCTCCTCCAGTCGGTCTGTCCTCATAATGTGTCAGGAATCCTTCCTGGATACAGCTAACAAACTTTGTCCCACCTAGCCCCTTTACGCTAAGGAGGTGCCAATCAATATTATGGAAGTTGAAATAACCCATGGAACAACCCCTTTGTTTTTGCACTACTATGAAGTCTGCCTTCCGACATGCTCCTCAGTGTCTCTTCTGCTATTGTAGTTTCCGTGGAATTCTCCCAATAAAGTGATCGCTCCTTTCCTGTTTCTGACTTCCACCCACACTGACTCAGTAGACGATTGCTCCAGGACGTCCCCCTACCTACAGCTGTGGCACTGTCCCTGATCAGCAAAGCCACTCCCTACCTATTTTACCTCTGTCACTGTCCCTTTTGAAACATATAATACCCGGTAAATCCAGCAGCCATTTCTAACCTTGTGACGACCAAGCCTCTGTCATGGCCACCACGTCGTTGTTCCATGTAAGTTGAATTACCTTTTAAAAACTGTGATGAGGAGGAATTTATTCAGCCAATAGGTTGTTAATGTGTGGAATACCTTGTCATAGCGGGTGGTGGAGGCTGTCATTGGGTGTATTTATGTCAGAGATTGATAGGTTCTTGATTGGTAAGGAGTTTAAGGGTTACAGGGAGAAGCCGGGAGAATGGGGTTGAAATAAGCATCAGCCACGATTGAGTCTGCTTCGCCATTCAATGGGCCAAATGGTCTAATTCTGCTCCTGTGTCTCATGGTCTTATTGCGAATTGAACAATGACTCTTTGTGTAGTGAAATGAAAAAGACAATTGCACATTTGTTCACTGAGATTATTATATTTTCATTCAACATTTAAATTTCAGTGAGTTTTGTTTTCAGGAACACTGACCAGAAATGTTTCGATTTCCTTTGTATTGTTAATCTGTCCCGTTAAAATTAGTTCTGCGGTGAGAGACTGATTGGAAAAAAATCCCACAGTTGGAAGTAAACAGCAGCTGAAGACTCCTGAACACCAAGGATTGAGACCCAGCCTCAGCACTGAGAGAGCCAACTTGAGGGAAGCTTTTTGACTCAGGGTTTCCATTGCGTCAGCTGGGAGCAAGTGTGGTGAGTCTCATTTACTCAGACATCTGGCCCTTTATATTTTACATATCTGTATAAAGGAAGGCAAACATGGTTGGGGTGAGGCTGAGTGTGCCCAGAAGTGTCACATTATGCCTTTGGCAGACCCAGTTACAATCGCTCCAGTTTTGGTAATGTGCTTTCAGCCGCCCACCCCTAAAAACACACGTATTCCCTCCAAAAACGTTTCCTCATTTCAACGCCTTGCATTTTTAAGCAGTTTTTGGTCAGTTCTTCTGATATTTCCTTGTGTAGCAGTGTTACATCACAAGCATATCAAGGTGCTTTGAAAATACTTCATTTTAAGATGCCCCAAGAGCAGACATACTGTAGTAATTACCAAGAGGTGCAACCACTTGTCACTGATTCCTGTGGCTACTGCAACCTGCAAGTAAACTCTGTTGCGATTTTGGCCATTAGCAGTGGGTGTTTGCAATATATTTCACAGGAAGTACCTCATGGTGCAGCATCATACATCGTTTCATCAAGTGCCCACTGATGTGCTACTGGACTGTATTTCTGTGAGTGACGTTTGGAAATAACCAACACTTAAAAGTGGCAGCAGGTGGAGTCTTTTCTTTACTTTCCCAGGTTGTCTGTCATAGACAGGTTGTACTCTTGCCCATGAACATGACAGCCTTGCAGTGAAGGAGAAATGACTGGGAAACAGCCCTACCTGAGGTATAAATACTGGTGTAAGTCATTCGGTGCAAGCCGGACTGTGTGCAGGTGGATAAGATGGATCCCAGTGTTTCAGTGGAAGAAGACACGGGGAATACACTTTGTATGGATTCACATTAATAATTCCTCAAAGAAAAATGGAACAAAATTAGTGCTCATCGCGTGTTAAATTTCTTAGAACCACAAGTTGAGGAACGCTGAGTAGTGAAGCACAGGGGATGGGTGCAAGTCAATGGATCCCAGGTAAAAGTCTCAGCTGGCTCAAAACAGACCTTCTAAGTACAGACTGCCCGTGGCAAATGGACAGAATGCCAGCCGAAGTGTCCCCAATCTCCAGTGTGCAATGATCACTGGTCTATATCTCCCCACAAAGTGTCTGTGCTTCCTGGAGAGAATATCATGGGGAGAGTTTTCCCTGTCCCCAGAGTGCAGTGTCTACAGACCAGTCTCCGCATAGACTGTCTGTGGTTACGGGACAGATTCCCACAGGCAGAATGTACCCAATCCCCAGTGGTAGACTGGCAGGCTGCCTCCCCACAGCCTACCAATGGTCAATGGAGATAATAACACAGAGAAGATGCCTCCATCTGTAGTATGGTGTCTGTCCGACATTCTCCCCCAGGCAGACGCCTGAAAGAAGCTGACTCCATACTCATTGTAATATTGTACTCTGGCATCTGTGAACTGTTGCTTTACCGAGGACTGAAGGAAATATGTTGTTGTGACCTTTTGCTTCCAATTGGATTTCTTTTCGGCAAAGGCATGCACGGTGATATACAAGAGACAAAGAGAGAAAGGTGTTTATTTATGCGCATGGAGAATCCAGAGTTTTTTTTTACAGGCAAGGGAACATGGAATGTGGTCACTGTTGTCGTGTGGAAAGAAAGCAGATCAGTTGTGTTCGGCAGGATCCCATAGATGATATTATCCAGATGTTACCACCCTGTTTCTTTGGTGCTGACAGTAATTTCAAGTAGTTACTTACGTTTGTATCTTTATCGTCTCTGGCATGTCCTTAAGATGGGAGTGGCCTGCTGCATTCAGGACCTGCTGTGCTTCTGGTAAAGCTGCTCTCACCGAGCTGCTGGAGAGGGAGTTCCAGAAGTTAGACCAAGTGATGGTGAAGGAATCGTGAAATAGTTCCAAATGACGTGTGAATTGGAGGAGAAACTGCACCTGATAATCTTGACATGGCACCTGTTGTCTTAGTTGGTTTGGTGCTGGAGCTCAGGTGTTTGGCAGAAGTTTTCTGAGTATCCGGGACGAAAAACTGCAGTGCATTTAATAGATAGGACGCACTGCATCCGCACTGTGTCAATGGCGGATGGAGTGTGTGTTGTAGTTTTGGAAGGAGCGCCGATCAAGTGGGCTGCTTTGTCCAAGGTGGCTGTCAGAGTTGTACACCCAGGTACGTGGAGACTTTTCGATCACACTCCTGACTGTGCCTTGTAGATTGTCCCAACATTTGTGGTGCCAGGACGAAAGTCACTCACCATATCTCTGATCATATCTTGCAGCCTTAATTGTTATGTTGCTATTCCATTCGTGTTAATTGTCAGTGGTGACCACCCAGAATATTGATGCTGTGTTATTTGGTGATAGTAACAGTGAATGTCTAGGTTAAACATCTCTCAGTTGGAGATGGTCATTGCATAGCACTATTGTGGCAGAATGTTACTTGAGTCTTAGGCTGTGCATGTAAGCTGTCTGGATAATTCTGCAGGCATGGGATGCTGCTTTAACGGTGGAGTTGTCACTGGAACTGAATTTTGTTCAATCATCAGTGAATAGCCCACTTATGACCACAGGGTGGTAGGCAGGTGATTGACAAATCAGCTGAAGATCTTGTTCACTGACTTTATATTCCCTGCCTGACCTTAAACCTATTAGATCTAGTATTTTACATTTCCACCCTGGCAATAAAGACTCTGACTATCCTATCGATATCTCTCATAATTATTTTGCATTGCTATCAGATCGCCCCTCAGCCTCTGACTCTTGAGCCAAAATAATGCAGGCTGATACTCTCCAATCCAGGCAACATTCCCATGAGCCTCTTCTGCAACGTCAACAAAGCCGCCAAATCCGTCCAGTAATTGACCAAAACATAACAGAGTACCTCAAATATAGCCTCAATTAAATTTTATGCAGCTGCAATATGACTTACCAACTTGTACAATCAACGCGCTGACCGATGGAGGCAAGCACGCCGTACGTTGTCTTCACCACCGTACGTTGTCCGTGCCACCCTATTCGCTTTTTTTTTGCCATTTTCAAGGAGTTGCACATCCTGTATCTTTGCATCTCCCCCTCATTCCAATATTTCCTTTTCATTATTTGTCCTTATTTCTTGGCTTCCGTTGGTTTTCTTTTTCTCCCACTCCCTTTCACCATACTTTGGTCGATTACGTTTTTTTAAATTCGGCCAAACTTTCTCTTCCCTTAATTCTGTTCCATTTCCCTCCTTCCCTCTTTCATTCTCTCGGTCTCACTTCTGTTTTCTCATTCACTGACTCTCTCTGTTTTTGTGGTTTTAAATGTGAAACTGATAACGACCCGCCATGGCAGCATCAATTTCTGAACTGGAATCTCTTGTATTTGTTCTGTGAACCTTGTTAATTGTAGAATTTGCTTTCAGTGCCGAGAATGGACGATGCCCACTGATAGTGTTTCCCAAAGCACAACTACGGTGAGTGGATGAATTGGGAACATTCCTTCCTTCCATTCCTACTTCTGGTTAATCGCAGGTTTATAAATTCTGACAATTTCTTCGTAGAAAAGTATTGAGAAGAAAGACATTTGCAAATGTGAATTATCAGTTGGCAGACTGTTGAGATGCAAGTGGCGCCAATGGTCTTCGGGAAGTGGGGGTATTGGATTTGGGGGGAAAGTTGGACCAGCCTTGATATTATTTAAAGGCAAGATGGGCTGGAGGGGCCAAGTTGCCTGCCCTTGTCTCTGGCGTCTGTGTGTTTAAGAGATGGAATAAACAGTCAAGAGTGTTCAGGGTGATGTAGGCAAGGTGAGTGAGTTGGAACAACAAGTCAGCTGGAGTCCAGTGTGGAAAATGTGAGGTCACGCACTTCTGAAGAAGGGACAGAAATTCTGAGTGTGTTTAAATGGTAAGGGACTGAGGTGCAGTGGGTACTGAAGGAGGTCAAGGGTACGTTGTATTTATTGATAGTTATTGGGTATAAGAGTGAAAATGACCCCGCACTTATTACTTGGAGCTTTGTTGAGACTGCACCTGAAATATTGTGTAAAATCTCTGTCTGCTTGCCTAATACGTGTGATATAGTGCAAGGAACAACCCGCTGGAGGAACTCAGTAGGTCAGGCAGCATCTGTGGAGGGATATGGACATTCGATATTTCGGGTTGACACCCTTCATCTGGACTGAAGGAGCAGAGGGGATATAGTCAATGTAAAGAGGTAAAGGGAAGGGTGGAGCAAGAGCTGGGAAGCGATATGGATCCGGGGGAGGAGGGAAGGGTGGAAATAGTGACAGGGGCTGGTAGGTGAGAAGCGGGGCAACATAGGGCTGCGGAAGATGGGAATTAATTACATAGTAATACAGCAAAAATATTTGAGTATTTGTTGTAGAAAGTGCAATGAAGATTCACTATACCGATCTTTGGAGTTGTGGGGTCGTCCTGAGAAGAAAAATCACATGTGATAACCCTTTCATTTCGTATTTAGAAGACTAAGAGATGAATCCATTGAAATGCACAACATCATTAACGGTTCGACAGATTCAATTACCCCTGGTTAGGCTTAGAAAAACGGGTGAACTGTTGCGAACTGAGATGAGGGGAAACTGCTTCACTCTGAAGCAAGTGGATCTTTGGAAATGCCCACCACAGAGGCCTGTGAAGGTTCAGGCATCCTAAAACCGAAATCGGTAGATCTGTAGAGACTGAAGGAAATGAGGATCGTCAGAAACGTGTTGCTGAGATGGGAGAACAGCCGGGATCTTTTTGGTGGGTCGACGGTCTGAATGGGCAACTTTTGCTGTTTCTGACTTTGTGATGTGTTAGTGTTCTTGTTCAGTGAGGCCCGGGGAATGCAAATAGAAATGAGGGTTCATAAATATCGAAGAGATTGCAATTAAATCAGCATGTTTCCACTTTGGGTGTGAACTGTGTGTCGGGCTTGGATGGGGATCGGACCCGTGTCTCTGGGACTGGGGGTGGGGGGACGGTGAAGGGGCATGTACGGACGTCAAAATAAAATGTAGCTGCTGTAAACGTGAACTAACCCAGAGAACACGGCAGGTCGGTCGGGAAGCGTGTGTGGGACGAGGAGCAGAGTAACCGGGTCGGGCGGGAAAGCCTCCTCTGGTCACGTGACCCCGCATCCCGCTAACATTTTACTGCAGATTTCCAGCGTCTACGGGTTTGCTTCCGAGATCCCGCCCCCCAAACTGATGACGGGAAGAGCACAATGAGCATGCTCAGAGTGTGCGAATGGGCGAAGGTTTCCCTCCCGACACAAGAGGTTCTGCAGATACAGATTCCTTACCGATCTGTGTTCAAGAGGGTCTGCGGGGCCGGGACTGGTAGAGGGCCCGGTGTCTGCGGGGCCGGGACTGGAGAGGGCTCGCTGTCTTCGGGGCCGGGAGTGGGAGAGGGTCCGCGGTCTGCGGGGCCGCGACTGCGAGAGGGCCCACTGTTGGCTGGGCCGGGACTGGGAGAGGGCCCACTGTCTGCTAGGCCGGGACTGGGAGAGGGCCCACTGTCTGCGGGGCGAGGACAACCATTTCCCACCAGTGATTATTTTACACCTCTCCCGGGCGGGCGAGGTCTGATGTTTGGGAGTGACTCCGGTTATACTCCCTGAACAGGCGGCCTCGGCCCGCTTTCTGCGGAGAACCTGCCGGGGTCGGCCCAGGAGGTGGGGCCTTCACACGGAGCCGCCTGAGATCAGCCGCAGGTGGGTCCGTTCTGTTCTGGTCCTGGGAGCGGGTTGAGGCTCGTGAAGCCGTTACCACTGCCCTCCGTCCACTTGTAACTGGGGCCTTTACCTCCATCACCCTGTCCGGTCGCGGGATGCGAACTTCGCCTGGATCGATGCCTGGGTTCGACCATAGTTTTACATGATTTCAGGACGCAGGAAGTGCCATTCGGCCCATTATTTTTCGTGAAGAAAAAGAAGGTTCAACTGAGTAATCGCACTTTTGGACACAGCTCCACGTGTATGACTATCTTCAGCCTTCGCTCGTTCAGGCAAGGCAGTGAGATTCAGATCTGTCGCCTCTTCTCGCTATGAATGCAAGGGGCGCCAATTAAGTCTCTTAAATTTACTTTCCGTTCCTACCAACTGCCGAAGTGCAACCTGTGATTCCTGGTGTTGGGCCCTATTACTTCGGGAAATTGGCCTTTTCGTCTCTCTGGGAACCTTAAAAATATCTACACTTCAATTAATTTTCCCTTCACAGCAAGAAACTTAAGCTGTCTTTTTTTTCACATTATTATGTTTATCATTTCTTCTGGCTTTGTTGTTTTGGGAGCCTTTTATATCGTAGTTATGTGCGAATAAATTAGCATGTGTTTATTGCTGGAAGGCTGTCAGTGATTCTCCCTGAGCTGGTTCTGTGAGCTGCCAATTCTAACCATGTGGTAATGATGCTGTTTAAAGAAGGAGTTCAAAACTCTGATCCAAAACTGCATAAGGAACAGAAATATGTCTGCATGTTGTGCGACCTGGAGAGAAATGTGCAGGTGGTGAAGTTCCATATACCTGCTGCCATTGTCAGCCCTGTGAAGTTGTATAAAAACGTTTCTAGTTTCGTACTGCACATCCTTGTAATAGTGGCCAATGTTATATGAACTTTCCTAATTACTTGTTGAACATGCATGCTAGCTTTGTCTTTCAGTCACAGTGATCCTGGGTGACTTTACACTGCTCACAGCATGAAGAATCTTTATCTTCCAAAGCGGAGAACTTCACATTTTCCCCATAGTACATTCCAACTGTGAATGTCTTGACCCCTCACTTAACATATCTATTATCCCTTGCAGGTTCTTTTTGTCCTCCTCACAAATTGCTAAACCAGCCACAGTACCTTCAGTCTCTTCATCCAGATGGTGAACATGCATTGCAAGTATCTAAGATCCAGCACTGATCTCAGATAGTTATTGTCAGGTAATCCAAACATGACCTGTTTATCCCATTGACTGACGGGCTGCCAGTCAAGTGGGTTGCCTTCTCCTCGGTATGTGTTGCAGTGGAGTGCCTCGCATTCAGCTTCCTGGCTTGTGTCCTGCTGGATGATGGGAGAGGGTTGGTGCGTTTGGAGGTGAGTTCTTCATTGCATGATTCCCAGCCCTAGACTTGTTCTTGTCATTACAACAATAGGTCCGGTTCAGTTTCTGTTCAATTCTGACCCCTGGATGTTGATGGTGGGCAGTAGTGTGATGGCAATGACATTGAATGGCAAGTGTTGGCGGTTTGTCTCCTGTTGGAAATAGTCATTATCTGAAACTTGTGTGAATGTTTCTCACAGATACATGTGCCTAAATGTTACCTTGGTATGGGCTCATTGTTGAGGTCTCTCGTTGTTTCTCCCTCCTACCTCTCTACCACTGAGCTGCCACTACTGAGAGAAACTGCAGATGCTGGAATCCGCAGCATCAAAAAAAACGCTGATAAAATTCAGCAGATCAAGGAGCATATGTGGAGGCAAAAGGTGTAAGTTGACGAGTTAGGTCGTAGCCCTGCATCAGGACTGAAAATGAAGAGGAAGATTTACCAGCACAGAGCAGTATGAGGGTGTGGGATGGAGCCTGGTAGGTGATGGGTGGAGCCCAGTGGAGAGGGGGTGACGGGTAGATGGAACCAGGCAGGGGAGATAATGAAAAGGGAAACATTTAGATTTCCGTTTTCAGGTATCCCACACCCGGGGCTGTCTTCCCGCACTTTCCCACCTGTTACCTCGTTTTCTTCTACTTCTGTTCACCTTTCCCAACCCCATCCGCCCACCTGGTACCGTCTGCCCATTCTATGACCATCCGGTTCCACCAATGATCTTCCAGCCTCTGCCCCACCACCCCAGTGCTATATATTGGCGATATTTCTTCTTCCCTTTGTGCTGATACAAGTTTTGACCTGAAATATTGAATTGCGCCTTTTGTCTCGACAAATGTTTCTTGACTTGGCGAATTGGTTTCTGTTACAGGACGACTGTATTGGAGTTAATTCGGCCAATTTAGTTCTTTGTTTTAAAAATATTTTGAGAACAATTTTGATTTTGGATGGACAAATAATGAAATTGCATGGGTTTCACCTCTGTATTCATTGTGTGATTTTTTAAAAATATCCCCCAATAAACATCTGGAGCAGAGAAGTCATTCCCAGCAATGTATCTTGATCTTAGATCTGCTTCTGTAGATATCGCACTGCTCAATATTCTTTGAAGCTGGAACGACCAGAGAATTTGTTGAATGCACTGAGAAGCAGGGTAAATGCAACCATTGGAATTTTAGTTTTACCGTATCAAAATGGCGGAATGTTCAGGGTTAATCTTTGTCGTAATGAAACTAGGAGCATGTGATGTTGAGATTGTTATTTCTGTTCTCCGTTATTTTTGGCGAGCCACTTCCTCCATTCTCGGGGTAACAGCCAGCCAGAGCTGCAAGGAATGTTGCACATTTTTTATCGCTCTCTGCTTCTCCGCGGAGAGACAGTGGCCTCTGGATCAGTTGCAACAGAATGATGGTAGGTAGAAAGAATGTTTTTGAGCCTTTTTCTCTATCGAAGACACGATGCCTGAGTTGGAATGAAGTGAGCATCAATGAACGGTTGTGGTGGGAGGGATGGCATTTACGGAAATCTGTTGATTATTTCAGGATGCCCCAAATATTTTGCAATTAATTAGTAATTTGTGCATGGAAGATTAATAAAAACATTTGTTGCAGGACAGTTAATATAAAGAGAAAATGCTGGAAATGCTCAGCAGGTCAGACAGCATCTTGGACAGTCCCAGTTCTGATACTGGTCCTCCCTCCATCACTCTTTCCACAGATACAGCCTGATCTACCGAGTTTGCAGTGTTTTCTGTTTTTAATTTTAGCTTAAATGCATTTGTTCCTGTTATACTGCAGAGAATGTGTCAGCCAATTGTGCTTGGTAAGATCCCACTCAACAATAAGATGATTATCAAATGTGCTCAATTTAGTTGCTGAAGCTGAGTTGAGATGTATCTGCGCCCTTTGCTGACCCAGAGCTGATTTACCATGCTGAGCCCCGGTCCAGTACCAGGATCATGAGGTTACAGTTCTGCCAAGGCGTAATTTGGTGGCATTAGTTTGTGAACAGGAATGGCGGGGTACACTGCAACAACTTTCCGACAGCAAAGATTCCTGACAGAGTTTGTGCCTGGGGTACAATCCTGGGATGGAGACTTCGGCAATATGGAATTAACAGTGTTCGGGCTTTGGCCCGGGTCAGTTGTTCTACACTGGGACTGGATGTTCCTTCTACCACAATGAAGCAGGTCTAGGGGGTTGGACATTGGTTGTGGGGAAGTCACTGACTGCACAACCCGGTGTTATTCATGGGGACGATGTATGATTCTATCGGGGTGGACGAGTGGCAGGTCAGATCGTGTGTCGGACGGATGATGGATCGGAGGATATCAGACAGTTTGTAACCCGGGGAGGATGGGCTCCGGTGATCAGGTTGCCCGGGATTATATGAGGTGCAGTGCGAACATTTCTGTTCTGGGCTCAGAATTTTGGCTCTGGCGTTCCTTTGGAAGGTGTCTTTGGTACTCTGGGGAGAGAATAAATTCCAATTCTATCCCTTGTCGTGGTTACCCGCAATAAATAGATGACCAGGAGAAGCAGAAGATTCCTCAAGAAGTTAAACTTCTATTTGCAAACAAAAGTTATGACAGTCAGACAGCCAGTTGCACGAACTCTCTGATTACCGCGCTGTCTGACTGCCCCCGAGCAAAGCTCGCGGGCCTTTTTTATACCTTCTTCATAGCTCAATTACATTATCACAATCCATCATGTTCTCCATTATCTTCACAGTTTCATCCTTCACCATTTGCCTCCTTTGACAGTTGTCTGCTGGCTCACAACCATTTGTCTTCCGCCACGGTCATTTCCTGACTCAATCACAGGGTGCCCCAATTATTTATGGGCATTGGGAGTACTGGTACTAGGCTACAGAACAATCAGTTATAAAACAATACTAGGCTTATTAACTACAAGGCTAACAGTTATAAACCATCACAATGTGCCCCTACTACCTATGAGTTCTGAGACATGCTGGCACCTGGCTTATCTGTTATAAAATCTATCAGCTACAGAACTGCTACCAAATCAGTAGTCGGACTAACCATAACGACCATTATCTGCACAATAGATCAAAAGTGTCTTCCTAGGAATGGGCTAATCATCTGTTTAATGAGCTACACTAAATCAGAAGTGTCTCCCTAGGAATGGGCTAACTATTTATTTAATGAGCTATATGTTTCCACCACGAAGAGTTTCCCTCGCTCGGGCTGGAGAAGAAGGCCATCTTAAGGAGATCAGCAGCCATCTTAAACACAGAGCAGACTATGAATAAAAAAGTATAGCCTCTATTTTCTATATATTCTATAGCCTCACCTGGAGAGCCCGTGGACAAATGAGCAGTTCTGCATTTGCCGCATGAGAAATGGACCTGTGGTTCAGTATTTGAAACGTGGTTGGAAACTCCCCCTCACTGTCAGCTGTGAGCCTGTGGAAATCAAAGAAAATGTAAAGATGCTGGAGATCTGCAATGAAAACAGAATTTGTCTGAAGCTATTCTGACAAAGGGTCTAGGACCTGAAACGTTAACTTTCTTCCTCTCTCCACAGCTGATCTTTACCTGCTGAGTTTTTCCAACATTTCTAGATTTTTGTTTATTATCGTATATACCTTGGAATGGTTTAAGTCTCCTAGGAAATGGATCTGTGCACAGGCAATCATTCTGTATTCATTTTGAGTGAAGAAACCACTGCTTTTCCCATTAAATTATACTGCCACCAAATTGCCTGTTGTTCCTGGAAGTGTGCTCATTAATTGTTGCTTACAAGGTTCACAAGAATGATAAAGACTTTATATATGAGGAGCTTTTGGTGGCTCTGGGCCTGTACACGATGGAGTTCAGAAAGATTGTGTATAAGATAAGATATGATAAGGTAACTGGGGAAGGGATCTTCTTCGTATGGTCTGGGATCTAAGGTTACTGCCTCAGAATAAAGGAACTTCCCTTTAAAACTGAATGCGGAATTTGTTCAGCCAAGGGGTGGATGATCTGTGGAATTTGTTGTCACAGAGGGAAGTGGATGCTGTCATTGTTGTACTTATCGCAGAGATTGATAGGTTCTTGACTGCTGAGATGCTTAATGGTTACAAGGAGAAGGAAGGACAATGGGGTTAGAAAAAATCAGCCATGATTAAGTGGCAGAGCAGACTCAGTGGGCTGAATGACCTAATTCTGCTCCTATATATTATGGTCTTATGCTGAACTTAATGATAACTCCCTCACATTCCATGTCGGGTGTTGTGAAGTGAGAGGGACAACTGTATATTCGTTCACTGAGATCATTATATTTGTATTCAACATTTAAATTTCAATGTGTTTTGTTTTTAGGAACACTGACCATAAATGTCTTGTTATCATAGAACATAGAACATAGAAAATCCTCAGCACAATTCAGGCCCTTCGGCCCTCAAAGCGGTGCCGAACATGTCCCTACCTTAGAAATTACTAGGCTTACCCATAGCCCTCTATCTTTCTCAGCTTCATGTACCTATACAAAAGTTTCTTAAAAGACCCTGTCGTATCCGCCTCCACCACCGTTTCCAGCAGCCCATTCCATGCAATCACCACTCTCTGAGTGAAAAACTGACCCCTGACATCTCCTCTATACCTACTCCCCAGCACCTTAAACCTATGTCCTCTTGTGGCAACCATTTCAGCAGTGGGAAAAGCCTCTGTCTGTCTACCCGATCAATGCCTCTCATCATCTTATACACCTCTATCAGGTCCCCCCTTATCCTCCGTCGCTCGAAGGAGAAAAGGCCGTGTTTCATCAACCTGCTTTCATCAGGCATACTCCGCAATCCAGAGAGCATCCTTGTAAATCTCCTCTGCACCCTTTCAATGGCTTCCACATCCTTCCTGTAGTGAGGTGACCAGAACTGAGCACAGTACTCTAAGTGGGGTCTGACCATGCCTTACATCCTTTCAACAAGGGTCCACTGACGTGGCACTGAACTGTATTTGTGTGAGCGACGGTTGGAAATAACCAGCACTTGGAAGTGGAAAAATGCAGAGTCTGTTGGTCACTTCACTTTCCCAGGTTGTATGTCACGGGTGGGTTCTGCTTTACCGCTGACCATGATGTTTTTTGGGCTTTTCGGTGAGGGGCGGGGGATAACTGAGGGGTAGAAGCCCTTCCTGACGTACAAGCACTAGTGTAAGTGATTTGGTGAACGCTCATCTCTGTCGAGGTGAAGAAGAAGGATCCCAGTGTTTTAATGGAGGAAGGTCTGGGGAAAAAACTGCGACTGGATTCGCATTGAGAACTCTTCAAAAGTAAGTGGAACAATGTTAGTGATTATCTCAAATTAATGTTTTCCTGCCCAACCTTGTACCCTCAAGTTGAGGGATGCTGATCCGCAGAGCATGGGGATGGATGCAAGTTAATGGATCCTAGGTAAAATTGTTGGATTGCTCAGAAACAGACAGTCGATGCACATTCTGTCTCTGGGTAATGGGCAGAATGCCGTACGAAAAGTATCCACAATCTCCAGTGTGCACTGTCCGCTGATGTCTCTCTCCCACAGACTATCTGTGGTTACTGGACAAAATCCCACAGGGAGAGGGCCCAGTCCCAAGAGTACAGTGTCTGCTGACCTGTCTCTCCACAGACTACAGTGGTTAATGGAGAGAATACCACAGGGAAAGTGCCTCCATCTGCAGTGTGGTGGGCCAAAGGACAGAAGAGTGTCCATGGCATACTTGTCAAGTGTATAGCTGTTGCATGTTGTGAATCATTTAACAAACATCGCGCTCACTGTGGTCTGAGCCAGTACACAAGGGGTTGAGCTGGGGCCATCAGCCTGTTCGTAAAATGGAAAAGAGAGCATCGGCACCCAGCAATACTGCGGAGACTAACTATGCCTCATGGGGAGAGCTCAGAGGCAGGTAGCAGAAGACTAACGGTGGGGTAAAGGCTGGCAGCTAAAACTCCTGGTAAATTCGATTTGTAGTCTAGTGCCGTAGGCTCCACATCGGTAACATTTATAGTATCTACAGGAGGCACTGCCACAAGAAAGAAACATTCGTAATCAAAGATACCCAACCATTCGGGCCGTGCCATCTTCTAGCAGTTACCATCGGGAAGAAGCCTGAAGTTCCACACCTCCAATGTCAAGAACAGCTACTTCTCTTCATCCATTCTGTGCTTGACTCAATCAGCATAACCCTACTCACCACAGTTTAGCAAAACGATGAACACAATGGTCATCTTGCCCGAAAATGCTGTTTGGTTTTTGTTCTGATTGTGTCCTTTCTTGTAAAAATTGCGGATGATTTATGTTTAATTTTTGCTTTTCTTCTGAATGCTGCTTACATAATGCCACGTGCCTGTGCTGCTGCTGCAATTAAGTTTTTCATTGCACCTGTGCATACATGTAATTGTGCATATGACAATGAATTCACCTCTGACTGTGACTACTACAGGGACTGCAGGTCTTTAATGGACAAATTTACTGAACGTGGACCTGCTGGCCATTCCCGTTAACGTTGGGGAACCATTTCAATCGCACAACACTGAATTCAGTGCTGAAAACTTTTCACTGATATAGTTGGACGAAGAACGAAAGTAAAATCATGTTTATCCAACCCCTAAACAAAGGGACCCGGCACTGACCAAATCTGCCCCACAACAGAGAGTCTGTAAAGTCCTCCTCAGAAATATTTGGGGATTTGTGACCCAAACCGAGACAAACACCCGCGTGAACAGAATCTCCTGAATATCACAGGGCTCGATGGATCAGAGCTAACTTAAAGAGTGATCAGTTGTCCTCGCGATATTCTCGGCTCTCAGAGGTTGTACCATTGGACAAGGAGGAATCGGTATCATGTCCTTTTCGGTTTATTCTGTTCTGGTAATCTTCCCATGAATACTGTCTTTTCTACAGAGCGCCAGGACCGGCGATCACTTTTCTCAACGAAGATTGGTGGTGTGAACAGACGGAAGGCCCAAAGATTTCAGGATTCAACATGGCCACAGGTATGTTCATTCACTTCTTTATATGTAGTGATGTCCTGAATTAGGGTTCAACAATTCTTCAAGAAACTACAATTCAGGTCGGAAGATGCAGCAGAAAATAAACTATAGCCAGATCGGAGTGAAGGGCGGCCCAGAGGGTGTTCGCTGGACAGAGAACTGAAACCTCCCAATCACTCCCTGGGTTGAGGAAACGACCGGCAGCGGGTGGTCGTGCCGAGCTACAGTTTTGATGGTGAAGCAGGTGGTCACGCCAAGTGTTGACGGGAAATTGCGCGATAGGAAAGGAACACCCTTTAGCTGGAGATTACACAGGCCCGGAAACCCCCGGCCTCGTGTGCAGAGAAAATACCCTCTCAGTTGTCAGAAACACAGGAGGGCTGGAGCAAGTGCGCCAACCTCTGGGAAGGGCAGAAAGTAACAACGATCCTGACTGGTAACACCGATAGATATTATATTCGATGGGCTTTTAATCGTTGAGGCCCAGGACCAGAAATCAGCGCTCTATAAGACAACCGTCTCACTGCAGCGCACGGTGCAGCTTCAGGAGAGGGGATAGGAAGCAGAACAAGCTGCGGTTGCACTTTTCTGGAGACAGCTCAGAGAGATCCGGTTCACCCTGTCAGGGAAAACTTACTTACACCACGCAGATTTCGAGGCAAAGTGGTTTTATTCATGATAGCACGGAGAATCCAACAGGCCGAAATCAAAATTAACCGGGGACTCCGAGGAGCTCAAAGTCGCTCTCATTTATAGAGAGAGACAGACAAGACTTTGTGCAAAGCAGATTCACATAGCTAAACCTTATGGTTACAATAGATGCTTAAACAATGCTTTTCGTCCAGCTGTCAGCATAATCATGACGACAACAGCTTCCAGACTTGACACTATTGCCCAAGTCTGGCCTTGTGAAGTCAGTCCTTGAGGCTTCTTTTAGTCATGCAACTGCTAAAATCATTTCCTTTCTCTTTTATTGTCATAAGACTTCAGCCGACTTAAATATTTAAATGTCAAATTCCTCCTCAACCGGGTCAAGAAGTGATGTCACTGAAACATAGAGGATTTTGGGGTGGGGAGGGTGGGTACTGAGATACTTTCCTCCTCGTGGGGAAATAAGAACACAGGAAGCATAGTTTAAGAATAAGGCCACATATTTATGACTGGATTGTGGTAATAATGTCTTCTCTCGGGCTGAGAAATTTTGGAGATCTCTGAGAGTTTCCAAGGACGTGTCATTGCAGAGATTCAAGACTGAGATAGAAACGTGTTTGGAGTCCAGAGAATTCTGTAACAAAGTCGCGCAGAACCGCACCTGTAACGCCTTGGCCAGACATATCCGAACACTACCGCGACAGGTGTCAACCCTCGTTCAATGAGGACCGCAGACGCGCATGTCGGCAACAGCACCTGGAAAACCTAAAGGGGGTCTGTTGACACAGTAGGTAGAGCTGGCATAACGGACCTGAAGAACGGCACAGTGGCTCAGCTAGTAGAGCCGCGTTCAGTCCTAAACTAAGGTGCTGTACAGGTAGAAATTGTACGTTCTCCCTTTGACGCTGTGGACTTCTCCCGGTGCTCCTGTCCCACTCCACATCCCAAAGACGTGAGGACAGTATGTTAATTCGCCTGTGATATTGCCCCCGGTGTGTTAATGAGTGGTAGAAAAAAAACGGCGCGGAATCGGTGGATCGAAGGACCTATTTCCGCGTTGTCTCACTCTGTGACTCTGTGATCATGCGCGCAAAAATGATCAATGTACAGAGTTATGTGATCGCGCATCCACGGATTAGAGCGAATTCTGCAGTCTTATCACATCTGATTATGAATAGAGCTCTCCAATTAAACCGGCACCGGGAAGGAGAGACCATCAGAACACCGCCAAACTCAACGATGGTGGGATACAATAAGCGAATGTCAAATAAAGGTGGCATGATCTCCCCTCCCTAACCGGTGACCTCAGTTACCAAGGAGAGTTGCAGCAAGTGGGCGGGGAAACTGTCAACACTTTCTATGTCAGCCTTGACATGGAAATGACTTTCCTCCAGAGTTTTCTGCAGTAGAAATTTCCAATTTGTACAGCCCGAGAGAAGAGGTCATTACAATAATTCTGTCTTGAAAGCAAAGCACCAATTCTTCATGATCTGCATGAAAATTATGGAACTCGCAACCTAACCACATTATAGGAGCACGTTCACCAGAGGGACGTTACGGGTTCATAGCTGCGGCTTTTGACCACCTGCTCAAGGGTAATAACAGCTGGAGAATAAATGCTGTTCAGGTCGAGGCATCCTCCAGATCCCGGAAATGAATCAAGGTAAACACACATTTTAGAGTATAATATAACATGTTTTCGTCAGTTACTAAAAATAATGATCGAACTGCAAGTGAAGGAGGGTGCGAGGTAGATTGGTGAACTATAGTTGGAGATTTTTATGGGATAGGATTTGGAGCCTAGGGAAATATCTACATTTGCTGGGCGTGTTTAAGTAACGAGTTGAGAGGGAGACCGGCAATAATGCATAATTCCAGAATTAAAATAAATAAAAGGTAATGAAAGAAATCCGAGGAATGTGGTTGTTGCCAGAGTGACGAATAACCATCCTGAGTGTCAGAGACAATAGTTTTCCTTTACCGAAGAGAAATGCGAAAATGCTGCTGGGGAGAGCGGTAGTAAGTTTGCACCGGAGGTAATTGGCTGCAGACGGTCATATTTCAGATTGTTGGCTAACGAGAAAGAGAAATACAATATATGTTTTGATAGGCATTTATGAAAGCTGTGTATTAACATGCTGACGTGAAGCTCTCGTTGCTCGATATCAGAGACAGAGTAACATCCCGGATAGGAAGTTGATGATATATCTTGTATTCTTTCCCATTCACTTCTCAGATTCGAAGACTGCAGTCACCGAGCTTTTGTCAAAGTGGGACGACTATCAACTGTTCCAGTTGTCAAAGTTCCACATGGCGAGACTGGAACAGGCGATTGAAGAAGAGGTGGAAGGAGTCAGCTTCCTGCTAACATACAAGGGACATATCAGTGGACAAGATTACCAGGTGAGTGGGAGAGGAATGTGGGGTTGGAGTGACACACACATCAGTGATATATCACAGACATGCAAGTACAACAGCTGTTGGAAGTATGAAATATTATGGGAAGACAATGGCACAAGTAAGGAAGAACCAGATAAACACATGTACTGCGATTATGGAAATAATGATCTGGCGGGTGGGGCTGGAAGTTAATCTGTAATTAACCCGTTTGTGTTCAAGGTCTGGGAAGGGGGTCGACTATAACTCCCGATTGACTGAAATAAAATCTTCACCGTTTTGGTAGAGCAAAGGAAAAAGACAGGCAAGAGAAAACAGTAGAAGTGACAGGAAAAAAGTATTGACCAGCATAGCGACGTAGAAATTAAGAGAGGTTGGCTAATCGGTCCATCCAATCGAGAACGGTATGGCTGCTTATATCGTTGCCACGGTTTAACAATCCAGCCTGGCCCATCAACTTTTTACTCCATTTTTATCAAACATCGAACCACCCCTGACTTGCAAGTATCCAAAATCTCTGTTTCCACCATCCTTCAGGAAATAGAAGCATGTTCCTGAGGAAGGAAACACCTCGGCTCTATCTTAAATGAGACAGCCTTCATTTTAAAGTGTGCAGCAATATGAAGTTTTCCACAAGAGGAAACTCCTTCTTTACATTTTCCAAGTCAAAATCCCTCAGAATATTGAATCTTCAATCGCCACTTCTCGTTATTCACAATCGAAGGGATACAGGCCTGGACGATCCAATTCTTCATTATCGAGTCATGGAGTCAATGAGCAACACAGCACGGATACCGGCCCTTCGGCCAAACGAGTCAATACCGACCACGGTGCCCACCCAGCTAGTCCCAATTTCCTGCATTCAGCCCATTTCCGTCTAAGCTCTGCCCCTCTCTGATCCTATGATGAAAACATAACTTGTGACTAGAAATGTGCAAACTGATGGGTAGCGAAAATATTTGAAGTACAAACATCTGAAGAAAATAAAACAGTAACTAAAAAGGTTAAATTCACGATTCTCAAACACTGGAAATTCCCAGCACTGAACATGCCCACTCGTTAACTGTGTGAACTGTTCACTCTGCTGCGCAATTATACTTATTGCTATTCTTTACAGGAGGTCGTTAAGCTCACGGCGATGGGAAATCGGGTGGGTGGTTCCAAACTCCTCCTCAGACTTGTGATGGAGAAGGACCCTCGCGTCCACAGGCTGATCTGGAAATCCTTCTTGAAAATGCACCACGTTTTACCAAAGTTATACACACTGCGCAAAGAGATGGAAGAGCTCGGTACGATAAAAACATTGTTCAATATTAGATCCAAAATCTGCATCTTTCATCAGGATGTCTCACGACCTAATTTTTTTTTGTCTTGATTTCTAAAGCTTCTGATTCGACTGAACGTTTGAAGTTCATGGAAAGTTTATCTGAACTACCTGCGCAGCTCACAGGTAAAGCATGATATATCATTGCATATTTCTCCTCTGGGAATCGTAATATTTGCTCGTTGTAGCCGTGGGTAAGCAAAAGAGAAAAGAAACGGAGGCAGCTTGGCAGCTAGGTAACGGAGCTGTGGTGGGTTTTAACGATGGTGGGTGAATGTTCAGTCTGTGGGCTGTATGTTCTTTGAATTCTGACGTAAAGTTCAAATACATTCATCCATAAACTTCAAGAAATACAAGTAGTTCGACGTCCATAACCCATTTTATACTTGAATATAATGTGATCTTCCAGTTCGATAATTTTCCGATTCTTTCCCACATTGCTTCATGTTTTGAGTATCCATGAAATCAATGTCCTGCTATCTTGAAAGCATTCAATAACTATTCAACAGCAACACAGATCACGGTCTCTCGGCGATTACGTTGTTCTGTTACCAGGGTTGTATATTGCTGGTGCCTAGTTGTGGCTCTCCAGCCAGATCAAACAGCCAAAGTGTCGGCAAAATCATTGTTCGAATGTTCTATGCTTAATTCTGTAATAACTAGAATGTATAAGGTCATTCTAAGCATCTCTCTTTCCGTATCAATCCTCACATCCCAGGGATCAATAGGACGACATGCCACCGGGACAAGCATAATCCCTCCTCCATCAATCAAAACTGCACCTTCTAGGGTGAATATATCCTTTCTTAGATAAGGAGACCGAAACTAGAGCAGCCTCATTAAGGCCCTCCGTATCTGAAATAAAAATCCCTTACTCCAGTAATGCATCCTCTTGCAAGTAAAAGGCTGACATTCGGTTTCTCTTCCCGGTTGCTTTCTTCCGGCTCCCAGTGACTTGTGCAGACAGATGAGGTCCCTTTCAACATCAGCGCTATCCAGTTTCTCACCATTTAACACATATTCTGCTTTCCTGCTGCAGGTACCAAAGTGGATAACCTCACATTTTCCAAACTATATTCCATCTGCTGCTTCTCACCCATTCATTCAGCGTCTCCACGTTCGCTTTAAGCCTCTTTGCGTTCACCTCTCTCCTCACAACCCAACTCAGCTCAGTAACGTAAGAAAGCGCGGAAATGTGACATTTCGTCCCCTCAACCAATTCGTTGACATAGATCACAAATCGCTGGGTCTCAGCATCGATCCCTGCTGTACGCCGATCAATAAGCCTCCCAAGCTGATAAGGATCTGTTTATTGTCACACTTAACACCGAATTAAATGAACAACCTTCCATATACTTCTGTACGTTACCCACAACTACGTGTTAATCAACCTTCTCTGTGGGATCTTGTCGAAAGCCGTTGTCAATTAAAATGCACCAAATCAACTAGCACTTCAATCTCTATTCCAAGGTCACATCCACCGGTGCTCCCCATCTATTCTGATAGCCATATCCACAAAAAAAGTCAAACATAATGATAATTTCGTGAAACATTCATCCGTGCAAAGCTATTATGCTTTACATTCCAACAGCAGCCGAAATATCCATGTTAACTTCATGTAGCTTGTGTTAAAGGGTAAAATAATTGCCTGAATGCGGACTGGGATATTTTTAATTTTCATGAATAGTCTTTCTATTCATTCTAGAAGAGTAGGACATATCACATACTTCCGGTCTTATACTTGATGGACAACTTTCTTGGAGATTCATTAACAGTTCCAGTCACTTCCCTTCCTCTTGCTTGTGGTCTGTGGAAACAATTCATGTTTAGGTCCCTTTCCACTGCACCACTTACACTGGTCACAAAAATTATTGTGATCTGACACCTTCCGTCACTCCGCATGCACCACCCACCACCACCAACCCCCCTGCCCCGCCATTCACACACAACTTTCCATACTTTGCCAATTAACGCCTGTTTTTCATATTCACTCACTGATCGTTCAAACAATTTTCCCCTGAACAGATGATTTTCCTTCAATTCCATGTGCTTTAACTTTAGCTGTCTGTTTCTGATGCTGAATGTTGTCGAATGGCTTCTGGGTGTCTCTGTGAAAGCCTCTATAGATTTTATTTTCTATCTTTGAAAACATCATATCTGTATGTTCTAATAGCTATTACAGAGACAGCGTTGCAGGGTGACCAGGATTGAGTGTTCAATATTCCAGATTGAGCAATGCTCCAAAATAAAACAGAAACGAGGGAAAATAAATGTTAAGGGAGGTATCACGGCGGCGTTAAGTCGTTAGATAGAGGTCGGAGATGTGATACAAGATTGGTTGAATGATGTATAACAGGGAAAAGAAGACACGGCGGGAGTAATCTCATAGACCCAAAATAAGATCTCTCAATGGGGCGAGCATTAATGGCAACATATCTTGAGCGTGTTTGAAGGGAATGCAATTAACCTGGTAGAGTAACATCAACACATTGAACAGGCGAAACAAACTGGTAGAACTATCGTAGAATAACGACATTTAGAGTAAGTCAGATTACTTCTTGAAGAAATATGTCAAGGGACCTCTCCGGAAAAACAGTTGTTTTAGGTTTGCTTCTCTCTGTGTGTCAATGAAGAATGCAAAAGAGATCTTGTGATTAAAGATCCACCAGGAGGTGATGACCGCATTGTGACAGAATTCCAGACGCAGTTTCCAGGTGTAAACCGCAGGACAAAACCCGGAATCTTCCATCTTAAATCAGGACAACTATCACAGTCTTCAAATGGAATTCTGTCAGGCGAACATGGCAACAAACCAGAGAGGCAATGGGTGGATGAACAGTGGCAAGTGGTCAGACTTGGTCCATGACACCCGTCAGTAATTTATCCAAATAAAACAGAGCGATTCCACGAGAATGAGGTAAAATGTGTGGTTCACAAAGGAGGTCAAGGATAAATTACATTGAAAAGTAAGGGATACAAACTGGTTGAGGCTGGCCTTAAAGCAAATAACCAAATAGGATCCAGAGCTAAAAGGCTCATAAAAAAGGGAAAGAGTTGATTTTGAGGGAAGCCTTGCGTGTGATATCAAAACAAACAGTACAATCTCCTTTGTATATATAAACAGGAAGCAGACAGCGAAGGTAGGTGTATGTCTCAGAAGAACAGTACTCGTGAATTATTATCAAGAAGAAACTCATAGATGGGGGGGGTAAAAAAAACAGTCAATTTGATTACCAGGAAATTGTTTGATCAACTGTGAGGGGAAAAAATGACAAAGCAGAGTGTGAAAGATAAACGGTGGGCTAATTCCAAATAACAGAGAATAACAGAGAAAAAGTCCCAACCACGAGAAATACAGTGTGATAGAAACTCATCGGGCTGAAGACAAGCGAACCGCGGGGAACAGATACACTGCACACACGGGTTTCAAAGGAAATGGCTGAAGAGATAGTAGACCTATTGCTTTTTTTTTTCATTGCAAAATTCGGTAAATTCCGGGAGTGTGTCAGATTACAAAATAGCCACAGTTCAAAAAGGGAGGAAGACAGAAGGCGGAGATGTTAGCTTACTATCTATTGTTGTCAGAATGCCATAATCAGTACTGAAATAAGAAATAATCATTTCAGAAAGATAAATATAATCAAGCATTGTTTTGTGAATGGTGAATCATGTTTTAAAATTTTCCTCGCATTCTATGAGAAAGTGATGTAGGAGTTAAAAGAGGAGTACTTGAAATATAGTGCATTGAGACGTCCATGAAGCATTTAAAAGGTGCCACACGATGAAGTAAGAGCCCATGGCATTGAAGGAAATGTGTTAGAATGGATTGAGAACTGGCAGTCACGTTGAACACAGAGGATTGGACAAAGTTGGTCCTTTGCAGACTGGAGGGATGGAACCAATGAATTACCCCAGAGATTGGTTGTTGGTACACAATTCTTCACAAGTTCTCTTGGTAAATATCAGGAGGGAACTAAATGTAATACTTGAAAGTTTTTTTGATGAAAACAAAATAGGTGGAAGGGCATGCTCTGATGAAGACATTGTGATTCTGCAACGGGATACAGGCAGAGTAAGTGATAGTGCGAACAGCAGGCAAATGTAGCATATCCTGGGTAAGCGTGGGGTCATGCACTTAGGTAAGAGGAATCAACAAATGTATTATTAACTAAATCGATGGAGACTGCTAACGAGTGGTTTACTGACGGACCTATATGGCCGTATGCATGAATCACAAGAAGTTACAGGGAGGTCAAACGAGTCATGAACAAGACGAAAAGCACTTTGGCCTTTAGTGCAAAGGGGTTGGTGTTTAAACATCGGGAGGTTCAATTACAGTTTTACAATGTACTTTTCAGGCTATATTTGGGCTACTTTGCACAGTTTTAATACCCTTACTTCAAACTGATATTGCCGCTTTGGAGGCAGTCCAGAAGATTCATCAGGCTAACTCCTGGGACAAGAAGATTGTTGCATCAGCAGAGGCTCGGCAATTTCTGTCTGTATTACTTGGAGTTTAGACGAACACGCAGCGACCTTATTCAAACGCTTAACATATTAATAGTGCCAAAAAGTGTAGATGTTTAGACCTCTTCACCAGGGGAGATTCAGGAAGAAAGAGATGCAGTTACACAATAAGGGTCTGGTCAGAAAAAAACGAAGGGCGTCAACATTTCTTCATTAACTTGCAGTGAATCCGTCAAAATCTCTGCATCAAAGTGATTTGGCAGATGAATCGCCTGAACTATTAAAAGTGGAGAGAGATAAATATTTTAAAGATCGAATAATAGACGGTTATACAGAGAACTGGAGAAGAAGAGTAGTTGAGACCAGTATTGATCATCTCTGATCGTATTTCATGGTTGCTCAGGCTTGAGGGAACTACTCCCGTGTTCTTCTGTCAGTGTACCTGGAGTCAATGAAAGAAAACACTTACAGATCCTTGATTTTACATCCGTGTCGGAATTGTTCCATTCTAATTGAAGGTCATTAGGCTGTAAGATTATCTCTGTTCTTATTTCCTCCTCGCAAACCTATTTTGTTATTTCCAAACAATGCAATGTTTTTCGTTTCTCTCAAGTTTGGAAGATTTCTTCCTTCATTCTCTTCTTCTGCCAAGTACACACCACACCAGACAGACTAGCTGTGATCGACAAGCCTTCAGCACCCTTCCTCAGCCTGAACCATCACCAGATGTATCACTCAGCCCCTCTCGGACTTCCACCGTCACAGATATTCCCGTTCGCACTCTCAGCTTATCCCGCTTCTCCACAAGGGAAGACATTCTGGTTTTCTAACTTCTGATTCTGCTGAATGGTCATCTACCTGAATGTTAATTCTATTTCTCTCTCACAGATCTTGCCTGGCATTCTGAGTGCTTACACCATTTTCGCCTTTTTCCTGATACATTGTCAATGGAACACCTCTGAACTCCCAATGTTTACCCTTGCCAGAATACACAATTCCCCATTACCGACCTCTGCTTAACAGATCAACATGGGTTTACAAAATTCAGTATTCTGGAAAAGTTATCTGTTTGTGAACACTGTTAGTCTTGCGTGGAAAGAATTTTATGGACATCGGGACAAATGTTGAAATTTCACAATTGAGTCCGTGTCAGAATAAAAGGTGATATGAAATATATATTTGCAATTGGTCGCTGTCGGGCGGGCTGACACTGACTGACATTCACCTTCTGCAGCAAAGCTCATGTATGCAGTTAATTAAACATTAGAAAAGAAATCTCTGACGTGAGCTTCATATTTTATCATTTTCTTGAAAAACTTATCATTGTGACCATTTCCTCTCTGTTCCTACGAAAGATGTTCAACAGAAACACAAGGATACTCTGCGGGCACAAACCGAAACACTGAGAGTGAACACGATCCTGCTGAGGGAGAAGGTGAAGGTTTTCCAGCTGGTTGATCGATACGCTGAGCTCACGGTCATTTCTACTGTTCGGAGACTCGTGGAACATGAGCTTCTGGAAAGAGGCAGGGACCATGAGGAGTGGAGTGAGAAACATCTTCGGGGACAGCTGGAGAAGATCCGGATCGATCAAATTTTCAAGAGAAGTTTCCTGCAGAAATTGAAGGGATCTTCCTTTGGGAAGAAATCTGGGAGTAGGGCAGCAGTGGCTGGAGTTGCGGGGATCGGGAAAACCACAATGGTGCAAAAGATTGTTCATGACTGGGCCACGGGGAAGTTATACCAACACTTCCAGTTTGTCTTCAGCTTCAAATTCCGGGATTTAAACTCCATTAACTGCAGAATAAACTTGAGGGAATTAATTCTGGATCAGTATCCGTACTTTGGGAATATCCTGGGAGAGGTCTGGAAGAATCCCACGGGATTGCTGTTTATATTCGACGGCTTAGATGAATTCAAGCACAGAATCGATTTTGCTGACAGTCGGAGAGACACAAAATCTCAGCACATGTGCCCAGATCCCGAGTGGCGGTGTGAAGTGTCTGACATTGTGTACAGTTTAATCCAGCACAAGCTGCTCCCAGGGTGTTCTGTGCTGGTGACAACCCGCCCCACTGCGTTACATTTATTGGAAAAGGCGGAGATCAGTGTCTGGGCTGAAATCCTGGGTTTTTTTGGTGAGTAACGGAAGGAATATTTCCACAGGTTTTTTGAAGATAAGACGGTGGCAGCAGCTGTTTTCAACCACGTGGAGGAGAACGAGATCCGTACGCCATGAGCTACAACCCCTCTTACTGCTGGATCCTCGGTCTGGCACTGGGCCCCTTCTTCACACAAAGACACAGGGACGTGCAGCGTGTTCCCAAGACCATCACCCAACTATATTCCTACCATATTTACAACATCCTGAAAAACTATGGCCGTGAGATTGAAAGCCCCCGTGATGTGTTACTGAGGGTTGGTCAGATGGCCTTCACAGGAGTGTCCAAGAAGAAGATTGTGTTTACAGAGGGAGATATGACCAAATACAATCTGCAGGCTTCCCAGTTCCTGTCGGGGTTCCTGGCGGAACTTTTGGAGAGAGAGGATTCTTCCCGGAGCGTGGTGTACACATTCCCACACCTCACCATCCAAGAGTTTGTAGCCGCACTCGCACAATTCCTGACTTCAGATCGCAGGGATATCCTGAAACTCCTCACTGAAGCCCACAACAAGACAGATGGGCGATTTGAGTTGTTTCTCCGTTTTGTTGCTGGTCTCTCCTCCCCAGGGTCAGCTCGGGGGCTGGAGGAGTTTCTGGGTCCATTTCCCCATCAAACAACCTGCCGAGTGATTGACTGGGTGAAGGAGGAGGTGAAATGTCAGAGTAGAAACACAGGGGGTGAAGCTGGTAAAAGGAGCTTCCTGAACGCACTGCACTACCTGTTTGAGTCTCAGAACTGTGAACTGGCTCAGGCCGCACTGGGATCTGTGGAAACACTTTCATTCAGTGGATTGCGACTGACCCCGATTGAATGCGCCGTCCTGTCTCATGTCATTGGGCTCTGTCATACAATAAAACAGCTCGATCTGTGGAACTGCCACATTCGTTTTGAAGGACTCCAGCGGCTGGGACCCGGGCTGCACAAGTGCCAGGTCTTGGGGTAACTGTTAATTTGTTTCTGTTTTTAAATTTTAAAACTTAACCGATTTGTATTGTTTCTGTGTGACTCGCTCCACCACCTCACCCTCCCGGTGCAACTCTCTCTTTCATCTGATCTCTCGGCGGGACTCTCTCCCCTGTCCCCATCCTCGGCGCGGCTGTCTGCCTCCTCAACCCCGGCCCTTCTACTGTCCCTCCCACTCCACTCCCAGCGTGTCCAGTCTCCACGCATCCTCGGTCCGGTCACTCTACACCCCCATTCCCGGCTTGGCTACGTTCCATCGCCGGCACTCCATCCCAGCCCCACTCCCTCTCCCCATCCCCTCCCGGCCACTCTCCCCCGCAGCCCCGGGCGCGGACACTCTCCTTCCCGCTCAGTGTAACTCTCCCTCTCCCTTCCTCAGTTGTAGTTCTGTTCTCCCCTCCTAACGCGCTACGTATAGGTGACTCCCCCCTCCTCCACCCAGTCTCTCTCGCTCGCTCTCACACACACACTGAGACTGAAGTGGGAGAGATTACACAGCACTTTATTGCATAAATTACTGACATTCCGTGAGTGACAAGGAGCTGGGCACTGAAGGGTGTAATTAGTAATTAATTTCCTGAAGTGTCTCATGTAATATCCGAGTTATATTCTGTTATGTCAGACCCTGACTGGACCCCGGGTGTGAATCAGTTTGTTCCTCACTCCGTCTGTCTGTGTTTAGACTGGGGAAAAATGACCTGGGAGATTCGGGAGTGAAACTGGTGTCTGCGGCTCTGAGGGACCCGGGGTGTAAAATACAGAAATTGTGGTAAGTCCCAGACTGTGAGAGATTGTGTTTACAGTCACTGAGCGTCTGACACTGAAAATTAATATGGTCAGTAATTGTGTTACTGATAAACCCTGGAGATTTGCACCATCTCCTGTCGCTCTGTGTTCCTCACCCTCACTCTCCCTCATCTCCAGGCTGGGAGTGAACCGTCTCACGGATTCTGGTGCCGAGGATCTGGCCTCCGCTATCAGTACAAACCGCTCACTAAGGGATTTGGGCCTAGGTTTAAACTCCCTCACAGACCGATCTGTCCCCGTTCTCCGCCACCTCATCCTGACCCTCCCGAGTCTACAGTGGATCACGTGAGTGTTTATGTTCATGCTTAATGTGATAACATATCAGTGTATCCGCGGGCTTTTCTGGTGATATTTGTCTGTAAGTGTTGTTGAAACATGAACCCCAGTCCCCAGTTACTGACACTGATGTGTAATCCGGTTATTTGCTCTTTATTCTTCACTCTGTTTCAGGCTGAGGGGGAATCAGTTCAGTTCAGATGGACGGAATCAGCTGAAGTCGCTGCAGGGAACCAGACGCGGACTGAGTGTGGACCTGTGAACGTCGCAATGGACAGACATCCTTGCACGCGGGATGGGAATATTGTTTGGCCGGTTTCCCGCCCTCACCTTCAAACGCGCTTGCTCCCGGTTTAAATCGCAAAGGCCGTAACAGTTCCCCGTTGTAGCGGAGCACGCGCCCCCTCCCGCTGTGAAGTCTGGGGGGAGTCCCGCCGACACGTGACCTGGCCGCTGAAACTGTTATCCGGGGCTGGATGCCACCTTGAGGGTGCCCTGTGGTATTACAGAGACAGGAAGGTCCCAGGACCGTCTGGGACACAAGCGATCGCATAAAGTGTCTGGGGTGCGGCTGAATCCGGGACACCTACAATGGCATTCTATCTCCGGGTGGGTCTGAGTCCGAGACATCAGTAGTGGCATTCAGTGTCCCGGGTGGGGCTCGATCTGGGACTCCAGCGGTGTCATTTAGTATCGCGGGTGAGGCTTGGTCTTGGACACAAGTAATGGCATTCAGTGCCATGGTGTGGAGCTCAGTCTGGGACACCAGTAATGCCATTGAGTGAGACCGGGGGCAATTAGCCGGTTAGGAATCTTCCTGGCCACGTTTCTGAGGGGGTTGGGGTGGAAATTTCCTCCATTCAGCATTATGTGTGTATATTAGTGATAATTTGTAAAATACCTCAATGGATAACCCTAGACCTGCAGCGTTCCCAAACACGGCCCTGAAGTGTGATTTATTATCATTGTGCTGTTAATTTGAGTGAAGATAGAGAGCATTCAGCAACTACTTCTCGTGCGGAACTACGTGGATAAAAGGGGGGTGATTATTCAACCTGCCGCTCATTGTCGCTTGTCTGTTCATTGTGCGCAAATGACACTGAATTGCAAGCAGCTTATTTTACCTGCATGTCAGAAAGTCACTCAAAGTTTAACATATAATCGGCATTGTGAACTCAATAAACCGTGGTCAGTTCAGTTCTGAGTTCGTGTCTAGGTGTCTGACTTGTATCTGTCTTGAGAAAAATGAGCGATCGAACACCACAGCGGCACAGAGCGTCTGTTTCTGCGGAACAGACCCAGTTATTCAACAGCGTCCTCGAACGCCCAACACTGCCAGAACAGCAGAGTGCAGCGCAACCTGAGCCCACAGCGTCCTTCACCGATGGAACACCAGCGGTGCACTGTAATATCAGCCCACAACGTCCCTCACAGATAGAACGCCAGCGGTACACTGGAACATCAGCCCACAGAGTCCCTCACCGACAGAACACCAGCGCTACACTGTAACATCAGCCCAGAGCATCCCTCACTGACAGAACACCAGCGGTACACTGTAACATCAGCCCACAGCGTCCCTCACCGACAGAACAGTTGCATTATCTCATGAGTTGGGGTACAGATGGGAAAAGCGGCAGAGAAATTGGGGGAGAAGAAGGGATGAGAAGGAGGGAGAATGAGATGGGAGAAGGGGTTGGGAGGGTTGCAGATAAGGTGTGGGGAAGCAGCCGGAGAGTGGATGGGGAAAGTATGGGACGATGGTGGGGAAACAGGAGGGCGAGGTGGTCGGGAAGGTGGGCGAAGGGCTGGGGAAAGTGGGGGGAGAGGTGTGGGGAAAGAGAGGTAAATGGGTTTGGGAAAGAGAGGGAGAGGGGATTGAAAAAAATGAGTTGGGGAAACTGGGTGGAGAGGTCGTGTGGAAGAGTGTGGAGAAATTCGGGGGAGGTGTGGGTGAAAAGGGAGAAGTAGTGATGGGGAAGAGAGAATGCGGTAGATGATGTGGGGAAGAGGTGGATAGGGGTAGGAAGAGGGGGAGATTGGTTGTGGAAATTCCGAGAGCGGATGGGGGACAGAGGGTGGTGTAAAAGGGAGAGCGTGGGGAAAGTAGGGAAACGGGGAGAGAGTGGTGAAAAGTGGAGAGGAAGGTGTAGAAAGACGGGGATGGTGTGGGGAAAGCAAGGTAAAGGAGGGAACAGGGTGTGGGGACAGGGAGAGGATGGGTAAAGAGGGTGTTTGGAACGTATGGGGAGAGGATCTGGGGAACAGGGGGAAGGAGAGGGTGTGGGGAAAGGGGTAAGGTGGGGGCGGACGTGGGGACGGATTATGGAAGAAGTTGTTGGGACGGGAGAGGGGATGGGGAGAGTGGGGGGCAAGGGGATGTGTAACGTGAGGGGAGATGTGGGGAAAGATGGGGAAATAAGTTTTTAGGGACAGGGTGCGGTGAAAGGAGTAAGAGGTGATGGGGATAGGGTGAGGGGAAAGGGGAAATTGGTGGTTTGGGAGAGAGTGCCGGGGAAGGGGGAATAGGTGGTGGGGAGGTTGCGGAGGGAAATAGTGGTGGAGGGAGAGTGTGCGGGGAAAGAGGGAGGGAATTGGTCGTCGGGGATAGGGTGCAGGGTATGTGGGGAAGATGTGGGGAGCAATACAGAGACAATCGAGAGAGCTCTGAGAGAGGGGAAGGGGAGAGGGAATGAGAGGAGGGTAGGAGCAGGAAAGGGGGCAAATGTGAAAAAAACGAGGGCTAAGCGATGGGCAGATGGAGGGAGAGGGGAGTGAGAAGGAGACAATGAGGGGAGAGAGGTGAGGACTGAGGGGCAGATGGGGAGGAAGCAGGGTTGAGACGGGAGGGAGAGAGAGGTGAGACAGCGCGATAGCAGGAGAGAGAGAGAGAGAGAGGGCGGAAAGAAGCAGCTGAACGGGGAGAGGGAACACAGAGGGCCAGGAGAGGGAAGAGCTGACGATAGACGGATGGAGAGGTAGAAAGACAGGTGTCGGGACCGGAGGGGGTCACAGAGACGGGAAGAGGGTATAGGAGAGGGAGGGAGTGAGATGGGGACGGGTGGAGGGGTCGGAGGGAGTCACGGACACGGCGAGGCAGGGGTTGACGGAGACGGGGAGGGGTGTAAGGGAGGGAGGGTGTCAGAGTCAGGGAGGGGTGCAGGAGAGATGGGGATCACAGAGACGGGGAGAGGCATAGGAGCTGGAGGGGTCAGAGAGACGGAGAGGGGTGAAGTGTTCGGTGTTGGTCACAGAGACAGGGAGACGTACGTGCCGAAGCATTTACAGACATAGGGACTGTTTATCAGTGTTGGAGGGTGTTACCGCGATAGGCCGATTTATGGGACTTGAGGTGTGTGTAACAGAAATAGTGAGGGTATTGGAAATGGAGGGTTTACCGAGTTAGAGAGGGTTGCAGAGGCTGGAGGAGGTCATAGGGATTATGTGACTCTGGGGCTTGATGCGTTTACGGAAATTGGGAGGGATGTCAGGGCGAGAGTGGGTTTCAGACAGAGGAAGGGGCGTCGGTACCAGACGGGGTCACGGAGACTGGGAGGGTTGTATGGTTCGGAGAGGTCACAGAGACGGGGAGGGGTGTCGGGGCCGGAGGGGATTACAGGTACGGGGAGTGTTGTAGGGGCCGGAAGGGGTCAGAGACGGTGAGGTGTGTCTGGGCGGGAGGGGGTTATAGAGACAGGGAGGGGTGTCGGGGCGAGAAAGGGTTACAGAGAGAGGAAGAGGCTTCGGTGCCAGAGGGGTTCACGGAGACGGGGAGGGGTTCAGTGTCCGGAGGGGGTCACGGAGACAGGGAGGGGTGTAGGGGCTGGAGGGTGTCACGGAGACAGCAAGGGGTTTAGGGGCCGGAAGGGGTCACAGAGATGGGTAGGGGTGTAGGGGCCGGACGGGGTCAGAGGGTGAAGTGTGTCGGGGCGGAAGGTCTGTTATGGAGACAGGGAGGGGCGTCGTGGCGGGTGGGGGTGTTACAGAGACAGAGAGGGGTGTTGGGGCGGGTGGGGGGTTACAGAGACCGGGATGTGTGTTGGAGCCAAAACTGTCTGAGACTTAACAGTGTGACTGACTGGGGCTCTGAGTGTCAAATCTGGCACTAACTGTCTTCGTGCATCAGGGTGTTTTCCAATCATCCTGGGACCCAACGAGTACGCAGACAAACCTGCTCAGGATGCAGTCGGAGCAGCCTCTACAATTCCGGAGTTTATTCCCCCTGTTAACACAAATGAAACGGTTTTGCAGACGTTGGAAATCTGAAGTAGAAACAGAAAGTGCTGGATCTACGGCACGCTAGCCTTCATTAGTTGTGGCCTTGATACGAGAATTGTGACATCATGTAACAGCTGTACAAGTCGTCGGTGAGACGGTTCTTGGATTGTTGTGTGCAGTTCTGGTCGTCCAGCCACAGGAAGGGTGTGATTAAGCCGGAGAAGGTGCAGGGAAGATTCACGGGGATGTTGCCGGGAGTGGGGGGCTCGAGTTCTAAGGAGAAGCTGGGATTGTTCACACTCTCCTGTTTACATCTACGGGGCTGAGGTCGAGAAGGTTGAGAGCTTCAAGTTCCGAGGAATGAACATCACCAATAGCGAGTACTTGTCCAACTACGGGCAAGAAAGCTCACCAGCGCCTCTACTTCCTCGGGAGGCTAAAGAAATTTGGCATGTCCCCTTTACAGATATACCAGAGAAAGCATCCTATCCATAGAAAGAAGGATCCAACGCGGCTTGGTACAGCAACTGCTCTGCCTGTGACCGCAAGAAACTGCAGTGAACTGTGGACACATCTCAGCACATTATGAAAACTAGACTTCGCTCCATGGACTCTGTCTACACTTCTTACTTTCCTCTGTAAAGCAGCCAACATAATCACAGACCTCTCCCACCACAGAAATGTTCTCTTCTCCCTCCTCCCGTCCGGCAGAAGATACGAAAGCCTGAAAGCACCTACCACGAGGCTCAAGGACAGCTTCCATCCCGCTGCTATAAGACTATTGAACGGTCCCCTAGTACGAAAAGATGGACACCTGACGTCACAATCTACCTCGTTATGGCCTTGCATCTTATTGTCTGCCTGCACCGCACTTTCTCTGTAACTATAGCACTTCATTCTGCATTCTGTTATTGTTTCCCTTTGTACTGCCTGGGTGACCTGATGTGATGAAATAACCTGTATGGGTGGCTTGCAAAACAAGGTTTTTCACTGTTCCTCCATATATGTGGTGAAAAACTTGTCTTGCATGCTGTTCATACAGATCAATTCATTCCACAGTGCATTGAGGTAGTACAGGGTAAAACAATACAGAATGCAGAATAAAGTGTCACAGATACAGAGTGAGTGCAGTGCAGGTACACAATGAGGTGCAAGGTCGTACATTATTAGTAATTCTTAGAGACATCGAACTTAGATTTAGAAGAGTAGAATGCTCTTCTCACTCTTGAGTTTTAAGAATAAATTGGATAGATATATGGAGGAGAGAGGTCTGGAGGGTTATGGACAGAGTGCAGGTCAATGTGACTAGCGGGATAAAGTTTCAGCACAGACGAGAAGGGCAGAATGGCATGTTTTCTGTACTGTAGTGTTGTCTATGTGACAAGAATAAAACAATTTACCAACTTACTGGAGCAAAGGAGACGGAGGTGTGACCTTATAAAGGTTTATAAATCCATGCGGGATATAGATATGGTCACAATCTTTGTCCCCAGGCTGGGGAGTCGACAACTGGAGGGCAGAGGTTCAAGGGAAAATGGTAAAGATTTTAAAGGGACCTGAGGCGCACGTTTTCCACACAGAGGGTGCTGGGTATATGGAACGAGCAGCCTGGGGAAGAGGTAGAGGCGGGTTCATTCGCATTGTTTAAAAGACATCTGGACAGGTACATGGATCGGAAAGGTTGAGAGGGATATGGGTCAAATATAGGCGAATATGATGAGAGCTCAGGTAGGCACCGTTATCAGCATGGACAAGTTGGGCCGAAGGGCCTGTTTCCGTGCTGTCTACCTCTCTGACCGTAAACAGATTAGTTTATCGTCATATACGCCAGGGTATAATGAAATTCCTTGCTCGCCTTTTCCAGTATTTCCTATTTTTTTGAACAGAAGGGAAGTGGATTGTCACCATGCACCCTGACAGCCACCAACGAAGATGAACCTGTGATCACAGTGGACGACGTAAGATCAGTCTTCCGGAGAGTGAACACCAGGAATGCACCTGGCCCAGATGGTGTCCCGGGCCGTGTGCTCAGATCTTGTGTTGATCAGCTGGCATAAGTATTTGAGGACATATTTAACCCCTCCCTGCTTCAATCTCAGGTTCCCACCTCTTTTAAGAAGACCACTATCATCCCGGCACCGAAGAAGAGCAAGGTACCATGCCTCAATGACTACCGACCAGTGGCTCTGATATCCACCATTATGAAGGGCTTTGAGAGGTTGGTCATGAGACGCATCAGCTCCAGCCTTCCAGACAACCTGGACCCACTGCAATTCGCCTTTCGCCGGAACAGGTCTACAGAGGATGCCATCTCCCTGGCCCGACACTCAGCTCTGGAGCATTTGGACAGTAAAGACACCGACTTCAGACTTTTGCTTATTGACTACAGCTCTGCCTTCAATGCAATAATCCCAAACAAGCTTGTCATCAAATTCCGACACCTAGGACTCAATACCTCTCTCTGTAATGGATCCTTGACTTTCTAACAAACAGATCGCAAACGGTGAGGATAGGGAGCAATACCTCCGGCACAATTATTGTCAACACTGGTGCCCCACAAGGATGCGTCTTCAGCCCTCTACTCTGCACCCTGTACACTCATGACAGTGTGGCCAGATTCTGCTCTAACTCCAGATACAAGTTTGCAGATGATATCACCGTTAAAGACCGTATCTCAAACAGCGATGTGTCGGAGTACAGGAAGGAGATAGAGAGCTTAGTGGAATGGTGTCATGACAACAACCTTTCCCTCAATGTCAACAAAACAAAAGAGCCAGTCATTGACTTCAGGAAAGGGAGCGGTGGACATGAACCTGTCTACATCAATGGTGCTCAGGTCGAGAGGGTTGAGAGCTTCAAGTTCCTGGGAGTGAACATCACCAACAGCCTGTCCTGGTCAAATCACGTGGATGCCACGGCAAGAAAGCTCACCAGCACCTCTACTTCCTCAGGAGGCTAAAGAAATTTAGTTTGTCCCCTTTGACTCTCACCAACTTTAACCGATTCTCCGGAGAAAGCATGCTGTCTGGATGTATCACGGCTTGGTACGGCAACTGCCCTGCCCAGGACCACAAGAAACTGCAGAGAGTTGTGGACATAGCCCAGCGCGTCACGGACACCAGCCTCCCCTCCTTGGACTCTGTCTTTACCTCTCGTTGTCGTGGTGAAGCAGCTATCATAATCAAAGACCCCGCCCTCCCGGGTCATTCTCTATTCTCTCCGCTTCCATCGGTTAGAAGATACAGGTGCCTGAGGGCACGTACCACCAGGCTCAAGGGACAGCTTATACCCCACTGTGATAAGATTATTGAACGGTTCTCTTATACAAGGAGATGGAGTATAACCTCACGATCTACTTTTTTGTCACCTCGCGTTTTATTGTACTGCACTTTCTCTGCAGCTGTACCACTTTGTACTGTTATTGTTTTTACCTGTGCTACATCAATGCACTCTGTACTAACTCAATGTAACTGCACTGTGTAATGAATTGACCTGTAAGGACGGGTGCAAGACAGGATTTTCACTGTACCTTGGTACAAGTGACAATAATAAACCAATCCCAATACCATGCTGCCGCAGAACTGTCCCTGTGACTGGGTTCAGAGCAGCAGCTCTCCACCCCTGAACAGCGGTTCTCCGGCGGCTGGAGCCGTCTGTAAACCAGGCGCGGCGTCGGTTTGCTTCGGGCGGCTGTTCGTGCGGCATATCCCGCGTTACAGGAGAGGCATGCACTGGGATGGGAGGGTCGAGGGTCTCCGTGCCCCTGTCCACGGGTGCCTGGGCTGCACTTCTGTGCAACGTACTGACGCCCTCCAGACCTTTCCTTGCTCATTCTCCAATGCCACTTACAGCAGAGGTTGACTGTGCCCTCCCCACCCTGTTAGCGGAGCCTCCGGGAGCACCCATGGGAGGTCGCGTCTGAAAGTGACCCGGCTGCCCTCTGTGGAGGCTTCTGTCTCCACTGACGCCCAACAGCAGACCAGCAGTCGTATTCTAAAGGGCGTGTATTATTCAGCTGCCTCGGGCAGGGTACGGGACCAGAACCCTAGGGGAGTGTTCACCCCATTCTGTTTCTGCCACAGACTCCATACAGCGGTGTTCCGATGAACGGGTAGCTGTAGCTCAAACAGCAGCCCGGGTCAATGAGCCACGGCTCCCCTTGGCAGCCTCAGACGCCTTGTTGCTGCTCTGGTCCCATTCAAAAGCTGCCTTTTCTCGTGTACGGAGGTCTGAGCAGGGCATTTAGGTGTGGCATGTATCTGCTTCAGTCGCCCAACTGGCCCCACAAACCTTGGTGTTCATTGCTTATTGGTGGGGGTAGCGAGTTCAACTATTGTTTTGCACTTTCTCCGGGATCACTTGATGCCCTGAGACCAACCGGATACTCAGGACCTGGACCGTTTGACTCAGCCCCTGTAACTTCTATGGATTAACGGCCCATTCTCTGTGCTTCATGTGGCTCAGCAGCACATCCAGGGCTTCGGCTACACCTTCGTCGGTTGGTCCTCTTCGTGAGAAGTCGTCGATATCGTGGGCTACCTGTATATCAGGCGAATGTGCACATGCATCAAAGTCCCGCGCTGTCGGTCCGTGACACGAGGTCGGGCTGCGCACATACGCCTGGGGCAAGCTGGTGAAGGTGTACAGCCTGCCTTTCCGTGTGAAGGTGACACTGGCGACAGGGGAACGTAGAAAAATGCGTTTGCCACATCTGTGGCCTGTGACTTCTTGTCTCCCTGTGTCATTCTTTTCACTGAAGTCATTAAGTCCGGGACCACAGCGTTTCATGGAGGGGCGAGTTTATTCACCCGGCGATAATCCACAGTAATTCTCGGCTGCCGTCTGGTTTCCTGACCGGCCACACAGGACTGTTGTACTGAGGTTGCATGCCTGGTCACTGCTTGTTTTAATAACTCGGCTGTGGTGTCCGAGATCTCCGAGTGTCCTCCCGGTGTCCGATACTGCTTCACGCAGACCACACTGCTGGGTGGCGGTATCGCGAGCGGCTCCCACTTCGCTAATCCCACTGAAATTGTTGCTTTTAGAATGCCAATGCGGATTTTTCCAATATGGTCTGCAATCTTTGTCCTTGCAGCACATTCATCCTAGTTATGTTTCCCGGTAACGCAGCGATCGACACTAGGGCTTCCATCGGGGTCCCTCCCCAAAAGCTGATGGAACCGCCGTCTCTCGTACCTGTATTATAAATCACCTGACCCGTCTCTCCGCACCAGGGGTCGCTGATGCCAATCAGTGTTTCCACTTATAACCCGAGTGTTCAGCGACCATGTCCCAGAGAGTGTTAACTTTTTGCTCATTTCCGTCCTTCCACCATTAAGCGATGGTTATATTAGCCCTGGAGTCCCCTTCGTTCTGACTGCCTGAGGACACTGGCCACACCCCGATGCGAGAGGCTGAGGAGTTCTGGGCCACACTGAGTCAGTCCCTCCGACCTTCTTGTCAAGCATTCTCTCTACCTCAGCCCACGTCATGAATTGCTCTTCCACGGGAGAGACACAAGGCTCAACTCCCTCACTGGCACAGTGATGTTTCCATACGGCATACATGGTTCCCAGAGGAACACCATCAATCTTTGCCTTTCTCAGTCCTGCCTTCAACAGGGCCAGAAAGATTTCTTTACGAGTTAACCGGGGTTACTGACTGCATCATCCTCATTGCCTCCCATACTTCATTTTGACAGAAGAGCTCTGATTTTCACTTTTCCATCATCAATCTGTTTCAGTCCCTCAAGGGCCGTCCCACTTGTGGTATTAAGACAGGCAGCAAGCCTGTTCATGCCCCTTCGTGTTGGCAGGTGCATATTGAATTCGTCCATCCATGTGTCCCTGGGCCAACCCACCTTAGTCTCCGATAAATTCCAGTATGCGAAGCCACAGACCGAAGTCCGATAATTCCCCTATCTATGGAATGCTAAGGTATGCTGTGTAGCTCCCAATCTACCGTAGAGCGATACACCCTCAATACCACACGTTGAATCCGTGCGAACAGATCTGTAAGGTCATCGTTATCACCTCGCATCTGGTGATTAATGCTGCCTTGTATAGAGAAACGGGGCAAATTATTTGCCTCTTCTGCAGTTAGAAACACTGCGTTGGCGCCCGCATTCCATAACTGAGCTAACCATAAATCAAGGGACTTAATGTGGGTTAAATTTAAACAAGGGTCTTTTGTTTAAATTTATCCCACATTGCCCCTTTTCCCTGAGTTGTCCACCGCCCTGGTCAGTCTCTCTTCCTGCGTCATGCATTCACCCCCTGGTCACAGTTTCAGTCCTGTGGATCTTCATGGGATAAGCCTGTACAGTCAGGTTCTCATCCGTGGTGCCCCGCTCATTGCTCGGCGTGAGACCCTGAAGACCATCGCCACTCTGAGCGTCGGGATGATGCCATATATTTCCATCTCGGCTATTGGAATCCCAACCCTTGGCGCTTACTCTGACTGGATCCGGATCCTGATCCCTCAGCCATTCCCAGTTTTCCTGGAATGCTTGAATAAACATACAGGCTGGGGAGGTTTGCTGGGTTTCGGCCCGTTGGTGGACTGACACTCGGTTCAGTTGAAGTGACATTTTGCAGTTCCAGGGCTACCACGTCCCCTGTAAGGGTGGCCACTCGTTTCTCTGCCTCCTGACACCAGTTTTCTTCCCTTTTCCATGCGCACAGCGAAATCCATAAGACCGTACCCTTATTCTGCTTTTGTTTGGGAAACCTTGCCTTAGTTAACAGAGTAACGACCGTACCCAGGATGTCGCCACTGCTACTTTCCATCTCTGCTCTCCAACACGTGGGAGGGCAACACACAGACAAATGTTTTGGCCACTACTCCAAAACCATGGGTATTTCCCGTTCACGCCGGTACCTAAACTCTGTCCCACCAGTGGGTACGTCCTGTTTGTAAAGCGCTTTGCTGAATCCGAAAGACTATCCCAATTTTGTAAAGAAATATTTAAAAAATCCTTCCTTGTTATTTCCTGATTCAGCAGCAAGAGGTGTTACTAAACAAAGGAGGCTCTGTACACGCATTAAAGGTCATTAAAAAAAAAACTACTTTATTGGGATTATACAAAGTCCACTCAATAACCATTTCACTTCAATACAGAAGGAGAAAATACTTATCCACCAATCAATCAATGACTCGATCTGACAGAATGCAGGATGGAACCTCAGGTATCTGACAGCCTCTTCTGCAGTTCTCTCTCTCTGCCTGGTTTCAGTCTCTCAGCATTGGTCACAATTGCAGCCTAAAGCAGATTCTGCTTAGTAAAAGGAGTAGCGTTTTTTTATACCCTTCAATACCCCTTACCCGAGTACTTTTCCGTCGTACCAGATGGTACCTTCTTATCTCTGGGCACATAACTTAAAGACCAAGGCGTCAGGTTATGCAGAACAAAAAAAACATTTCACTATTCACTGTTATCTACACCCCAAGGTTGGGTACCAGGTCTCCAGTACGTTCTCAAAACATCCACCACATTCCGAGCTGACACTATTTTGCCTCATACACTGTTGCACATCCTAAGAAGAATCAAACATGACTTCTGGAAAAATTAACTTTCTCCTTACAATTGATTGAAAATTGGTCACTGGACAGAACGCAAAAGTTGAAAACAAAAGTATACTTCTCAGGTTGGCAGGCTCTTGAACCAACCGGCACAACCGAAACCCTACAGTTTAGCAACACGATGATCACTTTGCAATAAAATGTATTTTTTTTTTGTTTTAACTTGTGTTCTTTCTTGAAAGAAAGTGCATAATTTATGCTGACACAAGGGATTCTGCGAATGCTGGAATCTGGAGCAAAACACACAAAATGCTGGGCTGATGAAGGGTCTTGACCTGAAACATGGACTGTTTATTTCCCTCCATAGATGCTTCCCTCCATAGGCCTGCTGAATTCCCACAGAATTTTGTGTATAACTTATGTTGATGTTTTTTTCTTGTGAATGCTGCACCTGTGATGCTGCTGCTGCAAGTTAGATTTCCATTGCACTTGTGCATTCATGCAATTATGCATGTGACCATGCACTCGACTTTGACTTTTTGATCGACGGGTACTGCAGGAGGAGGTGTTAGGGGTCAAGCCATTCAGAATCTACATTAATGATTAAGCTAATGTCATATCTCTATGCCTGCCGATTGTACAAAGCTAACTGGGACTGAGCTTAGGGAGGAGGGTGTAAAGAGGCTTTGAGTGAGATGGGCAAGGTGGGCAAAGTAAGACAAATGCAACATAATGTGGAAAAATGTGAAGTGATCCACATTGTTACAAAACAGAAAAGCAGGGCATGGTTTTAAAATGGTATGACTTGATAAATGTGATATCAAGAGCAAACCCTGAGTACTTGTACACAAGAAAGCCAAGTGGTTTATTGGCATTAATTTCAAAATGATTTGAGTACAAGAGTTAAGGTGGCCTGCTACAATTTTATAGAAGCTGAGAGAACACACCTGAAGGATTGTGTGTGACATTGGTCTCCTTCCTTAAAAATACCTGCAGTGCAGGGAATGCAGCAAAGATGCACCGGACAAGTTCCAGGGAGTGTGTGTTTGCATTATGAGGAGTTTGAGTAGACGGCACCTGTCGTCTCAAAAGTTTGATCTTGTAAGAACAAACAATATTCTTACAGGACTGAAAGGCAGAATGCAAGCAGGCTATGCTCTTGGCTGCAGGGGCTAGACTCAGAAGTCAGTCTCAGAATAAGGAGTTGGTCATTTGGGCCAGAGACAAGAAAAAACTTTCCATGTAAAGAATGATAAATCTGTGGAATTCTCTGCCCCAGATAGCTGTGGAGGCCAAGACATTGAGTTCATTCCATACAGAGATTGATAGATTTCTAATATTAAGATAATTATGAAATATGGGGACAGTGCACAGTAATTATGACCTTGATGAGTGGTGACACGGGTACAAAAGGCCCAAACAGACAGCATCTGCCTGAATTCCGCTATGGATGGGACAGAGTACACATCAAATATTTCCAGTCAATGGTTTCACTGGGGGAAAAACAACACTGACTGTTTGTCCAATTTGTGCATCATCATCAGGAAACTCTCAAGATGGAGTCGATTCTCTGGCTCATAGCAAGCCATGAGAGCACTGAACAAGGGGCACATCGCATATGCACAGATTCTCGACAATATTATTGTGTGTCATTCTCTGAAGGCAGCCCAAAATGAACCCACCTCAGGCCCGTCCTCTCTGTACACATTTAGACAAGTCACCACTGCATGAGCCCCAATCCCAGATATCTGTAGAATTAATGCCACAGAGCTGTGCTTCTTGTTCTGGAAACCAAAGACCTGGAATGCATCCATTTGAAGGAAATGGAAAATAAGCCAAAGGCAGAGATGTTCACATATTCAAACTCAGTCCAGGTCTGTATTCCTGCAGCGACCTTAATTCCTTCTCCCCAGTTGGACTGATCTGATGATCCAACCCCCAGCCTGGAACAAATTGAAGAATAAAGAGGAAGTGAACAGATTGCACAACAATGTCAATAACAGGGGACTGGGGTTAATATTTCAACAGCACTTACAGACAAGTATCACTAGAAAAGGCCATGGATTAACTGATATTTTCTTGTACAAAATATTCACACAGACACTCAGGCAATCCATTTCAGACTCCGGCAGGTTCGATTGAGATGTCGGAGAGCAGGGACAGATCGGTCTGTGAAGGAGATTTTTCCCCCCAGGTCCAGCTCCTTCAGCGAGGGTATTGTACTGAGATCAGAGGCAAGTTTCTCAGTGCAAGCATCCGAGAGACTGGTACCCCTTAAACTGCAGATCAGAGAGAGAAATAAGGGTAATCAGGAAAATCTCCAGGAGTTTGTTATTCAGACTGACAATAGTGATTGGGCAGATGTCCCACAGAACTAGACTTCATTGACTGCCTGCTGAGATTGGTTCTTCATATCATCATGATCCTCTGGGAAGTCGTCCCCTGAAATGAGGCTTCCCATCATACAGCAGCAGGAGGCTTCAGAACCTCAGCATCCGGCTGCATTAACAGAAAGGGTTTTGCTACTAAAGCGCTACCCCAGGCTCACCACTGTCTCTGTCACTGAAATCGAACAAGTGAGGATCTCAAACATTTAAATATTCAAACATCACTCACAGACTTTTGAAAATAAGAGAAACCCGTTCAAAAGTCAAACATTCACTCACTGCAGATCATTCACCTTTTTCAAGTGCAAGTTCCACTAACTGTTCCCCCAGAAGTCACTGCTGTCCATTGATCTTACTGGGGCCACTCGACGTGACTGTTCTAACCTGCCACAGGGTTAGCAGGAAAGCAAACAGTGAACGGGGGAATCTGAGGAATTCTGTGCCTCCCCACTGGGCTCCATGGACCCTTCAAATGACAATACTGGGGCAAGAAGAAGATGGCACCCACTTCAGTGACAGCCAAGACTGGTGCACAGAAATCCAGGTTAGTGTGACAGAAGTGCCGACACCCAGTAGAAGATTCCAGTTGTTATTACAACACTGGCTGGACATTATCCATTTTTATTTCTATTCTGTTCCAAGTTACAAACAACAGATTGGTTCCAACACCTCCTAGTTTCTTCACCTCAGATCCAGTGAGCTGCATGTGCTAATGCCAAAGTGATGTCCTCATGACAAGTAATACATATCCCATAAGGCGGTGATTAGGAAAAGATGATTGAGTTACTGACACACAGAGTAATGATCAGTATTCATTATTTGCAAAAATACTGATGATAAATTAAAATAAAAAAACACAGTTGACTGAAACTTTTAATCTATTTAGCAAGAAACATTCCACATAGAACTTTGACCACTTTTTGATTGAAGTTTATGCTTCCTTCTAGCTTTCTTTGTCAGACTGCCATTTGGGTCCAGGTGTATGCAGTTTCATATTCTGGGTCCATGTCTATCTAGGAACTGGATAAATGTCTTTCATATATTATTTCCTTTCATACATGCATGGATGGAAAGCATTCTGGTTCTTCAAGTGGATGGAAAGCACTCGAATTTTGAGATGTAGAGGTGACCACCTGACCAAAACCAAGATGAGGGCATACTATTGTCTGCAGTGACACAGGTGAATGAACAGAAGATCCGCTCCAATCTCTCACAGTCTAATACTTACACCAGTCTCTCTATGTTAGAGTCCAACTTCCCAAGAGCGACAAACACCAGTTCCACCCTCGAATCTCCCAGCTGATTAAAACCCAGGTACAGGTTTATCAGTGAGCGGTTTGTACCAAGAGCAGAGGCGAGATCCTGAGCACAAGAAGCTGTGAGACCGTTAACACGCAGACTGGAGATTTGGGGCAATAATGGAAAGAAAGTATTTGAGATTATGAAATCTCAAGCCTATATAACCAACAGCATACTGATCACATTGAACACAATGTGACCAAAACACAATCCGTTCAGATTCTGCTACTTACTCCAGTGTCTGTACTTTACAGTCTGGGTTCCTCAGAGCCGCACACACCAATTTCACACCTGAATCTCCACATTCGTTCTTCGCAAGTCTGAACCCAAGCACTCAGAATGAGAAACAAACTGATTCAAATCCCTGATCAGATATGATATCTTTTGATATTTCAGGAAATTAATCACCACATTTCCTACTGAATGAAAAGGGATCTCACTCTCTGCTCGCATCCCATAAATCATTGACACTCCCTCAATGAAGTGCTGTCAGTCTATCTTTCACGGTCTCATTCCCTGATTAGAACTATCCTTCTTGAGCATAGTGACCAGCTTTTCATGTTCCGTCCTTTATTTACTGTGTCCCAAAAGTGGATTTTAAGGGAATGGGAAACTTGTCCCTGGATTAAAATGATAACACCACCATTCCTTGTGCCAAGATTTCATTCACCACATTTTAATCTGTACAACACTGAATGATTTAAATTCTGAAATGATACTCACGACTTTCCTAAATCTTTGTCTTGAACGAGGAGATAATGGGGAAAATTTATTCTGTTCATTTAAAGTTCTCATTGACCCAGCTGAGTTCACTCAAGAGGGATAGCTCTCCCTTTATCCCATTACGCCAGCCCTACATTTCTTTCAAATGTAACTGGTTCATGAAGTTTGAAAGTTCCCTCCCCAGCGGAACCTAGTGCCTGGGGGCAGATTGCAGAGAAATCCCACATTTCCTGCCCCAGTGGCCCACTTCTTGGGAGGTCTTCATTGGTACTCCCAGGATAGACCCCACAACCTGGTAGAATGTAACCATTCACTGGCAGACTTTAGCTCCCAAATATATCAGCATAGTTCTGACTCCATTACATCAAATGCTATGTGAAGGGATGATAGGTAGGTGGGAGAATATGAAGGGCTGTAGGGCTGTCTGCTTTCCAAGTTAAGAATGTAGAGAAAGCAAGCTCACCCACTGACAAATGACTGCCCACAGCTGTGCCTGTCCTCTGTAACTGAATGCTCCCATCAACAGTCCAGTTGCCATCAATGCTCTGACTCACCAACTACTGCACTCAGTGTTGGCCTGGGTGGTCGTAACAGTGAGAAGGATTGTCATCAATGGATACGTTGCTGACAGTGAGTAACTTGGCAATAAATGTAATTAAATAGTTAAATCAATGATTGTTATATACTGATCTGATAAAATCTCCAACTCACAAGGAACTAATTTAGCTACTCCATTCCTTGGAATTACTGACCTTGATGATGCGTCAAAGTTGTGCTGAAGCTGCATTTCTGTAATTCTAGCCAAAAATGTCCTCATCTTCCATTCAGAAGAAACAAAAACAAGACAATATTAAAATTTAGAGCAAAGACAAAGTAACAGTTACCCCAACTCCTTGCACTTGTGCAGCCCGGTTCCCAGCCGCTGGAGCCCTTCACGCTGAATGTGGAAGTTCCACAGCTTGAGGCATTTTATTGTATCACAGAGCCCAATGACATGAGACAGGACCGCACAGTCAATTGGGGTCAGTCGCAATTTACAAAATGAAGGTTCTCTCACGGATCCCAGTGCGGCCTTAACCAGTCCATGGTTCTGCGACTCAGACAGGTAGTGCAGTGTGTTCAGGAGCCTCCTTTTACCAGCTTCACTCACTGTGCACATGATCTGACGTTTAACTTCTTCCCTCATCCAGTCAATCACTCGACAGATTGTTTGATGAGGAAATGGACCCAGAATCTCCCCCAGGCCCCAAGATGACACTGAGGAGGAGAGACCAGCAACAAAACGGAGAAATACCTCAAATCACCCGTCTGTCGTGCTGTGGGGAATTGTGTGAGTGCGGCTTCAAACTTTTGGATGGTGAGATGTAGGAATGTGTACACCAAGCTCCGGGCAGAATCCTCTCTCTCCAGAAGTTCCATCAGGAACCCGGACAGGAACTGGGAAGGCTGCAGATTGTACTTGATCATATCTGCATCTGTAAACACAATCTTCTTCTTGGACGCTCCTGTGAAGACCATCTGACCAACCCTCAGTAACACATCACGGGGACTTTCAATCTCACGGCCATGGTTTTTCAGGATGTTGTAAATATAGTAGAAATATAGTTGGGTGATGGTCTTGGGAACTCGCTGCAGGTCCCTGTGTTTTTGTGTGAAGAAAGGGTCCAGTGCCAGACAGAGGATCCAGCAGTGGGAAGGGTTGTAGCTCATTGTGCACATCTCCTCCACGTGTTTGAAAACAGATGCTGCCACCATCTGATCTTCAAAAAACCTGTAAAAATATTCCTTCCGTTCCTCACCAACAAATCCCAGGATTTCAGCTCAGACACTGATCTCCGCCTTTTCCAATAAATGTAACGCAGTGGGACGGGTGCTCACCAGCACTGAATACCCTGGGAACAGCTTGTACTGGATTAAATTGTACACAATGTCAGACACTTCACACCACCACTCGGGATCTAGGCACATGTGCTGAGGTTCTGTGTCTCTCCGACTGTCAGCAAAATCGATTCTGTGCTTGAATTCATCCAAACCACTGAATATAAACAGAAGTCCCTCTCGGTTCTTCCAGATCTCTGCCAGGATATTCCCAAAGTAAGGGTACTGATCCAGAATCAGTTCCCTTATATTTATTCTACAGTTAAAGGAGTCTAATTCCTTGAATTTGAAACTGAAGACAAACTGCAAGTGTTGGTATATTTTCCCCGTGGCCCAGTCAGAAACAATCTTTTGCACCATTGTTGTTTTCCTGATTCCTGCCATTCCGGCCACTGCTGCCGAACTCCCAGATTTGGATTTACTCTGGGAAAAGCTGCTCTGAAAGGATTGCTCAGTCCGGATTTTTTTCCAATTCTCCCCGGAGATGTTCTCTCTCCACTCCTCTTGCCAGCAGCACATGTTCCACAAGTCTCCAATCTCGAACAGTAGAAATCACCGTGAGCTCAACTAGGTGGAAAACTTTCACCTTCTCCCTCATCAGGATCGTGTTCACTCTCAGTGTTTCAGTCTGTGTCCGCAGACTATCCTTGTGTTTCTGTTGAACATCTACCATGGGAACAGAAAAAAGTGTCGGCAACATTACACAAAATTTTAACTTAAAGAATATCAAAATTCTGACTCAACACTCAGGGGTAGAAGATTACAATTACTTCAATTAGCTGCAGAATATAAACTTCAGTGAGCAACAGCCAAAAAAAAATCAACTTCTCATATTCAGAACCAAGCTGTGAAGGTGAATGTTCCTCCTGATAATTTAAAGTACCCTGCCTTCCTTCTGGTAGACAGTTCGCTTTAAACTACAGTTAGCACTCTTCTTATGGACCACACATTGAAAGTTCCTCTATGAATCTGTAAGGAGTTGTTGAACTGCTCATTGTGAGGAAGTAAAGGGTTAAAAACTTTAACCATACGTATAGATGATAGAAAACATACCTCGCAAGCAAGAGTACGCAAACTGCTGACTCAATGGATAAGGTGTTAATTGCTGTGTCCGGGACCTTGGTGGCAGGCCAATATACTAGACGATAAGGGTGGTGGGTGTAATAAACAGACAGGAGGAAGCTTGTTTTAAACAATGAGGGTGAGACCTGTCTTTGAATCCCTTGATTATAACTCAATCATGTTGGACAATAGGTGCGATGTCTGTCTTTGGTTCTCTGAGGTCTGAACGAAGCTCGTGGAGCCGAATTTATTGAGTGTGTGTGACAATATCTGTATAAATCACTGTCTGCTGCTTTGGACTGCGGAGAGCTCCGATAAAGACACTGCATGAGAGTTTGAGTTGAATTCTCCCGCAGTTTTCTGCTAATAAACGCGCTTTAACAGAATTAATCTGTGGCACTGTGTTACTTTGCAGCAGACAGGAGTGGGAACTTAAAATCGGGACACAAATTTAGCGAGCCAGCTAGGAGTCCACAACAAGGTTTCGGAAGCGGCGTGAGTGAACGACGGAGATAACGACTACCTGAGACGGAAGGGCCCACAGGGTAAGATTCAACTTGATCCCTCTCAGGGAGTCGGACACCTGATCGATCGCTTCGCTCGTCGAATATCCCCTGACGGACTCCTCGCGAACCTACCAAGTGCCACAGGTAAGAGGGGCTCTGGGTTCCGAGTCCCCAGTTAGCTTCGAGTTCGGGGTTCGAGTCCTCAGTTAGTTTCCCGTTCGGGGTACGAGTCTCCAGTTAGTTTCAGGTTCAGGGTTCGAGTCCCCAGTCAGGTTCAGGTTCAGGGTTCGAGTCCCCAGTTAGGTTCAGGTTCGGGGTTTGAGTCCCCAGTTAGTTTCGCGTTTGAGGTTTGAGGCCCCAGTTTCGGGTTTGGGGTTCGAGTCCCCAGGTATGGGTTTGGGGCTCGAATCCTCAGGTTTGGGTTTTAAGTTTGTGAATTTTAAGGTTTTGAGCTCTATGTTTTGAGATCGGTTCTCCGGTACTCCCACCCTGCCTTAGACTGGTTCTTGAGGGGAAATCCCCCACGGGAAGGTCAGGAATCTGAAGTGGGTGAAGGAAAGAAACAGATCTTACAGGTAATCACAGCGATTTGTACCGTACGGTTGGAAAAAAAAGTGGGACAAACTCTCGATAAGTCTGGGTCTGATACCCCACTAGCTAATTTATGTAAAGATGATCCGAAGAATGAGAGTAACTTCCGTAAATTATCGGCATGCCTCAATAAAAAATTGGGAAATGAAATGTGGCCACTGGGGGGGACTTGGGATGTGGAAAAGTGACTAAAGGCAGAAAGGGCGATTTGGGAGCGGAATACAGGGGGAAAATGGAAAATATTAATGTCGACGGAGAAAAACGGCCGAAGACCTAACAAATAAATCTAAACCGAGTAGTTGGGAACATAATGCACGCAGAAGGGGAATTAGTGTGTGTGATGAAAAGGGAAATCCTAAGATTTGGGGAGTCCTAAAGTCTCAGTGTGGAGACCACGATGCTGAGAGGAACAGAGGGGAGAGAGCAGGGGTAGATCAAGAGAATAAGGAAAAACATAGGAATGAAAATAGAAAAAAAAGGATAAAATGGAGATACCTCCCGACATATCTGGCGTGCCCTTGCTGTTCCAAAGTAATGATACAGACGAAAGTGAGGAGCATTAGATGGTCCGACCCAAAGCCCCTATTAACCCCCCCTTCACTGCCGCCCCCATATAATTCGCCGAGTCTGAAAACAGTTCTGCTCTCACCACCAAAGACTGCTAGCAAAGTCCCGCCCCAAGGATAATTCTATGGCCCTATTGCATCCCGAACTAGAATTCAGCTTAGATTGAAAGAAAGCCCGCATACAAATGGCTCTACGGCCACTGGCAGGTCGTGTCATAAACTGAAGGAGCTGGGATTCCGAGCCCACCGACTTGAGGTACAGGCAGACACAGGCCTTTATGGAGTTCCCCAGATACTGCTAGAAGCGACCCTGACTTATTACCTCACCCCTTTCTTGATGACAGACTGTTTACAGCACCATCAGCCCCACCGACTCCCTTCGGATGATCCAAGCCCCGATTGATGGGCCGCGTCGAAAGCTGAGGTAGGGTTCACCCCAGTGACCCCAGTCCAAATCCGTATAAGACCGGGAGCATAATTGCCTTCTGTCCCACTATACCCCCTTCGGAGAGAAGCAGTTGATGGAATAACCCATTTAATAGATTCATTCTGCAAACAAAGCATCCTGGTTCCTTGCCAATCGCACTGCAACAGTCAGTGGTTGTTTATTCCTCCCATACCGTAAAGGCACTCCTGACCTCCCATCAGACTCAACACCTTACCCAGGCCCGCTTAAACCAATACAAAGTAGCGCTCCTGAATAACCCACTCCTCGCTTATGAAAAGAATCTCCTCCAAGCCAGCCATCCTCCTCTCTAACAAATTGGCCATCATTAAATGCTCAGCTCACCTCTCAGACACCTCCCTAACACAGGGAAAAAACAGGCCGGACGCAGAGGCTAAATTGGCAGCACACCAGGGGTCTAAAGTCACTTCGACTGCGGAAATCAGGCAGTTGCCTGCAAGCCAAAGATAACAACGCAGGACACCCCACATAGTCACTGTGCAGCACTTACAGGGGAATGCCCTTGACTCAGAAAAACAAGTATGGAAGGCGCATGGGTGTATGCACTCTGCGCCACATGGCCTCTGGATTACTTCAGTCGGTGAAGTATGTATACCTGATTCCTTGTTACCAATGCTTATTGATGGCCTACATTCTGACGCCCACCTTGGCAAGGAGGGAATGAGTAACATTTTACTCTGTAGCTGGTGGCACCCCAGATTGAAGGCAGCAACACACAGCAAAATACGATCATGTTTGATATGCCAACAAACCAATGCTGGGAAAAGGGTGAGGTGCACCCAAGGCAAAAAAAAACCTTGCCAGGTGGTCCTTTTGAATGTATACAACTTGATTTTATTGAATTACCGAGTGTGCATTGCTATAAGTACTGTCTTATTATTGTTGATGTACTTAGTAGATGGATTGAAGCTTTTACAACCACCTCAAGGCCTCAACGGTGGTGAAGTTATTGCTTACAGAGATCATACCAAGGTTTGGGGTACCCCGACAAATAAGTTCAAATAATGGTCGCCACTTCATAGGGAAAATAAATAAATAATTGTGTGAGGCACTGCATATCGAACAGCATTTCCATTGCACCTACCACCCTCAGGCAGCGGGTAAAGTAGAACGAACTAACAGCACCCTGAATTAACTAAATTAGCATCAGAGATAGGTCTAACTTGGCTGAAGGTTCTCTCCTTAGCATTATACCACATGAGAATTACCCCCCACTCGGCCACTAGGGTGTCGGCTGCCGAAATTGTCTATGGACGTATGGGAAGAACCCCATGGGATGCTGTCACCCAGCCCTCCACCCAGGTTGACCTTAACATCATGGGGAATGAACTGCAAAGGTATTTCAAACAACTTACGTCCTCTTTAAGGTTTCTTCTTTCACAGGTGGAGAGTGTCTTTAAACCACTGGAAGGACAGAATACGGAGTTGCCTGACCAGGAAGTCTGAGATTTGGTACGGATACGAGATTGGCAGTGCCCTAAACTAGGATGTCGGTGGAAGGGCCTCGTCCAGATACTACTCCAAACTCCTACAGCTGTGAAAGTAGAGGGCCAGGAATGCTGGATTCATCTGACTGACTGTAAACGAAGGCCACCAGAGGGAAAATGATGCTTCTTAAATTTGGACTCCGTACCATTACCGGTACTCTTGCATGAGCATTAGAGGATAATTTGTTTCACAAAGCACAAATACAACTACACCAGAATTGCACCGTTTGCTACCTCATAGCAGAATCAGTGTAAGGTCTTTTTGCAGCCACACCTGCTGGAGCCCCAGGGCTCTCTTAAAATATGAACACTCAAAAACAAAGTATATTGGGCAGACGGGAACTTACGGGAGGGTGTTGCGGGGTAAATGCTTTGTAAAGGATGGGGTTGAGGGATAGCAATCGACCAGCACCTTATATCATGTGCCACCACCACTTGTACAGAGAGAATATGTAGATTTAGGGGGGGGGGGGGGCGGGATGGTTCAGGTATGAGTGTGCCACCACTAGGTGTGTTAAATTACTTGCAAGGCAACGATGGGTTTGTGGGGAAGGGAACGGATCCCATGTAAGATTGTTAATCTCTCTTTAGAATTGCTAACCAGGGAGAATTACCTGAGAAAGCATGGGAGAAATGTTGTTGGAATCTCTTGGTATTCTCAGATGCCCAGTCCACAGTAATCAGGTAGTGTAACCTGTTACCGGGCTAAGGAAGGGTATGTGTTCCTCTTTAACGGGACTTACATTACTGCCACCCCCATTCTACCAGCCTGGTCTGCAATAGGGACGATCGGGCCGGTCACGGTCCCCTGCCCCCAGAAGGCTCATGTCCGACAAAGACTTGTGTTGCGGTCAGTTACTGAGCATTTGTGTGAGGACTGGAGGGATCTTATTACGTTGGGATCTCCCTTTTCATCGTTAGGCTATGGGTTTCTGAGTACCCTCTCTCTGGGGGTTTCGGCAGCAACTATAGCAAGAAAAAAAAATGGAACTACTTTATTTGTGGACTGGCCGTGCTGGGAAACAGTACCACAAAGGGCCTGGAGGCAGTGAATCAGGAACTGGCGGAGCCTCGACTTTATGCTCAACAGACCCCGTATGCTGTGGACTATAAGTTAGCTCAGCAAGGAGGAGTATGTGCCATAGTAGGGGACAAATGTGTAACCAATGTGATAGATGAGTCCTACAACATTTCCCGTGCCATTCAGGACATTCAGAAGCAGGTAGGTAGCTTTAGACAGGGACTTACAGGAGGGGCTGTTTGGTTGGGGCGCTACTAGGAGGATCGTGGGCATCATACCTGCTGCATGGAGCAGTTGGGTTAATCGTTATTATTATAGTATGCTGTGTGGTGCTGGCCTGTTTAAATACCTGTTGCAAGGTCCTTATTAGTAAATTCTCGGCCCCGTTCTCGGCGCCCCTCGAGGTTATCATGTAATGATAAAAAGGAGGGAATGAGGAAGTAAAGAGTTAAAAACTGTCACCATACTTATAGCTGATAGAGAAAAAATACCTCGCAAGCAAGAGCACGCAAACTGCTGACTCAATGGATAAGGTGTTAATTGCTGTGTCCGGGACCTTGGTGGCAGGCCATTATACTAGACGATAAGGGTGGTGGGTGTAATAAACAGACAGGAGGAAGCTTGTTTCAAACAATGAGAGTGAGACCTGTCTTTAAATCTCTTGATTATAACTCATTTATATTGGACAATAGGTGCGATGTCTGTCTTTGGTTCTCTGCGGTCTGAACGAAACTCGTGGAGCCGAATTCATTGTGTGTGTGACAATATCTGTATAAATCACTGTCTGCTGCTTTGGACTGCGGAGAGCTCCGATAAAGACTCTGCATGAGAGTTTGAGGAGAACTCACCCGCAGCATACTGCCAATAAACGCGTTTCAACAGAATTAATCTGTGGCACTGTGTTACTTTGCAGCAGACAGGAGTGGGAACTTAGAATCGGGACAACGCCGTGCCTGCAAGAACCTTCACCTTCCAACCTGAAACGTCACCTGCCTTTCTCTCTGCACCGATGCTGCCCGACTCGCTGCGTGTTTCCTTCATTTTCTGTTTAAAATTGTCTGGGTCTCCTTGATCCGGATCCCAGCACCGGTCCCTGGTCACCGCCCCCCAACCCGGGAACGGCCCATTTATTCCCGCTCCCTTCAGGTTGTCTCTGTGGCGCAATCGGTCTGTGGTTCGAGCCCACTCAGGGACGCTGGCGATCCGGCAGCTTTTGCTGTGCGTGTCCTTGTCAGCTGGGTAACACTGCGCTGTCCGGAGGCCGCCGCTCCCTGCTGCTGCCTCACTGAGCTCAATGAGGAGCCCTGGCTGCGGGGACTCAGCCCCGGGAGTTCGGATGTTCTGACTCCCTTTCATCGGAACTGATTGTCCTTGGAACTGATCGGTGTAATGTTGTGTTTCATTTGTATTTTGGACTTTGATCATTCAGTTTCACTCAATAATTTCTACCCACGGACGTTATCCAGAGACAGGTGAGAAAATGGAACAGGGAAGTGAACTTAGATGATTAGCCATGAACTTCCTGAATGGAGAGCGGACACGAGGGGTCGAATGGCCTGCGCCATTTCTTATCCTCTCTGTTTCAGTGACAACGATTTATGCTCAGCGGGAGAAACACAGGAGGGAGCTTGCTTCTAAAGCTGCCGCAAGAAACAATCTGCTGGAGGAAATCAGGGGGGCCCAGTAGCATCTGTATGGGAAAGGAATAGTCGATGTTTCGACGTTCCGAGTCGGATCCATGCATCAGGTCCCTACATTCGTCCTGATGCAGGGCTTCAACCTGAAACATCGACAGTTCCTTTCCTCCCGTAGATGCTGCCCGACCCGCTGAGTTCCTCCAGCAGATCGGAGACACAGGAGACTGCAGATGCTGTAATCTGGAGCAAGACACAAAGCGCTGGAGGACCTCAGCGGGTCGGACAACATCTGTGGAGGGAAATGGACTGGGGAGGTTTCGGGCCGTGATCCTTTACCTGATCGCTTGTATCGGGGATAGAGCTCAGTGGGAGGGCGTGCGCTTTGCATGCATGAGGTGCCAGGTTCAATCCCCGGCATCTCCATGCTGGTGACCATGATATTTGAACAATGCGCGGTAATTCTTGGAGAAACTCGATATTGCCGCGAACCCCAGTGATCTGGGGAGTGATATCCTACAGAGATAAATCATTTCCAATCTTTTGGTCATTAACTCCCAGACATCCCCCTCTTTGGTCTGTATTGTTCTTTTTTTGATTCATTTTCGGGATCTGAGCCTTACTGGTAAGGGCACGGAGTGAGGAGAAAGGATCCCCGAGGATGACAATCTCGCTTTGTGCCGGAGTGAAGTGTCGGGCTCGGGGCTCGGGCGGCATAACCACCTGCCGGCCTGTACTGAACCGTCCCAAGAGGGAGAGTCAGAAACTCGCCCTTGCCGACACAGGTTCAAAACCTCAGCGGGGCAGAGCGCAGGTCTGGGGTCTGAGCGGAAAACAGATTGTGCAGGTAAAAGATCAGGAGACTGAACTGTCATTTGGAGAGGCGGAGGCGATAGAATTGACGAGTCGGGCGGCAGCTTCAGTCTCGTTCTGAACACTGAAGGTATCCGTTCCCACAGGCGACAGAGAGGCGCGGGATAAGGTCACACCAAGTCGAATGTAATTCTAGGTTTGACTGGAGATCAGGGAGAGCGCGACCACTATCCCCACCACCACACATTTTACAGTCGGGTGTCCCACATTTGGGACATGGCAAGCCTCAGCACACCTGGAGTGCAGTAGGCGAGCCTCAGCCCGGGAGAACAGGCTTGTGATCCCCGTCACTACCCTGCCGGGTCAGTACACTGGACCCTGCTGCACCCCGCTACTCCCCACCTTTCACTGTCCGGTCCGGCAGCTTTGCTCTGGGAATTCGAGCCGCCGTTATATCCAGAACACGGAACACACAGGGGAAGATAAACGGAATGTCCGACAGCAGGGCCGCAGTAACAGGGTCAATGAAATCATGTCAAACACAGTCATTGCTGAAATGTCGGGAAACAGGTATCCGGCTGGGAGAGAGCACCCACAGTACTGGGATAGTGACCGGATGGGGCAGGAAGTAAGGTACAAGGAAAAGAAGTCAGACAGACAGTAAAAGAGAGACAGAAGGGAAATGTCAGGAAGGACAAAGAAGTCAGCGAGGGAAAAGAAACGACACATAAAAATGATCGAAGGGAAGGCGGGACATCTACAGCGCAGCCACATGATACAATGTTTACCCAAGAGCAGTGGCGCAGCGGCAGCGTGCTGGGCCCATAACCCAGAGGTCGATGGACGAAACCATCCGATGCTATTTACCTCGTCGGAAACAGCAATTTACCAATGAAGAGAGAATCTAAACTCTTTACACACAGTCACAAAGACGGGAAACAAAACGAAAAGATCCGGGCCCGTCAGACATAAAAATGGGACATTCCCGTTCAGCATTGGGAGTGAGGGAAGCCCTAGGTGGACAGGAGAGGCTGCGGGGGGCGGTAATCATCAGGAGGTGGAGCCGGGACAGACTGGGGGTGTTTTCCCTGGAGTGAGGAAGGTGACGGGAACTTGGAGAGTTATCTCACATTAACTTCTCCCCATTGCAGACATGTCTTTCACCGGAGGGCATCAGAGGAAGAACTTCCTCTCGAAGAGGGTGTTTGGAACCTGGAACCCACCCCCCTGAGTGGGTGCCGGAGGCAGAGACTCTCGCCATGTTTGGCAAGTATCCAGACGAGACCTTGAATCGTCAACACCCTGAAGGCAACAGACTCAGTGCTAGTTGGTGAGATTGGTACAGATTGATACTTAATGGTCAGCATGGACATGATGGGCCGAAGGGCCTGTTTCTGTGCTGCATGACCCTGCATGCAGTGGAGAAAAGCGGGTAAAGTTTCTCTGGGAACGGAGGGGGAGTGAGGGAAAAGATCCCACAGGGTGAACACAGACAGAGGGCGGGGGGGTGGGGGTGAATACACTGACGTCACTCCGTGTGAACACGTCACTGGACATGCTGGGATTTGTCCTCGTTTGTTGTAGGAATCTGGGATAGAAGGAGAGCAGGAATCCACACTGATCCGTTCATCGGTCTCCGGAAAAGCTGAGGGACGGGAATTCCTTCCCTGATCATCTGACCTGCCCACAAGGACTAACAAATAATGGAACAGCGATGGGATCTCTCTTACACCCACTGATCGAACTCATTGAATTCAGAAAGCCTCACGCGAGTTAGCAGGATTAGACCGCTCGGCCCCTCGTGTTCTGCACAGATCGTGTTCTGAGGGGTTGAATTCTGAGGAGATTAAAACTCTCCAAGCTGCGATGGCCGGGAATTGAACCCGGATCAACTGCTTGGAGGGCAGCTATGCTCACCACTATACCACCTTCGCTCCGTGATGCGGCAGAGATTCGGGCACTGAACCGTCTCCAGTGTTGTCTGACTCTGTGACTTGATCACCAGTCCCCGAACTGCTCTCTGACGGGTCATTCCTCACTCTGCTGCAGTCCCTGTTCCGTCCAGTTGATGTCGGCACCCTCCAACAGACCGGAGTCACACAGCACCTGGTGATGATTCACCCGGGATCGGACCGAAGTGAGAGTCGACCTCTGTGACAGTCGAAGGGACACAAATCGTTTCCTGCCTCACACATCAGACAACTAGGAAATCAATCATGATTAGAAATGTCCTTTCCAACCACACGCAGCTTGGCCCGAATGAGAGTCCCACGTCCGCCCAGTTCTTGAACACGATTGGTGACTGAATCGCTGGATAATCTTGAGACGCCTCCAGTCACACAGTGAGGTGGGTGTCTGAAAGATGCCAGTTCACAGTCAACGAACAAACACAGGGATGATCCTCTGAACGCTCAGGCACCCTGACATCCACATGACAGACCACGTACTCCTGCGGGCTCCTCGTTAGTATAGTGGTTAGTATCCCCGCCTGTCAGGCACCCTGACATCCACATGACAGACCACGTACTCCTGCGGGCTCCTCGTTAGTATAGTGGTTAGTATCCCCGCCTGTCACGCGGGAGACCGGGGTTCAATTCCCCGACGGGGAGACGGTTTTTCTGCTTTCAATGTTAACTGGAAACAGCAGAGAATTTTTGAACAATAAAATGTAAAAGCGACAAAGAATTTGGTGTCGCAGTGATCAGTTCATATTATATTCGGTATGTGAAACAGCCCGGTCTGCAGTGAGCCCGCGACGGGAGAGTCTCCCGAGAAGGGACTTCGTGTTCAGCCTCAGGAACAGCTGAAACATTTCGCAGAGAACGATCCCAAGTGGACATGTTTTACAGTGGACGGGTCCCGGGTGTAAAGCCGCCCTGTCCCTCCCCCAGCCCCGGACCCTTCGCTCAGACTCTGATCAAAGTGAACTGGGGAAAGGTCCGGCTGGGCTTCCCTCTGTGACGTCAGGGGGACATGACCGCATGCGCCGAGTAGCCCCGCCCCCGGCCCTGATTGACACCGGGCGGCAGCGCACATGCGCCGTGTGCTGCAGCTCCGCCTGTGAGCGCCATTCCCTCAGCGAGAGGCGGGAGTGGGTTTAAAGCAGCCGGGAATGGAGAGCTCCCAGGTTCGGGGGCAGGGCGCTGACAGCAGCCTCCTTCCAGCAGCGCATCGCTCTGGGTGCGGCTCCGCAGATGGGCTCAGGGATCGGCATGGAGTCCGGACCTGGGGCAGTGGAGGCGACGGCAGGTGGGAAGAGGCGGAGTGGAGCAGCGACTGGTCCCGGAACATGGAGTGATTGGGGAGGGAGAGGCCGTTCCCAGGCTGTGGGTGGGCAGGCGGGGGAGGCTGAGGGGGAAGGAACTGCAGGTGACGGTCATTGCTGCTTCCTCTCCCGAGACCGGGGGGGGGGGGGGGAGTCCGCGATTTGGTTCCCCTCTCCCCGTGTTGTGTTGTTACTGAACAGTGGACACAGAGCAGGACACTCAGGGTGGGGGTAGTTTTACAAGGAGCGTCTGTTGCAGGCTCCCGGTGAGAAGTGTGGGGGACACAGTTTAAACAGCGGCTGTTTGTCTCCGGTTGGGCGGCGAGTCCCACGGGAGAGGTGAGTGGAAATGCTCGCTGTGTAGATGTCCCTGTTCCATGGGCAGTCCCATTCCCGGATCCGTGCCGGGATGTGGCGGTGTGTGTGTCCCTCACTTGGTGCGGAGCTGCCGTCCTCTGCTGGTCGGCAGAAGCTGAGAGCTGCAGCCCTGCAGCGGCCTCACACACTGGCACTGGCTGCACCGGTCGCTTCACACAGCCGCCTCCTTTTACCTCTCCCTCACTGATACCGTTTCCTTTTCCTCCCCACAAGGAGAGACTTCAATCGACTCTGATGTTCCCTCCTCCCGAGGCACAAGGAACAGAGCAGCCGCTCCGTCTCTCACACACCAGGTACGTTACAGAGCACAGAGACACGGACAGCTCCTCAGTTCCACAGTGTCAGACAGCAGAGACATTCAGTCCCACACTGTGCCCAAGACCCAGAAACACATTTCCAATACAACAGTTAAATAGTAGGAGTGAACAGGGCTCTTTAAAGATCACCAAGATAATCTGTATGTGGAATCATAGGATATGGGTGGGGTCCTGAACACACATTCCTCACCTGTATTTACCATGGTAAAGGACATGAATGGCAGGGAACTCGGGACAGAGATGTCCGAAGAGAGACCACATGACAGTGGAGGAGGTGCTGGAGGTCTTAAAATGCACACAGGTGGATAAAGCCCTGAGGCCTGACCAAGTGTAGCCTGGGACGTTGTGGGGAGGTGGGGAGGTAGGGAAGACACTGTGTGGCCCTTTGTGGAGATACTTGTATCATCGATAGCCATGGGTGAGGGGCCAGAAGACTGGAGGGTGGCTCATGTTGTGCTGTAATTTAAGAAGGGCTGCAAGGAAAAGCCTGGGAGCTACAGACTGGTGGGGCTAACGTCAGTGGTGGGACAGTTATTGGAGGGGGTTCTGAGAGACAGGATCTACCTGCATTGGGAAGGCGAGAACTGATTATGGATGGTCAACATGGCTTTGTCTGTGGGAATTGAGTCCTTGAAAATGGTTGAGTTTTCTTGAAGAGGACCAAGAAGATAGATGAGGGAAGTGCGGTAGATGTTGTCTACCTGGACTTCAGCAAGGCCTTTGACAAGGTCCCTCATGGTTGGCTGGCCTGGAAGGTTAGATCACATGGGATCCAGGGTAAGCTGGTCAAATTGACATAATATTGGCTTAACGGTAGGGGACAGAGGGTCACTTTTTAGAGTGGAGGCCTGAGACCAGATGTGCGTCACAGGGACCAGTGCTGGGTCGGCTGTTGTTTATATCATAATTATTTCTGTGAAAGTTTTGGATGAGAATATAGGTGATATGGTCAGTAAGTTTGCAGAGGATACTAAACTGGGTGGTATAGTGGACAGTGCAGACATTTATCTAAGATTATAAAGGGATCTTGATCAACTAGGTCAGTGGGCTGAGGAACGGCAGTTAAATGTGAAATGTCGCATCTTGGTAAAACAAACCAGGGCAGGACTGACACAGGAAGTGTTTGGGCCCTGGGAGTGTTGTAGAATGGAGAGACTTCGGGATGCAGGTACCTCATTCCTTCAAAGTGGCAACATAGGTAGACAGGGTGGTGAAGAAGGTGTTTGACGTGCTTGCCTTAATATTGGGTACCAGAACTGGGACATCATATTCCAGCTGTACAGCCCATTGGGAAAGCTGCATTTGGAGCACTGCGTACAATTCTGGGTGTCCTGCTGTCAGACAGAGGTCATTCAACTGGAGAGGGTGCAAAAGAGATTTCAGGATGTTCCCAGGAATGGGGGTTTGGGTGATAAGGAGAGATTGGATGGACTAAGATTTATTTCCTTGGAATGCACAGAAACGTAGAGATGTTTATAACACCATGATGGACATCAGTCAGATGAACAGCCAATGACTTTTCCCCAGGAGAGGGAGTCCAACACTAGAGGCACAGGTTTGAAGTGAGGGAGGAAATGTTTAAAAGGGACCTGGGGATAGGTTCACCACACAGAAGGCGGTGCATATATGGAACGAGCTGCCAGAAGAGGTGGTACAGGCGGGTACGGTTATAACATTTAAAAAGCATTTGGACAGTTCCATTGGAGAGGAAAGGTTTACAGGGATGTGGGCCAAATGCAGGCAAATGGGAACAGTTCAGGAAGGCCACTTGGTCGGCATGGACAAGTTGGGCTGAAGGGCCTTCTTCCGTGCTGTATAACTCTGTGACTAAGGCTGCTGGAGTTACAGAACTGGGGGACAGTGTCAGCAGTGAGAAGGTTGCAGAGAGGGTTTGGGGTGTAGACAGGATAAGTGAATGGGTGAGGACGGGGCGGATGGAACAGAATGTGGGGAAATGTGAGCTCATCCACTCCCAGAGGAAACATGGAAAAGGAGAGAACTTTTTCCATGGGCACCGAGTGAAATGTTCAGAGGAACCTGGGTGCCCTTGTAAACAAACCACTGAAAGTGACCACACAGGGACAGCAGGTCATTAGGGAGGCTGACAGGATTTTGTCCTGTGATGCAGGAGGATTGGAGAGCAGGAGTAGAGATGTCTCACTGGGATTATTTAGGGCCCTTGTGAGAGTGCTCCTTGAACATTGTGTCCTGGTCTGGTCACACTACGTCAGGAAGGATCTACCCACAACAGAGGGAATGCAGTGACTGTTCCCCACACTGAGTGGACTGGTTCCAGGGAGGGCAGGTCCCCTGTGTGAGGGGACAGTGAGTGGGCTGGGCCTGTACTCTCAGGGGTTAAGGAGAAGGGGAGATCCAATGGAGACTTGCAGAATTGTTGGAGGGTGTGACAGACCGGATACAGGGAGGGTGTTTCTGCTGTCTGAGGGGTCTGTAGTGAAGGGTCACAGTCGCAGAATGAGGGGTTGGAGCTTCAAGGACAAAGTCCAGAAGCTGCTTCCTTCATCAGAGGACGGTTCATCTTGATATTCTTGACCTGTGGACTGTGGAGACCCAGTTTCTGGGAGATAGTTAGTCATGCAGGGAGCTGCTGTACCTGTCGTTAGTGCAGGAGGGTGGTCCTGAGGTCAAGGACCAGCCGTGACCTCATTGACCAGTGGAGCAGGCAAGAGGGGCTGAATGAGAACATGAGGAACAGGAGCAGGAGGAGTGGGAGAGAGGGACGGATCAGAGGGAAGAAACATTGTTCAGCAACTTTACACACAGATAACTCAGTGGCCCTGATGAACACGTCCCGGCCTGTTCAGAGCAGTGTGGGTGGAAATAGCAGAGACCCTGCGTGTCATTTCCCAGCCCTATCTGACTACAGGTGGGGTGCCGGAGGACTGGAAGGCTGCTGACGTTGTATCGGTGGTTACACAGGGACAGACTGAGTTATTACAGGCCGGTCACCGTCGCAGCAGTGCTGGGGGAATTACTGGGGGGGATTCTGAGGGACGGCAGGAATCACCACTGAGAAATGCACAGGATTATTCTCGAGGGCAATCACCACCTATGAGACGGGAAGGTTTGAACTGTTCTGATTATTTGTCAGGAGAATTGATGGAGTGAAGTTTAATCCTGACAAGTGTGAGGTGTTGCACTTTGTGAGGTGATATATAAAAGGAAAGTACACCGTAAATGGCAGGACCCTCAGGAGCATTGATGTCCAGAGGGATCTTGGGGTCCAAGTCCATATCTCCCTGAATGCAGCAGCACAGCTAGACAGAGTGGTGAAGGACCCGTGTGGCACGCCTGCCCTCAGCGCGAGGTACATCGGGTAGAAGTGTCACTTAGTCTTGTTGCAGTTGGAGAAAACATTGTTCAGGCCGCCCTTGGAGTATAGAGTGCAGTTCTGGTCACCCCATTGCAGGAAGGATATGGAGAGTGTGCAAGAGGTTCACCAGGATGTGCCTTGATAAGAGGGTATTAGCACTAAGGGGAGGTTGGAAAAACTTGGATTGTTTTCTCTAGAATGTTGGAGGCTGACAGAAGTTTATAAAATTATACCAGGAGAGCTGGGTGGGTGCTGGAGGGGGTAGGGAGGGAGAGGATGATCAGAGCCTTTTTCCCAGAGTAGAAATGCCGAACACTGGAGGCCATGGCTTTATGGTGAGCGGGAGGAAGGTTAGAGGGGATAAGTGCACAATCTTCTTTTCCGCCTTGTGGTAGGTGCCTGGAAGATACTGCCAGGGGGTAGTGGAAGCAGACATGAGTGTGGGGTTCAATGGGTCAGACATGCCGGTCAATATGCAGGGATTGGAGGGATAGGGATCCTGTGCAGGTGAAGGGATTTGTTTAATTTGGCATCACTGTCAGCATAGACACTGTGGGCTGAAGTGCCTGTCCCTGTGCTGTGTTGTTTTGTGTTCTGTAGGGTGTGCTTGATGTGGTCCATGTGGATGTCAACAAGGTGTTGGACAAATCCCACAGGGGAGGTCGATCTCATGGGATCCAAGGCAAAGTGACAAGTTGGATGCCAGACTGTAAGAGTGACGGGAAGTGAGGGGAACTGTTGACAAGGGTTTCAGTGCCTGCAGTGGGACTCCCTGGGGACCAGGGCCAGGGCCCGTGCGTTTGATGGGAAGGGACGACTCTGCTGTTGGTGTGAGGAGCTGATGGAGGAGTTTGCAGATGTTACAATAATTGGCTGTGTGGCTGACAGTGCGAAGGGAAGCTGAAGGCTGCAGGAAGATATCAGTGAGCTGGGCAGGCAGGTAGCAAATGGCATTTAATCCGGGGAAGTGAGGTGATACAGGTGCGGAGCCTAAACATGGCCGGGGGGACACACAGTACATAGGGGGATGTGGAGAAGTGTGGAGGGGCAGAGGGGCCCTGGGGAGCATGTGGACAGGTCCCTGAAGGTAGGGGGACAGGTGGGTTTGTGGGTTAAGGAGGCGGATGGGAGACTTGCCTTTGCCGGCTGAAGGCACAGAATGCCAGAGCAGGGAGCTCTGCGGGAACTGCAGAAACACAAGTTGGGCCACAGCCGGAACGCTGTGTACAATCCTGGTCACCACCCCACAGGGGCACACAGACACACCGACATCTGAATTAGGGGCAGGAGTCCCCACTCTGCCCCTCCCACTTGCTCTGTTATTTAATGAGCTCACAGTTGGTCTCAGTTTAACATCAAACTCCAGGTTCCTGTCTGCCCACAGTAACATCTCACCCCCTTCCTTATAACGTAGCTCAACACCTCTCCCTTAGAAAGGTTCAAAAACTCTGCAATTCTCTTCCCTAAAGGGCGTTGGGAACAAAGAAATGTCTGAGGCAAAAAAATACATCTTTGCAAAAAGAAATCATCTTTAAAAAAAATCCTAAATCATCCTTGGCTGAAATGAGAGACCACTTATCATTAAACAGCAGTCTCCATTCCCACATTCTCCCACACGTTGAACCATCCTCTCCCTACGTGGCCTGTCAGGACCCCTCAGGACCTTTGCCTGTTTTAATCCAGTCCCCTCTCCCTCTTCTAAACTGCATCAGACACAAGCCCAGACTGCCCATCCTTTCCTCATCAGACAACAGGCCCAGTGCCAGTGTTGGTCCAGTAAACCTTCTCTGAAGTGCTTCCAATACGTTAACACCCTTCCTTACATAAAGAGCCCAACACTGTACAAGTGGCCTCCCCACTGCCCTACATCAGTGAGGCACAACCTGCCCACATTTGTGCTCAGTTCCCCCATCAATAAAAGGTCAGCTTTCCTCATTACCTGCTGTAGCTGCAAACACCCCCATGAACAGGCCCTTCAGCCCACACTGCCTATGCTGACAATGATCACAATTCACACTGCACATCTGCCATCACGTGGTCTGTGTCCCTCCGTCCACTATCTGTTCATGTGGATGTCTAAATGCCCCTTCAATGTTTCTCCATTGGATCTGCTTCCACCACCTCCACTGGCCGTGTCTTCCAGGCACCGACCCCTCCCTGTGTGAAATAAAACTTGCCTCCTAAATCTCCTTTAAACTTTCACCCTCTCACCTTAAATCTCTGTCCGGTAGTGTTTGATATTTCCAGCCAAGGAACAAGACTCTGCCTGTCCACACTACCTGTGTAACTCTTAATTGTATATACTACTCTCAGCTCAGCCCTCATCCTCCGGAGAAAACCATCCAAGTTTATCCAAACTTTCCTTGCAGCTGATCCTCTCTAATCCCGGCAACATATCGGTGAAGCTCTGCAGCACCTTTCCGTCGTTTCTGTGATGTGGCAAACAAAACTGCACCCAGTTCTCCAAATGTGGCCGAAGCAAGGTTTTCTACAGCTGCCACATGACTGCCCGAGTTTTAGATGCAATTCCCCGACTGATGAAGGCAAGTGTACCGACACCTACTGTACCACCCTGTCACCTTGTGTTGCTACTTTCAGGGAGTTATGGACATGGATCCCAAGATGTCTCAGTACATCAATGCTCCGAAGGGAGCTGCCATTGACTGTGCACTTTCCTCCAACGTTTGCCCTTCCAAAGTGGCCACCTCACACTTGTCCAGATTAAACTCCATCTTCCATTTCTCTGCCCATATTTCCAACTGATCGATATCCTGCTGTATCTTTTTCACAACCTTCCTCACCACCGACAACTGCACCAACAACTGTGTCGCCTGCAAGCTAATCAGCCCATGTGCATTTTTCTCTGATCAAACCAAGGTCCCAGCACTGATTCCTGTGGATGACCACTGGTCACGCATCTACAGGCAGAATAACTGTCTCCTTTCCATTCTCCCAAATGTTGGAGCATAACACAGACCAGTTCAACACTCCCACACTGAAGTCTGTGTAAGTCACATCGCCCACACTGCCATCATCAATATATCTAGTTACCTCTTCAACAAGTTCAATTAAATTAGTCTGACAGGATTTCCCACCAATCAAACCGAACTGACTGTCCCTGATCAACCCCTGCCTTTCCAAGTGCAGATTATTCCTGTTTCTCAAGGTTTTCTTTTAAATAATTTTCGAACTGCAGATGTTAGACTTACTGGCCTTTAACTATCTGGCTCATCCCAACTCCCCTTCCTGAATAAAGATCCCACATTTGCTGTCCTCCAGTCACGTAGCACTTCACCTGTGGCCAGTGAAGATTGAAATATCTCCGTCAGGGCCCCAACAATCTCCTCTGTTGTCTCCCACAACAGCCTGGGATACATCTCATCAGGCCCTGAGGATTTATCCACCTTTATCCCTGCTGAGACATCTAATACCTCCTTTTTTAATATCAATGTGCTCTAGAATATCACTGCCCCAACTGAAACCTCCAACCACAATGTCTTTCCCCTCGGTAAACACAGATGAGAATGATTCATTTCAGACCTTGCCCACACCCTCTGGCCCCACACACAGGCTGTCACTTTGGTCCCTCACAGGCCCCACATTCCCCAGTTACCCTCTTGCTCTTGATGTACATAAAAAATCCTGAGTTTTCCCTTATTCTCGGCCACCACAGGTATTTTGTGACTTCTTTGCCCTCCTATTTCTGTGAGTCACACACCACACCCACTCTCTGTGCACCTGAAGGGCCTCCCCAGCCTTCAGTGCTCTTTACCCACCACCTGCTGCTTATTCTTTTCATCAAATCCTCAGTATTCCTGGACATCCAGGGTTCCAGGGAGCTGCTGTCCTTCATCTTCACCCTGACACAAACACGTTGGCCCTGAACTCTCACTGTTCAATTTTTAATACATTCCCACTTCACGGATGTCGGTCTGCCTGCAGGTAACGTCTCTCCCTGTGGTTACCTTCTCCCGTCTAATGAGGATGACGTTGTCCTTCCCCGCAACCACCCCCCCCACCCCCACACCCCCAATCCAGATACTGAATTGCCAGACTATCGGCCTCTGCTTTCCAGAACTACTTTGAAACGTCCTGAGTTCTGCTCACCGCCCCCAAAGTGCTCGCCCACTGACACTTCTTCCCCTCTCCTGCCCTCGTTCCCATGGACGAAGTCCAGCACCGTCCCAGGTCGGTCTGTCCACCGACTGGCAGGTGAAGCTCTCCTAGGTGTAGTTTAAATATTCCACCCCTGTGTCTCCCTGCATCACCACAGCAACAGGAGCAGTAGTGGGTCCCCTCTCCCCTCAACCCTGCCCCACCATTCCGTGTGATCACGGGTGGTCTGACCCAGGCGCCAACTCCTCTTCTGCGCCAGTTCCGCACAATTCCCAACTCTTTCCCAAAATTATCTTCAAAACCCTCCAGTGATCTGGTTCCCACAACCCACTGGGCAGGAAGTTCTGGAGGTTCCCCAGCACCCTGCACCATGCTGAGGGTGCAGCAGTCGGTGTCCCTGCAGCACTGGGCTTGGTTTCTACTTGTCCACCTCCCTGCTGTGCAGTGCTGGAGCTGTACTGGGCAGTCCCCGTGCAGTCCAGGACTGGTGTGTACAGATCTGTGTCCTTCCAGTGTTGGGGGTGGCAGGTGTAAAGCTCTCTGTCCACACCGGGCTGTGTGTGGTCTGCATTGGGCTGTGGCTTCACAGTGTTTGCAGGGGTTGTTCATATCTTTTTCTGTACAGTAGAGAGGTTGGTGCTGGAATTCTGTGGCCCCACAGAGCGGTGTTGGCGTTGTTGGGATATATGTCCATGCCTCACACTGCTGTTTTATGTGTGGTGTTGCCCTCTCATGCACTGCAGTGTGGGTTATACACCATTGCCGGCTGTTGTAAAGGTCTGTGCCCTTACAGTACGGTGCCAGCTGTTGTAAAGGTCTGTGCCCTTACAGTACAGTGCTGATGATGTTTTTAGGTCAGGGTTACAGTGCAATGCTGGGATTGTCCAGGTCTGGGCCATCAGTGTTGTGTTTTGTTAAATCTCTGTCCCTGTATTAGAGAGCTGGGTGTTGTACTGGTCTGTGTCCTCACTGGCCGGTGCTGTGCTCTGGCAGTTCAGTGTGTATGGAATACAGTGCAGTGTTTTTACAGAAGTGTGTCCTTGTTACACACACTGACCATGTCCACCCTGGACTTTAGAAGGTTGACAGGAGACTGGACTGGGTTTTTCAGGTCCTTACGGAGCACAGGGTCATTCTGGGACAGGAAGAGGCCATTCACTCCATCAAGTCTGTGCCAGCTCCCTGTACAACAATCCCATCAATCCTATCCCCCACTCTCTCCTCACAGCTCTGCAGGTTAGTCCCCCGAAGGACCTGTCCAATTCCCCTTTGAACGCCCTGATTGGGTGTTCCCACCACCCCTGCAGGTTGTGATTCCCAGATTGGAACCACACTCAGTATAGGAATAAAATATTTCCTCCCATCCCCCTTTTACCCTTTGCCCACTGGGCCTCAGACCCAGCAGTGAACACAGAACAGCACAGCACAAGAATAGCCCCTTCGGCTCACTTTGTGTGTGCCGAGCATGATGCCAATTTAAACTGCACCTCTGCCTGCACGTGGTGTGTGTCCCCCAGTCCCTGCCTGTTCATGGGCCTCTCTGAATGCCCCTTCATGTTGCTGTTATGTCTGCTCCCACCTCTGCCCCTGGCAGCACGTTCCACACACCCACCAATCTCTGTGTAAACCAGAACAAAATGCCACGTAAGTCTCCTTTAAACTTTTCCCCATCTCACCTTCAAGCTCCGCCCTCTCGTCTTTGATATCCCCCCCCCCCGGGAGAAAGGATCTCTATCCTGTCTCTCCCTTTCTTATTTTATATCCTTCTGTCAGGTCTCCCCTCAGCCTCTGATGCTCCTGAGAAAACTATCCAAGTCTAACCCTATAGCTGCCGCTCTCCAGTGACAGTCGAGTTTGTTGTCAGGTGCAGAGGCCCATGTCTGCACAAGTGCAATGAAAAGCATCACAGGCACATCCCATATATAATCAGCAGTCACAAGAAAATCATAAATTAAACACAAATTATATGCAGTTTTTACGAGTTAAAAACACAATTAAGATCTGAGAATACAAAGTCCATTTTAGTGCAAAGTGATCAGATGAAGTGATTAGGGTTGTGCTGGTTGGTTTGAGAATGGAATCCTTTGACGACCTTCCTCGCCGTCCACAACTCCAGCACTTCTTTTCATCTGTAAACTTGCTAATTAGCCCACCTACATTTTTGTCAAAATCATTTACATATATCACAGGGAACAGGTCCCACCTCCAGACACAATAACACCCTCCACCACCAGACTCTCTCTTCTGTGGCCAAGTCAGTTTTGAATCCAACCGACCAATTCTCCATGGATCCCGTCTGCCTTTTACCGCCTGGATCAGCCCCTCATGTGGACCTTGAGGAAAACTTTACTGACATCCATGTATCCCTCACCCACTGCCCTCCCCTCATCGATCATCTTCGTCACCTCACATACTCAAGCCTGTAAGACGTGACCTCCCCCACACAAAGCCAGACTGACTGTCCTTCACATGTCCATGCTTTTCCACATGTGAGTAGATCCGATGCCTAAGGATCTTATTCAATAATTTCCCAACAATTTATGTCATGCTCACGGCCTATAATTTCCTGGTTTGTCCCTATGGCCCTCCTTAAACAGTAACAACACTGGCTCAGTCCTCTGGGACCTCCCCTGTACCTAAAGGGGATACAAAGATCTCTGTCAAGGCCCCAGCAATCTTCTCTCTTTTCACTCTGAATAACCTGGGAAAGATCCTGTCAGTCCTTGTGTGGAGTTATCCACCTCCGTGCTCTTCAGATACTCAACACCAGCTCCTCCCTGATATCAACATGCCCTGGATTATCACCGTCCCCCTCTCTGAACTCACTGCCCTCCACGTCCTTCTCCTTGGTGAACACTGATATGTGAAGTACTCGTTTAGTACCTCCCCACTTCCTCTGGCTCCAGGCATAAATTCTCTCCTTTGTCCTTGAGTGGCCCTGCCCTTTCCCTATTGACCCTGTAATGTTTGTGTAAAATGCCTTGGGATTGTCTTTAATTTTTGGGCGGCATGGTAGCATAGTGGTTAGCCCAACTCTATTTCAGCGCCAGCGATCGGGGTTTGATTCCCGTCGCTGTCTGTAAGGAGTTTGTACGTTGTCCCGCGTCTGCGTGAGTTTCCACCGGGTGCTCCAATTTCCTCCCACATTCTAAAGACGTACAGGTAGGATAATTTGGGGTTTAAAATGGGCAGCGTGGACTCATTGGGCTGGAAGGGCATGTTACAACACTCTAAATAAAGTGTAATTTAATTTAAAATTTAAATTTAATCCCACTGACCAAGGATATTTCCCAGCCCCTGTTGGCCCTCCTGATTTCCAGCCTGAGCCCTTTCCTGCTTCCTCCATGTTCCTCAAAGGCCCTGTCCACTTTCAGCTTCCTGAATTTGACATCTGTTTTCCTTTTACTTTTTGACTAATACAACACGTCTCATCGTCCTCAGTTCCCAGACCTTGCCATCCTTGTCTTCCTCACAGGGACAGCAGGGTCCTGAATTTTGACCAGCTGGCCTTTACCTGACTCCCACATGTCAGAGGTGGACTTGCCCAGTAAAAGCTGCTCCCAGTCTGCTCTCCACAGCTCCTGCCGAGCACTGCTGTAATTAGTCTTCCCCGATTTCCCTCTTCCCCCACCCACAGGTCCAGTCTTATCCTCATGAATAACTGTCTGGACACTGATGATCACTGTTCCCCAAGACTTTCCCACTGAAGGTCCACTCACCTGGCCGGACTCTCTCCCAACACAAGATCAAGTGTGTCCCCTTCACAGGTGTGACTGTCTACAGACTGTTTCAGAAAACCCTTCTGGACGCACCTAACAAATTCTGTCCCATCTAAGCCTTGGGCACTGAGGGAGCCACTATCGATATTGGGGAAATTAAAGTTACAACTCCAAATACTCTTTTGTTTTTCCTGTGTATAACCTCTCTCTCCCGCTGGCTATTGGGAGGCCTGCAGTGTAGCCCCATCACAGTGACTGCACCTTCCTTATTCCTGAGCTCTCCCCACATTGCCTCAGTGGATGAGCCTCCAGTGTGTCCTCCCTCAGTGCCGCTGTGACATTCTCCCCGATCAGCAGTGCAGCTCCCCCACCTCGTTTACCTCCCTTTTGTGTTGTGTCTCAAACATCTGAATCCTGGAACAGTGAACTGATGCTCCTGCCCTTCCCACAACCTATTCTGTGTAATGGCCACAACATCACAGTACCACGTACTGATCCATCTGCCTGAACTGTAACACTGCCTGCATTGAAATAACCACACTTCAGCCCCTCACCACCACTGGGATCACTACCCTGGCCCTGCCTGGACTTCCTTTCAGTGTTACTTGACCTCACCTCTCCTTCCCCTCAATGCCCCCTCCTACTTACTTTTCTGGTTCCCACCCTTCAACTTGAACCCTCCTGAGCAGGATCACTGAACCTCCCTGTAAGGACATTGGTTCCCCTTCAGTTTAGGTAGAACCTGACCTCCTTGTACCGGTCCCACCTGCCCTGGAAGAGAGCCCAATGATCCCTGTACCTGAAGCCCTCCCTCCTGCACCAGCTCCTTTGCCACACATTGAACTGTACTGCCTTCCTATTTCTTACCTCGCCAACACATGGCACAGGGAATAATCCTGAGATTGCAACCTTAGACATCCTGCTTAACTTTCTGCCCAACTCCCTAAATTCTCTTGTCTCTTTCTCTCTGTTATTAGTCTCAACATGGACCATGACCTCTGGCTGCTCACCCTTCTCTGAATGTCCTGGACCTGCTCAGAGATATCCTTGACCCTGGCACCAGGGAGGTAACACACCATCCTGCAGTCTCATTCATGCCTGCAGAAGAACCTGTCTAAAGAGTTCCCGATCACTATTGCTCACCAAGAAGACAGAACAGTACAGCACAGGAACAGGCCCTTCAGCCCATCATGTCTGTGCCAAACACAATGCCAAATAAAACTAAATCTCTTCTGCCTGCATGTGATCCATATCCCCCATCCCCTGTATATTCATGTGCCTATCCGAAAGCTTCTTAAGTGCCCCTATTCTATCTGCTTCCACCATCCCCACGGAAGCACATTCCATACCCCCACTAATCTGTGTATTTAAAAAAAAACTTGCCCCTCACATTTCCTTTAACTTTCCCCTCTTACCTTAAAGTTGTGCTTTCCAGTTTATGATATTTCCACCCTGGGAGAAAGATTGTGACTGTCCACGTGATCTATAATTTTATGCATCTCCCCTCAGCCCTCATCACTCCAGGAAAACAGTCCCAGCCCGTCCGACCTCTCCTTGTAACTCCAGCCCTCCAGTCCTGGCAACATTCCTGTGAATGTTTTCTACACCCTCTCCAGCTGAATCACATCCGTCCCACAGTGTGGTGACCAGAACTGCGCACAGTACTCCAAGTGTGGCCTTTTAAATAATTTGTACAGCTGTAACATGAAGTCTCAACTCCCCGCCATGACTCGGTCAATGAAGACAGGCACTGAGTGCACCACCTTCACTGTCCTGTCTACCTGTGTCTTCACTTTCAGGGAACTATATCCCTGTACCCCAAGGTCTCACTGTTCACTGACACTCCCCAGGACCCTCCCATTCACTGTGTGTGTCCTGACCACTGCAACAACACTTCTGTTTCTCTGCACCAACCACCCAGCAATAAATGTCAACCTGCCATTTACCTTCCGAACCACTTGCTGCACCCGTCTGTAACTTTCTTTGTAATTTGTGCAGGACAACCCCTGGATCCCTCTCTATTTCATCCATCTGCAACTTCTCTCCACGTAAATAAGTCTGCCCTGTGATTCCATCTACCACAGTGCATGGCCTCACACTTCCCCACATTAAACTCCATTGACCAGGTGTTCTCCCACACACCCAACCTCTCTGTATCCTGTTGCAGAGACCAGATGTCCCCACCACAACCTGCCCTCCCACCTGTTTCCCTGTTACTGACAGAGTTGGACACCTCACCCTCTGCCCCTCCTCCAGGTGATTAATATCGACAGTAAATAATTGAGGGTCCAGAACTGATCCTTGGGACTCTCCACTGGCTACATCCTCCCAGCCTGAGACAGACCTGTTTATTCTGTCTCTGTCTTCTGTGTGATAACCAGTCTTCAGCCCATGTTATCACACCTCCCCCAGTACTGTGAGCTCTGGTCTTGTGCACCAGCCTTTTATGTGGCACCTTGTCAAATGCCTTCTGAAAATCCAAACACACCACATCTACAGGTTCCCTTCTCACGTCTCGAACAACTCCGGTATATATGTCAAAGATGTGTTTCCCTTCACCAATTCAGGTGACAGAGTCGGAAATCAGGTCACTGGTCAACAGGGTGGAGAAGAAGGCTTTTGGCATGCTGGCGTTCATCAGTCAGGGCACTGAGAATAGACGTTGGGATGTTATGTTGTAGTTGTATAAGACGGTAGTTTGGCTGCATTTGGAATATTGTGCACAGTGTCAGTCATCCTGCTATAGGAAAGACGCCATTAAGCTGGAAAGTGCGGAGGAGATCTACGAGGATGTTGCCGGGACTCGAGGGACTGGGTTATAGAGAGAGGTTGAACAGGTTGGCACTGTTTTCCTTGGAGCGGGGGAGAATGAGTGATATTACAGAGGTGTGTAAAATAATGAAGCGCATCGATAGGGTCAATGTGCACAGTCTTTTTACCAGGGGTGGGGAATCATGAACTAGAAGGCCCTGGTTGAAGCTGAGAGGGGAGAGATTTAATGGGATCCTGCTGGGCTGTATTTTCACCCAGAGGGTGGTCAGTACATGGAATGAGCTGCCAGAGTTAGTGGTGAGGCAGGTACATTAACATTTAAAACGTACTTGGACAGGTCCATGGATGGGAAAGGCTCAGAGGGATGTGAGCCAAATGCAGGCAAATGGGACGGGCTTAGATGTGAATCTTGGTTAGCATGGAGCAGACGGGCTGAAGGACCTGTTCCCGTGCTGTGTGACTCTGAACCATGTGGACTTCATTTGATGACGTTAAACTTTTCTCAATGACTTGTTATTTCTCCATTGATGCCAGACTCCAGCACGGTGCCAACAACAGATGTGAACTTAACAGGACCACAGTTCCCTGATTTTTGTCTTACTCCCTTCTACAAGAATGGAGTCACATTTGTGGTTTCCCAACCCGTTGGGACCTTCCTGGAACACAGTGAGTTCTGACAAACTTCAACCAATGTCTCCACTTTCTCTTCAGCCACTTCCTTTAAACCTTCGAGTGCAGGTCGTTGGGACCCGGTGACGTTTGCTTTTGGTCCCATTAGTTTTTCCCCTCGTGATGGGATTGTTACAGTTTATTGCACAGTGTTGAAATGTCACCCATCAGGTAGCTTTGGGGTGTTTGCAGAGTCCCCCATGTGAACACTGATGCAAAGTACTGAGTTAAATTATTTTCCATTTCCTTGTTAGTTTTAGCTTTTGAGTCGCTTGTCGCTGATCCCTGAAAACTCCCCAGTCCTCTGGTCCACCACCAGCTGCTGCCATTTAATGTGCCCCTGATTTAATATTTCCCTCGACCTCCTTTGTTGACCACAGAAGGTTCATCCTTCTCCTAGATCCCCCTGTCTAATTGGGATCAGTGTCTGCTGAGTGTTATGAACCAGCTGTTTAAACATATGCCACTGCTCACCCACTGCCCTGTCCCTGAGCCTATTTACCCCGTCCACCCCAGACAGCTCCACCTTCACACCCCTGGAACTGCCCTTATTCAGGGTGAGGACACTGGTTCCGGAGCCGGGTGTTCACCCTCACACTGTGTCTGGAATTCTCCCACGTTGTGATCACTTCTTCCTCGGGGATCCTGAGCCACAGGATCTCTCATTGATCCCACCTCATTACACAGACCCACATCTAAAATTTCCTGTCCCTGGGTAGGTTGTGTGACACACAGCTGTGAGGAACAGTCCCTGCCCACTCCACACATTCCTCTCCCACGGCACCTTGCCAGTTTGATGAGTTTAATCAATACACAGATTAAACCACCCATGACAGTCACAGTTCCCTTCCTCCCTCCCTTTGATCTGTCCCATCGAGAGACAACACCTGGCGATCCAGAGACCGCTCCCACCCACGCCGCCTTTCCCTTGCTGTTCAGTATTTCCCCACAAACCGATTCCCCATCACTGTCCCTACATCTACGTCCCGCTCACCCTCACGTGGTGAACAAGGCCACCCTCCTCCTTTCCCTTGTGCCCATTCCTGTGGATCACTAAATATCTTGGAATATTGAGTTCCTAATTCCGCTCAATCTCAACCACATTGTGTTAGATCACACACATTGATGACTACAGAACAGCACAGAAGCAGGCCCTTTGGCCCACAATGTCTGCGCCAACCTAACTAATCTCCACCTGTCTCCCTGCACATGATCCAGTTCCCTCCATTCGCTGCACGTTCCTGGGCCTGTCGAAATGCCTCCTAAATGTTGCTCTTGTATCTGCCTCCACCACCACCCCTGGCGACCACTCTCTGGGTAAAACAGAAACCTACCCCACACATCTCATTTGAACTTAAAGCTGTGCCCTCGAGTATTTGACATTTCTACCCTGGGGAAAACCCAGCCCCACCTCCATGATCTCAACATACCCGAGGTTATTTGCCTTTCCCACACTGCTCTCTTTCTATCCCCCATGCCCTGCTCTTGAATACTGATGTGAGGTACTTGTTACTCCCACTTCCTCTGGCTCCAGGCATAAATTCCCTCCTTTGTCATTGAGAGGTCCCACTCTCTCCATAGCAACCAAATTGTTTTTACTGTATGTATAAAATGCCCTTGGATTTTCCTTCATCCTACCCACCAAGGACAATTCATGGCCCCTTTAGGCCTCCTAATTCCCTGCTGGGCCTCTCTCCTGCTTCCTTGGATTCCTTTATGGTCCTGTCTGATTTCAGCTTCCTGCACCTTACAGATGCTTCCTTGAACTTTTGACTAAATTTACAACATCTCCCACCACATAAGGTTCCTGAACCCTGCCAGCCTTGTCTTTCCCCATGACCGGAATGTAGTGACCCTGAATTCTCATCAGTTAGTCATTAAATGACTTACACATTCGAGATGTGGACACCCATTAACAGCTGCTCCCAAAGAACTCCCCCTCGTGCGTCCCTAATAGTCTGGTGATTTGCCTTCCTCGTTCAGCACTCCCACATCGCCAAGTTAAGGAGTTGATGTCACTCTCCCCAAACACGTTCTGCCTCTTGCATGAAGGAATCCGCCGACATACCTGTTCCTCTATCTCAGTGCCCATCGGGAGGCCTGCAGTACGAACCCTCTCTCAGTGCAGCTGTCACACACTCCCTGATCACTGATGCACCTCCTCCACCTCTTCTACCTCCCTCTCCGTCACGTCTGAAACATCGACACCCTGGGACGCTGAACTGCCAGTCCTGTCCCTCTCACAACCAGATCTCTGTCCTGGTCACAGAATCATAGTTACATAGAACATAGAACAGTACAGCACAGGCCATTCAGCCCATGATGTTGTGCCTGTCTTGATGCCATTTTATACTAAATGTCCTTTTCCTGTGTATCATCCATATCCCTTCATTCACTTCATATTCATATGTCTGTCTAAAGTGTCTTCAACTCCCCCTAACTGCTTCCACTGCTGCCCCTGGTAACCTACCATCCTCTGCTTAAAAAAAATAACTTGCCCCTCACATCACTTTAAAAATCCTGCCCCCTCCCTCAACCTTAAAAGCATGTCCTTTGGTATTTGATAATTCTACCCTGTTTACCACATCTCTGCCTCTCGTAATTTTAAAAACCTGTATCAGGTCTCCCCTCAGCCTCCGACGCTCCAGGGGGAACAACTCAAGTTTGTCCAACCTTTCCTTGTGGATCATACTGTTTAATCCAGGAAGTATCCCGGTAAAGCTCTCCTACACCCGTTCTACAGTCGCCACATCCTTCCGATAATGCAGGGACGAGCACTGCACACAATACTCCAAGTGTGGTCTGCCCAAAGTTTTACATACATTAACTGCATCATGACTTCCTTACCCTTGTGCTCAACAGCCCGACCGATGAAGGCAATCATGCCATCTGCTGCCTTCACCACCTTGGAACATGGAGCAGTACAGCACAGGAACAGGCTCTTCGGCCCACAATGTTGTGCCAAACTAATTAAATTAGTCATCAAATGCCCAACTAAACTAATGCCTGCTGCCTACACAATGTCCCTATCCGTCCGTTTCCTGCACATTCATGTGCCTATCTAGGAGACTCTTGAACGCTTCTGTTGTATCTGCCTCCACCATGCTGGGCAGTGCATTACAGGCACCAACCACTTTCTGTTTAAAGAAAAAAATCCCCGTACAGCTCTTTTGAACTTACTCCCTCTCACCTTAAGTGCATGTTCTCTGGTATTAGACATTTGAACCCTGGGAAAAAGATACCTGCTGCCTATCCATGGCTCTCATAATCTTATAAACCTCTGTCAGGTCTCCCCTCAGCCTCTGCCACTCCAGAGAAAACGACATAAGTTTGTCTAACCTGTCCTTATAACACATGACCTCTAATCCACGCAGCATCCTGGTGAACCTCTTCTGCACCCTTTCCAAAGCCTCCATATCATTCCTATGACGGTGACCAGAACTGCACACAATACTCCAAGTGCGGTCTGACCAAAACTTTATAAAGTTGCAACGTAACTTCCCAACTCTTGAACTCAATTCCTCCACTAGTAAAGGCAAGCATGCTGTGTGCCTTGTTTACCACCCTATCTACCTGTGCAGCCACTTTCTGGAAGCTATGGACTTGGACCCCAAGAATCTGTTAAGGGTCGTGCCATTTACTGTGTTCTCTCCCATTCCATTTGATCTCCCAAAGGGCAACACTTCACGTTTGGCCGGGTTAAATGCCATCTGCCATTTCTCTTCCCATATCTGCAACTGATCAATAACCCGCTGTATCCTCTGGCATCTTCTATACTATCCCCAACACCACCAATCTTCGTATAGCCTGCAAACTTACAAACCCACCCATCAACATTTTCATCCAGGTCATTGATATACATCACAAACAGCAGAGGTCCCAGTGCCGATCCCTGTGGAACACCAATAGTCACAGACCTTCAACCAAACTGAGTCCCATTGAACACTATCCTGTCTTTTATGGGCAAGCCAGTTCTGAATCCAAACAAAATCGCTGCACAGTGAATCACGTGCATCTTGATCTTCTGGATGAGCCTCCCATGAGGGCCCTTGTCAAACTACTTTCTAAAATCCATCTAGACAACATCCACAGCCCTACCTTCATCAATGACCTTCGTCACCTCCTCGAAAAACTCAATTGAGTTAGTTGCCTCACACAAAGCCATGTTGACTGTCCCTAATTAGGCCATGGTTTACCGAATGCTCGTAAATCCTATCCCTAAGAATTCCCTCCAGTAACTTCCCTACCACTGACGTGAGACTCATCCATCTATAGTTTCCAGGGTTATATGGAACAACATTAGCTACTTGCCAGAGCTCTGGAATCTCATCTGTGGCTAGAGAGGACATAGTGATATTGGTCAAGACCCCAGCAATCTTATCCCTTGCCTCTCTCAATAAACTTGCGTATCTCACATCAGGCCCTGGGGACGTATCCACCTTAATGTTTGAGAGACCCAACACTACCTCCTTTACCTTGAAATGCCCTAGCATATTAGCACGCTCCACACTGATCTCACTGTCCTCTGTCCTTCTTCTTGGTAAATACTGATGCAAAGTAGTCATTCAGGACCTCACCAACATCCTCCACCACCAAGCACATAGAACATAGAAAAACTACAGCACAATTCAGGCCCTTCGGCCCACAAAGCAATGCCGAACATGTCCCTACCCTGGATATTACTAGGCTTACCCATAGCCCTCTATTTTTCTCATCTCCATGTACTTATCCAACAGTCTCTTCAAAGACCCAATCGTATCCGCCTCCACCACCGTTGCCGGCAGCCCATTACTCGCACTCACCACTCTCTGAGTAAAAAAACTTACCCCTGACATCTCCTCTCTACCTACTCCCCAGCACCTTAAACCTATGTCCTCTTGTGGCCACTATTTCAGCCCTGGAGGAAAAGCCTCTGACTATCTACCCGATCAATACCTCTCATCATCTTATATACCTCTATCAGGTCCCCTCTCATCCTCCGTCGCTCCAAGGAGAAAAGGCCGAGTTCCCTCAACCTGCTTTCATAAGGCATGCTCTGTATTTCAGGCAGCATCCTCGTAAATCTCCTCTGCACCCTCTCTATGCCTTCCACATCCTTCCTGGAGTGAGGTGACCAGAACTGAGCACAGTACTTCAAGTGGGGTCTGACCAGGGACCTATATAGCTGCAGCAATACCTCTCAGCTCCTAAATTCAATTCCCCGATTGATGAAGGACAACACACCATATGCCTTCTTAACCACAGGGTCAACCTGCGCAGCGGCTTTGAGCGTCCTATGGACTTGGACCCCAAGATCCCTCTGATCCTCCACGCTGCCAAGAGTCCTACCATTAAGACTATATTTTGCCATCATATTTGACCTACAAAAATAAACCACTTCACACTTATCTGGGTTAAACTGCATCTGTCACTTCTCAGCCCAACTTTGCATCCTATCTATGTCCCTCTGTAACCTCTGACAGCCCTCCAAACTATCCACAACACCCCCAACCTTCGTGTCATCCACAATCTTACTAACCCACCCCTCCACTTCTTCATCCAGGTCGTTTATAAAAATCAAATAAGCAAGGGTCCCAGTATAAATCCTTGAGGTACACCACTGGTCACCGACCTCCACGCAGAATACGACCCTTCAACAACCACTCTTTGCCTTCTGTGGGCCAGCCAATTCTAGATCCACACTGCAATGTCCCCTTGGATCCCATGCCTCCTTACTTTCTCTATAAGCCTTGCATGGGGTACCTTATCAAACGCTTTGCTGAAATCCATATACACTACATCTACTGCTCTCCCTTCATCAATGTGTTTAATCACATCCTCAAAAAATTCAATGAGGCTCGTAAGGCAGGACCTGCCCTTGACAAAGCCATGCTGACTATTCCTAATCATATTATACCTCTCCAAATGGTCATAAATCCTGCCTCTCAGGATCTTCTCCATCAGCTTACCAACGACTAAGGTGAGACTCGCTGGCTTACAATTCCCTGGGTTATCCCTACTCCCTTTCTTGAAAAAGGGAACAACATCCGCAACCCTCCAATCTTCCGGAACCTATCCCGTCTCCATCGACAATGCAAAAATCATCGTCAGAGGCTCCGCAATCTCTTCCCTCGCCTCCCACAGCAGCCTGGGGTATATCTCATCCGATCCCGGTGACTTATCCAACTTGATGCTTTCCAAAAGTTTCAGCACCTCCTCTTTCCTAATAACTACATGCTCAAGCTTTTCAGCCCGCTGCAAGTCCCCACTACAATCCTCCAGATTTTTTTCCGTTGTGAATACTGATGTAAAGTATTCATTAAGTACCTCCGCCATTTCTTCTGGATCCATACACACTTTCCTACTGCTGCACTTGATGGGCCCTATTCTTTCGCATCTTATTTTCTTGCTCTTCACATACCTCTAGAATGCCTTGGGGTTTTCATTAATCCTGCCCGCCAAGGCCTTCTCATGCCCCCTTCTGGCTCTCCTAATCTCCCTCTCAAGCTCCTTCCTATTAGCCTGATACTCTTCCAGATTGCTAACATTACCTAGCTCTGTACCTTTTGTAAGCTTTACTTTTCCTTTTGACTAGATTTATTATAGCCTTTGTACACCACGGTTCCTGTATCCTCTCGTGACTCTCCTGTCTCATTGGAACATACCCATGCAGAACTCCACACAAATATCCCTGAATATCTGCCACATTTCTTCTGTATTTTTTTCTGAGAACATTTGTTCCCAATTTAATCATCCAATTTCCTGCCTGAGAGCCTCATAATTCCCTTTACTCCAAGTAAACGCCTTTCTAGTCTGTTCCTATCTCTCTCCAGTGCCAACGTAAAGGAGATAGAATTATGAGAACTATCTCCAAAATGTTCACCCACTGAGAGATCTGACAGCTGACCAGGTTCATTTCCCAATACCAAATTAAGCACACCCTCTCCTCATGTAGGCCTGTCTACATATTGTGTCAAGAATCCTTCCTGAACACACTTAGCAAGCTCTTCCCCATCCAAACCCCTCACTGTCTGGAGATGCCAATCGATGTTTGGGAAATTAAAATCCCCCATCATAACAACTCTGTTATTCTCACACCTTTCTAGGATCTGCTTCCCTATCTGATCCTCAATATCCCTGTTACTGTTGGGCAGCCTATAAAAAAAACACCCAGCACCATTATTGACCCCTTCCTGTTCCTAACCTCCACCCACAGAGACTCCATAGACAGTCCCTCCATGAGGTCCACCTTTTCTACAGCCGTGACACTATCTCTGATCAACAGTGCCACTCCCCCACCTCTTCTGCCTCCCTCCCTGTCCTTTCTGAAACTTGTAAAACACACACTTGAAGCAACCATTCCAGTCCCTGAGCCATCCAAGTCTCCATAATGGCCACCACATCATAGCTCCAAGTATTAATCCAAGCTCTAAGCTCATCTGCCTTGATCACAATACTCCTTGCGTTAAAATGGACACATCTCAAACCTGTCTGAGCATGTCCCTTCTCTATCACCTGCCTATTGTACCTACTACTAGCTTTCTCTACTTGAGAGCCAAACACCTCTTCCCCAGTCTCTCCCGTTCGGATCCCACCCCCCAACAATTCTAGTTTAAACTCTCCCCAGTAGCCTTCGCAAACATCCCCACCAGGATAATGGTCCCCCTGGGAGTCAAATGCAACCCGTCCTCTTTGAACAGGTCATACGTGCCCCAAAAGAGGCCCCAACGATCCAGAAATCTGAATCCCTGCTCCTTACTCCAATCCCTCAGCCACGCATTTAACCTCCTCCTCATTCTGTTCCTATACCCACTGTCACTTAGCGCAGGCAGTAATCCGGAAATGACTACCTTTGAGGTCCTGCTTCTCAACTTCCTTCCTAATTCTCTATAGTGTCTTTTCAGGACCTCATTCCTTTCCCTACCTATGTCGTTGGTACCAATATGTACCACGACCTCTGGCTGTTCTCCCTCCCCCTTCAGGATATCTTGGACGCGATCTGAAACATCCCGGACCCTGGCACCTGGGAGGCAAACTACCTTCCGAGTTTCTTTCCTGCATCCACAGAATCGCTTGTCTGCCCACCTAACGATAGAGTTCCCCATCACTAGTGCCCTCCTCTCTCCTTCCCTACCCATTTGAGCCACAGGGCCGGACTCTGTGCCAGAGACACTGCCACTGTTGCTTCCCCCAGATAGGCTGTCTCCCCCAACAGTACTCAAGCAGGAGTACTTATCGTCAAGGGGTACAGCCACAGGGGTACTCTCTAGTACCTGACTCTTCCCCTCCCCCCTCCTGACTGTGACCCACTTGCCTAACTCCTGCAGCCCCGGTGTGACCACCTGCCAATAACTCCTTCCTATCACCTCCTCATTCTCCCTGACCAGACACAGGTCATCGAGCTGCATCTCCAGTTCCCTAACGCAGTCCCTCAGGAGCTGCAGCTCGACACACCGGGTGCAGATGTAGCTTCCCGGAGGCAGGGAGACTCCGGGAACTCCCACATCTGACACCGAGTACAGAAAACCGCACTCATACCCCTTCCTTTCCTCGAGTCACCTCCCTCTCCTCGCTCCTTTACGCGGAAGCCAGTTGAGGCAAACCCCAACCACTCTGCTCCCTCTCACTCCACTGCCCGCTCCGAACGCTGCCCGCTGGATATGGCAGTCTTCGTTTTAAACTGCCCGCGCGCTAACTGCTGACGTCACGCGCCTGCGCAGTCCTGCCCCACTATTCCCTATGAGGATTAATGAAAAAAAACTTATCTGTTCCAAAGTCCTGACGCCTGCCGAAGCTAAACTAATGAAACCTCCGCAGTTGTTTTTTCCTCGACTTTTTAAACTGCCCGCGCAGTTCTTCTGTTTTATGATCCATGCTCAAAGTCAGTTACAGTCCATTAAAGCAATGTGAACTCCTTGTTATTAATTGGGGGGATTACCCAGTCAGCTGAACACAACTTGCATTTAAATACCATTGTATGATCTCCAATGTGACTTACCAATTTATGACACAAAAGAAGTCCATTTGGCCCAGCAGGTCAATGCCAGCTCCCAGCGAGCAATCCCACCAGTCCCATTCCTGCTTTCCCATTTCTCTGCAGAACTACCACCCATTCTCTCTCATCTGCTCATTATTGTCCCTTTGATTCTTTTTGCCACTAATCTCTGCTGAGGGGCAGTTCATTAGTTAGTTGTCCTACCATCACACATTTGGGGCGTGGGAGGAAATCAAAGACCCAGAGGACCTCCACCTCGTCACAGGGAGAATGTGAAAACTTCAAACAGACAACAGCCAAGATCCGGGTAGAATGCAGCCTCATGGAGCTGTGCGCATTTACCGCTATGCCACTGTGCTGCCCCAGAGCAGCGCTATTGAACAAAACTTAGAAAATGCAGAGTTTCATTCTGGCCAGGACATGCTATGTCACTACATCCATTCTTTGTTGAGTGTTGTGCGAGGAAAGTATACAGTTAATGGCAGGACCCTTAACAGCATTGATGTACAGAGTATCTTGGGCTCCAAGTCCATACCTCCCTAAAAGTGGCAACACAAGTAGATAGTGGTAAAGCAGGTGAATGGCTTTCTTGCCTTCATCGCAAGGGCCATGGAGTATAAGAGTCAGGAAGTCATGTTGTAGCTATATAAAACTTCGGATAGGCCGCACTTGGAGTGTTGCATGCAGTTCTGTTTACCCCACAGCAGGAAGGATGTGGAGGCTTTGGAGAGGGCTCAGAAGAGGTTTATTTGCTGCCTGGGTTAGGGGCATTAGCTACATGGAAAGGTTGGACAAACTTGAGTTGTTTTCTCTGGAGCATCGGAGGCTGAAGGGAGACCTGATAGAAGTTTATAAAATTTTGAGAGGCGTAGATAGGGTAGACAGCCAGAATCTCTTTCCCAGAGCAGAAATGTCGAATATTTACAGCTTTAAGGTGAGAAAGGGAACCTCACAGCTTTAAGGTGAGGGGGGCAAGTTTAAAGGGGATGTGCGGGGCAAGGTTTTTACACAGGGAGTGGTGGGTGCCTGGAATGTGCTACCAGGGATGGTAGGTGAATCAGATACAATATTGGTGTTCAAGAGGCTTTTAGATAGACATATGAATATGCAGGGGAAGCAGGCAGAAAGGATTAGTTTAATTTGGCATCATGCTTGGCACAGGTATAGTGGTCCAGAGAGCCTGTTCCTGTGCTGCACTGTTCTAGCTTGTGTTTAGTCACCAGAACGTCCTCGCGTACGTTGCGAATGAATTACTCCTATTTCCATTGTTTTACTGTTAGCCGGTGGCAGTTTGGACTCAAGGACAAAAGAGGCGGAAATCGTCGAGCACCAGACCCAGTACCTAATGCCTCACCTTGCTGCCTCACTCGCTCTGACGTTTACAAGCAGGTAGGAAACAAATTCATGTTTGAACAAAAACAGAGAAGTCCAAAAATGTGGTCGTTGAGCTGTACTAAGTGTAGATCAGGGGCATTTACGAAGAAACGCCGACAATATCCTAAGGATCCCTAGCAGGTCCTAACATCCCTGGCTCAACCTTGCAAAAAGTTATGCCATCCCATGAGTTCCTTCAGCTGTTGGCCATACTCAAATGGACCCCGTCAAATATTGATGTCTTTCCAGGTCCCCTGTCCAAAATTGAAATTATTTGCGCTCCTTAGAAATATTAAAATTGCAGAATCCACTAATATTAATGGATATTAACATACTTTCAGCACTGTCTGCGAATATTTCAAGAGACTAAAGAACAACCACGCAAACTACCTTACAATATGAAATGCACTCTACATAGTCTGGAGTACAAAGACTTTGTGGAGACTCACCAACCCAAAAATCAGCACATCTTCAAGTCCTTATGCCTTCTGAGATTTGATTTTATCCTTCCATTGGGTGCTTTCTGAGGCAGAACCTCTCTGTGCTTCTAACGTTGGGTCGTGAGTTGCTGTTAAGTGAGCTGTTCTTGATCTTCAGCCCGGCGCTGGCAGATAGGCAGGGCCGGCCAATGATTAGATACCTCATTTGCTTGTCCGGAAGCATGCATCAATTCCTTGCTGATGGTTGCAAAGCAGTATGGTGCACTTCTCCATGAATTTTTAAGTGTATTCAATAAAATTTTATTGTTATTTTTTCAGAGAATGAAGCTGAGGAGAAGGGTGTCCCTGACACACAAACCCCACACATCCCTGACAGGGTCCTGACACAGTGTGAAAGCCCACACACCCCTGAAAGGGTCCTGACATATGATGACAACCCGCACACCCCTGACATGGTCCTGACACACTGTGAAACCCCACACACACCTGGCAGGTTCCTGACACACTATGAAACTCCACACACCTTTAATAGGGCCCTGACACACGCTGAAACCCCTCACACCCCTGACAGGTCCCTGACACACTGTGAAACCCCACACACCCCTCACAGGGTCCTGACACACTGTGAATCCCCACACACTTCTGACAGATTCCTGATATACTGTGAAACCCCTAAAACCCCTTGCATGTTACTGACACACTGTGAAACCCCACACACCCCTGGAAGGTTCCTGACACACTTTGTAACTGCACACACCCCTGGCAGGGTATTGTCACACTGTGAAACCCCACACACTCCTGACAGGGTCCTGACACACTGTATAACCCCACATACCCCTGACGGGTCCCGGACACACTCCTGACAGCATTCTGATACACTGTGAAATGCCACAGTCTCCTGCAAGGTCCCTGACACACTGTGAAATCCCACACACACCTGGCAGGGTCCTGACACACTGTGAAACCTCACACACCTCTGTCAATGCCCTGAGAACTATGAATCCCCACATAACCCTGAAGATGCCCTGACACACTGTGAACTCCATAGGCTCCTGACAGGCTCCTGACACACTGTGAAACCCCTAAAACACCTCGCAGTGTCTTCAAACACTGTGAAACACCACACACCCCTGACAGGGTTCTGACACACTGTGAAATCTCACACACCCCGGACAAGTTCATGAAACAGTGTGAAACCACTCAAACACCTCACAGTGTCCTAACACACAGTGAAATTCCACACATCCCTGGCAGGGTCCTGACACACTGTGAAAACCCACCCTCTCCTGACAGGTCTCTGGCACACTTTGCAATCCCACACACCCCGACAGGTCCCTGACCACTCTGAAACCCCACAGAACCCTGGCAGAGTCTTGACACACTGTGAAACCCCACACACCCATGGCAGTCTACTGACACACTGTGAAACCACACACACCCGTGACAGTGTCCTGACACCCGTGACAGTGTCCTGACACACTGTGAAACCCCATGCACCCCTGAGAGGTTCCCGACACACTGTAAAACCCCACACACTCCTGACAGGGTCCTGACACACTGTGAAACCCCGCACACTACTGGCATGGCCCTGACACGCTGTGATATCCCACACACCCCTGACAGAATCCTGACACACTGTGAAAACCTACCCTCTCCTAACAGTTCCCTGACACCCTGTGAAAACCCACGTACTCCTGACAGGGTCCTGATACACTCTGAAGCCCCACACACCCCTGATAGGTCCCTGACTCTGTGGGAAACCTCACACACTGCTGCCAGGGCCCTGACACACTCTTAAACACAACACACCCCTGACAATTTCCTTACAACGTGTGAAACCCCACATACCCCTGGCAGGTCCCTGACACACTGTGAAAGTCCACACACTCCTGACAGGGTCCTGACACACTGTGAAACCCCACACACACCTGGCAGGTTCCTGACACACTGTGAAAACCTACCCTCTCCTAACAGTTCCCTGACACACTGTGAAAACCCACGCACTCCTGAAAGGGTCCTGACACACTGTGAAACCCCACACACCCCTGACAAGGTCATGACACACTGTGAAAACCTACTCTATCCTAACAGATCCCTGACTCACTGTGAAACTCTGCACAACCCTGACAGGAACCTGACACACCTTCAAAACCCCATGCCCCTGACAGGTCCATGATGCACTGTGAAAACACACCCTCTTCTGACAGGAACCCCAACACACTGGTAAACCCCACATACTCCTCACAGGCTTCTGACACACTGTGAAACCCCACACACACTTGACAGGTCCCTGACACATTGTGAAACCCCTAAAACCTCTTGCAGGTTCCTGACACACTGTGAAACACCACACACCCCTGACAGGTTTCTGACACACTGTGAAACCACACACACTCATGACAAGGTCCTGACACACTGTGAACTCCTCACACTGCTGAGAGGGCCAAGATAAACTGTGTAAACCCCACACACCCCTGACAGTGTCCTGTCACACTGTGAAACTCCTCACACCCCTGACAGGTCCCTGACCAACTGTGAAACCCCACACACCCCTGACAGTGTCCTGAAACTCGGTGAAACCACAGAAACTGCTGACAGATCTGTGACACACTGTGAAACTCCACACATCCCTGACAGGGCCCTGACACACTCTAAAAGCCCACACATCCCTGACATAGTTCTGACACACTGAAACCCGACACACCGCGGACAGGGTTCTGGTACACTGTGAAACCCCACACACCCCTGGAAGGTTGCTGACACAGTGTCAAACCCACATCCCCCTGGCAGGGTCCTGACACACTGTGAAACCCCATACAGCCCCGACTGGTCCCTGACACACTGCGAAACTCCACACATCCCTGGCAAGGTTGTGAAACGCTGTGAAACCCCACACATTACCTGCAAGGTTCCATAGAAATGGAAACTATAGAAACCATAGAAAAACTACAGTACAGAAAACAGGCCATTCGGCCCTTTTAGTCTGTGCCGAAACGTTATTCGGCTAGTCCCATTTACCTGCCCCCAGCCCGAACCCCTCCAGACCTCTCTCGCCCATGTATCTATCCAATTTACTTTTAAAAGTTAAGAGCGAGCCTGCAGTTACCACATCAGATGGCAGCCCATTCCAGTGAAGAAGTTCCCTCTGATGTTCCCCCTAAACCTTTCCCCTTTCACCCTAAAGCCATGTCCTCTCGTACTTATCTCTCCTAATCTAGGTGGAAAGAGCCTACTTGCATTAACCTTGTCTATGCCCCTCATCATTTTATAAACCTCTATCATATCTCCCCTCATTCTTCTCCGCTCCAAGGAATAAAGTCCTAACATGCTCAATCTTTCCCTGTAACTCAACTCCTGAAGACCCAGCAACATTTTTGTAAATCTCCTCTGCACTCTTTCAATCTTACTGACATTCTTCCTGTAGTTTGGTGACCAGAACTGCACACAATATTCTAAATTTGGTCTCACCGATGACTTATACAACCTCATCAAAACATTCCAACTCCTATACTCAATACGTTGATTTATAAATGCCAGGATGCCAAAAGCCTTTTTTACAACCCCATCTACCTGTGACTCTACTTTCAGGGAATTATGTATCTGAACTCCCAGATCCCTTTGTTCCTCCGCACTCCTCAGTGCCCGACCATTTACCAAAATGCAACACCTCACAATTGTCTGCATTAAGTTCCATCTGCAATTTTCTGGACCATTTTTCCATTTGGTCCAGATCCCTCTGCAAGCTTTGAAAGCCTTCCTCGCTGTCCACTACACCTCCAATCTTAGTGTCATCCACAAACTTACTAATCCAATTTATCACATTATCGTCTAGATCATTGATATATACAACAAACAACAATGGCCTCAACACAGATCCCTGAGGCACACCACGAGTCACAGGCCTCCAATCTGAGAAACAACCATCCACAACCACTCTCTGTCTTCTCCCACTCAGCCAATTTCGAATCCAGTTTACAACCTTTCCATGGATACCCATTGACTGAACCTTCTGAACTAATCTCCCATGTGGGACCTTGTCAAAGGCCTTACTAAAGTCCATGTAGACAACATCCACAGCCTTACCTTCATCTACTTTCTTAGTGACCTTCTCAAAAAACTCCACAAGCTTCGTTAAACACAATCTACCACGCACAAAGCCATGCTGACTATCCTTAATCAACCCTTGGCTGTCCAAGTACTTATATGTCCTATCTCTCAGAACACCTTCCAATAATTTACCCACTACTGATGTCAGGCTCACTGGCCTGTAATTACCCGGTTTACTGTTCGAGCCTTTCTTAAGCAATGGAACAACATGAGCTATCCTCCAGTCCTCTGGCACCACACCCATGGCTAAGGACATTTTAAATATATCTGCCAGGACCCCCGCAATTTCTACACTAGTCTCTCTCAAGGTCCAAGGAAATTTCTTGTCAGGCCCTGGGGATTTATCTACCTTTCTTCGCTGTAAAGCATCAAGTACCTCCTTTTTAATCTCTATATGTTCCATGACACTACTGCTTATTTCCCTTCCTTCCATATCCACGATGCCAGTTTCCTGAGTAAATACTGATGCAAAAAAACTGTTTAAGACCTCCCCCATCTCCTGAGGCTCCACGCATATACGACCACTCTGATCTTCTAGGCGACCAATTCTGTCTCTTGCTATCCTTTTGCTCTTAATATACCTGTAGAAACCCTTTGGGTTTACCTTCACATTATCTGCCAAAGCAGCCTCATGTCTTTTTTTTTGCCTTCCTGATGTCCTTTTTGAGTATTTTCTTACATTTCCTATACTCTTCAAGTACCTCATCCGTTCCTAGTTGCCTATACCTGCTAATACACCTCACTCTTTTTCTTAACCAGCTCACCAATATCCCTTGAAAACCAAGGTTCCCTATGCTTGTTGCCTTTGCCTTTAATCCTGACAGGAACATACAAACTCTGCACTCTCAAAATTTCATCTTTGAAGGCTTTCCATTTACTGAGCAATGATGACACACTTTGAAACCCCACACACCCCTGACAGGTCCCCTGACGCACTGTGAAACCCCACAGACCCCGAAAGGGTCCTGACACACTGTGACACCTCACACACCCCTGAAAGGGTCCTGACACACTGAAATCCCACACACCCCTGTCAGGGTCCTGACAACCTGTGAAATCCCACGCACATTTGACAGGTCCCTGACACACTGTAAAACTCCATTGACTCCTGACAGGTTCCTGACACACTGTGAAACCCACACGCCCCTAACAGGTCCCTGACACATTGTGAAAAACTACACACTCATGACAGGCTCCTGACACACTTTGAAACCCCGAAAACACCTCGCAGGATCCTGACACACTGTGAAACACCACACATCCCTGCCAGGGACCTAACACACTGTGAAACCCCACACAAACCTGACAGGGTCCTGACACACTGTGAAACCCCACACACTGCTGACAGGTCCCTGACACACTGTAAAACCCCACACATCCCTGATAGGACCCTGACTCAATGGGAAACCTCACTCACTGCTGGCAGGGCCCTGACACACTGTTAAACACAACACACCACTGACTGTGTCCTGACACACTGTGAAACCCCACACACTGCTGACAGGTCCCTGACACACTGTGAAATGCCACACACCCCTGATAGGGTCCTGATACACTGTGAAATCCCACACATCCCTGACAGGTCCCTCACACACTGTGAAACCCCATTCACCGGTGAGAGGACCCCATCAGACTGTGGAACACCACACACCCGTGGCATGTTCTAGACACACTGTGAAACCCCATACACCCCTGGCAGGTGCCTGATACATTGTGAAACCCAAACACACCTTGCAGGGTCCTGAGACACTGTGAATCCCCACAATCCCCAGCGGGTCCCATCACACTGCGAAACCGCACACACACCTGGTAGGTTCTTGACAAACTATGAAACCCCACACACTCTGGCAGGGCCCATCACACTGTGAAACCACACAGACACTTGGCAGGGTCTGACACACTGTGAAACCCCGTACCACCCTGGAAGGTTAATGATACAGTGAAATCCCACACACCCTGACAGTGTCCTGAAACACTGTGAAATCCCATACACCCCTGGCAGGTCCCTGACACACTGTGAAACCCCACACACCCCTGGCAGGGCCCATCACACTGTGAAACCACAAACACACCTGGGAGGGTCCAGATACACTGTGAAACCACACATACCCCGACAGTGTCCTGACACAGTGTGAAAACCCACAAACCCATGGCACAGTCCTGACACACTGTGAAACCCCACACAAACCTGACAGGTTGCCGACACACTGAGAAACCCCACACACACCTGGCAGGGCCTGACACACTGTGAAACCCCGCACCACCCTGGAAGGTTAATGATACAGTGAAATCCCACACACCCTGACAGTGTCCTGAAACACTGTGAAATCCCATACACCCCTGGCAGGTCCCTGACACACTGTGAAACCCCACACACCCCTGGCAGGGCCCATCACACTGTGAAACCACAAACACACCTGGGAGGGTCCAGATACACTGTGAAACCACACATACCCCGACAGTGTCCTGACACAGTGTGAAAACCCACAAACCCATGGCACAGTCCTGACACACTGTGAAACCCCACACAAACCTGACAGGTCGCCGACACACTGAGAAACCCCACACACACCTGGCAGGGCCTGACACACTGTGAAATCCCGCAAAACCCTGGAAGGGTACTGACACAGTGAAGTCCCACACAGCCCGACAGGGTCCTGAAACACTGTGAAACCCCACACACCCTTGGAAGGGCCCAGACACACTGTGAAACTTCATGCAATCTTGACAGGATCCTGATACACTGTGAAACCGCACACACCTCTGGCAGGGTCTTCACACACTGTGAAACCCCTGACAGGTCCCTGAGCACTCTGAAACCCCACACATCCCTGACAGGGTCCTGACACACTGTGAAACCCCACACCTCCCTGATATGATTCTGACACCCTGTGAAACCACACACACTCCTGACAGGTCCAGACACACTGTATAAGCCCACATACCCCTGACATGTCCCTGACACACTGTGAAACTCCACACACTCCTGACAGCATACAGATACACTGTGAAACACCACACATCCCTGACAGGGTCCTGACACAGTGTGAAACCCCACAGTCTCCAGGAAGGTCCCTGACACACCGTGAAAGCCCACACACACCTGACAGCGTCCTGAGACACTGTGAATCCCCACACAACCCTGGAGGTGTCCTGACACACTGTGAAGCCCCACACACTTCGGGCAGGGTGCTGAAGCACTGTGAAACCATACACACTGCTGACAGAGTCCTGACATACTGTGAAACCCCACACAGCCCTGACAGAGTCCTGACATATTGTGAAACCCCAGACACACCTGGCAGGGTCCTGACACACTGTGAAACCCAAACACACCTCGCAGGTCCCTGACACACTGTGAATACTCACACTCACCTGGCAGGGCCCATCACACCGTGAATCCGCATACACACCTGGTAGTGTCATGAGACACTACCGTAACCCTAACCCTCACACCCATGGCAGATCCCTGACCCACTGTGAAACCCCAAACACTCCTGACAGGTACCTGAAACACTGCAAAAACCTCACAGACACCTGACTGGGCCCTGACGCACTGTGACACCCCATGCATCCCTGCCTGTTGCCTGGTAAATTGTGAAATCCAAACACACCCTTGGGAAGAGCCTGACACACTATGAATCCCCACACACCTCTGGCAGTGTCCTGACAACCTGTGAAACCATACACACCCCTGACATTGTCTTGACACACTGTGAAACCCTACACACACCTGGAAGGGCCTGACACACTGTGAAATCCCGCACAACCCTGGAAGGGTACTGACAACTGTGAAATCCCACACACCCCTGACAGGGTCGTGACACACTGTGAAACCCCACACACTCCTGACAGGTCCTTGACACGCTGTGAAAACCAACAGACTCCTGATAGGGTCCTGACTCATTGTGAAACCCCACAGTCCCTGAGAGGTCCTTGACCCACTCTGAAAGCCCACACATCCCTGACATGGTCCTGACACACTGTGAAACCCCACACAGCCCCAACAGGTTCCTGACACACTGTGAAACCCCACACACCCCTGGCAGGTTCCTGACACACTGTGTAACCCCACACGCACCTGGCAGGGCCTGAGACACTGTGAAATCCCGCACCATCCTGGAAGGTTAATGGCACAGTGAAATCCCAGCAATCCTGACAGGGTCCTGAAACACTGTGAAACCCCACACACCACTGGTATGTCGCTGACACACTGTGAAGTCCCACACACTCCTGATAGGTTGCTGACACACTGTGAAACCCCACACACCCCTGGCAGGGCCCATCGCACTGAGAAACCGCGCACACACCTGCCAGGTTCCTGACACACTGTGAAACCATACACACCCCTGACAGCGTCCTGAAATATTGTGAAACCCCACACACCCTTGACAGGGCCCCAACACACTGTAAAACTCCACACACCACTGGAAGGGTCCTGCCACACTGTCAACACCCACACACCCCTGTCAGGGTCCTGCCCCACTGTGAAACCCCACACACCCCTGACAGGTCCCTGACACACTGTGAAACCCCACAAACCCCTGGCAGCGTCGTGACAAGCTGTGAAACCTCACACACCCGTGGCTGTGTGCGGACGCACTGTGAGACCCCACACACTGCTGACACAGTCTTGACACACTGTAAAACACCACACACTCGTGGCAGGTCCCTGACCCACTGTGAAACCCCACACACCCCTGGCAGGTTCCTGTCACACTGTGAAACACCACACACCCCGAGAGGTCCCTGAAACACTATGAAACCCCACAAACCCTTGGCAGGGTCCTCACACACTGTTGAATCCCACACACCCCTGCCAGGTCCCTGACACACTTTGAAACCCCACACACCCCTGGAGGGGCCTGACACACTTTGAAACCCCCGCACACCCCTGAGAGGTCCGTGACTCGTTGTGAAACCTCACACACCCCTGGTTGGTCCCAGACACACTGTGAAACTTCACACACCCCTGGCAGTGTCCTGACAGACTGAAACCCCACACACCCATGACAGTTCCCTGACGCGCTTTGAAACCACATACACCCCTGACAGTGTCCTGACGCACTGTGAAACCCCACACTCTCCTGGTTGGTCCCAGACACACTGTGAAACTTCACACACCCCTGGCAGTGTCCTGACAGACTGAAACCCCACACACCCATGACAGTTCCCTGACGCGCTTTGAAACCACATACACCCCTGACAGTGTCCTGACACACTGTGAAACCCCACACTCTCCTGACAGGGTCCTATCACTCTGTGAAAGCCCACACACACCTGGGAGGGTCCGGACACACTGTGAAACTCCACACACCTCTGACAGGGTCCTGGCACACTGTGAAACCCCATGCACCCATGACTGGGTCCTGACACACTGTGAACCCTCACCCCTGGCAGGGTCTTGTCCCACCGTGAAATCTCTCACACTCCTGGCAGGGCCTCCTACCCTGTCTTTAAAATGGCATTTTCCTTCAGTATTGTCCACCAGTGTCCCAGACAGACTGTCGTTCTGTTCAGATACCCCTCTGTGACTGGGCCTCCCCTGTTGTTCCATCAAAGCCTAGAGTGAGCTTCAAGGAACAACACGTCATCTCCCGAGTGGCTTGTCCCTGTCTGTGGTGTCTTGTGTGTTTAAAGAGTAAACAGCCCCTCCTTGTGTGGGCTGGCTGTACTGCTGGGTGTTCGAGGGACCGGTGTTGGGACCCCAGTTGCCGTCAACAGTTTCACTGAAGGAACAAATGCAACGTTTCCAAGTCTGTAGATGATACAAAAATGTACATTTGTATATTGTTAATGACACAGAATTGTGCAATTTATGTTCTGTGTGTTGTCTGAATCTACCTGCCTGTGATGTTGCTGCAGGTTTTCCATTGGACCTGTACCTCCCTGTACTTGTGCAGCAGGCAATAAACCCGACCGGACCTGACACAACCCGGGGAGGTGGGAGTAGTGATGATCATGTCCAGAAGGTTCAGGGTGATGTGGGCAAGGTGGATGAGTGAGAACAACAGGTCAGCTGGAGTCCAGTGTGGAAAATGTGAGGTCATGCACTTCTGTAGAAGGGACAGAAATGCTGAGTGTACTTAAATGGTGAGGGACTGAGGTGCAGTGCGTAGTGAGGGAGGTTAAATGTAAGTTGTACTTACTGCAAGAGTTATTGAGTGTGAGTGAAAATGGCCTCGCACCTGTTATTTAGAGCTTTATTGAGACTCCGCCTGGAATATGGTGTAAAATCTTCCCTAACAAGGTTGTATAGGAAAGAACAAATTGCTGGAGGAGCTCAGGCAGCATCTGTGGAGGGAAATGGACAGTCGACATTTCGGATGGAGGCCCTCCCTCTGGACTGAAAGAACAGAGGGGAGCTGGCAAGACCTGAGGAGCAGACGGAGGCGGGAAGGGTGGAAATGGTGATTGAGGCTGGGAGGTGAAAGGTGGGGGCAACACAGGGCTGTAGATGATGGAACTAATTGTACAGCGATACAGCAAAAAGCTTACACGGTACTTGGTGTGGAGAGTACAGTGAAGATTCACCGCAATGATCCCTGGAGTGGTGGTGTCGTCATGTGAAGGAAAATCAAGTCCTCTAAGCCTTTCGTTTTAGACTTTGGAGGACTGAGACGTGAACGTTGAAATGTAACGGGCTGATAAGGTTGAACCAGGGTCCCAGGCTCAAAAAAAAGGGTGGACTGTTGGGGACTGAGATGAGGGGAAATGTCTTCACTCCGAGGGTGGTGAATCTTTCCAAATCCCCACCACAGCGGGTTGTGAAGTCTCGGTCATCGTGTTCACTGAAAACGATCAGTAGATCTGTGGATACCGGAGGAAATGAGGATCGGGCAAAAACACGTGGCTGAGATGGGAGACCGGCCGGGATATTGGTGGTGGTTGGATGGGCTGATTGGGCAACTAATGCTGTTTCTGACTTCGTGGTATTTTAGTGTTCTTGTGCAGCGAGGCCAGAGCAATGCAAATGGAAACTGGGGATTATCAATAAAGAAGTGATTTCAATTGCATCAACATTGTTTGCAGTTTGGGTGTGAAATGTGCGTCGGGCTGGGCTGCCGCCGTGTGCGAGGTGCTGACGTTGTAAACGTGAACGGACCCAGAGGACGCGGCTGGTCCGTCGGGGAGCAGGTGGGAGACTCTCCCACCCCCCGCTCCCCCCGCCCTCTCCTCCCCCCCTCCCCTCTCCCCCCTCCTCCCCCCCCTCCCCTCTCCCCCCCCTCCCCCCCCTCCCCTCTCCCCCCTCCTCCCCCCCCCTCCCCTCTCCCCCCCCTCCCCCCCCTCCCCTCTCCCCCCCCTCCCCCCCCTCCCCTCTCCCCCCCCTCCCCCCCCTCCCCTCTCCCCCCCCTCCCCCCCCTCCCCCCTCCCCCCCCTCCCCTCTCCCCCCCCTCCCCCCCTCCCCCCTCCCCCCCCTCCCCCCTCCCCCCTCCCCCTCCCCCCCCCCTCCCCCTCCCCCCCCCCCTCCCCCTCCCCCCCCCTCCCCCTCCCCCCCTCCTCCCCCCCCCCTCCCCCCCCCCTCCCCCCCTCCTCCCCCCCCCCTCCCCCCCCCCCCCCTCCCCCCCTCCTCCCCCCCCCCTCCCCCCCCCCCCCCCCACTTTACCGCGGGTTTGTTGCCGATGCCGAGAGCACACTGCGCATGCTCGCACCGGAAGGGCGGTGGTTTCCTTCCTCCACCTCTGTGGCAGCGGGTGTGCGGGGCCAGGATCAGCGGTGGGTGAAACCCCCTCCTCCCCTCCCGGGGGCGGGGGCTGCCCTGTGGGGAGACGGGAGAACGTCCGCGGTTGCAGGGCGAGGGCGACGTTTCCATCGGTGAGTGTTTTTTTTCCGCCGCTTACCGGAGGGTGAGACCTGCTGTTGGGTCTCGGGCGCTTTCACGCCGAAGCCGCCACCGAGGCCCAACTGCGTGGCTGCGCGGTGAGCCAGCACCGGAGTCGGCCCATCCAGTCAGTTGCATCTGCTGGGGGTCTGTCTCCACCACCCTGCCCGGACTGTCGCCTGGATCCATTCTCCGGGCTCGATCCTGCTGATGAAATGGCCCTTCTGCCCCTAGTGTCCACACCGAACGACGGAGTTAAATAGCGTAATCACACCTGCGGGTCTCAGCTCTATGGTACATGTGTGTGTTTGCCTGTGTCGCCCATTCAAGTAAGCTGTGAGTTTCAGAACTGCCTTTCTGGTTGGTTGTGGGGCCGGGGGTTTTTGCTGGATATCCTCTCCGATCCCACTAACTGCCTCAGTACAGCCTGTGATTCTGCAGTTCCACTGCGGGGACAGGCTTCTATTTATTCGGGTACCTCAGAAAAATTGTACAGCTCCCTCTAGGAGTTCCAAAGCAAACAACGCAGGCTGTCGAATGCTTTTCCATAATTATAATGCTTATTGTTTGCTCTCACCTTGCTTGTTTTGAGGCTTCTATTAGCGGTTATGTATCAATGTTTCAGCATGTTGTTTTGTTGATAATCTCCTTGAGCAGGTTTTGTGAGCTGCCATCTCCAATTAGAACAGTAAATCTGATACTGTTTGAGGATGGTGTTTAAAATTTTGACCCAAATATGCAGAAAGAATGGTGATATATTTCCAAGTCTGAATGGTGTGTGACCTGGAGGGAAACCTGCAGGTGATGGCAGCTCATGTACCTGCTGCCCTTATCTTCCCTGGAGGGTTGGATCAAAACTTACCTACTTTTACAGTCCTCATCCTTTTAATACTGGCCAATGTTCTATTATCTTCCCAGTTGCTGTATATACAGGCCAGTTCTGTGTTTCATGCACAAGGATTCTGGTCCCTTTGTACTGTAACATTGTCGTTTTAGTACACGTAGATTTTGGGGTTTTCATTGTTCCTTTCAAACTGGCTCACCTCACATCTTCCCACATTATGCTCCATCAAACAACTTTTACTCCCTCAGAACCTGCCCATATCTTCTGCAGACTCTTTATGTCCTCCTCACAACCCACCTTTCTTTGTGTCATCAGCAAATTTGGCAACTGTACTTTTGGTTTCTTCATCCAGGTTATTGATACTGATTGTAAGTAGTTGAGATCCAGTACTGATTTGCGTGGCAGTCAACTGGTTACTAGTCGTTTATCCAAAAATGACCCATTCGTCCCAGTGATTCATGGGCTGCCAGTGAAGTGGGCTGCCTTGTTCTGGGTGGTACTAAACTATTTGGAAGTTGTTGTAGCGGCACGTGTCCAAGAATGTGGAGTGTTTTCCAACGGGTTCGTGGTTTGTATCCTTGTGAATGATGGGAATGTTTTGGGGTGCTAGAAGGTGAGTTTTTCATTGCAGGATGACCAGCCTTTGACCTGTTCTGGTCATCGCAATCACACGTGTCTGGTTCAGTTTCTCTTCAATGCTGACCCCTGGCTGTTGATGGTGGCCAGCTATGTGATAGTAGTGCCATTGAATGGCAAGTGCTGGTTCGACTCTCTTGTTGGAGATGGTCATTGCCTGACATATGTTGTGTGAATGTTACTCACCGACGCCTGTGCCTAAATGTTGCCTTGGTCTGGACTCAGTATCGAGGACTTCCACTGTTGCTCCCTCCTACCTGTCTACCACTGGTGGTTTTGTGGCACGAGACCCCAGATATCTGCGGGAAAAACATTACAGGATCAAGGGAAATAGAGTACAGTTGCTAGAATCTGGAACAGAAGAAAAAATAACGCTGGAAAAACTCAGCAGGTCAAGCAGCACCCGGGGAGGCAAAAGATGTGTTAGTTGACGTTTTAGGTCGAGACTGCATCAGGACAGAGAGAAGAGGAATGATTGTCAATACGTAGCAGTTCAAGGGAGTGATGGTGGGATAGAGGCTGGTAAATGATATGGGGAGGGTATGATGTGCAGATTGAACCAGGTGGGGAAGTGGATGGGAAATTGTAGGTAACCCACACCGCACCACTGGTGTTCTTCCACGTGAACTTGCCTGTCCATTGATCTTTCTTCCTCTCTTTCACATCCCCTCTACCCCCCACCCCCTGCAATCCTCTGTCCCATCCCCCTCTTCCCACAGCCATCGCTTGCCTCCACAGTTGCTGCTTGCCACTGAGTTCTTCCAGCAATCTGTTTCGATCTTTGCAGGGTTACTTGTGCTAAACCCATTTGGCAAAATTATCGCTTTGTTTAATAAAAACTGAGACTTTTTTTTTAATTAGTAGGTTGGACAAAAGGAAACCACGTGTTTCACCACTAAATCCATCGTGTGATTTTTTTTAAATGCCCCCTAATGAACGTTTGGAGCAGATGAGTTATTTCCAGCAATGTCTTGTTTTTGTATCTGTTTCTATGATGCTCCACTGCCTAACGTCTGTAAAGCTGGAACTAACAGTGGATTTATTGAATGCAGCGAGAGGTCTGAGATAGGGAGAAAAGCGCGTTTGGAATTTTAGTTTCACATTTACAAAATGGGTGAAAGTTCACAGTAAATTTTTATCAATAAAACTGGGAGCTTTTGTTCTTCATTATTTCCGTTTTGTTATTTTTGGTAAGCCACTTCCTCTGTTTCCAGGGTAACGGCCCACCAGAGGTCAAGGAGTGTTGCTCATTTTTATTGCTCTCTGCTCGCTGCCCCTCAGCGGAGAGACGTTGGCCTCAGGAGCAGATGCATCAGACTGATAGTGGGAGGAAAAGTGACTTTGACTCTTTGATGTATGGAAGGGATTTTGTTTGTGTTTGAATAACAAAAAAATGAGGTCATACTAATGGGTAAGGAGTGAGTGGAAAGATGGCATTCACACAATTTTATTGGTCATTTCAGGGTGTCCGCTTTATATTGCAACCAGTTAATGTTCTTTGTGCATCAAAATAAAAACAGATTCTGCAGTTGTGTAAAATCTGAGTTGAGAAGAGAAAATTCTGGAAATGCTCGGCAGGTCAGACAGCATCTTGGACGGCGGTCTTCCACCATTTCCCTTTCTGCAGGTGCAGCCTAATGTACCGAGTTTCCAATATTTTCTATTTTTATTTTTCCATGAAACACATTTTGATCGTCTTACACTGTTGTCCCGAAATCAATTTCCCTTTCCGTCCGCTGTAAATAACACAGTGCCATGAGGTCGATTCGAACAAATACCTTTAAGGCAGTGCACCGCTAGGAGAATTCTCTTCAGCACTCGCTAAGAGTCACTTCCCGAGTTCTCCCCGAACAAAGGGCAGACAGACATTTATACAGGAATTGTCACGCACATCCCATGCAAACGGTGCCGCGAGTTTCGGTCAAGCTATAGAGATCCCGAGACAGCTATCACACCTTGTGTCTTAGTATAATTGAGTTATAATCAAGGCTTTCAAAGGCAGATATCACCCTTCATTGTTCAGACCAAGTCTTCACCTCGATGTTAATTACACTCAGTATCGCCACCGTCTGACATATCGGAATGGTTCGTTACCCGAAACAAAGGCATATTTAACATTCCAACCTAACTAGTGGGTCAGCAGCTCACTAGTCCTTGCTAAAGAAATATAAATGTGTATATATATATATTTTGTTTGCCAATTATAGGTATGGTTGCAATTCTTAACCCTTCACTTCCTCATTCCCTCCTTTTTATCATTTCATGATAAACTAGAGCGGCGCTGAGAACGGGGCCGAGAGCTAATTAATAAGGACCTTGCAACAGGTATTTAGACAGGCCAGCACCACACAGCATACTATTATAATCACGATTAGTCCCACAGCTCCATGCAGCAGGTATGATGCCCACGACCCTCCTAGCAGCCACCCCAACCAACTTGTCCCTCCTGTGAATTCCTGTCTAAAGCTATCTACTTGCGTCTGAATGTCCTGAATGGCATGGGAGATGTTGTAGGACTCGTCTCTCATGTTGGTGATACATTTGTCCCCAACTATAGCACATACTCCTCCTTGCTGAGCCAACTGGTAGTCCACAGCATTACCGGGTCTGCTGGGCATAAAGTCGAAGCTCTGCCAGTTCCCGGTTCACTGCCTTCAGGCCCTCCATAGTACTGTTTCCCAGTGCAGCCAGTCCACAAATAAGGTAGGTCCGGTTTTTTGCGGCTGTAGTTCCTGCCGAACCCCCCAGAGAGAGAGTACTCGGGAATCCATAGCCTAACGATGCTAAGGGAGATCCCAATGACATAGGATCCTTCCAGTCCTCACAGAACTCCTCACTAACTGACCGCACCACAAGTCTTCGTCGGACGTGAGGCCTCTGGGGGCAGGGGACCGTGACTGGCCCGATCGTTCCTATTGCAAACCAGGCTGGCAGAGTGGAGGTGTCTGTGGTGTAAGTGCCATTAAAGAGGAACACATACCCTTCCTTAGCCCGGTAGCAGGTTACATTACCCGATTGCCGTGGACTGGGCATTTGAGAATACCAAGAGATCCCAGCAACATTTCTCCCATGCTCCCTCAGGTAATTCTCCCTGGTTAGCCATTCTAAAGAGACATTAGACAATCTCACATGGGTCCCGGTCCCTTCTCCACAAACCCATCGCTCTCCTGCAAGTAACGTAGCACACCTGGTGGCAGCGCACTCACAGCTAAACCATCCCCCTTTAAACCCGCAATTCCTCTCTGTACAGGTAGTGGTGGCACATGCTATCGTATGCTGTACAATTGCTAGCCCACAACCCCACCCTATGCCGATGAAACAGTGGGAGAAGGACTGGTGGTGGGCTGTACTACTAGGTCTTGTTACTGTTCCTTGCAAACATTTACCCGGCAGCACCCTCCTGTAAGTTCCCATCTGTCCAACACACTTTGTTTTTGAAAATTCATACTTTAAGAGGGCCCTGGGGCTCCAGCTTGGTGTGGCTATAAAAAGGCCTTCCACTGACTCTGCTAAGGGGTAACAAACAGTGCAATTCCCATGTAGCTGCATATGTATTTTGTAAAACAAATTATCCTCTAACGCCCACACAAGAGTACTGGTAAAGGTAAGGAGTCCGAATTTAAAAGGTATTAGCTTTCCTCCGATGGCCATCGTTTGCAGTCGCTCAGATGAATCCAACATTCCTGGCCTTTTACTTCCAGAGCTGTCGGTGTTTGGAGTAGTATCTGGAAGGGGCCTTTCCACCGAGGTCCCAGTTTAGGGCGCTCCCAATCCCGTATCAGTACCGAGTCTCCGACTTCCAGGTCAGGCAATTCCGTGTTCTGCCCTTCAGGTGGTTTAAAGGCACTCTCCACCTGCGAATGAAGAAACTTTAAAGAGGACGTAAGTTGTCTGAAATACCTTTGTAATTCATCCCCCATGATATTAAGGTCAACCTGTGTGGGGGGTTGGGTGGCGGCGTCCCATGGGGTTCTTCCTGGACGCCCATAGACGATTTCAGCAGCTGATACCCCGGTGGCTGAGTGGGGGGTGATTCTCATATGGTATAATGCTAAGGGGAGAACCTTCAACCAGTTTAGACCTGTCTCTGACACTAATTTGGTTAGTTTATTCTTAAGGGTACTGTTAGCTCTCTCTACTACACCTGCTGTCTGAGGGTGGTAGGTGCAGTGGAACTGCTGTTTGATATGCAGAGCCACGCACAATTCCTTGTTTATTTTCCCTATTAAGTGGGGGCTATTGTCAGAACTTATCTGTCGGGGTACCCCGAACCTTGGTATAACCTCTGTGAGCAATAATGTTACCACTGTTGAGGCCTTATTGTTGGTGGTTGGAAAAGCTTCAATCCATCTACTAAATACATCAACAATGATAAGACAGTACTTGTAACAATGTACACGCGGTAATTCAATAAAGTCGAGTTGTATGCATTCAAAAGGACCACCTGGAAAGGGGGTTTTGCCTGGGGTGCACTTCACCCCTTTCCCAGCATTGGTTTGTTGGCATATCAAGCACGACAGTATTTTGCCTTGAGCTGCTTCCTCCAATCTGGGGTGCCACCAGGTACATAGTAAAATGTTACTCATTCCCTCCTTGCCAAGGTGGGTGTCAGAATGTAGGCAGTCAATAAGCATTGGTAACAAAGAATCAGGTATACATACTTGACCGACTGGAGTAATCCAGAGGCCGTGTAGCGCAGAGTGCGTACACCCGTGCGCCTTCCACATTTGTTTTTCTGAGTCGGGGCGTCCCCCTGTAAGTGCTGCACAGTGACCATGTCTGGGGTGCCCGACGTTGCTATCTTTAGCTTGCAAACAACTGCTTGTTTTTCCATAGTGGAAACGGTTTTAGACACCTGGTGTGCTGCCAATTTCGCTTCTGTATCTGCCCTGTTATTGCCCTGGGTTATTAGGGAGGCATCCAAAAGGTGAGCGGAGCATTTAATGATGGCCAATTTGTTTGGGAGGAGGATGGCTTGGAGGAGGTTCTTTACATAAACCGAATTCTGTATGGGGCTACCTGTAGAGGTCAGAAATCCCCTGTGCGCCCAGAGTTGGCCAAAATCCTGGGCAACTGCAAAAGCATAGCTGGAGTCAGTGAAGACATTAGCTACTTTGTCCTTGGCTAAAATGCAAGCTTGGGTCAGGGCAAAGAGTTCTGCTTTTTGGGCAGAGACTGGGGGCTGCAGAGATGCAGATTCCACACTCTGGGAGTCGTTAACCACGGCATAGCCGATAAGGCGGATGCCCTGTTCAGAAATGTAGGAACTACCGTCGACGTACAGGTTTAAGTCGGCTGACTGGATGGCCTTATCTGAAAGGTCCGGGTGGGGTGCAGTTAAAAAGTGGTTACGCATTAGATAGTCATGAGGTGGGTCCGCAAGCTCCTCAGGTGGGGCCTCTAGGAAGGTGGCAGGATTAATGGTCGTACAGTAGGCAAAAGTGAGGAGTGGGTTATTCAGGAGTGCTACCTCGTATCTGTTTAAGCGGGCCTGGGTGAGGTGTTGCGTCTGGTGAGAAGTTAAGAGTGATGTTACGGTATGGGAGGAATAAACCATCACTGCCTGTTGCAAGGTTATATTGGAGGCTGCTGTTACTCGGGAATAAATAGCTGGAAGCATCTGTGACCATGGTGGAAGTCCCCTTGCAACTGGGTCCAGCCGAGTGGAGTAGTATGCCACCGGTCTTTTCCTATCCCCATGGGTTTGAGTAAGGACGGCTGTAGCGCAGTGCTCTAGGACATTCACGAAGAGCTGAAATGGGCGATCATACAAAGGGCGTCCCAGGGCCGGGGCCCTGGCAAGGGCCTGTTTGAGGCTATCAAAGGCCTCCCTTTGTTCCTTGGTAAGTTCAAAGGGTCCCACAGACTGGCTTGAGGCCAAGGGTGTGAGGTGCTTAGTAAGGAGCGCCACGTTAGGTAGCCACTGTCTGCAGAAATTTACTAACTCTAAGAAGGCGCGCATACCCTTTGGGGTAGTGGGCGGTGGGGTGGCAATGATGGGTGTAATACGTTCGTGAGTGAGCCGCCGCTTGGTAGCACTTAAGAGGGTGCCCAGAAATTTTCCTGGTGCTGGATTTGTTTTACTTTCTGTGGAGGTATTACGTATTCCCAAGAGTGGAGCGCGTTAAGTAGTCTATTCGTGTCCGCGATGTTGGCGGGCTCCGAGGGGCTTGCTAGTAAAAGGTCATCTACATACTGGACAATGGTGGATTTATCAGAAAGTTGCAACCCTTGGAGTTGATTATGTAAAACTTGGGAAAAAATAGTCGGGGAGTGTATAAAAACTTGCGGGAGGCGCGTCCAAGTGTATTGCTGACCTTGGAAGGTGAAAGCGAACAGGTACTGCGAGTCGGGAGAGAGAGGAATTGCGAAAAATGCATGCTGCAAATCCACAATGGTAAAAATGCAAGAGTCGGCAGGGATACTGCTGAGAATGGTAGCTGGATTCGGGACCACGGGATGTAGTGGCTCCACCACCTCGTTGACCTTGCGTAGGTCTTGTACAAGGCACCACTCTGTCCGTCCGGGATTGGGGATGGGTAAAATGGGGGTGTTACAAGGTGATTAGCAAGGAACCAGGATGCTCTGTTTGCAGAACGAATCTATTAACTGAGTTATTCTGTCGACTGCCTCTCTCCAAAGGGGATACTGTGGGATGGAAGGCAGTTGTGCTCCCGGTCTTACACGGATCTGGACTGGGGTCACTGGGGTGTACCCTACCTCGGACTTCGATGCGGCCCATAAATCGGGGGTGGGTTCATCCGAAGGGAGTCGATGGGGCCGGTGATGGTGTAAACAGTCCGTCACCGAGAAAGGGACGAGGTAATAAGTCAGGGTCCCCCCTGGCAGAGCCTGAGGAACCCCGAAAAGGTCTTTGTCTGCCTGTACCTCAAGCCGGTGTGCTAGGAATCCCAGTTCCTTTGGTCTATGTCCCTCGTTAACTGACAGCGTAATGTGAGGGGACATCAAGCCTGACTGATTCCACAATTCATTAGGCACTTGGACTAGAAGTGCTGACCCCTCCTTTCCCACTACTTCCCCTAAAATAGTGATGGTCACCATGCTACCCAGGAGAGGAGCATACGACCCTTCTAGTTCCCTTGAGGCCCCAGTGGGGTCGTAAGCTAGCGTCACATGCGGCTCAGTGGTTTCCAAGTGTGGGTCAAAATCGCTGCTTGTGAGGTTCACCGTCCACCACTGAGGAGGCTGGTGAATCCAGAGGATCCTATGGTTTTTAGGACCAGTAATGGTTATACCGTCATCCAGGCATTGTATTTTGAGTTGGAAGGAGCAGAGCAGGTCCCTCCCGGCTAGGTTAACCCCCAGGCTTGTGGTTACTGCAAACTGGATCAGGCATTCCCGATCTTCAAATTTAACTTGTAAGGCTTCAGTTAAGGGGTAGGATCATTCCTGTCCCTCCAGTCCGCTCAATGGAACTGTGGCAGTGGACAGTTTAAAATCATGCTGAGTAATACAAGGGGCTTCAAGGGTCGAAGTATTTGCTCCCGTGTCTATCATAAAGGGAATCGGCTTTCCTTCAACTAAGAAATTGATGATGGGTTCATCGTCCGGGTTATCGGTGAGGGCAGGGTACATGGAGAGGCTACTCTCCACGTCTAGTCAGGCGGAAAACAGGTTGTTGGTTGAAAAAGGCTGTCATCTACCAGGGGGTCTGGTCTGCTGATGACGGTAGTGGGGGCAGTCCCTCCGCCAATGGTCAGGTGCCCCACAAAGGTAGCATCCCGTCGGCCTGGCGCTCACCGGTGTGGGTTGTTGGGGTCCCCTGGGTCCTAGGTAATTACGAGAGGGTGGTGGTGGTGGCCCACAAGGGGGCCCGTACACTGGGGCTCTTAAGTCATTGGGGTACAGTGGGTATCCTTTACCGGACCAGTCAACCCCTTCTGGTACGCAATATTGCCGCTCCATTTGATAGCCCGTATTGTCGGAGTAGGAAGGTTGGGGCCGAGGGGGTCTCTGCACCATTTCCTGTTTTGCCTTTGTGGCTTTCGACTCGCGCTCGTTACTCCAGAAGTGGACTAGCGCCCTCCTCATGGCTTGTCGTGTGTGGTCAGGCCAGTTCATGTCATTAGTGCGGATAGCTGAGGCCACTCCCACAGGGATGCATTGTAATAGGAGGGCGTTAAACTGGGGGGAGGCATTGCCTCTGTTGTAGGCATCGTCCCCCACATTGGTACCGTAAAGTGAACAGAAACGGTCCCAAAAATCTGGGCCGTCCTCACCTTGTTTCTGTCGGCATTCTAAAACTTTAGTTATGTCAATAGGCTGTTGGAGGGTTTTACGAAGGGCAGTTCTAATAGTGGCCACCTGGTCCTGAGGCTGGACGGCCGCCTGAAAGGCTGTCCAGTCAGCATAGTTCCCCAGGTGTTCCCTCCACTGTGCTACTTCATTAGTCGTAAGGGTCATGCAACAAAGACTGAAGAGGTCTTGGGGGGGGGGGGGGGGGTGGGGGGAGGCGGCAGCCTGATACATCTGAATTGTTCCAATCACATAATCTATGAAATCCTCCGGGTTGGTTTTACGGTTGGGCGCCTGACTCATGATTAAGCACATCTCCTGAGGCTTCCAAGGGGTGTAAATTTGGATTGTAGGATTAGCGCTGGCTTGGGCTGGATCAGGATTGGGAACACTCCTGTTGGGGAATTGTTTCTTAACCTTGCCTCCCTTAACCCCATTCAACATGGTTGGTAGGCTGGGAACTGTAGGGTCGCCATAATCAGTGGTAGAATCAGAGTCAGTGTCCGGCTGAGAATCTATTGAAAGACCGTCCCTTGCCAAAAAGCTTCGTCGTTTGTCTGTGGCCTTAGAGCCACCTGTCTGTGGGCTTTCCCTTCGACTAAGCTGCTTCCTGGTTCGGGACGCAATAGGGCCATGGACTTGTCCTGTGGGCGGGACTTGGCTAGCAGTCGCTGGTGGTAGGGGCGAGGCAGCTGGCGGGCTAGCCGCATTATATGGGGGCGGCAATGAAACCGGGGGGGGGGGGGTAGGTAGGGCTTGTGGGTCAGACCATCCAATCCTCCTCCTCTTCGTCCGTATCATTACTTTGGAACAACAGGGGCATGCCAGACATGTCGGGAGGTACCTCCACTTTATCATTACTACTTTTATTTTTATTTCTGCTCTTCTCCTTATACACCTCATTTACCTGTCCTCTCTCCCTTCTGCTCTTTTCAGCATCGTGGTCTCCGCACTGAGACTTCAGGACTTCCGAACTCTTAGGATTTCCCTGTTCATCACACATACTAATTCCCCTTCTGCACGCATTATGTTCCCAGCTAGCCTGCTTAGATTTATTTGTTAGGTCTTCGGCCGTTTTTCTCCAAGTGGACATTAATAATTTCCATTTTTCCCCTGTATTCCGCTCCCAAATTGCCTTTTCTGCCTTTAGGCATTTACCTACGTCCTAAGTTCCCCCCAGTGGCCATATTTCGTTTCCCAATTTCTTATCGAGGCATGCTGATAATTTACGGAAGTTACTCTCGTTCTTCGGATCGTCTTTACATAACTTAGATAGTGGGGTATTGGACCCAGACTTATCGAGAGTTTGTCCCATTTTTGTATTCTACCCGATCGGACTGTACGAGTCGCTGCGATTACCTATAAGATCGGTCTCTTTCCTTCACCCACTTCAGGTTCCTGACCTTCCCGTGGGGGATTTCCCCTCTTAAGAACCGGTCTAAGGCGGGGTGGTAGTACCGGAGAACCGATCTCAGAGCTTAGAGCTCAAAACCCTGAAATTCACAAAATCCCAAACCCAAAACTGGGGACTCGAACCCCGAACAGAACTTAACTGGGGACTTGAACCCCGAACAGAAATTAACTTAACTGGGGACTCGAACCCCTCCTTACCTGTGGCACTCAGACAGGTTTGCGAGGAGTCCGTCAGAGGATTGTCGGTAAGCTAAGGGATCGATCAGGTGTCCGACTGCCTGAGAGGGATCAAGGTGAATTGTACCTTGTGGGCCCGTCCGTCTCAGGCGGCCGTTATCCCCGTCGGTCGCTCACGCCGCTTCCGAAACCTCGTCTTGGACTCCTGTCTGGCTCGCCAAATTGTCATCCCGAAATCAATTTCCCTTTCCGTCCGCTGTAAATAACACAGTGCCACGAGGTCGATTCGAACAAATACCTTTATTAGCAGTGCACCACTAGGAGAATTCTCTTCAGCACTTGCTAAGAGTCGCTTCCCGAGTTCTCCCTGAACAAAGGGCAGACAGACATTTATACAGGAATTGTCACGCACATCCCATGCAAACGGCGCCGCGAGTTTCGGTCAAGCTATAGGTATCCCGAGACAGCTATCACACCTTTTGTCTTAGTATGATTGAGTTATAATCAAGGCTTTCAAAGGCAGGTATCACCCTTCATTGTTCAGACCAAGTCTTCACCTCGATGTTAATTACACTCAGTATCGCCACCGTCTGACATATCGGAATGGTTCGTTGCCCGAAACAAAGGCAGTAACATTCCAACCTAACTAGTGGGTCAGCAGCTCGCTAGTCCTTGCTAAAGAAATATAAATGCATATATATATATATTGTCTGCCAGTTATAGGTATGGTTGCAATTCTTAACCCTTCACTTCCTCAACACTGCACCAAACATGGCAGCCGATTATGCTCGGTAAGATACCACACAACAATAAGAATCAAATGTATTAACTTTAGCTGCCAGAGGTTGTTTGAAAGATATGGTGGGGAAGATTGAGGGAGATCACTTGTCCAGTTGGATGAGTTCAGGGTAGGAAGTTAAATATTTAATGTAGAACTGGACCTTACAGCTATGGTGTTAGAGAAAGTCTACAGAGTAATAAATGATGATCCCATTTAGTTGAGGCTGAATCAGTTGGCGAGCTGAATGTTGAAAGGGACAGATGTTTGGTTATTAAGGTTCTGGAGGGGGTAAGGTGGATGGTGTTTAGACCTTGCGTGTGTGTCCTGTTGTAGAATCTCAATAGCTGACACTTTATCCACGGTCCTCTGGCCACCAGTGGAGCTATAAAGAGCATCTGATGATGTGATGTGCTGAAACAGGCATAGTGCTGCCCCATACACCAGCCCTGATGATTGTCCTGTGAAGCAGGACTGATGGGGAGACTGCAGGCAGATACCCGTCAGCAGAGTTTCAGGAAGAGTCTCGGCCTGGGGTGTAATCCTGGATATTCTCAGGTGGAAATTCCAGAAATGTTTTTGAACGGGCCGCGAGAACAGTCGGCTCCAAAGTCTTGTGCGGGTTTGGTAAGTTTGCAATTGGCACAAGAAACGGTACATTTCCTTCTCCAGAAAATGGGGAGTTTTGGCATGGGGTGGGGAGGTTGGAGATAGGAAGGGGTTCTCATCCTGGGGAGGCACTCCGAGCTGGGAGAGGGCCAGTAGAGTGCGGATTGGAATTACCCATCCGTGCCGATCTTCCCCTTTCCCCGTGAGTTGATATCTCTAAACAGATGAGGTCTAGATCTGGGGATTGAGTCTGTGTTTAGTGGTTCTAAGTGACACTTGTTAAATTCCTCGCGAGCGTGGGAATTGACGGCATCAGGGGTCTGGCACAGGAAGAATTGAAGCCTAGGCTAGATCAGCCATGATGTTGAATGCCAGGGCAGATGTGAGGGGCCAGGTGGCCTCATCCTGCTCCTGTTTCTTGTTCTTGTGAGTTGCAAAGGGATACCATTCTTTGCGGAGGGGGAAAGGGGTGGTGTTTTCCACATCTCCTCTCTAATCCTTCCATTTAGTAAAAAGCTGTGGTCACTGGTATTTCATTCAACTGCTACAGGAAATTATCTGGGCATCTCATAATTTTGTACATTTCAATGTAATTTTATCCAGTTCCAAAAGAGAACCTCCAGCCTATCAAATTTTTTTTTTGATTGCAATGTTTATCCTTCAATTTTAAAAACTATGCTTTTATCGTTTCTCATTTGCTTTTTTTCCAGCAGTGTTTGAGATGTTTCTCTTGCTGGAAAGCTGGTCTTTATTGTCCTTGAGTGGTGATGTATTTTTAAGTTGGGATGGTATGTGACCTAGAGGAAAACCTGCAGGTGGAGGTTTTTTCCCTGCATTTTCCATCATTGGTGGTAGAACTTGTGGGTTTAGGGGGTGCTGTTGGAGTGGAGTAGCCAAGCAGCTGTTCTTGATAGTTCCCATTCTATTGGTGGAGAGAATGATTGTTTCGGGAAGATATAAAAACAGGAGGACAATTGGCTCCTTGACCCTGCTCCATACTCAATAAGCTTGTGTTTGATCCAAATTTGCCCTCGGCATCACTTCCCACTTCACTTGCCGTGCAACTTTCCCGCCTTGTTCTTGCATTGTCTGGCAATATCTAGCCACGATATTCTGCACGTCTGCATCAACTGCTCTCTGGGGTAGAGAATTCCAAAGAGTGTTGACCCTCAGAGGCAACATTCTTTTCTTTGCATTGCTGATGAACCCTTATTCTAAAACTATACCCGCTAGTTTTGGGTGCTCCCAAAGAGGAAGGTTATCCTTTCGGGATAGGAACTGCAAGTTCCCCTCAAAAGTGTGTTTCGATAAGATTACCCCTCATTTATCAAAACCCTACTGAGCTTCCCAACCTGTTCATCCTCTTCAGATATCGTCTGCTTCATCCTAGGAATTAAACTAGGGAGCCTTCAGGTTGTGCCTCCAGTGCAAGCACATCCTTTCAATACTGGGATCAAAACCACAGACCTTACTCCAAGTGTGGTCTCACAAGCACCCAATAAAGCTGCATCAAGGTCATGCTACTTTTACATTGCATATCATTTGCAATAAAGGCCAGCCTTTCTAATCACTTGCTGTTGTCTTCATGCCAATCTTTTCTATTCCATTTATGAGTATTCCCAGGTCCCTCAGTTCTACAACATGCTGTAGTCTCACCATTTTAATACTTTTGTTTTATCTTTCTTTTTTCCCCAAAATCGGTGACCTTACATTTTCCTCACATTGTACTCCACCTGCTAGCTTCGTCCCTCATTTACATTTATGTATTCCTCTGCAGCACACATGTAGTTTAACAAATTGTTAAGAGCACACAATCATCAGCAAATTTATCTCCATTTACATGGTCCCTTCATTGTGAATAGTTGAGGCCCAGCACTAACTCCTGCGACACTTGATTAGTTACTAATTACTCATCAGGAGAAGGCAACAGTAGCCAAGATCATGGCACCGTCAGTGGCTCTGTTGCACAGGAAGGCAGGGAAAAAAGCGGCAGAGCTATAAGTGGTAGGGGATTCCATGGTGAGAGGAATAGACAGGAGCGTCTGTGGCCACCAACTTGACTCATTGGTGTGTTGCCTCCCAGGTACAAGGGTCAGGGAAGTCTCAGAGCGGCTGTGGGGCATTCTAAAATGGGAGCGTGAACAGCCAGTTGTCTTGCTGCATGTAGATACCAACAATATGGGGGGGTTGGGGGGGCTGGAGGTGGTGGGGTGGGGCTGGTTGGGGCGGGGGGGTGGTTGGGGGGGGGTGGGGGGAGGGGAAGAAGCAGAAGCAGAATGATGTCCAACAAGCTGAATTTAGGGAGCTAGTTGATAAACTTAAAAAGTAGGACCTCAAAGGTAGTAATCTCAGGATTGTTACCTGTGCTACATGCTTGCCAGAGTAGGAATAGCAGTTGAGTTAAGATGAATATGTGGCTTGAACAGTGGTACAGGAGAGAGGGTGTCCGATTCCTGGGGCATTGGAGGAGGTGGGGCCAGAACTGGGTAGGATCAGGATCAATGTCCTGGCGGGACTGTTTGCTGGAGCTGTTGAGGAGGGTTTAACCTAATATGGCAGGGGGATGGGAATCAATGCAGAAAGACAGGGAAGCAATGCAGAGACCAAAGCAAACGTTTGAATAGAGTGCAAGTGTGCAGTACAAAAAAAAAATCAAATGCAAAGGACACGAAGATTAAGCTTCTAAAAGGATAATGACGGCAAGGAACTTCATCTGAATGCCTGCAGTATTTGAAGGTCAGTGAACTTGCAGCACAAATCAGTACAAAGGAGTCTGACATAGTGACCATTGTAGAAACGTGGTTGCAGGGTGGAGATATTTAGGAATTAAATATCCAAAGGTATCGGATAATAGGGAAAGAGGCAGGAAGGTAAAGGAGGTTGGGTAGCACTCTCAATTAAGGATGAGATCGGGACAATAGTGAGAGATGATACAAGATCAAAGGAGCAAAATGTTGAATTCATCTGGGGAGAGGTTAGAGACAGTAAAGGGGAAAAAATAACTGGTGGGAGTTGTCTATAGGCCACTAAATAATAACATTACTGTGGCACAGGCAATAACCCAAGAAATATCTGCTGCATGTTGGCAGTTGTCACGGGACTTTAACTTGTATGTGGATCGGTTGAATCAAGTTGGTCAAGGCAGTCTTGAGGAGGACTTCACAGAATGCAGCCATGATGGCTTTCTTGAACAGCGTGTTAATGAACCTACAAGGGAAAATGCTATATTGGATCTGGCCCTGTGCAGTGATCTTGCACAGGACCAGGTAAAATTAATGATCTTGTAGTTTGCGATCCTCTTGGAAAGAATGATCACAGTGTGATTGAATGTCTCACTCAAATGGAGGGTGCAATAGTTTGATCTAAAACCAGCGTATTATGCCTAAACAATTGAGACTACGAAGGGATGAGGGAGGAGTTGGCTGGCATGCACTGGAAACAGGGGCTATATAGTGGGAAAGATGAGGAACAGTGGAAGATTTTCAGAGAGAATTTTCAGTGCTCAACAAAAGTATATTCCGGTTAAAAGCAAGGACAGTAAGGGTGGGGAGAGCCGGCCTTGGATAATTAAGGGAAAGCATCAAACTAAAAGCTCATGCATACAAAGTCGCCAAGAGCAGTGGCAAACTGGAAGATCGGGAAAACTGTAAAAAGCAACAAAGAATCACGAAGCAAACAATAAAGAAAGGGAAGATGAATTATGGGCAGGCACGGTAGTGTAGTGGTTAGCATACTGCTTTACAGAGCCAGTGACCCGGGTTCAATTCAGCCGCTGTCTGTAAGGAGCTTGTACGTTCTCCCCATGTCTGCGTGGGTTTCCTCTGGATGCTCCGGTTTCCTCCCACGTTCCAAAGATGTACGGGTTAGGAAGTTGTGGGCACGCTATGTTGGTGCCAGAAGCATTGCAACACATGCGGGCTGCCCCCAGAACACACTACGCAAAAGATGCATTTCACTGTGTGTTTTGATGTACATGTGACTAATAAACATATCTTGTAAAAAAAACAGATTGTTAAAGTTTTTCTAATTGTACAAAGCAGAAAAGGGTGGGTAAATTGAGCATAGGTCCCTTGGAAGATGAGAAAGGAGAATTAATTTGGGTAACAAACGGACAAAGCTTTGCATGACGATTTTGTGGCGATGTTCATGGTGGAGGACATGCCTAACATGCCAAAGATATGTTATGGATGTAATGGGAGGTAAATACCTCAATACAATCACTAAAGAGGTAGTGCTGAACAAACTAAACAACCTAAATATATACAAGTCCCCTGGTCCAAATGCAATGCATCCCAAGGTACTGAAAGAAATGGCAGAAGTCATACTGGAGGCGGTTGTGATAATTTACCAAAATGCTCTGGACTTTGGGCAGGTCCCAGCAGACTGGAAAACAGCGAATGTCACACCATTGTTTAAGAAAGGATGCAGGCAAAAGGCAGGTAACTATCGGCCAGTTAGATTAGCGTCTGTAGTCGAGAAAATGCTTGAAGCTATCATCTGGACAAAAGTGGTTTCATCGGGCAGACATTGTATGGATTCAAGAAGAGCAGGTCCTGTTTGACAAACTTACTGGAGTTCTGAGGATATAACGAAGGCAGAAGATAAAGGGGAACAGGTGGTGTTGTATAATTGGATTTCCAGAAGATGTTTGATAAGGTGCTGCATATTTTTTTTCCATGAGATAAGGGTGCCTGAGTTGGGGGTAATGTATTAGCATGGATGGAGGATTGGTTAACCGGAGAGTTGGAATAAATGGTTTGGCAATCAGTGAGGGGGGGGGGGGGGGGTCGCAGGGGTCGGTGTTAGGCCCACAACTGTTCACAATATACAGTAATCATTTGGAAGAAGGGACCGAGTGTATGGTTTGCTGATGACATGAAATTGAGTGGAAAAACAAATTGTGCAGAGGATGAAGATATATATAGATTAAGTGAGTGGGCAAGAGCCTGGTAGATGGAGCACAATGTTAGTAAATACAAGGTCATCCACTTTGGAAGGAAAAAAGATCAGATTATTATTGAAATAGTGAAAGATTGCAGCATACTGTTGTGCAGAAGGACTTGGGAGTGCTTGTGTATGAATCGCAAAAGGCTGGTTTGCAGGTGTAACAGATTATCAAGAAGGCAAATGGAATGTTCAACTCTTGCTGGAAACCATGATTCCCTGAAACCTGTTGTGAATATTACTTGTCAATGCCTGTGCCTCAATATTGCCTTGGTCAGCACTCGATGTCTGAGGACTCCCAGAGCTGCTCCCGCCTGCCTGTAGACCACTGCTCTGTCACAACTGGTGGGTGTCCTGTCAGTGGGCAGGATGTACCCAGGGATTTTGATGACACCGTCGGATTTGTTTGTCTGTGAGATTTGCTTCTGGGTGAGTCTGGCTCTATCAAGTTGTTGCTGGACTGAGTTGTGCAGGGTTTATACAAGTTGTGTCGGAAATCCCCAAAGGTGGTGGGGTCTTCATTTGTGAAGGGGGATTAGCGGGGTGACGTGTGCAGATTCCCAGCAGCAGAGGTTCTCTGAAAAATCCAGCCCCTGGACATAAGCCCAGGGTGTGGATTCGGCAGATGCACTGGTCAGAGCCGCATGAACAGCGAGGTCCAGGGGAATGGGCGGATTGGTGAGTAAACAACTGGAGCAGAAAACGGTGCAGTTCCTCTGCCATGACCATGAAGCGGAATCCTCCGGCAGTCAGACATTTGTGCAGAAATCACCAAGTGAACCGCAGGCAAATAGAGCTCGAACAGTGTGTGACATGGAGAATCTGGTCTATTGAATCAGACTTTGTGTGTTGGCTCACTAGGCAAAGTTTTCCTCCTTTTATCAATGATTGTCTAATTCTCCTGTTAATATTGTTTATTGCAGAGCACCAGAATTTGTGAACACCTTTCACCATCATGGCTGATGGTGCCGGCAGGGCAGAGGGTGCAGTGATCTCCACATCAAGGAAATGCACAGGTCTGTAAAAACTGCTGTTCAGTAATAAGTGTTGTCCTGATAGTGGGTCTGGATCCGGTGCAAATACCTGAGGTTTACAGAGGAAGAGGGAATGAGCAAAACAGAGATCAAAGAATTGTCTCCCAAACTAATATTTCTTCTCCGTATTTACTGGGGAGAATGACATGAATGCTAGGGGAAGTTAATAATGATGTCATGTAGAGGTGACGAGGCTCCTAAAACGCATGAAAGTAGATGAATCCCAGGGACCTGATCAAGTGTATTATCAGGTATTGTGGGAATCTGGGGAAGAAAATGTGGGACCAGTAGCAGAGATTTTTGTATCATCAATAACCACAAGATGAAGACTGGAAGGTGGCCAATATTGTGCCTTTATTTAAGAAAGGCTGCTGCAAGGAAAAGCCTGGGATGAAGTCACCCTAATGTCAGTGGTGGGTAAGTTATTGGAGAGGATTCTGAGAGGTAGGATGTACTTGCATTTGGAAAAGCAAGGACTTATTATGGATTGTCAGCAGGAAACAGGCACCGAAAGAAATAAAGTTTTCATGTTCTCTCTGAGATTGCTGTTGGATTCATGTAAACGTGTTGATTCTTTGGGCCAGAAGTTCTGTTTCTGTGCATAATGTCACTTATAGTAGAAAAGTAGGAATCAATATCAACACTGCCATCAATGTTTCAGTACCCCACAGGGATTTTTTGCATGTTTCAATGGGATCTCCTCTCATTAATAAATCTGTGTGTCTCAAATCAATGTGGTCTGCCTCAATTGCAAGTGTATGGCTCTTGGATAAGGATACCAGACCACACCCGATATTTCAGATGCCATGTCTCCAGGCTCCAAAGCAACTGGAGAACAATATCTCTCCTGTTACACTCAAATACTCTTTGAAAAAAATATAAAGGAGACACAAGAGACTGCAGATGATGGAAATCCAGACTAATGCACAAATGCGCTGGAGGAACTCAGTGGGCCAGGCAGCATCTATGCAGTGAAATTGACAATCAATGTTTCGGTCGAGACTCAAGGGTATTCCTTACCCTGTTGATACCTTCCTGAAGAGCCCACATTGCTTCCCAGCAATTAATGATTAGCAAAACTAGACATGTTGTGCTTCAATGATTAATGTAGAATTTCAACATCTGTAGTGCAAAATGGCACAGCCACCGCAGCCAGAAAATGAACTCTTTCCTCCTCCCGCCTGTCCTGAGCCCAATTCGTGTCAGATTTTCTCCCTGTGCTCCATGTGCGGTAACTGTGTTTACTAACGAATGGTATCTTATCAAAGACGTTCTAACAGTCCAAATACATCATATCAACTGGTTATTTCTCATCAATTCTGCAAGGTGCAACTTAATGGAATTCCAACAAATTTATGAAATGTGATTTGTCTTTAGTCCAAGTTGTTGCAGATCATTCTGATCGTTGTTTACTAAGTTCCCTGTCCCATTTCCTCAGTAATACATTCCTGCCTTTATTTTTCTGCTGATGTCAGTTTAACTAGTTAATATTTCCCTGTTTTCTTCCTTTCACTGGTTGTCATCCCACCATCTCAATAGCCACATCCTTCAAAGCCCCTTGGAAGCAACTCATTAGCTCCTTGGAATTTGTCTCCTTTCAATCTCTTGTACCAATATTTTTAAATAGTCTTTATTTCCTGAACACAATTTGTGCTCAAAATATCGTGTTTCACAATTTCTGGGAAGCTTTCTTTGTCTTCAGTGAATGCAGACACAAAATATTTGTTTAATTTCTCTACAACTTCCTATGTTCTCATATAGTTTATCCTCCGTGCAAAAAGACCTGCATTAGCATTTGCTTATCTTTTCCTTTTTTAGGTTTATAAGCTTTTGCAACATAAATTGTGTTTTTTTTCCCCGACATGCTCTAACTACTTTTGTTAGTCACATCTCAACCAGCTTTTCTATTGGAGTTTTGTCTTAAATGTATAAGAACATTTAAATACAAGAGAAAACGATTGGGCTCCAGCAACCTGCTTCATCTAAGTGCTTCTAGTTTCTCCAATTATGTTCACAGATCAAGAGATTACAATCTCGGAGCTCCTGGCACAATGGGACGATCACCAACTATTCCAGTTGATGAAATTCTACCGGGAGAGATTGAAACAGGCCATTGAAGGAGAGGTTGAAGGTCTCAGTTGTATGTTAAGGAAGGAGGAACATTTCAATGGACAAGAGCATGAGGTAAGTGGGAGGAACACAGCCAGTTGCTTTTATTGTCACAGAACTGACGCCATCAGAGGGAAGGAACACCACGGTCAGTCTCTTTTGTTCTGTGAGGTGTTCACGGCAACAGCGACATTAATCTCTGATCAATTTGTCTCCCAATTTGACATGAGGGTAAAAACCTGTGAGTTGGGCGCATTAAGAACTATAGTTTGAGTCACCTGTGCCTACCAGGCCTGCGTTGCTTAACAGAGCAGTTTGGGAGCTGTGTTTATGTAGCAGGACTAGTGAGCCAGTTTGAGATCTAATAATCCAATTATAACCCCATCAAGGATATTGGTCAAACTGAACTCAAATTGAATAATAATGTCATTGTCATTCGAATACTGGGTTCACTGCTCTTTCTGGGATGGAACCGTATGGGGTATGATCCACATATGCCTCCTGTACAGAGCCAAGTGGCAGATTTCCTATTGCCCAGGAAACATTTTGTTTGCGCTGAAGAAAAGTGATGACCGTCCCAGGTACCAGCTTATGAAAGACTGGTGCACACTAGCCCAGTTATCCCTGCAGTCCTCAAAATATTAGACCATTTTCCAAAGCTGACAGAGTTCTCCAGGAGACAGTTAATGTAATCAAATCTATTAGAAGTTTAGACTCTGGTAGCTTTGATTATCAATGACAAGCTATAGAGAGTCTTCAAATCGAGGGCATCTTCCATCATTTGAAAGACTACCATTGTGCTGAAAGAGACAGATCTAGACCAGACACAGTTAGCACAAAGCTCAGCATTGACGAGGCATTGTATTCGGCAGGGCTGTATCTCAGTCTCTAAGCTCATGGTTCAACATCATCCTCGTTTTACCATTGTCGTTAGGTCAGGGAAACAAGAGGAAGTCATTAAGGGATTGGTGGAAGAGATCTGGAGCTGAACAGCTGCAGATGAAATGATGACCCACAGGATAGAATTGCAGCACGGGTAGACATTCATGTGAACCACGTAAGCACACACACCAACTCATCAACACTACAGAATCCTGACATTTCCGAACATGACTGAACGTAGAACAGCAAAGGAACAGGCCCTTCGGCCCACAATGTTGTGCCAAACTAATTAAGCTAAAGACACCTAATCCCTTCTATCTGCACATGGTCCATATACCTCTATTCTCTGTACTTTCATGTGCCTATTTAAGAGCCTGTTAAACTCCTCTATTGTATCTGCCTCCCCAACACCCCTGGCAGTTCATTCCAGGCACTCGGCATTCTGTGTATATTTTTTTAAAAAATCCCCCCGCACATCTCCTTTGAACTTTCCGTCCCTCAGCTTCAATGTATGCCGTCAGGTATTAGGCACTTAGAGCCTGGGGAAAGAGATACTGACTGTCTACTCTGTCATTGCCTCTCGTAATTTTATAATGTTTGACTAGTTTCCCCTCAGTCTCTGCCGCTCCAGAGAAAACAACCCAAGTTTTCCAGCATCTCCTTGTAGCTCTTACCCTATAATCCAGGCAACCTCCTTGTAAACCTCTTCTGTGCCCTCTCCGTAGCCTCCACATTCTTCTTCTAATGAGGCAACAAGAATTGCATATTGGGGTATCCAAAATTGGAAAATTAGCTACTCAATGGCAATGAGTAATTCTACGTGTATTCCACTGTTGATTTAATGAACACAACCATTAGTATGTCATGCATACTTAAATTATTGCCCTCTGACCAAATTATGGGAATCGTATCTCAACATATTTTTACTCTAATATTTCATAGTCTAAGACCTCACATCAACCATGGAATTTAAATTCTCAAATCCCTTTCTTAACTGTAATTCTTAACATTTGAGAATGCAAGGAATTTAGTGGATAGTTTCAAATTTTCAGAATATCATGGTAAGTCTGAAATTTCTTGACCCTGAATTTCTGGTATAAAAGGTTGCTCCCCATTTTCTGACAACTAACCACTGGAAACCAGATGCAATTGCATCTAATTGCCCCATCAAAAGTTGCAGCTGATGGCATCATGGTTCCAGCCCAAGGAATCCATTGCCTGACAGAAAGAGGCTCAGCGTACAACCTCGAGCTGAACTCTGTGTCCCATAGAATCATCATCACACAATAAATGCATGCCTTCAGGTTCATTATATTATCTGTGGCCATATCTTGCCCCGCCATCTCCTACTGAGCTGCGAGTTTTCTCTGTGCTATCCTGGACTGGATAACTTTCACTTCCCCGGGTGCCTCCCAACATGCTTTCTCTGAATCTTCATATTTACCAGTTCTTTGCTGTCTCTCCCAATGCACACAGGGGCCGTTAAGCTATCACCCCTTTTCACTTATTTACAATGGTGCTGGAACTTGAACTTCAGTTTAAAATGTAATTATTTTTCCAATAGCTTAACTTCCTGCTTTCCCCGCAACGAACCACAGCCTCATCCACCTTTGCAGCTATTGATCCAGAACCAGATGTACCTCTTACCAAGCTGTTCCAATACAACTAAAACATTGGCATCTGCCTAACAATGTGGAAAATTAGACAGGCTTGTCCTGATCGCGGCAAATCCAACCTGCAAATCTGGGTAATTATCACTGCTTCCGTGCATTGTTAATTATCAGCAAAGTAATGGAAAGTATTATCGTAAGTTCCGTCAGGTGGCACTTGTAATAACCAATGAAACGGTGCCTGATTTTGGGGTTTTGCCAAGGCCATCACTCTCCAGGAGAACCAGGCCTTGGTTCAAATATAGTGATACTCAGAGATTACTGGTCTTGGCAGCAAGGCAATATTCCATCGAAGTTCATGGTCACCTCATGGTGAAATGGTTGGAATCCTACCTCACACGAAGGGAAATGTTACCGTTCAAGGTCAATCATGCCAGTCTTGGGGCATAACTGCTGAAAGGCCGTGGGTTCTGTGGAGAGTGATTCGCCTCAAACACCAATGTCTTTAACCATCCGCGAATGAGAGGTCAGGAGAGGGGTCTGAAACCCAATACTTGCTTGGATGAGTGCTGCTCCAACAAGGCTGAAGATGCTTCACACAATTCACTAAAAGCAGTTTGCTTAGTCGGTACCCTATCATCTACCTTGAACATGCACTACTTTCATCACCAACACAGGGTAGTTGCAGTGTATTCTATATGCAACATATTTTGCTCACATTGTAACTTGCCAACCCTGGTGCCGTATAATTCAGACTGATAAAGGCAGCAGGTGAATGGATCATCAGCTGCTGCAGCTTCCCCTCTAGTTTCACACTTTTCGACTTGGAAATGTAACGTTTATCCTTCGTTACCTCTGCACATCGTACTCTTGGATCCTCCTGTCCAACAGCTTTATGGGTGTAACTTCACCAGAATTTGGAATTGTTTCCTTCTCTGGATGTCCATTCACTGATTCCGTGATCAGTCGATGTTTAGGTATCAAGGGGAATGGAGTTATTGAGGTGATCGACCATTTGTTTTGAATGTCGAAGCAGGCACCAGGAATTGAATGGCCTACTGTTACATAAGAAATAGGAGCAGGAATAGACCATCTGGCCTGTCGAACCTGCTCTGCCATTCAATACGATTATGATTGATCTGGTCGTGGACTCAGTACCACCTATCTCCCTTTTCGAATAACTCTTAATTACCGTACTATGCAAAAAATCCATCGAACCGTGTCTTCAATATATTTAATGAGGTAGTCACTACTGCTTGCCTCGGCAGAGATTTCCACAGATTCACTACTCTCTGGGGAAAAGCAGTTTCTCCTCATCTCCTTCCTAAATCTACTCTCCTGAAACTTGAGGCGATGTCCCCCATTTCTAGTCTCACCTACCATTGGAAACAATTTTCCTGCCTTTACCTTATCTATCCCTTTTGTAACTTTATTTAAGATCCCCTCTCATTCTTCTGAATTGCAGCAAGTATAGTCCCAGGCAACTCAATCTGACCTCATAGGCTAACCTCTCCTCTCCAGAATCAACCTGGTGAACCTCCTCTGCACCACCTCCAAAGCCAGTATATCTTTCTTCAAGTAAGCAGATCAGAACTGCAGGCAGTACTCCAGGTGCGGCCTCACCAGTACCCTGTCCAGTTGCAGCATAACCTCCCTGCTCTTACATTCAATCCCTCCAGTAATGAAGGCCAACGTTCCATTTGCCTTCTTGATAACTTGTTGCACCTGCAAACTAAGCTTGCGATTCATGCACAAGCACTCCAATGTCGCTTTGCACAGCAGTGTGCTGCAGTCTTTCACCATTTAAATAATAATCTGATCTTTTTTTCTTCTAAGGTGGACAAACTCTCATTTACCAACGTTGTACTCAATCTGCCAGCCCTTTGTCCACTCACTTAACCTTTCTATATCTCTCCGCAGACTCTCCGCATCCTCTGCACAATTTCCGCACAATTTCCACTCAATTTAGTGTCATCAGCAGACTTGGATGTCGCCACACTCTTTCCCCTCTTCCAAGTCGTTAATGTATATCATGAACCAGCACTAGCGGGCCCAGCACTGACCCCTGCGGCACTCCGCTCTCCACTGATTGCCAACCAGAGTTGGCAACCAATTTGATTCACCCAATCTATGTGCAAGTTAAAGTCCTCCATGACAACTGTCCTGATACTGTTGCCATGTTCGTGTTATTTTTCTTCACAAGAAATTGTAGCAGGCAAGAAAAGTCTCTTCAATATCCAGCATCACCTCAAGGGGTGAATATGGATGGACAACAAAATGCTTGCCTTGCCTGTGATGCCTGCCTATGCCTTTGGTGATGAGTATTACTGATTATGTCCTTCTCTCTGCCACGATATTTATGATGCCTTGGGGCACATGATCTGAAATCCATTTCCTGAACCATTTCCATTCCCGTGCAACCCCTCCAGTCCTTGGTGCCATCTGCGGGTCTCCCTGTGTTTCTCTTGGATCTTTTCTATCTGATTATTCCTGAGAAGTTCTGAAGGCTTTTCTCTGCACATTAGTGATATTGATGGAGATCCTGTCTGTACAAAATCCCCTCACTGAATACCTGGTCCAGGTTGCTACGGTTTGTGAGAAAAATGTCTGGCAGATCAGTCACCACGGACAAATGATTTAAGGGAATGTATGCTCATCCTTGTAATTGGCTGTGGCATCTGACTATTTTAAATTAGCAGAAATTAATGTGTTAATCTGATGGTGATTTCTTTGTTCAAGCTGTAACCTGCTCTTAAAAGTTCTCATCCATTCCAAGCCATTAGATGTTCGATTTGCTTAATTTTGCTTTTCAATGCAAATCGTAAATGTTGCAAGTGTGGGAAACAATTGCATCATGTTCATAACACAAGAACGCGTGGTTCTTTTCTGGTTGAAGGTCATTGACTTGAAATACAATCTCTGTATGTATGCTGTCTGATTGGTTGAGCTTTCACAGCATTTTATATTTTCAGATTTTCATCATCTGCAGTGTTTTTATTTTCATTGGTGGGTCATGTCAGTAATCTGGTATATCATTTGAAATTGTGAAAGTAATCGCATTAAAGCTATTGAAGTGTCAGTGATTCTTCATTCTGCTACAGCAATGCTCTGATTTGTAGTTTGTTTTAGATATTCTTTTTTGCTGTTAATGATAGAATCAACAGAATTATAGATTTGTGGAAGTAGTTGCCCAGTGAATGCTCTTGAGCTTGAAACAATTTGTCTCATCACTGAACAGGTATTTCCTGAAGGTATACAGTCATAGCACAGAAACGTGTCTTTCACAAACATGACCATAAACTCCTACTGATGCTAACGTTACAGTGACCCATTTTATTCTCCTTAGAGTCAACCCTTGTGCCCCCCCCCCCAAAAAAATTGTATGCCGTTTACCTATACACCTGGGGAAATTTACAGTGGTAATAAACCTATCAACCTGCATGTCTTTGGGAAATGGGAGCATCCAGAGAAAGCTCAGCAGGTCACAGGAAGAACATTCAGGGTTGTTGGAGCTATGTGGTAGCAGCTCTACTGACAGCACGACTTCTCATGTTCGCCATATCTGGCAAGCCACTCCTCAATTTTTTCATTACTTTCCTTTGTAGAACATCATTGACCTCGCACAGAAGGGGAAGCAGACAGACAGTTCCATACTCTTCCTCAATCTGGTGTCAGGGAAAGGTTCCCGGGCCCGGAGGGTGATGTGGCAATCATTCGTGAAGATGCGAAATGTGTTACCAAAGCTGGACACAATACTGAAAGAAATCCAGGAATTCGGTACGGTAAAATAAAGACAGATATTACAACATCATATTTAATGATAACGTTAGTTGATCTGGTTTCCTGAAATCTTACTGATTTATACAGGTTCTGATCAATTTGCAAACATGAACATGGCCCGAACTTCATTTGAATTACCTACTCAATTGAAAGGTAAGATATGAAATGCAGATTTCACACAAATTACTTCTTGAAATCTAAAACTTTAACACACGTTTGTTCAGAACTAGGTGGAATCTGGAAATGAGAAGGTCACAGGCAAAAGAGCATGATGGCGTTCTCTTGGAATTCATTGTCAATCACAATCAGCCTGTGAACTGTCAAGATAATGTATCCAATTTCTCATCTGCCTTGCAGATATTTTGGGGAATTATTTCATCTGTTAGTTGAATTGATGAGGCTATGGATCTGGCAGGGTCCTGATGCACTGTGAAACTTCATCCACACCTGTATTGGTCCCACTGTGTGATGTGAACTTCCACATTCACTGAAATCCTCCAAACCTCTGTCAACATCCGGATGCATGGGGAGTCCACATATATTCCTGCCGGGATCCAAATACACTGTGAAATTCCTCACGTACCAGGTGGGGACTTAATGGACTGTGAAATTCCAGACACCCCTGGCAGTGCCCTAACACACTGTAAAACCACTCACAGACCTGGCTGGGCCAGAGATTGTGAAATCCCTCTCATATCTGGCAGGCCCATATACACTGTGAAATGTTTCTCAGAACTGGCACAGTGCCGATACACTGCGGAAACCCCCTGACGCACCTGGCAGGATTCCGACACACAGTGCAACCCCCACACACTCCCGAGAGAGTCATGACGCACTGCAAAAACCAACCGCACACCTGGCTGGGTCACGGTGCACTGCAAAACTTGTAAATAGATGTGCTCTAGTGAACCATTATGAGCAGACAGGAAAGGCAGCAACTTTTTACAGATCTATTACTTCTATACTGAGATTCCATTCTTGCAAAACCCCTGTCCTGATCCAACTGTGCGTTTCTGCATGCAGTGAAAATGTTCCTGTCAGGAACTGAGGAAGTGGGTTGGTGTGCAACATTGGGTTGTGAATTCGTAGGACAAATTGTGTTGTTAATCAGTGTAAGGTTCGTTTTGAGACGATGAAATGATACTTGCCAAACAGAACATTAATCCCGCAGTTAAGCAAGGACGAGGCAACATTCAGAGTGGATGTGTCGTTAGGGACTTCCACTTAAGAGTTAAACATTACTCTCTCCAAGCAAGATGGTGGTGGGAATATGGAATGTACTGCCGGAGGAAGTGGTGGATGTAGGTTAAATTAGAACGTTAAAAGACATTTGGACATGTATGTCGATAGGAAAGGTTTAGAGGGATATGGACCAAACGCAGGAAAATTTGACTAGTTCAGGAAGGCACTTTAGTCGGCAAGGATGACTTGGGCTGAAGGGTCTGTTTCTGCGCTGTATAACTCTGATTCTAATACTCCTTCCATTCAGGTTCATTTTGGACCCATTACAACAACCAATGGAAATGTTTCTTTTTCCAGACGTATCCCACAGTAAATAGGCCCAAGTGAATCTGTGGGACACTTGATTGTTCATATATTTCACCAGTTGGTGGGAATTAGGTTTATAATTCAAACTTGTGAATATGTGGTACAAAAATCGAGAAATCAGATTCATCGAAGTATGGTAGAATTGATAAAATATTTTTTTAATTTCTGAGTCTGGTGGAGTCCACATTGCACAAGTAAACCAATTCTGGCAAGAATTGAGCCAGTCTAATCCCCACCACTCCATTTTCCCATTGTCCACGAGAACACTCATCTTCTCTTTCACTCAGTGTTATGTATCTCCAATGTAGGTAAGCAATTATTGCTCAATTAGCATTTGTGAGAGGTAAAAACCTCTTGCTCCTGAGAATCAAGTATTTCTTAATTACTTGGTGAGCTATCTTCCACTAATGGTGGAAATTTCATTTATGACATTGGGCTACCCTTGGACTACAGGACTGTCTTCCAGTGGAATAAAATATCGAGGTCCCCAACACCTCTCTCTCAACCTCAGTTCATTTTAGAAGGTCATCAAAAAAAGTTTTGCTTTTTCATTTTGGCAGGAACATTTTCCTTCAGTAAAGAGCTTGCAGAGTTGCATGAAATAATATTCCAAAATTATGAGGTGAAACAAGATGTTTATCTGTCTTTTCTTATTCTCTCCCTTTCTGTGTTTATAATATTTGGATTAACAACTCACACTCCAGTATACAGTATCTGTAGTCTCCTGTGAGACCATGTTCCCGATCTAACAATTAAGAAAGTCCTAAAGAGGTGTAGGGGGTTAGGGCAGGAACGTCCAAGTTCAGATCCTAAGAATTTGAAAGATATGATTGCCAATGGTAAGGAGCTTAAAACGTGGGAGGAGGAGAATACCTGAACTGGAAGAGCACCAGGGCTATGGGGGAGGGGTGTCAGCTGGAGCCAGTTTTGGTAGATGATGAGGCGACATGAGGGTTTCTGGAAAGGAATTGGAAATTTTTCATCGAGGCATTTCTGGGCCAGTAAGAATGGGTTTCTGATTGAACGGGACTCATTGCAAGTGATGGCCAACGAAGTTAGAGCCAAGCTCGAGTTTGCAGGATTTGCATGGAAGGTGACAGACTGGAATAGAGAGAATGGACAGTTTCAGCCATAGATGTGGGAGCTACGGGTTTTGCAATGGGTAGAATTAGGAGCTCAGCTGAAGCTCGCGTTCAGGTGGAAATGCTTCTTCCTCCCAGTACACTGGAGATCAATGCAACCAAGTCAAGAACTGGTACCCTGTCTAGCCGAAACTACTATCGTCCCACTCCATAGAATGCCAGAGATAATCTACCGAAAGGCTGCAGCAGCAGTAAAGCACCTGTAAATTCACAACCTGTCCATCTTCCAGTATACCCAGCACCCTAATTCCTCCACATATTTTCAATGTCTGGTCGCGTTAAAGCAGTTTGGTTTAGGACAAGGATGAGAAACGTGCTCCTAATGGTAGGTGTATACTGTAGAGCAGGGAGGACAGTATGTAGAGTCAGGGCAGCACAGTTGTTCAGGGATTGGAAACGCAGCGCCTCTTTCCACCCACACTGGTTCAATCCTGACCTGATGCTGTCTGCGTGCAGGTTGTACGTTCTCCCCGTGCCACATGGATTTCTTCTATTTGGTCTGGTTTCTTCTCGTGCCCAAAAGATTTTGGATTGATGGGTTTACTGACAGCAGTAAATTACCACCATGGTGCATGTGAGTGGCTGAATTTGGGCAGGTTTGATGGGAATGTGGGTAGAATAAGTGTATTAGTGTGAGTGTGTGCTTGATGGTCAATGTGAACAGTGGGTTACAGAACCTCTTTCTGTGCAATGTGGCTTCCACGGTTAATTTTATATTAGAACATCTGAGCTGAATTTTTCAAGGAAGTGACAAGACAGATTGAAGGTGGAGTGGTGGATGTGGTAGGTATGGATCTTAGCAAGACATTAGACAAGGATCCCCATGGTAAGCTCATCCAGAAGGTCATGAGGTATGGGATTCATTGGAAAATTGACTGTGTGGATTTCGAATTGACTTGCCCACAGAAGTCAGAGGGTGGTTGCAGAAGGGGAGTATTGACATGGTGGTCAGTGACTCGTGGTGTTGTGCAGGGATCTGTTCTGGGAGCCCAGCTCTTGTGAATTTTATAAACGACTTGGATGAAGAAGTGGAAGGGTGGGTTGGTAAGTTAGCAGATGACACACAGGTTGGTGGTGTAGTAGATAGTGCAGAAGGTTGTCGTAGGTTGCAACAGGATATTGACAAGATGCAGAGCTGGGCAGGGAAGTGACAGATGGACTTCAATCCAGGGAAGTATGAAGTGATGCACTTTGGAAGATCTAACTGGAAGGCAGAGTACATGATTAATGACAGGATTCATAGCAGTGTGGAGAAACAGAGATCTGGGACTTCCAGTACATAAATCCCTCAAAGTTGCCACGCAAGTTGATAAGGTGGTTACAAAGGCGTAAGATGTGCAGGCCTTCATTAGCTGGGGGATTAAGTTCAACAGCAGAGAGGTAATGTTGCAGCTCCATAAGACTGTGGTTAGTGTTCAATTCTGGTCGCCACACTCGAGGAAGGATGTGCAAGCTTTGGAGAGGGTGCAGAGAAGATTTACAAGAATGCTGCCTGGATTTGAGAATATGTCTTACGAGAAGAGGCTGAGCGAGTTTGGGCTTTTCTCCATGGAGAGACGGAGGACGAAAGGAGACTTGATGGAGGTATATAAGATTATGAGAGGCATAGGCAGAGTGGACAGCCAGCATCTTTTCCCCAGGGTGGTCACGGCCAATACTAGAGGTCACCCGTTTAAGGTGTGTGGAGGAAAGTTCAAGAGGGATTTCAGAGCTAGGTGGTTTTTTTTTAACAGTGGTGGGTCCCTGGTATGTACTGGCGGGGGTGGTAGGGGCTGATACGATGAGGTCATTTTAGAGACTCTTACATAGGCACATGGATGAAAGTAAGATAGAGGGTTATGGGAGGTGAAGTAGACAGGGGGATGGATAGAATGTGAGTAAGGTTTCGATAGGTCGGCACTGGGTTGAAGTGCCTGTACTGTACTGTTCTATGTTTAAAAAAAGTACGGATTTGTGTCTTTCCTTGGATCTGTCAACTAAGATTTCCATGAATTGAGTTTCACTTGACCCGATGGAAATGGTGAATGAATTCTTTGAACCTTGGCCAGCATGCAGGGAATTGAATTTTCCAGCATCATATTTATATTGAAACAGCTCCTATTCATACCACTCTCTGTCTGTTCCCATGGAAGATGTTCAACAGAAACACAAGGTTACTCTGCGGACACAGACTGAAGCACTGAGAGTGAACACGATCCTGATGAGGGAGAAGGTGAAGGTTTTTCAGCTGGTTGATCGATACGCTGAGCTCACGGTCATTTCCACTGTTCGAAATCGGAGACTCGTGGAACATGAGCTGCTGGCAAGAGGCCGAGACCATGAGGAGTGGAGAGAGAAACATCTCCGGAGAGACCTGGAAAAAATCCGGACTGATCAATTGTTCCAGAGAAGCTTCTCTCAGAGTAAATTTAAATCTGGGAATTCGGCAGCAGTGGCCGGAGTCCCAGGGATCGGGAAAACAACTATGGTGCAAAAGATTGTTTATGACTGGGCAGTGGGGAAAATATACCAGCACTTCCAGTTTGTCTTCAGTTTCAAATTCCGGGAGTTGAACACCATTAACTGTAGAATAAACCTGAGGGAACTGATTCTGCATCAGTATCCTTACTTTGAGAATATCTTGAGAGAGGTCTGGAAGAACCCAGAGGGATTGCTGTTTATATTCGATGGTTTGGATGAATTCAAGCACAGAATTGATTTTGCTGACAGTCGGAGAGACACAGAACCTCAGCACATGTGCCCAGATCCCGAGTGGTGGTGTGAAGTGTCTGACATTGTGTACAGTTTAATCCAGCACAAGCTGCTCCCAGGGTGTTCAGTGCTGGTGACCACCCGCCCCACTGCGTTAGATTTATTGGAAAAGGCGGAGATCAGTGTCTGGGCTGAAATCCTGGGATTTGTTGGTGAGGAACGGAAGAAATATTTCTACAGGTTTTTTGAAGATCAGACGGTGGCAGCAGCTGTTTTCAAACACGTGGAGGAGAACGAGATCCTGTACACCATGAGCTACAACCCCTCTTACTGCTGGATCATCAGTCTGTCACTCGGCCCCTTCTTCACCAAAAAAAACAGGGATCCGCAGCAAGTTCCCAAGACCATCACCCAACTATATTCCTACTATGTTTACAACATCCTGAAAAACCACGGCCGTGAGATTGAAAGCCCCCGTGATGTGTTACTGAGGGTTGGTCAGATGGCCTACACAGGAGTGTCCGAGAAGAATATTATTTTTAACGATGAAGATTTGATCAAGTTCAATCTTCAGTCTTCCCAGTTCCTATCTGCGTTTCTTATGGAACTTTTAGAGAAGGAGGATTCAGCGCAGGGCTACGTGTACACATTCACACACCTCACCATCCAAGAGTTTGTCGCCGCACTTGCACAATTCCTGAATCCAGATCCTGAGATTATCCTGAAACTCCTCACTGAAACCCAGAGCATGGATGGGCGATTTGAGGTTTTTCTCCGTTTTATTGCTGGTCTCTCATTCCCAGGGTCAGCTAGGCCCCTGGAGGAGTTTCTGGGTCCATTTCCTCATCAAACAACCTGCGGAGTGATTGACTGGGTGAAGGAGGAGGTCAAACTCCAGATTGGAAAAGGAACTAAAAGGAGGCTCCTGAACACATTGCACTACCTGTTTGAGTCTCAGAACCGTGGACTGGCTCAGACCACACTGGGATCTGTGGAGACACTTTCTTTTTGTGGATTGCGACTGACACCAATTGACTGTGCCGTCCTGTCTCATGTCATCGGTCTATGTGACACAATTAAACACCTTGATCTGCAGAGCTGTTATATTCAGTGTGAAGGACTCCAGCGACTGACACCTGGGCTGCACAAGTGCCAGGAATTGGGGTAACTTTTAATTTATCTAAGTTATTAATTTGCTTCTTTTAAATGATCAAAAATGTTTGGTTAAAAACCATATGCAGAAGTAGATTCTCTGCATATATAAAAACATTGAGCAATGAATGACAGAGTACAGCTCCGGGCAATCATCTGTCATTGGGAGAGCTAAGCTTTCTCACAGGGTTGAGACTACCTTAACTGAGACAAGTCACAGCCCTTTACGCTCTCCAATCCAATCACCTGACACTTGCCTGCCTCACACTGCCTTGGATTCAAGCCCTGCACTGATGGTTGCCAATGGTCAGTCAGTAAAATCTGCCAGTAAGTGTTTCCATTCTGCTGCATTGCCAGAAGCACAGACACACAGCTGTGGGTCTTGCACACAGCAGCCAGCTTCTGGGTAAACCGGAGCAGTGCAGTTTGGAAATCCCTGTAATCCTTCAGCCCATTGTGTCCATATGGACTATCAAATACCCATCTATACTGAGCCACATTACCAGATCCTGTCCGTAGCCTTCCATGCCCTGGCAATTCACCTGCTTGAGAAGGATTACACATACCTCTAACACCCCTTCAGGTAGTGTGTTCTGGATTTTGGCTCCTCTGGGTTGAAAATTGTTCTCCTTTGATCCCCTTCAACATTCTGCCACTGAACACCTATGCCCTTTTTGGAATTTAACATTGCTACTGTGGGGGAAAATTTTTCGTGATCTGCCCTACTTGTGCATTTTCAGTCAGCAACCCTTCCCCAATCTCTCTCCCTTTCCTCCACCAACCCCCCCCCCCCACCGCCGAACCAGCCTTTCTGCTCCAAGAGAAAACAAACCAGGCCTGTCCAGTCCCTCCTCATAAAGGAAACACTTCATCCCAGGCAACATCCTGTTTAATCTCCTCTGCACCCTCTCCAGTGTAATTATGTCCTTCCTGTAGCATGATCAGCACTCCAGTTGTGGGATAACCAAAGTTCCATCAAGTTGTATTGTGACATTGTGTCCTGATTTCTACATCACCTCACCTACCTCTGCTGCCACTTCCAGAGATCCTTGGGTTTGTACATGAAGGTGTCCTTGTTCCATAATATGCCCCAGAGCCCTATCATTTACTGTATGAGCCATACCCTGATCTGTACATGCGAAATATATCATTGGGATATGGCAAGTGAGATTTGCGGTCAGTGGCAGGAAAATCTTGTTCAAATTTTCCTGAGATTGTATGCTTTTGGAGATATGTAGGTGAGAGAAATTACACCAGATCCATGAGGTGACTCGATCTCTGTTTGTCTTTAGCCTGAGGAAGAATGAACTGGGAGATTCAGGAATGAAACTGGTGACTGCAGCTCTGAAAAACCCGGACTGTAAAATACAGAAACTGTGGTAAATACCATGATGTAAGAAATCATGCTCTCTGTCTCTCTCCTTTGTGCGCTCTCACCTTTTTTCATTGTCCTGTTCAATCTCTAGGCTGGATAGTAATGGACTCACAGCTTCTTGTGCTGACGATCTCACCTCTGCCCTCAATATGAACTGCTCGCTGACAGAGCTGTCCCTGAGTGGCAATGAACTGCAAGATTCGGGACTGAAATCACTGTCAGGGGCTCTGAGGAATCCGAACTGTAAAATACAACATCTGTGGTGAGTCTCAGAATGTGAGAGAGTGGGGCAGACCCTCTGTTGCATCATTCTCCTATTGCCCCTCCCGCTGCACAAGCCTGATCGATACACTCTTGCTCTGGGCTCTCTGAGGTCAGGTCACGTCTTCATCTGAAACAGGCAAAAAGTCTTCAAAACAGCTTGATTGATTCAGCCACGACATATGTCTGGGGAGCGGGTCTGGTGTAGAATTGGGGCATAGGAGTCATGTCTGAAAGCAGATTAGGGCTGTCTTTATTCAGTGCCCATTTAGGTACACAGCAACGATAGGAAACTACTGAACTCTTCGGTCCAGTGATAAGCCTCCATTCGCAAAAGCAACCCTCTACCGTTATCAGCCAGTCGCCTTTGGATCTGAATTGCCAATTTTATCTTGCTCTGTTCCATCTTACATTTTGGACCAGAATCTTATGTGAGACCTGGTGAAAGGCCTTGCAGACCACGTTGACTGGATCAACCATACTACCCTTTATCACACACTTAATTTGGCCTTTGTAAAATTCCATCAACTAAGTCAGATATTTTCTCCCTTTATGAGGGATAGGCAGTGTAACATTGTCTAATCCCTGCTCCTTCAAGTGCAGGTTATTCCTTCCCCTCAAGATTTTTTTCAATAACTTCCCTACCATTGTCATTGGACTTATCAGCCTGTAATTAGCTGCCTTAAAGGCACCAGATTTGCTGTCCCTAATCACCTGGCTCATCACCTGTGGTCAGAATTATTTTAAAATGTGACTCCAATCAAAAGCCTCCCTTTCCTCCCATAGTGGCCTAGAATACATCCCTTCCGACTTTGAATTCAATTCAAGACTGCGAAGACATCATCTAACTTCAAAAAAAAATATGTAAATGTTTTTCATTCTAGAGTTTCAGTATTACCTGAATTCTCCAACTAAGATGTCCTTCTCCATAATAAATAGAGAATAGTATTCATTTTCGTCATCTAAATACATGTTCAACTCTTGTCCTTAATTTATAAAATGTGCCGAAGGTTATCTGGATGGGGGTGGAGGGGCAGCACAGGGCCTCAGATTGTGGCAGGTCACAGAATAGTTCAGGCTGTGTAGTATTCATGCAAGTGCGCATCTTCCACTAGGTTAGGCCGGAAGCTTTGTGGAGGAGTATTTCCATAGCCTGTCACTGATGCAGAACCACCCAGTCAGTAGTAAATCTGTTGGCAGTAAATACTGAGCAACATTGTGAGTATTAATAAGCACTGGGTTTTCCTGTGAGTTGACTCCTTCCTCTCTCTGTTTGTGGACAGTTGGTTTTGCAGCTTGTGTCAAGGATCCTTCCTCCGCTCAGTACGTACCACTCACTGATGGGTCTGTCCTTTCGTTAATGCTAATGTTTATTCTCATTAATTACACCTTAAACACGAGTTTCAGTGGAAAAGAAAATTTGTTTGTCTTTTACTGCCCTCCATTTCATCTCTCCGACCCGTAGTCTTTGGGCTACTGGTCTCACAGCCTCTTGTGCCGAAGATCTCTCGTCCATTCTCAAGACAAACTGCACTTTGACACGCCTGCACTTGAGTGAAAATCACATGGGAGATTCAGGAGTGAAGCTGCTGTCCTCGGCTCTGAAGAACGCAGTCTGTCAACTGCAGGATCTTCGGTAAGTACCAGACTCTGAGAGACTGTGTTTATAATTGCAGGGTGTCTGACACTAAATACCCGGGCACTAACACTTCTGTGGCACACGTTGTTTCTTGCACAAGTCCGGAAGTCCATCGCTGGGACTAGCATCCCCTTGCAGAGCCATCTTCTGCTCTGTAGCATGGATTGCCAGTTCGCCCCACTGTGGAGTATCCATGGAGCTGTGCAGACAACATTGGATTCCCCAGCTCAAAGGCAGGAAAATCTACTGCAGGGTCAGCTGTAGCTTTATCCCAGCACATTCCGTGAGTTTAGTGGGCAGGAGCGCTGCCGGAACTTTCACTGGAGTTCCTACAGTACAAACAGGTTTACCATTCTTTCCAATGTGAGAGAAACTTTCAATGTTAGAATAGTACTAATAGTTCCTGCTCAAATTCCAGTGTAAGATATTTACAGCCATTCAATTTCAATGACAGGAATGAGCCTGGGCCGGGTCTCACCAGCTGCTAAAAGGCTTCTGCCAGTGCACACCCTTGGCTGGCAGACAGCTGGAAACTGTCTCCTCGTGAAGAATGACCTAAACCCCACGCTGGAAGGAACAACACGATTGCATGGCAGGCAGCCGGGAGTTCCCGGAGGGCAGAAGAAGATCAGTCCCATTAATAGTGTTGGTCTGATAAACAAATTATAGAGGATTCCCTGCTTCCTGTTTTTATCTTATCTCCGTCTCTCTGTCTTTCCTCCTTATACACAGACTATGGCGTGTTGGTCTCACGGATTCTTGCACCGAGGATCTTGTCTCCGGTCTCAGTGCAAACAGCTCACTGACAAGTCTGGACCTGAGATCAAATTCCTTCACAGACCAGTCTGCCCCCGCTCTCTGCCGCCTCATATGGATCCTCCCGAATCTGGAACGAATCGGGTGAGTGCGCTAATGTTTAATGTGATTAAAATATTAGTGGATCTGTGGGCTTTTCTGGTGATATTTATCCGTAAGTGTTGTTGAAATATTAACCCCAGTCCCCTGTTATTGACACTGTTGTGTAATCTATTCATTTCCTCTTTATTCTTCAAACTGTTTCAGGTTGGAGGAAAATCAGTTCACTTCAACTAGGAGGAAGGAATTGGAGTCTCTGCAAGAATCCAGACCTGGACTGCGGGTGATGGTGTGAATATCTCATTATGGAGGTATTACACTCATAATATTTTGCGATGATTTCCTGCCCTCTCCTTTAGCTGAGCTGTAAGTTTCAGAACAAATTGCCCTGTGACTGTTTCCAGCTCCACCTGAATGTAGCCCCTCTCATTGTGTTGTCAAAGTCTGGCCAGCTGCCATGTGACTGAACCAGCTGGCCCCCAGGCACTACTGTCAGATCTCTAGGTCTTGATCACAAGACAAGGGAGCAGAAGCAGGCCATTCGGCCCATCAAGTCTGCTCCAAGGAAAGGGAAAATAGAAATGAGGAATGGGGGAAAGAAAGAAAAAAAAACTATTCTAATCCCAATTTCCGGCCTTATCCCCATATCCATTGTTATCCTGACTATTTATATATCTATCTATCTATCTCCTCCTTGAACGCCCCCACTGATCTGGCCTTCACTGCTGTACGTGGCAAGGAGTTCCACAAATTCACCACCCTCTGGCTAAAGAAATTTTTCCTCATCTCTGTTTTGAAACTCTACCCCCTAATTCTAAGATTGTGCCCTCTGGTCCTGGACTCACCCACCAAGGGAAACAGCCTAGCCACATCCACTCTGTCCTTTCCTATCAATATTTTAAATGTCGCTATGAGGTCACCTCTCATTCTTCTGTACTCCAGTGAGTACAGTCCAAGAGCCGACAAACGCTCCTCATACGTAAGCCCTTTCATTCCTGGAATCATCCTCGTAAATCTCCTCTGAACCCTCTCCAACGTCAGCACATCCTTCCTAAGATGTGGGGCCCAAAACTGCGCACAATATTCCAAATGAGGCCTCACTAGTGCCCTGTAGAGCCTCATCAACACTTCCTTACTTTTAAACATAGCTCTCAAAATGAATGCCAACATAACATTCGCTTTCTTTACCACCGATCCGACCTGGTGGTTAACCTTTAAGGTATCCTGCACGAGTACCCTCAAGTCCCTTTGTACTTCCGTGCTTTGGATTTTCTCTCCTCCTAGATAATAATCTGCCCACTTATTTCTGCTTCCAAGATGTACAACTGCACATTTCTCAACATTGAATCTCATCTGCCATTTGCTTGCCCATTCTCCTAAACTGTCTAGGTCCCTCTGCAACCTTCCTATCTCTTCAATACTCCCTACTCCTCCCCCTATCTTGGTGTCATCTGCAAATTTAGCCACAAAACCATTTCTGGAACACATTAACCATAAGGTTAATTAGGTGCCTTTTTCGCGGTTTAACGTGTCGCGTCCACAGATGTTTCCGACAACGAGATCGGGTCCCACCCTAATTATAAGGGAACTAAACCGCCTAGATGGAAGGCAGTTATATTTGTCAGCGGCAAGAATTTAAATGCCGAAATAAGGATTGTTCACCCATCAATTGAAACGGAGCTTTACAATATAGACCGCGCTAGCTACCTGACTATAAGGCCAAGCGCATGGGGCGCGGGGGCAAGGTTCTTTCGAACTTTATTTCAATTTCAAATGGGGTACAAGCACATATACAAATAATTACATATATACAAAGTATATATCAATAATCCATGAACACTTGCAAGAGATCAATAGTTAATCGTATCGCAAGGCTACAAGTGTCTTCCGCAAATGTCTTATATTTCTGAATACCCAGAAAGCTGAACAAGGTGTTATTGTCCTTCTCCCATAGACCTCGAGCACCGATAACAAAACCGAAATACTCGACGATCTTGGTCTTAGTCAGTTCCTTTATTTGTGCCGTCAGATGCCGATATTTGTTCCTTTTTTCGGCCCAGGCTCTTGAGGTTGATTGATTGTTATAACGAATGGTAACATCAACCACAGCTGCTCGATCACCTTTAACCAGAATAATATCTGGTTTCCATAGCAAGCCGTCTTCACTCCTCAAATGCGGTTCCATATAAGGAACCCACTGATATTGTTCCGCCTTCGACCGTAGTCTTTCGAGGATCTTGTTATGTCTTTTTATGCGAATGTTCTTGACCGCCAGACATCGCCCGGAGATATGAGCCAGAGTCTCATTGGCTATCCCACATCTCCGACAGGTTGAAGCACTGGTTCGACGCCCTGCGGAGGGCGAAATTGAAACCAATTCAGAAAATCGAACTGCTGAAGACCTATATTATACCGAGGGTCTATTACCAACTTATCTTAACGGAGGCCTCTCAAAATGAGTTGGTGGACCTTGATCGGCTTCTGAAATACCCAGAAAGCTGAACAAGGTGTTATTGTCCTTCTCCCATAGACCTCGAGCACCGATAACAAAACCGAAATACTCGACGATCTTGGTCTTAGTCAGTTCCTTTATTTGTGCCGTCAGATGCCGATATTTGTTCCTTTTTTCGGCCCAGGCTCTTGAGGTTGATTGATTGTTATCTTCGTAACGAATGGTAACATCAACCACAGCTGCTCGATCACCTTTAACCAGAATAATATCTGGTTTCCATAGCAAGCCGTCTTCACTCCTCAAATGCGGTTCCATATAAGGAACCCACTGATATTGTTCCGCCTTCGACCGTAGTCTTTCGAGGATCTTGTTATGTCTTTTTATGCGAATGTTCTTGACCGCCAGACATCGCCCGGAGATATGAGCCAGAGTCTCATTGGCTATCCCACATCTCCGACAGGTCTTCACTGCCTCGGGGTTACCCCTTCCACGTGTACATCTTGTGGGGTATTGGCCACATCTTAACAGTAATGCATTTACAACCTGGTACCCCTTCCAGGCGGTATGCCTCCTCAACCATCCATTCGAAATCTTATCATTTTTAAATTCTTTTATGCCAGAACCTTGATATAACTGCGCTGCCCAGCGCACAAATTCAGCAGACCTCCAGTCAATGTTAAAATTGGCGACTCGCCCCTCTCCATCGTCCAATTGTATTCCCCTCTCTGCCATATATCCAATAAAACTCTCGGAGAGAGGTTGCAAAATGACGTTATCTGATATATCGCACTCTTTAAACACTGCCAGTCCTTTTAATTTTTCAATGACAGCACTGTTGTCCTCGCCTGCCCATTCGAAAGAGTGTTTAATAACCACATCTTCAGATCGTTCCAAGGACTGGCGCTTGCGTATAATCGCCACTGGGATCTGCACTTCAAGTCTCGGCAGGCACAATCCTCCATCTCTAGATCTAGAATACAATAACCCATTAGTAGTATCATTGGGGAGATGGAGAATTTCTTTAGCTGTTGTCTAAGGTTAATTAGGTGCCTTTTTCGCGGTTTAACGTGTCGCGTCCACAGATGTTTCCGACAACGAGATCGGGTCCCACCCTAATTATAAGGGAACTAAACCGCCTAGATGGAAGGCAGTTATATTTGTCAGCGGCAAGAATTTAAATGCCGAAATAAGGATTGTTCACCCATCAATTGAAACGGAGCTTTACAATATAGACCGCGCTAGCTACCTGACTATAAGGCCAAGCGCATGGGGCGCGGGGGCAAGGTTCTTTCGAACTTTATTTCAATTTCAAATGGGGTACAAGCACATATACAAATAATTACATATATACAAAGTATATATCAATAATCCATGAACACTTGCAAGAGATCAATAGTTAATCGTATCGCAAGGCTACAAGTGTCTTCCGCAAATGTCTTATATTTCTGAATACCCAGAAAGCTGAACAAGGTGTTATTGTCCTTCTCCCATAGACCTCGAGCACCGATAACAAAACCGAAATACTCGACGATCTTGAAAAATCGTTAATGTACAAGGTAAAAAGGAGCAGTCCCAACACTGACCCCTGCAGCACACCACTAGTAACCGGTAACCAACCAGAACGAGATCCTTTTATTTCCACTCTTTGCTTCCTGTCAACCAGCCAATGCGCCACCCATTATGTTATCCTACCCGTAATTCCATGTCCTCTCATCTTATTAATCAGTCTCTTGTGAGGCACATTATCAAAGGCCTTTTGAAAGTCTAAATACACAACATCTACTGCCTCTCCCTTATCCACCCTACCTGTGATTTCTTCAAAAAACTCCAATAGGTTGGTCAGGCAGGATCTTCCCTTCACAAAACCATGTTGGCTAGGACCTATCTTGTCTTGCGCCTCTAGGTATTCCGTAACCCCATCCTTGAGGATAGATTCCAATAACTTTCCCACTACTGACGTCAGACTAATAGGTCTGTAATTTCCTTTATGCTGCCTCCCACCTTTCTTATACAACGGAACTACATTTGCGACCCTCCAGTCCTCTGGAACCATGCCGGAATCTATCGATTTCTGGAAAATTATCGCCAATGCCTCCGCTATCTCTAAAGCCACCAACTTCAGAACCCGGGGATGCACCTCATCCGGTCCGGGAGACTTATCAGTCTTTAGCCCATTTAGTTTTCCTAGCACCTTCTCCCTAGTAATCTTAACTGAGCTCAGTTCCATTTCGTGAGACTCCTGACTAACTGGCACATCGCTGATGTCCTTCACAGTGAAGACCGAGGCAAAATATTCATTCAATTCCTCTGCCATCTCTCTATCGTCCATTATAATAGCTCCTGCACCGTTATCAATTGGTCCTATATCAACCCGTGTCTCTCTTTTACACCTTATGTATTTAAAAAAAACTCTTAGTATCCTTCCGAATGTTATCCGCCAACTTCCTTTCATAATTCATCTTTTCTTTCCTAATGACCTTCTTAGTTTCTCTCCGCAGGTTTTTAAAAGCTTCCCAGTCTTCTGTTTTCCCACTAATTTTTGCTTCTTTGTACGCGGCCCCTTTTTCTTTTATTTTAGCCTCCACCGCTCTCGTTATCCACATTTGTGTCTTTTTTCCATTCAAGACCTTTTTTCTTGGAATATATCTATCCTGCATTTTCCTTATTTCCTGTAGAAATTCCTTCCATTTCTCCTCCGCCGTCCCTCCAGCCAGCTTACTCTTCCAATCAATTTGGGCCAACTCCTCTCTCATACCATTGTAATTTCCTTTGTTCCCCTGAAATATCGATACACCAGTTATCAGCTTCTCCTTCTCAAACTTGAAACTGAACTCAATCATATTGTGATGACTGGTTCCCAGTGGTTCCTTTACCTTTAGTTCCCTAATCACCTCCGGTTCATTGCACAGCACCCAATCCAAAACAGCCGATCCCCTGGTGGGCTCTTCAACAAGTTGCTCTAGAAAAACGTCCCTAAGACATTCCACAAACTCACTCTCCTGAGTTCTACTGCCTTGCTGGATTTCCCAGTCCACCTTCATGTTAAAATCTCCCATAATTATCTTCACATTGTCACTCTGGCATGCTTTTTCTATCTCAACCTGCAACTTATCGTCCACTTGCTGACTGCTATTAGGGGGCCTATATATGACTGCTACCATTGTCCTTTTACCCTTGCTATTTCTTAGCTCCACCCATAAGAATTCCACCTCCTCTGACCCAATATCCTTCCTTTCTATTGATTTTATATCACTACTAACCATCATGGCCACACCTCCCCCTCTGCCTACCCGCCCATCCTTCCAATACACTGTGTACCCCTGGACATTCAGTTCCCAATCACATCCATCATAAAGTCATGACACGGTGATTTCCACAATGTCGTATTTATTAACCTGCAGTTGTGCCACTAGGTCATCTACTTTATTCCTAATGCTATGTGCATTTAAATATAGTACGTTTAGTCCGATATCTGCTATTGATTTTGTTGTACTTCTATTGTTCAGCAGATTATCGTGACTTTCCACCTGTCTATCCTTCTTACCATCTTCACTACATACTATCTTAGACATGTTCCTATATACCTCATCCTCTATCCTAACATTCTGTATCCTAACATCCTGATTTGTTGTGCTTCTGTTATTCAGCAAATTATTCTGACTTCTCACCTGCCTGTCGTTCTTGCCATCCTCATTGGACTTTTTTCTATAAACTTCCTCCCTTACCTTAGCATCTTCTAACCTAACATCCTGGTTTCCATCCACCTGCCAGAACAGTTTAAACCCTCCCCTACAACTAAATTAAACATTCCCGCCAAGATATTGGAACCTTTGGAGTTTAGGTGCAACCCATCCTTAGCGAATAGGTCATGTCTCCCCCAAAAAATGTCCCAATTATCCAAAAATCTGAAGCCCTGCCCCCTGCACCAGTCACTCAGCCACGCATTCATCTGCCAGAGCTTTCTATTCTTCCTATCATTGACACATGGCACAGGTAGTAATCCTGAGATTACTACCCTTGAGGTCCTACTTCTCAACCTTCTCCCCAATGCCTTGTATTCCTCCTTCAGGACCTCTTCTCTTCTCTTTTTCTACCTATGTCATTGGTACCTACATGCACCAAGGCTTCTGGCTGCTCACCCTCTCCCCTCAGAATATTCTGGACCCGGTCCGTGATATCCCATACCCTGGCACCAGAGAGGCAACACACCATCCGAGACTCATTGTCGGTATCGCAGAATCTGCTATCCGTACCCCTTACTATAGAATCCCCAATAACCACTGCATTTTGCTTCCTCCGCTGGACCACAGTACCAGGCATGGTGCCAAGGTCCCGGTTGCTGAGGTCTTCCTCTATCAGGTCATCCTCTCCAACCGAATCTAAAATGAGATATCGGTTTTTGAGGGGGACCGCCACAGAGGTGCTGTCTACAAACTCTTTATAACTCCTGTCTATTTCCTGCTCGCTCTCCCTAACCAACCGAAGGTCATCGAGCTGCTGCTCCAGACTCTCGATCCGTTCCTTGAGGAGCCACATCACGGTGCACTTTGCGCAGATGTAGTTATCGGGGAGTCTGGTAGTCTCCGAGGGTCCCCACATCTGACACTCCCAACATAAGACCAACCCTAGATGCATATTGCTGAATACCACTGAGTTCAACAAATAAACTAATAACTTACCCCCTCTCTATTAGTCTCGCCTCTTTCCCGTTCTCGCCGAAGCCCGTTGAGCCAAAGCCTAACCCACTCTGCTCCCTCTCACTCAGCTGCCCGCTGGATATGATGGTCTGCTATTTAAATCGCCTGCGCGCTTCCGAGTGATGTCACGCGCCTTTTCAGTCATGCGCCGCTATCCCGAACGCTAGAAAGAAAAAAAACTCGCTCCTCGTTAATTTCCGGCACTCTCTGGTCGCTGGAAGTCCTACTGTGTGGCCCTGATGGAAATCACAGACAGAAGAACTCAACGAGGCCTAACTCTGGGCCATACAAGATTACTTTCAAATGTATCCAGTATCCTTGGGTTTAAAAGAAAACAAAGTTGTGACTCATGCAAGGTCTTTACCTGAAACGCCGACGATTCCTTTGGCTCTACAGATACTGGCTGAACTGCTGATTTCCTCCAGCATTTGTTTTCTGCTCCCAGCATCTGCACTCTCATCTCTCCATCCCTGGGGCTAAGCTGACTTCGTGAACATAATCCTTTCTACCAAGTTTCTGAGGTTGTTGCGGCTGGAATTTTTACTCCAGTACATTCAGAAGCTTTAAAATGTAACACACTTAGTTTGTTAACTTCTCTATTCTTGATTCTCGATTATTCTGCCCATTCTGTAGTGAGTTTGAGCTTTAATTTTGTATTAAATAAATATTAGATATTCATGTTAACCATTTCTGAATGTGTCCAGAAAGTGGTGAAGCACAGTGTTATCAGGCTGGTTACACATTCTTTTCAAAACATTACTTCTGTTTTATTATGTTACGGACTCAGTGAATGTCCATTTAAGATGGGGTGTGTGTGTGGGGGGTGGGGGGGGGGGCGTGCTTATGTCAATAGAAGATAAAGGATGTAATGATGTTGTTGAAGAGGTCAGTCGAAGAGAGAGAGAGAAGGGAGAGAGACACCAGCCTGCTAGGTTTCTCTATCGATTGATGAGAAACAATAACTATGTCTGCCACTGAAATCCATGTATGGAAATTGGAAGTAATCCGGTGGAGTTCACTTTGTTGCTGACCTGTAGAAGGAAACAGGTATTTGTGTGGACAACCACGATTCGGATGCTTTTCGGGGTGAGGAAGTCACTACCGAGTAAACACTGAGGTGTCGTTTGGGTTCCATCGTGGAACATTTGCATTTCGTAATTACTCTCCCTATGTTCTCTAAATCTACGTTTTATCTTCAGTCAACGGTGGTTGTTGAAGAAGCCTTTGCTCATCTTTCACCTTATGGCTTGTGGAACTGAACTTTAAGAACCATTCCTGGACTTGGATTGTGGGACTTTGCCACACACGCGCGCGCGCGCGCACACACACACACACACACACACACACGCACGAAGAGTTTAGTTTTTGGGGTTAATGTTCAAGGTGTAATGTTTTTGAATTTCTAACATACTAACATTTTTACTTTTATTTTTTGTATTATTATAAGTAGTGATTAATAAAATAGTTTTTAACACTGAATTATGGCTCAGAGTATTTCTTTTGTTGCTGGTTCATAACAATTAAAACGGCTAGTGTGAGGGTACATAATTTTAACGTGATTGCACGAAGATATAAGGGGGATGTTGGGGTAAGTTTTTTCTTCACAGAGTGGTGGATGCTTGGAATGCACTTCTGGCAGAGGTGGTGGGGGTAGATACATTCGGGGCATTTCAGAGACTCTTAGATAAATACATGAATGGTAGAGAAATGGGGAATTATGTGGGAGGGAAGGGTTAGATAAATCTTAGATCAGGATAAAATGTCAACACAACATTGTGGGCCAAAGGGCCTGTACTGTGCTGTTACATTCTATGAACTGTGAAATTGTCTGCATCTGTTATTTTTATTAAAGATCTGGGTTTTATGATTCTGAAGTTGATGAAACATTGTCAGTTCCTGACTAGGTGTTTGACCTCTTGCTACAGGATGGTGTAAAGATGACATATTCCTCTGGTCAAAATAACAGGAGCAAGAGGTTGCGCAGGATGTATCAGACTACAGTGAGCAATATTATGGAACATACACAAGTAGGTGGAGGCTTGGATATAAACCTAAACAATTCCTTTGTGGGGAGATGCAGGGATTTGACATTTACAGTATCTGCTTCTTTGAAATGGGAGTGTCCATATTTTCATCGCCGATCAGTTCATGGGTTCACAAAACACCCCACATTTGTTAATGTGAGACACCAAAAACAACATAGGTTCACATGTTGATGGCATCTGCCTCCCTGAGTGGGCCCTGCTGGAGATGTGTAAATTTGAACAACGTTACAGGAGCAACTTCCATAAACACTGTAGAGTTACAGTGGTGACTCGGAAAAAGACTCCAGTCTCAGCATTGAGAACAACTAGTGCACGGTGACAGGGATGGGGTGGGAAGATCTGAACTTCTGGCACTATTGGGTATAAACCCAGTGTGCGCAATGTAAAGAGGAAATCGCCACTGCAACTCATGACTCCCCCCACCCCCACCAATCCCACCGCCAAGCTATCCAGTCCCCCATTGGTACCAACAGCCTACATTACCATGGTGCTGTGGGAAGAAGGTTCATTTTCTGTGCTCTGATAAGCCTGATTATTTAACAGTAACCTGACACAATGGGAACATGCATCCTCTCCTCTTATTTCACCAAGATCCTCTGAGTGATCTGACTGAGCTCTTTGACCCAAGCAATGGGCACTTTGATGTTAACAGACTGGAATAACTGAACTGTCTGTTCCTCCAGTGTAAATGAACTGAAGGACAAAATGGGGAAATGCTGTCCCTTTGGGCTACTTCGATGGTGGAACGGTTGAGCCCCCTTACTGCAGGTGATACGTTCTGCTGCTCAAAATACCAGGAGCGAGAGGTTGTGCGGGATGTAGGACACGGAGGGTGGAGTGGGGGTGGTGATGGGGGGATGTGGGTGTGAACTGCAGAGCGGCCCAAAGTTCTATCGGGAAGCTTATTGGAAGATGGGGATTAAACGTCTCAGTCCTGCCACTGTGTGATGGTCCAAGTTGGTGAATAACCTAATTCTGTTCCCCATAACTGGCAGGGAATTGTCCAGCCTCGTCCCATGAAGATCAAGGAGGATCAATGATCTGAGTGTACTGTGATTGTGTGTCCTCCTCCAGTTACTGCACCAGCAGTCTGGGACTTGGCGACAGCTGGGTGACACTTACATTGTCCGGGGGCCCTGTCTGTGAACCAGCACAGGATAACCTCGATATGAGGTTGAAATACCCACAGCTGGATTGCTGGGTTTGGATATGCCAGCTCAGGAACAATATTTCACAACAAGCATGTGTACCGACATCTATATATTGTACAGACGCACAAACTAGCCCCGGTGTGCACTGAGCAGGGGAAACGGCGTTGGTTGAAGGAAAGAAAAACGAGTGGTGGGGAGAGAGGGAGAGAGAGGTTCCGATCGTTTTGAGGGCAGAATGCAGTCTGCCAGTATAGATCGGCAGAAAACTGGCATCCCCACAAGGACGAGGCTTGAGGTCCCAACATTCATTCAAATGATGCGGTTCGTACTAGGCCAGCAATACACAGAGTAATGATTCAGAGACACGAGTGCAAATCCCATTCAGGAAACCACAGAGGTTAGATCACTGGAGATGCCCCACATTGCCACCCTATGATCAGCTGGACAGGATTTTTCACCGATGCTGTGTTTACTTTTACTTCACAAAGAGGCATAGATAGGGGAGACAGTCATCACCCTTTTACCAGGTTAGAAATATAGAATGTGAGATGTCAAATTAATTTGTTTACGTGTTAAGTGGTAGGGTTAACACATGTTTGTGAAACTGGTGAATTCAAAGGGAGCGGAAATATACAAATAATCATATTCATAAAGCCATACAGCAGGTAAACAGGCCCTTCGGGTCCAGTTGACCCGTGCCTACCCAGATTCCATCTAAAAAAAGTCGTATTTGCCTGTGTTTGGCCCATATCCCTCTAAACGGATATGGGCATTGTATCGGCAGCAGGCATTAATTTAGTTGGGCATTTGATTACTAATTTAGTTTGGCACAAATTTATGGGCTGAAGAGCCTGTTCCTGTTCTGTACTGCTCCATGTTTTAAGGTGGTGAAGGCAGCAGATGGCATGATTGCCTTCATTGGTCAGGCTGTTGAGTACAAGGGTAAGGCAGTCACGATGTAGTTACTACATATAAACCTTTGGTCATGAGGAAGTAAAGGGTTAAAAATTGTACCCATACCTATAGCTGATAGAAAAAATACCTCGCAAGCAAGAGCACGCAAACTGCTGACTCAATGGATAAGGTTTGTGTTCGGGTTTCGAGTCCCCAGTTAGTTTCAGGTTCGGGGTTCGTGTCCCCAGTTAGTTTTGCGTTTAGGGTTCGAGTCCCCAGTTTTGGGTTTGAGGTTCGAGTCCCCAGGTTTGGGTATTAAGTTTGTGAATTTCAAGGTTTTGTGCTCTAAGTTTTGAGATCTGTTCTCCGGTACTACCACCCTGCCTAAGACCGGTTCTTAAGAGGGGAAATTCCCCACGGGAAGGTCAGGAGCATGAAGTGGGTGAAGGAAAGAGACCAGTCAGAGTTAATCGCAGCGATTTGTACCTTACAGTCGGAAAGTCTGGGTCCAATACCCCACTATCTAAGTTATGTAAAGACGATCCGAAGAATGAGAGTAACTTCCATAAATTATCGGCATGCCTCAATAAAAAATTGGGAATGAAATATGGCCATTGGGGGAACAGGATGTGGATGTGTCTGAAGGCAGAAAGGGTGATTTGGGAGCGCAATACAGGGGAAAAATGGAAAATATTAATGTCCACATAGAGAAAACCGGCCGAAGGCCTAACAAATAGATCTAAACAGAATAGTTGGGAACATAATGCACGCAGGCGGGGGATTAGTGTGTGATGAAAAGGGAAATCCTAAGAGTTGGGAAGTTCTGAAGTCTCAGTGCGGAGATCACGATGCTGAGATAAACAGAAGGGAGAAGGAAGAGGTAGATCAGAAAAGAAAGGAAAAAACGTAGGAATAAACAAAATAGAAAAAATAAGGACAAAGTGGAGGTACCTCCCGACATGTCTGGCGTGCCTCTGTTGTTCCAAAATAAACGGACGAAAATGAGGAGAATTGGATAGTCCAACGCACAGCCCCTAGCTACCCCCCTTTTCACTGCCGCCCCCATATAATGCGACAAGTCTGCAAACCGTTCTGCTCTCACCACCAACGATTGCTGGACAACTCCTGTCCCAAAGACAAAATCCATGGCTCTATTGCGTCCCGAACTAGAAATCAGATTGGACGGAGAGAAAGCCCGCATAAGAACGGCTGTAAGGCCACAGACAAGCGACGGGACTTTTTGGTAGGGGACAGACCTTTAGTAGATCCTCAGACAGACACCGATTATGACTCTGATTCTACCGCTGATTATGACGACCCTAAAGATCCCGGCCCACCACCTATGTTGAATGAGATAAAGGGTATCCAATGCACCCCAACGGCCCAAGAGCCCCAGCGGACGGACTCCCTTATGCACCACCACCTCCCCCTTGTAATTACCCAGGGGACCCCAACAACTCGCACCAGCGAGTACCAGGTCGACAGGATGCTACCTTAGCGGGGCGGCTGACCATTGGAAGCGGGATTGCCCCTACTACGGCCAACGGCAGGCTCGCCCCCAGTAAACAACAACCTTTTTCGACTTGCAACCCGTTTTCCACCCAACTAGATGTAGGAAGTAGCCATTCCATGTGCCCTGCCCTCACTCATAACCAGGACGATGAACCGATCGTCAATTTCTTAGTTGAGGGAAAGCCGATCCCCTTTATGATAGACACGGGGCGCAATACCTCGACCCTCGAAGCTCTTTGTATCGCCCAGCACGATTTTAAACTGTCCACGGCCACAGTTTTATTGAGCGGGCTGGAGGGACAGGAAAGATCCTACCCCTTAACTGAACCTTTACAAGTGAAATTTGGAGATCGGGGATGTCTGATCCAATTCGCATTAATCCCAGGCCGAGGAGGGACCTGCTCTGCTCTCTCCGACTCAAAATACCATGCCTGGATGAAGGAATTACCACTACCGACGCTGAACCCCATCGAATCCTCTGGCTTCACCAGTCTCCTCAGTGGTGGACGGTGAACTTCACCAACAGAGATTTTGACCCACCCTTGAAGACCCCTGACCGGCATGTGACGCTAGCTTATGACCCCACAGGGGTCTCAGGTGAGCAGGAAGGGTTGTATGTTCCCCTCCTGGGTAGCATGGTGACTGTCACTATTTTAGGGGAAGTAGTGGGTAAAGAGGGGCAGCATTTTTGGTTCAAGTGCCTAATGAATTGTGGAATCATTCAGGCTTGATGTCCCCTCATATTACGCAGTCAATTAATGAGGGTCATAAACTGAAGGAGCAGGGATTCCTAGTCCCCTGGCTTGAGGCACGGGCAGACACAGGCCTATACGGGATTCCCCAGATACTGCCAGAAGGGACCCTGACTTATTACTTCACCCCTCTCTTGATGACAGGCTGTTTCTGCCACCACCAACCCCACCAACTCCCTTCGGATGAGCCAACCTCCGATTTATGGGCCGCTTCGAAAGCTGAGGTAGGGTTCACCGCAGTGACCCCAGTCCAAATCCGTGTAAAACCGGGAGCACAATTGCCTTCTGTCCCAAAGTACCCCCTTCGGAGAGAGGCAGTTGACGGAATAACCCATTTAATAGATTCATTCTGCAAACAGGGTATCCTGGTTCCTTGCCAATAACCCTGCAACAGTCAGTGGTTGTTTACTCCTACCATACCGTAACGGCACTCTTGACCTCCCGTCAATCTCAACACCTGACTCAGGCCCGCTTAAACCTATACGATGTAGGACTCCTGAATAACCCGCTCCTCGCTTTATTAAAGAACTTCCTCCAAGCCAGCCATCCTCCTCCCTAACAAATTGGCCATCAATAAATGCTCGGCTCACCTCTCAGACGCCTCCCAACTAACACAGGGCAATAACAGGGCAGACGCGGAGGCTAAATTGGCAGCACATCAGTGGTCTAAAATCGTTTCGACTGCGGAAAAACAAGCAGTTGCTTGCAATACAACAATAACAATGCAGGGCACCTCAGACATGGTCACTGTGCAGCACTTACAGGGGAACTCCCCTGACTCAGAAAAATAAGTGTGGAAGGTGCACGGGTGTATGCACGCCACGCCACATGGCTTCTGGACTACTCCAGTCAGTCAAGTATGTATACCTGATTCCTTGTTACCGATGCTTATTGACTACCTACATTCTGACACCCACCATGGCCAAGAAGGAATGAGTAACATTTTAATACGTACCTGGTGGCACCCCAGATTGGAGGAAGCAGCACAAAGCAAAATACGATCGTGTTTGATATGCCAACAAACCAATGCTGGGAAAGGGGTGTGGTGCACCCCAGAAAAAAACCCTTGCCAGCTGGTCCTATTGAATGTATACAACTTGATTTTATTGAATTACCGCGTGTACATTGCTATAAGTACTGTCTTATTATTGCTGATGCATTTAGTCGATGGATTGAAGCTTTTCCAACCACCAACAATAAGGTCTCAACGTTGGTGAAGTTATTGCTCACAGGGATCATACCAAGGTTTGGAGTACCCCGACAGATAAATTCAGACTATGGTCCCCACTTCATAAGGAAAGTAAATAAGGAGTTGTGCGAGAGACTGCATATCGAACAACAGTTCCATTGCACCTACCACCCTCAGGCAACGAGTATAGTAGAAAGAGCTCACGGCACCCTGAAGAATAAATTAACTACATTAGTATCAGTGCAGGTCTAAATTGGCTGAAGGTTCTCCCCTTATCATTATACCACATGAGAATTACCCCACACTTGGCCACTGGGGTGTCAGACACCTAAATAGTCTATGGACGTCCGGGAAGAACCCCATGGGATGCTGACACCCAGACCCCCATCCAGGTTGGCCTTAAAATCATGGGGAATGAACTGCAAAGGTATTTCGGACAACTTACATCCTCTTTAAAGTTTCTTCATTCACAGGTGGAGAGTGCCTTTAAGCTACTGGAAGGAGAGAATGCGGAGTTGCCTGACCTGGAAATCGGAGATTCGGTACTCATACGAGATTGGGAGCGCCCTAAACTAGGACCTCTGTGGAAGGGCCCCTCCAGATACTACTCCAAACTCCTAAAGCTGTGAAAGTACATGGCCAGGAACGCTGGATTCATCTGACTGACTGTAAACGATGGCCACCGGAAGGAAAATTATGTTTCTTAAATCTGGACTCCTTACCATTACCGGTACTCTTGCGTGGGCATTAGAGGATAATTTGTTTTACAAAGCACATCTACAACCACGCTGGAATCGCATAGCTTGCTACTCCTTGGCAGAATCAGTGGAAGGTCTTTTTGTACACACAAGCTGGAGCCCCAGGGGTCTCTTAAAATATGAACTCTAAACAAAGTGTATTGGGCAGACGGGAACTTACAGGAGGATGTTGCCGTGTAAATGCTTGGTAAAGGATCGGGTTGTGGCATAGCGATGAAACAGCACCCAATATCATGTGCCACCACCACTTGCATAGAGAGGATATGTGTACTTATGGGGGAATGGTTTAGGTGTGAGTGTGTCACCATGAGCTGTGTTAAACTACTTTCAGGGCTTGTGGAGGGAGGAATGGATCCCATGTAAAATTGCCTAATGTCTCTTTAGAATGGCTAACCAGGGAGAATTACCTGAGAAAGCATGGGAGAAATGTCGTTGGCATCTCTTGGTATTCTCAGATTCCAAGTCCACAGCAATCAGGTAATGTAACCTGTTACCGGGCTAAGGAAGGGCATGTGTTCCTCTTTAATGGTACTTACATTACCGCCACCCCCACTCTGCCAGCCTGGTCTGCAATAGGGACGATCAGGCCAGTCACGGTCCCCTGCCCCCAGAAGGCTCATGTCCGACGAAGACTTGCGATGCGGTCATTTAGTGAGAATTTATGTGAAGACTGGAGGGATCCTAATACGATGGGATCTCCCTTATCATCATTAGGCTTTGGGTTTCTGAGTACTCTCCCTCTGGGGGGTTCGGCGGGAAAAAAAACGGAACTACCTTATTTGTGGACTACCCGTGCTGGGAAACAGTACCATAAAGGGCCTGGAGGCAGTGAACCAGGAACTGGCAGGGTCTCAACTTAATGCCCAGAAGACCCGGTATGTTGTGGACTACCAGTTGGCTCAGAAAGGAGGAGTATGTGCCATAATAGGGGACAAATGTGTCACCAATGTTAGAGATGAGTCCTACAACATTTCCCATGCCGTTCAGAACATTCAGAAGCAGGTAGATAGCTTTAGACAGGGACTTACAGGAGGGGCGGGTTGGTTGGGGCGCTACTAGGAGGATCGTGGGCATCATACCTGCTGCATGGAGCAGTGGGGTTAGTCGTTATTATTGTATGCTGTGTGGTGCTGGCCTGTTTGAATACTTGTTGCAAGGTCCTTATTAATAAACTCTCGGCCCCGTTCTCGGCACCTCTCTTGATTATCATATAATGATAATAGGAGGGAATGAGGAAGTAAAGGGTTAAGAAATTATGATTGACTGTATCTATACATATAGCTGATGGAAAATTAACTTGTAACCAAGAGCATGCAAGCTACTGACTCAAGCTAGGTGATAATTTCTGTGTCCGGGACCTTGATGGCAGGCCAATATACTAGACGATAAGGGTGGTGGGTGTAATAAACAGACTGGAGGAAGCTTGTTTTAAAAAATGAGGGTGATACCTGTCTTTAAATCTCTTTGATTATAACTCAATTTTGTTGGACAATAGGTGCGATGTCTCTCCTTGGTTCTCTGAGGCCTGACCGAAACTCGTGGAGCCGAATTCATGAAGTGTGTGTGACAATATCTGTATAAATTACTGTCTTCTGCTTTGGACTGCGGAGACCTCCGATAAATACTCTGCATGAGAGTTTGAGGAGAATTCTCCTGCTAATAAACGCGCTTTATCTAATCAACCTGGTGGCACTGTGTTACTCTGCTGCGGACAGAAGGGGGTACTCAAAATAGGGACAACACTGGGAAGTTAATGAGTGACAATAATCCGTCCTGATGCAAGGACATCTTCCAGAAACGTTCCCTTTGTCGCACGAAAACTTGCCACTTTCTGCATTCTGTATATTAATGTCGGATTTCCAGCATTTGCTGATCTTTTTTACATTTTGATTTAGATCTATGTGTGCCAATGTTAAGGGAGTCTCTCATTCAGTACCAACGTCAATTTATGGTGAAAACACGGTTGATGCATATACTGTTTTTTTCTCATATGCGTATACTGTTTTTTTTCATCTAATTTTTCTCTTTCTGTCTAACTTATCTATCGATCTGTCGAAATTTATGTATATAGTCCATTGTTTATAAAAGATATATGGAGACCCTTTATTATTTTATTAAACATTTTCCGGTGAAATATTCCATTGTCACCAAATGGTAATAAACATCCTGTTTCCTTATCAGATAGTTTCTCTCAACTCAAGCAATGCATGCAATCGATAAACCAAAACACCACCGATTACTTGATCACACGATAACTCCGATCACTTTGGAGCCACGCTTTCTTTTTTTACGGCAGGAATGTTTCTGGTTATTGCGGGTGGCTTCATCCTTCCATTTTCAGTGAACCGTCGGGATTAATGTTAATTCAGTAAGGGGGACATTGCCGCCAATGGTGTTTGATCTTCTTACTGCATTTTGCTTCTGTGAACATCACTGAGCACGGGCAACGTCTCAGTCAGCCTTGTCTCTATGCTTGACCCTGTGCAATGCCCTATTCTCAAAACTGAGTTTAAGAATATTCACCTTGCACGTCGTGACACACGAGCGGCTTTATATTGACAGATTTTGTATTCGCCCATGTGAATAATGCGGCTGTGTGGTTTCTTTACCTGAGGACCATAAACAGTGCCTGGCATGATTACATCGGTCATAGACTCGCCTGCACTGCCATTAAGAGTAGAATAAACAAACAGTGCAATGATCTATAGGTAGTTCTTTCATTACACCCAATCGCTGCGGACAAATTGGGCATTTCCCTCAAGTCGGATGGACTGAGTAATGAGGAAGATCAGGAACCTGTGCTAAATTCCGCACTAGGATCCAAGATCACCGCGTAATAAACAAGGGGAGAAACAGTTTTTTGTATACTCTATTTTAATTCGGACACGTTGGGTTATGGTAATCTGCAGCAAGTTCCCCTGATCTTCCTGATCTGATCCAGGGTCCATGGGTAACGATGTGGAGTAGAAGGTTTACTTGTTTCGCTCATCTGAACTGCAGGTCACTCAGGAGGAAACAGAGAATGCCGGAAACATTCAACAGGTCGGGCAGTATCTATGGAAGGAGAGAACATGCTTAACGTTCTTGTTCCAAAATCATTCAGCAGAACTGGGAGTTAGAAAGCGAGTTCGGTTGACTTCGACAATTAATGCGTGGGGGAGGTTACGAGAGGAATCTGGCAAAGGCAGTATCGCTGATGGGCGAATGTCAGAGTTGTCCAAGTGACTCGCCATCCGTTGCCAATCGTTCAATGAGGTCACGTGGAGGGAAGATGCGAAGGACAGTGTCCAAGCTGTGAAATGCAGGTCATAATTATTCTTCCAACTTTAATCATAAAGCAGATCGGTGTTGACAGTGCAGTCAGAAACAAGGTATTTACATCTTTGGATGACCTTGCAATAGAACTGATACAAACAGGACAGTAAGTCAGATGCGTTGTTTGGTTTCAATCAGCATTAAATCCGAAAGTCAACGGCGTACCAAGAAGGAAGATGACGTGCTACTCCCCGAGCTTACGTCGGGTAGAATTCATTGAGTTTTGTTTCTCACAGGGTTTCTGATGTTGAAACGTAAAAGCAAATGCTTACTGTTCTCTGATATTGTCCTCCATTTTAACTCGGACACGTTGGGCAATGGTCTTCTGCAGCAAGTTCGTCTGCTCTTCCTGATCTGATCCAGGGTCCATAGGGAACGAGTAATAGTAGGATGTTTGCCTGTTTCGCTCACCTGAACTGCAGGTCACCCAGGAGGAAACATAGAATGCCGGAAACACACAGCAGGTCGGGCAGTATCTATGGAAAGAGAAGACAGAGTTAACGTTCTGGTTCGAAAATCATTCGTCAGAACTAGGAATGAGAAAGCGAGTTCAGCTGATTTCGACAATGTCAGTGCGGGAGGTTGCGAGAGGAATCGGGCAATGGCAGTATCACTGATGGGGTAATGCAAGAGTTGTCCAAATGACTCGACTTCCGTTGTAAGTGGTTCAGTAAGGTCACGCAGATAAAAGAGGAGAAGGACAATGTCCAAACTGTGAAATGTACGTCAGAATTATTCTTCAAACCTCAATCATAGAGCAGATCGGCATTGTCTGTGCAGTCGGAAAGACGGATTTTTCTGTTTCTAATATAGATGATCTGATAACAGAAATGATACAAGCAGGAGAGCAAGTTAGCTGTTATTCAATCAGCATTAAATCTAGAATCATCTACCCCGAGTTTACCTCAGGTAGAATTCATTAATATTTGTTTTTACAGGGCTTCTGCTGTTGAAACGTTCAACAAATACTAACCCTACATGAACATTAACTTCAGTTTATTGAAGGGGAATGTCTTGACAGAATCAATGCGTGTTCATGATAATGAATGCTCCCAATATTATGAATTAAATTAGCAAATAACGGGACTGTTGCACTGATGCTGTAAATTAACACTTACAATAAAACAAAGTGAGGTGCCCAGAACAGTGAACTTTAAAAAAAAACATCTGGAGCAGAATTTCTGTAATACCATTGCATGCACAACAACGATTGGTATTGGTATAAGAATTGGTTATTATTGTCACTTATAACGAGGTACAGTGAAAAACTTGTTTTGCAGACCGTTCTTAAAGATCAATTTATCACACAGTTCATTGAGAGAGTACAGGGTAAAATCAACAACAGAATACAGAGTAAAGATGATATGAGCATGACAATAAACGTGCAAAGATAATAGGAAATCATGAGCAGCGGATAGTTTCAATTTCGGACTTAGTGGTTGACGTCGTAAATATGCAGTTTTCGGACTTCGGAATTTGTCGACAATTAAAAATAAAGTAATTGAACTCATCGAGTATCTTCAGTTTACTAGAACGACAAATATTTGCAGAGATCGGTCATGGCATTCAGTAATCTTGCAATGTTTCCAAGACATTTTATGGCGAGTGTCGTGAAGTCTGGAGATGGCATTTAGATCAACTTCCTGCTAGCGTGTACCGACTTTTCTTGCTGGAGATCATCAGTTCAAGATTGAGGTCATGGTACTGAAAGCAGTTTATTAACCGAGTCAACAAATTGGATGAGCGCCAATGGCATCGAGAACAATAACCAGGTGTTGAACTTGGCAGAATTTTCACCGGAGTTTGATCTGGTCCACAGGCATTGCTTGTTCGAATTTATCGCTTTCAAGTTTAAAGACGATGGTACAAACAACATGTGCAAATTGATTTAAATACATGCAGCCTTGATTTCTCCTTCGATCTATTTAGAAATTAGTTTTCTTTCTCTGAATATTCAATGTAAAATTATTAGTTTTTCTGATCAACAAGTTGCATGGCATACAGATTTACATTGTAGGGCAGAGACCACATATAGAGTGTTTGAAATCCTTAGAGTGGAGGAGGATTTTCAGGAAACTGCTTAATGCAGAAACAATGCGTGAAAATACATATATTAACCAAAAGGAGAGCATTTTCCCCATAGTCGAGGTACCTGAACCGAGATGACAAAGTTTTCCGTAAAGAACTAAAAATAAAGCAGATATTTCTTGTCGAGAATTCTGTTGAGTTCTCCAGCCCGCGGGTGGGCGATGATTGACCTGAGTAGGTGAAGCAGAGGGAAATCAATTTTTGGGAGATCGAGGAAATTCGGGGTATGGAGATACGAGACAGAAATGTAGTTGAGAACTGCAGAGATATCAGCCACCGTCATATTAGATGGCGGGGTAGGCTGAGGAGCCTAATGGCCTTCTCCTGCTCCTGTTTCTTTAAATTTCTTGTGTTAAGAGGGTCAGAGAGCATCCGAACAAGATTCTATTTTCACAAAAGGCATGGATCGAACCTGGAACGCATTTCCTGAGTGGGACGTGTAGGCAGAAGTGTGAAGAGAAGCACTTCAATCACCAAGGCACAGAAAGCTACGGACCAAGTGCTGGTAAATGGGATCAGTGCGGATGAGTACTTGAGTGTCAGCCTATTCAGGGAGGACGAAGGTTCTGCTTCAGTGCGGTGTGATCTCTGAGTAAAATATTGTACTTATGTTTCTTCATTGCAGCAAATGTATTGACAATTGCCATCCTGTGCCGGGGAATGTGCGGGCTCTCCAGGTGTGTCACAAGTTACCTGGTGGCCATGGCAGCGGCGGATCTCCTCGTCGTCGTTCTCGACTTGATATTGCGGCACATTCCCATTGTTCATTGGGGAATATTTATTTTCCTGGAGTACATTCCCGTGTGTAATATCCACGCTGCGCTGCTTTTTGCAGCCACCGACTGCTCTGTCTGGTTCACAGTCACATTCACCTTTGACCGATTCGTCATTTGTCGAAAGAACATTAAAAAAAACAAATATTGCTTCGTGAGGACGGCGGTTGTCGTTCTGGGAACAGTGACTGTACTGAGCTGTTTAAAGAACATCACCTGGTATTTTATGTTCACGGTGGAGTATAGGTTTGGAAATGAACCTTGGTTCTGTGAAACGACAGCTGAGGTTCGGGGTTCTGAATTATGGGGGGCAGTTGAGCTTCTCCATTATATCCTCACCCCCACTACCCCGTTTCTTCTAATCTTACTTCTCAATGCATTAACTGTCAGACACACTTTAGCAGCCAGCCGAGCCCGCATGAGACTCCGCGGCAGAGCAGCGGGGAGAGGCCGAGGGACCCAGAGATGGAGAGCCGAAGGAAGTCCATCATTCTACTCTTCGTTATTTCGGGTAACTTCGTGTTCTTATGGGCACTGTTTATGATAGATTCAATAAGACAACGATTGTGGTATTTTAAAGTTGTTGGAAACTTTCCCCTTTTTCTCCAAGAAATTGGATTCATTCTCCAGTTACTGACCTACTGCACAAACACTTGTATTATGCCGTCACCCAAACTAAGTTCCGAGAGCAGATGAAGATTCTGATCAAATATCCCTTTACGGTAATTGCAAACATCATTCAATTATGAGTGTGACGGATCTTTCTGTATCTGTAAATAAAGCAGTGTTATGTTCTCGTGAAGCCTTTTGTGAGGTAACTTCAACAATGTGCCAACGCTATAACTGGTTACCCCATGTTGACCAAAATTCTAACCAACAGGTAATGAAGGAACCTTAATGAAGGTAATTTCCGTAATGAAGCCATCGCTTTCCGTCGGATTCTCTGATTCCGCCGCATCTGTTCTCAAGTTAAGGCTTTCTGATACAGGACCTCAGTCATGTCTTCCTTTGTCAGAATATGGGTCCTCCCCTGTGCTGCAGTTGATGGAGTACACATTCGCATTTTGTTCCTCTCTGGACGTCCGCTCTCACATCTCCCTAGAGAGATGAGACATAAACTTCCCTTTGTCCTTACCTTTCACAACACGAGCCTCCATGTTCAGCATCTGCTCTTTCGCCAACATGATCCCACTGCCGGTCACATCTCGCCCCTCCCTCCTAATCCGCCCCTTCTGCTCTCCACAGGGACCTCCCTCTCCTCCCTCCGTTTCCCGCACACCCGTTCACCTCCTTAAACTCCGCCACCTCTCCTCTCAACCACTCTCTTCTGCTCACAACGCGTCCCTCCTCCTCTCGTCCAGTCTGCTCATCACTCACCCTTCTACTCCAATGGCTTTGTCGGCCCTCACCTCTAACGCCAATCTCCTCCCAAAGCTCTGCACTCCTGCTTCTCCTCATTGCAATCCCTCCTCTCCGAGCCCCTCCTCTCAAAACACACTCCTCTCGGCACAACTCCTCCCGCTCCTCTCTGGATCCCTCTTCCCTGACCCCTCCCTCTCTTCTCGCTCTTCTCACCCACTCTCCTCTCTGCACCCCTTCCCTCTTGCCCCACTCCCTGACCCTTACTCTTTGTCCCAACTCTCCGGCAGTTGTCCAATCATCTGACACCCACTTTCCGTCTTGCTGTTCTCTGCTGCCCCTCTCTGCCACCCTCTCTGTGTTCACCCCTTCCATACCTCCCCCTCTTAAACAGCCACTATCCCGCACCTCGCCACTTCTCAACAACCTCCTGACCACCTCCATTCTGCGTATTCCTATTAATCCCCTTCTGTTCGTCTCTTCTTCTCAACTCCTCCTCTCTTCCGCTATCCTCTCGACCCACTGCTATCTGTCGCTTCTCTCGCCCCTCTCTCAGTTGAGACCTCTCCGTTTTACCTCACCCCCTCATCCCCAGCCATCTCCTCTTTCGGCATCTCTCTCCTCTTTTGATACCTTCTGCTCGCCTCTCTCAAACTCATCCGCAGTTCTTCGTCCTCTCTCAGGCCACTCTCACAAGGAACTCCCCGGCCCTCCTCTCTCGCCCCCTTTATGCCCACTCCTCTCATCTCAATACCACCCTCCCTTCTGCTCCCATCTCTCTCATCCGTTTCCTCTCCCACATCCCTTCCGCACAAGAGGGAATGTAAGTCAGGGAACATGGGAAACAGTGAAATATTTAGAATTGATCCAGGTGGATTGTTTTCTTCAAACAGCGTTCAATCTTCGGAATTCTCTGTCAGGGAAGTAGGTGAATTCCCAGAATTATATTCAGGAAGGTGGTATTTAGATTTGTGGACACAAAAGGGCTGCAAGTGGTAGAGGATCAGGGCTTGATCATGCATCAGTCACAAAACTTACAAATATCAGAACATTCTCCAAAGGCCAAATGGCCTTCAATATCCTGTGTTTCTAAGAGCTGCTCTCGCACTATTTATGTTAATGTAACAAGTTGTCCACCGGTGGCCGGTTGTACAGAGATGCCATCAGAGATATTAGTTTGTTTATTAAGTATTCCTGATCGATGGCGTTCCTTAATCACGTTCCACCAACCGTAAATTAACATATGCAAAGCTATTATTAACACACGAGAGCAGCGACAATGACATTCTTTCCTTCAGTGAAATTAGATGCCTTGTTTCACTAGAACAGAGATACACAGCTGTTTAGGAGGTATTACTGCAAGGCTTCAACGATCAACCTCCTTTGATTGTAAGTTATTCACCTGGGTGGAACTCCTGATTCTGTTCCAGTTATCACAGTGGGACATGTCAAATGAGGCTTTTTGTTCTGACCCGTTTGCTGGGAGTGTCAGTTACTGTGCAATTGCATTGATATGTGTCACACATGGTAGTGGATAAGCTGAACCAATGGCTGTATTACCAGGAGTGTGCGTCACTGTGTTATTGTACATACAATGATCATCTCAGATCACCCAAAACAGACAAGGTGCATTCCAGGAAATTCTCATCATTACGAACTTGAACAAGGTTTTGATCAATATCCAGAGTGGATGAACAATTCCATTGACCCTTCAGGACAAGGATTGATACACATAATACAATGGTACTTGTGTACAATACTCATGGTTGTTTTGCCAGTTTCTGCTCTAACTCTATCTACAAGTTTGCAGATGATACCACCGCAGTGGGCCGTATCTCAAACAGCGAAGTCTCGGAGTACAGGAAGTAGAGAGAGAGAGCTTTGTGACACGGAGTCATGACAACAACATTTCCCTCAACGTCACCAGAACAAAAGAGCTAGTCATTAACTTCAGGAAAGGGGGCGGTATACATGTACTGGTCTACATCAATGATGCTCAAGTCGAGAGGTTTGGGAGCTTCAAGTTCCCTGAACATCGCCAACAACACCTCTTCTGGTCCAACCACTTTGACGCCACGGCCAAGAAAGCTTACCAGCGCCTCTGCTTCCTCAGAAGGCTGAAGAAATGTGGTATGTCCCATCTGACACTTACCAACTTCTATTGATGCACCACAGAAAGCATCCTATGTGGATGCATCCCGGTTTCGTATGGCAAGTACTCTGCCCGGGACCGTAAGAAACCGGAGAAGTTGTGGAAACAACCTAGCACATCATGGAAACCATCCTACCCTCCATGGACTATGTATATACCTCTCGCTGTCATAGTGACGCAGCCAGCATAGTCAAACACCCCACCCACCCGGGTCATTATCTCTTCTCTCCGCTCCCATTAGGTAGAAGATCCAAACGACTTAGGGCACATACAACCAGGCTCAAGGACAGATCTATTCCACTGACAGTTTAACTGTTCCTTAAGACGATGATATGGACTCTAAATCTCACAATTAACCTTGTTTTGACCTTACACCTTATTATCTACCTGTACTGCACTTCCCTGAAGCAGTGCACTTTACCTTGTATTCTGTTACTGTTTTTACCCTGTACTACCTCAATGCACTGTTGAATGAATTGATCTGTACGAACTGTATGCACGACAAGTTTATCACTGTGCCTCGGTACAAGTGGCAATAATGAACCAACACCAATACCAATACTTCTGTGTTTGTCACTACCTACGTTGAATGGGCTGAACCACTAGACTTTTATAACTGGACTGTCGGTCACAGAATAATTGCCCTGTGTGTGTGTTACAAACAGCAACGAATAGAGTGAAACACTGGCTGCGAATTATTGGATTGGCCAAAACTTTTCGGCAACTTCTGACCCAACTGGAATGAGTCATGAAAGGTTGGATATTTTTCTCAAAGAGGGTCTGCTATAGCTAAAATTTTCTGTTTGTTTGTGACTAATTACAGGGGATGACCAAGGAGGTTGCCTTTCTTTCACTGGATTATCTCTCACTGCAGAATTATACTCGATGCTGTGGCGAAGTTGTGTGAGTCACCACAGCAAGAGTACGTGTATCACGGGGAGTGCATGTTCCGGTAACGTTCTCCTCAGTGTGGAACAGTAATGTAAGCAGAGAAACGGAGCCAGCGGCCGTACACTGCTGGTAGAACCTAACACTGTAGAATTGTACTCCGGAGGGTGCAGAAACTGGTGTGGAACATCGGGGCAAATGACCGTGCATTATGGGAAGAAACTATCACCGTAGAATTCTACTCGTTCGGGGTTAGAATGGGGTGGAACCAGCTGCCAGATGAAGTGGTTGAGACAGGTACACAGTGTCATTTAAGAAGCACTTGGACAGGTTCGTGCAGGGGCGGGGCTTGGAGGGTATCGGCCTTAAGCAGGACACTGGGACAAGATGGGTGGGCAGCATTGTCAGCATGGACTGGAACATAGAACAAAGACCATAGAACATTACAGCACATTATGGGCCCTTCTTAAATATCCCTAATAATTCTGCCCCACAACCTCAGCAGGCAGTGCGTTTCACGAAGCCACCATTCACTGTCTAAAAAAAACTTACCCCTGACATCCCTCTGATATCATTCTCCAATCACCTTAAAACTATGCCCCCTCGTGTTCGACGTTGTCGCTAAAACAGGCTCTGACTGTTCACTCGATCTATGCCTTTTATCATCTTGTACAACTCTATCGTCACATCTCGTCCTCCAGCTCACTCAACCTATCCTCATAAAACTTTCTCTCCAATCCAGACAGCATCCTGGTAAATCTCCTCTGCACTCTCTCTAAAGCATCTACATCCTTCCTATAATGAGGAGGCCAGAACGTAGCACTATACACCAAGTGTGGTCAAACCAGAGTACTATAGAACTGCAACATCACCTCTGGAGTCTTGAATTCAATACCACGAGTAATGATGGCCAACACACCAGGCGTCTTCTTAACTACGCCTTTCACCTGCGCGGCCACCTTGAGGGATCTATGGACGTGGACGCCAACATCCCTCTGTTCCTTCACACTGCTAAGAGTCCTGCCATTAACCTCGTATTCTGCCTTCAATTTCGATCTCCCGAAGTGTATCACTTCACACTTTTCGGGGATGAACTCCATCTGCCACTTCTCAGCCCTCCTCTGCATACTATCAATATCCTGTTGTAATCTACAACAACCTTCCGTACTATCCACAACACCACAAGCATTTGTATCATCAGCAAACTTACCAAACCAGTCTTCCACATCCTCATTCAAGTCATTTCTAAAAATCACAAAAACAGGGGTCCCAGAACAGATCCCTGCGGAACACCACTGGTCACCGACCTCCAGGCTGAAAAGGCTCCATATACCACCACCCTCTTCTGTAAGCGAGCCAATTCTGAATTCACACAGCGAAGTTTTCCTGGATTCCATGCCCCCTTAATTTCTGAATGAGCCTTCGATGAGGAACCTTATTAAACGCCTTAATAAAATTTATATGCACAACATCCACTGCACTACCTTCATCAATGTGCTTTCTCACATCCTCAAAGAATTCAATCATGCTCGTGAGGCATGACCTTCCCTCACAAAGCCATGCTGACTGCCCCAAATCAGCCTATGCTTCTCCAAAATGCCCATAAATCCTGTCTCGATGAATATTTTTCCAGCAATTTGCCCACCTCTGAAGTAAACCTCACTGGTCTTTAATTCCCAGGTTTATCCCTACTCCCTTTCTTAAACGAAGGAACATTTGTCAGCCTCCAATCATCAGGTGCTACTCCTGCGGCAGCGAGGGCGTAAGGATCATCGCCAAAAGCGCAGCAATCTCTTCCGTCTCTTCTCCGCAATAAACTTAAATAAATCCTTTCTGTCCCCGGTGGCTTATCTATCCAAATGTTTTAAAAACTTCCAAAACATCCTCTTTCCTGACGTCGACATGCCCTAACGCATCAACGTGTTGTACTCCATCATCACAGCTGTCAAGGTCTCTCTCTCCGGTGAATACTGAAGAAAAGTATTCATTGAAGACCTCATCTTCCTCTTCCGACTCCAGGCACATGTTTCCTCTTTAATCTCTGTTCATTCCTACCCTCACTCAAGTCATCCTCCTATTCTGCACATACGTGCAGAACGCCTTGGGGTTTTCCTTGATCCTACTCGCCAACGACTTCTCATGCCCCATTCTAGTTCTCCTGAGTCCATTTTTAAGCTCCCTCCTGGATACCTTGTAACTCTGCAGAACCCTGTCTGATCCCTGCTTTCGAAACCTCAGGTAAGCTTCTTTCTTCGTTATGACAAGATATTCTACATCTCGTGTCAACCGCGGTTCCTTCACTCTACCAATATTACCCTGCCTCAATGGGACAAAAAAATCGTTTGCCCCATGCAGGTGTTTCATAAACAACCTGCACATTCCCGGTGTGCACATCCCCAGGAACATCTGTTCCCAATTTACGTTCCCAAGTTCCTGCCTGATTTTTATCATAATTCCCCCTCCCCCGGAAAATACTTTCCCATCTCGTCTGCTCCTATTGGGCATTCTATAGTGAGGGGAACGGATATAAAATTCTGCGATACTGACAATGAGTCTCGGATGGTGTGTTGCCTCCCTGGTGCCAGGGTACGGGATAGCACGGACCGGGTCCAGAATATTCTGAGGGGAGAGGGTGAGCAGCCAGAAGTCTTGGTACATGTAGGTACCAATGACATAGGTAGAAAAAGAGAAGAGGCCCTGGAGGAGGAATACAAGGCATTAGGGAGAAGGTTGAGAAGTAGGACCTCAAGGGTAGTAATCTCAGGATTACTACCAGTGCCACGTGCCAATGATAGGAAGAATAGAAATCTCTGGCAGATGAATGCGTGGCTGAGTGACTGGTGCAGGGGGCAGGGCTTCAGATTTTTGGATAATTGGGACATTTTTTGGGCGAGACATGACCTATTCGCTAAGGATGGGTTGCATCTAAACTTCAAACGGACCAATATCCTGGCGGGAATGTTTAATTTAGTTGTAGGGGAGGGTTTAAACTGATCTGGAAGGGGGATGGAAACCAGGATGTTAGGTTAAAAGATGCTAAGGTAAGGGAGGAAGTTTATAGAAACAAGACCAATGAGGATGGCAAGAAGGACAGGCAGGTGAGAAGTCAGGATAATTTGCTGAATAATAGAAGTACAACAAATCAGGATGTTAGGATACAGAATGTTAGGATAGGGGATGAGGTATATAGGAACATGTCTAAGGTAGTATGTAGTGAAGATGGTAAGAAGGATAGACAGGTGGAAAGTCACGATAATCTGCTGAACAATAGAAGTACAACAAAATCAATAGCAGATACCGGACTAAACGTACTATATTTAAATGCACGTAGCATTAGGAATAAAGCAGATGACCTAGTGGCACAACTACAGGTTAATAAATACGACATTGTGGCAATCACCGTGTCATGACTTTATGATGGATGTGATTGGGAACTTAATGTCCAGGGGTACACAGTGTATTGGAAGGATGGGCGGGTAGGCAGAGGGGGAGGTGTGGCCATGATGGTTAGTAGTGATAGAAATCAATAGAAAGGAAGGACATTGGGTCAGAGGAGGTGGAATCCTTATGGGTGGAGCTAAGAAATAGCAAGAGTAAAAGGAAAATAGTAGCAGTCATATATAGGCCCCCTAATAGCAGTCAGGCAGTGGACGATAAGTTGCAGTTTGAGATAGAAAAAGCATGCCAAAATGACAATGTGAAGATAATCATGGGGGATTTTAACATGAAGGTGGACTGGGAAATCCAGCAAGGCGGTAGAACTCAGGAGAGTGAGTTTGTGGAATGTCTAAGGGACGTTCTTCTAGAGCAACTTGTTGAAGAGCCCACCAGGGGATCGGCTGTTTTGGATTGGGTGCTGTGCAATGAACCGGAGGTGATTAGGGAACTAAAGGTAAAGGAACCACTGGGAACCAGTCATCACAATATGATTGAGTTCAGTTTCAAGTTTGAGAAGGAGAAGCTGATAACTGGTGTATCAATATTTCAGTGGAACAAAGGAAATTACAACGGTATGAGAGAGGAGTTGGCCCAAATTGATTGGAAGAGAAAGCTAGCTTTGAGGGACGGCGGAGTAGAAATGGAAGGAATTTCTACAGGAAATAAGGAAAATGCAGGATAGATATGTTCCCAGAAAAAAGATGGTTTTGAATGGATAAAAGGCACAAATGTGGATAACGAGAGAGGTGAAAGCTAAAATAAAAGCAAAAGGGGTGGCGTACAAAGAAGCAAAAATTAGTCGGAAAACAGAAAGCTGTGAAGTTTTTAAAAACCTGCGGAGAGAAACTAAAAAGGCCATTAGGAAAGAAAAGATGAATTATGAAAGGAAGTTGGCGGATAACATTCGAAAGTATACTAAGAGTTTTTTTTAAATACATAAGGAGTAAAAGAGAGATACGGGTTGATATAGGAGCAATTGATAACGGTGCAGGAGCTATTATAATGGACGATAGAGAGATGGCAGAGGAATTGAATGAATATTTTGCATCGGTCTTCACCGTGGAGGACATCAGCAATGTGCCGGTTAGTCAGGAGTCTCACGAAATGGAACTGAGTTCAGTTAAGATTACTAGGGAGAAGGTGCTAGGAAAACTAAATGGGCTAAAGACTGATAAGTATCCCTGACCGGATGAGGTGCATCCCCGGTTTCTGAAGGAGGTGGCTTTAGAGATAGCGGAGGCATTGGTGATAATTTTCCAGGAATCGATATATTCTGGCATGGTTCTGGAGGACTGGAGGGTCGCAAATGTAGTTCCGTTGTATAAGAAAGGTGGGAGGCAGCATAAAGAAAATTGCAGACCTATTAGTCTGACGTCAGTGGTGGGAAAGTTATTGGAATCTATCCTCAAGAATGGGGTGACGGAATACCTAGAGGCGCAAGGCAAGATAGGTCCTAGCCAACATGGTTTTGTGAAGGGAAGATCCTGCCTGACCAACCTATTGGAGTTTTTTTGAAGAAACCACAGGTATGGTGGATAAGGGAGAGGCGGTAGATGTTGTGTATTTAGACTTTCAAAAGGCCTTAGATAAGGTGCCTCACAAGAGACTGATTAATAAGATGAGAGGTCTTGGAATTACGGGTAGGATAACAGAATGGGTGGAGCATTGGCTGGTTGACAGGAAGCAAAGAGTGGAAATAAAAGGATCTCGTTCTGGTTGGTTACCGGTTACTAGTGGTGTGCCGCAGGGGTCGTTTTTGGGGCCGCTCCTTTTTACCTTGGACCGTAACGATTTGGATGATGGAATAAATGGTTTCATGGCTAAGTTTGCGGATGACACCAAGATAGGTGGAGGAGTAGGGAGTATTGAGGAGAGAGGATGTTTGCAGAGAGACCTAGACAGTTGAGGAGAATGGGCAAGGAAATGGCAGATGAGATTCAATGTTGAGAAATGTGCAGTTGTGCACTTTGGAAGCAGAAATAAGCGGGCAGATTATTATCTAGAAGGAGAGAAAATTCAAAGTACGGAAGTACAAAGGAAGTTGGGGGTACTCGTGCAGGATACCTTAAAGGTTAACCACCAGGTCGGATCGTTGGTAAAGAAAGCGAATGCTATGTTGGCATTCCTTTCGAGAGGTATAGCGTATAAAAGTAAGGAAGTGTTGATGAGGCTCTACGGGGCACTAGTGAGGCCTCATTTGGAATATTGTGCGCAGTTTTGGGCCCCACATCTTAGGAGGGATGTGCTGACGTTGGAGAGGGTTCAGAGGAGATTTACGAGGATGATTCCAGGAATGAAAGGGCTTACGTATGAGGAGCGTTTGTCGGCTCTTGGACTGTACTCACTGGAGTACAGAAGAATGAGAGGTGACCTCATAGCGACATTTAAAATGTTGATAGGAAAGGGCAGAGTAGATGTGGCTTGGCTGTTTTACCTTGGTGGGTGAGTCCAGGACCAGAAGGCACAATCTTAGAATTAGAGGGTACAGTTTCGAAACAGAGATGAGGAGAAATTTCTTTAGCCAGAAGGTGGTGAATTTGTGGAACTCCTTGTCACGTACATCAGTGGAGGCCAGATCAGTGGGGGCGTTAAAGGAGGAGATAGATAGATATCTAAATAGTCAGGGTATCAAGGGATATGGGGATAAGTCCGGAAATTGGGATTAGAATAGGTTGTTTTTGTTTCCCCCATCCATTCCACATTTCTCATTTCTTTTTTACCTTTTCCTTGGAGCAGACTCGATTGGCCGAATGGCCTGCTTCTGCTCCCTTGTCTTGTAATCTTGTGGTATGGTGAGGGTCAAGGCGTCATGGTGACTATCTCCAAAATGCTCTCCCACCGAGAGTTCTGAAACCTGATCAAACTCATTGCCTGGTACCAGGTCGAGTATGGCCTCTCCTCTAGTCGGCCTTTCCACACACTGTATCAGGAATCCTTCCTGTACACATCGAACAAACACCGTACCATCTGTCCCCTTTACACTTAAGAGGTGCGAATCAATATTAGGGAAGCTGAAATCACCCGTGACAACAGCCCTGTTATTTTTGCACCTCTCCAAAATCTGTCTCCCGGTCTGCTGCTCAGCGTCTCCGCTGCATTTGGAGGTCTCTGCAATCCTGCTAATGGAGTGATCGCTCCCTTCCTGTTTCTGACTTCCACCTAAAGTGACTCAGTGGACGATTACTCCAGGACATCGTCCCTTTCTAGAGCTGTGAGACTGTTCCTGATCAGCAAAGCCACTCCCCCACCTCATTTACCTCCGCCCCTGCCACTTCTGAAACATCTAAACCCCGGAATATCCAACAGCCATTCCAGTTCTTGCGACATTCAAGTGTCTATAAGGGTCACCACGTCATAGTTCCACGTACTTACCCGCGCTCTTAGCACATCAGCCTTGTTCCTGATACTTCTCACATTAAAGTACACATTTCAGCCCATCCAACTGACAGAAATTTCGACCTTTCCTTCCTCGCAGTCTTTCTACACCCTACATCTACTTATACAATAAATTAACCCAGCTCTGACCTATCACTGTGTTTCGAAGACCACTTCCAAACTATTTAAAACCCTCCCCAACAGTTCTAACAAACCTGACCGCAAGAATGTTGGTCCCCCTCCAGTTCAGGTGTAACCCGTCCCTTTTGTACAAGTCGTATCTTCCCCAGAAAAGATCCCAATTATAAACAAATCTGAAACCCTGTCCCTGCACCAATTTCTCAGCCACGCACTCATCTGCCAAATCATCCCATTCTTACGCTCACTTCCACTTAGCACAGGAAGCAATCCAGAGATTACTACCCTTGAGGCCGTGTTGTTCAGCTTCCTACGCAACTCCCTATATTCCCTCTTCAGGACCTCATCTCTTTTCCGACCTATGTCATTAATAGCAGTATGTACCACGACTTCTGACAGTTCAACCTCCCCGTTCAGAATTCTGTGGACCCGATCCGAAACTTCCCTGACCCTGGCACCAGGGAGGCAACACACCATCCTGGAGTCTCTTTCACATCCACAGAATCTCCTGTCTGTTCCCTTAATATTGAATCCCCTAACACTACTGCTTTCCTCTTCTCCCCCCTTCCCTTCTGCACCACACGACCAGGCTCAGTGCTAGAGACCTGGTCACTGCGGCTTTCCCTGATAAGTCGACCCCAGCAGTATGCAAAGCTGTATACTTGTTGTGGAGAGGAACAGCCACAGTGGTCCTCTGCACTACCTGTCTATTCCCCGTCCGTATCCTGAGGGTCACTCAGCTACCTGCCTCCTGAAGCTTCAGAGTGACTTGCTCCCCGTACTCCTCAGTATGTACTCCTCAGTTGCCCGTAGGAGCCTAAGGTCATCCAGCTGCAGCTCCAGTTCCCTAACACGGTCGGTAAGGAGCTGCAACTGGATTCACCTCTTGCAGGTGCAGTTATCATGGAGACTTGATATCTCCCTGAATTGCACATCTCACAAGCTGAACACACCACTGACCCTCGATCCATTCTCACTACTCTGCACTACAGGGAACACCTAATAAAAGAAAAAAAAGAAATTTACCGGTGAGCTACCTTCGCCTCTTCTCCACGAAGCCTTTTGAACCAAAGCCTCAACTCTCCGCTCTGGCACTGGTCCATTTACACAATGGCCGCTCCCAAAATGGCCGTTGCACTTATTCCTGCTTTACCTTTATTTGCTGCTGTTAATAAGCCAATCAGCAGGAAACAATTTGCAAATATGCCTCGTTCAGACTCTTGCAAGGTGAAACTCACAACCTCAGGCACAGAGACTCACCTCTTTTCGAAGGTCCCACGACAAATGTCGCTCCAGTTCCCGACTCTCAATCTCCGACTCCAGGCTCTCTGTTCCAATACTTTTGATCTACACTTCGAATTCTATATTACCGTGCACCATGTGAGGAGGAAGGAAAAGTGGTGGGTGTTTTCTGCTTAGATTTTCAGAAAGCATTTGATTGGATTCCATCTCAGAACAGAGTGGGTAAATTAAACGATGAATATGGAAGAGGCACAATATTAGCGTGGATATTAGACCATTTGACTAAGAGAAACCAAAGAGAAGGGCTTTTATCAGGTTGCCAAGACGAGGCAAGTGTTATGCCACAAGCATAAGTGGCGGAATCTCCGCTTTCGCTCTTTCTGCAAACGAGTTGGATGAACGCATCTAATGTATGGTTGCTGCGCTTGCTACTGCAAAGATATGAGGAAAGACAGTTTTGTAGAATACGTTACAGCCACTAGATATACGACATAGAAACAGCACGTTAGTTGGTAAAGGTCTGGCAAATGGAAAGAATGTGGAGTGATATGAAAATGTCCATTTTGACAAAAAGCTTAAAAATGCACGTTACATTTGAAAGCTCGAAATTGCAGGATGCTCTATGTGTTATCGTGCTTTATTCGCAACAATTTGGTCTTCAAATAGTGAAAATAATAAAGAAACCTAAGAAAATATTATTAGGTGTTGGGCAGGGAAACAAATACACAGGTGTGCAGCACATACTTCACTTCCAGGGAATGACAACGTGTGGACAGTGCCTCCAGTACTGATCTCCTCCTTTGAGAAATGCTGTTGATGTGTTTTAATGTAATTCAGAAAAGGCTTCGAGGCAAACTCTTGAAATGCGAGGTGAGATTGAACAGGGTTATTGGATTTACAGAAGTACGAAAAGGACCTTTGTCATCAATAAGATATCGAGGACTATTGAGCGGGTGAATCTGAAGAGGTGTTTCTTCGTGTGGGAGAATTCGAAAATGGGGCAAGGTTTTTGGAAAGATAAACGCTTGTACATTTAATACAAATCTTTCACGGAAATGTTGCTTTACTGGGAGCGGTGCGAGGATTTGGAGCTTTCATTTTCAAAGATGATTAAGGCAGATGACTTTATTATCCCAGGTCAAAGTTAAACACATCCCACGGAAGCAAGGTGCACATGATTAGCGGGGTTGCCCAAAGTGTGGGTTTGAAATTGCATTTAGAGGAGGCGCAATCTCACTGAGTTGTAATGTGGCGATGACGGGCCGTTTTAATATGGGACAATCTACCAAACTAATGCCTCAATCAATGCACAAAAATCGCCCAGTCCGTCTTCCAACCAGCTAGCGAAGAGCTCCAAAGATGTCCCTGTCATTTGGGATTACCTCGCTGACTAAAGCAAAACTGCCAAACAGTGTGAAGTTCAGAGATGGGACTGATGGTGTTTTAAACTATGTCTTCTTTGTTGGAAGAATGCCGATCCCCATTTACATCCCTCAGCATCCTCACAATTTCTCGTCCTTGGTGTTTCTCAGTCACGTCCCTTAATTAAATCAAATCTGTCACAGCGGCGATTTCACTTGGCTGATGTAATCGTTTTGTTAGTAATTTTAACATCTCTATTTTTAACTGTCGAAACGTCATTTTCCCCAGGGAGAGCTAAATGGTATAAATCTTCAGCTTCAATATTTTTCCCAGGAATTACCTACAACAAAAGGGAACCCTCGCTCTCAGAAAAAATGCTGGATAGATATTACAGTGTTGAAGGAGTATTGTACGTGATAATTGCAGCCATTGGAATTCCTGGTAAGTGGACAGAATGTACAAGTTTTGTAACTCCATGTGCAATACAGCTTTGACCTTTGACATCATGTCGTAAAACTGCATTTTATTCGCTGAGCAAAATCATAAAGAAGTGGGATTGGTATTGGTTTATTATTGTCACTTGTACTGAGGTACAGTGAAAAACTTGTCTTACAAACCGATCTTACAGGTCAATTCATTACACAGTGCAGTTAGATCAAGTTAGTACAGAGTGCATTGACGTAGTACAGGTAAAAAAAAACAATAACAGTACAGAGTAAAGTGTCACAGCTACAGAGAAAGTGCAGTGCAACCAGGTGCAAGGTCACAACAAGGTGGATCGTGAGGTCACGAGGTTATAGGTCATAGTCTATCTCATTGTATAAGGGAACTGTTCAATAGTCTTATCACAGTGGGGTTTACAGTGAATTCACACTTCAATGTTATTATTTTTAGCCAGCGGAAAATCAGCCTGCATTTATTTTTTGAAATCTCGGGATCCACCAAAATGTTTTTTTTTTGCTTTTGCTGCCTTGCCCAAAGTTTTACTACCGCTCGGAGCAGGCAGCTCTCTGGTAAAAAGTTACCGGGAGGGTTTGACATTGTGGTTTTCCCTGTTTCTGAGTTATGGATCAGAGTGGTGCTGTGGATGCGTCTCACTGTGGAGGCTGTCACAGTGGGATTCCACTACCTGTTGGTCAATAATTGGAACCGATCACCTGAAACAGTTTTCACAGATCTGCTACCGCGTGTTATTATCGAATGGAACTCACTGTGTAATCAATCCATTGATGTAGCAACTCGACCGCCGGATAACAAGATGTCCCTTCCTTCCGCCGAAAAGTCTGCTTGGCTTAATCAGATGCCGAGTTTCCAGAGTCCTGGTCGACCACGGATGATCACTGTTAAGTCTGTGAAACCGGCTCCATCAGAGACTGTGAGCAGGATTACTTGTTTGAAAAGGGCATCCCAAGTGGATGGCTGATCCTTTCATTCCCTACGTTTACCCAACCAATCGCCTTATACCTTCGTCATTGAAGCAGACTCGTTGTGCACAGATGTATCTGTGTCCGAAACTGATAAATTTGCAACCACGTACTGACTCCAACACTCCCGACTTTTAGCTGAAACCCGAGACTCTGTTCGGACCTGGTGAGAGTGTTCAATAATGCCCAGTGTCTGTTCTCTTCTCTTTCTCCAGTTAATTTAATAGCGATCATGATCCTGTCCCGGAGCAAGTGCGGCCTCTCCACCTGCACCACTCGCTACCTGGTGGCCATGGCAGCGGCAGATCTACTGGTTATTATCACCGAAGTCATTTTCTATCAGATCAATTACCTGTACTTTCCGATGAACTTCCTGGACATCACCCATGTGTGCAGCCTTAACATTGTACTGACGTTTACATCTACCGGCTGTTCCGTCTGGTTCACTGTGACCTTCACCTTTGATCGATATGTGGCCATTTGTTGCCAGAATCTGAAAACAAAATATTGCACCGGGAAAACTGCGGCTGTGGTTCTCACAACATCCGCTATTCTGCTCTTTCTGGAAAACATTCCCATGTACTTCACGTATGAACCAACTTCGATCATCGACAACGTACCGTGGTTCTGTGCACTGATGGACAGTTTTTACACTGACCCCCTGTGGGTGGCATTTGGCTGGTTCAATACTGTTTTAACTCCGTTAGTCCCTTTCGCTGTAATTCTGCTGCTCAACGCTCTGACAGTCAGGCACATTATAGTAGCCAGTCGGGTCCGCAAGGGGCTAAGGGGTCAGAGCAAGTGTGAGAACCGCAGTGACCCGGGGATGGAGAGCAGAAGGAGGTCTGTGGTTTTACTCTTCACCCTCTCCGGCAGCTTCATCCTCCTCTGGCTGACATATGTAGTTGAATTCGTCTGTTATCAGATCACAGGAACTGAAACAGATCGTAATGTGTCTGAATGGATCTTTCACAACGTTAAATATTTGCTGAGGAATTTCAGCTGCTGCACGAACACGTTTATTTACACGGTGACTCAGTCCAAGTTCAGGGAGCAGGTGAAGAGCGTTGTGAAATACCCGGTCAACTCAGTGCTTCAGTTGATTAATAAAGTCGCGTCCTGCGCGCAACCAAGCGGCTTTTTAAATGGTCTAAAATGTGCAGACACAACTACTTTGTGCTCCATTGACAGGCGGGCATTAACCAGATAGGTCTGAATAATCAGGCCCTGCGGTTATCGCTCATGATTGGGATCTTCACAACTCTTTATTTGATGCTCCTTGAAACCACCCCATCTGTTTTCCTGTGGAAATTGGCAGTTTCATCCTGAGTGAAGACTGGTTAATAAACGGCCGAGCGCATCTGTTTGTATCCCTTCTTTCCTGATATGAATTTCCCGGCCTGTTTCTCCACAGGCTCTGCATTTATCTGAGGCACGGTCTACCTCTTCTGTAGATTGTAGAACTTCCCACTCTTCATTTTGATTTTTAACGCAAATTTCTACTCGGAACCCACGTTCTCCCTTTGAATGAGCCAGTCGGTCTTGCACAGCTCATTCCTGAAGTATTTCCTTCCCCGGTCTTCCACCAGCCCTTGCCACATCTTATGACACACTTTTCAGTGTCACGTTATCCTTGACCTCCTTTGTCAACCGCGGAGTTTTATTCTTTTTCACCGGATCCCTCTTTCCAGGTGAGATAAACTTCCGTTCAGTGCTGTGAACTATTTTGTGAAATATCTGCCACTGTTCATCATGTGATCATCTCTTTCGTTCTTTATACAGTCCACTATGGCAAACTCCACCTTCATGCCATTGCAGTAGTCCTTATGCAAGTTGGAGAGACTGGTTTTGGACCAGCGATGCCAACTCTCATTCTGCACATGGAATCCGTCAGTGCTATGCATTTCCCTGAGGATTTTTAACCACAAGATTTCTTACTAATTCTTCCTGCTGACCACACCCAAGACACCCTGATCCCGGGTACGTTCTGCAATGCACTGCTTGAAACGCAATCAATGAGGTACAACGCAAATTCTTCTTCTGCGATACCTTTACCGTACTGCTTCTCCAGTTAACAAGTAGAATAAAAGTTCCTTCATGCATGTTTCTGATAGTTCCCCATTCATTCTTTGCCCTATCGAGCAGCCGCATTTGAGTTTGTATTTGTGAATCCCATCAGTACCCCCTTGTTACTTACTTTTAATCATTTTCACCCAGACGCATTCCACATCACTCTCCACTGCATCATATCGCGGCTCAGCAACACTCCGACTCTTTCTTCAACAAAGCGACCCTTCCCCATTTCTTTTGGCCGATTCGAATGGAACACCGTACAATGGGGGCACTGAGCACCAGTCCGGCTCACCCTGCAACTAGAGCTATTCCATCATACTCATGTCATTCAAAAATAGAGTTAAAAACTCCCGAGTTAAAGCTGAAAATCGAGCCCTGTTCAAACCCACAGAAGGTGTTCAGTCATGCCCAGTGTCTGTTCGCTCATCGTTCTCCAGTGAATTTAGCGGCGATTGTGATGCTGTCCCGGGCAAATGCGGCCTCTCAACCTGCAACACTTGCTACCTGGTGGCCATGGCGGCGGCGGATCTGCTGGTCGTTCTCACTGACGTCATTTCGTATCGTATCAACAATCCGTACTCTCCCGTCAATTTCCTAGACATCCCCCATGTGTGCAGGGATATCCATGCAATGAAGGGCGTCGCTACACACTGTTCCGTCTGGTTGATATACAGCTGCGCATCGCACCTTCACTTTCACCTTTGATCGATTTGTCGCCATTTGTTAGCCAGAAGCTGAGAACAAAATATTGCACCGGGAAAACTTGCGGCTGCGATTCCAGCATGAACCGGCGTTCTGCTCTGTCTGAAAAAAGTTCTCCCGCTACTTCACACGGGAGCACAGAGTGATCATCGAAAACGGAACGTGGTTCTGTCGATAAAGGAGAAGTTGTGACACTGGCACCAGGTGGGTGGCATTGGACTGGTCGGAAACTGTTTTAACTCCATTGCTCTCTATCGCTGTAGTTCTGCTACTCAAAGCTCTGGCAGTCAGGCACGTCTCAGTGGCCAGTTGAGTCCTTCAGGGGCTTAGGGGTCAAAGCAAGGAAGGGAGCTCAGTGACCCGGAGATGAAGAGCAGGAGGAGGTCTGCAGTTTTATTCTTCACTATTACCGGCAGTTTCGAACTCCTGTGGCTGACGTATGTTGTAGATCTCTATTCTCAGAAAATAAGTGCAGCAGGTAATATTTATTTTAAACTGATTTTTAAAGACATTGGGTATTTTCTGAGTAATTTCAGCTGCTACGCGAACACACTTCTTTACCCGAATTTTATGATTCCCAGTGTTGAGAAAGGGTCCATTATTGGTTACATGACTAAAAATGTGTACGCCATTCCCCAAAAAGTTTAAAACACAGTCTAAGAGCAGTCGCAGAACACGCAAAATCAGCATGTCACTTGGTTCACATTGTACTTTCGAATGAGTCCCAGAGCGAACAGAACCGCAGAGGCACCACTTTCCCAGAATGTATGTTTTGTTTTAGGAAACGAAATGCTGAAAGCAAAATGTAAAAAGGAACATGAAGCACAATCCAGGTAATAATTCGATTTACAGACAATAAGTTCCTACGGGTATGGCAAAGATTAATATCACAAATAGCGTTGAGATAACCGCAGAAAACTGCGAGTATCAGATCATCAGGGCTTCCGCCCATCACGAACTGACAGTCTTGAGAGTTAATGGTTTTACTCTCAGCACCGTCCATATCTGTAGAATATGAAGCAGAAATTTTCTTTGACAAGACAGAATTATATTCCTGCAAATCAATAATTGCCTAGCGAGCTTCGCAGGATGAAATACTTTGTTGTTCTTGTGATGTCCATTTGGACAGAAGAAGGATCTTGAACCTTGCCGTGGTATGAACTACTGAACGGCACACTTGGCCTGCTCACTCATTTCATATTTCAAAGCCCAGAATGCGCTGAGAACAAACAAACAATGGCAAATGTTTTGATTAAATGCACAGATGGCTGCAGTCGAGAGATTAGTTGCTTTTTCACATTCAAACTAGTTCATAGTTTCTTTTAACGTAAATCACTTACAAAACATTAGGCTCAGTTCTCTGTGATTTACGACGTGCATTTTCAGATAGATTCTGAGTAAAGCAGAATAAAATAATAAAAAAATGTAAAGCAAAAAATTCAGCAAACCAGGAATTCTGGGAAAGTGTTCTTTAGAAGTTTCTTGTCCAAAAATCGTGCCATCCAAAGGGTTGGTGATGTAATATTCTACCTGATTGATGGAATCAATTGAACCAGCGACTAGAAGTAAATACAACTGAACGTTAATGAAGAGATTACTTTGTACAGTGGAACAGAATTCATAAATCCTGCATGAAAACAGTGAAAGTATCATGGTACATCACACAATACAATTGCGGAATAGCACATAGGTACTGAGATTTAGCCATGTTGCACATCAGGCAAATTCCTGATCTATGCTCGTGTTCCGTCAATATGTTGACCAAAGATAAAACCCAATATTGGTAGAAATGTCAACGGGTCAGGTGGCATTTGTTGAGATGTAAACAGAGTTAAATGTGCAGATCGAACGTCTTTCATCAGAAACGAAAATGTTCGGAATCAAGGCTGGTTGAACTTGAGGGGAACAGGTACGATGGATGGACGAGAGAGCAAGGGGGATGTCTGTATCAGGGTGCAGCAACATGACGAGTAATGAAACAAGCTTAGAGAGAGGAGTGAAATTTCATAAATAGCAAGCAAACTCTGCTCCCAGCAATATCTATGTCATTCATTCTCTTCCTCTCCACTGTGGCACAACCATCTTAGTTCTATCAGTCCTTCCAATTCTATATCCTTTAAATCATCTATTTTCTCTCGGTTCTTATCAAATATAACTAATATGAGACTTTCTTAATCTTTTTACCGTCGTTGTCTGACCTCCCACTTCTCCCTCTGTCTGTCTGTCTGTCTGTTTCTATCTTTCGCTTTTATTTCAGCTTTTTAGTATGTTCTTTCCTTCTTCTTACACATTGTTGATTAATACAGTTTTTAGACTGGAGACGATAATTATCATTTAAAGGGGTGATTTCAAATACAGATACGCACCTGACCCATGCTAATCACTGAAAGTATTGCTTAGGAGTGTATTCTCAATCTCTTCATAAATTGCTGGTGAAAGCCAACTGGTGAGCACTTGCCACACATCCTTGCACTTGCTGAAGAGAGAGTTGAAAAAGACATTCTTATTTGTATGATTCAACATTAACAGATAATCCTTTGCGCATAAAATGCAAGATTGAGGATTGTCGATGCTAAATATCAGTGAACAGGAACATCGAAGAGTTCGACTGCACAGATAAATGTCTTCCAGTCTGCACAGGAAATGTATATCAACATCAGGAAGATCGAAAGCGTGATGTATTAGTGAACATCAATTCCAGCTTTTCGCTCCGTCATAGTGACATGCCACACTTCAACTGAGAAGGTGGGTAACATGACTAGATACGTGGGATAGGATCAGTATGGAAGCAGATAACGAGGAAATGAGACTTCGCCAGGCTTGTCAATTTTGGAAGTGGCAGAGAAGCATTGTGTTGCATCAAGCAATTGTAAAGAGGACGTAGAATAACTAATTCCTATTTTATAAAACGTGACGAAAGTGTTTACTTTCAACATGATGGACAGAATGTGATCAGAATGCTCGAGGTTGTGCCACGGCTCCAGGATATTGAAATAATCAATGTATTCAATGGATAGCTGAATCACAGTCAAACGAACAATCAAGTGGGCATCCAACAACCTAGAATTGAACATTTCCGTTTCACTATCACAAGTGGCAAATTCTCGTGTGTCGGCTTAGCAGCGACAGAGGAAGTCAACATTCTAAATATGTTCGCGAATTCAAGTCCATGACCACGTGATAAACAACATTGCTTAATATTCATTCTTGTTAATGCAAACAGATTTTCGAAGTGTGCTGTTAACAAGAATCTCGCCAAGTTATGACATATCCGAGGTAATCCTCCAGCCTATGATATGAACCTTACCTCTTCTTGTAGATCTACGCCACATAGTCACATCAGTGCTAGTAACTCACCGATAAGGATGATACCAAGGGTTATGCAGACGACAACCATCATGGAGGGGTTCTTATATCCCAAACCTTAAACAGAAGTACAGAAATATTCAAAACAGACTCTGCAGGTCCAGTGTGTAAATGTTTGTGGCGAGCTTTTATGATATTGAAGCACTGCTCGAGTATCTTCATCCGTGAGGAATTTTGCAAGCACCAGGCGTATGCATTGCACGAGGTGAATAGCTGAGTGGATACCGATACGAATGCTGTTTTCCAACCAGGCACCATCCCTGTCAGTGTTCAGGATTCTCTCCAAGCCACATGATATATCGTGAGGCCGAATGAATTTGTTGTTGAATGTCATTCCATGTCGCCGCATAATCCTGCATTTCGGACTGTTCCTTCACAGGAATACTTGAACATATCCAAAGAGGCAAGGCCTGCAAACATGCTGGGAACATTCAATTATCGTGGCCAAATGTGGCGTGACATTTTAGAAATATATAAATGTAAGACCAGGTCTGGGACTTGATTGAAGAGAACAACATGAGGCAAAAGACTCACATTCATGTTTCCAACAGGTTTTGTTATTTTTTTGTCTGCCCATGACCACCGTTTTAATTGACCGACCGTGAAGCCAGAACATATGAATTACCACCTCCAAGTTTTCTCGAGGGCTCACATTATATTGATTCGAAGAAATGCTACCATTCTGCAATTACCGCTTTCTATAAATTCGGGAATCTCCACTCAAAGCTCCATAGATGTTCTGCCATTTTATGGAAAACCATATTTCATTAAAGACGCTTATCAACATCCTCTCGATAATGTTAATAGAAAGGCAATAATCTGCTGTAACCCCCTCAATAACCTCACCCCGTAACGCCACGGAGATATTTGGGTTGAGTTGGAGAACGTAGTTTTAGGAATATTAATAGTGCTGGTAAACACGTGGCAAGGCAAAAAGCAAGAAGCCAAATTGAAAATGAACCAGCTTGTCCTCAATAACAAACGAACATCAAATCTATCAATATTGATTCATACTCAGTCAAAAGCCCATTTGTAATTCATACTCGAATACGTGGAGAGAATGGGTGGCAAAAATGGGCCTGCGGATATTATTGCACAGACAGTTTAGCAACTTCATTTATTTAGGATTCCACTTCAAAATAAAACGATTAGGAAATGAAATAAAATAATTACGAAATGAACGGATCGTTTGGACGGATCGTGGAAACTTCCAAATGACACGTACCGGAACAAATGACAATTACATCTTCCTTGTGATCACAGTCATTTTGACCTCGTGTCGAGGAACGACAGCTGAATAGAAAAGATTCTCGTCCGGTGCATTTCACTTCATCCAGCCAGATAGCAACGTCGCTATGAGCAAAAGTAGGCGTTCTTGGTGTCCAACGAGCCGAGCCACAGCCTGCAGATCACATTGGCATCGGCCATATCCCAGGAGTCATCACATTCCGTGCCCCAGCTGTTATTGTACAGTATCTCCAACTTTCCGGAGCAATTGTTGCTACCCCCAGCCAGATGCAACGGTAGTTCTGAGTATAGCAGAAAATAAAATCAGTGACTATGAATTCATTACAAGCCGGAAATTGGCGTCGTGAAGTCATTGTGGCATTTCCTACAATGAATGACCTTCTAAACTGGCAGCTTCCGATTCAGTTTCATCGTCACAGACCTTTACCGTTTCGAATGTCTGCGGTCCGTTGACATCTGTTAACAAGTGAAACAGGCTGACGTTATGATATATGCAAGTTTAGTTAAGTTCAAAATAATGGTCGCTATTCAATGGCTCCCTTGTATTACCTGTACAAGCAATACCTGCATCTTCCCAATGGACACAGTCATATTCTCCCCATGGGGAAGATTGGCACTGCCAAAGCGTTGACTCGTGCGAAACACATTCCACATCATCGAACCATATGTGGCCAGTACCTTTTCCATATTTTCTGGTGTCAAGTTCAAATGATCTGTAGGATCCACATTTTAGTTGCTTACAAATCACGTCTGCATCGAATCTATCCAGTTTGTCGGAGCACACTGTTCCCCATGTCCCATTGTACAATACTTCCACTCTCCCTTCACATCGATGCGGACCATTCACCAAACGCAGTTCTTTGTGCTCTGTAAATGAAGCATGTGAGACACAGTTCATGGCAGCATATTCATAACACAGAAAGGAAATACACATTTCGAAAATTATTAAAAAGTAAACATGCTATATATCTAAAACATAAACAGATTTTGGAAACACATCAAGGAAAGGTTGGTAAAGTGGAGAGACGGCGAGGGAATAGAGTCGTGCTGAAAATGGATTGGGGGACAATGTTTTAGGTGGCGGACTCACGTTTCATCTCCGTAAAATTGCCAAGGATCACACGTTGAATGGGGAGACTGGTGGGGTGGAATGTAAAGAATAGGCATCAATCTGTCTGCGAGAGCAGAGATGTAGGACATAAATGAGATGCGGAAGGGCTCTTTCACTCATAGGAAAGTATAACTCACAGTTGAACATAGAGTGCTCTGTTCTTTGGATCCCACCTACCATTCTGACTTATGCTACTCCACCACACAGCTGCAGGATATGCGCCGCAATTCCTTTCCCCTACTTTCTTCCTATGGTCTAGAGATACAAATAGCCTTTCTAGGTGTAGCAGCGATTGATTTGCTCTTTGTTTGCCCCTCCCCCCATTTTTTCCATTGCATTCTCTTTTCACAATGCAGTCAACATGACATTGCGTTATTGCTTTGTCGAACACTTGAGTTCAGTCTGCAAGAGTGCAATTCACCTGATCGTCCAGTTGCCTACCACTTCTTGTGTTCATTGGGACTCAAGATCAAATTCTTCGGTTTAAGGGAATTCAACCTTTTTGTATCTCTGGATCAGAACAGGCCATTGATGCTTGTCATCATTTTCGTTCAGTTTTCGTTTTCTGTTGCTACAGTCTGGCCGGTTGGTCATTACCCACAGCTTTATATTAGCAGCACATTAGAAAAACACAAAATAATCTGATCAGAAATATTCGTCAAATGGCCACATGAACTCATTTACTGCCACCGCATGAGAAATCTTCCCTTTGTTCCCCATCCCAGCCCACCTTCTCTGCTCCTGACAAAAAAACAGGGCGTCCCCTCTTTCCTAGCTCTCATACCCGAAAATAAAAATGATTTTCTTTCCAGAGATTGTTTTGACAATGCTTCTTTTTCACTACTTGCCAGCAGCCAGCAACACGGTCAGGAAAGGATTTCGAAGCCAACAACGGGGATGTGGCGGACATCAATATGTCTTTAAAAACAGCAATAATAATGCTTGGAATCCTAACTGAATTTCGTGCATACATGGTGAGCGAGGTTAACTTTAAGTTTTATTCGGAGAAATGTTAATGAACCGTTTTGGATGAGCTGCAACACATGGAATCATGACTGAAGCCAGAGAAATGTCAGAACATTAGCGGGGGCGGGCGGAATAGATGAGTCGTAAGGAAGAATAAAATAAAATAGTCTCAGATTGGCGGAACATGGGAAGAGATTTGAAATTTCTGGTATCTCTGATGGAAATTGAACTTTAAAATAATGGGACCTAAAATGGGAGTTTAAAATAGTTAGAGAGAAATGGAGAGACCCCCAATATCTCCCCGATAAGAACAACATTATGATACTGAGCCAAGAGAGTACTTTATATTTTCCAGAGCATTTGATTGGGTTTCAGCGTGGGTTTTCGTTCTGTAGACCGTTCACTTGCTTGTTGCAGATGTTTGAGAGGCAGTCATCAATGCAACCGGGAGATTTACGGTAAGCGACATCACAAATATATTTTCCGTGAAAGTAAGGAATTAGCAAGGGAGAAATGAACAAGGAAACGTATGTTTTTTTTATTGGGCGAAAGCTCACGCACGGCGAAAACTTTGCATAGCTCATACAACGTTCTTCTTGTTTGCGGTAAATTCTTTCTATAATCTTCTGAACGAAACCTCCTTTTACATAACGTAGTAAATGAGCAGATTGAAAGTATCCTTACCAGAAGATGTTACTGTCACATCTTTCTTATGACTGCAGTCGTGTTCGCGCCACGGTGCTGAGGGACATTCCCAGAGATATGATTCGTTACACGAACATCTCACTTCATCCAACAAAACTGGGCCAGTACTTCGTCCACAGTAACCAGGATGTTTATCTTCCAAAGCATATCCGCAAACTAGTTGCCTGCATATCACGTTAGCGTCAACCAGATCCCAGGAGTTATCAAAAACCGTGCCGCAAGACCACGGTAATAAATCTCCAGTCGTCCAGCATATGCATCTCCACCCCCGGACAAACGTAACTGCAAGTGGTCTGTCGAACAACAATACATAAGTTTAATCATTTTATTGCAACTTGAACTCGTCACCCAGTTAGAGTTTACAGGGCTGTTTCTAGAATTATGTTTTGCAAAGAATTGCACAATGCTGTCATCGAAATTCTGAAGATGCTGATGTTCCAAATCTAAAAACAAAACTGAAAAGGCTGGAGGGATACAACATGCTATGCAGCATGTTTCTGCGTCTCCCATTGAGGGTGGCGGTCAGTAATTGGTGTCCATCTGAACCCAGGTGCGGGCATTCTACCTTAGAGCCGTGCAGAAATATCTGTACGTTGAATATCTTCGTAAGTGCGATGCAGTGATGCCGTACTTTTTTGGCCGTGCCGCTGCTTTCATGTCCACATACGGTTCACAGTGGAAAGCGTTGCCATGCCTCTCTGAAGGAGTTGCGTCATTTACCGGGACATTGTCACCTCTAGCTGTAGGGGGTGGGTGGGTGTCTCGGCTCCTATGGTAGCTGAACTAAGAGATGGGCCAGATGTTGGGGAAGCTTGCAGCATGCACTTGTGGCTCGTGCCCAAAGATTCCGCCTGTCTGGTCACAAGCGGTTTCCCTGCTGGGAAGTTCAAGGCAATCCCCCGGATGTGACCACCAGCTCGGCTGCAGTTGCTTATTGGTCGCAGGCCCTGAAGTCCTCAGGAGCCAGTCGCGCAAAACATGCAGCATCTCTTGGAAGTCCACAGATGCGTTTCATGTACGGGCTGCTCCTGCACAATCTCCACTGCTCACCCTCGTCTGTCATCTGTACATGGCGTGGTGGTCCATTCTGACAACTGGAACTGAGGGGGTCCACAGTCGAAGTCCCTATAGGAAGTCGCCCGCCCATTTACATCGGGCTCCTGGGCCGGAGAGTGCTACACAAGTGTTGCAATGCAAAGGTTGATTGACGGATTCCCAGGACGATTGCCAGTTTTGTGGATAGGAGGAGTTCGTGTTTCATGTATATATTTAATGTGGGAAGTTTCACACTCTATTTGCTTCATTGAAATGGCTTTCCTCAAGTTACTGTTGCACTTCAGCCCTACTCTTTGAGTAGCAGATGCACTGGACGAACGAGTTGGTGCGGAATGTCCCAGTTTGTCTGCTCTCCAGCTTGGCCAATTTGGCCAGTCAACGGGTTCGAAATGATTCCACCCGGTCCAACTGTCTGGCCCTTTCTCAAGGATATGACCATGTCTGTGTGTTCCTAAAGAAGGATAATGTTTTGTCCATTGGCTCTGTGGAGGCCTTCTATGACCGACAGCTGTTGCAAGGGCTGGACGGCATCCTGGACAAGGATGGGTATTTTTAGTTTGCTCTATGTTGTGTGAATACTGAATTGAAAACTTTGAAACCATTTTAAGAATGTTAATAAACTGTTTGTAAAGCATTGACTGGGTGGCTTTACATAGGAATAAGCAAAATCTGTCAATTTTAGCAGGTTACAAGGATGGGATAATGAGTAGAGATTAAAAAAAAGGAACGTCTGTGATCAGAAAGATGTAAAATGGCACAACATTTGCTGTGAAAAAGCATGGTTAAGACATTCCTTAACTGCAGATGATCCATGAAGACTCCACGTATATATACGTAGATGAATGGGACAAAGGTAAAAGAAAGAGCAATTCCGGATTCGCTTACCCTCTCCACAAACGCCTTGCGTTACTCTGCCTTCTCACCCAGCGGCTGCAGTGCCATTCCATATCTTTCCTCAGAATGCGTAGGAAATTTGGCATGTCCCTTTTGATTTGCATGATTTTTAGGAGATGCACCATAGAAGGCATCCAATAAGGATATATTACAACTTGGATGGCAAATGCATTGCACAAGACTGCTAAATTGTGGAGCGTTGTGGACACAGCTCAGTGCATTACAAAAACATGACCTCCCTCAATGGACTCAGTCCATACTTTTTGCGGCCTCAGAAAAGGAACAAACATAATCAAAGACATTCCCACTTCCATCGGACAGAAGATACAAACGCTTGAAAACACACACCAGGCGCCACTTGACCATAAGATATAGGAGCAGAATTAGGCCATTCGGCCCATTAAGTCTAATTCCCCCATTCTATCATGTCTGATTTTTCTTCAATACCATTCTCACATCTTCTCCCCGTAACCCTCAACCCCCTTACTAATCATGGCCCTATAAATCTCTGCTTTAATTATACCTAATGACTTGGCCTCAACAGCCCTATATGGCAAAGAATTACACGGATTCCCCACCTTCCAGCTGAAGAAATTCCTCGTGTTCTCAGTCTTAAAGTATGTCCCTTTCTTCGGAGACTGTACCCTCGGATCTTCGACTCTCTTACTAATGGAAACATCCTCTCGACGTCCACTTCCTACAGGCCGCTCAGTATCCGGTAGGTTTCAATGAGATACCCCCCCCCCCCTTTTTGCTTCTGAACCCCATCCAGTACAGTCCCAGAGACATCAAACGCTTCTCATATGTTAAGCTTTTCATTCCTGGTATCATCCTTGTGAACAGGTTCTGGACTCCCTCCAGGGCCAGCACATCCGTCCTTCGATACTGGACCCAAATATGCTCGCCATATTCCAAATGCGGTCTGACCAACGCCTTATAAAGCCAAAGCAGTACGTCCTTGCTTTTATTTTCTGGTCCTCTCGAAATGTATGTAAACACTGCATTTGCCTTCTTGACTAGCGACTTAACCTGCAAATTAACCGAGAGGAAATCCTGAACTAGGACTTGCAAGTCCCTTTTCCCCTCAGATTTCTGATTTATCTCCCAAGTTGTCAAGTGGTCTACGCCTTTATTATTTCTTTCAAAGTGTATAACCCCACACTTCCCAACGCAGTATTACACCTGCCACTTCATGACCGCTCTGCCAAACTGTCCAAGTCATTTTATAGAGTTCCTGCCTCTGCGAAACTTCCTGGGTCTCCATCTACTTTGGTATCATCTGCAAAATTCGATCAGCAAACAATGCCATTAGTTTCTTCATCCAGATCATTGATGTATAAAATGAAATGTTGCAGTCCCAATGTTGACCACTGAGGATCTCCACTAGTCACCGGCAACCATCCTGAAAAGGACCCCTTTGTCCCCACTCTCACTTCTGTCAGTCAGCCAATCTTCTGTCCATACTCGTACCTTGCCTCTAACTTCATGGACGCGTTTCTTGTTAAGCGGCCTCGTATGTGGCACCTTGTCAAAGGCTTTCTGAAAATCCAACTAAATAACGTTCACTGACTTCCTTTTACCAAACCTGTTTGTGACCTCCTCCAAGACTTCTAAAAGGTTTCTCAGGGAAGATCTCGTCCTAACGAAATCGTGCTGACTTCGTCCCATTTTATCATATATTTCCAACGACTCCGAAATTTCATCCTTAATAATGGACTCTAAAATGTTAGCAACCACCGAGGTCAGGCTATCCGGCCTATAATTTCCCGTCTTTTGCATCCATCGCTTCAAAAGAGCAGTATCGCATTCGCGATTTTCCAGTCCTCTGGCACCCTCGCTGACTCCAGTGATTCTTGAAAGATCATTACGAATACCTCCACGATCTCTTAAGCTACCTCTTTCAGAACTCTGGGATGTAGTCCATCTGGTCCAGCTGATATATCCACCTTTAGGGCATTCAGCTTCCCAGCACCTTCTTCTGAATAATGACCAATGCCCACACCTATGCCCCCTGACTCTCTTGAATTCCTGGCATGTTCCTGGTGTCTTCCACTGTGAAGATTTACACAAAGTACTAAGTTATTTCTGTATTTCTGCAGCGTTAATTTCAAGTGGTCCAATGCCCACTCTTGCCGCTCTTACGCTCATATGTATATACTATATATATTATGATTATAATGTGTGTGTGTGTGTGTGTGTGTGTGTGTGTGTGTGTGTGTGTGTGTGTGTGTGTGTGTGTGTGTGTGTGTGTGTGTGTGTGTGTGTCTATATATATATACTCCCCCTCGTATTTCATCTGTTCCTCCCTTCTAGATTTAGTTGTCCTATGTTGGCTTTTATAGGCTTCCCGATCCTATGACTTTCCACCAATCCTTTCCATATTGTGTGGCTTCACTGTTGCTTGCATGCTGCCCGTGACTTCCAGTGTCAGCCATGGTTGCCTCGTCCTCTCTTTAGTATGCTTCTTCTTCTTTGGGATGAAATTCAGTTACCTCCCGAATTATTCCCAGACATCTCCGCCAGTGCACCATCTTCCCTGCTGGGGTTCCCTTCCAATCAACTGTGGCCAGCAACTCTCTCATACGTCTACTGTTACCTTTTCTCAACTGTAATGCCGTACATCACATGTCACCTTATCACTCTCAAACTGCGGGGTGAATTCTATCATATTATGGTCACTGCCTGCAAAGGATTCCTTCACCTTAAGATTCTGATCAAGTCCTCCTCATTACAGAATACTAAATACAGAGTTGCCTGTTCCTTAATGAGCTGCACAACAAGGTACTCTTGAAAGCTGTCTCGTAGACATCGTACCCGCCAATTTCGATCTGCGCTGTAAACTCATTTACCTTGTTACATATAGTGCGTGCATTCAAATATAACACCCTCAGTCCTGTATTCAATATCTCCCTCTCAAAGTTATCCCTGAGTTGACTTTATAAACTATGTCCTATTTTCTTTTAATTCAATATACTTTAATATCTTCTCCTGCGCTCTCCTTCCCTTTAAACTTTTCTTCAATTTTCCATGCCGTTGAACCCACCCTCCGAACTGTTTAGTTTAAAGTACTACCTGTAGTCCTAGTTATGCGAATCCCCAGGACTCTGGGCCCAGCATGATTTAGGTAAAGCCCGTCCCATCGACGCATCACCCTCCTTCGCCATTGCTGGTGCCAGTGTCCTCCGAATTCAAACCCACTTTTCCCACACTAATCTTTGAGTCTCGCGCTTACCACTTTAATCTTGTTAACTGTGCGTAGCTCAGGTAGTAATCCACAGATAATTATCATTTTGCTTCTGCCTTTTAATTAGTCCCTCGCTGCTCATGTTCCTTCAGCAGAACGTCTGTCCTTGTTCTACCTAAATCGTTAGTGCCCACGTGGACCAGGACAACTGCACTTTACCCTCCCTTCAAGTTCCCCTGCAGGCAAGATGATACCGCCTGAACCTGACACCAGGAAGGCAACACAGCCGTCGGCACTGTCGATCTTGGCGATAGAGAACAGTGTCTATCCTCTTGACTATACTATCTCCAGTAGAAACTGCATTTCTATTCTGTCCACCGTCTTTAATGCTACCCTACAACACTACTATGGATAGATTGTTCATCCTTATTACAAGCGTACATTCCTTTCCACATAGGCAGCTATAATATCAAACCTGTTGGCCAAGTTCAAGGGCTGAGCCTCCTTCAACACCACCTCCTAGATTCCTCCACCTGCCTCACTCAAAGGCACACCCTCTTATCCCTGTCCACTGACCGAATTTGATGTTCTTAATCTGATGGTTGACTACCTCCTGAATCACAGCGTCCAGGTAATTCTCTCCCTCCCTGATGTGTCTCAGTGGATGAACCTCAGATTTCTGCTCATCGATTTTGAGTCAGAATTCCTCAAACAGCCAACACTTGCTTACAAATATGGTTAGCAGAAACAACAAGGGGGCACAACTGCTGCCTAATCATGCTGCAACAACTAATCAACTGATCCTGTATCTCCACTTCATTTAATTCGTAATAATGTGTTTTTATATGTGTCTAAATACTTGCTATTATCAAATTGGTATTGCTTGAACTGCACTTCTCGGACTAATAAGCAATTTTAGGAAAGTAACGTTAAAATACCTTACCAAATTTTACCTGGGCTACGTACTCAGCGTCTTCACGCCAACGCGTCGCCAATTACGCACGAGCTTCTTTCAACAATGGCCGCTCTGCTATAGCCTGCCTCCTTTGCATTGGCTGTTTGGGCTCCCAGTTATTCAAGACAACTGCTTCAATACTCTGCTCCTCCTCTTGCCTTGGAATTTGCACCAGTCAGCTAAGCTGGTGTACTAATAGCGCTCTTTTGAGGCTCAAGGACAGTTTCTATCCAGTGGTTATACAAATCTTGAACTGAGCTCCTGCTCATTAAAGACGAACTCTTGTTTATGCAATCTACCTCTTCATGGCATCGCACCTTAATGTCTACTTGCACTGCACATTCTCTGTAACTATAACACTATATTCGGCAGTATGTTTTTGCTTTTCTCTTGAACTCTCCAAGTGCATTTTTGTTTTGAAATGATCTGCATGGAAGGCATGCAGAACTAAGTTTTTCCTCGGTATCTCGGTGCATATGACAATAATAAACCAATTACAATTCCAAATGCTGCTTGGCTTGCGATGCATTTCTCTAATTTTTCATCTTATTTTGGATTTCGAATGTATGGAATTATGGAATGTTCCAAAGTTTCGAAGTTCTGATGAATATTCAGAGGCCGAAAACATTTCTCCTTCCAGAAGTACTTCCTGACCTAATGCTCATATCTAAAATGCTCTTGGAACCGTGTCATATGTTCTTTCAGCTCCAGAGCCCTATGTTATTTTACACAGGCGTTCTACTTTGCACTGCATTTAATTCATCTGAGGTGGCTATATTCAGTAGTTTGCCAGTTTTTCCAGGAATGAAAAGTATATTAAAGTACATACGCTTTTGTCTCAATTTATATTCACATTCCGTTAATATGAATCAGGAGTCCCATCTGAATATACTCAAAATGTCACAGCATTTTTGGATGCAGATGCGGCAATGACATCTCTTTTTATCTATCAATAAACAATAAGGGATTGTTTCATTGAGGTGACACATAGGGTATTACAACAATGTTTATTTAACGGTGAACACACAAGGAAACTTGAGAAAAGACACTCTTAAGGAAATAAACTTACGAACGCATCAGAGCAACAATAAGAGCTGGAGGACGAGTGTTAGAAGCTGCTGCTGGGGAGACACGCCGAACTGTTGAACACCCAACTTGGAAACTGGCTGAGCTGTGAATGTTCCTCTTTGGTTAATTAATAGTGGCTATCTATTTCACCTGCGTCTTCTTCTCATACATCATTTCTTTTTAGGAGGAGGTACAGTAAAGCAGAAGTTTCTTTACTGATGAATTGCGCAAAGAATTGAGTTCTTGCAGTTTAGCAGTGAAATTGATGCACATTCTGGACACTTAAACCCATTACCACACTCTCACTTGGTGATATATTTCCGTAAGTTATGGGACAACTAATGTAACAGGAATCCCTTCACAAAAATACAGATTCTGCAGCAGCTGACTGACTGGCAAACACAGAAAACACGTTACTACATTCTCATTGGTCGATCAGAAATTCCGACTTCAACGTGTTTAGTTCGTATCTGTGGGTGTTTTGCTCTTTTTCAAAATCATACAGCATGGGAAATGGGCTTTCAGCCTGCAGCATCATGCTGACAGAAACGAATCCACCTATACTCATCTTATTCTAACGCAACTTTTCCTCTGGCAATGCCATTAACCTTTTCCCTGGCCCCCATTTCTCTTTCACCCACATCCACGAGGGGCAATTTACAATTTCAAAATAATCTGTCGATTAGGCTGTCTTAGATCTGTATGAGGCCAAAAAAAAATAGTGTCTGGGAGGCACTCTCTCGGTCACAATAAGTATGTGCAACTTCCACAAAGACAGTATTTAAGGGCAGAATTAAACATTAAACCTGGGTCTCTGTAACTGTGAGGCTGTTCCTTTCCTGGTCTCATCATTTTCGTTTCAGTAAATTAAGCATAGAACGCACTGTTTTAACGTCCCCACAATGTTAATCCGTTCGAACGTCAACACATAAATCTGTTAAGACAAGGTCTCAAGAAAAGAGGAGCGGGATTAGGCCACGAGTCACCTGAAGCCTGCTCCTCCACAAAATACGATGATGGAGGATCTATGCAGGCCTCAACTCCTCTTGCGTGCCAGCTCCCTATAACCCTCGGTTTAAACAACTATTTGACTCAATTTTAAACATATGCACTAATGCATACTCTTTCACCCTCCATGGAAGTGATTTCCAGATATTCACTGCCTCCTGATAGAAGAAATATCTCTGCAGCCCAGTGTTATTTAACCGGCTGCTTATCTTCTACCATGTCCACTGCTTTGCTGTTCATATTATTGAAAAATAAACAACGTTTACCCTGTCTTGGCCCATAGGATATTGTATGTTTGAATAAGTCACCACATCTTCTGTCTATAAGGAAATTCCAATCGGTCAAGGCAGTTAAGTTTAAATTGTAATTGCACTAACGTTGAGGTGGAGTTATTGTGCAGAATTAATCTAATGACAAATGTCGTGAAGTTCTGGTTGAAGTGTAAATTTTACTCTCCCTCCTCTTCTCTCTGCACTTCAAATTGTCCGGACAGTTCAGTGTCAACTTTACACAAAGGGTAACTTATTTTCTTTTTCTGTGTTTTCAGCAACAATGTCGTCTGTGCTGTCGTTTTCACTGACCCGATTTTCATACTCTGCCCCATGCGTTAATATTGAACTACCTCCATATTGAACTACCTCGTATGATCACCCGGGTTGAACATCAACAGCGTTTTCCATTTCATTGATTAATAGGCAGTTTGCTTCCCGCGTTCTCAATGGGCACTATCAAATTGTGGCTAATATTCTCTCATGGGCCGAGCAAATGCCAACACGATAGTTACATTCATCAAGTATGCTGGACTGACTGAACAAGCGAGTTAACCATCCAGCTGCTGAATTATAACGATGTTACTTTTCATATTTTTGGGTTGATATTTCTGCACCTCCTACACCCTGCCTATAGCACTGGGATAAAACCGTGCTTTGCGCGGATGTGCGAATAGCTGTGTACAGCTAGTGTTTGCATTTCGCATGACATTTACCATTATTGTTCCTGTCAATGCAACGTTCGTTCGCAGTTCAGATTCCTTTACCGGCACTTTTCTATTCACCATATTTATGTATGCAAGCATACTTCACTTTTTTGAAGATTCACCGTATTCACCAGAAGGCAAACACCCAATGTGTTCTGTTATTATTGTTACCCTGTACTACCTCAATGCAATGTAATGAATTGATCTGTACGAACGGTATGCACGACAAATTTTTCACTCTACTTCGGTACAAGTGACCATAACAAACCAATACCGATACATACAAACTGGAATGTCAGAACAACTCACTGAATTCATCAAACAGTTTATTTTGGTAGGCTATTAACACGATGAAAAGGAACTCGCTCCACCGCTGTCACCGACTACACAACTTGATGAACAAATCATAGAAAACTATTGATGTCAAAACTTCAGCGCACACTAATACATATCATAAAAAACTTACTTAAGTACTTCGCCAGCAGATCCACTAGCAATTGTTGGATAAACACTGACAAATCTTGGTGTCACATTGCAGCCTTTTGAGCCTCCAACCCCAAATGGTTCAGCGCAAAAATAATTCCTGACTTCCGTAACATCGCTTAATTTTCCTCGCTTCTTGGAAGGTAAGCTGTTGAAACACTGTTCTTGTATCCACCAGGTCCGACTTGAACAACTGGAAGTTTTTTTTTGTCTGCCATCCTGCAGCCTCACATTATCCAAAATTCCGCCTGTCTCACCCTGGAACAAGCCGCAATCCCGAGTACAGCCATGTTCGGAGATTTACTGTGCTTCAATATTGACAACTTAAATCACCCTTTCACAGGTTAGAAGGACCACTGACATGGATTCGCCTCACCCTGCTATTTCAACATTTGCAAGATGAATAAAGTTGAACAAGAAATCCTTCATTTCCCAATCTTGTCCTCCGCTGCACGTTGCCTCAAATACAAATGTGTTTTGTAGTCTGCGGGGCATGGGTGCGGTGGTAATTGTGGGGAAATAAAACGAAAATTCTGCAAAAGGGGTTTTGACTGTTTGAGCGGACCTGGTGACCAAATGTACAGATACTTATTTGCATGTCTGAATGACTCTAAATTTACCGAGTTATTACTAATAGTCACACCAGATTACAAATTCTTATTTCAACCTTTGTAACAATATTCACCTGAATACATGACACCAACGCCGATGCTGTCAGAAGAAGACCGACTGAACACTGATGTTTTGCAATTTCGGAACTATGATTCGTTTCATTCACACTGAACTTCATTCACCCACACGGGCTGTTCACACTCTCCATACCTTGAGTAGTTGTAGGCGGATATGGCGAAGCCGCAACCCAGCTCTCCACAGACCATGTTGGAATCATTAATGTTCCAAAAGTTATCCTGCACTCTTCTCCAACTGCTATTATATAAAAAAAAATCCACTAGGCCGTCGCAGCGGCTTCCCCCATTGGTCAGCCTCAGGGACCAACTAGCATCTAGAAAACGAAACATGTTTGGTGAAACCGTTGAGCTGAAACCAAAATGTCCCATTGGTTATCAGTTTTCAGCTGGTCAGCAAATAGTTGCAATGCCTTTTATCTGCACTAATTGGTCACATGTCATTCTGGCAGTCGAAATGTATCAAACACCTTCCTCGCTCGATGTGTAAAACAATGTCGGGAGCTTTCTGTACCTAATCTATGGAAATCGGTCCAGTAACAAGAGGTAGACAGTTTATTGAAAATCAACTGGTTTATAATAACCACGCATATGTACTAACTAGAACAGAATGCATTTGTCATTCTGAGACCTTCAAGTCCCATGATGGTTGAGTAGCTGTCCTTCGGAAGTCTCGCTTTAGTTTATTCCCCAAAAGTAAAGTAAAGCATCCCTGAAGCAATTTCGTGTTATGAAAAATACTTGTCGCTCCAAAGAGAAAAAAACGCGAATTTGAAAATGATAGACTTAACTCTATTTCACCGACTTTACCGTTTATATCATTCAGTTCCTGTTATCTCTCATCATTCTTCCAGTAAAATCTGTGAATTGACACATCTTTGCAGCAAATATACTTTCTTTAACTCCGCAGATTTTTGCGGCGCTCCTAAAAGTAGAAGCCTGCGACATCAATCGCCATCGTTCTCTACCCTTATGAATATCATTTTTTCCAAACTTCAGAGTTCTGCACTGCACAAAGATTAGTCTGTCCATATATAACAGCACCGAGATAACCCAATTATCCTATCGCTGGGAGGGGTTATGGAGAGAAATAAAATAATTTCCTTCTAAAACGAAAACATGAATAATTGCTACAAAACGACCAATTCGGCCAATGGCTTAAAATGCCGCAGCTGCGAAAATCTCACCGACCAGAGAATAGCTTGTTTCAGTTCAACAAACTTTGGCGACTCACCTGAGCAGTCGATCCCGGCGTCGTTTCTGTGTGAACAACAAATCTGACCCCAGTCTGAGAATGGACAATCTGCTAATCGGGACTCGTTTCCCCGACAAAGGTATCTCTCCTTCCATATAGGCCTGTTCCTTCGCCAAAATAAGCACCTCCGGGAGTTGCGATTACTGCACCGCACTGTAGCTCTTCACAGAGCACAGCAGCATCTTCCAAGCTGAAGTACACATCACAAAGGGTTCCCCACTAGTCTCTGTGTAGAACTTCCACCCGGCCTGAGCATCTGTTCTTCCCACCCACAAGTCGCGATCTGGACCCTGTTTCAATAATAAATGAAGACAGTTAATTACTCTCAACAAAATTAAAGGAAAATAGTAAAACGGAGAAACTGCTCTTATATTCTTCACACGACGGCCTTCGAACCGCGTCTGTGCAGCAATAAAAAAAACAATAAACTAAGTTCAGTGCAGAATTTTTGTTTTAAATCACAGGGGGCCTAAATCATTTGTTTTCGAGAGATAAGTGTTAAATCCTGTTAGAATCTTTTAAGATCCCGTCTAGGATGCACCAGACTAACGAAAACCGTCTGAAAAATGACATTTTACAGGAGACACGAATGTTTTCTTGCACGTATTTTAAAAAGAACTCATCTGATCTCATTGTTGCTTCCTAATTCAATGTCCTTCAACATTTATTTTCTTTTATATCGAAGAAGACAATCTAAATGTTTTAACATTTTGTTGTCTCCTCACGAGCTGGTACGTGTCGTTCAGCAGCCCCTTTGGATGTTCAGCATTGCTCACATTCCCACTTAGTTACGTGCCAACAGCAATAATGTGTGATGTTATGTTTAGTTCCCATAGTGAAGTCATCAATATAGATCACGAAGAATTGGCACTCAAACATTGATTACAGCAGTGCCTCGCTGGACAGGGGTTGCCAATCGGTAAAATAACCTTTTTTTTATTTTATATCTGTTAACTCTCTGCTTGAATCACGTCGGTATGTAAACATCAAAATCGTTTGCTCTGCCTTGTCAGCAACCTCCTCTGAGGGATATTACCAAAAGCTTTCTTATTACCTGATAATTCAATTTCCAATGTTCCTCCTTGCTCACTGTGATAGATACTGAATATGCACAAAGAACTGAAAAGTGCTCGTCAAACATTACTTTACTTTCACCAATTTAAAACGACTCTGCTCATTATTTTCCAAGTGCTTCACTTCACGTACTGTTATATATTCTATTATTGTTTCAAGGATCGACGCCGGAAGAACAGATCGGCTGATAAAACACTATGATGCTGGAGGAACTCATCAGGGCAGGCAGCATCCGTGGAGAAAAGCAGGCGGTCAACGTTCCAGGTCAGGACCCTTCTTCAGGACTGAAGATAGGAAAAGGGGAAGACCAATATATAGGAGTGAAAAGCAGATCAGTGATAGTTGGACACGTGGGAAGGCGGGGTGGGTAAAAGTTGGTGATAAGCAAATGCACTTAACAGATAGTGATAGACAGGGGCGGAGGAGGAAGGGAGAGCAGGTGGGTGTGAGGAAATATAAGGTAGAAAAAAAAGGGAGATAGGCGAGGAAAAGAAAGGAAAGAAGAGGCATCGTTGAGGGAGGTGTGGGGAGAGGGTGGGTTAAGGAGATTACTTAAGGTGGGGAAATTCAAATTTCGTGCCTTTGGGCAGCAAGGTTCCAAGACGGAAAATGAGGTGCTGTTCCTGCAGTTTGCCCGTGGGCTTCTCCTGGCAGTGGAGGACTGACATATCTGTGATGGAGTGGGTGGGTAAGTTGAAGTCGCTGGCAACGGGGAGTGACTGGTTAAGGACGGAGCGTAGGAGTTCTGCGATACGGTCACATTGTCACCGTTTGGTCTCGCCAATGCAGAGGAGGCCACACTTGGAGCACAGAAAAGAGCAGATGATATTAAGTTAGGTGTGGTTAAATCCCTGTCTCACATGAAAGTACTGTTTGGATCCTTGGATAGAGGTGCTACCCCTGAACCATGACCCCAGCAGGGACCACCAGGACATTATCTCCCGCACCATCAATGACCTCATCACCGCGGGAGATCTCCCTCCCCCAGAGCTAACAACATGATAGTCCCGCAAACTAGGAATGAGCGCTTGTATCTTCTCCATAAAATTCATAAGAAGGACTGTCCCTGAAGGCATATTATCTCCGGATGCTTTTGTCACGCTGAGTTCGTATCATCGGTCCTCGACGCTATTCTGTCTCCTCTGGTCCAATCACTTCCCAGCTACGTCCGTGACACATCACACGCTCTCCAACTCTTCCACAGCTGTAAGTTTCCGGCACGCACAACCTCATCTTCACCATAGACGTCCAGTCCCTCTATGCCACTATTCCCGATTATGACGGCCTCACCCACTACCGCTTTTTTCATGACCAGAGCCAGGATCAGTCCCTTGCAGTAACACTCTCCTCCCCCTGGCTGAACTGGTCCTCGCGCTAAACAACTTCACTTTCGATTCCTCTCACTTTCTACAGGTCAAGGGCGTAGCCATGGGCACTCGCATGGGCCACGGCTATGCCTGTCTCTTTGTTGGCTGAACAATCTCTGTTCCAAGCCTACTCCGGTCCCATTCCTCAAAGGTTTCGCCATCATATCGACGACTGCATTGGTGCCACCTCTTGCACCCGTACTGAAATCGACAGTTTTTTTAAAAATTTCGCCACTAATTTTCACTGTGATCTGCAATTCACTTGGACTATCTCTCACACTTCTGTCTCCTCCCTCGATCCCTTCCGTCTCAGGAGATTCCTTATCCACCGACATCTTCCATAAACCCACTGACGCGCACAGCTACCTCTATTACAGTTCTGCTCACCATGTTTCTTGCAAGGACGATAACCTTCTTTCTCTATTACTCCGTCTCCGCCTCATTTGATCCCATGCAGAGGATTTTCACTCCAGAACATCCAAGATATCCAATTTCTTTAATAACCGTGGCTTCTTCCCTGCTTTCGTTGAGAGAGCTCGCACCGGAATCTCTGCCATTTCCCGCACCTCTGCCCTCAGCCCACTCCTCCCAGACTCAAGGAAAATAGAGTCCCCCTTGTCCTCTCATTTCATCCTACCAGGTACATACCCTACACTTCATTCTCCGCCACTTCCTCCATCTCCAACGGGACCCCACCACCAAGCATGTCTTCCCCTGCCAATCCCTTTCGGCCTTTTGCAGGGACCGTACTCTCCGCGACTGCCTAGTTTACTACACCCTACCAACCCATACCGCTCCCATCCTGGGAACATTACGCTGCCTACACCATAGGTGAAACACCTGCCTCAAGACGACCTCCCTCACCTCTATCCAGTGACCCAAACAGCCCTTTCAGGAGAGACAGATATTTACCTGCGCATCTCCCAATATAATCTACTATATTCGGTGCTGTAATTGTGACTTCCTCGACATTAGCGAGACCAAACGCAGAGTAGGTGACCGTTATGTAGAACTCCTGATCTCCGTCCGTAACTGCGATCTGTATCTCCCCGATATCAGTCACTTCAACTCTCACTCCCACTGCATCACAGGTCTGTCGGTCCTCCCCCTCTTCTACTGCCAGGAGGAGTCCAAGGGAAAACTGGAGGAACAGCACCTCATTCTCCGTTTTGAAGACTTGCAGCCTAACGGCATGAACATAGAATTCTCTTACTTTAAGTAATCCCCTCAAATCACTCTCAAACCCCTCCCCCAACATACCTCTTCTTTTCTTCCTTTCCTCGTCTATTTCTCTTTATTCTACCCTATTTCCTCCTTACCTTTCACGCATTTCCCGGTGTATCTTCCACCCCATCTTTCCTCGCCCTTACCTATCACTCTCTTTTATCTGTATCTATTTGTTATCACCTTGTGCTCACCACGCCTCCCCTCTTTTCTCCCCTGATCATTGCTCTGCTTTTCCCTCCGAGATATGAAGCTTCCCTTTTTTCTATCATCAGTCCTGAAGAAGGGTCCTGACGCCAACCGTTCACCATCTGCTTTTCTCCACGGTTATTGCCTGGCTTGCTGAGTTACTACCGCATCTTCGTGTTTTTCATCTAGATATTCTAGCATCTATAGTCCTTTGTTTATCTGCAATATATTGGCTCTTCCTCGTTTTCTCTTCCCCTTCTTTCTCAAAGTGTGAATACATATTTTTTCCCCTCTAACCCGCAAGATCCCTAGTAGAACCGATGTACTATTGGAAAGTGATATCAGTGCATTCATTAACAATGAAGACAATTCTTTCACAATGGTCAGGTGTAGATCATTAAGTTCATGAAGTTTACGCGTCTTCAGGCTCATTATCCTCCCTGCTATTATTTTGTCACTGAAATAATCTACCCATTTTCAATGAAGTTTTGTTGTCCAGTATCTTAGAAAGTTGGTACTTGTCTTTATGAAGAAAGTGCCTTGCAAACGTTTGGGCACCCCTGGTAAAAATCCTGTTACTGTGAATGGTTAAGTGAGTAGAAGAAGAACTGATCACCAAAAGTCATAAAGTTAAAGACGAAACATTCTTTTCAACATTTAAGCAAGATTATGTGTATTATTTTTGTTTTGTACAATTTTAGAGTGAAAAAAGGAAAGGACCACCATGCTAAAGTTTGGGCACCCCGAGAGATTTGAGATCGCAGATAACTTTTACCAGGTCTCAGACCTTCAGTAGCTTGTTAGAGCTATGGCTTGTTCACAGTTACCGTTAGGAAAAGCCAGATGATGCAAATCTCAAAGCTTTAGAAATACCTTGACTCCTCAAACCTTGTCCCAACAATCAGCAGCCATGGGCTCCTCTAATTAGCTGCCTTGCACTCTGAAATTTAAAATAAATGATGCCTAAAAAGCAGAGAAGGCTTTAAGAAGATAGCAAGGTGTTTTCAGGTAGTCGTTTCATCATTTCGTAAAGTAATTAAGAAATGACAGTTAACAGGAACGGTGGAGGTCAAGTTGAGTTCTGGAAGGTCAAGAATACTTTCCGAGCGAACTGCTCGTAGGATTGCTAGAAAGGCAAATCAAAACCCCCGCTTTACTGCTAAAGACCTTCAGGAAGATTTAGCAGACTGTGGAGTGGTAGTGCACTGTTCTGCTGTGCAGCGACACCCGCACAAATATGACCTTCATGGAAGCGTCTTCAGAAGAAAGACTTTCCGGCGTCCTCACCACTAAAATCAGCGCCATAAGTTTGCAAAGGAACATCTAAACAAGCCTGATGCATTTTGGAAACAAGTCCTGTGGACTAATGGAGTTAAAATAGAACTTTATGGCCGCAATGAGCAACGGTATGTTTGGAGAAAAAACGGTGCAGAACTTCATGAAAAGAACACCTCTCCAACTGTTAGGCACGGGGGTGGATCGACCATGCTTTGGGTTTGTGTTGCAGCCACTGGAACGGGGAACATTTTACTGGGAGAGGGAATAATGAATTCAATTAAATACGAGCAAATTCTGGAAGCAAACTTCACATGGTCTGTAAAAAAGCTGAAGATATAAAGCTAAGTCTAGTAATTTATAGGGTAGGGACATGTTCAGCACAGCTTTGTGAGCTGAAGGACCTGAATCGTGCTGTAGTTTTTCCATGTTTCTAAGATGAAAAGAGAATGGCTTCTACAACAGGATAACGATCCTAAACACACCTCAAAATCCACAATGGACTACCTGAAGAGGAACAAGCTGAAGGTTGTGCCATGGCGCTCACAATCCCCCGACCTAAAAATCATCGAAAATCTGTGGATAGACCTGAAAAGAGTAGTGCATGCAAGACGGCCCAAGAATGTCACAGAACTGGAAGACTTTTGCAAGGAAGAATGGGCAAAAATGCCTCATACAAAAATTGAAAGACCCTTAGCTGGCTACAGAAAGCATTTACAAGCTGTCATCCTTGCCAAAGGGGGTGTTAGTAAGTACTGACCATACAGGCTGCCCAAATCTTGCTTCGGACCCTTTTCCTTTTTGGTTATTTTGAAACTGTACAAGATGGAAATAAAAAAGTAATCTTGCTTAAAATATTAAAGAAATGTGTCATATTTAACCTCATGCCTTTTGGAAATCAGGTCATCTTGTACTCGCTTAGCTATTCACAGTAACATGAATTTTGACCATGGGTGCCCAAAATTCCTGTGCAACGTTCTTATTTCATTTTTAAGGGTCCCTGCACATTTCGGTACGATACATTACTCTTCTGTGCCAATCATTTCCCGTCTTTTTTATTATTTCTCCTTTGGTGATTTCTAAAATGTTCACATTCATCATGATTACTGATTCCTCTTGTAACCTTAACTCCCACTATTCAATTTCCTTGTCCACAGTTTAAGTTTTCCAATACACGTCGGTAAAGGCCCCGATTTTCCCCTCTGAGAAAAATACGAAACACAGTCATGATAACCACAATTGCATAAATAATTTACAGACAAGAAGTATTGAGCTCAGCACACATATGGTGCTGAACTCAACGGTGTTCCAGTCTGGTCATCTATCTGCATTTGGGATAGTGAGATTAGCTTTGTGCGTGAGAAATACAGTCTCATGACATTGATTGCGTTTATCTGAAGAGGTGACCCAAAACGCACAATCAATTTCATGAGACTCCATTTCTCACGCACAAAGCCAATCTCACTGTCCCAAATGCAGAATATGAACATTTTAGAAATCAGCGAATGATACATAAGATCCCATGTTTTATCTTCTTCCGTCCTCCTCGGTACTTATTTAACTCTGGTGGAATCAATTTGGTAATGGACCGAACAGTTTTCACTCCAATGTTGAAAGGTGACATTGTATGCGCAGTAACTATTCAGGGCAGTTTTGATGAAGGAATATTGTTAAATCCCATCTACCCACCTGTCGACCATAAGTGCGTTCTTTCTAAACATATCCTATCCACGCACCTCTCCAATTATCTTTCAAATGTCGTAATCGTTCCTGCATCTACCAGTTCCTTCTGCAACTCCTACGATATACCCATCAACCTCTTCTGTGGAAAATGTCGCCCCTGATATCCATTTAATTTGTCCCCCTCTTTCTTTAAGCCGTCCTCTCCAGTTTTAGATTCTGTTACCCAGGGAAAATTACTGTGAATACTTGTATATGTCCCACGTGATTTTATTGGCGTCTCTGAGGTCACTTCTCAGTCACAGACTATTCAGTCTTTCATTCTAATTTGAGCCGTCCAGTCCTTGTAGCATCCTTATGATTCTTTTCTGTACCCTCTCGAGTTTAATAGCATTTCAGCGTGGCGTCCATAACTGGACATAATTCACCAAGAGCAATTTCACCAATGTCTTGTAGATCTCTAAAATTATGTACAAACTCCTGTATTCAATGCCTCGATCGATGATGGAAAACATATCATTTGCCTTCTTCACCACCCTGTCTACCAGTGTCCTCACTTTAGGCGAACTATATTCATGTACCCCTAGGTTTCTCTGTTCAACAACACTCCTCAGGACGCAAGCAATCACAAAGTATGTCCTGCCCTTTAAAACTTCCCAAAATGCATTACTTCTCACCTATCCAAGTTCCATCTACCATTTTCTCTCCACTTTCCCTGGGCAGCCTGCATGACGACCGCTAGCATACCACTGCTCCCAGGTCTCGAAACTGAAAAAAAAAACTTTCAGCTTCCATCTTCTGCTTTATACCTCCAAGCTAATTTTGTTTCCTATTGGCTATCTCACTCCTCTTCTGAATAACACTCGATCTAACCTTCCAGACTAGCCTGCCATGCGGAAATTTTCAGAACACTTGCTAAAGTCCATGCAGACAACGTCTTCCATCTTTCCCTCGTTGATTTCCTAGGTCACCTCTTCAGAAGCAACGCAATTAATTTCATGAGACTCTATTTCTCACTCACAAAGCCAATCTCACTATCCCAAATGCAGAGAGACGTTGTCTCTCAGAATCCCCTCCCAGGCGTGAACCTGCCACAGATGTTAGGCTCACCAGTATTTCCATGGCTTGTACTTGAAGCGCTTCTCAAATAAGGGCACAACATTTGCCCCCTCCAGTCTTTCCGTACCTCACCCGTGGCTCACAAATGTACACAAATCTTTGACCAAGCCCCAGCAATGTCATTTATTGCCTCCTACAAATTCCCAGGATATTATTGAAAATTATGTCATGTCAAACATTTACAAATATGGCAGGAAAGAACTAGTCAAATTGCTGGCTGCAGATCACAGTTTGCAAGTAATCTTTTTTGCATCAAAGCAAGTTAATAATGTCATGAAATACAAATGCCATTGAATTAGAACTTAAAAAAGCAGGAGAAACGTGTAGAAACATGAATACTGAGCGATATGATTTCATATATGGGTTATAGTTATAGTGTCATGGAATCTGGCAGCACAGAAATTTGCCCTCCATCCCTCCATATCCACGCTAACCATTTCGCATATCTTCACTAATCTAAACTGCATACATTTAGACAGGCACTTGATTAAGCAAGGTTTACCTCACTTAAATAAGTGCCTGTCTAAATGCCTCTTAACGTCGTGATTGTATCTGTCCCCACCTCCTCCTCTGGGAGCGCATTCCACTTGTCATTCGCTGTCTGCCTGATAATTGTCCCACCAAATCCCCGTTAAATCTGCTCCCTTCCAATTTATACACATACTTCTTCTCTTTGATACACCCAGCATTGGAAAAAAAAAGATAATTAGATTCTCTGTTCTATATTTTCTTCTCATGAATTTACATACCTCTGTCAGGTCACTTCTCAGCCTCGGTCTCCCAGGTGCAAACAAACCTAGCCAATCCAATCTCTCCCCATAACTAGATTGGTCTATTGGAAACAAAATTGTTGTCAGTCTTCTCAGCTCCCCTTCGAAGACAAGACCCTACCCACCCGAGTCATTCTTCTCTCCTCTTCCATCAGGTAAAGATACAGGAGCCTGAGGACCTGTACCACCTGACTTAAGGGCAGCTTCTACCCCACTGTGATAAGATTATTGAACGGTTCCCTCATACGATGAGCTGGGCTATGAACTCACGATCTACCTTGTTGTGACCTTGCACCTCATTGCACTACACTTTCACTGGAGAACATAGAACATAGAACAATTACAGCACAATCCAGGGCCTTCGGCCGACAGAACATGTCCCTACCCTAGAAATTACTAGGCTGACCCAAAACCCTCTAATTTACTCAGCTCCATGTACCTATCCAACAGTATCTTGAAAGACCCTATCTTATCCGCCTCCACCAACATTTCCGGCAGCCCATTCCACGCGCTCACCACTCTCTGAGTAAACAAACTTACCCCTGACATCTCTTCTATACCTACGCCACAGCACCTTAAACCTATATCCTCTTGTGGCCACCAATTCAGCCCTGGTAGAAAGCCTCTGACGATCTACCCTGTTAATACCTCTCATCATCTTATACACCTCAATCAGGTCCCCCTTCATCATCTGTCTCTCCAAGGAGAAAAGCCGAGTTCCCTCAAACTGCTTTCATAAGGCATGCTCCGCATTCCAGGCAGCATCCTTATAAATCTCCTCTGCACCTTCTCTATGGCTTCCACATCTTTCCTGTAGTGAGGCGACCAGAACTGAGCAAAATAGTCCAAGTGAGGTCTGACCAGGGACATATATAGCTGCAACAACACCTCATGGCTCCTAAATTCAACTTCCCGATTGAAGGACAATGCACCATATGCCATCTTAACCACAGAGTCAACCTGCGCAGTCGCTTTGAGCGTCCTATGGACTCGGACCCCAAGACCCCTTTGATCCTCCACACTGCCAGGAGTCCTACCATTAATACTATATTCCGCCAACATATTTGACCTGCCAAAATGAACCACTTCACACTTATCTGGGTTGAACTGCATCTGCCACTTCTCAGCCTAACTCTGCATCCTATCTATGTCCCTCTGTAACCTCTGACAGCCCTACAAATTATCCACAACACCCCTAACCTTCATGTCATCCGCAAACTTACTAACCCACCCCTCCACTTCCTCATCCAGGTCGTTTACAAAAAAAACAAATAGTAAGGGTCCCAGAACAGATCCCTGAGGTACACCACTAATCACCGACCTCCACTCAGAATACGACCCTTCAACAACCACTCTTTGTCTTCTGTGGGCCAGCCAGTTCTGGATCCACACTGCAATGTCCCCTTGGATCCCATGTCTCCTCATCTTCTGGATAAGCCTCGCATGGGTACCTTATCAAATGCCTTGCTGAAATCCATATACACTACATCTATTGCCCTCCCTTCATCGATGTGCTTAGTCACATGCCCAAAAAATTCAATCAGGCTCGTAAGGCAGGACGTGCCCTTAACAAAGCCATGCTGACTATTCCTAATCATATTATACCTCTCCAAATGTTCATAAATCCTGCCCCTCAGGATCTTCTCCATCAGATTACCAACCACTGAGCTAAGTCTCACCAGTTTATAATTCCCTGGGCTATCCTAACCCCATTCTTGAATAAGGGAACCACATCCGCAACTCTCCAATCTTCCGGAACATCTCCTGTCTCCATGGACGACACAAAGATCATCGTCAGAGGCTCCACAATCTCCTCTGTAAAATGTCTGTAACAATTTGCTCTGTACTGTTATTGTTTTTACCTGTACGACATCAATGCACTTTGTACTAACCCAATGTAACTGCACTGTGTAATGCATTGACCTGTACGATCGGTATGCAAGACAACTTTTTCACTGTACCTTGGTACGTGACAATAATAAACCAATATCAATACCAATACCGATCGTGCGCCCACCGGAACTTCACACAGTATCCAAAGTGTGGTCTAATCCGTATATTCTAAATTTGTGATGTCGTGTCCTCTGAATGCAAACGTGCTATATGCCTTCTTCTGCATTCCACCATCTAGCTGTGTTGCCACTTACAGGGAATTATGGACTTGTACCTCAAGAGCTTGCTGTTCATAAAGATTCATCAACAGTCCTTCCGGCCCTACTGTTTACTGCGTCTGTCCTTCCATTGTTTGATGCACTGCGTTGCATTATCTTGCACTTGTTCGGATAAAGTCCCACCTGCCAATGCTATACGGAGCTTTTCATTGGATCTATATCCGCTGTATCCTTGGAAAACGTCTATACTATCCCCGGCACCACCATTTTGTGTCATCTGTAAACGCCGCTCCTGCATTCACATCCAAGTTGTTAACATATATCACAAATAACAGCTTTCCAAGCACCGTACTCTGTTATACACTAAGAACAAAAGCATTACTCCACCATTATCTTCTGCCGCCGATCATGCAGCCCATTTTGTAACCAAATCGCCATCACCCCATGGATTACGCGTGCCTTCACCTTTTGGACCAGCCTATTATTTTGGACCTTGTCAAAGGCCTCACTAAAGTTCTGTTATACAATGGTTACTTTTCTGACTTCATCAATATTCGTAGTTACTTCCTCAAAATTCTCAGTCAAATTAGTGACACAGGATTACCCCCACATAAAACCACGCTGACTCTCCCTATTCACCCCTGACTTTCCAAATGTCCTTCTCCTGCTTGAATACAGATGAGAAGTAATCATTTTGGTATTCACCAACATCCCCTGTCTCCAGACATAGATTTCCTGTTTGCTCCCTCTGGGGAGCCACTATCCCCTTCTCTAATCTGTATATTGACACATTTATAGACTGGCTTGAGATTGTCCTTAATTTTATCTGTCGTGATATATGTTGGCGACTACTTTTTATCCAAATTTATCTCTTAAATTCCCTCCCGCACCGCTTTATTTCTTCAAGGGACTCATTCCATTGCACTCGCCTTAACCTGTCATGTGCTTCTTTATCTCCTGATCGAACCCTCAAATCTCCTTTATCATTCCTTAATCTTGCCATTTCGCGTTTCCGCCTTGCCAGAACATGCTGACCCTGAAACTTGCTCGTTCTATTTGGAAAGACTCCTACTTGATTCATGTTGCTTTACCCAGTGTTCCCAATCTACATTTACCAGATCGTCTTTTGTTCTATTGAAATAAGATTTCATCTAATTTAGGACTTTAAATTGAGAGACAACTTTATCCCCTTTCCCTTAATGTGGGGAAACTTGCAGAATTATGGCCACTGTTCCAAGTGCGTTCCCACAGCAACACTTCCTTGGCCGGCCTAGATTCATTTCCGAAGAAAAGATCGTCTGGAGCTCATCTCTTGTGAGATTATCTACATATTGTCTCCCAAATTTCCCTAGAGCCACTTAATAAATTCCACCCCGTGCACTGTGGCTATTCCATTCAATACTGGGGAAGTTAAAAACAACCACAACTATAACCCCATCGCTCCTACATCTTCCTCTGGTTGGCTTACGTATCTGTTCCTCAATTTTCCACTGACTACGTGGATGTCTACATTATGACCCAAGAAAAAGTATCGTCGCTCTCTCATACCTAAATTATATTTATAGGGCTCCATTGGACGATCTACCCGATATCCCTTCGAATTACTGCCGCGATATTCTCTCCAATGCATTAGATGACTCATCCTCCTCTTTTGTAATCCCTTTGTCACGTCTGAAACTTCAGTCTCCGGTGCATTAAGCTCACATTCCTAGCCTTCCCTCAAACATGTTTTCATGATTCGAACAACGCCTTAATTTCATATGCAAATCAACATTCTAAACTCGTCGGTTTTACCTGTATTAAAATGCATGCTGATAAGCATACAAGCTCTAATGGTAAAGATACAAGCTCTGGAATGCTCTTTATCCTGCCTGCAGATGGTGGACTCTCTTGATTCATCCTCTAGATTTGTTAATCTTGTGCACTAGTTGCAGTGCTGCTGTTCTTCCCAGTCCCTGTTAAAATCGTTTAAATATTTGCTAGTAACATTAGCACGTGCAATGTTATTCCAAGTCTATTGGTTCCCTTTTCATTAAAATACAGTAGATTTTTGGGGCAGGATCTACCTGCCTCAGAAGAGTTTTCAAATAAATAAGTGTCTATAACCTTCTTCGCTGCCAGAGCTGCTTAGCCATGTATTCAGATCTCCCCTGTTCCTTGTTCTATCATTACTGGCACGTGGCACAGTGAGCAATACCGAGATTACGACCTTAGATGTCTTGCACTTTATCTTTCAGCCTTACTCTTATGAGCGTACGAATTGTTATGGCAGAGATTCAAAATAGCACAGGCGGACCCACATATCTCACTTAATTAATGGAAGCTGAACACTTTTTGTTTAGTTTTCCTTGTTCTACAGTAATGTCATCGACCTGAAGTATTACCGTTGTTGCTCGACATATTGCTCCTGTTTTATCACAATTTCTCAATTGCTAATTATTCTGCAGCAATAATGAATGTGCAAATACACGCAGAGTTTCATAAAAATAATTCATTTTCTCCCCAAATGATGTAGTATTATTGTTTTCATTAAATATAAACCTCAAACTTCTTGTTTCAACGCACCAGGTCTGTGTGGACCTTACCACCACCTGTAATCACCGCCGGTTCATCTATGCATGCCCCCTCTCCTAATCCGAAAGCAAAAACCTGATATCCTCGCCAAATCTGGGGTCAAACAGCCTGACCTCAGATGTCGTCGTCCCGAGTCCACACCCTTTGCGGATATTGACAGACGGTAGAGCCGGGGTGGAAGATAGCTTCCCAAGAAAGCTCAACCATGGTTAACAGTTTTAGAAAAAAGTACTAAATTAATTAAAATCAATTGAAAACCTAAAATCAATTGAAGTCATGAGAAGAATAAATTAAATCTAGGTAATTAAAAACAACCATTTACGTTAGTAATTCGGTAAGACGCGAGATCTCCTGACATACACCAGGTCTGTCAGATGTAAAATATCAGCAGAAATTTCGCCGTCTAACGCGAAGGTTCCCAGCTGAACACACTGCCCTACTGAACTCAACATGCAGTCATGTTCTGCCAACTCGTCCTGACTAAACTCGACTTGGTCCCACGGGACAGGCTGAGCAGAAGAACAAGTGGCCACAGCAAGGAATATTCGACCAGACTACTTTTCACAACACCGCGTCCTTCTTACCATTAGAAAAAGTACCGCAGCTCACAGCGAGCGCTAATGGAGAGCCAAGAGCATGATCAATCTTGCAGTTTGCATTCATATTGCAAAACAAACCATTCAGCCATTTCTCAGGTTTTCCCGAGGTGGAAAACCCTCCTTGTCTGCTCCCTGGCTGCTCCCCATGCAGTCATTCGCTCTATCACTCGTACACCTGACTGCAGTATGCAGCCTCGACGAATTACATTGCATTTACCCTGAAGGGTTGCTAAAGACACAGCCCTTCACTCAAGAAAGAAAAGAGGCAAAAATACATTAGTTCACAACAAACCACTGATCCTCAGCTGAGTCACATATCACACTGAAAGGCAAATATTTCCTCTTTCCTTCATCACACCGAATACATCTTGGAACCGTCTAATTAAAACCAAACAACGATAGCAAGACAAACTGGCGGCACGCCACTGCACCTCTCGGGAAATTAGTGATGCGTAATTGATACTGATCTTCTAGCAACGTTCCTGAAAAATATGTGTTAAGAAGATTCACTTGGTGACGCATAATGCAATGTCGGAATATTTAAGCACACTGCAGCTGCTATACATCTAAATTGAAAACAAAAAACAAAAATTCTGGATATACTTATCAGGTAAGGCAGCATTTGAAGGGACAGATGCAGATTTACTATGTCATATTTGGGACCCCTCGTCGGAACTGGGAACACAGAAGAAATATTTTGCAGGGAAGATGGAGAAAGAAAGGCCTTAACTCGGTTTCTCTCTCCATTGTTGCTGCCTGAGGTGTTCATTGATTGCAATGTTTTTGACAGTATTTCATACTTTCACTATTTGACATTTTCTTATTGTGAGTTGCTCTCCATTGATGGTGCTGACCGGGTGCACTGTAATTGTGGAGACACCAGGGAGTTGTGATCCTTCTTGAGGTGTATGAATCATGAGGAAAAAATATAGGAGAAAATACACGATTTTATTCTCAGGGAAGGGAATCAGAAACAAGAGGGTTACAGATGAGAGGGGGAAATTTTAAAATGATCCTGACGGGCAACTTCTTCACTCAGATTATGGTTCGTCGATGAAACGAGCTGCTGGAAGAAGGGGTTGAGGCAGGTACAAGAACAATATTTAAATGCATTTGGACAGGGAAACGGATAGCAAACTTTAAGAGGGATACGAAGTCAAACATGGGCAAATGGTGCCAGCTTAGATTCTCATCTTGGTCGGCATGGACAATGGACCTGTTTCCGTGCTGAATAAATCTACGAATGCAGATTCTGGCACCTGGAGTAACTAAAATAAATCAACTCACAAAGTGCTGAAGGGACACAGAAGGTTAGGCAGTATCTCGTGAGGGAAATTTACAGTCGATGTAAGACCCTTCATCTGGACTGAAAGACAAGAGGGGAGAAACCCAGCACAATAGGTTGGTCGGAAGTGGTGGAGAAAGAGCTGGTAGCTGATTGCTAGATCCAGGCAAGGGGCGTGATAGACTTGTGAGTGAGGGGGAGAGTTGGAATTATGTCAGAAGCTGTGAAGTAATAGCTGTAAATTACAAATGGCTGAAGATTATGGAATCTGATAGGAGAGGAAAATGGGACATGGAACAAAGGGAGAGAGGTGCGGATTGGAACCAATGGAAGGAGTGTGTGGATGATGGATGGAGCGGATTGGGGCGGGCAAAAATTTACAGTGATGGGGGTGAAGTAGGTCAGAAGAAGAGAGAAAACGAAACAAGTACAGAGGGACAGCCGTTTCCTGAAGTTTGAGTATTCAATGCTCATGCCGTCAGGATGGAGACTGCCCAGGTAGTATATGAGGCGCAGTTCCTCTAATTTGCATTCAGTTTCTGCTTGGCAGTAGAGGAGGCTGACGGCAGACATGTCGGTGTGGGAGTAGGAAGTGAATTGAAACGGTTGGCCACCGGGAGATCCAGGCGGCCACAGCTGGCTGAGAGAAAATGCTCGGTGAAGCGTTAAACTAATCTGCTTTTGGACTCACCGATTTAGGGAAGGATACAACAGGAGTATCGGATGCAATAAATAATAACGCGGGATTTTCATGTGAAAGACTGCCCCACCTGGAAGGGCTGTTTAGGGCAGTGGATGGTGGAAATGAAGGAGGTGTAGGTAAGGTGTTACACCTTTTGCAGTTACAGGGAAGAGTGCCTGGGGAGGGAGGGATGAGAAGAAGCGAAGCCTCAGAGAAAGTTAACCCTGCGGAAAACGGATAAGAGAGGGGAAGGTGCAATAGGTGGTAGGATCCCGTTGTAAATGACGGTGATTTCGAATAATGCTGTGCCGGTTACGTAAGATGGTGGGGTGGTAGGAGAATACCATGGGATCCCTATTCTGCCTGGATGTTGGAGAGTGAGATCAGCGCCTAAGTGCAGGAAATAGAGGAGATGTGTGTGAGGGTTCAATGAATGGCAGTTGGGGAGAGGGGCGTCCCGTTTCCTGACAAAGGAGGACCCCTCGGGTTTCCTGGAGTGCAAGTTCTCATCTCGAGAACAGATGCGATGGAGACGGAAGTACTGAGAAACGAGAATGGCGTCGGAGCAAGTGCAAGGTGGGAGGAAGTGTGGTCAAGATAGCGCTGGGATTCAGTGGGTTTGTAGATGAACGGCCTCGACTCGAACAGTCATATGTCGATTTCCATCTGTAACTGCTTCCTGACCCTCTGAGTTCCTGCGGCGTTTTCTGTGTCGCTCCAGATTCCAGCATTCGCAACAAAATAAATCAAACTATAAGGGAACTCAGTAGGTCCAGCTTCATCTGTGGGGGAAGAGCATTGTCGACGTTTCGCCGCCAGATCCTGCAACGGTCCTAACGACAACATTTCCTGTCCCACCACAGATGTTGTTCGACCGCTGAGACCCTCAAACAGTTGTGCCGCGTGTCGGTTATTTAATACACACGGTTGTAAGTGTTCAGTTAAAGTAAGAGTTTGAGTTCTTTCACACAAAGTTTGATCGGAACATGACGGGAATAATCGCGGCACAAACTGGATTTAGTTTCACAGCATTCTACTCCGGTCAATCCGGATTATTTTACATCCAGGACATCCTGGAAATCACCAAACTGGCCGGATCGAAGAAACAAAAGGCTAATTTTCACCTGCACAAATAACGCCGGCATCGTAGTCGTGTGAAGTGCAATAGTGATCCCATGGATATGATTCACACTCCTGCAGGACGGCTTCGCTCCCGTGGCAGTGAACATTCCACGTCACAACGGGTCCGGACCCTTTCCCAAAATGTGCACCTATCGGGGCTTTCAACGCGGCGCCACAATCTAGCTGCCGACACACCACAGCCGCATCCGGAAGGTCCCAGTCGTAACTATTCACAGTCCCCCAGTCGCCCTTGTAATGAATCTCCAGTCTCCCAGCGCATCGACTACCCCCATTCACCAGCCTTAACTTCATGCTTTCTGAAAAATATCAGAAAATAAAATATCAAACCTTAACGCTGATTTAAGCCGCGGGTCAGGCAGCTCTCCGCACAATTCGCTCCCTGCCCATCCTCTCCCCAAAAATTTAAAGTCTACGCATACCAAGTAATGACCAACCGGAATATGAGGTTGTGACAGACCCCGAATGAGCTGTTAAACGTGCGAAAAACATGCAGTGGTATTAAACATCCGGAAAACCTGGAGACGCCTTCACATTCCTGGGAACAAACCAGTTCCCAGAAAAAAAAGGTAAGCTGCAGGTTTGTTTTCATTTTCAGAGAGCGGCTAATAGGCTGCTGAGGTCACTGGCCCGCTTCTCATCAACCGGATACTGGAATCCAAACGTTGTTTGAATCGTGAAGACATTCCTGGCCTGGGCGCCAAAGGAGAAAGAGACATACTGATCCTTCATGTGACGTCAGCCTCAGCCGACAAAGAAGGGACCAAGATTGGGAGCTACTTTTGAGTTTAGAGACAAAGTCAGCAGGTCGTCTCTCTGCCGACTGCTCTGAAAGGACCTTAATGATTGTCGCGCCGCGTGAAGGCAGCAGTCACCTCTCAAGTGGAAATAAAGATCTTCAGAAACAATCAGGCTCAACAAATCAGCCCTCGGCGTAATCAAACTTAAGCGAGATTACCTGACGGGTCAGTTTGACAATTCCCGGGGCGGCCTGAAATTAGAAAAATAAACAGAATTAGGTTTGGCTGTGGGAAGACTGTGGAGAGATGGGATTAGAACTACCTTCACGAGATGTGGGAGCGGAGGAGGCCATGTGAGGCGGAGCATCAATTTAAGGAAATTACCAGTGGGAAAGGTCTCAATAATAAACTGAGTCAGAGTATACGGAACCGTTACAGAACAGTGGTTTCACCTTCTCATCTGTTTGTTTACAATGAAACTCTAAATAAACACCAGCAGCTATTAATTCGCATCGTGCCTTCTTTGCAATGGAAGTTGTTTTCAGATCGAGGCACAACTTCTCCTTGTCACGTATCATTAATTCACCTTCTTTTCAAGACCTGGGGATGGCTGCTGATTGATCTATTGCTTCTCGATTCATGGAACTATGCACCAGAAAAGTAGGCCTTTCGGCTCATTGTAACTGTCGCTACCCTTTTGTAACATGAATTAGGACAACTTCACTGGCCTTTCGAGGTCGCCCCAGAAATTTGTTGTGATCCCAGTCTAATTATTTGCTCCAGTGGGAAGATGCCTTATGCAAACAGTGGTGAAGGGACCTCTCTTTGTTCCCCTACATTGCTTTTGTTTATGGCGTTCATTTTGTTGCGTGCTCCCACTCTCATTTCAAACTTTACATTCCAAAGGCAAGAGAAACTGAAATGATCCGTACGTCAGACTCGTTCATTTTAGCTCCCTGCTCGTTGACAGTCATTTGTCTACCGCGGTGACAAATGACCAGATTATATTGCCTATATTAGATCTGCAAGATTCAATCCTTGTTCGACACGATTTACTGCATGTAAGGTAATAGACGTTATTCCAGACTACTGAACATAATCTGCGCCGAGATATACTACTTTCCAGTCTCTCCATTTAGACACGGTGACTCCAATTTATGTTTTCAGATTTATTTGTGGCGAGTGATGCAATGATTTTCCACCCTTACACGTTGGTTTGTTCAAACGCTGGGTTACCCAGCAACAGCAGAGTGTGAGTTGCTCCCACACCTGAGTGTTCTTATCAACTTTGCTCCAGTGATAAGCAACGTCTCATGTATTGCCGTTTTTTTTTGTAACCTATTTCTGGGAAATGGGAAAAGTACGTTTATGTTCACAACTTCAAGGCGACTGTTAAACTTCGTGAACCTTGTTCTCACTATTGCCTCCTGTCCAGTTCACCTACTCGCGTCAACACAGACTGTGGACAAGGAAATTATTGATCATCTGCAAAGCACGCTCAGTGTTGAATGGTCATGTTTCAATAAATCTTAATTTTTAGAGATCGTCGATCTGAGGACGGGAAATTATGGGGAATATTGCTTGTTGGCATGCGTAAAGATTATGCAATGGTTTAAACCATTTCATGAAGTATCATCCCACCTCCTACTGTTGTTGAACTCCACAATAACGTAAAGCCAAACCTTTTAACTTCTTATTCTTTTATTATCTAATGTCACAAACCAGCAACAAAAGAAACACACTGAGCATGATTCAGTGTTAAAAACTATTTTATTAATCACTACTTATGATAATATGTAAAATAAAAGTAAAAATGTTAGTATGTTAGAATTCAAAAATGTTAAACCTCGAACGTTAACCCCAAAACTAAACTCTTCGTGTGTGTGTGTGACAAAGTCCAAAACTCCCAGTTCCTGAATGGTTCTTAAAGTTCAGTTCTGCAAGCCATAAGGTGAAACATGAGCAAGGGCTTCTTCAACAACCACCGTTGTCTGAAGATAAGATGTAGATGTAGAAAAACATAGAGAGAGTACATACGAAATCCAAATGTTCCACGATGGAACCCAAATGACACTTCAGTGTTTACTCGGTAGTGACTTCCTCACCCCGAAAGCATCCGAACCGTGGTCGTCCACACACAAATACCTGTTTCCTTCTACAGGTCAGCAACAAAGTGAACTCCACCGGATTACTTCCAACTTCCATACATGGATTTCAGTGGCAAACACAGTTATTGTTTCTCATCCATCGATAGAGAAAACAAGCAGGCTGGTGTCTCTCTCCCTTCTCTCTCTCTCTTTCTTCTTCTTCTTCTTCTTCAACGTCATTACGTCCTTTATCTTCTATTGACGTAAGCACGCCCCACACACACATACACACACACTCTCTATCTTAAAGGGACTTTCACTGAGTCCGTAACACCTCCCACCTAAAAAAAAAATTTTCCCAAGAAAGTTTTAACCGCGCATACAGTTAGTAATGTTAATAATTATCATGTTACACAACTACAGACTATCAGATTAGTACAGATACATGTTTCCCATTTAACATCGGGAAAAACAATCAGCAATCACATTATCTTTGCCTTTAATGTGAGTTATCATGAGATCAAACTCTTGCAAAATTAAACTCCAGTTTAACAGCCTTCTGTTCTTGTTTTTGACTCGGCTCAGAAACACCAATGGGTTATGATCTGTATACACAGTCAATGGTTGCTGAGCGGTGCAAACATATACACTGAAATTTTGCAAGGCTAAAACAAGCGACAGTAATTCTTTCTCTATGGTGGAATAATTCTTTTGATGCTCATTAAATTTCTTTGAAAAGTAAGCTACAGGATGGTCAATATCATCAAGGTCACCCTTCTGCAACAACACAGCTCCTGCAGCTTCATCACTGGCATCTACTGCTAATGAAAATGGCTTTTCAAAGTCAGGTGTTCTGAGCACAGGATGGTAGCATAAAATGGCTTTCAGCTTCTCAAATGCTTCTTGACAAGAATCTGTCCAAACAAACTTTACTCCCTTCTTCAGAAGATTAGTTAGGGGAAGAGCAATATCAGCAAAACTTTTACAAAATTTTCGATAATATCCAACCATTCCCAAAAATCTTCTAACAGTCCTCGTACCTGTGGGAATAGGGAACTCAGATATTGCTTGAACTTTTGCCTGAACAGGAGCTTGCTTGCCTTGACCTACAACATAACCAAGATACGTCACAGTGGCATGGCCAAATTCACTTTTAGCCAAGTTAACTGTAAGGTTAGCCTTGGAAAGTCTTTCAAACAACCTTTCTAACGCAGAGATGTGATCTTCCCAAGTATCATTCCCAGTCACTAAGTCGTCAATGTAGGCATCTGTATGTTTTAACCCATGAATCACTGAATTAATCATTCTTTGAAATGTTGCCGGAGCATTTTTCATTCCAAATGGCAAAACATTGTATTCATACAATCCAGAAGGGGTTACAAAGGCTGAAATCTCCCTTCCTCTATCTGTTAATGGAACACACCAGTACCCTTTTAATAAGTCAATCTTTGTAAGAAATTTTGCCTTTCCCACTCTGTCTATGCAATCATCCACTCTAGGAATAGGGTAAGCATCTGACTTTGTTACAGCATTCACTTTCCTGTAATCTGTGCAAAATCTAACAGTTCCATCAGGTTTAGGTACAATAACACAGGGCGAACTCCAATTTGAAGTAGAATGTCTAATAATATCATTTTCCAACATGTATTTTATTTCCTGATCAACAAGTTTACTTTTTTCCACATTCATTCGATATGGGTGTTGTTTGATTGGTTTTGCATCCCCAACATCAACATCATGGGTAATTATCGATGTTCTGTTTGGAACATCTGGGAACAGAGTTTTAAATTTTAAAATTAATTCTCTCATCTGTTGTTTTTGTGAAACTTGTAAATGGTCCAACTTCGTTTCAAGGTTCTCCAGGATATTTTGGTTTTTCAGTTTCGATGGAACAATATTTGGTCTAAATTGGCCTTCCTCAACATCAACATCAGGCATTCTAGAAACAACCTTTTCACCATCCACCAAGGCCACAACTGAATCCCTCTCATAATAAGGTTTTAGCATGTTTACATGACAGAGTTGTGTTTTCTTGCGTCTATCTGGTGTTTTGATTATATATGTTAGATCAGTCACTCGAGATTCAATAACAATAGGGTCCAGAAAAGCGAGCTTGCAAGGGATTATTTTGGCTAGGGAAAAATACCAACACCTTTTGCCCCACTGCGAATGTCCTAGGCCGAGCACGTCTATCAAAATATGTCTTCATTCTTATCTGGCTTGTTTTCAAATTCTCTCTCGCTAGCTGGCAGACTCTCTCCAACCGAGTTTTAAATTTTTGGACATAGTCCAACAGACTCAAGTGAACTTCCTCATTAACCCATTGCTCTCTCAACAACTCCAAAGGTCCTCTCACCCTATGTCCAAACACAAGCTCAAAAGGACTAAATCCGATTGACTCCTGGATCGATTATCTAACGGCAAACAAAAGTAAATGGATACCTTCGTCCCAATCCTTGGTGTTTTCAAAGCAATAAGTCTTCAGCATATTTTTGAGAGTAGAATGAAATCTCTCCAGAGCTCCTTGAGATTCTGGGTGATATGCAGATGATACAATCTGCTTTGCTCCCAGCTCATAGACTATTTGTTGAAAACTTTTTGACATAAAATTACTACCTTGATCAGATTGGATTTCTTTTGGCAAACCAAACAAGGTAAAAAATTTTACAAGAGCCTTTGACACCGTCTTGGCCTTAATATTTCTAAGGGGTATTGCCTCTGGAAATCTAGAAGTGGCACACATGATGGTTAACAAATACTGATTTCCAGTCTTAGACTTTGGTAAGGGGCCAACACAGTCCACAATCACCTTCGAAAAGGGTTCACCAAAAGCAGGAATTGGTTTCAAAGGAGCCACAGGGGGTTTTTGATTTGGTTTACCTACCATCTGACATGTGTGGCAGGTTCGACAAAACATCACCACATCTTTTCTCAAACCAGGCCAATAGAATTGTTTCAAGATCTTCCCTACAGTTTTATTCACACCAAAATGACCACCCAAAGGCATACTGTGGGCCAGGTTTAAAATCTCATCCCTATAAACTTTTGGAACCACAACCTGATGAATAACTTCCCATTCCTCAGTAACAGGAACATGAGGAGGTCTCCATTTCCTCATTAACACTCCATTTTTGACATAGTATCCAGTTGGCACCTTTTCAATCTCCTCACATGAGAGAGCTTTTTCTTTCAATTCTGTCAACTCAGGGTCCTTTGTCTGTTCCACCATAAAATCCTTCCTCGACAAAGACAAATCTTTAAATTCAGGCTCACTGTAAGGATGTTGATCCTCCAGTGAAGACAGAAAAGTCTCAGATAAGGCATCAAAATTTTCTTCCTGTTTAGGACTGTCACAAGGAACTACATCAGACTGCACCGGACTGTCTGTCTTGGCTAATTCTTTAGCTCTAGCTCGAGTCACCGCACATGATGGGTAAACATCTGAATCATCCTCAGACTCATCAATCCTTGGTTTGGTTGTTAACCGTACCACAGGATCACTTTCTCCATTTGCAAGGTCATTTCCCAATAACAAAGAAACTCCTTCCACTGGAAAACTAGGTCTTATCCCTATCTCGACTGGTCCTTCTACGAACTTTGACTTTAAAATCACCCTGTGAAAAGGGACAGACATGGTCTCACCTGTAACGCCTCGTACTAGATTTACTTCACCAGTGTCACTTTCTTCACCAAAATTTAAAACACTGTCCAGCAAGAGAGATTGACTAGCCCCAGTATCTCTAAGAATTTTCACTGGCACCTGGGGTGACTCATCATTCAGTGAAACAAAACCCTCTGATACATACGAACGGAATTCTTTTCTCACCTCCTCCAACTTTTCCGCTTTTCCCTCTTGCAAGGACTGATCTTTAACAGCATCTCCTAAACCTTTTTGATTTTTAATTGCCTGAAAGCAAGCATTGGGCCCAGCTTCCTTCTTTTTCTTCAAAAGGGCACAATTAGATATCACGTGGCCAGGTTTCCTACAGTAATAACAAGTACGCTCAACAGGTTTCTCCAGCCCTGGCTTCTTTTCATCTTTTCCTTTTTGATTACCTCCCAATTTAATCTCTGGTTTACCTGGATTGTCTTTGTAACTCTTTTGAAAGGTTTTAGGTTGTCCCCATTTGGATTTATGGGTTAAAGCATAATCATCTGCCAACCTAGCAGTTTCTTGTAAAGTTTCCACTGCCTTTTCATTTAAATATGTTGTTAATTCAGCTGGAACACATCTTTTAAAGTCTTCCACTAGTATCAATTCTTTCAATTTATCAAAATCCCCATCTACATTTTTAGCCATGTACCATCGTTCAAAACATATTCTCTTTCCATCTGCAGATTTCCTCAAGTCTCTGAATTTTTGTCTATAAGCCTCAGGGACCAATTCATAGGCCTTCAATATAGCTTGTTTTACCTTGGTATAATCAGCTGCATCCTCAACAGACAAAGCAGAATAAGCTTTTTGAGCTTTACCTTTAATCACACTCTGTACCATAAGAGCCCATCCTTTCCTTGGCCAGTTTGAACTCACAGCAACCTTTTCAAAATGTTGGAAATACTGATCAACCTGATCTTCTTCAAACGGAGGGACTAATCGAACCTCGCTGCTGGCTGAAAAACCATCATCAGAATCAGATTCCGAACTCCTACGCTTCATTTGTAACTCATGCTGCCTCTGTTTCTCCTTCTCCTCACTATCCAGCTCCATCCTCTTCAATTCCATCTGCTTCATTGCTAGATCAGCCTCTATCTTCATCTGAGTTATCTTTTGTTCTGCCTCTAATTTCTCTCGCTGTCGTTCAGCTTCTAATATATTTTGTTCTCGTTCAGCCTCTATCTTTGCCAGCTGCACCTGTGCCTCAGAAATTGCTATTTCACTGCCAGGAAACTGTTTTAACACTTCCTTCTCAAACACCTTCTTTTCCACATAATGGCCAGCTATCAGTCTCTGAATATCTGCCTTTCTCATAGACTGCTTTACTTCTGTAAGGTTTAGCCTTGTAGCAATCTTTATCAAATCATCCTTTTTCGCCACCTCCAATCCCTTTTGGGTTGGTGACTCCAAAAATGCCTTAATATCCATTGCTGCTGGTTTCCACACACACAAGCCAATTAAAAAGAATTTATCAGACCTCCCTCAAAAATCTTTGGATTGGATCCCGAACAAATCTCGTCAATCTGGGGTACAATCCCAGACGACACTCGTTAACCTTGGGAACTATCCCGGACGAGCCCCCAATTTTGTCACAAACCAGCAACAAAAGAAACACACTGAGCATGATTCAGTGTTAAAAACTATTTTATTAATCACTACTTATGATAATACGTAAAATAAAAGTAAAAATGTTAGTATGTTAGAATTCAAAAATGTTAAACCTCGAACGTTAACCCCAAAACTAAACTCTTCGTGTGTGTGTGTGACAAAGTCCAAAACTCCCAGTTCCTGAATGGTTCTTAAAGTTCAGTTCTGCAAGCCATAAGGTGAAACATGAGCAAGGGCTTCTTCAACAACCACCGTTGTCTGAAGATAAGATGTAGATGTAGAAAAACATAGAGAGAGTACATACGAAATCCAAATGTTCCACGATGGAACCCAAATGACACTTCAGTGTTTACTCGGTAGTGACTTCCTCACCCCGAAAGCATCCGAACCGTGGTCGTCCACACACAAATACCTGTTTCCTTCTACAGGTCAGCAACAAAGTGAACTCCACCGGATTACTTCCAACTTCCATACATGGATTTCAGTGGCAAACACAGTTATTGTTTCTCATCCATCGATAGAGAAAACAAGCAGGCTGGTATCTCTCTCCCTTCTCTCTCTCTCTTTCTTCTTCTTCTTCTTCTTCAACGTCATTACGTCCTTTATCTTCTATTGACGTAAGCACGCCCCACACACACATACACACACACTCTCTATCTTAAAGGGACTTTCACTGAGTCCGTAACACTAACGACAAAAAATACGTCATGCAACCCCTTGGATCCATGTCGAGACAAGAACAAGCTCATTAGTTTCATTATTGCTCTCCTTATTTCGCTTCATCCTGTACTTTTTTCCTTGGGAATGACCATCAAATGCCCTTTGTTTCCTTTTGTCATTCCATCAAGGAATAATTTACAGCAGCCAATTATCCTACCAACCAGAAAGTCATTGGTGTGTGGGAGGAAACCAGAGAAATCGCAGAAACCCGTGCGATCGCAGGGAGAACCTTCAAATTTCACGTAGACATCACCGGCTTTTGGAATCAAACAGTGGTCTCTGCAACTGTACGCTTGCAACACCGCCATAATCGGGTGGAAGATACTTCTGGTATGATCAACTAATAGACCCACTGAATAAAGGCACCAAAGATTTTGTTTCAATCCTACCTCAGGTGCTGTCTGTGTGGATTTTGCACATTCTCTTTGTGACACTCCGGTTTTGCCCACTTTGCAAAATAGAGCGTTACAATAAGTTAAATATCCACTGTAAGTCCTAACTCATATGTGGATGAGTGTAGAAGTCTGCATATGGATGCTGAGTAAGAGGTAAAATTAACAAAAATAGGATTAATTTGTCAATGGGTATTGTCGGTGGGCGGAAGGAGCCTTTTGCATGTTATTTGTTCCCACGACTATATAACTTTATTTTACGAAACCGAAATTATTTTCAACAAGAAATATAACGGAATAAAATGATGCCATTAAAAGAATCGCAGGCCACAGCATATTTAAATGCCAATGCATATTGCAAATTATGCAAACTCTACAATATTCAATTCGCATCATGCTAATTTAACGGCAAATTCTTTGCATTAGTGTGTTCGTCAGCGTCAAATTTGTACCAATGATTCACGGATGAACATTTCATATTGTTCTTTTCAGGTTTGAATGATTAATCCAGGAAGACAGGAATTTAGTATCCAACCGTTATTAAGATCGTTAATTCATGGAAACACATATGGTCAGAAATTTTACACATCTCTGTGCCGTATGGGTCCGTTTCCCTGAGAGATTAACATTTGCGATCGACATCTGCGATCGAAACGTAATATATGTCTTACGTTCTTTTTCTTAAAAAAAAAGAGCAGTTAGTGACAGAAATATTCATCAAACGAGCTGTTAGTCAAAAGCACTTGCCAAATTGGGTTGCATCTGCGGAAAGAGAAACAGAGATGAGTTTTATTCCGCTTTCCTTTCCAATAACGCTGCCCATCCTGCCTTAATATTAACTCGGTTTTTCATTCGTTTGATGTTGCTGTTGTCCTGAGGGTTCCCGTTATACAACGGTCTTATATTAAACATTTTACATAAAGTACGTGAAAGGAGATAAAGAATCCAGCCGCAGTTTTGTACTAAAATGCACATTATGCTTTCAACCCGTACGGAGTGAAAAGGAATGCAGAAAAAAATTCAAAGTCTCATGAACTGCGAACCTTCACAACCACAGAATGAACCGAGAACATTGTTTGTTGCTTTTCTTCGGACACAGGAAAGTGCAAAATTTAAAATTCAATTTGATATATAATATCACACATTTGAAGATGATTGATAACTAATTGAACTCCACCACTCTTTGGAAATTTCAGTGTCATCCTTGGTTTTAAGATTAATACCAAAATTAATCTTAATTTGCACAGTGTTTGCTCTATAACAGAATGATTTTAATGATGTAAAATGGTAAAGCCTTTCCAAAAACGTGATACCAAATATATGTTTTAAACTCGTTCACTTCACTGTATGACATGGTGGTATAAAGAGCTGGAATTGATCATTACCCGTTACATGAAAGTGTGAGCGGCTTCTGGCAGCAACAGCTGCAGCTGTGGGTGTTGTTCATACTCACTAAGTTATACACTCCGCACTCCGTTGCGTTGTTTTCCAAAAGTTACTGTTCTCCAGTTCTGATAAACTCAGATTAATAACCTCTTTGGAAGTTCAGTTCACAAGAGCCGCGGTTTGTGGATGGGGATTTTATGAGACGAAGGAATACACCTGCATTGTTGAGGCGCGATGTCAGTTAACTGACAGAAGTCTCAATGTCAATTTTAAACGGGTCAGTCCATATAATGAAATGGAAACAACATTGTGATCACGGGCTCATCTAGATTTCATCTAGGTTCCAGCATCTGCAGTCCTCTGTTTCTCTAACAAAATGGAAACACTTGTACTCTCACCGGCAGCATGGAATACTTGCTTACACAAGGGAAAAATGACAAATATTACAAAATAAATAATTAATTTGACTGCAAAGTAAATATCAAATTTCTATCTTCCAACTCCATCGTCATGAATTAGAATCAAATGGGCCGAGTTTCTGATCCATTGTGCCATTGTTCTTTTTATGAAAACACATTAAGCCTTGTTCTGCACAGGTGAGTAATTCGCAGGGGAACACATTTTCTACCGTTTTAATATATCAAGATTGTTTCATCACAACTTCCAAATTCCGGGACAAACAATTATTACCCTCCAGACTCCCCAACGTTCAGTTAGAAAGCTATTAAATTACGCGAATGTAGATTTTAATAATAATCAGTATGTGACTTGAGAACTGAATACTTTCCTTAATAAACTCACATTTCCAGATCTGCACCACAATCAGTGCCAGGTAGGACCGCAGCATTCTCCCACTGGTCAGTTACAGCGATGGCTCCAGAACTTTAACCGAGCAGACACTGTGGGCATACCATAGTCTCTCCAAAAACTTCTGACACTCCAATTAATCTGAAAGTTTCTTCTTTAATAACTGCTTTCCCCGGATCTAATGTTTCTCTCCAAACAATCAACAGGTTTTCAATGACTTGAGGCGTGAACTGCAGTTTGCTGCAATGCACCAATGAGGACGAACCGGCCCATAAATAGATTTGACTGAGATAATCTGAGAAGAGAATGAGTCACCGACCCGATATCTGCATCTAAAAAGCATTCAGTCACAGAAGCTTACAGCCTTGGAGGATATCATTCAGTGCATTGCAAAGATTATGTTCCAGCTCGCATGGGTGTTCTCTGTGACTACACTTATTCACGTTTCCCACAGTCCCACCACTACGTAGTTTGGCACTTCGGCAAATAGTTCCCTGATCCTAGAGAAACAAAGGACTGCAGATGCTCGAAACTAGATGAAAAACACAATGATGCTGGAGGAACTCAGCAGGCCAGGTAGCATCCGTGGAGATTTCCATAGCATATCAATGGATGTTGCCTGGCCTGCTGAGTTCCTCCAGCATCTTTGTGTTTTTCATCAGTTCCCCGCTCCCATCGCGTCCCCCAACATTAGCAGCTGTTTGAGAACCCCTCACAGTGCTGAAGGCCACTTTAATTCCTTTTCCTTGGTGTCTTGCATCTGTGGAAAAAAGAACAAAAATATTCCATTCTCTCGTCACCGTTAACCATCTGTTTCTTTCGATGTAACACTGATTTTTTTTTTGTTATTTACATACAAACTGGCCAAAGAACAATTGACGTCATATCCACGCGTAATAGAAACTACTTTGCAAAATAAATCTGAATCTCCCAAAGGGAAGAACATCCTCCAGCGCCCGTAATCATTTTCATGTGCCTTAAAAATATAAGTTACTTCCATTATTGTGAGCCCTGAGCATCCCTGCATTACTTTCGCTGCACTTGTAATTCCCCAGTCTGCGTAATGTGTTAATTCCCATGGCATTCTCTCTCGCTCACCCTGTCACTCACCCTGTGTTAAAATTTATCAATTCACTGTCTTAATTATTTCCCCTTGTTTTGAGTGAGTGGCAAAATTCTACAACAATATATTGCATATGAGAAAAAATATCCAAAATTTCCTCCAGTGCAGGGAGAGAAGTACAGATCTGAGGAAGCAAAGAGTCTCCATTTAGATATAAAATTATGAGTAACTGAACAAATGCAGCCAAGATGAGGAGCCATAACCGGTTCAAAGATTGTCTGCACGTCAGGACTTGTTTGCAAGGAATAGAAGAAAGGCAGACTGTATCTCAGCAGCCATTTTGATAGGGGCTGCTTTGAGATGCAATTGTTGCTGGTAGGTTAAAGTACGGGCTTTGGTGATCTCCGGTAAGTGCAAGGTAAGTTGTTTGTTTTTCCTGAATCGAACGAGATTTTGTTTCATTAATTGGGCAGTGAAGGTCGTCATTGAAGTTTTGTGCTCCTCCTGTCAGTTGTGGGAGATAGGAAACTGTCAATAATCCCTGAAGACTAAGACTGCACGAAGTGTGTCCTGTTGCAGCTCCTCTCAAATCGCATGATTCAATTGAAGCGACAGTGGGATACACTGAGGATCACGCAGTTGACAGAGGTAGTTGTTGATGGTAGTTTAAGGGAGGTCGTCACACCAATGGTTCAGCTAAATAGATGAGTGACCGACCGGAGAGGCTCTATGTATTGAAGGGATCTCCTATTGTTAACCACCTCTCAAAGAAAGATTCCATTTGGGATGGTGTTTGGGTGGGGTTTCCTCCCGGGGAAATAGCAACAGCAGGCAGCACACTGGCACCATGTCTGCCTCTGCTGCGTGGCAGAGTAGGACAACGTCCAGTGCAGAAAAAATGATCGGATATTCTATAGTCAGAGGTACAGCCAGGTTCGTCTATCGCCGCAGCAAGACTCCAGGGTGATATGTTGCTTCCATGATGCCAGGGTCAAGGATGTCTCTGAGCGGGCACAGGACATGCTGACAGGTGACGGTGAACAGCCAGAGGTCGTGGTCCATTTTAGTAACAATGACACAGGCAGGAATGGAAACGTGGATCTGCCGAAATAATTTTGAGGGTGAGGTATAAGTTATACTGCAGGAACTCCAGGGTCGAAATAACAGGACTACTACCTCTGCCACGTGACAGTAAATCAATCAATTTAAATATAGTACATTTTAATACATGTCCAAGCAGCTGGTGCAATATGTCGGGCTTCAGATATGTGGGTCATTGTGCTCTCTTCGGAAGCATGTGGGATTTGGAAAGGAGAGACGGTTGCACCCGAATTACAGGACTACGAAAATCCTTGTAGGAGAGTTCACTAGTTGTACTCTGAACTGTTTAAACTACAAGACTGGCAGGGGTTGGGAATAAAAAGGTACAGGTGAGAAGTTTGGGTGATTGATTGGAAGGTACAGGTTACGTCGTCAGTAAGAAAGGATCAGCAGACAGAGAAATATTAAGGAACATGGTGGGACTGATGGACTGAAGAGTGTCTATTTCAATGCGAGGAGAATAGAGGTAAGGCAGAGCCTGGATCAGTCCACAGAACTATGATGTTGTGTCCGTTAGAGAGAAACGAGTGGGAATGGATTGGCAGCTAGACTTTGGAGGACTTCGATATTTCAGAAGTAATAGAAGGGAAAATAAAAGTGGCGGATGAGTTGCATTAGTAATCAGGGAGGATATCAGAGCTGCACTCGGAAGAGTTCACCGATGTAATAAGGGTAGAGCTCATGAATAGGAAATGTGCATACACTCTGATGGGATGATACCATGGACGGATTGGGAAATACAGATCTGGCGATCTTCCTACCTCCAGGAATGACTGATCTACCGACACGACTCCTGCTCCCAGGACGGGGCCGTCCACGTGAAAATCTGCGATGGGTGAAGAGTCGACCCAAGAAGCTCGTGCCACGGATATCCGACTCCTGGTCCCCATTGGAGCATCTGAGACAGAGCCCCTGACCTGCGTGGACGTCCGGCGCCGAGGGCCGACGCCGGGGCCACTCCATATTGGAAGGCCATACCTGTGGAGCACCCGGTACCAAGTCCCGACGCCGAGGCCTCCCTATACGCCCGCAATTCTCTGCCTGGGCAGCCCACTCCTCTTCTGTGTGGGAACAGCATCTTAAACCACAGGCCAGCTGAATCCACTCCAGGTTTTCTAGGTCTGTAATTAAGTAGTCACTTTTATTCCAGTCCAGGTGGCTCCACTCCAGTACTTCCAGTGCCGACCAGACGCAAACATTTGACTCGGAAGCGTGGTCGGAGGGTTTGGCTGCAGGTGAGACTGAGATGGCATGGGTTCAAGAAATTAGCTAACATCCAGGCCATTGAGAACAACGTTGATGAACGAAGGGTAAGACTGGCCTACCAAATAGATCTGAAGGAAAGCTGGGGGCTATGTCTCACCGAAATATGACTAGCAACCTCTTTCATCTGACTGCGCCATACAAACTGCGACTTCTCAATTCACTGGAGGACCGTATAGCGTCCTTGCGAAAGATAGAGACCAATGGGTCTGCTTTTTAATCAACACCCCGTGATGTTCGGACGTAACGGTACTGGCGAGTTCCTGCTCATCCGGCTTTAAATATCTGATGGTGAAGTGTTTTCCATACTACCTGACAATGGAGTTCACCTCAGCTATCCTAACGGCAGTCTAAATCCCACCCCAGACAGACGTGATACCTGGACTCAATGAACTGAACTCTGTGGTCACCAGCATAGAAACAGGGTACCCTGAGGCCCTCTCCATCATTATGCTTGCTGGTGACTTCAACCAGGCCAAATTACAACCAACACGTCTCCTGTCCCGTCATGGACACAAACGCCCCTGACCATTTATATACAACCATCGAAAACGCCTATAGATCCACCCCCGCGCACACTTTGGTAAATCATGCCACCAGCCTATGCTCCTTCTCCCTGAATACAAACAGAAACTGAAACGGGAGGATAAAATGCAGAAAATCGGAGAGCGCAGGTCTGAGCAAATAAATAAGCTTCTCGGTGACTGATTTGAGTAAACTTTTCCATATCCAGAGATGCAGCACACAGCCTAGATGAGTATGTCAGCACCATCACTGACTTCATCAGCAAGTGTGTTAAGTAGCGTGTACCAAAGAGAACAATCCCGGTGTTCCCAAACTGGAACAATCGATGAACCAGGAGAGCCACTCCCGACTGAAGTCTCGGTCAGCAGCATTCAAATTATGTGACCCTGCGCTATACAAGAAATCGAGAGACGATCTCCTTAAAGCTATTGGCGATGCCAACAGACAATACCAGTCCAAAATCTAGTCCAAGACCACCGTCAGTTGTGGCAGGGATTGCATGCTATAACGGGCTACATCACTAAGATGGACAGCATCGCCGATTGCAGCGTATCCCGTCCTGATGATCCCATACTATTAACGTTTTGAAAGGAAGGGGATTAGAATGTAACCACCCAGCCCGACAGCCTCCAATGCACCTGACCCCACAGTCCCCAATGAGGACGTAAGATCAGTCTTCTGGAGAGTGAACCCACTGCTGGCATCTTTAAAGGATGGTGTACCCAGCCGCGTCCTTGGATCCTGTGCAGATCAGCTAGCAGGGTATTTGCAGAAGTTTTTAGCCTCTCACTGCTTCAGTCTGAGGTTCACACATGCTTAATGGAGGTACTTTCCCTCCTGGTACCTAAGTAAAACAAGGTACCGGCCGGTGGCTCATTCTAGTCATGGCAGGCATTAAATCCAGCTACCCAGACAGCCTTGACCCACATTTTTCACCTACTGCTGAAACAGGTCTACGGTGGACGCCATCTCTCTGGCTCTGCACTCTTCGATGGAGCATATGGGAAGTAAAAAAAAACACCGACATTAGCCTATTGTTTATTGACTACAGCTCCGCCTTCAATACTATAATTCCAAGCGAACTCATCGCCAAACTCCGGGACATGGGAGTCATCACCTCCCTTTGAAACTTAATCTTTGACATCCTGACCAACAGACCGCAATCAAGTAGGATAGGAAGCAACGGTTCTGCCATGATTATTCTCAACAGCAGTGCCTCAGAAGGCTTCGACCTCACTATCCGACTCTACTGCCGGTACACTTAAGACTGCTTGACCAGATTCTGCACTAACTCCATATACAAGTTTAAAGATGATACAACTGTATGGGCTGTATCTAAAATATGACGAGTAGGAATACAGGGAAGAGATAGAGAGCTTAGTGACATGGTGTCATGACAACAAACTTTCCCTCAATGTCAGCAAAAAAGAAGAACACCTCATTGACAACATGAATTGGGGCAGTGCACATGCTCCTGTCTATATAACGGTGCTAAGGTCTTTAGGGTTCAGAGCTAAAGTTCCTCGGAGTAAATCACTTGATGAATCCCCATCTGGATGCATGATAGCTTGCTATGGCAACTGCTCCTCCCGCGACCGGAAGAAACTGCACAGAATTGTGGACACATATTAGCACATCACGGAAACCAGCCTTCCCTCCACAGACTCTGTTCATACTTATTACTACCTCGCTGAAGCAGACTGCATAATTAAATACCCCACCCACCCCGGACATTCTTTCTTCTTCCATCTGGCAGAAGATACAAAAGACTGAAGGCATGTAGAACCAGACTCACGGACAGCTTCTATCTCGCTGTTATAAAACAACTGAACCGTTCCCTTGTGCGATAAGAAGGACTATTGATCTCACAATCTATCTCGTTATGGCCTTGCATCTAATTATCCACTGCACGGCACATTTACTGCAGCTGTTACACTTTATTCTGCCTTCTGATATTGTTTTACCTTGTACTATCTCGATGCACTGTGCAATGAATTGATCTGTGGGAACGGTATGCAAGAATAGTTTTACGCTGTACCTCGGTGCATATGATAATAATGAACCAATTCAAATTCCAATACCAAGCCTGGACAGGTGACTGACGTTTCAGTTGTAGAGGATAATGGAAAGAACGATCATAATTCCTTAAGTTTTATGACAGTACTGAACAAGGACAAGTCCAGAACTGGGGTAGAGCATTAAACTGGGACCGTGTAAATCACTGCATTGATATGTAGGCAGGAGCTTGGGAGAATACATTGGGAGCATCTGATCATGCAATGTGAACATATGACACGTGGGTGTCCTTTGAAGATCAGCTGACCAGAGGTCAGGATAAGGATGTTCCAGTCAGGTTGAAGGATAAAGATGATGAGGTGAGGGAACCTTGTATGACAAAAAAGCTTTTAAGTTTATTCAAAAAGAAAAAGCAAGCATCCGGAAGGGTTAGGGATCTAAAATTGAATAGGGACTTTGAGGAATACAAAGAAAGCCGGAAAGTACTTTGACAAGTAAATGGGAGGCCCAGAGGGGACGTGAAATGTCTTTGGCGACTTGGATTAAAAGAATACCAATGCATTTCTTTTTCATTGTAAAAGGACAACAATGGGGTGTCGACCGCTCAAGGATAATGGAAGTAATTTATGCTGGGAATCAGAGGATTTAGGCGAAGCATGAACTAAGTACTTTGCATCAGTAGTCACTAAGGAGAAGGAAAGAGTGGGCAGCGTGATCAGAGTGGGGTATTCTATTATGCTTCGGGATTTTGAGATCAAGACGGAAATGGTGTTAAGTGTTTTGAAGAGAATTAAAATGGATAAATCCTCAGGTCCTAATGGGATTTATCACAATTTATTGAGAGGGGATTGCTGGGGCTTTGATGAAAATATTTGTATTCTCTCTAGCGACAGACGAGCTACCGAAGGACTAAAGAACAGCCAATGTTGTTCCTTTATTTAGGAAGAGGAATGGGGAAATCCATAAAATCATAGGCCAATAAACCTCACATCAGTGGCAGGAAAGCCATTGGAGAGGAATCTAAGGGGCAGGATTTATTACCATTTGGAGAAAAACAACGTATTAGTGGCAATCAGTAAAGTTTTATGTGGCGCAGGTCATCTCTTACGAACTGCATTGAGTTTTCTGAGAATGTGACCAAGGTAATTGATGAATGGATGTTTCCTACATGGATTTTAGTAAGATGTTTGACAAGGTCCCTCGTGGTAGGTTGATCGTGAAGATTAAGATACATGGAATCCACGGTTACTTGATAGATTGGGTGCAGAATTGGCTTGCCCGCAGATGACAGAGGGTAATAGCGGAAGGGTGATATTCTGGCTGGAAGTCTGTGTCCAGTGGTGTTCCGCAGGGATCAGTGCTGGGACACCTGTTGTTACATAAATGGCTTGGATAAAGATGTAAATGGCTTTATCAGTAAGTTTGTGGGTGACACAAACATTCTTGAAGACCTGGAGAGTGAAGGAATTCGACAAAGTGTACAGCAGGATATGTATCATTTGCAGTTATTGGTGGAGAAATTCCAAATGGCATTTAATCTGGGGAAGTGCGAGGTGCTGCACTTTCGGAGGTCAAAAGTAAGGGGAAATTATTCAGTTAATGGCAAATTATCAGGAGCATTCTTGTACAGAGGAACCTTGGGGTCCAAGTCCATACATCCCTCAAAGTGGTAATGGAAGTAGAGAAAATGGAAAAGAAGGCAATTGGCGTCCACGTCTTAATCTCAGAGGGCAGAGTATCAGAGTCAGGAATTCATGATGCAACTGCATAAAACGTTTTTCGACTGCAACTGGAGGATAATGTTCCGTTATTGTTGCCCCATTAGAGGAATGTATGGCGGTTTTGGCGACACTGCAGAAGCGGTTTACCACAACGCTGCCGGGATTATCGGGTACGATCGATAAGGATAGGTTGTAAACATTTGGATTGTTTTGTCTGGAGTGTCCGAAGCTGAGGGGAGACCTGATAGAAGTTTATAAAATCATGACAGGCAGAGAGAGTGTCGACAACCAGAATCTTTACCTCATGGTAGAAATGTCAAACAAAGAAAGCAAACCTTTAACACCAGAGGCGGGGAGTTTAAAGTGAATATGCAAGGCAAGTTGTTTGCACAGAGAGTAGTAGGTGCCTGGAACACGATGCCAGGGGCAGTAGTGCAAGTAAATACAATAGTGGCGCTCAAGCAGTTTTTCGATTGGCAAATGATCATGCATGGGGGGGGGGGGGGGTGGAGACATATGAAAACGTGTATGCTGAAGAGATTAGTTTAATTTGGTGTCGTGTTCGGCACAGAGATTGCTATTGCTATTCGTATCTCTTTTATATTCTGTGTTCTATGCCGGATGCAACTGATGTTCTCGTTTTTTGTGCCTTCCATGTTTTCTCTGTCTCCATCATTGTTTTCTTTTTATAGCACACGACGAGGCACTCCAAGATTGTTTTCTTTATCTGTCTGTGGCTCCTCAGCGTAGCTTAAAGGGATTTCCACAGTATTGTAGCAACCCCTTCTCTGGATGGTGGCTGACCATCACCATCTCCATGCAAATTAGGCCTGGGTGAAATGTAGTCATGTTGCCAGCAGCTGTATCAGTTAGAATAACTGCTTTAACACAGATTTAAAGGAGAGATGAGGAGACTTTCATTGAAAGCCCTTGCAAGGTAAAAGGATAACGAATCAATATGAAGTGCCAACTGAAATGCTGGAAGCACTCAACAGTCTAGGTGGCACTTATAGACTCAGAAACAATGTTGTTTTTGCCTTGTGACTTCCTGTCTGCATCAAAAACTGTGATCAATGTGAAAGCTTCCAAGTAATTGCTGAGGTAAAGAAAAATGTAAAGGAAAAAGATAAGATAAGATAAGGAAAGATAAGAATTCTTTATTAGTCACATGTACATCGAAACACACAGAGAAACGCATCTTTTGCGAAGAGTGCTCTGGGGGCAGCCCGTAATTGTCGCCACGCTTCTGGCGCCAACATAACATGCCCACAACTTCCTAACTTGTACGCCTTGGAATGTGGGAGGAAACCCACGCAGACATAGGGAGAACGTACAAACTCCTTACAGACAATGGCTGGAATGGAACCTGGGTTGCTGACGCTGTAACTGTGTCACGCTAACCCCAGAACATTGTGTATGTCCCTACACCACCGTGTTTGCCCTTTCACCACTGTGTCTGCCCTTTCACCACTGTGTCTGCCCTTACACCACCCTGTCTGCCCCTTCACCACCGTGTCTGCCCTTGGTGATTTCTGAGGCAGTTAAATTTGAGAAGGAAACTCTTTCTCGTCTTTTGTTGGCTTTGTTACTGAGAGGCCATGTGTGGTGTTTGATGCTGCTCCCTGCATTTCTCTTGGCATTCTTATGTGGTAAAGACATGTTGTTGAGGGATGAAGGCATTAACTTCCCCTGGAAAATAACACAGATGTCACTAAGGCTGCTGGCATCAACGCAAAGGCTGCACTGAAATGCAGAAGTGTCACTGTCCATGGATATACCATTTTTCACGTAACTTTCAGTTTGTCAATTTCAACTTGTCACAATAAGCAGAAACAAACAAACTACCCCAAAAAAGGGAAGACTGAACACAAGTTGAGAAATGTGGAAATGAAGACAGATTAGACACTTGTAGAATTAATACTATAAATCTTCATCTGAAAATAGTAAGCTGTGTCTACAACCTGAAATTTATGAATTCAATATTGAGTCAAAAAACATGCAATGCCCCCATTGAAAATATGCGGCACAGATCCTCAAGATTCTAGTTAAATTCCTGGAACAGTTAAACTTCTCAATGAAAGTGAGTACAGAGGGGCGATGGAGAAGAGAATGGAAATTATACGTTCTGGAGCTCAGTGTTATGCTTTTGGAAAAAAATGCAGGGGGATCGAGAAGATGGGAAGTATTGTGGTCGGGATGGAGGATGAATTTACATCCATTTCTGGTAATTACCTCCCAATCTGTGCCTAAGCTAAGCACAGCCACTTTTATAACGCTTTTTCTAAATCTACTTCGCATTTTTCCAGTTTCAACAACATAACTACATGCATAATTATGATGCTTCCCAACACACAGATATCCTTGATAGGACAGTATCCTTAACATCATCTGAAAATTATGCTGACGCGATATATCACTAAGGCCAAGGCCACTTGCACCCATTTCACAAGATATGACTTCCTCTGCCAGTGTGAGAAATTTCAACATCATTTATCTTATCCACTCGTACCAGGTCACCACTAGGCACAATAACAAAGGACATACTACTCCAGTCCTGAAACACCCAGTGTAATTCTATTCCGAATTTCAGAATATCATTGGTTTCGTTTTCTTCACCAGATGCCGGTTGACTCTCGCATCAATCAAACGTCTGGATAGTTTCCCACAGCAACAAACCACACAAAATTCAAAAGGTATCACAACTCTTTATTTTTCCCAATTCTCATTGCATCAATGATACGTCAAAGTAAAACAGATTTTTTCCATTAAATTAAAATAACAATTTGGACAATTTTGATGCATTTATCCATTTGCAGTGAGCTGTTTGCTTATTGTCATATTTTATAATCGATTTACTCTGCTCTGACTGTTCTGAGAGATTGCATTTATTCCAAAATTTGCCACTGCAATTGATTTTGCCTAAACTTTCGCACTTAGAACGGCTTCAAAACAACAAGGCAAACTTGGACCGTTTTGAGTACTTATGAAAACTTACCACGGATTCCAGGAAACGTAGTCACTCACACTCTTGCAATGTAATACATTGATAGTTCCTCAACATAATTCAGCTGCATCTTGTTTTTCTTACAAAGAACGAGGAAAGAGTTTTAGAGATACTGATAATTGAACTTTGTGCCAAATATTTCCTTCCCTGTATGCAAAAAGTGCTTGCCACATTATCCAGCTGCACAGAACATCTCTGCAAAATTTGTTTTTTCAGTTGAGCTGGCAGGAAACACCTGCTCTCGTGGTATTTGCTGCACTTAAAAGATAAGATTTATTTTCTCATCTGAAATATTCATATGCCACATCTATGTTTCGTAGCTGGCTGTGCTCTGACTCAGAGGTCTTTTGGTCCTATTTGTATTCTGGACACGTTAACCAAAAAAAAAACGATGCTGGGATGTCAAGTTCAGTGCTAAAGGAATGATGGCATGTAAATCCCAACAAGCTTCAAATGATCAGCTAAGTGGAAACCCTCGACACCCTATCTTAGTGCTCCACAATATTAATGTAAAAAATCACATGGCCTGATTTCACAGAAGAAAGGAATAGGTATTCATGGTGTCAGGACTAAATTTCGCAGTTAATCAACATAATAATATCGTATTGTGTTTTTGCAAACTCTCTGCGCAGAATTTATGCAGCTGACATTGTTACTTCACAACACGTATGGACAGTCAAGACCCTAAAATGTAACTATCTTTTGAAAGTAAGTAATTGCCGGCCATAACCTTTTAGTAGTTAAATTGCTGGGCTGGAATCCCCAGGGCTGGAATGTTGTTTTATACCCAATCGCAGATGCTGCGCTATTTGAATTAAAGTAATTATATAAATCTAGAATGAAAACTTAGACTCAGAAATGAGGATTTTGAATCTACGATACTATTGTCGAAACCCATCTTATTGACTAATGTCCATGATCAACAATCCTTACCTGCACTTGTCTATATTTGACTCGGGATTATTTTCTCGCTCTGGAGTACACATCTCAGTGCAGTAGACAATCAGGAATGGCAAATAAATGATAGTTTTGTAACTGACATACCCCTCACAAAGGAAGATGCCTGTGGTTGCCTGAGGACAACCATCCCATCCCCAGGATCTCACTGGAGCAAGTCCTCAGAGGTGTGCTGTAAGCCCAATCACTTTCAACATTTTTTTCCTGGCCACAGAATGCTGGAGTTACCGGTTTCAAAACCATTTTACTTCCCCTCCTCTTCCCACACTGAACTATCTGTCCTAGGCCTGCTCCACTGCCATGGTGAGGCCAAGCGCAAACTAATGGAATAGCACCAAATATTCCCGGGTAGTCAAGAACCTGACGGCATGGAAATTGAATTCAACAGTTTCAGGTAACCTGCTCCCCCTTTCTTCGTGTTCTACCCAGTTCCTTCTACATGCAGCCCAAGCCCATTATCACACTGGTTATTTCCCTTCTTTCATCTGTTCCATCTGCTCATCGCCCACACACTCCTCTTACTTGGTTTGTTTCACATTCCTGTCCCATTAGACTCCATTATTTGGAGCCCTTTGTTTCTTTCCACCCATCATCTCCTACAGTCTGTCTTGAGTTCCAAACTTCCATCCTCCATTTTCCAATGACCCCTCCTCACAGGATCCACGTATCAGTTGCTAACTCCTGCCACACCCCTTCCCTCAAATCTTTATACAGGCTACCTCCCCTCTACCCTTTCAATATAAGTGAAGGGTCTGGCCACGAAATGTCGATTGTCCATTCCTCTCCACAGATGCTGCTTGACCTGTTGATTGCTTCAACCTTTTTTTTTGCTTCAGTTTTTCAACAGTGACCTTCATTCATCATAAAGTCAGAAACAGGGTTGGTCACCGATCAGTCTGCAAGGTTCAGTTCCATTCAACACAAACGTGAGGAACACGTCAACGTCCATATTCGGACTGTGCAGACTTATACACCTAATGTTGTATCTTCAACTTTCATAAAATGCTTTCCCTTTCATGTCCATAAAATAACTGTTCCTGCTGCCTTTTTTTCTTTTATTTTCCGCTCTGTTCTTTTGGGCATGTCCCAATATTACAGAACCACATCAAGAGCGCATTCGTTATATATCACCAGCCACTTGCCTTCATTCCAGTGGAGAAAAAAAAACTAGTTTTAGTCATAGTTCGCTGCTAACTAGATTCGATGTTTCTCGCTTTCTGAAGACTGATGAAGGCCACTTCATCGGAATAGTCAATTGTTTTCCTTCCACAGATAATAGCTGAATAGCACAGTTCTTCCCAGATTTTTCATTTTTCCTTCCTTTCATATGAGCTGAGTTTTGCTTCTCCTACTCATGAAGTCTAGCCTCTTGGGCAGATCCAAACGCAGCATGAGCAATTCATTACCCAGACCCAGAAGCATTATTTCCTTGTAACTACGGCCATTACGCCATTTCGACACATGCTTCCACAGGCACTCCGGTCCTTCTGCCCAGCCCTCGCCACTTGCTCTCCCACTGAAAAATAATTTCCATCTACTCTTTGCCGATTATGAAACGATATGTATACCTGAAACATGGACTGTTTCTATGGCTGTTGCTTGACCTCCTGACCCTCTCCAGCATTTTCTGTTTTTATTGAGCATTTCCAATATACGATGCTTTGTTTACATTTTTGTTACATTCCTTATCCCTGAGCGAGAAATTGCAAAAGAAAAGGATTTTTGTCTTTTGAGAGCTCTGCAGTAAATATGATGTTATGATACCATGCGTTAGTGGAATCCAGTGAAGGACCAGCCATATTGATTACCAAGTTGATATGACATAGTACTCATATAGCATTTTCGAAATGATGTGATATCCATGTGTTCCAGGTGGCCGAGGTCACAGATTTGGAAATTGATTTCAATCTATTCCTGGCAAGGTGCAGTAATTCATGCAATCAATTTTATACAGTACAGCCACAATGAGCAGATCGGAGGCTGTGGGGGTGTGGGACTCTTAAAATGTTGGATGTTTTGATGTTCAGTGGAACATTTACATTTGATTTTTGACAATATTCTAAAAGTACCCAGTCAAACCATTGCAGTGTAGCCCATCACATCCTTTGCAGCTGGTGGAACTGATTTGCTATTCAGACTGTGGATGATATGCTTGAGAATACACCTTTCCTGTCCTGCTCTTGTACGAACTGTGTTTAAATGAATGGTTCACACAACTTTCAAGTTAATGTTCGATTTTACAGAATTGAATGATGATAATATTAATGACAAAGGAGAGAAAGGGAAGTTGAAGTGCATTTCGACAATATCTTCGGACGTGTGAAATGAAATTCCCTTCTGAACTGTGATCAATGCGTCAATGATGTCCCCCTGTCTTACTGCAAAAGGGTCATGACTGCTTCAATACTTGAGGAACTGTGTACATGTCCGTACATTGTGCAAACGGCATTAAATATTTCCAATATATCATCATGGATTGAAGATCACACGGGTTCGATTGAAATTATTAGATAATACAAGTTACTAAATTTATGAATCCATGTGATTGTGTAGTCCCAATATTTACAAAACATTTATAAAAGTGAGTTAATGTTTCCAGGATAGAGACGCACTCTGTAATTAAAGGTCAGTTGCAGACAGTACTCCTGAAAATTTTGGATTGTGCATGAGATGCACCGCAATTTCTTTGAGATCCACTTCTCGCAGTTAGCAGGGGACAACGTGTCAGCTAAAAACATTAACAACCAAGGTCATCTCAGTGCGCATCCTGAGGTGAAACCTGAATGGCTAGTTTTGGATTTCTGATGTCAGAAATATTCAATTCCCATTATTAATCATAAATAATTATTACAGTAAATGTATATTTCACTGCATGCGTCAAATCATCCCTAATTTCAGTGCAGGTTACTGCATGAACACCGTTGTTTCTTTATCTGCTCAGGAGGTGGATCATGTGAACATTCCCATGGTAAATCGATTATCTCCCAAACAATACATTTTTTAGACATACAATAGAACATAAACACCATGGAAAATAATACGAAATAGTCCCCAAAGTAAACAATAAAATTAATTTTTCATTTTGCTCACCTTTCATTGCTAATTGGGGCCTTAATTACCCAGTCGATGATGTGGACAAATTTGTATTTGATCATGATCAAAATATCGAACATTCCAACACAGGAAAAACCCCTTCGGCCCACGATGTCTGCTCCAAACAATTTCAAGCAAACCGAATGCCATTTGCCTGCGAGAGATCGATATCCTTGATTCTCTGCCTGTTCATTCAACTGTAGAATTGTTTGGTCAGCATTTCCTTCACATCAGTTTTCAATCGCACCCGTTCGCAGCATGTTACAGGAACATGAAAGGCGCTCTGTAATAGAATCTTCGTCTCCTGAATCTACTTCAAACGCTCCGCCCTTCAGTTTAAACCTATAGTCTCTTGTGTTTGACATTTCCCTTTGATAATCTACTCTAGCTATGCCTCTCATATTTTTCTATCAGGTCTCTTCTCAGCCTCCTACGCAGCAACGAAAGAAATTTAACGTTGTCCAACTTTTCACTATACGTAATACTATCTAATCCAGGCAGCATCTCGGTGAACCGCTTCTGAAACCCCTTCAGTGTCTCCATATCCTTCCTGTAAGGCGGTGACCATAAATGCACAGATTACTCTAAATGCGGCCAACTCGAAGTTTCATTCAGTTGCAAAATGATTTCCCAATACTTATAATCGTTGCCCCGAGTGATGTAGGCAAGCATGACCTATGCCTTGTTTACCACTCTATCCACATGTGTTATCACTAAAATTAAATATATTGCCACTTTATGTCCAGTGTTCAACATTACAATAACTGGAACTACTGGTGTTGAAGTGAAATACATGAATTATCCCCATACCGGTGAATTGATGGCAAATTCCTCAAGACAAGAAAGGGAGGACATGTTCTGAAACTGATTACCACTTGTTGATATAAAATACCAAGCATTTCCTTTCACAAATGGAGCACAGTTTCTGTTCTAGAGATAAATCTGCTGTTTTATCAGTGGAGTATTCAGCTGTTAGTACCTAACAACAAACAACCACAGTTATTTAAGGTGAAAGCAACTTTGAACCAGACAGAACTCTCTGTGACTGCATAACATAGGACATTAGGTATGTTACAGATGGATGTGGAAAATATTAATTCTCACGTCCATTCGCAATCTTGCTTAATATTAGGTAATTACCAGTCGATCTGCAAATTGCACGGACATCAGAAAACCAGGGAAACCTTTGAAGACATTGCGCTTCCCACAACACAAGAACACAATTGCCAGTAAGTTAGCTGTAATGTAAATAAACAGGACAGTCATGCATCAAACTAAGAATAAAAACAAAATATTTGTTTGATGGATTGAAGTATGACATTTGCAGCATTGATTTTGACGTAAACTCTGTTAGAAGTTCTGCTACAGCTGCATAGATTTGTGGCACCGTAACTCAGAAACACTTGAGAGAGTACAGCGGTCATTCGCTGGAATAATACTGGAACAATGGAAATATACTGACAGGCTGCACAGGAAGGCTTGTTTGCCCTCCACGAGAAAAGCTAAAAGTTGATATTTCTCATGTATTTCAGATCAACCCAGATGATTGATGAGAGTCAACAGTGGAAGGCAATTTAAGATGAGCATCTTCACTTCCTGTCTATTTTAAACAATTTAACTGTCGTAGAGAGTGGACAGGACAAGAGATGCTTTAAGGCATTCCGAAACATAAACCGGATTGCAACATCAATGAAAGGACTTTGCATCAAATAACTCAAAGCACATTTGGAACTATCTACCAAAAATAGTTTCGCGGCTTGTTTCAGTTCTCTATATCTCCATGACTTGATGACATCATGGTTCTATGACATGGTTAGAACATTCTCCTACGTATTTACTATAGAAAACTTGGGCAGAGAATTAACTTGCCTCATAACCCATGGTGATCACACCATTGTGTACAACTGTTTATTCCAACCTCCCTGGTTCCTCTCCCTGCAGTGTTGTTCGTGGGACAGGAGTGAGCCCAATTCGGAGGAACAGATGGGTTTGTTTTCCTTGGAGAGCAGCTGCCTGAGCGGGAACGTGATAGAGGTGTAGAGAATTATGAGTGGTACAGGTAAGGTAGATGATATGGACATATTTTTCAATGGCAGAGTTGTCGACAATCAGACAGTGATGAATATACGGTTCGGAGTTGATCTGCGGAAGAACTTATCACCTGGAGGGCTATTTCTATCTGGAATGCACTGCTGAGGGATCAGACAGGTGGGACACTGCCATCACAACAATTAAGATGTATTTGACTGGGTACGTGAATCACCAGGGCGTAATAGGATTGGGATCACAGGCTTATAACTGGGATTGGTTTAGATAGGTATCTGATCGTGGACATGGGTATGGTCCGTCAATGGGCATGTTTCTGTGAAATATGACTCTATATCTCTATGACTGTATGATTTACTGGTGACTTTGAACATTTCAACATCTTCCCAATGGAACCATCCTGAGGCAGTGAAGAGACGTTCTCTGGCCCAGATATTGCTAATTGTCCAACGTCATTTTCTTTGCATCATTAATCAAAATGTAATATGGCAAGTCCTGGCTTTCCATGGCCATATACGGGCACCATCACACCCGATCTGTTGTCAGATGGGAGATCTGACCAAGCCTGTCTGGTATTTAATCCACTGGGACAAAAGGAGGTTGCTCATGAAAGAGAAAATTAGACAAAACGTTTTGAATTGAAGCCCTCCAGGTTGGGTAGATTCACACCGATACAGACCAGGAGTGTACTTTGAATGGAAAGACCCTTTTGATTTTTGCAGAGTGAGGAATCTGGTAGGTCAGAAGAATTCCCTCATCTGCATTTCACTTCTTTATAATTATTCAGTTGCTTAGGATTTGTTTCTTTTAATTTCAGTGAAATAAAGTTATCATTTAATGGAACTTTTCTTAAAGAAGGATAAACCTTACTTCGAAACCACGTTAACGGCAACATCGTATGGTCTGTATTCACGGTCCACATCTTCCCTGAAGTTGTGAACAATGGAATTTGGATTCCCTAAGGCAGAGACCAGCTACAACATTTTAAAACTAATTACCGTCAATTTCCCATAACAGCCAATTTGGGTAAACATATTAAAAAATCTTCTGATGCCTGTAAAAGTACAAATGAATAATAAATGGATGTGTTTATATCTGTCAGAGACACCTCAATTTATCATGCCGGTCATTCCTGCATATTTGTCGGAATTAGGGGGTTTGTACTTCATTTTCCCTCACTTTCTTCATGAAAGTTATGCTTAGGGTGAATGACACTTTTCTTCACAAACTGAATTGGAATTAACTTGTATATTTTGATGGGATAACATTTCACAATAGAACTACACAATTGCCAGAGGCTTCAAAGCTAATACGTTTCTCATTTTGTTATTATTTGAAGCTAATTATCTGTAATCGCTGTCCTCTGATAACCGAACCTGTTGCAGTAGGAATAATTATTCCTTTTTATTCCATGAAAGAAGACAGTTAATTTTCGCCTTTACTTCCTGTACGGTTTTCGAAACAACCTGTCTTGTCTCGGCATCGTGCCTGGATCATTCTTTTGGATCTCCTCTGCAGACTTTCCAAGGCCTTCACACAATAATGCACACATTAAATGCCAGCTCCTCTATTCAATATATTCAGAACTGATTTTTCTTAACATCATTTTCCTGCACCAACTCCTTATCCCTTGAATTCATTAGTATCACCAATCTGTCACATTTTTCCTGACATATGATGTACATCCAAACATATCGCGTTCACAATGCTACATATACACCCACATGAGGTTCGCAACAGCACACGCTGTGGGCTAAACAATTTGAAATACCACTTTCTATTTTCCCAGGAATAGCTATCTGGACAGTTAAATATATAAAGGCAAGTGACTGAGGTGTCAGTGGGGGAAAAATTCGGACCAGTGAAGGTAATTCTAGTAGGTTTAAATTAGTTATGTAATAGTGCAAATCTGGTCAATATGTTAAAGTTCCAATTTGGGACAAGACAATTCATGACGTTATCAGAGTCGAAATTGCAAAATATGACAGGAGTAGGTTGTTTGTAGGGAAACGAATGTCTGCCAATTGGGAGGAATTTGAAAGTGAGATAGCGAGCGTTCAGTATCTACATGTTACCCGTAGCGTGGAGGCACGGCTGGCAGGAGTATGAAACCCTGGATGGCGAAAGATATTAGGGTTCCTGCAAGGAAAAAGGACGACGCATGGGTCAGGCATCGGCAGCTGGGATCAAATTAATATGGGAAGCAGCAAAGGGGTTGAAGGAGTTTACTCAAGCAGGAAACCAGAAAAGCAAAAACAAAGCATGAGATAGCTTTGGCAGTGGATATTAAGGAGAATCCAAAGAGAGTTTACGTATCGTAAGAGGAAAAGAGTAATTCGGGAGAGAATAGGCGTCCTGAAAGACCAAAGTGTACGTCTTTGTGTGGAGACGGAGAAGATGGGTGAGGTCCTCAATCAGTATTTGTTTTCACCGTGGAGAAAGACATGAAGACTTCGGACCTCGAGAAAGTTAATGGGGAAGTCTTGGGGATAGTCCACGTTACATCAGAGGAGGAGCTGGATATCTTCAAACGTATGAAGGTAGCAACCATCGAGGGCCTGATCAGGTATATCCGAGAACACTATGGGAAGCCAGAGAAGAAATTGAGGGAAAGCTGGCTGTGGTATATGCGTCATCGTTAGGGACGGGTGAAATGCCAGAAGACTGGATGGCGTGTAATGTTGTACCTTAATTTAAGAAGGATTGCAAAGAAAAACCTGGGAACTATAGGCTATGGATTCTGATTGATAAGAAAGAAAACATTTGGTCAGAGGAGGGGTTGATTAGGGATAATCAGCATGGCTTTGTGCGTAGGGGATCATGTCTTAGGAGATCGATCAAGTATTTTGAAGAGGTACCAAGAATATCAATGAGGGCAGGCAGTAGTCGTGGTCTGTATGGACTTCAGTGAAGCCTTTGATCTGGTTCCACATGGTCAGCTGACATGAAAAGTTAGATCGCATGGGATCCAGGGAGAACTACCTGATTGGATGCAGATTTGATTTGATGGTAGAAAGCAGAGGGTGATGGTGGAAGGTTGGTTTTTGGATTGGAGGTCAGTGAGTAGTGGTCTTCCTCACGGCTCGCTGCAGGGACCATGGCTATTTGTCACCCTTATCAATGACTTGGATGAGAATGTACAAGGCATGTTTATTATGTTTGAAGAATTCACTAAAATAGATGAAATCATTGACTGTGACGATTGTTAACAGCATTTACAGAGCGATCTTGATCGGCTGGGTAAATGGGCCGAGGAATGGCAAATGTAGATTAATTCGGATAATTGCGAGGTGTTGTATTTTGGGAAGACACATCAGTGCCGGACATTCAAAGTGAATTATTCGGCTCTGGGGTGTGTTGGAGAACAGAAGGACCAAGGAGTGCAAGTACATGATTCCCTGAGAGTGGCGTCGCAGGTAGACAGATGTTGATGATGGCTTTTGGCATGAAGACCTTCAGCAGTCAGGGAATTAACAACAAAAAATGGGATGTTATGTTGCAGTTGTACGTCGCTGGTGAGGCCACATCTGGAATATTGCACTCAGTTGTGGTCACCCTGCTCTTGGAAATATGCCATTAAACGTGAAGGATTGCAGAAGAGAATTACAATGTTGTTGTCGGGACTCGAGCGACTGAGTTATGGAGAGAGGTTGAGCAAACTGGGAACTCTTTCACTGGAGCAGAGGAAATGCGGTGTGATCTCATAGAAGTGTTTAAGAGTATCAGGGACATAGATGGGGTGAATGCGCAGGGGTGGGTAATCAAGAACTAGAGGACAGAGGTTTACAGTGAGAGGGGAAAGATTTAATAGGAGCTTAAGAGGCAAACTTTTCACTCAGAGAATGTGGTTCAGTCAGGTAAATTACAATTATTTAGAAGGTACTTGGACAAGTTCATGGAAAGGAAAAGTTTAGAAGCATATGCTCCAAACGCGATCAAATGGGACTAGCTTAGTTAGGAATCTTGGTCAGCATGGACTAGCTTTGCCAAAGGCCATGTTTCTGTGATGTGTGACTCCATGTCTCCATGATTATTGTACACACTTTCCCAAATATTGGTTTGTCCTGTCCCTCAAATTCTCCTCCAGAATTTCTCCCACCACTGACGTTTGGCTCACCAGCTGGCGGTTCACTGGCTTGTCTTTCAGCTCTTCTTAAATAAAAGCACAACTTTCGAGACCCTCCAGTCTTCCAGCACCTCGCCCTGGGCAGAAGATGATCAAAATATCTCTGCCAAGGCGCATGCAATTTCTTTTGTTGCTTCCCACAATATCCGAGGATACACTTGATAAGGCCTTGGGGATTTATTCATCTTAATATTCCTTATTACAGCCAGCAGGTCTTCCTCTTTAAAGTCGGAATGTTGCAATACATCGCAATTAAATTCCCTAGCCTCCACGAACTTCTCCATGTTAAATGCAGATGAGAAATATTCTTTAAGTCCTCTCCCATTTCCTGTGGTTCCAATCATGCACGGCCACATTGTTTCTTAAGGGGACCTATTTTCACCCTAGTTACCCTATTGTCAGTCAATGTTACACAAATATCCAGTCTGCTCTCAACTGACCCTTAGATATCGCTTTGGACGATCCTGACAAAAGATGACGTATACCTGTTTAATATTTAATCTTTAATTACAACAGATAGTTGCTGTTAATCGACAGTATGTTGTTTTCCCTACGTAACAAGAATGAATAAAATACATCGACAGTCATAATCCTCGGAGTTGTCCTGATCTGTGTGAGATACTGTGTAAACACGAGACTTTACTGTGTTTTTTTTTCTAACCACAGATTCTGATTAACCCACCTCTATCAATTTCGGCCACTATGATAGCTCTCTGCAGGAATTACTACTGGGCTAAAGTGTATAGATGTGTAGATGGCTATTCTGGGAAGATGGAGTATTCACTGCACAGCAAAATGTAAATCAAACTGCTATACTACAATTGTCCGTTGAGGGCAGCTCCGGTCTGTATGGACAGAGCACAGAAGCAATTGACCTCAAGTTTCAGATAAACGTAATTCTCCTTGTTGCAGAAAAATTAAATTGGATGTGAGCCTCAGTTTGATTGGAATGAATAGCGATATGAACCCAGTGTTGTTCAGAATATGCACAAAAATGTATTCGAGATTTTGTTTTAATTCACTCTTTTTCTCTGGATCTCGGCAGAACAAGCAAGACCAGCGTTTATTCACACAACCTAATTGCACTTCAGAAGGTGGTGATGATCAGCTACTTTAATCGCTTTAGTCCTTCGGGTGAAAGTGCGCTCACAATGCTCTTGCGTGAACAGTTCCAGCGAAATTGAAGTACCAGAAATGTGTTTCCAAATCAAGTTGATGTTTGGCTTCGTGTGGGAAACCAATATGCGGTGATGTTCCCCTGAAGTTGCTGTTATTTTGCTTCTTGATATTAGAACTCATGGGTTTGATAGGTGTGGTCGAAGAGATAACTGTAACCACGGAGTGCTGACGGAGGAGGAAATAGATTAGCTGCCAATCAACGGAAATAATTTGACAGGTTGATGTCACGTTTCTCGATTAATGGTGAAACTTCAGTCATCCAGGCTTGTGGAGAACATTCCATCCTGCTGCTCAACTGGGCCACCTGGACCTTTGAAAGGCTTTGGTGCATCACGAGATGAGTTACTCACTGCAGGATACACAATTTCTAATCAGCCCTTATCGTACTTTTGTGGCTGGTGCAGTTGAGTTCCTGCACAGTGGGATCCCCATAATTGTGGAGATGGTACAAATGGTCATCCCATTGAATATCAGGAGAATGTAGTTACACCCTTTCTTGTTAGAGAGAGTCAACACATATTACTTATGGGCTACATACATTGATTGTCTATTTTCATATTTTGACAAAATCATGCCGAGAACCTCTGTCATGCAGGAATGGGTTGCTTCATTTTTGAAGAGTTGTAAATATAATTGGACAGAACAAAAATACATTTGCTACTCTGTAAGGAAGGAAGGAAGGAGGATAAGGCATCTGCAGATTCCGAGACACAGACAAATCCCTAAACATCTCCTGCAGTGTTTTCGTTGGATGGGAGGATTATCCGTCAATAACCACAGCCATCCTCTTTTGTACGAGATATGACACAAAACATTGGATTGTTTTCCCTTTGATGTTCAGTGATATCAGTTTTGCAGTACTCCTTGAATCCACATGTCGTTAAAATGCTGCCTTGTTCACAAAGGCAATCACTCTGGACTCATGTCTGGAATTCAACTATTGGCTCCATGTGGGACAAAGCATTTGATGAGGTTCTATAGTAGAGTGATTGTCTGCTGTGAATGTTGTTTGTGAAGTGTTGTCTCCATGTCCCTTTCATTTACACCAACCTTTTGAACAGGATTTATTGCAATTTCCATCTATTGGTTTGCATTAACAGTGCAAGACTTAGCTAAACTAAAATGCTTTGGTGTCATGAAGGCCCCAACTATAATCAAGAAAAGTACGGAGGGTAACCCCGTGGAGGACAGTATACGTAGTCTTTTTTCATTTTTCATTTTGCATCAGAAGAAAATGAGTTCAAAATACACTGCGGAGATGGCAGCAACAAAGCCAATGGTGGCATTGCAGTGTGGTGATGAGTGAGGTCGGTGAGTTCCTGTTGGATTTTAGACAGGATGCTTGGCAGAAGAAAACAGCAGCTGGAGCTCACATTTACATTCCATAGGTTCAGTGACTGCATGTTTATTGTAGAGGCCTGAACAAAAATGGAACAGCTGAATTCTTCCATGGGATATTGCGAGGATCAATTTCATTAAAAAATAATATGTTTCAAATGAAGTACATGTTAATTTTTGTATAACAAACACTTACTTCACTCATGATTAATAATAATTAATGTCGTCACTTCCGTCTGCCTTGTGATTCAATGTTACCCAAACTGAGCTTGTTGTTACCGTGTCATAGAAAATAGTGTTTGTACAATGTAATAGAGAAACCTTTACATATCATAATACTATATTTAGAAATAGTGGATTTCATAGAAACTGGAAGATCAACATTCAGAGACTGTCACTGCTCCAGAATAAGTTACTTATGTTGACGTTTATAAAGGATTTTTTCTCCTGGTCAACACAACACGTATGCTGCAGAGCATGCTGCCTGATCTACTTGACACACTTACATCGGAAAGGTTTAGTTCAGTGAAAGTTGGTGCAGGTGTCACTATTTTCACCAGAAAGCCTATTCATAAACCTCTAAAATCTCTTAAAGTCATTGGAAAATATCCACTATTTTTCTTCTTCATTGTCTCCACAGAAGTTTAAAAAATACTGACATGCAAAATATTACAAATTCATGTTAATCAGACCATGTGACAGTGCTTCGCACTCTGCAAATTTCAGTAATTTCCCTGCAACTGCTGTGAGACAGCGAGTTCTCTGTATCCCCATCTTCCAGCAGTCATTAATTAAATGAGTAACGTTTGAATTTTTCCCGTTCCAAGGCACAATTTACAGTATAAAAACCCATCAGAATCACAACTTACTCAACTAATTGATGTAATGAATGGAGTGTAAACCACCAATATACTAAAGAACATCTGCCATCCGTCAACCTTATGTCCCACTGTTTCCCAAATGCAATGTTTTAATTTTCTATATTTTTTCTTGCAAATGATTGTTGAAAGTACTTGATCGATCCTGCTTCTCCAGGCCCTGTGTTGAATGTCTTTGCTTAAGAGCGTATGGGTTTCGAAACATATTTCCATGTTATCAGCAATTTGATTAATTCCCCTCAATACAACTGCCATTCCGGTTAATACGACCCAAACTGCTGAATTTTTAGATCAGGTTTCCTGAGGTTTTCTTCATCTGCTGTTCCTTTTATCAACGCATAGTTCCATGGAGTGATATCAGATGCATTTTGCACCTATCAATTTAATGTTAGCCTGGTTCTCCGTGTTATATTCTTCAGCCTATGAAACTTCGCTTCATCACCTCTGTCGGGTTTGCAAAATTTTCGCATAAATTTTTAAGGGAGCAGGTGATCTAACCCTAACTTTGGTTTGGTGTTCCTCTATTTCTTTGAATACCATATTTCAAGAATAAATTTATTATTATATTTTAAAAACATAATATTAAAATTATTCTTGAAATAATTTTAATATTATGTTTTTAAATAATATTAATGTTGCATTATTTTTGCCACCACCCCAGATGTGACGCTGTCTTTTAACTGCTCAAGGTTACTTTGACATTCTTATGCACTGGCACTAGAAACTGTCAGATTGAAATTCTTCACCACAAGGCTCAGCCAGTAGATGGCCTACCAAGACCTTCGGATGTCCCGTACCCATCTTTCAAGTGGGTAACGTTGACCATATTGAAAAAAAAACTATTGATCACTTCTCAAGGACGTGTTTAAATTTTATGGGTTTTCAATTTTTTAAATAATTTATTTTGTCTGAACAGTTTGTTTCGGGCTATGGGAACTTCTTTGTTGAAATTTGATGACCAATTCGCAGAAATATTCTTGTTAATGGCCACACATGTATTAAGCTTGTTCACCCACTGGAAGGTCGCATGATCTGTATCAGAACATGGGCGACGCAGGTGCCTATTGGATCCATGATAGCTTGTCCTTGCTATGTGCATCCACAGAAGGCGCTGTGCTCTTCCTGAGGCCGAACCAATCCCAGTGACCCACCGTGATCACAATTTGCTTCATTGTCCACAGAGCCTGCTCACCTGCGCACAGCAGGGGCGGATTAGTGATCATTCCAGCGAATCAGTCGAATTTGAAAGACATCACCGAAGTGTGGAGAGGCCTCACTGACGGGCTCCGCTCAGGTCCTGGCCCAGAACACTAAAATCTCTTGGCAGGCATATTTTCTATTTTTACTGGGTTGGGGTTAAATTGAATTGATGGACGGGTGGAGTTATCCAAAGTAGCAGGGAGCAAATGAAAGTCTGCAAGTGATGCAGAAGTCAATGACAACAAGGTGAATAGACAGGACAGCCAGGAACACACCAGGGAGCAAGGGAAGTCCACTGGAATAAATTGTCGGTTTCTTGCAAAGCGAGATGTCTACGAAGCAAAGCAGATGAACTGCAGCCATGTACAGCTAAGTAGGAGTGGGATATTATACCCATTACAGAAGCATGGTTAATGTCGGAACAGGACTGGCATCTTAATACTTCTGGTTCTTCACGCGGGATAGAGGTGATGAAAGAGAGGATGGGGAGTTGCATTTTTGATGAAGGGGAGCATCAAAGCAGTAGTCAGAGATGAAATTACTGAAGGATCATCCAATGAAGTTTTCTGGTTGAAGTTGAAAAATTAGAAGGGGATTACCTTGATGCTGTTCTACTAGATCCTCCCGATTAGTCAACAGGAATTAACAGAACAAATATGCAAGGAGACTGTGGGAGAGTTGCATGAATTATTGGGTTGTCATAGCAGGAGAATTTAACTTTGCTAATAGAGACTGGGACTAATGTAATGTTAAGGGCTAAGATGGGTGCAATTTGTTAAGTGTATTCAGGAAACATTCCTTGAGCGATATATGGTGCCTCCTAGTGGGGAGATGACCAAGCTCTACCTACACTTAGCCAACAGAGCGGGGCAAGTGGGAGAGCTGTTTGTTACTAGTGACCAAGTATCTATTAGTTTTCTAACATAGTTATTTAAAGGGACATAACTGGTCCACAGGTTCAAGTTCTAAATTGGTGCAATTAAATATAGATGTATGAGAGAGGAACGTTCAAATTGATTTAAGTAGTTTGTTTGCGGGCAAAGGGACCTCCGTCAACAGAGAGCTTTAAAAGGTGAGGTAGCAAGAGCTTGAGGTTTGCAGACTCCTTTTGAATTGAAGAGCAAGGCTGGTAGAAGAAGGTAACCCTTGATGAGAAAACATATTGAGGCCCTGGCGAGAATAATCTGTCAGGTACAAGCAACCTGGATCAAGGGAATCCCTGGAGTCATATAAGTGTTGCAGGATTCTACTCAAGAAGGAAATCAGAAGGCAAAAAAGGGGCCTGAGATAGCTTTGGCAGAGATGATTAAGGAGAATCTAAAAAGATCTGATATCTATATTAAATGAAAAAACAACAACTAGAGACAGAATGGGACCCTTTGAAGTTCAAAGTTCCAAAGACGTACAGGTTAGGAAGCTGAGGGCATGCTTTGTTGGCGCCGGAAGCGTGGCGACACTTGCGGGCTGCCCCCAGAACACTCTATGCAGGAGAATATTTCACTCCGTCTTTCGATGTATATGTGATTAATAAAGATATCTTATCAAAGTGGACAACTTTTTGTGGAGATGCAGGGGATGGGCGAGGCCTTTAATGAATCTTTCTCCTCCATTTAACCGTGGAGAAAGACATGAAGACTTCGAAACCAGGAAAAGTTAATGGGGTGGTATTGGGGATAGTCCGCATGACAGTAGCGGAGGTGCTGGACGTCTTACAATATACGAATATAGACCAATATCCAGGATCTCACCAGCTATAAGTAAGAACACTGTAGGAAGCTGGAGAAAAATCTCGGGAGAATTGGGGAAATTATTTGCACTATTGTTAGTAACTGGTGCGATGACTGTTTACTTGAGGGTAACAACTGCTTTGCCTTTATTTAAGAAGAAGTACAAAGAAAAATCTGGGAACTGCAGATCAGTAAGTCTACCATGACTTGTAAGTAAGTTATTGGAGAGGATTCTGAGAGATAAGATATGCATGTATCTGGAAAGACAGGGTTAATTAGGTGTAGTCAGCATGGGTTTGTGCCTGGAAGATCATGCCTTAGGAAGTTGATCGATTTTTTTTTGATGATGTAACCAAAAGGTCAATAAGGGAAGGCAGTAAGCGTGGTCTACATGAACTTCATTAAGTTCTTTGATGCGCTACCACATGGTCGGCTGCTGTGGAAGATTAGATCACATGGAATCCCGGGAGATGCGGCTAATTGGATACACGCCTGGCTTGCTGGTAAGATGTAGAGGTAGATGGTGGAAGGTTGTTTATTAGACCGGACCGTGATTAGAGATGTGTCTCAGAGGTGATCTCATAGATATGTATAAAACCATAAGGGGCATTGATAGCGTGAAAGCAAGCAGCTGTTTTCCCGGGGTTGGGGAATCAATAACTATAGGGCATAGCTTCAAGAGGAGAATGGTAATATTTAATAGGAACCTGAAGACCAACTTATTTGTACGAGTGGTAGCATGTATCTGGAATGAACTGCCAAAGGAAGTGGTTGAAGCAGGTACCATAGTAAGTCTTAAAAGACCGTTGGAAAGGTATATGGTTAGGAAAGGATTTGAAGATTATGGGCCAAACAATTTTAAATTGACAACCTCGGATGGGCATCTTCGTCAGCGCAGATCAGTTGGGCCGATGAACATGTTTCCGTGCTGTATGTCTCTATGATTCTATGACTCAGTGTCCGAAAGGGGATAAAAGGTTTCTGACCTTTGAGAGAGGGATTGGGTGGGGTAATATGTATATATTGTTGTGAATGAAATGCTTCCCGTGATTACACTCTGTCGGGATATCGTTACCAGCACAACGACAGGGTTTGACAGCTTGAAAATTGTCATAACACTTTCTATGGAGTTGAATGTTTGACAAGGTTGTTCGGATGCAATGCGATAACGCTGTACTCTTGGAAGTGGAAATCCAGAGAGACGTGAAAGTCTTGCTCTGGATAATAGTAGATAATGGTAACGACGCAAGTGAGCCGTGTAAAGTGATTTTTGTGGTCATGGAGTTTGTTAATGTTGGGGGGAATGCATTAAAATTGTAATGGAATCATCAGAAATATATTATTGAGGGTGCTATTTATTTATCGTGGGAAAATTTGAGCTCCGGGAACTGTTTGCAGATGAAGAAACAACTGTGAGAACTTAATGACCTTTATAGAGTGTGAGGTGAAAACCAATCAGGAAAGGTATCCGTGGCAGGCTGGGAAAAGGATATTTTACTGTGTTATCTTTGTATGTAAAATTCAGAATTTCTGATGTCATCATCTTTGTTTCGCCTCCACTACAGTTACCCATTACCGACAGTGAAACCCCTGTTTTCCTGTTTAATCATCTCAGGGCCCATCATGGAAAACCAATGGCAACAATCAAAATAATGCTGAAGATTATTCAGTCCTGACCACTATACAGTTACAGATCTTATCAGCTAATAAGATTAATCTTAACTTGTTCCTTTCCCCTTCCGCAGTGTTGTAAATTGAAGTGATTATCTTAATTATTTATATTTCAAAAGACATAAATTCATTCGTCAGTTTATCCTGTTTCTCTCTCCCTTATATGACCACGATGAGTGTACTCCCGATTTTCTGAATGCACTTATGATTTTTATCTCTTTCTGCTAATGGCAACTGGCATTTTGTTCAAACACATTCGCGATATGACAAGTAGTCATATCATCTGTCGTATAATCGAAAGAACATTTATAAATCTGATAATGATAAGTATTAATCTGCTCCTCAGTAAAATTTCAGAATTGGAACTATGAATACGAATTTCTAGTCTGTATCTCTTGCTCATACATTGATATCATGAGCAACCAGTTGGTAGTTGTTTTAGTGTCTCTAGGTTTGGCATGCGGTGTCCGACAAAATAGGAACAGATTAATATCGATTTCCATCTGAAAAATTTATTACGTTTGTTTGATATTTACATTTAACAATGTAAGAATGAAACAATTACCGATGGTAACCATAGCAAAGTAAATCACGATAGGACCGAAAGTTAATTCATTTGAATTTTCCCCCGTCACCGCTCAACTCCTCTCCCATTAACCTCCCCCTCCCCTCCCCTTGGCCGGATATCCATAGCATCTGTCTGTACAGGATATCAAAAAGGCTGACAAAGAAAAAAAAACCCGATAACTCCTTCATCAACAAAGAATTGTCCTTGATCTCTCTTCAAGAGGAATGATCTGAAGTTATTTTTTGACTACACATGTCTAATAAGCAGAATATCGTTGTGAATTTGCAAGCTACAGGACAAAAGTCAAAATAAGTGGTCTCAAAAGAAATCAATCTCTCTGATGGTGATAATACCGTCACTGAAAACATAAAGTGAATATCTGAATGTTCATCTTTCTCGACAGCTGAAAAGAATATGCTACACAGTGTAACACAGAACATTTCAGATCACTTCAAGACAATCAATGGAAGAAGGAATCGTGGCCTTTATGCTAATTTTACCTGTGAAATAAATTCAGTGTCTAAATTGCAAACGCATATTGCAATCTCACTGAAAGTATTATTCTCCTTAAAATACATACCAAGCATCACGAAAGAATGTCAAATCAATATGAAAGTAAATTAAGTAAACGTACTAAATACATTTACTTTTACACAGTAAAAACGTAAGTACTTTAAACCAAATATATAGCATTTCCTCCCTGATTATATCTGTTCTATTCGGTATCACTGATATTTGAACACAGTACTCTTTGTTCTGTTTGAAAGTCCACCCTAAATTGAACATCTCTCCAATACCCACAACACCGGTGACGGGATAGGTACTGTGGAAACAAACAACGAAACGTCTTTATTCCCGTCTTCATGCTGATGATGTAAAGTTAGGGAATGAACCATCGAAGCATCCAGGTGCTGAAAGGGCTGCAACTGAGAATGCGCCGCCGTGAAATTTATCATTGTTGTCAGTAGAAATGGGAGCCGGGAGAGCAGAATGCATGAGAATCTGTGACCTCGTTTCTGTGCGAGTGAAAATGAATTAAACCAATTTCAATAGGCGACTAACAGCATCGTACAACGAGGACTAGGTAACTATTCAAGATTTACGGGGTTGTAATGATCATCAGTACGGATTCGTTTCTGTAAAATGACTCGTTGTTGCTGGCACATGATCTGAAATGGCTAATGGTGTTCACCACCGTTCCCGTGCAAGTTTGAAATGCAGCTCATTAAACAAAAATCAATGTGGAACATGCAATGTCAGAGAGTCACTTGGTTGACATTGCACAAGGAATGAAGCTTGCACATATTAGCAAAGAAATGCTCGTTGGCTACATTCCATAAGTGTCTTTTTTTAAAACAAATGTTTTAAATACAAAGATTGAATGCATAGAAACACAACCTGTGTAATAATTTGCTACACAGAGTTCTGGTTACTGAGCTCAGTGAAGAGAATAAACTCACCACCATTGTCGACAGCAGCGTCGACAATCGTCTTGAACATCAAAATATCATTTGTGCCACCGTCTATCACAAACGGACCGTCCGAGGAATCAATGGTTTTACTTACAGTACCGTCAAGATCATCAAGGACCAGATCTAGGAGGAAGTATAAATCATAACAATGTTCCTAAAAACAAATGTTGTACAGCGAGTTCCGAAGGAAGAGAGATTTTCTTCTTTGTCTGATTGGTATTTAGATGGAAGACGGATCCATGTCGTGACGACAAGCTACTTAATCGCAGACCAAGCCTACCACTCAGTTCACATTTCAAAGCCTACTATTCAAAGTGAGTAAAACAAAGAAAAAATATTTCATTCAATTCCACAGTTGTCAGCAGACGAGATTTTTTTTTCAAATTTGAACACGATCACACAACGGTCATGACACAAATCATGTGTCTTCATGTTCAACATGTCTCTTCTCTGTCATTTCTACATCTACGTGTCCGGATACTTGTACTTGTCCGGTTTTGATCACGGACAGAATGAATTAAGGTAGGAAAAAATGGAAAACAAAACATATACCAACCGCGAACACTGGAGGAGTTTCCTTCAGGATAATCTGGTCCAAGAACAGCGGCATCAAGAGGATCGCTGGTGTAAAATTCGATTTGATTGATGGGATCAAATGAACTGGAGACTGGAAGTGAGTGAAGGAGACAGATTTTTGGAGAAATTAATTACGGTTTAGAAGAAGAATTCAAAAATCATTCATCATCTGAGTGGTTACTTCGTACGACACAATTGCGAAATGTCGTCTAATGTAAGGACTGGGCCGTTTCAAGAGAAAGATACGCCACTGCAACCCGTTAACAAAGCAATTGATATTTGTAAACGAAATCCATTATTTTGATTACGGACTCAGAGAACTACGGCATGCCTGCTAGAACCGAAGGAATGCTAAACTAATGGTATTTTAAACCAAACGGATCGTCCATTCATGGAACAGTATAGAGCACTGAAATTGATCACGAATCCATTGCAAATACGAACAGAAATATGGACACAGTGATAACGTCATTGTCGGAGCAATTCTTCACATGAGAATAGTTCCTGATATCTGTCCGTATCCAGTCGATGTATTGAACGCAAAGAAAACAAATAAAATTGCTGCAAATCGTCAGTTGAAAAGGAGAAAGAGAGTTAACGCTGAAGGTCGAATTTATTTCATCGCCGTCAGAACCGTTGGGAATGAAGGCTGCTTGAAATTGCCGAAAATAGGTACAGTCGGCGAAGGAGAGAACAAAAGCAATGACCATATAGGGTGGAGAATTAGAGCTAGTACCGACACAAAATGACAGAGTTCGGTGAGGTTTTATAAAACGCAGGAGGGCACCGCCATCGCCAGTGTCACGGAAAATCATTCTCTTCTCTTCTCCATTTTAGAAAAAAAACAGCGTTTGTGTTCCCCCCATAATTCCCAATTCTCTGCAATTTCAAACATCCCTAACTTTTAACGTTTCCAAGATCTGATTAAAACTGATGGACAAGAAACACTACTTTTCCATTTACAGAACTTTATCTGATTATTACATTTTAATTTCAGCCTCGAAGTATACGCTGTTCTCTTTCCTTCGTATTGATTGATTTTAATACCGTTATTGAATGGAGGAGATATTTATCCGATGAAGAGTGTAAAGTACAGATTTTCACCTGAATCTTGTGTCTGAGTTAAATTGTTGCTCCGGGGAGTATTCTCAATCTCTTCATAAATTGTTTGGTAATATTTCGCTGGTGAGTCCCTGCCACTCATCAATGCACCTGCCGAACAAAAGTGTGATTGACAAGTTTCGAATTTAACAATTAACCCTTTGCGATTGGGAAAACAATGATTATCAATGTCAAGGCGCAGAGACTATGGTCTTTGAATCGTCCTAATGTAGGGATTAGTGTCTCCTGCAAATACTGTCGAACAATATAAACACCAGAAGGATCGAAATTAAGGTGCATTAGAATTAAGACATTCCTGATTATCGTGTCGTCACGGTCATACACCACATTTTACCCGATGATAAGGTGAATATCATTATTAGGTAGTGTGGACACCGTCTTTATGGCAGAGAGTGATGAAACTTGGGCGGACTTGTCAATTTAGGAATTTGCGGAGGATAGTGTTGCACTGAACGATTCTAAACAATGGATAATATGAAATTAAATTCTAATAAAACGCGAGAAAAATACCTCTTTTTAATGTGGTGGGCAGAAGCTAATCAGAATGTTAAAGGTGGTGTCGTGGATCCACGAAACGGAAATGAACCAGGTACTCAATGGATCGTCGAACAACAATCAGAAGAACAACCAAGCAGGCACCCAACAACCTATAATTAATTTACCGCTAATACAAAACGAAAATTCAAACAGGACCGTATGAATTGATCGATGTTTAAAGTCGACATTCTAAATATTTCAGCGAATTGAAATAAGCTTCGCATAAAATAGGGAAAACTTATTTGCAATTGCTGCTAATAACGCAAACCGACTTCCAGAAAAGAGCAGCGAACGGAAATCTCGCCAAGTCATGAATTATTGTCCGGAATAATAATTCAACGTTAAGTTTGAACGTTACCTCGTCTTGCTGATCGTCTCTGTATTATCGTCATCAGTGTGAATAATTCGCCGATGAGGAGGAGCCCAAGGATTATGCAGGCAGCATTTATGAAGGAGGGGGTATTGTTTCCCAAATCTTAAATACAAATAGATGGATAAATTCAAAACAGTCCCTGTTGGTTCAGATTTAAAACATTCGCAGAGGAGACTGGTAAATTTTAACTAATGATGTTCCTTCTTGTTCTGTCATAATTTTTCTCAATATTCCTCTCATTCATTGTGCCATATGAAATCCTGAGCGGAAACCAATACGAAGACTATTTCCAAATCAAACCTCCTATATCAGGACCAACCCTTGGACTCGTAAACATTCTCTAGAGGTGACATGATATGTCATCCCATCAGAATAAACACGCATGCAACAAGGTGTTGTTGAATTCTACTCAAAGTTCCCGCGCAGTCCTTGATTTGGAACTGTTCCCTGTTCACAAATACTTGGTCATATCACCAGAGAGAGCAGGGTAGAGCAAGCGCGTTGTATGACTTCAATGCTCATCACCAAGCGTGCCGCGATAGCGCCACTCTAAAAGAAGGATACGCATGTAGGAATGGGACAGGGATTAGTTTTATGCAAATGACACAAGGAATAACACTAATGGTTCGGGTTCTAACCTGATCTTTAACATTGTTTTCCCACGCCTACTGCACAGTGATTATGTAAGTAAAAGGACGTTGTGAAAGCAACGACATTATCTATCGTGTTTTGCGGAATGGGATAATGCAGAAGATCTATGTAAGCTCCTGACTCCTCATCAGTGACACCCTCTGTTAAACAAGCAGCTACAAAATTGTATTCAAGCATAATCTGCATTCAGACATCCAGGCAGACCACACACATGCCATGAATATAAAATCAGTGCAGTACGTAGGAAATGAAAGTTCAGGACCCAAATATCCGATTCTTTCTACATGGGTGCCTGATGGCAACAAAAGGTTTAACACTTGCAAAATGCATGGCACGTAACTTATCAAGGCTACTTCGACAGCACATTCAAATACGACAATTTATTTGCATTGACGCAGCAAGGACCCAGCATATGGGATCAATATCACCTTCATTTTTTCCCAAGTCACAAATTATCTTGGTTCCAACACAACGCACGAATTAATCAATAAACTAAATCTAAGATTACCAATACTTTCTCAAGAGCGCTAAGGGACGGGCAATATTGAAACCGTCATCCTGATGTCAGCATCCGTTAATATCACTTAAATATCTGTCTGGAATTGCTGACCATGTTTTTTTGAGAATTTTGCAAAGTCCTGGTTCAAATCTGTGGCGAGGGATTAATGATTACAGAAAAAATGTAAACTATCCATCATGCCCGATGCAATTAGAAAATAACAAGAAAATAATAGCACTGTAAACATAGATTCGGACTCTAATAGTAAAAGTCGCATAAATTTTCAATACCTGAATAGGTGTGACCAGAGGGCGTTAATACCGAAGCTGCGGACAAATTGGTAAATTGGTAAATCGGTTTATTATTATCACATGTATCAAGGTTAGGTAAAAAAAAATCTTGTCTTGCATACCTTTCATCTAGATAAATTCATTGCAACAGTGTATTGAGGTAGTATAAGGAATAAAAAAAATCAGCAACTTCATTTATTGAGGATTTTGTCTTTAAGCTGTTTATAATTAAGAAATTAACGAATCAATTGAAGAGAACATGGAATCTGCCCAACGACACATACCAGAACAAACGACAATGACATCTTCTTTGTGATCACAGTCATGTTCACCGAGTGGCGAGGAACGACAGCTAGACATAAATGATTCACTTCCGGTGCATTTCACTTCATCCAGCCAGATATTGCCGTCGCCATGGGCAATGGTAACAGCTCCTGGAGCCCAACGACCACTGCCACAGCCCAAATGTCTGCAAACTACATCGGCATCGGCCAGATTCCAGGAGTCATCACATACCGTTCCCCAGCTGTTATTGAACAATATCTCCAATCTTCCGGAGCAATTGTTGCTGCCGCCAAAAAGGCGCAATTGTAGATCTGAGTATTGCAAAATTAAATAAACAGATATACAATAAGTACACTTTCAAAATTGACGGCAGGCTGATAGAACATGGAAGAATACAGCACAGGAACAGGCCCTTCTGCCCATGGTGTCTGTTCCGAATAGGATCTGAAATGAAATTAAATCTCTTCTGCCTGCTCGTGATCTACACCCTTCTACACCCTCCATATCCATGTGCCTGTCTATAATCATTTACACACCACAATCTTATATGATTCCGCCAATACTGATGGCAGCCGGTCCAAGACACCCGCCACTCATCGTGTAAAACACTTGCCACTAACATTTCTATTGAACTTCCCCCTCTCGTGTTCAATGCATGTCTTCTCGTACTTGACATTTATCTCTTGGGACTATGATTCGGTCTCTTTACGCTATCTATACATGTTAATTTATGAATTTCTATCAGGTCTCACTCCAGCTTTGCACGCTCCATAGAAAGTAACACAAGTTTGTCATACGCCTCCTAACTGGTCATACCATCTAATCCAGTCAGGTACCTGGTAAACCTCTTCACTACCGTCTTCAAAATTTCCAAATCCTTCCAGTAACTGGACGACCAGAATTGCACGCAATTCTACAATTTTGGCTGAACGAGGTTATATAAGGCTGAAACATGACTAATTTACTTTTATATTCAGTGCCCCGACCAATGAAGGCAAACATGCCATACACCATATTTACCACCCTCTCTATCTGCGTGCCAGTTTCAGGAAGATATGGATTTGGATCCCAAGGTTCCTCTGTTCATCGATGCAGTTAATCGTCCTGCCATTAACTTACACTCTCCCCTTACATTTCACCCCCGAATGTGCAACATCTCACACTTACAAGGATTGAACTCCATCTACCATTTTTCTGCTCATATGTGTAACTGAACTATAGGCTGCTGTATCATTTGGCAACCTTCTTCAATGACCGTAACATCAATAACCCTTGTGTCATGTGTAAACTTACTCACCTACCCATCTATACTTTCATCCAAGTCATTTATATGCATATCATAAAAGGCGGAGGTCCCAGCACTGACACCTGCGGAATACCACTGGTCACGAACCTCCAGCCAGACTAACAGGCATCCATCAACACACTCAATCTTTTATGGGTAACTCAGTTCAGAATTCAAACTACCAAGTCCCCGTGGATCACATGAAGGTGAATCTTCTGCATTAGCCTGCCATGAGGAACATAGTCAAATACCTTATTAAAATCCATGAGACAATATCCACTGCTCTACGCTTATAATCAACTTCGTTACAACTTCAAAAAACTCAATCTAGTTTGTAAGAAATAATCTGCTTCACACAAAGTCATCCTGATTGTCCCCAATCAGGCCATACGTTTCCAATCGTGCGTTTATCCTATCGCCCAGATCATCGCAAATAGTTCTCCGTTCGCCAGCCAATAATATCCTGCATTATCCTTAGTTGCCTTCTTGAACAAAGGGAGAATATTGACAGGTCTCCAGATCTTCGGAAGCTTACCTGTTGCTAATGAGATTACAAAGATTTTCATAAAGGCCTCAGCAACCGCATTTCCTGCCTATTTCAGTTCCCTGAAACGTATCCCATCAGGCCCCGGGGTTGTATCCATATTAATGCTCTTCAAGAGACCCAGCAGCAACTCCTTCTTGATCACAAAATACCGAGAACATGAGCATGACCAACAGTGATCTCACGATCCTCTCTGTTCTTCTCCTTGGTGAATACCGATGCAAAGTACTCATTTAATATCTCACTCCCAGCATAAATTCCTTCCTTTATTCTTGAGTGCTCTTACCCTCTTTTTTGTTATCCTGCTTTTGATGTAAGTTTAACTTTCATTGACATTCTCTTTGCTCCAACTTGTCCAGGACATTCGTGGTACATTTTGGCCTTCTTAATCCTCTAAATTCTTTTCGGCTTTCTTGATATTCCTCAAGGGAATTATATGATTTTTGTCTTCTAACCATTACATATACTTTCTTTCCATTCTTGACTAAATTAACAACCTTTCTCAAAATTGAAGCTTCCCAGTCCTTGCAATGTTTGTCTTTATTCTTCACCGTAAATCCTTGTTCTTGAACTCTGAAGAGCTGGTTAGATCCAACTCTCATATGTCACATGTGGACTTGGCCGATTACAGCTACGCAGAATTAACTCCAATTAACACCCCTAACTCCAATGGAATAACGGGATGTTCTTCGCACAAGCCGGCACTTTACAGAAACATTCTGAGCCCTGGGGAATACACAATTCTAATTTTCCCTCCCTAATTTAGTACTGAGATTACAGCAGAGTTGTTTCATCCTAAATGCAACATAAATTATTTGATTTCATCCAGTCACATATATTGTAATTCGCCGCACTATTCACCTGTTATTCGGCGAGACTGAGATTCATTTCCTCCATCGCAGGCCTTTACGTTTGATATCCGAGGCTTGTCAGCTTCTGTGAACAAGAGAAACACGTCGACTATTTTATATATCTGTTTTATAATGTTATCTGCCATACAGTATAATGACTTCCTTATGTTACCTTCACATACAACACCCGCATCCTCCGTGTGGTCACAGTTGTGTTTTCCCCAAGGATTTGAATGACACTGCCAAAGAGTCGACTCGTGCGAAAAGCATTCCATCTCATCCAGCCATATAGGCCCAACTCCCTTTCCAAATTCACGGGAGCCAGGATAAATAAATTTTATGTGTCCGCATTTCACTTGTTTACAGATCACCTCTGCAGATTTTTCATCCAGCTTCTCGGAACACACTGTTCCCCAGGTCCCATTGTACAAAACTTCCACTCTCCCTTCACATCGGCTCTCTCCGTTCACCAGGCGCATCTCTTTGTGCTCTGTGAATGGAACAGGTGACACAAAAGTCTTCGCAGTGATTTCATGCAACAACAAGCAAAAATATTTTTGGTGAAAGGAAAAAAGACGCTGAACATACGTATATCTTAAACAAAGAAAAACACAAATACAGCTGGCAACCCTCAGCAGGAAGGAATAGGTGTGAAGGGATGGACGAACCGGAAATCACGCAGTGAGGTATTCTACCAAATTACTAAACGTAGAGTGGACCAGAGGGGAATGGCTTTCTGTTGCTGGAATCCCGTTTGAGTCAAGGAATCTGTGAAGTGTCAGGCTTTGAATGCGAAGTTTGGTGGGGTGGAATGTGAGGAATAAAGGAACGTTGATCTTTAGAGAAACAAAGAAATGCAGATGCAGGACTCCAGATTAAAAACGCTATGATGCTGGAGGAACTCAGCAGGCCAGGCAGCATCCGTGGAGCAAAGTAGGCTGTCAACGTTTCGGATCAGGGCCCTTCTTTGGGACTCAAGAAGGGTCGAGCAGGGTGCTGAACAAGGATGCTGACCCGAAACGTTGACGGCCTGCTTTTATCTATGGATGCTGCCTGGCCTGCTGAGTTCCTCCAGCATCATAGTGTTTTTCAACGTTGTACTTTCTGTGTCATAATGAGGAGTGTGATGAGAGCTGCCGCAAATAAATGTGGGGAAATGATCGGTTAATTGCTCTGCAATCTTTTAGGAAGAAAGGAGCACGGTTCAACATTTCTCACCATGTATCCATCGTCTGTTCTTGAGACCTCACCTACCAAATCCCAACGGATTGCGCTTTGTGATGCAAGTACATGAGATAATTTACTATATTTTTCATCTATGCTCTTCGCACGACCCAGGGACCAAAACAGCCTTTCCAGCTGAGGAACCTATTCATTTGCACTTCTTCCACTCTAGTGTATTGCAGGGTGGTGTAGGGGAGATCACATTGAGAACACCGACAATAACACTTGTGTTCAGTAAACACAAGTGGTCCTCCACTGAGCTTCTGGTTGCCTGTCACTTTACTTTGACATGCCACGTCTATTCTGCCTCACCCCCTGTGAAGTCCTTAACTGTCACAACTAAAAGCAACAGAAATTTGAATAACAACGCTTCATTTCACATTGCAGTCTTCCGGACTCAATATCGAATTATCCAAAGTTAGCTATTCAAATCTTTCTGTCTGACTGTATGAGAACTTGAAATATCTGCCTCTTATTATTTTGGAATCAGTTTTTTTTCTTCTGTTCTACCTATATAACCTGGCTGTCTGTGCACGACCCATGGTCTATCGATGAACAACATATTACGCAAACTAACAGAATAATCATTTCCAAAATGTGACTCTGACTGTAATATTAATTTGTGTGCTCTCCCCCATCAGAGTTACTCCTCCAACTCCTTTGCTGCTAAAAACGTGTAGCATTCTTTCATTCCCAGTCCTGCCGAAACGTCTCACATCGAAATGTTGATTAGTTTTGTTTCGAAAGATTAGTTTTCCCCTGATATTCTAAATACTTTGTTCAATCAGGAATATAGTTACCAAAGCACTTCGAAAATAATTGGTGGAAAAGAAAAAGTCAGCATGGTTTTAAAAATGGTCATGCTTGGAAACCTTTTCAATTTTACATGCATGGGCGTTTTGCAGGAATATTACACGTAATTTTTATCCATCAGCTTCGTTAGGGGACATTATGAAGAACTATGACTGAACTCAGGGAATTCAAAGTCAGAATAGCAGGGGCGGGAAATGTAACAGATAAATTCGTCTTCCACCAGCTATAGTGGAAATGAATGATTAAAGGCATGATACCTGAAATAAGAATGTAAAATCATCGGAGCAACTGGAAAGTATCAATTTCTGTTCCATTAAAGAGAAAAGTCTGAACTTGATGTTATAACATTGTTTATATATGTAAAAGTATTTGGTGGGAAAGGAAGTGGATGCGTTTCGCTTTTGATAGACGTTCCAACTACAGGCTATGTACGTAAGAGATTCGCTATTGAGCGCAACCATGAGTTTTCAGGGAAAGGTTTCGAGAAATATGAATAACTTCCGTGAACTTTTAAAATTGGCGCGGGGGAACTGATCATACATTCACGCGGAATGAGTTTGATGTGACTGAGTGGGTGTCAGAGTGAATACTTTACACAAATCACCGGGGGATACAGCTCTCCTTGGAGACTGTAAATTATTTGTTACATCTCCATAACGATAAATCTTATTCCATGCTGCAGAAACTGGGCAGATTGAATGTATCCTTACCAGAACACATCACTGTTACATCTTCTTTATGACTGCAGTCGTGTTCACCCCAAGGCGCTGAGGGGCATTCCCAGAGACAAGATTCGTTACCTGAACATCTCACTTCATCTAACCAAACTGGGCCAGAACTTCGTCCACAGTAACCAGGAAGTTTATCTTGCAAAGCATATCCGCAACCCAGTTGCCTGCAGACCACGTGAGCGTCAACCAGATCCCAGGAGTCATCACAAACCGTGCCCCAAGACCCAAGGTAATAAATCTCCAGTCGCCCGGCACATGTATCTCCACCACCGGTGAGACGTAACTGCAAGTGGTCTGTTGAACAATAATACTGGTATTTAATCACTCCATTACAAACTGAACGTATCATGTTGTTAGAGCTTCTGAAGCTGCTCTGGAAATTAATTTTGCAAAGAAATGTACAATCATGTCATCGAAAATCTGAAGCTGCGTATGTTATCAATCTAAAAATAAAACTGAAAATGTGAGAAGAACAAACATGTCATGCAGCTGCGTCGTCTATTGAAGAGGGCGGTCATTTGCTAGTGTGCGCCTGAAATCAGGTGCGGCCATTCGATCTTCATGCCCTGTAGAGATACCTGTACGCTGACTGCCTTCCCTGGTGGCTTGCGCTGGCCATTTACTTCTTTGGCTGCCCCACTGACGTCAGGACCACACACGGCTTACAGTTGTGAGCATCGGCAACGCTGCTCTGCAAGAGTTGCATATCATTTACCGGGACATAACCTCAAGTCAGAACGTTCCCCCACTGTTCATGTAGGCAGGGGTGCGATCCACTTCAATCTCAGCCGAATGAAAGGATAGACCAAAGGGTGTGGAAGAGAGCAGAATAACATTGTGGCTCTTGACCAAAGCCTACAGCTGTCCGATCACAAAGGATCTCGAGAAAACAGGTGAGTGCGGGACGATCCAGACCAAGATGAACCCCTCTCTTCTGGACTTACTTATTGTATTCAGGCCCGCAAATCCTGAGGAATCAGTCCTGCACAACATGAACCATCCCTCAGAAACGCACTCTGTGTTGTTCCACACTTTACGGAGGCGTTTCTTGTAATGCCTTGTCCTGCACTCTGTCTACCTTTCTCCCTCTACCATCTGGACATGACCTCCTGATCCATTCTGCCAACTGGAAATGAGATCTCCAATGCATAATTCCTTATGTGGAAGTATGTGGAAGTCTTCCCACTTTACATCGGACTCCTGGGCTGGAGAGTGCTGCAACCTTGCTGATATGCAGAAGGTTTATAAGTTGCGTGACCGACTCCCCCGACGTCTGTCAGTTCTGCAGCTTGGAGGAGCCAGTACGTCATGTATATATTTACTGTGAGAAGTTGTACACACTATTTGCTTATTTGAAGGGCTGCTGTTCAAGTTCCAATTGGATTCCATCAATACCCTTTGCGTATTCGGTGCAAAAGTAGGCGAGTTGGTGGGAAATTTCCTCGTTGCTCTTTTTTTGAGATTAGTTAAATTGTCCATTCAGAGTGCCATGCAGTGGGTCGTCAAGGATTCCGCCAGAACTGCCAAACCGTCGAGAATACGTCGATACTTGTGTGTCCTTGGAGAGGGAGCATGTGTTGTCTGTTAGCTCTCTTGAGACCTTGCGGAATAAGTGGGTGACGCAGGGGCTGGACTGCCTCCCGGACAAGGAGGGCAATGTATTAATTTGATGTTCATATGTAAACACTGAACTGAGAACGAGGTACGTATTTAAACATCTTTATAAACATTTTGTAAAGCTTTCTCTCAGTAACCTTTCATGAGAGAGAGACAGAGAGAGAGAGACAGAGACATAGAGACAGACAGAGACAGAGAGAGAGAGAGGGAGAAAGAGAGATAGCAGATTTTAGTCAGCTTCAAGGAAATGGGAAAGTTTAGAGGGAAAACAAAGCATGTCTGGGGCTGAAAATATGCAGAAGATATGATCGTCAAATTAATACATTGCCATCCTTGTCCAGAAGTCATTACAGCCCCTGCGTCACCCACTTGTTCCGGAAGGCCTCAAGAGTTCCAACAGACAGCACATGTTCCCTCTCCAAGGACACACACGCATGGACGTATTCTCGACGGTTTGGTAGCTCTGGCGGAATCCTTGACGGCCAACTGCCTCGATGAAAAAAAACATAGTAAAGACAGTTTTCTTAACTGCAGATGATCTACGCAGGGAATTAACTAAACAGATGGAGATGAGTAGAACTAAGGAAAAAAGAAACTGTAGCAGAATCGATTACCCTCTCCACAAACGCTGCCTAGCCGGCCGAGTATTTCTTTTTTTTTAGTTTTATTTCAAACTTCAAGCATCTGGAATTATAGTCTATTCTGAGTTCTAATGAAAGGTCAGAGGACTGAAAGGTTTCACTCTCTACACATATTTCCTTACTTGATGTGCAAATGTTCTGTTTTTCGTAACAGTTTCACCTGTTCCTTCAGATCTAGTATACTGTGTTACAACAGGCATCCTCCAATGTACTATATTTCAAACTACTAGCGTAACTTTATTCACTGGTATGCCCCTTTTTCCAGGAATTTAAAACACACAACTGTACATGCAGTTGTGATTCCCTTATTATTCACGTTCTGATCAGCTGTACAGGATTTCCATAGAAACCTGCTCTCGACGGCGTCGTTATAACATTTTGGATGGAGATGCGTCAATGACACCTTTATTCTCCTACCAATAAAGAATAAGCGAGGGCCTCGTTAAGGGTAAACTTAGGGTATCATAGTACTTTTCTTGAAGCGGTGAACACACAGGAAAACGATGAACATGCATTTGACACTGTCAAAGTAATGAATACACGAACGTATCAGAGCTGCAGTACGAGTTTGAGACCGCGTGTTATGAGTTGCAGCTCGAGATAAAAAAAAAACAAACTGTTGATCACCCCACTGCGGAGATGGTCTGGAATGTGATTGTTCCTATTTGATGAATAGATGCATGGCGAAATATTCGCCTGCCCGTTCCTCTCATGCATCACTTCTTAGGGCGGGGCTACAGTCAAGCACAAGTCCCTCTACTGAGAACTTCCGCATATAGTTAAGTTCTTGAAGTTTCACAGCCAAATTAATGTACACAGGAGAGGTTATTTTTAGGAAAAACCTCCATCATTGTGATGCTTTCCATCAAATGTGTGAAGCTTTCATCTGACTATAATCTCCACCGTTTTAATATGGCCGTGCTCCATATGTTCAAGTTCTTTCAGTTTCACAGCCAACAGCATATAAAGTCTGGATGCAAGAGATCCATTATTGCACTATCACATGCTAAGCCGATTCCATACCTTGAGGGCAAAATTCTGTAACCAGAATCCTTTTACAAAACTACAGATTCTTCAGCACCGGAATGACTGGTAAAGATAGAAAACACGTTACTACATTCCCAGTTGACCAACAGCTTTACCAGTTAAATGCGATTAGCTCGTATCCTTCGGTGGTTTTAGTCTGCTTATCCAGAATCATACAGCATTGGCCGAGGTATTTTGTCCTACCGCGTCCATGTTGACGAAAGAAAATCCACTTATACTCAGCCTATTCCAACGCCATGGCTTCTATTAACTTCGGCCCTTTCCCCATTCTACAGTCACCAGCCTATACGAGGAGCAATGCACAGTTGCTGATTAATCTGCACATTAGAATGTCTTAGGTACAGTATGTATGAGTGACGCGGGAGAAAATAATACAGACCATCCAGGAGAAACGCAGTTGATTACAGAGTGTACCTGCTAATTCCCCAAAGATAGTGTCTGAGGGTAGAATGAACCTGGGCTTCTGTAGCCGTGAGGCTTTCCTTTTCCAGGTCATCATCCTTTACGTTTAAGCAAACCAAACGTAGAATTCACTGCTTTAGTCTGCTTCCCTGTGTATCTGTTCCGCCGTCGTCGCCTAAGTCTGTTTAGAACAAAAGACCAGAAGAAAACAGGAGCAATAATAGGCGGCGAGGCACCTCAAGCCTGTTCTGCCATACACTAGCATGATGGCTAATCTATGCAGGTCTCATTTCCTCTTCCGTGCCATCTCCCCTTACCTCTCAATTCCCATTTTGTACAACCATTTGTTTATCTCCATTTTAAGCATATCTAATGATCTGGACTATTGGTCTCCCTGTGGCAGAGAATTCTGGATATTCACTGCGTTCTGAGAGAAGAAATGTCTGTGCAGCCCAGTTTTATGTGAGCAACCATTATGTTCTACATATGTCTCCTGGTTGGTGACCCTGAACAGTGGAAAAATCCCAACTTTTACCTCGTCTGTTCCGCTGACCATGTTCTGGTTTTGAATAAGTCACCCCATCTTCTGTACCAAAGTAAATCTGAATCTGCCGGGCCAGTTACGTTCAGATTATAATTGTAGTGATCGATCTTGACATAGAATTATTCTGCAGAATTAATCTAATAACACATGTTGTGAAGAACTGGCTGAAGTAACAGTCTGGTCTCTTCTGTGCCCAGCTCAAAGAGTCCGGACTGCACAGTGTCAACATTACACAGAACGACAACTGTTCTTCTTGCCAAAGCAATAATTACGTGTGTGTTCTCATCAGCTCTGTTGCAATTTGGACACTGTGCCCTATGGTCAGTATTGAATTACATTATGTTGTGGCTAATATCATTTCATCAGCCGTCCGAATTACACAAGATGGCTGCCTGCAACATGCAGGCTAGACAGACTAAGCAAGACAGTAATCTGTTCAGTGCTGAATTATAATGATGTTTCCCATTCCATACTTTTGTTTATTATTTCTCTGCCTCCCAAACTTAGTCTGTAGCTTTGGAACTAAATGGAAATGATCGGGGTATTGCTGGCTCGGAGAGCAGTCTAAAAAATAGTGTTTGGATTTGGAATTACTTTTTGTCTTTTCATGTATTTTTTTCTTGTCATTTACAGTTCAGATTCCCTTTATCGGACCTTCAATCTTCACATTTATATTACCCAGGCATCCTTTTTTTTTGTTTAGAACATTAGTACTTTATTCGCCAGCATGCAAGATCCCAAACTCCTCTCATGCACCATACCGACAAGAATATCAGAGCAACTTTCAGAATTGTTCACGCAATTTATATTGTCACAGTATACAGTAAATGCGACAAAAACTAACTTGGTCCACCACCGTTATTGAATATATATCTTGATGAACAAAGCATATAGAAATTATTTCATGTCAAACTTCAATGCACGGCAACAGAAACCATCGAAAAAACTAACCTAAGGTTTTGTTTTTCGCCAGTACAGCCCGGATCCTTCCGGACCCTCCCCTACAGCTCACTACCCAAATGCTGAATGCATTTGATAAAAGACATTAACGCAGCTTATAAACTTGATGGTTCACATCTCCAGATGACTGTGTGCGTGAGTTTTGCATATTCCCTCTGTGAATAATGCTTTTCACTCTGTGCTAAGGTTTTCATTCATATCCCCTAAACGCGCGGTCCGGTAGGTTACCTGTTCAAGGTAAATTGTCCATCATATTCAAATGAGTTGCGCAGTTTTCGTTTGGGTGAGGATGGGGTGAATTGTCGGGAAAATACAATGGAAATCGTGTAAAATGAGATTGAATTGTAGGCGCGTACTTGGTGAGCAAATAGCCAGATATCTATCTGCATGTCTCGTAATAATTCTCGAGTTATTACGAATCGTTGCACCAGATTACAAATTCTTATTTCAACCTTTATAACAATATTCACCTGAACACAGGACACCAACGCCGATGCTGTCAGAGGAAGACAGATTTAACTTGAATGTTCTGCAATTTCGGAGCTGCGACTCGTTTCCCTCACACTGAATTTCGTTCACCCACACGGGCTGTTCACTCTCTCCGTATTTTGACGAGTTATAGGCGGATATGGCGAAGCCGCAACCCAGCTGTCTACAGACTACGTTAGAATCCTTGATGTTCCAGAAGTTATCCTGCACTCTCCCCCAGTTGCCATCATAATAAATCTCCAGTCGACCGTCGCAGCGGCTTCCCCCATTGGTCAGCCTCAAAGACCAATTTGCATCTGCAAAATTAAACATGTTTGGTGAAACCGTTAAACCGAATCCAAAATATTCCACAAAATATCAGTTTTTTAGCTGTTCAGCCAATAGTTGCAATGCTTGATTTCTACACGCTTTGTCCAAATGTCATTCGGACAGTCCGTCTGTATTAGTAACCTTCCTCGCTCTAAATACAAAACAACGCCGAACAATGTTCCTGCCTAATCTCGGGAACTCCGTCCAGCAACAAGAATTAGAGAGACTATTGAAAATAAACTTGCAAATAATAACTACTCGTATGTACTAATTGCAACTGAATGCATTTGTCATGCCGAGGCCTGACCATCACGAATATCGTAGCTTGGTCAGACTCCTTTGGAAGTATCACTTTATTTTTCCTGCAACGGTGAAGGAAAGCATCTCAGGAGCCATTTAATGTCATGAAAGAAAACATTTGCATTTTCCTCTATCCAAACTGAAAGACGCACATGTAACAATGCCAGACTTTACTCCTTTTCACCGACTTTAAAGTTGAGGACATTTAGTTCATATTACCTCTCATCACTCTTCCAAAGAATCTAGGACTTGACACCTCTCTGCAGCAAATACAATTTCCTTATATCTCGGGATTTTAGCATCGTGCCGAAAATTAGAATTATGTTAAATTTATCGCCATCTTTCTCCACCCTTAAGAATATCTATGTTTTGCAAACTTCAGAATTCCACATGACATGCTCAAAGTAAGTTTATTTTCACATGAAAACACTGAAATGGCCCCAAGACCTATCATTGGTGAGATGAAGGGATGACAACTGATTTCCTTCTAAAACTGAAACTTAGATGGTCGCCACAAAACGCCATATTCGGTCTATTGTTAAAGATTCTCGGCGATGAACTCTGCACAACTGGAGAACAGTTTCTACCAATTCAGCAAAGTCTGGCGGCTCACCTGAGCAGATCACACCTGTGTCGTTGCTATGCGAACAGCTAACCTGATCCCAGGAGGAGACTGGACAATCAGCTAATCGGGACTCGTTTCCCCGACAAAGATATTTCGTCTTCCAGACGGGTCCTGTTCCTTCACCAAAGTAAGCACCTCCGGGAGTTGCGTTTACCGCACCACACTGTAGCTGTTCACAGACCACGGCAGCATCTTCCAAGCTAAAGTGCACATCACAAAGTGTCCCCCAGCGGTCTCCGTGTAGAACTTCCACCCGTCCTGAACATCTGTTCTTCCCACCCACAAGTCGTGGTCCATCCATCCCTGTTTTAAAAGTAAGTAAAATGGAGAAACCGTTGGCATACTTTTCACTCCCTGATACGACTGCCTTTCAAGTGCGTCTATGTAACAAAGAAAATCAATAAACACAGTTTAATGCAGCTGTGATCTTAACCTTGGAGGGCTGGGATAATTCGTTTTCAAGACGTGTTTCAAATCGCCTGCGAAGCTGTTAAATTCCCGTCTGGAATACACCAGAATAACAACCATGGTTTGAAACATGACATTATACAGATGGCAAGAATGTTTTCTTGCAAGTATTTTATAAAGAGCCTTCCCTCACTGATGGTCACTAATTTTACATCGTTCAACATTTATTTTCTTTTCTGTCGAAGAAGACAATCTCATTGTTCCATGTTGTACTCCATCGGTCAATTGTTGTCCACTCACTTACCGGTATGTATCTTTCATTGATCCCTTGGGATGTTCAGCATTGCTTATATTTCCATTTAGCTTCATGCCATCACCAAGACTGAAAATGTTACGTTTAGTTCTCCCAGTGAAGACTCAATATTGATCTTGAATAGTTGGTGCTTAGGCACTGTTTAATGTGGTGTCCCGCTAGACAGAGCTTGCCAATCTGAGAAGGACACTTCGTTTCAATTGTTAACTATCTGTTTGAACTACGACTGTGTATAATCTTCAATTTCATTTTTCTCAATTTATCAGTAACCTCCTGTAAGGGACATTATCAAAAATGTGCTGACAACCTATTAATACAATTTCCAATGTTTCTCCTTATCCCTTGTGATGGATAGATGCACAAAGGCTTTCAATAGATTCAACAAACATGACTTCACTTTGGCTAGTTCAGAACGACTGTGTTAGCTATTTTCCAAGGTTTTGACATCACAGGTTGATAGATAGTCCATTATTCTTCCATCGACCGATGCCAGTGGAATAGATATTCCCCCGTTTTCTCATTCACTACTTTCTCAAAGAGTGAATGCATATTTCTACCCTCTAATCAACAAGAGCCATCGCAGTGCCTATGGATTTTTGGAAAGTATTACCAAAGTATCCATTAACTCTGAAGCCAACTCTTGCAGAATAGTCGGATATGGATAATTAGGTTCTTGAAACGTAATTGCGTTCAGGCTCATTGTCGTCTCTGTTTCTTGTTTGTCATTGAAATAATTTTATTTGCTTGCTCGTTTTCATTGCGTACTTGTTTCTCCAGTATGTTGGCAAGTTTTCTTTTGTCTTTGTGAGAAAGGAAAAACGTATCTATAATCCTTATGTCTTTATTCCTCCCTTTACATTTTCCCGTCTAAGTCGGTAAGATACATTTCTTTTCTCTGTTACTATCTTTCCTTTTCTCTTACATATCCTTTGGTATCTTCTAAAATGTTCAACTTCATCATGATTACTGCTTACTCTGGCACCTTCAATGCACCATATTGAATTTTCTTCTTCCGCAGTTTAACGTCTGCTGCACATGTTAGTAATGATGACCTAGATTGTCGCCTCCTACACGTTTCCATTTTTATTCACACCCATAGTTCTATGAGTATTTAACGTTAGAATTCGTCTTGCTTACTGGTTTCATTTACGACTTTATAAGCATTTTCATCAGGAGTAATGCGATTGTTCAGATCTTCGGTTACCTAAGATTGGAGCACGTTTCCCTTTGTGCCTTTCTGCCTTCATGGAATTCATATTTATTGCAAGTTCAGTATCATTTCTTCATACCCTCGCCTTTCCTTTCCACTGTCATACAGTACCATATTAGTATCTGCCACGGCCAATCTACCGATCGTATCTTCATCATTCCTCTCTATTTATAAAGTCGGCTTCAAGATTGAAATATAATACTTTCAAACAAGTTCACATTCTTTCCCAGGGAGCCCTTTGCAAAAAAACATAACTATTTCTCATTGCAAAGTTCTGAAGTATTGTTGTCACTTCCTCAACGTAATAATGAAGAAATTCACACTGTCTCCATTTCAGGTATTAATCCCCTTTTGTGTTCGTGCTAAGGTTTTTGTGTTACATACTTCTGATGTTGATAAAATTTCCAATATTAATAGCATTGTGGACGTTTCATGTACCTCTCACATCGTTTTGTTATCCTGCCATACAAAACGCCTGCTATTCAGGGCAATAATCAACACCACGAAAGTTTCGGAACCAGCTGCTCTTTAGCTCCAACCAGATTCATTCGAATTCTGCACCTGGAGCTGTCGAAAAAACTTCTATCTAAATAACTGTTTTATTATCACCCACATTAACAAACCGATCCATACCCACTTAATTTTCCCTCTACTTCCCAGATTTCGAACAATTTCGAAGACTTAGTTCCCAGCTTTGGCTGTCATGTGACCACATTTCTATTGTATTGGCATTTTGTTGGCAATGAGATAATGCCTCCCTATGGCCGGTGGTCCTTTTAATTTATACACATTTTTGCGGAAGAACATGCATTCAGAGATATTTTCCGCAGATTTCGCCTTTTTCCTACTCTGAATTAATTTGCCGTTTGCCTTTATTTGCGATACTTGTATATTTTCTTAATACACTTTTACTTTTTACATCCACGTTTGTTGCCTTCACTCCAGAATCGTCTCTCAAGTTCACTTGCCGCTCTCAAGCTGGCGTAAACAGTCAAGAAAGCCACCAACGAAATGCTCAGACGGCTGACCCTAATACCAGGGAATTTGCAAGATCTCAGTATTTCAAGTAGCAGCGATGTCTTTGATTTTTCATTCTCAGTTCGGTACTGATCAATGCTGACTGCCGACTGCCAGTATACATAATTCTGAAGAGGGAATCGGCGATTGTAATGCCACTGAATATCTGGATGAAATTATATTTCTCTCTATGGGCGTGGAATAAATCTTGAAAATCGTGTGTCATTCACAATACTTTCAATCCATCAACACACTTCTTCGGTGTGCTTCCTTTTCCAAAGAAATAGAAATGTATCCAGACAAAATGCAGGAATCGATACATTGATTAATATCTAAGATATATTTCCATGCTACATTGACCAGCATTGATGATAGGCCATTAAGTTACTTGCTAAATCGTTTCCTCTCTGTCCAGTTACTGAAACTGCTGAGGATTTCGAGCATTTATTTGGTTGTATGCCTGTTGCCGGAGATGTCTCACACTTCAGTCTCATTGTTTTCTTTCTCAATTACGTTATTTTGTTTTCCTTCACTTTGGCGCGATACAGTCTCTGATTACATGTTGATCATGTTTTCGCAGACTTGTCAGAGTATTATTTTAGCGTTATACTTGCATTGCTAAAGCAAAGTAATGGATCGCCTTCTTCATAATTTTCCAAATTCCATTACAGATAATTGTCCTAGTTATTATGGTGCCACGTAAACAACAATACGTTTTCCCCTACAGAATCTCAGCTCAGTTTTGCATGTTTATCTTTGCGCATTGTTCTTGCAACTTTTTCTATCCGCTTTATCGATGGCACCGTCGTCCCCTATCTCTCCCGTCGATAAAATCCTACCAATGCTTTTTGCATAGTGCGAGCTCCTTTGCATTAAGGTAACTTAGAGGTTCAATACCGAGATAAATTTAGCATAAACAATCTGATTATTGTACGCTGTTTAACCTATGAGCAGATTTGTGAAGTTTTAGTGGCTGATTTTTCTTCAAAGCGTGGAAGTCGCCGAATCTACGTATTTTCAGTTTCCTACATCTGAACTTCATTTGGAAATCCATCATTACTATTCACTAACTGGAAATTATTTAAATATCAGTAGCCTGCTAAAACTTCAGTAAATATCACATTAAGTCGTAAAACTCTGAACTGCATTGATGTATTTTATAAGCGCTTAATAGAGGGAAATTTCCAAAACTAATACCTGTCTTCCAAATAGCATTAGCGTCTCATATAATTTGTTCGGAAACATGGTACTCACCCGAACAGATCACACTGACATAATTCCTGTGGTTGCAAAGGTAAGTTTCTGAAGACAGGTTACAGTCCGATAGTCTTGACTCATTTCCCTTACATTGAAATACATCGCTGTGCATAATCCCGGTTCCCTCTCCAAAATAAGCTCCTTTCGGCACAGATACAGCGACTCCGCATTTAAGTTCACTGCACACGACAGAAGCATCATTCATGTCCCAGTGCCGATCACACACGGTTCCCCAGGTTTGACTAATTTGCACCTCCAGTCTTCCTGAGCACTGGTCATTTCCGGAAACCAATCTTGGTAGTCCGTCACCTGAGAAAGATTTCAAACACGGTGATGATACTCACAAATATAATGACAATTACCAGGCAAATCCCACTGAGTTCAGCACAATTCTGGTGCTGAAATCAGTGGGGTTTCAGTCTGGTTTCCTACCGGTGCCAGGTTTTCCACTTTTCCCTCCTCCATTGCGTTTGTCCATTTTTGGTCAAATAATTTTTGCATCAGACAGAACAAATTACACTCATATGTTGAAAGCTGATATTGAACACACAGAACCTATCAGGGTCTACCTTGATGAAGGAATAATGTTAAATCCAATTTCAACAGACTCTCGACTATAAATGCGTACTCTCGCGTCGCCCTTTTCTGATTTTATCAACTTTAACATCAGGATGTACGAGAGCTGCGCTGAACATCCTTTATCAGCTTCCTCTTTAATGAAGGTCAGATCAAAGATAATTAACACTTTCCTCAGCTCCCTGTCATATTATCTGCAATACCAGTGCTGGAACCGATAGAAAAATGAACTCGCTGTGATTCTATATTCCTGAATCAACCTTCTCTGCATCCCTGTCCCACGTTCACACGCACTCTTTGATAATATCGTTAAAATAGTCACTCCCTTATTCCACTATATTTGCTCAGATTCACCATCACTCGTTCTTCTTTACTATGTCCATCGGCTTACTTTTTCGGCAATAAAGCCAGTGATTTTGCTCATCTACCTGCAAAAGTGTACCTCCTGGCATAATCCCGGCATCAAGTGATCGCTGTGGGGTTACGTAACGACGGGATGCCTATCTGAAGTTAAATGCTGTTATTCGTGTAACCTCATATCTTTGGCTGTTCTCAGCCGCAAACCGCTGAGCATTCTGTTGTCATCGATGGCATTCGCTCATTAATATTTACGTTCCGATTAAGAACAAATAATTTTACCAATACCCGGCTCATAGTGGCACCTGAACGTCTCCATTTTTAAGATTTTCAAATATTTGAAGGACTGTTCTTGGTTAGTGCAAATACATCTCCTCTTGTCTTCATAGTGAGAAAATATCAAGGATTTGGAAACAAACATATTGCTTAATTAGGAAAAATCCTGTACTTTTATTTTGCAGCATTAATCTGTCTTCATATCAGATTACGATCAGCCGCAATTTCTTACTACTCCTCCAGAGGGAAATCAGGGCAAAGGTTGTGAAAAAATAGATGATGTCACCTCCACCCCGCCGGTGCCGGGGAGCTGGATTCCAAGCAAAGTGATCTGTAAACAGGCTGCAGAGCATCAATCTTAATGCATATTTAATATAGGCACGCCTCACGGGAATAGCAGAGAAATACTCTCGCAAAGGAATAAACGAGTGATTTATGTTTACTATTTCTGCGAACTGATATGCGGGGAAGGAATAAAAGCACATTCCCAAAGTCACTGTACAATACCTCCTCGGAGTAATAATTAACATTGAGTAACATTTTGATCAGATTTCACAAAAAATGATCTTATTATAGAATCCTTTTTCAACTGACGAATTATTATTGGTAAAGATCACAAACATGTTGTGGTGAACTTCGTAGGAAGAACATAAGAAACAAAAGCAAATAGGACCTGTGGTCCATCGGGCCTTCTCTGGCCCTTCAGAAAAGCTTTTCTGTCGTAAATGCATATCCGGTGATTCCGGTTGTCATGGAGTCATCGAGTTATATCGCACGGAAAAAGAGGGCCTTCGAACTATCTCGTCCATGTTGACCAAGATGTCCCTCTGAGATAATCCTATTTGCTTGCGCTTGGCCCATATCACTCTAAAGTTTTACGATCCATGCCCCAGTTCAAATTTTGAAACTGCATAATCGTACCTCCTTCTACCACTTCCTTTGGCTGATCCTACCATATAACCACCAACCTCTGTGTGAACAATTTGGCCTTCGTCCCACATTTAAGTCTTTCTTCTTTCATCTTAAAACTGTGATCTGTAGTTGACATTTTCCAACCCTGTGAAAAGTACAGTGACAATCTACCGTATCAATATCTCTCATGATATCTGTATCAGGTCAACTCTCAGTCTACTTCGCAACAGAGAAAGCAGTCACAGCCTACCCAGCCTTATAACTTGAGTTATTCAGTCCTGGTAACATCCTTCTGATTCTTTTCTGTACCCTCTCAACCTTAAGAACATTATTCCAAAAGCATGTCGACAACAACTGCACAGAAGACTCCATGTGTGATCTCACCAACTTCTTGTGGAGCTGTAACATGACATCCCAGCTCCTGTGCTGAATGCCTCAGGATTCCTGAGGATCCAACCAATCACAGTTTATGACCTCCCCTTGTTTAAGTTACCAAAATGCAACACTTCGCACTTGTCTGAGTTAAATTCCACCGACTAAAAATTTTGACCACTTTCGCAGTTGAACTAGATCCTTTTGCATCCATTGTAAGCCTTCTTAACTGTCGACTACACCACCAAATCTTGTGTCATCTGCAAAGTTAACAATAATTCCAGCAGCATTCTCATTTATTTTTCAATATATATGGCAAACGGTAGGGAATCACTCCCCAAACCTATAGCACATCACTGTCTCGGTAGCAAAACTGAAAAAATCTCCACAACTACCTTCTGTCTCATACCACCAGGGAAATTTTGTATCTCATTGGCTAGCTCACTCTGGACAGCACCTGATCTAACTTTGCAGACCAGCCTGCCCTGCGAGACCTTGTCAAAGGCCTTGCTAACTTCCATGAAAGCAACATGTACTGCTTTTCCCTCGTCAATTCTCTCAATCACCTCTTCAAAAAAAACCCAATTAAATTCATGGGACGCAATTTATCACCCGCCAAGTTAATCAGCCTGTCCGAAATGCACATGGATGCTGTCACTCAGCAACCCCTCCCAGTATTGTTTCAACAAATGATCTTAGGCGCACCAGTCTGTACTTCCCTGGGTTGACCTTCCAGCCTGTTTTAAATAAACATACAACATTAGCCCCCTCAAACGTTCGGTGCCTCACCAGTAGCTAACAAAGATACACAAATCTTTGCCAGGGACCCAACAACTTTTTGCCTTGCTTCGCAAAAGGTCTGACGATGGTATTCAAAATTATATATATCTCTGCGATTAACAAAGCAAGGTGGTAAAGAAGCAAGCAGATCACAGGTTGCAGGTAATCATTTTTTGAGCAGCAAAGCAAGTTAATAATGCGATAAAGTAAACATGCCAGTTGGATTCGGATTTAAAAGAACAGAAGTCACCTGAAAGAAACAATACATTGGGCCATTTTGATTTCTTGAATAATTATAACTATAGGGTCACAGAGTCTTGCAGCACATAAATTGGCCTTCCGGTCCTCTAAATCCATGCCGACGTCCGCGGCCATCTTCATTCATCTAGATTTCCAGATAAGGTCAATTTTCTTAAAAAAACATTGTTTTTTTCAAATGCCTGCCTCAATGCATCTTAAACGTAGTGATTGTGTCTGCCTCCATCTCCTCCTCTGGCAGCACATTCAATATATCATCCGCTCTCTGCATGGAAAACTTTCCCTCAGGTCCCCTTTAAAACTGCTCCCTCTCAACCAAAAAAAGCTCAACTTCAACTCAACAAAACCAGCCCCTCTAATCCCTCCACATAATTAAAGTCCTCCATTTTATGCAACATTCTTGTCAATATATTCTGCTCCTCTGGAGCACAATCATTTGCGGCCACCAGAATGTACACAATATCTCAAGTGTGAACTAACTGGTGTTTTGTAAAGTTGTAACATCGAGACCTCTGACGATAAAAAGACCAAATGCCTTCTTCGCTCCCCCCTCCCCCCCATAGCAATCTACCTGTTTTACCACCTTCAGTGAAGTATGACGTACCCATGCGCATTTGATTCCTAAAATTCAGCAATGATCTATCGGGCCCTACGGTTTACTGTATATGTTTTACTCTTGTAGGCTGTACCAAAATGCATTTCTTTGAACTTGTAGGAATAAAATACCATGTGTCAATTCCCCATCCAACATTTCATTTGATCTATATTCGTCTGTAGCCTTAAATAAACTTGATAACTAACCAGAACAACATCACTTCTAATGTCATCCAGAAAGTTACCAGTCACACCTCTTACATTCCCATGCAAGTTGTTGATGCTGTATATATCACACAACGAAATTCCCAGTACCGTACTCTATGGTACACCAATAAGAGAATCATCACTACACTATTATCTTCTGCCTCTTATCACACAGCACAGAGTGGATCCAATTGGCCACCTTGCCGTGGATGCGGTGTGCCTTCAACATTTGGACCAGCCTATTATGTGGCGCCTTGTCAAAAGCCTTACTAAAGTTTCATTCGACAACTTTTACGGCTATGCCATCTTCAGTATTCTTAATTGTCTGCTAAGAAAACTTTGCCAAATTGGTTGGCGGCACGGTAGTATAGCGGTTAGTGTAACACTATTACAGCGACCTGGGTTTTACTCCCGCCGCTATCTGTAAGGAGTTTGTACGTTCTCCCTTTGTCTGCGTGGATTTCCTCCTGGTGCTCAGGTTTCCTCCCACATTCAAAAGACGTACAGGTTAGGAGCTGTGGGCATGCTGTGTTGGCATCGGAAGAGTGGCCACACTTGCGGGCTGTCCCCAGCACATTCTCAGTAACGAAAAAGACACATTTCACTGTGTGTTTAGATGTACATATGACTAATAAATACATATCTTATTTTATATGAGACGGGATTAGACCCAAAGCCATGCGGACTGTCTCAAATTAGCCACTGTCTATCCAAATTCCCTTCTCCTCGGTGAATACAAATGATACGTATTCAGTTTGGAATTTAGCACTTCAACCACATCCCCTGGCTACAGACATAGACTTCTCCTTTGTTCCCTATGCCGACTCACTATTTTCCTATCTACCCTCTGCATCAATGCACTGAAAACTACAGAAAGAAAAATATAAATGCACAAAGGAAGCTAATAACTCTGTTTCTTACTCCATAGTTGCTGCCTGAGGTGTTCTTTGAAACAGTTTCTGTCATTATTCATATTCAGACATCAACCTCCGCCTCATTGTTATTCTCTCTCCAGAGATGCTGCCTGAACGGGTGCACAGTAATTATGGAGACACAAGTGACTTGTGTACTAACAGGTGTAAATCATGGGGGGGTGGGCATAGATAACGTCAATTCCCTGTATTTTTTCAGAGAAAGGGAATCAAAATCTTGAAGGCAGCTATTTAAGGTGAGAAGAAAGTGGTTTCAAAGTTACCTGGGGGCCAGCTTCTTCACGTAGATGCTGGTAGTATATGGAATACGCTGCCACAGGAAAAGGTTGAGGCAGGTACAATAACAACATTTGAAATATATTTGGGCATGTACATGGATAAGAAATGTTTAGAGGGATATTGGACAAACGTGGGAAAATGAGAATTGATTATATGGGTATCTTGGTGGACACGGGTGAGATGGGCGGAAGAGTATGTTTCCATGTTGTATAACTTGCTGACGCTATGATTACAGATGCTGCAACCTGGAGCAATAAAATGCAAACTATGGATGTACTCAGCAGGTCAAACAGCATTTGTGGCGAAGACGAATTGACTACGATTCGTTCCAGACCGTGCATCATTCCTGATGACGACATTCCCTTGCCAACCAACTGAAAGCTGTTTCAACTAAACGTCAGGTTATTAAAATTAATAAACCAGATGGTAACTACACGGTGGATCATGAAAAAATTAATAAATCTTTTCAAGAATTTTATAGTTCTTTATACCAATCAGAATTCCCTGAGTATTCTACATTAATGCATGAATTTTTAAGGGACCTGATGACTCCGGAATTATCATTTAATGAACGTCCAATATGAGATGCACCCATTTCGGAGGAAGAAAGAAAGAAGCCATTTTTTTCAATTAATTCGGGTAAAACACCCGATCCTGATGGATATACAGTCGTATTTTTTGAAAGATCCTTTTCTGATCTTCTTTATCCATAGTTAGGAAAAAAAATAAAGATAGCCTATCAGTGGGTAAACTACAGCAATTCTTTTATTAAGCAACGATCTCTTTAATTCTTAAAAAGGAAAAATATCCCACCGAATGTGCATCTTATAGACCCATTTCGTTATTGAATGTGGATTCCAAAATATTTTGCAAAATATTGGCTTCCAGATTGGAAAGGGTTCTTCCACGGATTATCTCTGATGACTAGACAGTATTCATCCAGAATTGTTCATTGCATTTCAACTTTAGGAGGTTAATGAATATTATATATACACCCTCATTTAAAATCCAGAATGTGTTATCTCATTAGATGCTGAAAATGCGTTTGAGAGAGTCGAGTGGGAATATTTATTTAATACACTTGAGAAATTTAATTTTAGTCCCAATTTTACATCGGCCATCAACTTGATTTATCACACATCTATGGCTTCAATATGGCTAATAATCAGAGATCCCCTTTGTCCAGGGTTTTCGAGGTACTGGACAGGGTTGGACTCCAAGTCCTTTATTATTTGTTATTCCTTTGGAACCCTTCGCAATTGCCCTTCGGGATTCTTCTAACATACTTGGTATCACTCGTGGACAGGGGATTCATAAGGCAACTTTGTATGCAGATGACTTGTTAATTTATATTTCTAACCCGGAGGAATCCATCCCTGCAGTATTATCACTGCTTGCTCAGTTTAGTGTTTTTCTGGTTATAGATTAAATCTTAATAATAGTGAAATGTTTCCATTAAATATGCAAACCCCAATTTATAGGCAATTATCATTTAGATTACTAACTGACTATTTTATGTATTTGGGTGGTAAAAATGACCAAGAAGCATAAGGACTTGTTTAAAGTTAACTTTTTACCTTTAATTGATCACGTTAAACAATTATTTACGAAATGATCCCCATTACCTCTATCATTGATAGTCCGAATTAATGCGGTTAAGATGAATATGTTACCAAAATTTCTATATCTATTTCAGGCGATTCCAACTTCCATCCCGAAATCTTTTTTTGACACTATTGATTCTAAAATCTTTGACATATATGGCAGAATAAAAACAGAAGGTTTAGTAAGAAGTATTTACAGAAATTTAAAAAAAGGATGGTTGTATGGTTTTGCCTAACTTTAGATTATATTACTGGGCAAGTAATATGAGATATTTAACTTTTTGGGCACAAGATTTAGATGTAATGCAATGTCCCAAATGGGTATCCACTGAGTATGAATCAGTGCAAGGATTTTCATTAGCTTCTATTTTAGGAGCCTCGCTCCCTTCTGAACTTACTAAATAGAGTAAACATATGACTAACCCAATAGTTAAACATAAAATACGAATATGGCTTCAATTCCGTAAATTCTTTGGATTGAATGAATTTAGCTTATCAAGTCCCATTCAATCTATTTTTTTTCTTTCAACCATCCAGAATCGACTTAGTTTTTTTTTCCTTATGGAAAATGAAGGGAATAGTATACTTCCGTGATTTATTCATTGATAACTTTTTTAAATCTTTTGAACAGTTGTCTAATAAATACAATTTGCCTAGTTCACACTTTTTTCGATACTTACAGATGAGATGTTTTTTAAAGTTACGATGCCTTGTTTTCCGACTCCATATAAAATGGAAATTACGGGAAAAAAAAGGTTTTAATCCCTACCAGAAGGGCTTGATAGCAATAAGTTATGATCTAATTATGAAAATACGTCCAGACACACTTGATAAAATTAAGAATGAATGGAAAAGAGAACTCCAGATACCTTTACCCACAGAGACCTGTAAGAAAATTCTTCAATTAGTTAATACACCTTCAATGTGTGCCTGACACTCTTTGATACAATTTACGGTGGTTCGTAGGACCTATTTGTCTAAGGATAAACTAGCCCTTTTTATCACCCTATAAATCCTATATGTGACAGATATAAATCGCAGTTGGCTTCCCTGACGCATATGTTTTGGTCCTGCTCTTTTTTGGAAAAATATTGGAAAGGCATTTTTAACATTATTTCAACTGTATTGAATATTGATTTACAACCTTACCCAATCACTACAATTTGTGGGTTACCAATGATTGAATCTAGCTACTTATCTGCTTGCTGCTGCTTGTCGTATGATTGCCTTTGTCACATTAATGGCCAAACGATCCATTTTGTTTAAGTGGAAGGATCCAAAACCTCCCACTACTTTTCAATGGTTTTCTCAAACTATATTAAAAATAGGAGGTTCACTGTTGATTCTTCACTTAAATTTGAGAAAGTTTGGAGTCCATTCATTCACTATTTTCATATGATATAGATCCCTTTCCAATAACCTTTGAACTTAGAGGAGCGGAGTTGACGACATCATAATGCTCTTTGGTCATCGAGAAATATCAGTCCTTTTTTTTCTTCTGAATTTTTTTAGTTCGTTTCGATTTATTACTATTTCTTTTTGATTTGGGCGTTTTTTATACAATAAATCGTTCTCTTTCCCTTTTTGATTTTTTTTGTAATATATTCGCTTACTAAGAGACCGTGGGGTCTAGAATATGTTTTTTATTCTTTCTGATAACATATATCATGATTGTCCTCCCGATATCTTTGTATCACGTGTATAATCACTGATGCTATATGTATTAATCTGTATTAATTGGAAAATTAATGAAAAAGATTGAAAAAGAAAGACATTTGCTCTCTCACAACAGAAGCTGCTGGTCCCGCTGAGTTCCTCCAGTAGTTGTGCCAAGTATTTGTGCACCCGGTTGTAGGTATTTAAATAAAATCGGATTATGTGTTCTAAACACAAATTGTCATCTTATCATGACGGGAATAACCCAGCACAAACTGGATTTCGTTTCACATCACTCACCATGGACAGTCAGTGCGGACTCTTTTACATTCGGGATATTCCAGAACTCATCAAACCAGCGATACCGAAGAGATAAAAAGCTGATTCTTACCTGTGCAGATAACGCTGGCATCACTGGAGTGTGGAAAGGAATAGTCGCCCCAGGGATATGATTTACATTCTCGCAGAGCGGCCTCGCTCCCGCTGCACTTAACATTTTCAGTCACAACGGATCCGGACCCTGGCCCAAAGTAAGCTCCACGAGGCGCTTTCAGAGCGGCACCGCAGAGCAGCTCCCGACACACCACAGCCGCGTCCTGTAGGTCCCAGCCGTAATGATGCATAGTCCTCCAGGTTCCCTTGTAGTGAATTTCCAGTCTCCCTGCACATGGACTGCCCCCATTCACCAGCCTCAATTTCACGCTTTCTGGAAAGCATCAGAAAATAAACAATCAATCATTAACGTCGGTTGATGCCATCCCCACGTCCTCCCCAAACATACAAACTGCACGTGTCCCACGTAATGGTCAGCGGGAATATCAAGCTGTGGCAGACCCCGAATGAACTATTAAACGTGACAAAACATGCAGTAATCTGCTGAACGTCTGGAGAACCGGGAGTCACCCGATCGTTCCGGCGGACAAGGCGGCTCGCTGTCAGTGAGCCGCTGTACTCAGTCCTCATCAATCGGTTACTGGTAATACATGGTTGACCGTGTTAATATATTTCCGGAACTGGATGCAAACCGGAAAGAGCCGAACTCAGTTTTCACGTGACGTCAGCCTCGGTAATTAAAGATGGAATGGGTAGTGGTAGCTCCTTTTAGTATAGGGACAATGTCAGAAGAATCGTCTGCACTGTGTCCTTCGGGGACCTTACTGATCGCCTCTCCGCGTGAAGACAATGGGCACCTCTTGGGGGAAAGGAGGATCTTCGGTAACAAACAGTCTCAACAGTTGAGCCCGAGCACAAAGGAATATTAAGCAAGATTACCTGACGGATCAGGCTGACAATCCACAGGGCGGCCTGAAATGAGAAATTCAAGATTAGGTTTGGCTGAGGACCGCATGTGGTAGGGTAGTGTTGGGATGTGGGATCAGGGTAAACGTAACTTCAAATTAAAGTAACTGTTAGCAGATAACGTCTCAACAATAAACTGAAGGGGAATACACAGACCGTTACAGAAGAGTGTTTTCACCTTCTCACTTTGTTTTGAAAACTAAACCAAAACCAAGCCTTGGAAGCTATTAATTAATATTGTGCCTTCTTTGTAGAGAAAGTTATTTCTGACATCTGGGCACCACTTCTCCTTGTTACGTTCGTGGTCACGATTGTTTAAATTTCTTTCGCTAGAAGACGTGAAGGCGGCTGCTTATGGATCTGCTGCTTCTCAATTCATGGAACGATACATCGACCATAGAACAATGTAGTGCAGGACCAGGCCCTTCGCCCCCCGATGTTGCCCTGAACTAAATAAGCTAATGACACCTAATGCCTTCTGTCTGCACATGGTCCGTATCCCTCCATTCTACATGTGCCCATCTCATAGCCTCTTGAACGCCTGTATCGTATCTCCCTCCATCACCACCCCGGCAGACCATTCCGGGCAGCCACCATTCTCCATGTAAGAACTTGTCTCTTAAATCTCCTTTGAACATTACCCCCTCACCTTAAATGCATTGCCTCTAGCATTAGGCATTTCGACCCTGGGAAAATGATACGGGCTTTCAACTCTATCTATGTCTCTCGCAATTTTATCAACTTACATCAGGTCTCCCCTCAGCTTCGGTTGCTAAAAGAAAAGAAACGTAGTTTGTCCAAACTTTCCTTACAGCACGCGCCTTCTAATACAGACAGCAACCTGAATAAACCTCTCCTGCATCCTCCCCATAGCCTCGACATCCTTCCTATAATGCGGCGACCAGAATTAAGTGCAATACTTCAGATGCGGCCAAACTAGAGTTTTATGAAGCAGCAACATAGCTTTCTGATCTTAAATTCAATGCCTCGATTACGGAAGGCAGGCTTACCGTACGCATTCCTTACTACCCTGTAGACCAGTGTGGCCACTTTCAAGCAGTTATGGACTTGCACCCCAAGATCCCTTTGTACATCAACGCTGTTAATGGCCTGTTTTTATTTTGACGTTCGCTTCGCTTTTGATCTCCAAAGTCTAACATCTCAAACTTTTCCGGATTGAACTATATCCATAATTCCTCTGACCACATTTGCAACCAATCGCACTACCGCACTATATTATTTGGCATCCATATACACTATGTATATTAATATATATATGCTCCTTGAAAAAGTCAATCAATTCAGGATTCACCAGAGCAATTGGTCTTTCGCCCCACGGTGTCTGCCCTGGCTCTTTTTCGACCTATTAAGTCAAGGCAACTTCTCTGGCCTACCAGGTAGCCCTAAAAATGTGCTGTGATGCTATTCTAATTATTTATTGCAGTGGGGGCGGTGAACGATTAATGGTTAGATGGTACAATCAATGGTTAAAAGCCCCCCCCCCCCGGTGTTACACTATATTGTTTCTGCCTGTGAAGCTTATTCTGCTGCGATCTTCGATTATCATTTTAATTTTCATTTCCAAACACAACGTGCAATGAACAATATGCCAGACTCGTTTATCTTAAAACCCTACTCGCTGCCAATCTTCTATTTCCTGCTGTTAGAAATCACCAGATGATATTGCCTCTGTTAAATCTGCAACAATTCCTGCTGCATTATTGACAATTGACCTGATTTGAAACTACTGAAGATTTTCTTCATAGATATATTACTTTCCAGTGCCTTCGGTTAGGCACGACGACGCTAATTAATTTCTTCATATTTGTTTGTACAGAATACTGGAATTATATCAAAACGTTTACATATTGATTCGTTTGTGTGCCTGGTTATCCTGCATTAGCAGTGCCTGACTTTCTCCCACTGCTGAATGCTCTCATCAACTTTGCTCCAGTAAAAAAACACTGTAATATGTATTTTCATTTTCCTGTAACAGATTTTTAAATGGGAGAAGAATGTTTTTTTGTTTCTAACTTCAAGGCGACGGTTATACTTTGTGAACCTTGTTCACACTATTGACTCCTGTCCAGTTCACCCAACCGAGTCAACCCTGACTGTGGCGCTTATTCTGTGGATTGACTGCAGAACACGCTCTGTATTTTAGGGTCATGCCTCACTAAGTCCGAATAGTTACAGACCAAGTCCATGTGAGGATTGGAAATCATGAAAAATATTTTTGTGAGGTGTTGCATGAAGATTATGCAATTTCTAATACAAGTTGAAGCAATATCATCCCACCTCCTACTATTATTTAACTTCAGAAAGTAGAAACTAGAAACGAATCTTCTAATTATTATCTTGTACAACGACAGAAAGGAAGGCCCTTCAATCCCTCTAGTCCATGCAGAGTCTGGAAGAGCAACCTCATTTGCTTCATTGCCCCTCTCCTTATTTCCAATTATCCTGCCAATTATCATTTCTCAAGCAAGCTCACCAACTATCCTTTGTTTTTTTTCGTCATTCCACTGAGGCGTAATTCACAACAACGAAATAACTGGACAACCAGCTACTCATCAGTTTGTGGGAATAATCCCGAACACCCAGAAGAAACACGTACGATCAAAGGGAGAATGTACACATTTCACACAGACAGCACCAGAGGTTGGAATCAAACCGTGGTCTTTACAAATGCGCGGTAGCAGCACTAACATAATTAAGCAGAGGATACGTCCAGAATTTTCACCTTTAAGAGTCACTGCTTTACAGCACCGGAGATCTGGGATTAATCCCGACCTCAAGTGCTGTCTGTGTGGATTTTGCACATTCTCCTTATGATGCTCCGGTTTCCCCCACTTCCCAAAGATGAGCATAATGGTCAATTATCATCATTAATTGACCACTGTGAATTGTCCCTCGTATGTGGTAGAGTGGCAGAATCTGCAGTGGGACGTCGAAATATCGGGAAAAATACAAACGGTATTAATTGTGCAATTGGATGGTTCCTGCTCGGCGCAGACTCGGCGTGCTGAAGAGAATCTTTGCATGCTGTTTGTCTCCATTAATCCGTAAATCTGCTTCCTGACACTGATGATAAGTAAACATTATTTCCAATGAGAAATATCACAGATAAAAATGCAGTAATTTCCAGATTTGCGGGAGGCAGGATGTTTAAATGACAAAGTCTATTGCAAATTATGCAAACTCCATCAAAATTGAATTCACATGAAGTTAACGTATTGAAGAATTCTGAATAGAGACTGCAGTTTGCATTAAAATGTTAGTCAGCATCCAATTTCTACCCATGCTTCACGTATGAATATTTCATGATTTTGTTTTCTGATTTGCATAAGTTATCTATTTTACAGGATTTTAGTAACAGCTTGCTTTTGGTATTCCACGGAAGAATTATTGATTGAAACATATTTAGTTAAACAATTTACACATCTCAATGCTGTATGGGCCCATTTCCCTAAGAGTAAAGCAACATTTGCGATCGACATAATTGAATACAATCAGAGACAAAAACTAAAGATAAACATTGATGTTGAAGGTAAAAGAAATATACAGAACAAGTGGGGGCATATTGCAGAATCTAAATGTATGTAAGTAAACGCTGGTGAATATTTTGTAGACAATTGTAGGAAACAGCAAATTGGATTCAATCGATCAAAATGTAAAAGTTTGCAATAAGTCATCCTTTCAGGCAAAATACATTTTCTGTTGAATGAGATTAACAAATATAACAAAATCTGAACGGCTAAGTTTGAGAAGCTATATGACCGAGAAGCGCAAAAAAAAAGAAATGTCAAGGAAGTCGACGGAGATTGAAAAACGCAAAAATCCGCCTTCTTCGTTTTTTTTTGAAAAAAAGGAACAGCAAATGATACAAATTTTCTAAAAGGAGCAAAATGTTCAAAACACTCAGCAGATTATGCAGTATATGTGCAAAGAGTACAGAGGTAACCTTTATTCCCGTTTTCTTTCCACAAATGCTGCCCATTCTGCCTTAATGTTAAGCCTGTTCCTCTTTCCTTCGAAACTACTGTTTTCCTGAGGGCTTTTTTAATATGACAGTCTAAATTATGCATTTAACATAAACTATGTGAAAGAAGATAAACAAAATCTAGTGACAATTTTACATAAAATTTACCCCAAACGTTTAATCCGATGGGTTTATTTGAAAAGGAATGTCGAGAAATCTCAACATCTCAGAAACTGCGATTCTTCACAACCAGAGAACGGAGCACGCGAATGGATGTGGAGAAAATGGTTTGTTGCTTTTCTCTGAACGAAGAAAAATGCAAAATTGAAAATTCATTTTGATGTGTAGTATCAGGCATTTTAAATAATTGATAACTAATTAAACTTCTACCACTGTTTGGGAATTTCAGTGGCCCAATCTTGGGAAGCGTGTATCTGAGTATAGTACAAAATTACTGTTAATTTTAACAGAGTTTGTTCTGCAACACGATGACTTTTAATGTCTCAAGCCTTTGCAACAAGTTGATAAAACATTATTTAAACTCGTTCACTTCACTGCATCAAATTGTGGACAGAAATATCTGTAACATAACAAGTGATGAGAATATGCACCCGGTTTCAATCAGCATCAGCTGCAGCTTTGGTTGTTCTTCACACTCACTCAGTACATACAGCCCGCGCGTCTATGCACTGTCTTCTTTAGTGACTGTTGTCTAGTTCTGATAAACAGAGATATATAATCCTTTCAGAATGTCACTTCACAGGAGCCCAGGGTTTGCTGATATGGATTTTACGAACTGGAGGAATGCACCTGCGTTGTTGAGGGGCAACGTTTCACTTTTTGACAGAAATCTTAACGGAAAGTTAAAATGTGTTTGTCCAGTTAAGGTAATCGAAACACCATACTCAACAATTGCTTGCACAAGGGGAAAATAAGTAATTAATTTCTCCTGCAAATCAATGCTCCATTTCCGTCGTCCATGAATTAGAATCAAATCTGCCTGTACTCTGATACATTTTGCCTATGTGCGCAAATACTGGAAACTTCTTAAGCCTTGATGAGGTAGGTGAATAATTCACAGGGGGAAGACGTTACAATCATTTTAATATATCAATATTGTTTCATCACAAGTTTAAAATTTTAGAGACAACTAAATTTTAAATTCCATACTTCACAACGTTCAGTAACATGGGTATAAAGTTACACAAGTGTAGAACTTAATCATAATCAGGCATATTAATTCATTATCAAATACTTTTAATATTCTCAATAAACTCACAGTTCCAAATCTGCAACACAATCAATGTCAAGCAAGGACCACGCATTCTCCCGATTGTCAGTTACAGCGACGGCACTGGAACTTTTACCGAGCAAGTACTGCGGGCACAGAATAATCCTTCAAATGAATTAATCTTAAGGTTGCTGCTTTGACTTCTGTTTTTCGAAGTGTCTGGAATTTCCCTCCAAACAACCTATAGGCTTCCACAAATTGAGGCGTGAACTACAGTTTACTTAAATGCACCAATGAGAAATAATCTGTCCATTAATGGATTTTATAGGTCCACCTTCTTTCATTCGCCTTCTCCTGAGAAACCAATGACCTGAGTGAATCTGAAAAGGAAAAGAGTCACTGCCCCGATATCTCCAACACAAATCATTCAGTCATTGAAGTTTATAACATTGGCGAATATTATTCAGCCCATTGCAGAACGGTCCAATGGGTGTTTCTGTGTGACTACACAGCCTCATTTACCTCCGTCCAACTTCCACTTAGATTTTCGCAATATCTCAGCGTCGCCATCCCGACCCCCACTATCTACAGCCGCTTGAAGGAATTTCAAAGTGCTGAATGCCCCTTTAATTCATTTTTTTTCTGGCGCCCTGTATCACAGGGAAAAAAACAAAAACTATTTCATCCTCTCGTCCATGTTTAACAGTTTGTAACCTATCAATGTCACGTCTAATGTGTTATATTCTTTCCTACAAATGGCTAAGGAAAAATGATTTTCATATCCCTGCGTAATAAAAAAATATAGAATATTCTGAACTTCCCAAAAGTAACAACAAGCCGCAGCACCGGTGATCGTTTTCATCTGCCTTGAAGTATGTTATATGCAATATCTGGTCTCTCTATGTCCTTCCATCTTTTTCATTCGGATCGCTATTTCCCAGTCTGCGTAATGTATTTATTTCACTAATCGTCTCTTTCGCTAGCCCTTTATCTCACCCTTTGTTAAATTTCTCATAGGCCCTAATACCACTGTCTTCATTTTTCTTCCTCGCTTTGAGTGAGTGTTGAAATTCTAAAGCAAGCTGATGTATATGAGAAAATGTACAAAAATATCCTCCAGCGCAGGAAAACAAGTTCAGCTGCGAGAAGTCGAACAGGCTCCACTGTGATACTGAATAATGGAGGTGAGGTGAGCAATTCAACAGGGATGAAGAGCCAAAACTGTTTGAAAGTTTGTTTGCAAGTAAGCACTTCTCCGCAGTGAATAACATGGAGACAGGCTGTAATGCAGCGGCGATTTTGAAAGGGGCTGCTTTTAGGTAGAAGTCTGCTGGGTAGAGTAAAATGCGGACTTTGGTGAACATCGGTGTTGAGTGAAGAGGGCGGGCAACTAGAAGGTAAGCGCAAGGTAAGTTGTTTGTTTTTCCTTAATTCAGTATGATTTTGTTTCGAAGTCTATCAAAGGAGCATTAATGGCAGTCAGTGGAGTGGTGTGCTTCTCCTGTCAGTTGAGAGAGATCAGGGAGCAGTCAAGACTCCTTGAAGACTATGTCGGCAGCAAGTGTGTCCGGTTGCAGTTCCTCTAAGATCACATGGGCCAGTTGTAGTGGCAGTTGGAAACACTGAAGAACAGACAGGGTGCAGAAGATGGTTATAGATAGTAGTAGTCAGGGAGGTGGTCACACCAATGCTTCAGCTCAATAGTTAGGTAACCTGTAGGAGAAGCTTGCAGGTATTCAAGAAGTCTCCTGTGATTATTCACCTCTGAAAGAAGAATACCAATTAAGATGTTATGGGGGGGGGGGGTCCTGATGGCCTCTTCGGTGAAAATAGCAGCAGCAGCCAGAACAGCGGCATTATGTCTTCCTCTGTTTGAACAGCAGGACAGAGCAACGCCTCGTCGAGAAATAGTGATACAGGATTCTAGCGTCAGAGGGACAAACAGGTGTTTCTGTGGCCGCAACAGAGTCTACAGAATGATAAATTGCCTCCCTCGTGCCAGGATCGAGTATGATTCTGAGCAGTCACAGGGCATTCTTATAGGGGAGAGAGAAAAAACAGAGGTCATGGTCCATTTTGGTATCAGTGAAAGAAGCTGCGGCTCTACGAAGATAATTCATGGAATTCGCTTGTAAATTAAAAAAATAGGACCGCCAGCGTTGCAACCTCGAGAATATTAACTGTGACAGATGCTGGTAAGGCAAGAAATGAAAGACTGTGCAGTTCAATACACGGCTGAGTAGCTGGTGCTGTTTGGCGAGCTTCAGATATGTGGGTCATTTGGCACTCTTCCAGAGAAACTTGGATCTGCACAGGAGTGTTTTGTTGCACATAAACTGGAGTGGTACCAATATATTGCAGGGAGGTTCTCTAGTTCTACTCAGGTGGGTTTAATCTGGAGTGGAAGGGGTCGGAACCAAAGCAGCAATTCAGAAGGTGGGTGGATTGATGGGAAGGCAGAGGTTATGACAATTGAGCATACAAGGAAGGACAGAGCTGAAGTAACATGGTGAGACTGATGGGCTGAATTGTGTTTATTTCAATTCAGGGAGTATTAGAGATAAGACAGATGAACTTAGTCTAGATCAGTACAATTGCAGAGAAATGGTTGAGGGAGGAATAAGACTGGAAGCTCAACGTACTACAATTTCATTATTTCAGCGTGATAAAAAGATGGATAAATGAGGAGGAGTTGCATTACTAATCATGGAGGACATACTGGAGGGGTCCTTCACTGAGGCAATATGGGTAGAGCTCAGAAATAGGAAAGATGCAGTCACTCTGATGCGGTTATACCGAAACCTCCCAATAGGCAGCAGGAGACACGGGAACAGATATGTAGGCAGATTATGGAAAGATCTAAAATAAACAGTGTTGTTGTAGTCGGTGATTTTAACTTCCCCAATGTTTACAGGGACTTCCTTAGTGCAAGAGGAGTTTGTTAGGTGCATCGAAGAAGGGTTCTTGAACCAATATGTGGATTGTCCAACTGGAGGATGGGACATGCTGAACATTGTATTGAGACATTTGCAAGGACACGTGACTGACTTTCAGAGGGAGAGCATATTGGCAATAGCGATCATAACTCCTTAAGTTTTAATATCGTTATGAATAAGAAGTCTACATTTTGGGAGAAAATATTGAATTGGAGCAGGGCAAATTACAACATTATTAGGCAGTAGCTTGGGTGCATGTGTTATTCGTTGAGTCCACATCTGACATGCGGGAGTCATTTAAAGTCCAGCAGGCCAGAGACCAGGGAGAGCATGTTGTCGTCAGGAGGAAGGGCAAAGATTGTAAGATAATGGCAACATGAATGACGAGAGAGATTTTAAATTTAGTCAAAAACAAAACGGAAACATACTGTATGTAAGGTTTAGGAACCTGAAATCGGACAGGGCTTTTGAGGAATTTAAAGAAAACCGGAAAGAACTCAGGCAAAGCATTAGGAAGGCCAAAAGCGGTCATGTATATGGGATTAAAGAGAATCACAACACAGTTTGTGTACATTATAAGAAAGTGGGCTATGAGGGAGAGGGTAGAACAACTCAAGGATGAAGGGATATATGCTTGGAGGCAGACGATATAGGCGAAGGACTGAACGAGTACTTTACATAAGCAGTTACGGAGGAGAAAGGCGGAGGACACTGAGATCAATTTGGTGTAGTCTAATATGCTAGATACTTGGAGATTAAGATGGAGATGATTTTGAGTTTCTTGAGAAACATTAAGATGGACAAATGCCCAGAGCGATGGGATTTATCCTACTTCTTTGAGAGAGGTAAGAAAGGAGACTGCTGGAGCTTTGCTGAAAATCGCCATATCCTTTCAGGACACAGGCGAGGTACCTGAAGACTTGAGATTAGACAGTGCTACACTTTTAAGAGGGGAATTAGGAAATACAGGCAATTATAGGCTTCTGAGCCTCATATCAGTAGTCCTGAAGCTATTGGGGAGGTTCCTAAGGGATTGGATTTATTACTATTTGGGAAAAACGTGTGCTATTGGGGTCTTCAGCATGGCTTTTTGTGGAGCATGTCATTCTTACAAACTGGGTTGAGTTTTTGACAATGAGTCCAAGGTGATTGATAAGGATATGACAGTGCATGTTGTCTACATGGACTTTAATAAGGTGTTTCACATGATCCCTCATGGTAGGTTGAGCAGTGAGATTAAGATACATGGGATACATGGTGACTTGATTGTTTGGATTGAAAATTTGCTTGCCCATAGGAGACAGAGGATGGCTGTGGAACGGTGATAGTCTGGCTGGAGTTCTACGTCCAGTTGTTTTCTGCACTGATCAGTTCTCGGACCTCTGCTATTTGTGATATACATGAATGACTTGGATGAAAATGTAGATGGGTTGGTTAGTAAGTTCGCAGATGACATAAACAAGATGGAGATGCGGAAAATGAAGACGGTCGTTAAAGTATACAGCAGGATATAGATCACTTACAGTTATGGTTTGGAATAGGCAGATGGAGGTTAAACTGGACAAGTTTGTGGAGTTGCGCCTTGGGAAGTCAAAATTAAGGGGAGAATATCCAGTTCATGTCAGATTATTAAGAGCACTGCTGTACAGACGGTTCTTGGGGTCCAAGTCCATATCTCTCTGAAAGTAACAAAGCAGGTAGAGAGAGTGGTGCAGAAGATGAACGACATGCTTGCCTTCATCGCTAGGTCAAAGTCCATAAGAGTCAATAAGTCATGACGCAGTTGAACAAATACATTTTTTCCGCCGCTCTTGGATTATTATGTGCAGTTCCTGAAGCCCCATTACAGGAATAATGTGGAGGTGTTGGACAGGGTGCAGACCAGTTTTTCCAGGATGCTGGTGCCTGGATTAGAGGTCATTAGCTATAAGGACATCTTGGACAAACTTGGATTGTTTTGTCTGGAGCGGCGTAGGTAGAGGGGAGAACAAATAGAAGTTTCTAAAATTATTAGAGGAATAGGTAGCCAGAATATTTACAGCAGGGTAGAAATGTCAAATACCAAGGAGGCATAGTTTTAATGTAAGAGGGGATCAATTCAAAGGGAATGTCAGGGCAAATTGTTTGCACAAAGAGTAGTTGGTACCTGGAGCGCGCTGCCAAGCATGGAAGTGGAAGCACATACGATAGTGGCGTTCAGGAGACGTTTAGATGCGCAATCTAATGTGCAGGGTATGGAGGGATACGAATCTTGTGCAGGCGGAAGGGATTCGTTTAATTTGGCATCATGATCGGCACAACCATCATGGACCCAATGGGCCTGTTCTTGTTGTGAAGCTGTTGTTCTCATTCGTTTATGCCATTTATATTTTGTCTGACTCGATCATTGTGTTCATGTTATGGCACATGACGACACACAGTTATTCCAAGATTATTTCCCTTCTCTGTATTTGCGTATTGCACTCACCATAGTTTACAGGGCTCGCCACGGTATTGTCGGAGTTCTTTAACGTGAACTGGCTGATCATCGCCTTTCCTCAGGAAATTCGGGCTGGGTGATATGTAGGCATGTTTCCAGAAAGACTTAAGTTGAATAATTGCCTTAACACGCATTTAATGAAGAGATGAGAAAAACTTAAATGAAAGTCATTGCAAGGTAAAGGAGAGCAAATAAATATGCAATGCAAACTGAAATGCTGGAAAAACCCAACAGGCCACATAACACATGGAAACTCAGCAACAACGTTGCTTTTCCCTGTGATTTTCTGTATGCACCAAAATAAAAATTGTGATCAATGTGAAAGATTCCAATAAATGCTGAGGTAAGTAAGAAGGGAAAAGTGAACATAAGTTAAAGTACGTGGAATGAAAGACAGGAATGTAACTTGTAGAATTAATGCATCTTTTATCTGAAAAAAATGAGCTGCGGTGACAACCTGAAACATTCCATGCGCCCAATTAAAACATGAGATACTGACTGAGACACAAGAGATTGCAGATGCTGGAATCTGGAGCAACCAACAATCAACTGGAGGAACTCAACGGGTTGTCGAGCAGTATCGGTGGTAGGACAGAAATTGTCGATGTTTCGGGTCGAAACCCTACATCAGAATGAAGAGTAGAGAGGCGAGGTGGCCAGCATCGTCGAGAATTACTTTACTCTCACAGATGCTGCTCGACCCTCCAGTAAATTGTTTGTTGCATGAGGTACTGATCGGTAAGCTTATATTGAGTTTCTTAGAACGGTATAGCTTCTCAACAAAATGGAGGTTAGAGGAGGAATGGAAAAGAGAACGGAAATTAGGTGTTCTGGAGTTCAATATTATGCGTTTGTCGAGGGAAAAAATGAGAAATCGTGGAAATGAAATTATTGAGGTCGGATTGTAAGATTAATTTACACTCATTTATGGTAACTGTCCCAGCCTGAGTCCACCTCCAATCCAGAGACACCTGGATAACACATCTGATAACACTTCTGCCAAATCTATTTCCCATATTTCTGATTTATGCAAACTTTTCCAGGTAGCAAGGGTTGTGAGAAGTGGCACTCTAGGTGCGATAGGTGGGAGCGATATAAAGATGCGAGTGTCGAGAACTAGTGCTTTCCAGGCAGCGAGGGCCGTGAATTGGAGCGAGAAGCGGGTCTCTCGGTGTGACAAGTGGGAGCCATATAAAGAGGAGAGTGTCGGGATCCAGTTCTTTTCCAGTGATTTCCAGACAATATAAGAGGCACAGCTGCAAATTGTTAGCAGATAATTGAATGGGAAATGAGCCAATTGGCAACGACCAATGAAATAGATGACACGAAGATTGGTAGTGCAGTAGGTAGTGAAGGAAGGTTGTCGTAGGTTACAACGGGATTTAGAGAGGTTTCACAGGCTGGACGGAGAAGTGGCAGATGGAGTTCAGCCCGGAAAAGTAGGAAGTAATTCAATTTGGAAGGAACAGAGGGATATTGGAGAGCAAGTCCATAGAGCCCTCAAAGTTGCCGCGAAGTTCATAGGGTTGTTAAGGCGTATGCCGCGTTGACCTTCGTTATATTGGGAATTGAATGTCAAGAGCCGCGAGGTAATGTGCAGCTCTATAAATCCTTGGTTAGACCACATTTGGAGTATTGTGTTCAGTTCTGGTCCCCTCACGAAAGAAAGCTGTGAAGATTTAGAAATGGGCACAGCACATCTACCAGGATGCTACCTGGATTAAGAAGAAACCTTAGGAGGATAGGTTGAGCGAGCTAGGGTATTTCTCATTGGAGAGAAGGAGAATGAGAGGTATCCTGACAGAGGTCTACGAGATGATAAGAGGTACAGATCAAGTGGACAGCCAGAGACTTTTTCCCAGGGCGGAAATGACTAACAAGAGGCGGCTTAATTTTAAAGAGACTGGGGGGAAAAGTACAGGGGCTATATCAGAGATACGTTTTTTTAAGTGGTGGGTGCGTGGAACACGTTTCCAGGGTTGCTGATAGAGGCAGATGCATCAGGGCCACTTAAGAGACTCGTAGATAGCCACATTGATGATAGTAAAATGGAGGAGTATGTGGGAGGGTATGGTTAGATCACAAGATCACAAGATAAGGGAGCAGAAGCAGGCCATTCGGCCCATCGAGTCTGCTCCAAGGAAAAGGGAAAAAGAAATGGGGTGGGAAAAAAGAGAGAGAAAAAAAAACTATTCTAATCCCATTTGCCAGCCTTATCCCCATATCACTTGATACCCTGACTATTTAGATATCTGTCTATCTCCTCCTTGAATACCCCCACTGATCTGGCCTCCACTGCTGTGCGTGGCAAGGAGTTCCACAATTTCACCACCCTCTGGGTAAAGAAACTTCTCCTCATCTCTGTCTTGAAACTGTACCCTCTGATTCTAAGATTGTGCCCTCTGGTCCTGGACACGCCCACCAAGGGAAACAGCCTAGCCACATCTACTCTATCCTTACCTGTCAACATTTTAAATGTCGCTACGAGGTCCCCTCTCATCCTTCTGTACTCCAGCGAGTACAGTCCAAGAGCCGACAAACGCTCATCATACTTAAGCCCTTTCATTCCTGGAATCATTCTCGTAAATCTCCTCTGAACCCTCTCCAACGTCAGCACATCCTTCCTAAGATGCGGGGCCCAAAACTGCGCACAGTATTCCAAATGAGGCCTCACTAGCGCCCCGTAGAGCCTCATCAACACTTCCTTACTTTTATACACTATACCTCTCGAGATGAATGCCAACATAGCATTCGCTTTCTTAACCACCGATCCAACCTGGTGGTTAACTTTTAAGGTATCTGATCTGAGAGTAGGTTAAATGGTCGGCACAACACTGGTGTCCGAGCTGCCTGTATTGGGCCATAATATTCTATGTTCTGTGTTCCAGAACCACATTAATATTAATGATGCCTGTAGACACACGCATGCCTTTGATAGGACAGTATTCTTAAAATCCACTGAGACATAAGGCCACGTGATATTCGACAAAGGCTTTAGCTGCTTCCACCAATATCACAAAGTACGACTTCTGCACCTGTGTGTCAATATTCAACAACATTTATCTTATCCACCCGTTCCACGTCAGAATGTTCAGAATGAAGAAAGAGCACATTACTCCAATTCTGTCATAGCTGGTGTAATTTTATTCCCAATTTCAGAGCATCAACGGTTTTGTTTATTCCTTCATTTGCTGATTGAATATCGCATCAATCAAATCTCTGGATACGTTTCCCACAGAAACAAACCACACAAAATTATATGATGCCACAGCTCTTACATTACCGGTTTTCATTGCATAAAAGTTACTTCAAGGTGTAACAGATTGTTTTCCATTCACTTAGTTTAGGCCTTTAGAATGATAATTTAAATTCAGTCTTTTTTAAAGAGTGAGGTAGTTGTTCACAATTGTGCATTTAAAGAGACCATAGAAAGATAAAAAGAGATCTGTAATTTCGGTGTTCAACTCAATAAATCTGTAATCACACTGAGGGCTGACCAACGCCCAGCCCTCGCACTGTGGAAAAAGAGCACAAAATCAAACATATAATATTAAGTATAAAAACAACCAATGAATCATTTACTTACCATCTATCCATTCCAGCCTCAAGTTACCACTTTTCTCTCTATTATTGGAAATGACATAGACGCTGCTTTTACCCAGTGTCAAGAGACCCTGTCGCAACTTGGACAGTTGGAATAAGCTCTTTGATTATTGACAGATTTTATTCTCGGGTTTACTCTGTTCTGGGTGTTAACAAAGATTGTAGTTATTCTGCAATTTGGCACTGTAACTGGTTTTGCTTGAACTTTGATACTTAAAACTGTTTCAGAGTAACAACCCAAACGTGTCTGTGTGAATCATTATGGCAGCTTGCCATGTATTTTAGGAAATGTGTTCAGTCACACTATTGCAAATAAGATAGTTTATCAGTGTCAATGAGCTGTTTCTTTCCCCTGCAAACAAATAACTAAGAGTATTAGGGACAGTGATCATTGAACATTGTGTCCCGTATTAAATTCCCTGTATGTATAACGTGCTTGTCACATTTTGCAGCGGCACAAGAAAGTCTCTGCAAAATTTGTTTTTCTGTTGAGCTTGCAGGAAACACCTGCGATCGTGGTATTTGCTGCACGCATCTTTTATTTATCATCTCCTTTGAAATATTGATGTACGGAAAAAAATATTTCGCGTCTGGGCACTGAGTCAGAAATGTGTGGATCCAAATTCTATTCCAGACATCACATCTAAAATGCCGAAATTGGAATATCAATTTCAGTACAAACGGAATGGTCGGATGTTTCAAATGCAATATCACCCGCCCCCGCCCAACGAAACCTCTTGCTCTTTAATATTGATGCGTTATTTCACTAAAGATTCGATTACGTAATCATGGTGTCCTGACTAAAATCTGCTCTTAATCAATAAAATCATGCTTTGTCTTTCGAGTTTTATGTGCAGAACTTAATGAGCTGGGATTGCTGCTTCACAACAGGGATATGCAGTCGTGATCCTGAAATGTTACTAACTAATTGGCAGCGATATAACCTCATTTTTTAAGTTGCTGGGCAGGCGTCAAAAAGGCCTTGAATGTTGTTTTATACCCACATTACAGCAGCCGCGTTATTTTAATTCAGGTTATGATGCAAATCTGAAATGAAACCCTGGAATTAATAATGATAATTTTGAAACTGTCAGACGGTTGTTAAAATCCATCGGATTCACTCATGTCCAAAATACACAAGCCATACCTACTCGTGTCTATATTTCAATACTGTTTCTTTCCTCGCTCTGGAGTATCCTTTCAAGTGGAAGGGGCACTTCATTTTCTTTCAGCGAAAAAGGAATGGCGATTAAATGCCAGCTTTGTCATTGAAGTTGAAGACACGACTCTCACAGAGAAAGATGGTTGCGATTGTCTGCCGACAATCTTCCCATCTTCAGGATTCATTGGAGGACGTCTTCAAAGCAGTGCCCCAACCTAATCAATTTTCACGTTTTTATTATTTCTGCTCAGTTTTGGTTCCACTACTCATTAATTCTAGTCCACGGACAGATACAGGGTCCAAAGCCAGACCATTAAAGTGTCCTGGTAACTACTTCCATACACCATTTCGACTCGTGCTACCACAGACACTCCCATTCTTCTGCACAAGCTTCCCCAACTCCTCTTCCACTGAAAGACGCTCATGCATGAAACATCGACTGTTTCTGATTGCACAGGTGTTGCCTGGCCTAGTTTCTCCAGAATTTTCTGGTTTTATTTAATATTACTCACAAAATTTATAACAAATGAAACAGACTTCGTCTGCCTGTAATAACATCCAGACAATTTTCAGGTTTGTGGTGATAAGTGACAAATAAAGTAATAATACATTTTAGATTTGCGCAGTAAGATCTCTACCTCATAATGGATTGAAGATTATCTGGGACCTGTTTAAATCGTTAAATATTTCAAATTTCTAAATTGCTGAATCCAAATGGTTGTGCAGTCGCCAGTGCTTACAAAACATTTATCAAAGTGAGGTAAGGTTTACAGGACAGTACCTCTTTAAAATGCCTGGACTCTTACAGGGAGCACTCCTGAAAGCTTAGGCTGCGCACTAAAGTCACCACACTGAGATTTGCTGAGATCCATATTCATTGTGATCCACTTGTTGCACTCAGCAGAGGACAGTGTGTCAACCCAAAACATTAAATTCCCAGTGCGTATCTATTGAAATCTTGAGATGAAACCTGAATGGATAAGGTCGGAGTTCTGATGTGGGAAATATTATATTCCCAATACTAATCGTAAATAATCATTACAGTAAATTGATATTTCACTACATACTGCAACTCATCCCTAAACACAATGTGGGTTACTGCATGAACGCTAGTGTTTGTTTCTCAGCTCAGAAGCTGGACCATGCGGCACATTGCCAGGATAAATCAAGGAATATAATCCCAAACAATCCAAACGTTTCCGTTTTCAGTACAGATTTAACGCCATTTGAAATAATAGGAACAAGTCCAATAAAGCAAACAGGAAAAGTATATATTTCTTTCGGTTCTATTTTTCGGATAACTGGGACTTTCCTTGCTTATGTGATGCTGGGGACATACTTGTATTTGAAAGTGATCAAAATACAAAGCATATAACAGTGCAGGACAGGAAAAATGTTTTCATGCCATTATGTCTGCGCCCACCACGATGCCAATATAAACCAATCCCACCTATCTGTACAAGGTTCATGTCCTTCTTTCCTTGTCTGTACATGATTCTGTCCAATTGATTCTTAAGCATTGCTATCGCGTGGCCACATGTTCCAGGCACCTACCACCCTCCGCGTAATAAAATCTTCACCTCGTGAATCTACTTTAAACATTCGCGATCTCACTTTAAATCCTCTCCCTCTGGTTTTCGACATTTACCTCTGAGCATCTGCCCTTCCCATGCCTCCCTCAATGTTATGTCAATTTGCTTATCAGCCTCCTATACTCAAACGAAAACAATTTAACTGTACCCAACTTCTCCGCAATACTGTCTGATCCAGGCAACGTGCTTGTGATCCTCTTTTGCAATCTTTTCAATGCCTCCATATCCTTTATGTGATGTGCCGATCATAAATGCACACTGCACTCCAGATATGGCCTACACAAAATGTTATGCATCTGCCAACATGACTTACAAACATTAAAACTCAGTGCCCCGATTGATATAGGAAAGCATACTGTATGCATTGTTTACCACCCTATCCACACGTGTTGTCACTAAATCCACCTTTGTTGCCACTTATATTCAAAATGTAAAGCACTGAGCACATTAGTGACAATTACTGAAACTTATGGAACTGGAATGAAATGCGGAGTTCAATATCTGTCCACGCCAGTGAATTGCTGCGAAATTCCGACATCGAACGAAGGGAGGAAATATTATGAAATCCATTCCCAATTGTTAACATAAAATAACATGCATGCACCTTAAAAAGGAGAGTATAGTTACTCTTCCTGTGTGTGGACGTGCTATATTACCAGTTACGTAATTTGTTTTTAATACCTGGCAACAAATAGCTACGAAACTATTTAAGGTGAAAGCAACTGTGAACGACATAGAGAACTATGCCAGCCATGTAGATAGGAATGTACAGGGAATGATTCATAATTTTGCAGTTGAAACTAAAGTGGGTGAGACAGTGGACAGTGAACTCGGATATCAAAATTACCTGGAGATCTTGATCAGCTGAGCAATACGTCCAGGAATGACAAATCGTGTTTAATTCCGATAATTCGGAGTTGCATTTTGGAAAGTCAAGTCCAGGTAGGACTTTCACAGTGAACGGCAGTGCCCTGGGGCATGTTGTAGGACAGAGATATCTTGAAGTACAAGTACATAGTTCACTGAAAGTGGAGTCGCAAGTAAACAGGGTGGGTAAGAAGGCTTTTGGCACGCTGACCTTCATAAGTTAGGACACTGAGTATAAAAGTTCAGAGGTCATGTTGCGGTTTTTCACGACACTGATGAGGCCGCACTAGAGTATTAGGTTCAGTTTTCATCGGCCTGTTGCATAAAACATGGTATTAAACTGGAAAGAGTACACAAAAGATTTACAAGCATGCTGCCGAGTAATGGGGAAAGTGGGACAGAATAGGACTTTATTCCTTAGAACAGAGGAGTCTGAGAGGTGATCTGATAGAATTGCATAAAATTATGAGGGACACAGAGAGGGTGAATGTACTCAATCTCCCTCCCAGAGTTGGGTAATAAAGAACAGGAGGACATTGGCTTAAAGTGAAGGGGAAAGATTTAATGGGAACTTGGGGGGCAACGTTTTTACACAAAGCGTGGTATCTATGTGGAATCCGTTGTCGGGGAAGTGATTGAAACAGGTATGGATGTAATTTTTAAAATAATCTTTTACAGGTGTATGGAGAGGAAAGGGCTTAAACGCTGGCAAATGGGACACGCTTGGATGGGGCAGCATGTTCGACACGGACCAGTTGGGCCGAACGGCGAGTTTCCATGATGTATAACTATATGGCTCTACAAATAAAACCAATGCGTTTTTCTTTCTGAAATCTGATCAAGGGTCCCTCGTCTGAATTGTTAACTGTTCTCTTCCCCCATATGCTGACTGTTCTGCTCAGCTTTTTTCCATCATGTAAGCTCGGTGTTCTTCCTCCTATTCATTAAGTCTAGCCTGCCAGTCAGATCCAAACTCAACATTAAAAAAATCATTTCTCAGAGCTGGAAACATAATGACGTCGGAACTAAAGCCATTACGCCTTTTCGACTCATGCTACCACAGACACCTCGGTTTCTGCACAATCCTCCCCACCTTACACTGTAAAATAACCTGAATCTCTCAATTTCCTATTTCTGAAGAAGAGGCACAGACCTGAAAAAAATGACTGTTTCTATTTCCATAGGTGCTGTCCAACCTCCTGAGTCTCTACGGAAATTTCTGATTTGTTCAAAATTTCCAAAATATAACATTTATTTTATAGTTTTAACTACATTCCTTATGCCTCAGCAAATGAAGCAGCCTTTGTCTGGCTGCAACATAATCCAGACAATTGAAAACTTTGGGATGATAATGATCAGAGAAAGAATATATGTATTTTCGACCTCTGCGGTAAATATAATGTTATGATACCATGTGTTAATGGGATGCAATGAAGGACCAGCCATATTGATGACCACTCTGACATTATATGTCACTCAGAGAGCACCTTGGAATTGGTGTCATTTCCATCTGCCTTCTGTGTTCTTCCCCCCAAATGGCAAATATTTGGAAGGTCCTTTCAAACTATTCTTGGAAAGTTGTAGAAAGCGCATCTGGTGGATCTTCCACGCCTCTGTCGTCCTGCACAGATCCGAGGCAAACAGTAAAAATGGTGGATGAGTGTTGATCAGTGGAAGATTTAAGCTGGATTTTTACGTATTATTCGAAAAGTACTCTGTCAAACATTGCAGGGTAGTCCACCACATCCTGTGCAGCTGGTGGAACCGATTTGCAGTTCAGAGAATTACTGACTCGCTTAAGAATACACTGTCTCTGTCATGCTTTTGTACTCACCGTGTTTATCTGAATGCTTCTGCCACCTTTAAAGTTATTGGTTGACGCAAGGAAATTGAATGATGGTAATTTTAAGGTTAAGGGAGAGGCAGGGAAGTTGAGGTCCATTTGGACAATGCCTTTGGAATTGTGTGAAATAAATTTTCCTTTTCTATTGTGAGCAAGGTGTCAGTGTTGTCCACCGATATTGCTGTATGTGATGATTGCTTAATTTTTATAAGAACTGTGTATATCTCTGCACATTATGCAAACATCAGTGAAGATCTCCTCCTCACAATTTATTGCAGAATGAATTATGTATGCATTCCAAATTTATAAATTTACGAGTCCATATGACTGCGACAGAACATTTATCAAAGTGACTTAAGGCTTACAGGAGAGAGAGCCACTCTGATATTCCAGATCTCATTTCGGCAGCACTCCTGAAAGCTTTAGTTAGTGCACGAAAGTCACCACAATTTAATTGAGATACTATTCACTACTTGTTCTTGACAGAGGACAGTGTTTCAACACAAAACCTTAAAATCCAAGTGCATCTCATTTGCGTATCGTGAGGTGAAAGCCGAAAGGATAGTGTCGGAATTCAGATGCAGGAAATATTTAATTCCCATTACTAACCATGAGCCATTATTACAGTATATGGAATTTTCATTACGTGCTTCAACTCATCCCTAAACTCGGTCTAAGAACACGTGTTTCTTCATCACTTGAGGGGATGAAGCGTGAGTCCCATTGCAATGATAAATCAATGCCAAACAATATAATAGGAAATAGTCCGCAAAAAAACTGTAAAATTAAGTATTTTTTCCTGCATTCTTTTCACTGGATAACTTGAATCTTCCTTACTTGAATAATGCTGGGGACATATTTCTTTGACGTGGTCAAAATATAGAACATTACATCTCAGGAACAGGCTCTTCGGCCCAGGATGTCGGCACCGACCATGATGTCAACCTAAATGAATCCCATCTGCATACACAAGGTTCGTATCCTCTGTTCCATGCCTTTTCATGTTTCTGTCTAGTTGTTTCTTAAGCATTGCCGTCGCATCTGTTTCTAACACATCCCCGGCAGTGTGTTCCAGGCAGCAACCACCAACTGCATGGAAAAAATCTTCGCCTCGTGAATCTACTTTAAACGTTCCCCATCTCACTTCAAAACCTATGCCCTCTATTGTTCGGCCTTTCCCTCTGACCATCTACCCTATCATTAAATTGCATAATTTTCTGTCTGGTCGCTCCTCAGCCTTCAATTTCCAACGAAAAGAACTTAACTGTCCAATTTCTCCTTATAAGTAATACTGTCCAATCCAGGAAACGTCATTGTAAACCTCTTCTGCAGCTTCTTTAATGCCTTCATACATGTTCTCACATCCGGCGACCATAACTGAACACAATGCTCGACATATGGCCAACACGGAGATTTAAGCAGTTGCAACATAACTTCCCAACTTTTATACTCAGTGTCCTGACTGATGTCAGCAAGCATGCCGTGTGCCTTTTATTACTATCCTCCCCACATGTGTTGCCACTAACTCCACTTGTGTTGCCACTGTATGTCCAATTGTTTTCGCGGGCTTTATCCCACAGAATAGGCCCGGGAGACGTTGGAGCAGAGGGTCCCGAACAGGTACGGACAAAGTATTTAATAAGCTTGAGTGGTTGCACGGGCTTTTTCCCAGAGAATCGGCCCGGGAGACGTTGGAGCAGCGGGTTCCGAACAGGTACAAACAAAGTATTTAAAAAGCTCGTGTGTTTCATGTGTTTTTTGCGGGCGTTTCTGTTCTTGCAGAATTTAGATGGGCAAATAAAAAGGAGGTCGTGTCAAGCGCAGCGGCCATTTTGGATCGGCCATTGTCGGAGTGAACAGAGTCAGAGTGAGGGGCTTGGGCACAACAGGCTTCGGCATGAAGAGGCGGAGGCCATCGCAACAACACTGGTGAGTAGCTGGTAAGTAAAGCTAAGGCTTACTGTTATTGTTATAACTTTAAAGTAGAACACAGCTGGGTATATCTAGAGTTATGTAGATTCTGTGCATCGGGATGCAGTGACACCACTTACAGCAGGTACGTCTAGGGTTCAGGAAACAAAGTTCTAGGTAGGAAACATAGTCCAGATGGAGGGCAAGGCGATGTGCTGCAGCTGATGACGTGGGAGCGAGTGGACTCTGCTGTGTTGCACGGTGACCACGTCTGCAGTAAATGCTTGAAGCTGGAGGAACTTCGGCTCAGAGTTGATGAGCTGGAATCACAGCTTCAAATACAGCGAAGCATCAGGGAGGGACAGAGTTATGTAGATGTTGTGCATCAGGAGACAGTCACCTCACTTAGACCTAGTACGTCTAGGGTCCAGGAGACAGATAGATGGGGGACTGTCAGGGGAGAGAGAGAGAGAACAGGCAGACAGTGCAGAAGATTCCGCAGGCTGTTTTTAACAGGTATTCCGCTTTGGATGCTGTTGAGGGGGATGACCTACAGGGATCAAGCGGCAGTAGCCAGGTCTCTGGCATTGGGACTGGTCCTGCGCTCAGAAGAGAAGAGAGGAGGAGAGGAGGGCAATAGTGAGAGGGGGACTCAATACTCAGAGGAACAGAGAGGAGGTGCTGTGGACATGAGCGAGAATCCCGGATGGTATGTTGCCTCCCAGGTGCCAGGTTCCACGACGTCTCTGATCGGGTCCAGAGCACTGTTGAGAAGGAGGGAAAGCAAACAGAAGTTGTGGTAAACATTGGTACCAAAGACATAGGTAGGAAGGGTGATGAGTTCCTGAAAGGTGAGTTTAGAGAGCGAGGCAGATGGCTGAAGAACAGGACCTCAAGGGTAGCATTCTCAGGATTGCTGCCAGTGCCACGTGATCGTGAAGGTTAGAATAGGAGGAGATGGCAGATGAATGCGTGACTGAGGAGTTCGTGCAACGGGCAAGGTTTTAGATTTTTGGATCACTGGGATCTCTACTGGGGAAGGTGGGGCGTGTACAGATTAGATGTGTTACACCTAAACTCGAGATGGACAAATATCCTTGCAGGCAGGTTTGCTAGTGTGCTTCGGGAGGGTTTGACCTAGTTTTCAAGGGGGGTGGGAATGGGAGGAATAGGTCATTGGAAGAAGTGCATGAAGTAAAGCCAGATCTAACATATGGAGAGGCTTTGAGGAAGAAGAAGAAGGGTGTAGAATATAAAAGTAGTAAGACGGATGGCCAAAATGCATTTAATTAAATGCAAGAATCATCAGTAATAAAGGTGATGAATTGAGAGCTTGGATAAGTACATGGAGCTATGATATTGTGGCTCGTGCAGAAACTTGGCTGTCACCAGGACAGCAATGGATACTGAATCTTCCCGGATTTCAGTGTATTAAAAGGGACAGGGAGGAGGTGGAGAAGAGGAGTAGGGGTGGCGTTACTGGTCAGGGATACGATTACAGCTGCAGAAAGGATGGATAATGTAGCAGGATCCTCTCTAGAGTCCGTATGGGTGTAAGTTAGGAAGAAGAAAGGAGCAGTTACTCTACTGGGAGTATTCTGTAGAACCTCTGGTATAAGCAAGGAAACTAAGGAGCAAATCCGGAGGCATATTTTCCAAAGGTGCAAAAATAACAGTGTTGTTAGCATGGGAGACTTTAACTTACGAAATATTGATTGGCACCTGTAAGTATCAAAGATTTAGAAGGTGAAGAGTTTGTTGAGGACTGATTCCTGTCACATGCATGTTGACAGGTCGACTAGAGGGAATGACATACTAGATCTAGTATTAGGTAATGATCCGGGTTAGCTGACAGATCTCTCAGAGGGTGAGCTTTTGGGGGCAGTGACCACCACACCCTAACCGTTAGCATTGTCATGGACAAACATAGGATAAAAGAGGACAGGAAGATATTGAATTGGGGAAGGGAAAATTATGAGGTTATAAGGCTGGAACTTGTGAGTGTAAATTGGGATGACATTTTTGAAGCGAAATGTACTATGGAGATGTGGTCGTTGTTCGGGGTTACCATGCAGGATGTTAGGGATAAATTTGTCCCGGTGAGGCAGAGAAGCAATGACACAGTGAAGGAACCATGGGCGACAAGAGAGGTGGAACATCTAGTTAGGAGGAAGAAGGAAGCATATTAAGGTTTAGGCAGCAAGGATCAGATAGGGGTCTTGAGGATTATAGGTTAGCAAGGAAGGAACTTAAGAATGGGCTGAGGAGAGCAATAAAGGGGCATGAAAAGGCCTTGGCGAGTAGGGTTAATGAAAACCCCAAAGCATCTTTCACATGTGAAGTGCAGAAGGACGACGGGAGTAAAGGTAGGACCGATTAGAAACAAATATGGGAAGATGTGCTTGGAACCCGTGGAAGTGGGTGAGGTCCTCACTGAAACTTGTCCTCAGTATTCACCAAGGAGACCGGCCTTGATGACTCAGAGGACAGTTATGGAAAAGTTAATGTTCTAGAGCATGTTGATATCGAGAGAGGATGTGTTGAAGCTGTTAGAAAGTGTTAGGACAGATAGGTCCCCGGGGCCTCCGCGAGACGAGGGAGGAGATTAATGAACCATAGGCTAATATCTTTGAGTCGTCATTGTCCACGGAATGGTACCGGAGGATTGGAGGGTGGCAAATGTTGTCCCCTTATTCAAAAAAGGTGGTAGGGATTGTCAGGTAATTATAGACCAGTGAGCCTTACGTCTGTGGTGGGCAAGCTGTTAGTAAGGATTCTTAGAGATAGGATCTATGGGCATTTAGAAAATCACGGTCTGATCAGGGACAGCCAGCATGACTTTGTGAATGGCAGATCATGTTCACACGACTGATAGTTTTCTTTGAGGAGGTGACCAGATAGATTAATGAGGGTAGTGCTGTAGAAATGGTCTACATGGATTTTAATAACACATTTGACAAGAGTCCACATGGTAGGCTTCTTCAGAAGGTCAAGGGCATGGGATCTAGGGAAGCTTGGCCGTGTGTATTCAGAATTACCTTGACTGTAGAAAACAGAGGGTTGTGGTGGAGGGAGTACATTCAGATTGGTCAGCTGTGACTAGCGGTGTCCCACAAGGATCAGTTCTGTGACCTCTGCTTTTCGTGCTATTTATTAATTGGATGACGGGATAGAAGGGGTGGGGGGTTGGCAAGTTTGCAGACGACACAAGATTGGTGGTGTTGTGGATAGTGTGGAGGATTGTCGAAAATTGCAGGGGGATATTGATACGATGCAGAGCTGGGCTAGGAATTGGCAGATGGAGTTCAATCCAGAGAACTGTGAGGTGGTACACTTTGGAAGGACAATCTCCAAGGCGTAGTACAAAGTTAATTGCAGAATTCTGGGTAGTGTGGAGAAGCAGAGGCATCTGGGGTTCCATATCCACAGATCCCTGAACTTTGCCTCACAGGTGGATAGTGTAGTTAAGAAAGCTTATGAGATCTTAGCATTCATAAGTTGTGGAATCAAGTTTAAGAGCCGCGAAGTAATGATGCAGCTCTACAAAACTCTGGTTAGACCACACTTACCGTCCAGTTCTGGTCGCCTCATTACAGGAAGGATGAGGAATCGTTGGAAAGGGTGCAGAGGAGATTTACCAGTATGTTGTCTGGTTTGAAGAATATGCATTATGAGGAGAGACTAAGGGAGCTAGGGCTTTACTCTTTGGCGAGAAGGAAGATGAAAGGAGACATGACAGAGGTGTACAAAATATTAAGAGGAATAGATAGAGTGGAAAGCCAGTGCCTCTTACCCTGGCCACCAATGGTCAATACAAGAGGGCATAGCGTTAACGTAATAGGTGGTAAGTTCAATAAGGATATCAGAGGAAGGTTTTTTTACCCAGAGAGTGGTTGGTGCATAGGATGCGCTTCCTGGGGCGGTGATGGAGGCAGGTACATTTGTCCAATTCAAGAGATTGCTAGAATGGCAGATGGAGGAATTTTAAAAAAGAGGCATATGTGGGAGGAAGGGGGTTAGATTGTTTTAGGCGAGGTTTAAAGGTCGGCACAACATTATGGGCCGAAGGACCTCTATTGTGCTATACTGTTCTTTGATTCTATCTAAATAAAACAGTGAATACGACAATTACAGTAACTGGAACTACCGGTATTAAAATTAAATGCTGAGTTGAATTACTGTCCATACCGGTGAACTGATCGCAAAATCCCTCAGAGAAGTAAGGGAGGCCATGTTCTGAAATTGATTACCACTTTTTCTTCTACACAAAATACATGCATGTACGTTTTTAAACATAGCTCAGTCACTGTTCCTGGAAGTAGAGCTGTTGTTTTGTCATTGAAATATTTATTATTTTTAATGGCTGACAACAAACAGCAACAAAGCAATGTGGGAAATCAACTTTGAACAAAATAGAACTATCTGTGACTGCGTGAAGAGAAGCAGCATCTATATTACAAAAGGGTTTGGAATACATTCATTTTCACGTACAAATAGAATGTTGCTCAATATTAGATAGTTGCCAGAAGATCTGCCACTCCCACGTACACCACAAAACCAGTGAAATATTCGAGACATTGCAGTTTCCCGAAACACAGGATTACAAATGCCAGTAATTTAGCTGCAATGGAAACAAATAGAGCAGTAATTCAGCAAACTGAGTGGTAAAAAGAAAATATTTTTGATGCAGTGCTAGACGACATTTGCAGAAATGATTTTGAAGTACACTGAATTAGAAGTTGGGCTGTAGCTGCATAGATTTGTGGCTTATATGGAGCGCCGTAACTCAGAAAAACTTGGAGAGAGTGCAGAATTCATGCGCTGGAATAATTTTGGAATAGTTAAGCTATGCGGACAGGCTGCACGATAAAAGCTCGTTTGCTCACTAGGATACATTCAAGAGCCACACCTCTCAACACCGAGCTGTTTAATCGCTCGCCCAAGCCCATCTATCCCTACCCTGCAAGAACATCCTGTTCACGCGTATCGGTACGGTACTTCATTACTTGATTTTATCAGGTTCCCCGCACGGCTGCACCGTCACTGCCAATCTCTCTGCATAATATTATAATTACCCTTTTTGGCGATAGTTCTGTCGGGGCTCTCGATATTTAGAAGGTACCTGAGTGCCAGGTGCCAGTGTAAAGAATTAAAGCACAATTCCATGCAGCGTCATTCGTTCCCAGACCCTGTTTTTATCTCCTTTGCGAGAATGTATACAACAGGCACAGCTTGTCCTTCACATGTATCCGAATATACTGCAATACCCACATGGCCAGCTAACAACTAAGGCTTCGTGCCTGCATACAAAAATTGAACGCCTTGACGTTTACTTGCATTTACTCTCATTAATCAAAGATTTAAGCTGTTGATGCAGCTTTTCCATTGAAAGCCACCGGAGCCCAAATATGTGAATTTTCCAATCTCCCTCTCTCTCTCTCTCTCTCTCTCTCTCTCTCTGTCTCTCTGTCTCTCTCTCTCTCTCTTTCCCACAACCTCTCCAGCCCCAACACGAATTGCATTCCCTTGCTGCTTCCACCCACTACGCAGATTTTTCACCCACTGTATCCTCGCCCCCATCTGGTTCAGCTGTCCTCCACCTCTCCTTTAATAATTCCCATTATCACCTTCGTTACTCATCAGATTCAAACACTGGCAGCCTATGTGCCCCCGCCTATCACCCTCCTTCACAATTATCTCACGAAACCTGGCTCTTTCTGCCCATGACTTTCTTTGACAGATTCCACCTGTCACCCACCTGTCTGTGACTCACAACCTCGCCGCTCCTTGGTCCACCAATCACCTTAAGGCCCATCTCTCACTCCTCACTCTCTTCTCTCTATCCTCGTTATCTTCACACTCCTCTCCCTGTCATAATGCATAGGGTGGAGTTTTTATCCATGGATTAAAGATTGGTTATCGCATAGAAGACAAGATCAGAATAAAGAGCTACTTATTAATATGGAAGAAGAAGAGTGCCCTGAGTATCAATTCATGGCCCTTAGTCATCTACAATTTGTATTGAATAGCTGGAGGAGGCGCCAGGCAGAAAGGTATGCAAATTTTCTGGTGACATTGAAATAAACTGAATGCACATTGCTACGAGAATATTAATAATTTGTAATTTGATGCATATAGCTTGAGTGAATGGTTGAAAATTTGAAAACGAACTTAATTTGGAAATGTGCGGTTTTTCATTTAGATGATATGAATGTAAAGATACAATTATTTAGAACAAAATGCAGTGGGGTACTGATGATTGTGTGCAGGAATCAAAACTGTATACAGACAGGTGCAGCAAAGCAATTGGTATATTAGCCTCATCGAAGAGGGTTGGAGATTAGAAAATGGAAGCCGTTTATTATATTGGTAAAACCATGCCCTGTGATTGGATCAGTTTTGGTGCCCTCATTTATGAAAGAATTAACTGCTATTAGTGGTAGTCAAAAAGAGAGTCATATGCCATTTACCTGTATGATAGGAAATTGTGATGCTTCTATCCATTGTATTTATAACCATTCTAGCCATATGGCTACAGGAATATTGTCAGGGGAAGGAACAATGACTGCATTGTACATTTGTTCAAAAATTGAATGCTGCGATGAACCACACTATTGGTCAGCTAGCATAACTTTGGTATTGGGAAAAATATTGTAATCCTATTTCGTTGGCCTGAAGCATCACAGATTCCAGCAATTATGCCATGATCAACAGTAGATTCTTCAATTATAGTATGGAAAAGTCTTCCATGATCCGCCCCAATACATTAAAAGCACACCCAATAAAATAACAAAACTATATTTGAGGCAAAATTAAACAAAATACGTCAAACACTTTTAAGTTATCAAATACAACGAACAATGCATTGTTTTGTTTTGAAAAAAAAAATCTTTTAAAAACCGAACTCTGCTGATGCTGCTACTGAAATAAATCAGAACTGAGTACATGGATCAGAACCATTAATTATTTTAGCCTCTCCATGAAAATGCATGATATGCTGAACACAAATTGCATTTTCTGTTTTTCTAATACCTTCTCTTCACCTGTCTTCACTGCAGCCCACTGTTCCACTGAAATCAGAATCCGTGCTAGAACTATCGAGGTAAATCATATCTGGTCGCCTCACTACAGGAAAGATGTGGAAGCCATAGAGAGGGTGCAGAGGAGATTTACAAGGATGCTGCCTGGAATGCGTAGCATGCCTTATGAAAGCAGGTTGAGGGAACTTGACCTTTTCTCCTTGGAGAGACGAAGGATGAGGGGGGACCTGATAGAGCCGTATAAGATGATGAGAGATATTAATAGGGTAGATAGTCAGAGGCCTTACCCCAGGGCTGAATTGATGGCCACAAGAGGACATAGGTTTAAGGTGCTGGGGAGTAGATATAGAGGATATGTCAGGGGTAAGTTTTTTGCTCAGAGAGTGGTGAATGCGTGGAATGGGCTTCCGGAACTGTGGTGGAGGCTGATATGTTAGGGTCTTTCAAGAGACTATTAGAACGGTATATGGAGCTGAGTAAAATAGAGGGCTATGGGTAAGCCTAGTAATTACTAGGGTAGGGACATGTTCTGCACAGCTTTGTGGGCCGAAGGGCCTGAATTGTGCTGTAATTGTTCTATGTTCTATGTTCTATATTGCCCATGGGTGCTCATTGGCAGTCTCCATGGGAAACACATGAACAGCAATGTAAAGTAAGTTCATATATTCCACTCAGTCTGATTTCTATGCCATGGCATATGCTGCTATTATCACGACAAATGCTGGGATTGTTTTTTTTTTTATTTTGCAACAGTATTTTGGAAGGGAATGTTATCAGCAAAATTTAGGTTCATAGTCTCAAGAGGTTGCAATTCAATTAGCTTTATTTATGAAATTGGTTAAGTTTAAGAGATTGATAATTAAAATGCATAAGTAAAAGAAAAAACGATCCACTGGGTCACTGTATTAGAACTTACAATTGCCTCCATGAGAATATTCAGTAAGGCAGCAATATTCTAATGTGTTTTAGCAATACGTCATTGATAGAATATTAACAAAATTCTGGAACATAAATATATCAGTTGAACTCAAGTTGTAAGTTAAGTTCTCCCATACGAACTGCACCAACAGACTGCAACAGCAGTTTGCTCTCCGATGTATGCTCACTGAGAATCCATTAGTCTTCCAGCATCGCTCTATATTACACAGTTGATCAGACCACACCAAGTTTCGTCACTTCCATAACTCTTCCTGAGATGCAAACACAAACATTTCTAATTTAACAACTGTTAACAGTGTTTTATAGACATGTTTTTCCTTTAACCTCAATAGATTAGAATTGGACAAAGGGAGACCTGGGTACAATCCTGACCTCGCGTACTACCTTGCATGGGTTTCCTGTGGGTGATCCACCTTCTTTGACATCCCAAGACTCGCGTGTTGGTAGGTTAACTGGTCACAGTAAATTGCTTAAATTGTGTAGGAGAGTGGTATAACATGTCCGGACTTGATAAAGAAAGTGAGGAGAGTTAAAATGCGATTAATGAAGGTGAAAACATGGTTGGTGGTATCGCCAATGGGGCTGTTCTGGCGCTGTATGCCTCGACGACTCTATGCAACCATCATTATATTCCTCTGTGAGGCCGTTATGCCATTTATTTCCCATAAATTTCCCTCCTCATTCTTCTAACATACACCTGAACGTAGGGAAACCTACAGGAACATTTAACTTGCCTCGTAACATTTGATGGTCACACAATTGCGTACAACTGCTTCTTCCAATCTCCTTTATTCCCTTCCATTCATGTCACAGCAGCTTGCAAGAATTTACCAGAAGTTTCAAACACGAATATCCCTCTGGTCCTGTACCATGTTTGATAATCTCAATCATTTGACTAGCAATTTGGTCCACAACGAAGAAATTTAACAATTAAGGTTATTTCCTTATGTATACGGATTGTGTTTGCTTTCCTGAATGATTGTCATTCAAATGTGTCTTTCTGTCGTTTTATTTCTTTCGTTAGGTTGATTTATCACTTATTTGCAAGAGGTATGCAGAATGTTTCTTGCTTTGCATTGCATTCACCATTTGATCATGGGATGTTACAATTGTCCTACTCAATGTTAAGCTCATGATCCTCCACGTCTCTCCACTCCCTATTATCCTCCCTTGAATCATGTAATGCACTTTGTTTAAAATGTCAAGGAAATATATATTGTTGATAATTGTTCAGATAATACGGAAATCATTCGTGTTGTTGACAATAAGGAGGTTAATCTTTGGCTACAGAGTGGTACTGATAGACGGTAAGACCAGCAGGACAATTTCAAATGACTTTTAATCCTGATAAGTATGAAGGATCCATTTTGGGTGGTCCAATCAGGGAAGCACATATATTATTAATAATCAGGTAGTAGGGAGTATTGAGGAACAGGAGGACGTTGCAATACAAGTCGCAATATGCTGAAGGTGGAAGTACAGCTAGAATATTGTTTGCAGTTCTGGTCGCCACACTACGGAAAGAATATGACTGCGCTGTAGAAGTTGCAGAGGAAATTGCCTAAGACAATGTATGGGTTGGAGTGGTTCCCTTATAGGAGAGGGTGTATAGCTTGGGATTCTTTTCCACGGAGTGCAGCTAACTGAGCGGGAACATGATGGAGTTGTACTGAAAACTGAGTACTATAGATACAGTGAAATAAAAATATATTTTCATGGCAGAAGTGTCTAAGTCGAGGAAACGTAGGATTAATGTGACGAATATGCGATTTAGAGTTGGTCTGGGGAAGAATATTTTCACCAAAAGGGCAATTGCAATCTGATATATGGGGCAGGGTGAGGTCGTGCCATCTGAACAGATAAGATGTACCTGATGAAGTACATTAATCGCCAAGGTTTAGTAGTATTTAGATTGGGTGATGATGAATGAGATTAGTTTAGATTTGTACCTGATGGTGGGCATGGACTTGCTCGTCCAAAGGGCATGTTTCTGTGCGATATGGCTCGATAACGCTGTTACTCTGTGCTTCTCTGGTGACTTTGAACATATTTCAACAGCTGCTACTTGAAGGATGCATAGATATTGGAGAGGCTTGTTCATTCAGATGTTGTCATTTATCCTACTGTAATTTTTTGCATCATTTTTTCCAAAATTTAATGTAGCAGGGCCTAGCTTTTCATGACCGTGTATAGGCACTATCACATCTCATCTGTTGCCAGAGGGGAGATCTGCCCAAGCCCCTTTGGTATTTAATCCACTGGGACAAAGGGAGATGAACAACGACACAAAAAATAATATGGAAATTTTGTACACAAGTCGTAAAGACATGTCACCCTTGGGTGGGATGAAATCACACCGATACTAACCAGGAGTACACTATGACTGGGAAAGACTATTTTGCTTTGTGCTGTATGAGGAATCTGGTAGGTCATAAGAATTCCCTCAATTGCATGTATTTGATACTTATTCAATTTTATTTGGAACTTTTGTTTCTTTTAATTTCAATACAGTGAAGTTATGATTTAATGTAACATAGTCCACAAATAAAGATATTTGTTTCAAACCATAGTAACAGTAGCAATTTGAGGTCTGTATTCACGGTCCACATCTGCCCTCAATTTGTCAACAATGGAACAGCATTTCGATCCCCGAATGCTGAAACCAGCTATAGGGTTTAAAGACTAATTTCTTTCAATTTTATAAAAGAGCCAGTTTGAGTTATGATTAAAAATGTCCATATGCCTATAAAAGGGAAAATGAATAATGAGTGGGAAGGTTTATATCCGTCAGGGAATACTCAATTTATCATGCCGGATAATTCTGCAGATTATTGGGTTTCATAGGATTAGTAACACATTTCCCTCACTTCAGAGCAGTACAGCACAGTTTGGACCCTTCGTCCCACGATGTCATGCCAACCGATATAATCCTCCTCCACGAACAATTTAACCCTTCCTTACAACAGCCAAGAAGCCTCCATTTTTCTTACATCCATGTGCCAAACCAAGAGTGTTTTAAATGTCTGTATTATCTCAGCCTCTACCACCACGCTCAGCAGTGCGTTCCAGTTACCGCCACTCTCTGTGTAAAACAACGACCTCTGATATCTCCTATAGACGTCCCTCCATACAGATTAAACGGACGTCCTGTGGTATTGCTCATTGCCTCCACAGGAAAACGGCGGATTTGATCGAGGTTTACAAAATTATGAGGGATATAGACAGAGTAAGTGCGAGCAGGCTCTTTCCATCTAGTTTAGGAGAGGTAGGTGCGAAAGGACATGACTTTAGGGTGAAAGGGGTAAAGTTTAGGGGGAACATAAGGGGGAACTTCTTCACTCCAAATGTGGTGCTAGTGTGGAACGGGCTGCCATCTGATGTAGTAAATGCGGGCTCTTTCTTAAATTTTAAGAATAAATTGGATAGATACATGGACGGGAGAGGTCTGGAGGGATATGGACTGGGTGGTCAATGGGACTAGCGGAATAAATTTCGGCACAGACTAAAAGGGCCGAATGGCCTGTTAACTGTGCTGTAGTGTTCTATGGTTCTACGTTTCTTTATCCAGGTCATTTAAAAAATTATAAATAGCTGGTACGAGAACAGCTTCGTGCGGAATTCCACTAGTCACCGACAACAAGGAAGAATACACTCCATCTACTACCACCGATGCCTTCTGTGGGCATGCCAACTGAGATTCCACGCAGCAAGGTTTTCATGGATACCATGCCTCACGACTTTCTGGACGAACCTACCATGATGAACCTTGTCAAACGCCTTACTAAATTCCATATACACCTCATCCACCGCTCTACCTTCATCAATTAGTTTGTCACCTCCAATAAAAACTTACATAGGCTGGGTAGGCACGACCTGCCTTTCACAAAGACAAGCTGACTATCCCAAATAAGTTTGTTCTTCTCCAAATGCTAGTAAATCCTGTCAATAAGAATCCACTGCAATAGCATGCACACACCTGACGTAAGACTCACATATATATAATTCCCAGGATGATTCCAATTACCTTCTTGGAAAAACGGAACAACATTTACCATCCTCCAAAATCCAACACTTTCTTCATGAATGTTATTTTGAGGGTGAAAGACCATTTCCTTCACAAGCTTAACAAGTACTAAATTGTAGAGCAGAAATAATTTGGATATATTCATTGGATAAGAGTTCATAACAGCCCTGCATAATTACTTGAAGCTTCAAAGCTAACATTTTTCTCATTCTGTTACTCTTCCTGTTACTAACCTTGTTGCAGTGGTTATCCGTATTTCCTCCATGAAATATAACAGATAATTCTCCCCTTTGATTCCTGTCCCCTTTCGGAACAATCTGTCTGGTCTCGGGATTGTTCCTGTAGCATTCTTTGCACGCAACTTCTCCGCATGCTTTTGCAAGGCCATCACATAATAACATAGAAATAACATGCCAGCTCCTATGTTCAATAAATTAATAACTGATTTTACTTCACAGCACTTTCTTGCACGATAAACGGATCCCTTGAACTTACTAATGTCCACAAATCATCAAATTGTTTCCGACAGATTATGTCCATACCAGAATTTCGCATTTTCAATTCTGCACAAAAACCCACATGAGGCTTCAAAATGCACTGATTATTTCCTCCTTTCTCTCTTCATTTTCCTGCACATAATGGTTTAGCAGACTTGTACTTTTCATAATCAGTCCTTGCCTTTCCAAATGTAGGTGGGTCCTGTCCCTCAGCAACCCCTTCACCTACTTTCGTGCTAGTGTTGTTAGCCTCGCCGGAATGCAGTTCTCTTGCTTGTTCTTGCAGCACTTCTTAAAGCAAAGCACAACTTAAAGTGGCATTAATAAACTGCATGTTGTTTTTCCCACATAACAAGGATGACTACACGATTCGAACAACCATAAAAATCCGATTGGCCCTGAGTTGTGTAAGATCCTGTGTAAATACAATACTTTATTGTGCTTTGGTGTTGTTCGTCTCCCCGCAGATTCTGCTTAGCCTACTTCTATCAAAGCTTTCTGTAGGAATTCCCACTGGACTAATATATTTCACTGTGCAGATGTTATACTGGGAAAATAGAACGTGGTATTTTCAATGGTTCAACATCAAGTTGTCTGTGAATCAAACTGCTTTACTATAATTACCTAGGTGAGGGAAGCTCCAGTCTGTAAGGACAGAGCACAGAAGCAGCTGACGTCAAGCTTCAGTTAAGTGGAATTGTCCTTGTTGCAGACAGAATAAATTGGATCATAAGCTCACTTAGTTTTAAGTGAGATACAATATAAACGCACTTTTCTTCAGACTATGTACTAAAATGTCGTAGGAATTTTGTTTTAATTTACTTTCTTTTTTCCCTGGATATAGGCAGTGCTGGCAAGACCAGCACTTATTCACCAAGCCTAATTCCCATTAAAGACATGGTGGTCAACCAGCTTCTTCAAACGCTTTAGTCGTTCTAGTGAAGGCACGCACACAATTCTCTTTTGTGAGGAGTTCCAGCGACATTGAAGTATCAGCAAAATATTTCCAAATCATATGCACATGTGGCATGGTGTGGGAAATCAAAACGTGGTGGTGGTGTTCCCCTGCAGTTACTGCCATATTTTGTGTCTTGATTTTGGAGCTAATGGGTTTGCGATGTGTGGATGAAAAGGTGAAATAGGTAACTGTATCCACGGTGTGCTTATGGAGGAGGGGATTGATAGGGTGCCATTCAACTGAGATCAGTTGCCCTGATTGGTGTTGCACTTCTTGATTGATCAATTCTTGAAACTTCACTCATTCAGGGAAGTGGTGAATATTCCACCTGCTGCTCACTTGGGCAACTTCGATCTTAGAAAGGCTTTGGTGTGTTCGGAGATGAATTGTTCGCTGCGAGATATCCAGTCTCTGATTTGCCCTTATCGTATTACATGGCGAGTGCAGTTGATTTTTCTACTCAGTTATAACCACAAGGATAATGAAGATGCTGCCAATGGCAATCTCATTGGATATCAAGAGGATGTAATTGCACTCTTTCTGGTTATAGACAGTCAATGGCTTGCACTTTAGTGCTGCACATGCTACTTGCAACATCATGTCTTGACTTAATGATGCCAATATTCATTTTGGTGCAGAAATGGGCGACTTCGTTTTATGACGACTTGAAAATGGAATTGAACAATGTACATATTGAACTTTGCTGCTCTGGAATGAAGGTCACTGATGATGCAGCTGAAGATTTATTGGCATTGGACACAACCCTAATGAACTACTCCAGTATTGTCTTCGGATGGGAGGATTAATATCCAACAACCATAATAAATTTTCCTTTATGCATGATATGACACCAAACATCAGATTGCTTTCCATAAGACCATAAGACAAAGGAGCATAAGTCGGCCATTCGGCCCATCGAGTCTGCTCCGCCATTCTATCATGAGCTGATAAATTCTCCCATTGAGCCTCACTCCGTCGCCTTCTCACCATAACCTTTGATGCTGTGGCTACTCAGATACCTATCAATCTCTGCCTTAAATATCCAATGACTTTGCCATCACAGCCGCCAGAGGCAACACATTCCACAGATTCTCCTCTCTCCGGCTAAAGAAATTTCTCCGCATCTCTGTTCTGAATGGGCGCACTTCAATCCTGAAATCGTGTCCTCTTTTACTAGACTCCACTACCATGGGAAACAACTTTGCCACATCTACTCTGTCCAGGCCTTTTAACATTCGAGATGTTTCTATGAGGTTCCCCCCCCCCCCATTCTTCTGAACTCCAAGGAGTACAGCACAAAAGCCGTCATATGTTCCTCATCTATTACCCTGGATTCATTCTTTGAACCCCTTCCAAAATCAGCACATCCTTTCTTAAATAAAGAGCCCAAAACTGCAAATAGTACTCCAAGTGAGGTCTTACTCATGCCTTATAGAGCCTCAACATCACATCCCTGTTCTTATATTCTATTGTTCTAGAAATTAATGCCAACATTTTATTCGCCTCCTTCACCATCGAATCAACCTGGAGGTTAACTTTCCGGGTATCCTGCACGAGGACTCCCATGTCCCTTTGCATCTCTGAATTTTGAATTTTCTCCCCATTTAAATAATAGTCTGCACGTTTATTTCTTCGACCAAAGGGCATGACCATATACTTTCCAACATTGTATTTCATTTGCAACTTTTTTGCCCATTTTACTAATCTATCCAAGTCTCTCTGCAGACTCTCCCTTTCCTCAACATTACCCTTCCCTCCACCTGTCTTTGTATCATTAGCGAATTTAGCCACAAAGCTGTTTATTCCATAATCCAAATCGTTGATATACAACCTAAAAAGGAGCGGTCCAAACACCGTCCCCTGCGGAATACCACTGGTAGCTGGCAGCAAACCAGAATGGGATCCCTTTATTCCCACTCTCTGTTTTCCCTGCCAATGCTCTATCCACTCTCGTAACTTTCCTGTAATTCCACGGGCTCTTATCTTGTTTAACAGCGTCATGCGCGGCACCTTGTCAAAGGCCTTCTGAAAACCCATACACACAACATCCACTGCGTCTCCTTTGCCTATCCTGCTTGTAACTTACTCAAAAAATTGCAATTGGTTTGTCATGCAGGATTTTCCTTTAAGGAAACTATGCTGAGTTCGACCTATCTTGTCATGTGCCTCCAGGTACTCCGTAACCTCATCCTTGACAATCGACTGCAACAACTTCCCAACCATCGATGTCTGGCTAACAGGTCTATAATTTTATTTTAGCTGCCTCGCACCCTTCTTAAGTAACGGAGTGACATTTGTAATTTTCCAGTCCTCCGGAACTATGCCAGAATCTATTGTTTCTTGAAAGATCATTACTAATGCCTCCGTAGTTTCTACAGCTACTTCCTTCAGAACACGAGGGTGCATGCCATCTGGTCCGGGAATTTATCTACCCTTAGACCATTCAGCTTCCTGAGTACCTTATCTGTTGTAATTGTGACTACAAACACTTCTCTTCCCTGACACCCTTGAGTGTCCGGTATACTGCTGATGTTTTCCTCAGTGAAGACTGATGCAAAGTACTCATTCAGCTCCTTTGCCATCTCCTTGTCTTCCGTTACAATTTCTACAGATTCGTTTTCTATCAGTCCTATATCTACTCTCGCCTGTCTTTTACTCTTTATATACTTAAAAAGCTTTTAGTATCTTCTTTGATATTATTTGCAATCTTCCTTTCATAGTTCATAGTTCATAATTCTTCATAGTTCATCATAGTTCATTTTGATCGGGGCGGCTTTGAGTTGGTAGCGTAGCTGGTAGGTTAAAGTGCGGACTTCGGTGAAGACCAGGCTTCGATGAAGAGGATGAGAATCAACAAGGGAAGTGCAAGGTTGTTTGTTTGCTCTTCCTTAATTCCACTAGATTCTGTTTTATTAAATTGGATGTAATGGCAGTCAGTGGAATGGTGTGCTCCAATAGTCAGATGTGGGAGATCAGGGAGCAGTCAAGATTCCTGAAGACTTTGAATACAGGAAGTGTATCCAGTTGCAGCCCCTCTCAGACAACATGATTCAATTGGAGTGGCATTTGGACACTCTGTGGAGCAGACGGGAGACATATATGTTTGCAGATAATAGTTTCAAGGAGGTGGTGACACCAGTTGTTCAGCCAAAGAAATATTACACCGCCAGTGGAGGTACGTATATATTCAAGGAGTCTCCATGTGGCTATCCACCTCTCAGCGAACTGTACCATTTTGGATGCTGTTGCAGTGAGCTATCCTCTCAGGGCAAAATAGCAACGGCAGTCATAACAGTGGCATCACGTCTGAATAGGGTAGGGCAACATCCAATCCAGAAAAGGTGATTGTGGATTCCACAGTCAGAGGTAGAGACACGCTTTTCTGTGTCCGCAAAAGAGAGTCCACGATGATCTGTTGCCTCCCTGGTGCCAGCGATGAAGGATGTGCTCAGTGGGCAGAGGACGTTCTGTGACGTATCTTGGTTATGTTGTAGGTCAAAGCAAGCAAGCTCCTGTTCAGGCAAAAGTTCAAGCAATATCTGAGTTCCCTATTCCCACAGGTACGAGGACTGTTAGAAGATTTTTGGGAATGGTTGGATATTATCTTTGGATTGAATCTTTCGATTGAATCCCGAACAAATCTCGTCAATCTGGGGAACGATCCCAGACGACACTCGTTAACCTTTGGATTGGATCCCAGACGAATCTCGTTAACCTTGGGAACTATCCCGGACGAGCCCCCAATTTTGTCACAAACCAGCAACAAAAGAAACACACTGAGCATGAACAAGTGTTAAAAACTATTTTATTAATCACTACTTATGATAATATGTAAAATAAAAGTAAAAATGTTAGTATGTTAGAATTCAAGAATGTTAAACCTCGAACGTTAACCCCAAAACTAAACTCTTCGTGTGTGTGTGTGACAAAGTCCAGAACTCCCAGTTCCTGAATGGTTCTTAAAGTTCAGTTCCGCAAGCCATAAGGTGAAACATGAGCAAGGGCTTCTTCAACAACCACCGTTGTCTGAAGATAAGATGTAGATGTAGAAAAACATAGAGAGAGAGTACATACGAAATCCAAATGTTCCACGATGGAACCCAAACGACACTTCAGTGTTTACTCGGTAGTGACTTCCTCACCCCGAAAAGCATCCGAACCGTTGTCTTCCACATACAAATACCTGTTTCCTTCTACAGGTCAGCAACAAAGTGAACTCCACCGGATTACTTCCAACTTCCATACATGGATTTCAGTGGCAAACACAGTTATTGTTTCTCATCCATCGATAGAGAAAACAAGCAGGCTGGTGTCTCTCTCCCTTCTCTCTCTCTCCTTCTTCTTCTTCTTCTTCAACAACGTAATTACGTCCTTTATCTTCTATTGACATAAGCACGCCCCACACACACATACACACACACACACTCTATCTTAAAGGGACTTTCACTGAGTCCGTAACAGTTCTAAAAGGAGAGGGCGAGCAGCCTGCGGATGTGGTCCATTTTGGTACCAATGAAATAGGCAGGGAGGGAGATGTGGTTGTGCAAGAATATTAAGTTACTTCAGTAATAATTTAAAAAAATCAGGAACTCCAGGGTTGTAATCACGACTGCTATCCGTGCCACGTGCTCATGGGGCAAGGAAATGAAAAATAGTGCAGATCAACACATGGCAGAGGAGCTGGTGCGTGTGGAGACCAGCTATGTGGGTGATTGGGCCCGCTTATGGGCAGGTGGAATTTTTACAGGAATGGCGGGTTGCACCTAAACTGGCGGGGTTCCAATATCTTGATTGGGTGGTTCAATAGTTGTACTCAGCAGTGTTTAAACCAGAGTGGCAGGGGGTGGGAACCAAAGCTGCAGATCAGAAGTTGGAGAGATTGATGGAAAGGTAAAAGTAATGACAAGTCAGAAACGGAGGACAGGCAGGGGGAGGTTAAGGAACATGGTGGGACTGAAGGGATGATGTGTGTTTGTTTCAATGCAAGTGGTATTGTAGGTAAAACAAATGAACTAAGAGCCTGTATCTGTTCATAGAACTATGATTATGTGTCCATGAGAGAGCTATGGTTGCATGTAGGACAGGACTGGCAGCTCAATGTTCCAGCATTTCAATATTTCAGACATGATAGAAGGGAAGGAAAAGAGGTGAATGATTTCCATTACTAAATAGGCATGCACTTTGAGAGGACATACTGGAGGGCTCATCCACTGAGGTAACATGGGTATACATCATAAAAAGGAAAAGTGCAGTCAATCTGATGAGATTCTACTGTAGACCTTGCATTAGGAAATGAAGATTTGGCGATCTTCCGACCTCCAGGAACGAATGATTCACCAACCCCACTCCCGGTCCCACGGCGGAACACCCACTGAGGTCCAGGACGGGCTCGTATTCATTGAAGCCTGCTCAGGGTGAAGAGCCCAACCCACCGAGAATCCACCATGGAAGCATGACCCCCGGACCCCACTAGAGCTCCAGATGCAGAACCCCGGTGCCGCGGACCTACCGGAGTGAAGACACGAGCATCGGAAGCAATAGGTTCTGAGTCTTAAGGCTCTATTCGATGTAAAACCCAACCTGCAGTAATACCCGACGCTGAGGCCTGAGGCCGGGGCCCCTGCACACAAAAATCCTGTCCCTATGGAGCGCCCCATTCCAAGTCCCAGCACCAAAGCTCCCCGAGACGTCACTACTTACCTGCCGGAATAGCACACTCCTCTTCAGGACCTTCATACCTGTATGGGTTCAATAACCCACTTCACAGGTTACCTCAATCCACTCCAGGTCTTCCACGTCTGTCCCCAAGCGGTCACTTATCTTCCAGTTCAGGTGGCTCCACGCCAGGAATTCCAGGATCGACCAGACGTGACCATTTACCATGGAAGTGTGGTAAGAGGTCTTGAAAGCAGGTGAGACTGAAACAGCATGGGTTAAAGACCCCACTCCCTAGCATAATACCAGCTAACATTCAGCCCATTGGAAACAATGTTGATGAACTAAGCGCAAGACTGGCCAACGAAGGAAAACTGGGGGACTGCAGTGCTCTATGCCTCACCGAAATGTGGCTTACATCTGCTTTACTTGACTGCACCAGACAACCTGAGGGCTTCTTAATTTACCGGGTGGACTGTAAGGCGTCCTCGGGAATAGTTAGCGGCAGAGGGTTCTAGTTCTTATTCAGCACTTCGTGGTGCTCGGACGTGATGGTCCTGGCAAATCCCTGTTCTCTCAGCTTGGGAATATCGAATAGTGAAGTGTCATCCGTAGTATCTGCCACGTGAGGTCAGCAGCTATGCTGACGGTGATCATCATCCCACCGCAGACAGATGTGAAGTCTGCACTCAGTGAACTATACTCCGTTGTTACCAGCCTTGAAACAGGATACCCTGTGGCCCTGTTCATCATTGCTGGTGACAGCAACCAACCAACTAAAGTAGTGTGTTACCATAATACTATCCGCATGTCTCCTGTGCTAGCAAGGACACAAGCACACTTGGCCATTGTTAAACAACCATCAAAGACATCTGCTGAGCTACCCACCACACACTTTGGTAAATGAGACCAACAGGCTATGCACCTTCTTGCTGCATACAGGATGATCCAGTACAGAAAGTCATATAATGCTGGTCTGAGGAAAGAAATGAGCTTCTATGCGGCTGCTTTGAGCCGGTAGACTGGTCCATGTTCAAAGATCCAGATGCCAGCCTAGATGAGTAGGTAACCACCATGATGGATTTTATCAGCCAGTGTGTTGAGGACTTTGTACCAAAGAGAACAATCCGGGTGTTCCCAAACCGGAAACCATGGATGAACCGGCAGATCCACTTCCTCTTGAAGTCTAGGACTGCAGCATTCAAATTAGGTGAACCTGACCGAAACAAGATATGGGGACACGACCTCCGTAAAGCCGCAATGTCACCACCCACCCTGACAGCCTCCAATGTACCTGAACCCCTTGTAACGACTGCAGACGAAAGATCAGTCTTCCGGAGAGAGTACCCACGGGAGCATCCAGCCCGGACGGTGTCCCTGGTCAGGTCCATAGATCCCGTGCAGAACAGCTGTCGGGGATATTGTCAGAGATTTGTAACATCTCCCTGCTTCAATCTGAGGCTCCCAGCTGCTTTAAGAAGAGCACTATCATCCAGGTAATTCAGAAAGACATGGTATCATGCTTCAATGACTGCCGGCCGATTGCTCTGACATACTGTATCATAAGGCACTTCGGGAGGCTGGTCATGGTAAGTATTAACGCCGGCCTTCCGGACAACCTTGACCCATGGCAATTCACCTCGTTCCAAATCAGATCTATGGTGGGTACCATTATCCTGCCCCAACACTCATCTTTGTAGCATCTGGATAGTAAAGAAACCCACATTAAACTATTGCTTATTGACTACAGTTCCGCCCTCAATACTATTTTTTCCAAATAAATTCATGACCAATCTCCGAGACCTGGGAGTCAACACCTCCTTTTGAAACTGGATCCTTGATTTAGTGACCAACAGACCGCAAACGGTGAGGATAGGCGGCAATGACTCTGCCACAATTATTCTCAACATTGGTCCCAACAAGGCTGCATCCTCAGCCCCCTACCCCATTCCCTATACACTCATGAATGCGTGGCAAGATTCTGCTCCAATTCTATCTACAAGCTAACAGATGATACCAACGTAGTGGGCCGCATCACAAATAACGAGGAGTCAGACACAGGAAGGAGATAGAGAGCTTCAAGGCATGGGGTCAGTGACAACAAACTTTCCCTGAATGTCAGAAAAAGAAGAAGAGCTGGTCATTGACTTCAGGAAGTGGGGCAATTCATATATTCCTGTCTACATCAACGGTGCTGAGTTCCAGAGGACTGAGAGCTTCAAGTTCCCAAGAGTAAACATCACCTATCGTCTGTCCTGGTACAACCACGCAGATACCAAGGACAAGGAAGCTCATCAGTGCCCATACTTCCTCAGGAGGCTAAAGGAAATTTGGCATGTCCCCTTTGACAACTCACCAATTTTTATCGATGCACCACAGAAAGCATCCTATCTGGATGCATCACGGCTTGGTACGGCAACTGCTCTACCCGAGACAGAACGAAACTGCTCAACGACCTCAACAGCTCAAACCCAGAGTTGTTGAAATAAGACTTACCTCCATGGACTCCATACTTCTCATTGCCTTGGTGAAGCAGCCAGCATAATTAAAGACCTCACCCTTCCCGGACATTCTTTCTTCCCACCTCACCCATCGGGCAGAAGCTCCAAAAGCCTGAAAGCGCGTAACACCAGGCTCAAGGGCAGCTTCTTTCCCACTGTTATAAGACTATTGAATGGTTCCCTCGGACGACAAGATGGAATCTTGACCTCACAATCCACTTCGTCTTGGTCTCACAGCTTATTCTCTACCCGCACTGCACTTTCTCCGTTGCTGATACACATAATTTTGCCTTTTGTTATTGATTTACATTGTCCTACATCGATGCACTGTATAATGAATTGATCTGCATGAATGGTATGCAAGACAAGTTTTACACTGCACCTCGGTACACGTGACAATAATAAACCAAATCAAATTCCAATTCCAAGGTGGGGCAGGTGACTCATATTTCAGTGGCAGAAGAAACTAGAAACAGCGATCAAAACTCCTTCGGTTTTATGACAGAAATGAATAAGGGAAGGTATGAAACTAGGGTAATGTATTAAATTGGGGCAGGGCAAATTACAGCATTGATAGGCAGGACTCTGGCAGAGTAAATTAGGAGCAGCTGATATTGGAAAGTCCACAAATGATATGTGGGAATCCTTTAAAGACTCGCTGACCAGAGGTCAGGACAGGCAAGTTCCAGTCATGTTGAAGGATAAAGGTAATGATGTAAGGCAACCTTGGATGACGAAAGAGGTTGTAAAGAGAGACGGGAATAGAAAAATAAAAGGGTTATGAAACTGAAATTGGACAGGAACTGTGAGGAATGTAAAGAAAGCCCGGAAGAACTTAAGCAAAGAATGAGGAGGCCAGTTCGAGATGTGAAATATCTTTGCCAAGTCGGATAAAAGAGAGTCTCCACACATTTGTCAACGGAAAATCAAAACAAGAGGGTGACGAGGTAGAGGTTAGGACCTCTCAAGGATAAAGGATGTAATTTTGCTTGGAGTCAACGGATGTTGGCAAAGGTCTAAGTGAGCAGGTGAGCCTTTCATCAGTGGCAGTGAAGGAAACATTACTGTATGATTACTTTCGTGGTGGTGGAGTTACCAGAACAGTACTGTTGTGTGCTATATTGCTTCTACGTTCTCTAGCGGATGCAGCTGTTGTTCTAGTTTTCTATGCTTTCTATATTTGCGATGTCTCCATCATTGTGTTCTTGTTATGGCGCATGACAACACGCAGGTATTCCAAGATTGTTTACTGTCTCGATAAGTGTGCCTCTCACTCACTGATGTTTAAGGGGCTCTCTACAGTATTGCGGAAATTCTTTCTCTTGAAAGTTGATGACCAGCACCATATCTATGTAAATTCAGATTGGGTAATATATAAACTAGTTGTCAGCAGCAGTCTCAAGTCGAATAATTGCAATAAATCAACTTGAAACGAGTGATGGGGAGAGCTTTATTCAAACTCACTGCAGGGCAAAAGGACAACAAATCAGTATGACGCGTGAACTGAAATGCTGGAAACACTCAACAAGGCAGCTGGCACATGTAGACTCAGAAACAATTTTGCCTTTGTCTTGTGACTGTCTGTATGCTCCAAAAAAAAGTGATTAATGCGAAAGGTTCCAAGTAAGTGCTGAGGTAAAGAAAACAGTAAAGGCAAAAGGGAAGAGTGAACAGAAGTTGAAGAATGTGAAAAGAATGACAGATTAGGTCATCTGTAGAATTAATACCATCATCTTTTATCTGAAAAGCATGAGCTGTATTTGCAAGCTGAAATTTGTGAATTCAATGTTGAGTCAAAAAAGCATGCAATGCGCCCAACGTAAAGATGGAGTGCTGCTCCTCAAGGTTCTGGTGATCTTCCTGGAACAGTACAGCTTCTCAATGAAAGGGAGGTTACAGGAGTGAAGGAATAGAGAATGCAAATTATATGTACCGGAGCTCAATGTAATGCTTTTCCGAAAAAAAAATGCAGGGAAATCGAAAAAATGGGAAGAATTGTGGTTGGAATGGAAGATGAATTTACATCCATTACTGAGAACTTCCTTAGCCTGTGGCAAATATGAGCGACAGTCATCTTGTTAATTCTTCTTCCAAATCTGCTTCCCATGTCTCTAGTTTCATCAACAGAAGCACATTAATACTCATGATGCCAGTTTACATACTAGTGCCCTTGACATAACCATATCACTAATACAGCTGAGAATGATGTCAACACGATATTTGACAAAGGCCGGGGCCATTTCCACCCATTTCACAAAATATAACTTCCTCTGTCCACGTGCCAAATTTTAACAACGTTTCTCTTATCCACCCATTCTTATCACCGTTGTTCACAATGGAAAAGCTCAGACAACTCCAATTCTGGAACATCTGGTGTAATTCTATTCCCCATTTCAGAATACAACTGGTTTTGTTTTATTCACCATATTCTAGTTGATTCTCGCATCAATCAAACCTCTGGATGCTTTCCCACAGCAACAAACCACACAAGTTCAAATGATGTATCAACGCATTCATTCACAGTTCTCATTGAATCAATGATACTTCACGGTAAGCATATTTTTTGTATTAATTTAACTTCACATTTGGTCAGTTTTGCTGCACCTCTCACTTGGAGTGAGCTGCTTGTTTATTGTCAGATTTTATACTGGAGTTGTCCCTGACTATTATCAGAGATTGTGGTGATTCTACAAATTGTCACTGTTAATAGCAGATACCGGACTAAACGTACTGTATTTAAATGCACGTAGCATTAGGAATAAAGTAGATGACCTAGTGGCACAACTACAGGTTAATAAATACGACATTGTGGCAATCACCGAGTCATGGCTTTATGACGGATGTGATTGGGAACTGAATGTCCAGGGGTACACAGTGTATAAGACGGATAAGCGTGAAGGCAGAGGGGGAGGTGTGGCCATGATGGTTAGTAGTGATATAAAATCGATAGAAAGGAAGGATATTGGGTCAGAGGAGGTGGCATCCTTGTGGGTGGAGCTAAGAAATAGCAAGGGTAAAAGGACAATGGTAGCAGTCATATATAGGCCCCCTAATAGCAGTCAGCAAGTGGACGATAAGTTGCAGTTTGAGATAGAAAAAGCATGCCAGAGTGACAATGTGAAGATAATTATGGGGTTTTTAACATGAAGGTGGACTGGGAAATCCAGAATGGCGGTAGTACTCAGGAGAGGGAGTTTGTGGAATGTCTAAGGGACGTTTTTCTAGAGCAACTTGTTGAAGAGCCCACCAGGGGATCGGCTGTTTTGGATTGGGTGCTGTGTAATGAACCGGAGGTGATTAAGGAACTAAAGGTAAAGGAACCACTGGGAATCAGTGATCACAATATGATTGAGTTCAGTTTCAAGTTTGACAAGGAGAAACTGATAACTGGTGTATCGATATTTCAGTGGAACAAAGGAAATTACAATGGTATGAGAGAGGAGTTGGCCCTAATTGATTGGAAAAGTAAGCTAGCTGGAGGGACGGCAGAGAAGAAATGGAAGGAATTTCTACAGGAAATAAGGAAATTGCAGGATAGATATATTCCAAGAAAAAAGGTTTTTAATGGAAAAAAGGCACAAATGTGGATAACGAGAGAGGTGAAGGCTAAAATAAAAGCAAAAGGGGCGGCATACAAAGAAGCAAAAATTAGTGGGAAAACAGAAGACTGGGAAGCTTTTAAAAACCTGCAGAGAGAAACTAAGAAAGTCATTAGGAAAGAAAAGATGAATTATGAAAGGAAGTTGGCGGATAACATTCGGAAGGATACTAAGAGTTTTTTTAAATACATAAGGTGTAAAAGAGAGACACGGGTTGATATAGGAGCAATTGATAACAGTGCAGGAGCTATTATAATGGACGATAGAGAGATGGCAGAGGAATTGAATGAATATTTTGCATCGGTATTCACCGTGGAGGACATCAGCAATGTGCCGGTTAGTCAGGAGTCTCACGAAATAGAATTGAGTTAAGTTAAGGTTACGAGGGAGAAGGTGCTAGGAAAACTAAATGGACTAACGACTGATAAGTCTCCCGGACCGGATGATGTGCATCCCCGGGTTCTGAAGGAGGTGGCGTTAGAGATAGCGGAGGCATTGGCGATCATTTTCCTGAAATCGATAGATTCCGGCGTGGTTCCGGAGGACTGGAGGGTCGCAAATGTAGTTCCGTTGTATAAGTAAGGTGGGAGGCAGCATAAAGGCAATTACAGACCTATTAGTCTGACGTCAGTTGTGGGAAAGTTATAGGAATCTATCCTCAAAGACTGGGTTACGGAATACCTAGAGGCGCAGGGCAGGATAGGTCCTAGCCAACATGGTTTTGTGAAGGGAAGATCCTGCCTGACCAACCTATTGGAGTTTTTTGAAGAAATCACAGAAAAGGTGGAAAAGGGAGAAGCGATAGATGTTGTGTATTTAGACTTTCAAAAGGCCTTTGATAAGGTGCCTCACAATAGACTGATTAATAAGATGAGAGGTCATGGAATTACGGGTAGGATAACAGAATGCGTGGAGCATTGTCTGGTTGACAGGAAGCAAAGAGTGGAAATAAAAGGATCTCGTTCTGGTTGGTTACCGGTTACTAGTGGTGTGCCGCAGGGGTCGGTGTTGCGACCGCTCCTTTTTACCTTGTACATTAATGATTTGGATGATGGAATAAATGGTTTCGTGGCTAAGTTTGCGGATGACACCAAGATAGGTGGAGGAGTAGTGGGTATTGAAGAGATAGGAAGGTTGCAGAGGGACCTAGACAGTTTAGGAGAATGGGCAAGGAAATGGCAGATGAGATTCAATGTAGGGAAATGTGCAGTTGTACACTTTGTAAACAGAAATAAGCGGGCAGATTATTATCTAGGAGGAGCGAAACTCCAAAGCACGGAAGTTCAAAGGGACTTGGGGGTACTCGTGCAGGATACCTTAAAGGTTAACCACCAGGTCGGATCGTTGGTAAAGAAAGCGAATGCTATGTTGGCATTCATTTCGCGAGGTATAGTGTATAAAAGTAAGGAAGTGTTAATGAGACTCTATGGGGCACTAGTGAGGCCTCATTTGGAATATTGTGCGCCGTTTTGGGCCCCACATCTTAGGACGGATGTGTTGACGTTGGAGAGGGTTCAGAGGAGATTTACGAGGATGATTCCAGGAATGAAAGGGCTTACGTATGAGGAGCGTTTGTCGGCTCTTGGACTGTACTCGCTGTAGTACAGAAGAATGAGAGGGGACCTCATAGCGAAATTTAAAATATTGATAGGAAAGGACAGAGTAAATGTGGCTAGGCTGTTACCTTGGTGGGTGAGTCCAGGGCCAGAGGGCACAGTCTTAGAATTAGGGGGTAGAATTTCAAAACAGAGATGAGGGAAAATTTCTTTAGCCAGAGGGTGGTGTAATTGTGGAACTCCTTGCCACGTACAGCAGTGGAAGCCAGATCAGTGGGGTCGTTCAAGGAGGAGATAGATGGATATCTAAATAGTCAGGAAATCAAGGGATATGGGGATAAGGCCGGTAATTGGGATTAGAATAGTTTTTTTTCTTTCTTTCTCCCATTCCTCATTTCTATTTTCCCTTTCCTTGGAGCAGACTTGATGGGCTGAATGGCCTGCTTCTGCTCCCTTGTCTTGTGATCTTGTGATCTTGTGAATTGATTTTGCTTCAACATTGACACTTCAAGTGCTTCAGAACAGCAAACCAAACATGGCCCTTTTGAGTATTTAATGCAACTTGCCACAGATTTTAGCAAATGTAATCATTCATACTCTCGTAATAATGATAGTTTATCAACATCAATGAGCCGCATCTTGTTTTACTTACAAACAGACAGGTAAGAGTCTAAGAAACAGAGGTCATTGAACATTGTGCCGAGAATTTCATTCCCTGTTTGCATAAAGTCTTTGCCACATTCTGCAGTGGCACAGGAATATCTGTAAATTTGTTTTTCTGTTGAGCTCGCAGGAAACACCTGCAATCGTGGTATTTGCAGCACATATCTTTTATTTATCTACTCCTCTGAAGTATTGACATGCTGAAATCTATATTTTATAGCTGGCTGTACTCTGAGGCAGAAATGTGTTCAATTTATATTCCAGACACTTAATCCAAAATGCCATTGTTGGAATGCCAAGTTCAGTGCGAAAGAATGATCCGATATAAATCCTGACAAGCTTCAATTGGTAAGCTAAATGGAATCCCTCACCACTCCAATTCTGGTCTCCTTTAATACTGATGTAAAAACTCCTATGGCATGATTTCACGGAAAAAAGGAATAGTTATGCATAATGTTACGACTAAAATTGGCTCTTTATCAATAAAATAAAATATAGCGTGCTTCTGAAAACTTCCTGGGCAGATCTTGCTGAGCTGTCATTGATGCTTCACAACAGGGAAGGACTCTCCAGACCGTGTAATGTTACTGTCTTTGAGAGTAAATCATTGGCAGTCATCTTCTTCTAGCAGTTAAATGGCTGGGCTGGTTTCCACGGGTCTGGAATATTCTTTTATACCCCATTCCAGCAGTTGGGCTATTTTTATTCAAGTTATGATATAAATCTGAAATGAAAACCTGGACTCACTCATGAGAATTTTGATTCCACGATACTGTTGTTAAAAACAATCTGATCTGTTGGCGTCCAAAATTCACCACTCCAACCAACGCTTATCACTATTTGACTCGGGATTCATTCCTCGGACTGGAGTGTGCCTTTCAGGGCAATAACCAATAAGAAATGACAAATAAATGATAACTTTGTCATCGATATTGAAGATGCCCCCTCACAAAGCAAGGTGCTTGCAGTTTTATGGGACAAACATCGCATTTCCAGGATCTCAATTGGAGGAAGGCCTCAGAACAGTGCCGTAAGCCCAAACACCTTCAGCTTTTTCATGACTATGGCAACCTGAAGATCCTGGTTTCAAGCCATTTTACTTCCACTTCCCTTTGGCACACAGACATGTCTGCATTCAGACTCCTCCAGTGCCAGGGTCAAGCCATATGCAAACCAAAGGACAGCACCTCATATTCCTCCCGGTAGTCTACAACCTGACGGAATGAAAATTGCATTCTCCAATTTCAGGTAACCTGGTCACCCTTCCTTTCCTGCTGATCTACCCAGTTCATCCTGCACACGCTCCAAGTTCATTATCACACAGATTATTTCCCTTCCGCCACCTACTCCATCTGCTCATCACCCACACGCTCCTCCCACTGGATCCCCTCTCCGAGTTCCCATCCGCACACTCCACCTCCCTTATTTGGTTCCATGTTCCACCTTCCTTTCCTCTCAGATTCCATTATTTACCGCCCTTTGTTTCCATCCCACTGTCAGCTCTTAGCTTCTGTCATTATTTGCAGCCTTCTGTCCTTCATCTGCCAATCACACCTCCTCACAAGGATTCATCTGTCATTTTCCAGTTCTTCCTCCACCCTACCCCGGCATCTTTAAAATCTTTCAATCCAGATGAGGGTCTTCCTCCGAAATGTTGATAGTACATTTCCCTCCACAGATGCTGCCTGACATGCTGAGTGCCTCTATTTTCTGCTTCTTTTTGCTTCAGTGTTTCTATCAATGATCTTCATTCATCATAACATGTGATGTAGGGTTCTTCCCCGATCATTTTGCAAGGTTCAGTTCCATTCAACACAAACTTCAGGAACGTCTCAACTTACATATTTTGATTTGCAGACTTCCAGACTTTATGCTATATTCTTCAATATTTATCAAATGCTTTGACCTTCCTGTCTGAAAAAGAATCTTTTCTGCCTGCCATTTTTGCTTCATTTTTCTCTCTGTGTACAGTGTGGCCTTCTGAGCATGTCCCAACATTGCCGAAGCACATCAGTAACAAATTACACATCCATAACAGCTTTATCATCTTCCACCTGCCACTTGTCTTCACCCTATCAGAAAAATACCACTGGATTTAGTCATTTTTGCAGCGAACTAGACTCCATGTTTCTCTCTTTCTGAAGTCTGATGAAGGGTCATTCATCTAATTTGTTGACTGTTTTCTTTCCACAGATGCTGACTGACTGGCAATGTTTTATTCCAGCATTTTCCATTTACACTATATTTTCATGGGAGCTCAGTTTTGCTTCTTCCACTCATTAAGTCCAGCCTCCTGGGTAAATACAAACACATCATTAGCAACTAGCGAGATTTGGAGCGGGACCTTTGAAAATAGTTGAGCGTCTGTGGCTGAGATTGTGAGTTTCATCTCAAAAGAGCCTGAACGATGCACAATTACAAATTGTTACCGTTGATTGGCTTATTTACAGCGGCAAATAAAGGGCAGGCAGGTCGAAGCGAGGCGGCCATTTTAGGAGCAGCCGCTGTGTGAGTGGGCCAGAGATAAAGAGTGGGGAGCTAAAGCTTTAACTCAAGAGGTTTCAGTGAGAAGAGGTAATGGTAAGACGCTGGTAAGTTCCTTTCTTTCTTTGCTGTGGTGTTCCTTGCAGTGCCAGGACAGAGTAGTGAGAAAGCCTCCTGGGCCAGACGTGGGTTCAGCTTGTAGGATGCGGGAGTTCCAGGAGACATCCAGTCTCATGGATAGCTACATCTGCACGAGGAGCATCCAGCTGCAGCTCCTTATAGACCGTGTTAGGGAACTGCATCTGCAGCTGGATGACCTTCGGCTCCTTCGGGAGAATGAGGAGTACATAGATAAGAGCGACAGGGAGGCAGTCACTCCGCATCTGAAGGAGGAAGGTAGCCGCTTGACTGTCAGGATAAGGACTGATAATAGGCAGGTAATGCAGAGTACCGCTGTAGCTGTTCCCGTCAATAGCAGGTATACCACTTTGGATACTGTTGGGGGTGACAACCTAGCAGAGGAAAGCTGCAGTGCCCAGGTCTCTAGTACTGAGCCAGGTCGTGTGATTTAGAAGGGAAAGGGAGCAGAGGTGGGAGGCGATAATGATAGGGGATTTCATAGTATGGGGGTAGACAGGAGACTCTGTGGATGTGAAAGAAACTCTTGGATGGTATGTTGTCTCCCTAGTGCCAGGCCCAGGGACCTCTCGGATCTGGTCAACCGCATTCTGAAGGGGGAGGGTGAACAGCCAGATTTCGTGGTACATATTGGTACTAATGATATACGTAGGAAAAGCGATGAGATTCTGAAGAGGGAAAAAAGTGAGTTGGGTCAGATGCTGGAAAGCAGGTATTCAAGGTCAGTAATACCTGTATTACAACCTGTGTCACGCTCCAGTAAGGATAAGAACAAGATGATTTAGCAGATAAATACATGACTGAGGGATTGGTGCAGAGAGCATGGTTTCAGATTTGTTGATCATTGGGATTTCTTCTGGGGAAGATAAGACCTGTACAAAAGGGACGGGTTACACCTGAACTGGAGAGGCACCAATATTATTGCGGGCAGGTTTTCTAGAACTCCTGGAGAGTGTTTAAAATAGTTAGGCAGGGGGATGGGAGCCAGTGTGACAGGTCAGACGTTGGATAATTTAGTGTACAAGTAGATGCAGACTGCAGAAAGATTATGAGGTAGGATAGGCAGCTGAAAGGGCAAAATTGCCCTTTTTCGAGGAGGAGACAAAACAAATTGATGGAGGTAGAACAGTGCATGTGGTGCACATGGCTTTTGTAAGGCGTTTGATAAGGTTCCTCATGGAAGGCTCATTCAGGAAGTCAGGAGACATGGGATCTAGGGATAATTGGCTGCGTGGATTCAGAATTGCCTCGCCCATGGAAGACAGAGTGGTGGTAAGTGGAGCGTATTCTTCCTGGAGGTCGATGACCAGTGGTGTTCCGCAGTGATCTGTTCTGTGACCCCCTGCTGTTTGTGATTCTTATAAATGACTTGGATGAGTGATGTGGAAGTGTGGGTTGGTAAGTATTGCTGACGATACAAAGTTCGGTGGTGTTGTGGATAGTGCAAAAGGTTGCTGTAGATTACAACAGTATATTGATAGAATGCAGACCTGGGCTGAGAAGCGGCAGATGATGTTCAACCCCGACAAGTGTGAAGTGATACACTTCGGGAAGTCGAATTTGAAGGCAGAAAAACAAAAATACATGGCAGGACTCTTAGCAATGTGGAGGAACAGAGGGATCATGGGGTCAATGTACACAGATCCCTCAAGGTTGCCGCGCACGTCGATAGGGTTGTTAAAAAGGCGTATGGTGTGTTGGCCTTCATAAGTCGGGGTATTAAGTTCAAGAGCCGCGACATGATCATGCAGCTCTATAGAGCTCTTATGAGACCACATTTGGATAATTCTGTTCAGTTCTGGTCTCCTCATTAGAGGAAGGATGAGGAAGCTTTACGGAGGGTGCAGAGGAGATTTACCAGGTTATTGCCTGTATTGGAGAACATCTCGTATGAGGATAGCTTGAGTGAGCTAAGGTTTTATCTTTGAAGAGGAGGATGAAAGCTGATTTAATAGAAGTGTACAAGACAAGAGGCATAGATCGTGTGAACAGCCCGATACATTTTCCCAGGGTGGCAATGAGTAACAGGAGAGAACATAATTTTAAGGTGATTGGAGGAAAAAAATATAAGGGGGATGTCAGGGGTAAGTTTCTTTTTTTACAAAGTGTTGTGCATGGAACGCACTGCCGGCAGAGGTTGTCGCGGAAAATATATTACGGACATTTAAGAGACATTTAGATAGACGCAAGAATGAAAGAGAAATGGGGGGATATGTGGGGGGAAAGGTAACAGAGATCTTAGAGAAGGATAAAATGTCGGCACCACATTGTGGGCCGAAGAGCCTCTACTGTGCTGTTCTGTTCTATGTTCTACTTATTTAGCCGGACCCAGAGCCACAATGTCCTCGTAACTGCAGCTATTAAGTCATTTCGACCCATACTCCCTTCTTTCTGTCCAACCTTCCTCACTTGCTCTCTCACTGAAAAATAACTTCCTTCCCCCTCTTTTCTATTTCTGAAATGGCAACGCAGACCTGAAACATTGACTGTTTCTGTTTCTTTGGGTGCTGCTTGACATCTTGAGCTACTCCAGGACTGTTTTTGCTGAGGATTTCCAAATTATGATCTATTGTTTCCATTTTTCTTGCATTACTGATACCTTAGCAGGTGAAGCAACCTCAGGGGTGAGAATTTGCAAAGAACATCTCTCTTTTGAGAGCAATGCCGTAAATATGATATTATGATACCATGCTTTAATCAGATTCAATGAATAACCAGCAATATTGATTACAAAACTGAGATTTGCATATCACTCTCAGAGTACTTTGGAAATGGTGTCATTTCCGTCTGACTCCTGTGTTCTTCCCTCCAGGTGGCAGAGGTCACAGATTTGAAAATCCATGTCAATCCATTCCGAGCAAAGTGTACTGATGCATCTAATAGACTTCGTACACTGCAGTCACACTGCGCAGATCGAGGATGGGGGTAAGGACTCAATTAAAATGGTGGATGTGTTGCTGTTCAGTGGAACATTTACATATAATTTTTAAGTATAATTCAAAAAGTACTCAGTGAAACCGTTGCAGAGTAGCACATCACATCCTTTGCAGCCTATGGAAGTGCTTTTCTAGTCATACCATGAGATAGCGGAGGCATTGACGATAGTTTTCCAGAAATCGATAGATTCCGGCGTGGCTCCGGAGGACTGGAGGGTCGCAAATGTAGTTCCGTTGTATAGGAAAGGTGGGAGGCAGCATAAAGGAAATTACAGACCTATTAATCTGACGCAGTGGTGGGAAAGTTATTGGAATCTATCCTCAAGGATGGGGTTACGGAATACCTAGAGGCGCAAGACAAGATAGGTCCTAGCCAACATGGTTTTGTGAAGGGAGTATCCTGCCTGACCAAACTATTGGAGTTTTTTGAAGAAATCACAGGTAGGGTGGATAAGGGAGAGGCGGTAGATGTTGTGTATTTAGACTTTCAAAAGGCCTTTGATAAAGTGCCTCACAAGAGACTGATTAATAAGATGAGTTGTCATGGAATTACGGGTAGGAGAACAGAATGGGTGGAGCATTGCCTGGTTGACAGGAAGCAAAGAGCGGAAATAAAAGAATCTCGTTGTGGTTGGTTACCGGTTACTAATGGTGTGCCGCAGGGGTCGGTGTTGGGAACGCTCCTTTTTACCTTGTACATTAACGATTTGGATGATGGAATAAATGGTTTCGTGGCTAAATTTGCGGATTACACCAAGATAGGTGGAGGAGTAGGGAGTATTGAAGAGATAGGAAGGTTGCAGAGGGACCTAGACAGCTTAGGAGAATGGGCAAGGAAATGGCAGATGAGATTCAAAGTATAGAAATGTGCAGTTGTACACTTTGTAAACAGAAATAAGCGGGCAGATTATTATCTAGGAGGAGAGAAAATCCAAAGCACGGAAGTACAAAGGGACTTGGGGGTACTCGTGCAGGATACCTTAAAGGTCAACCACCAGGTCGGATCGGTGGTAAAGAAAGCGAATGCTATGCTGGCATTCATTTCGAGAGGTATAGTGTATAAAAGTAAGGAAGTGTTGATGAAGCTCTACAGGGACTGGTGAGGCCTCATTTGGAATATTGTGCGTTGTTTTGGGCCCCACATCTTAGGAGGGATGTGTTGACGTTGGAGAGGGTTCAGAGGAGATTTACGAGGATGATTCCAGGAATGAAAGGGCTTACGTATGAGAAGCGTTTGTCGGCTCTTGGACTGTACTCACTGGAGTACAGAAGATTGAGGGGGACCTCATAGCGACATTTAAAATATTGATAGGAAAGGACAGAGTAGATGTGGCTAGGCTGTTTCCCTTGGTGGGTGAGTCCAGGACCAGAGGGCACAATCTTAGAATTAGAGGGTACAGTTTCAAAACAGAGATGAGGAATAATTTCTTTAGCCAGAGGGTGGTGAATTTGTGGAACTCCTTTCCACGTACAGCAGTGGAGGTCAGATCAGTGGGGGCGTTCAAGGAGGAGATAGATAGATATCTAAATCGTCAGGATATCAATGGATATGGGGATGGCAGGAAATTGGGATTAGAATAGTTTTTTCTTCCCCCATTCCCCATCTCTCACTTCCATTTCCCTTTCCTTGGAGCAGACTCGATGGGCCGAATGGCCTGCTTCTGCTCCCTTGTTTTGTGATCTTGTGACATGCTTCAGAATACACTGTCTCTGTTATGATCTTGTATCGACTGTGGTGATGCGAATAGTTCAGAGAAGTTTCAAGGTCATGGTTGATGTTACAGAATTGAATGTTGATATTGTTACTGCCAAGGGAGAGACAGGGAGGTTGAGATGCATTTCAACAATTTCCTTGTGTTTGTGTGGAATGGAAGTCAATTCTCCACTGTGCGCAAAGCATCTATGTTATCACCCGTCTTACTGCTTAAGGGTAATGACTGCTTCAAAATTTGACGAACTGTTTTTGTCACTACATTGTGCAAACAGCAGTGATAATTCCCACCTCGTAATGGATTGAAGTTGTACTGAAATGATTAAATAATCCAAATCTGTACATGTGTGAATCGTTTTTAACAGTACACCTTTTTTGCACTATTTGGACTGACAATAAACGCAGACCAAAGAAATGTGCATGTCTTCCGTTTGATGTCGGTGTATGTCCTCTGTTCTGAGTCCGCGGGAAACCGCGTTTCGTTCCTCCATGTGGTTTTATAGCATATGGGTGAAGGACAATAATGTAACTTGAACTTCAGCTTGAATCATGTGATCGTGTAGTCCCCAGAATTACAGAACATTTATCAAAGTGACTTAGTGCTTACAGGAGAGAGACCCACTCTCTAATTCCAGGTCTGTCGTAGGCAGCGCTCCTGAAAGTTTCGGTTTGTACACGAAAGTCACCACAATTTCATTGAGATCCACTTCTTGCACTTAACAGTGGACAGTGTGTCAACTCAAAATATTAACATCCAAGTTGTACCTTAGTTGCACAACATGAGTTGAAACCTGAATGGATATCTTTGGAGTTCTGATGCCGAAATATTTAATTCCAATTATTAATCATTAATAATTATTACACTAAATGGATATTTCACCGCAGGCATCAACTCATCCCTGAATTCCATGCAGGTTACTGCACAATGAGAATTGCTCCTTCATCCTCTCAGGAGCAGGAGCATGAGTCCCATTGCCATGATAAACCAATTATATCCCAAGCAATACAGATGTTTTCATATATGGTATTACATGAACAACATCCAAAGTAATATGAAATAGACCGCAAAGCAAAGAGTAAACCTGTATCTTCCTCGTGGCTCTCCTTTTATCGATGACTGGGGCCTTCATTACTCGTACGATCATTGGAGTGTATTGTTATTTGATCACGATCAATATATTCAATATCACAGCACTGAAAAGGACCCTTCGGCCCACAATATCTGCGACGACCATAATGCCAAACAAAACGAATTCAATTTGCCTGCATAGGATTCATATCCTTGATTCCCTGCCTGTTCGTGATTCTGTCAAAAGGATGATTAACCATTTCTACCTCATCAGTTTTCAACCACACCTCTTGGTAGTATGTTCCAGGCACCGAAAATCTTCCTTGCAATAAAATCTTTGTCTCCTGCATCTATTTTAAACTTTCCGCCTCTCGCTTTAAACTATGAGGCAGGGAGGTTACGATAGGATACAGGAATCATGGTATATAAAAGCTGCAATAAATCTAGTCAAAAGGAAAAGAAAAGCTGACAAACGCTTGAGAGAGCTTGGTAATGTTAGGGATCTGGAAGAGTATAAGGCTAAAAGGAAGGAGCTTAAGAAGGAAATTAAGAGAGGCAGAAGGGGACATGAGAAGGCCTTGGCGGGCAGGATTAAGGAAAACCCCAAGGCATTCTACAATTATGTGAAGAGCAAGAGTATAATAAAAGAAAGAATAGGACCTATCAAGTGCAACGGTGGGAAAGTGCGTGTGGATCCCGAAGAAATAGCGGAGGTACATAATGAATACTTTACATCAGTATTCAGTATGGGAAAAGATATTGGTGATTGTAGTGAGGACTTGCAGTGGGCTGAAAATCTTGATCATGTAGATATTAAGAAAAAGGAGGTGCTGGAACTTTTGGAAAGCATCAAGTTGGATAAGTCGCCGGGACCGGATGAGATGTACCCGGCTACTGTGGTAGACGAGGGTGGAGTTGCAGAGCCTCTGACGATGATCTTTGCATCATCAATAAAGACTGGAGAGGTTCATGAGTATTGGAGGGTTGCGGATGTTGTTCCCTTATTCAAGAAAGGGAGTAGAGATAGCCCAGGAGATTATAGACCAGTGTCTTACTTCAGTGGTTGGTAAGTTGATGGAGAAGACCCTGAGAGGCGGTATATATGAGCATTTGGAGAGATATACTATGATTAGGTATAGTCAACATGGTTCTTTCAAGAGCAAGTCCTGCCTTACGAGCCTGATTGAATTTTTTGAGGTTGTCACTAAACAATCGATGAAGGGAGAGCAGTAGATGTAATGTATAAGGATTTCAGCAAAGCATTTGATAAGGTACCCCATGCAAGGCTTGTTGAGCAAGTAAGGAGGCATGGGATCCAAGGGGACATTGATTTGTGGATCCAGAACTGGCTGGCCCGCAGAAGGCAAAGAGTGGTTGTTGAAGGGTCATATTCTGCATGGAGGTCGGTGAACAACAGTGTAACTCAGGGATCTCCTCTGCGACCTTTATTCCTTGTCATTTTTTATAAACAACCTTGATGAGGAAGTGGAGGGATGGGTTAATAAATGTGTGGATGACACAAAGGTTGGAGGTGTTGTGGATAGTATGGAGGGCTGTCAGAGTTTACAGCGGGACACAGATATGATGCAAAACTGGGCTGAGAAGTGGCAGCTAAGTGTGAATTGGTTCATTTTGGAAGGTCAAATATGATGGCAGTATAAAGTATTAATGGTAGGACTCTTGGCTTGTGGAGAATCAGACGGATGTTGGGCTCAGAGTCCATAGGACGCTCAAAGCAGCTGCACGAGTTGACTTTATGGTTAAGAAGACATATGATGTATTGTCCTTCATCAATAGTGGAATTGAATTAAGGAGCCGAGAGGTAATGTTGCAGCTGTTTAGGACCCTGGTCAGACCCCACGGAGCACTGTGCTCAGTTCTGGTCGCCTCACTACAGGAAGAATGTGGAAGCCATAGAAAGGGTGCAGAGGAGATTTAAAAGGATGTTGCCTGAACTGGGGAGCATTCCTTATGAAAACAGGTTGAGGAAACCCGGCCTTTTCTCCGTGGAGCGACGGAGGATGACGGGAGACCTGATAGAGGTGTATAAGATGATGGGAGGCATTAATCGTGTAGATAATCAGAGGCGTTTTTCCAGGGCTGAAATGGTTGCCACAAGAGGACACAGGTTAAATGTGCTGGGGGAGTATGTGTAAAGGAGATGTCAGGGGTAAGTTTTGGCTCAGAGAGTGGTGAGTGCGTGGAATGGGCTGCCGGCAACGGTGATGGAGTCGGATACGATAGGGTCTTTTAAGAGACGTTTGGATAGGTATATGGAGCTGAGAAAGATAGAGGGCTATGGGTAAGCCTAGTAATTTCTAAGGTCCAGCATGTTCGGCACAGTTTCGTGGGCCAAAGGGCCTGAAATGTGCTGTAGGTTTTCTGTGTTTCTATGTACCCTTGTGTTTGACATTTCCCTCTGACCATCTGCTCTATATGCCTCACATTTTTTTAACCAGTTAGATCATCAGCCTCCAACGATGCAATGAAAACAATTTAACATTGTCCAACTTTTCACTGTAAGCCATACTGTCCAATCCAGTCAACCTCCTAGTGAACTTCTTCAGCAATCCCTTCAGTGCCTCCATATCCTTCCTTAATGCAGCGACCATAAGTACACGCAATATTCAAATGTGGACCACTCAGAGTTTGATACATGTGCAACATGATATCCCAACGTTCATAGTCGGTGACCCTGTGATGTAGGCAAGCATGCAGTATGCCTTGTTTACTACTCCAACCTCATGTATTGTCACTAACATTAATTATGTTGCCACTTTATGTGCAAGAAGTAAAACATTGAGGACGATAATTACAGTCACCTGAACTACTGACGTTGAAATGAAATCTTGAGTTGAATTATTGCCCAAGCCTGTGAACTGCTGGCGAATTCCCTCACCGAAGAAAGCGAGGGTATGTTCGGAAACTGATCACCACCTGTTAACATCAAATACCACACATGTACTTCAAGAAAGAGAGCACAGTTATTGTTCCAAGAGTTGCACCTACAGTTTTATCGGTGACGTTTTTGGATTTTAATAACTGACAACAAACAGAAACAAAGCTATTTAAGGTGAAAGTAACTTTGAATAAGATATAAGTCGCTGTGGCTGTGCAAAGTAGGGCATCATATACTGTATATGACAGATGGATGTGGAATGCATTCATTCTCACGTCCAAAAGGAATCCGGCTCAATATTAGTTAATTTCCAGTAGATCCCCCACTCCCCCGGATATCAGAAAACCATGCAAACTTTTTAAGATATTGCACTTCCGCCAGTACAGGAACATAATTGCCAGTAGCTTAGCTGAAATGGAAATAACCAGTTAAGTCATCAGGCAGAAACCTAAGCAGTAAAAAGAAAATAGTTGTTTGATGCACTGCAAGATGACATTTGCCACATTTATTTTGATGTATACTCTGTTAGACGCTCTGCTAAAGCTGCATGGATTTGTGACTGCTTTGTAGCATCGGAACTCAAAAGCACTTGAGAAGGTGCAGCGTTCATTCGTTGGAATAGTACTAGAACAACTCAACTATACCGACAGGCTGCACAGAAAAGTTTGCTTGCCCTTCACGTAAAAAGCTAAAGACTGACCTTTTCAAGTATTTAAAATCAGCCCAGCTGATCGAAGAGAGTCAACAGTGGAAGGTAATTGAACCAAGGCAATTTAAGATGAGCATCTTCACTTCCTGTCTCTTTTAAACAATTTATCTGTCACAGTAAATGGACAGGACAACACATGCTTCAATGCATTCCTGAACATAAACCGAGTTTATTTAATTAATGTAACCCGGTTAATTACATTAACTTCAATGGCATGAAATTATGACTCAATGTATTTCATCTTGAAGAAGGATAAATCTCTATTGAAAACCATGTACACCAGCACTTTGAGGTCTGTATTTACGGTCCATATCTGCCTGCAAGTTGTTAACAATGGAACAGCATTTGGATTCCCAAAGCCGAGACCAGGCAGAGGATTTTAAGGCAAATTACTGTCAATTTCCCCAAAGAGCGAAATTGGGTATATATTAAAAAAAAACTTCAGATGCCTCCAAAAGGTCAAAGCAATTATAAGTAGGATGATTTACATCCGTCAGAGACACCTCTATTTATCATGCCGGGAAACTTTGCATATTTGTGAGTTGCAGAGGGTTAATAAATCATTTACCCTCACTTTCTTCATGAATGTTGTATTGAGGGTGCAAATAACACCTTCCTTCACAAACTGAACAAATACTAACTTGTAGAGCTGAAATAATTTGGATATTTTAATGGGGTAATAGTTAATTATAGACCTGCACAATTACCAGAAGCTTCAATGTTGACATGTTTCTCATCCTGTCATTATTTTGCAGCTACATTTCTGTAATCACTGTCCTTGGTTTATTGACCCTGTTGCAGTGGGAATAATTGTTCTTACTTACGACACGAAAGATAAAGTTAATTCTACCCCTTGCTTCCTGTGCTCTTTGTCAGAGCAACCTATCTTATCTGTGAATCATGACTGTGCCATTCTTTTCAATTCCCTCTGCAAACTTTCCAAGGCCTTCACATAAAAAATACAGAAATAAAACGCCATCTCTTCTATTCTATAAATTCGGAACTGACTTTTCCTTAATAAGGCTTTATTGTACTAACTCCTTCCTCCACGAACTCACTAATATCACAAATCTGTCACATTCTTCCTGACACATGATGTCCCTCCAAACTTGTCGCATTCACAACGCTACACAAACAACCACAGGAGATTTGCAATTTTACAAGCTGTGGGCCCAATTTAAAATACCACTTCCCATATCCCTAGTATAAACGAATTGAGAGTTAAAGACATTAAGACAAATGACTTAGGTGTCAATGGGTGAGTACTTTGGGACCAGAGGCCATAGTTCTATTCGGTTTAAATTAGTTGTGGAAATGGGTAGATATGGTTTAAATTAAAGTTCTATATTGTAACATCGCAAATCTTGATGTATTTAACAGGTACTTCCAAAGGGTGATTGAAGCAGGTTGTTTGTAGACAAACGAATATCTGGCAAGTGGGAGGTCTTAAAAGTGAGATATTGACAGTTGAAGGTCTTCATGTTCCTGGTCGAGTGAAAGGCAAGGCTGGCAGGAGTATGGATCTCTGGATGACGTTGGATATGGAGGTTGGAGTCATGAAAGAAAGAAGTAAATATGGGTCAGGTACAGGCGTATGGGATCCCGTGAATCCGGGAAGGAGTAGAGACGGTGCAGGAGTATGCTGAAGCAAGAAATCAGAAGGGAAAAATGCGAGCATGAGACAGTTTTGGTAGAGAAGATCAAGGAGAATTCAAAGAGATTTTGTAAGTATGTTGAGAGAAAGAATAGGGCCCCTCAAGGACAAAGTGGACAACTTTTGTGCAGCCGTAGAAGCTGACTGAGGGACTCTCAATGAGTATTTATCCTCTGTTTTTAATAAAGAGAAGGAAAGGAAGACTTCTGACCTTGAGATAGTTAATGTAGAAGTCTTGGGAAACATCCACCTGCCAGCAGAGGATGATTCAGATGTCTTAACATGTAGGAAGTTAGATAAATATCCAGGGCCTGATGAAGAATATCCAGCAACACTGTGCGAAGCTAGAGAAGAAATTGAGGGACCCATAGCTGAGTTATTTTCATTATCCTTAGCGACGGCTGTAGTGCCGGAAGACTGGAAGGGGTCGAATATTGTGCGTTCATTTTTAAAGGGCTGCAAAGAAAAACATATGGAATATAGATTCTGAGAGATATGATATGCAAGCATTTCGTAAGAGCAGGGAAGATTTGGCATAGTCAGCATGGCTTTGTGTGTGGGATATCATGTCTCACGAGTTTGATCAAGTCTTTTGAAGCAGTAACTGAGAAGGTCGATGAGCGAAGGATAGTAGAAGTGGTCTATATGGACTTCAGTAAGGCCTTTTATAAGGTTCCACCTAGATCCGGAGAGATCTGGTAATTAGATACAGAATTGACTTGATGGTAGGAAGCAGAGTGTGATGGTGGAAGTTGTTTTTCGGACTGGAGGCCTGTGACCAGTGGTGTTCCCCAGGGCTCGGTGCTGGGCCCATTGCTATTTGTTATCTATATCAATCGTTTGGATGAGAAAGTACAAAACATGGTAGTAAGCTTGCAGGTGTCATTAAAATAAGTGATGTCATTGACAGCAAAAATGGTTGTCAGGATATACAGAAAGATCCTTATCAGCTGAGTAAGTGGCCAGATGGAATGGCAAATTGAATTTAATTCGGCTATGTGCGAGGTGTTGAATTTTGGGAAGACACATCAATGTCGGTAATCACAGTGAATAGTGTCGTGCCCTGGGGGGTCTTATAGAAGAGAGGAGCCCAGGAGTACAAGTACATGGTTCCCTGAAAGTTGCGTCGCAGGTAGACAGGGTGATGAATAAGATGGGAATTTTGGTCGTCATAGACACTTGGGCCGAAGGTCCTGTTACTGCGCTGTGTCACTCTTTGACTCTGGTCCATACCTTGCCACATGTTGGTAGATCCTGCCTTCAGAATTCCCTGCGGTATCTTTCCCAGCATTCACGTTAGGTTTACCAGCCTGTGGTTTATTAGCTTCTCCTTGCAGCCCTTCTTAAATAAAAGCACATCCTTCGAGAGCCTCCTGTCTTTCAGGCCTTACTTTTGTCTGAAAACAATCAAAATATCTCTGCCAACTTCTCTGTAATTTCTTCTCTTGCTTCCCACAATATCCTAGGATACCCTTTCTCACTCTCATGGACTTATCAATGTTCATATGCCTTAGGACAGCCAGCAACTCTTCATCTGCAAAGAGGTTTTGTTCCAATACGTCACCATTCTATTTCTTTGTCTCCACGATCTTCTCCACGGTAAAAGAAAAAGAGAAATATTCAGTTAAGTCCTCATTCTTCTCCTGTAGCTCCACACTGAGACGACCACATTGTTCCTTAAGGGCACCTATTGCCTCCCTAGTTATCCTTTTGTCAGTCAATATTATACGAAGATCCATTCTTTTCACGGCTAAACGCTGAATATCCTTTCGTTTGATCTAAAGAAATGAAGTATCCTTGTTTCGTAGTTAGTCTTTAATTACAACAAATCATTGCTGCAAATGGACTGCGTGTTGCTTTTGCTACTTAACAAGGATGATGACACTACTTGAACTGACAAAAAAACACTGAGTTGTCCTAAGTTGTCTAAGTTAGTATCCCTGGTAGCATAGAACCGTGTTTGCACTGAGTCAAGGGGTGGTGGGTATCGTATTGTTTTTCCTTCATTGTCTGTACCTGGTTCGTTGTGTGTGTGTGTGTGTGTGTGTGTGTGTGTGTGTGTGTGTGTGTGTGTGTCTTTTATCGGTTGAGATTTTGCCACGCTCGCTATAAACTGTGCGCGTGTGTGTGTTATCCCTGTTCTCATTTCCCCACCTTTTTCTTTTGTAATTAAATCACTTTTCTCTAAGACTGTGGTCAGTGTCCTTGCCTCTGAGACCCCTAATCTGTTTCACAACACCAGGTAAGGGCAGCTTCAATCTGACAGGACAGATTAAATCGGATTCGAACCTCAATGACATAGGTAAATTCAATATATACTCAGTGTTCTTCAGAATATGAACAAAAATAGTGGAGATTTTATATTTATTTACTCTTTTTTTCACAATCAGGGCAGCGCAATCAAGACCAGCATTTTTTCCCCCAAAACCAAATTTACTTCGGAAGTAGGTGGTAAGCCAGCTTCTTCAAACATTTTAATCTTCGGGTGAAGGTGCGTACACAATGCTCTTGCATGATGAGCGTCAGCGAAATTGAATTAGCAGCGAGATATTTCCAAGTAAATTTGATATATGGCTCAGTGTAAGACATCAAAATCTGATGGTGTTCCCCTGAAGTTGCGTACATTTTGATTCTTGATATTAGAACTCATGGGTTTGGGAGGTGTGGCTGAGTAAACTGGGACCACGGACTGCTGATGAAGGAGGGATTGAATCCGGTGCAATTCAACTGAAATAATTTGACGTGTTGATGTTGCGCTTCTTCAGTCATCGAGACAAATGGGGAACATTCTATCCTGCTGGTTACCTGGGCCACCTGGAACTTTGAAGGGCTTTGGTGAATCAGGAGATGAGCTATTCACTTCAGGATACAGTGCCTCTGATCTTCCATTAACGTACTTACATGGCTTGTCCCTTTGAGTTCCTGCTCAGTGGTATCCCCAAGATATTGAAGGTGGTGTCAATTGTAATCCTATTGCATATCAGGATGACGGAGTTCGTGTTGAAGATATTCAATACCCAGCGCTGTTGTGGTGCAAATGTTAATTGCCACTTATCATGTTTTAAATAAATGATGCGTAGATCCTCTTTAATGCAAGAATGGGCTGCTACATTTACTGAAGACTTGTAAATGAAACTAACTAGTACTACATTTAAATTCTGGAAGGAAGGAAGGAAGATAAAGCAACTTCAGCTTTCTAGGCAAATCGAAAAGCCAAAAGCATCTACAACTGTATTGTCTTTGGATGAGAGGATTAACTTTTAACAACCACAATCACCTTCCTTTGCGCAACGTTTGACATAGAACATTGGATTGCTTTCTTCTTGCTGCTCAGTGATTCTAGTTTTGCACAATTCCTTAATTCCATTTTTCTACAAAATGTTGCCTTGTTCTCAAGGGCAGGCACTCCTGATTCATTCATGGACATCAGCTGATGTCTGCATGTGGTACAAAGTCGGTGATAAGGTTCTGAAGTAGAATAATCTCGTGTTATGATTGCTGTTTATGAAGTATTGTCATAGTATCGTTTTTATTCACACCAACTTTATGTCCCGGAACTATTGCGATTTCCACCTTCTGGTTTATATTGACAGGACAGGACTTGGCTTAACTGAAGTGCTTTGTGATAATGAAGTCCGTTGGAAATATCCTTATCTGTAGTCTCCATATAATTTCCTAAACAAAAGTAACAGTATAGTTGTTTAGATATAATGAACTTCACAAATCCATATTAATCAGAATGTATGAATGTGCCTGGTCACTCTGCAAATTTCAGTATCTTCCCCATAATTGTTAAAATGTCGGTTTTCTGTTTCACCACATTCCACCATTCCTTAAATAAATGAGTAAACTTTCAACTTTTCCCTTCAGGTCACTATTTCCAATATCAGAACACATCAGGACCACATCTTGCTCAACTAAACAATGTAATAACTGGAGCGTAAACCATTCATGTACTGAAGAACACCTGACATTGGCCCATCTTGAGTCTCATTATGTCCTCCATTGCAATGTTTTAATTTTCTATTTTTATTTTTTTCAAAATAATTGCAAAAACCTTTTGATCTGTTCTGCTTCAACAGTCGATATGTCAATGTCTTTCATTAGCAGCAGACTAGTTTCCATGTAATCTGTATTTGCGTCACCCTCCTCAATACAACCATCATCAAAGTCAATACAACCAGCATTAGTGCATCTGTGGAATATTTCTACCAGAGTCTTGCATCATTTGTTCTTCCCTGGGCCAATCCAAAGTTCCATGGCAATATCACTTTTGTTTCGATTCATCTTGCTGAAGGATAATGTTTATTCTGCATTCTCACTGTAATTACTGCAAGGTCATCCAATTTCTAACCCTCTGAAATGGAGATCAATGACCTGTCTCAGTCCATTTGCGTTTGATGTTCTTCGGTTTCTTTGAACACAGTCTTTCAAGACGAATTTAAGAACTCGTCATATATTGTTGCATTATTGTCTCCACCGCACCCGAGTAATGCTGCCCCTTAACTACACTTGCTTGCTACGACTCCTTTCACAATCATATTGGAAATTGACCATCAGTTTGATGATCTTCACCACAGGCATAGCCAGGAGATGACGCACTGTGTCCGTCAATTGTTTTGTACCGAGATGGAAAGTGGATAATGTTAAGCACGTTGAAAAAAATAGCACTTGTTAATGACTTGTTTACATTTTATCGACTTTTATCTTTCTTGTAATTTCTTATGTTTGGACTGTTTGTTTTGGAGTATGAAAACGAAATTGCTGAAGTTTGATGGCCAGTTCGTGGGAAGGGTCTTCTCAATGGTGACACATGTATCTCTTTGTTCACCCAGTGGAAAGGAGCAGGGGATGCATCAGAATCATGGCGAGAGTGGTGGCTCTTACCATCATGATAATAGGTCGTTGCTATATTCATCCATAGTGGATTCTGTGCTGTGCCTGAGACCCAACCAATCTCAATGACCCATAGTGAGCAAGATTTGCTTCAGTGCCCAGAGGTCCTATCCACTTGCACTAATTTTGACAACATGTTGCATTCCGTCTGGCTGACACCCGCATTTGTTACACATCTGGCGATGTGTGGTGAGGCCTCAGAGACGAATTTCTCTCAGGACCCCTCCAGAACACACAGACGACCTTTGACTGGAGGAATAGTTTGATGGACGGAGATTCACCTCCAGTCAAAACCTTTAAGCGTTATTTACGCCACCTTTAAATAAGTAAGAACTTCAGATGCACAAAAAAGATTCTTATTTTAAATTTTTTTTCTTGAAATAAAGAATTTGTTTTAAATTTCCAAACATAGAACATTTTGGCACTTGTAGAAATAACTAAAATCATTCAAACAAAGAAGTAAATAAAAATCTTTCGCTCCGGCTCTGCAAGATGAGAATTCCATTCAAATTAAAGAGGCGTCCAATTCTATGACAGGCTTGGCTGACACAGAATCAGAGATGGCGCTTCCCTCCAGCGACAGCAGAGTGAGAGAGGTGCAGGCTTCAGTCACGCGGGAATCGGTAGATGTGAGGCGGACCTTTGCAAGTCGAGGAATGATATCCTGGACGCGGCGGAACCACAACGAATTAACTGGCTGCAGACAGCTGGATTTGGCCCAACAGCTCCCGAAATGTCCTCAGAATTAGCAGGAGAAACAAATGCCATTGGAGTTACATATAGCAGAGCTGTGTGTGTACAGGCTTGGATTCACCAAGACAGCAGTGATCAGATAAGTTGAGACACCCGTGAGAAGATGTTGAAAATTATCAAGGTTGTAAAGTTAATGATAATTTGTTCCAGTCGGAGGTTCGTAAATAGAGGACACAGACTTAAGGAGATTGCCCAAAGAAACAAAGTGCAGATGAGACTTCTTTTTCGCACAGTGAATGTTATGATCTCGAATTCACTCTCTGAAAGGGCCGTGGATGGAGATGTAATAAAATCAGAGCTGACACAAGACCAAAGGACTGAATGCATTGGTGTGGGATTCAATGATATCAAAATTTCCTCGGTAAGACAGGAGCAACTAAACGTGTATTTCTGCAGCACTAGTCCTGGCATTTCCATTCAGCTACTGTCAACCAAACTGAAAATTATTTTTCCTTCTGAAATATTTTATTCCAAATGATTTTGTTGTACGATTACAGTATAAGGGCAAAACTGGCAAGGCCGACATTTATTGCCTATCCCAAATTGCCTCAGAATTTAGGAGACAGTTAAGAATGAAGCACATTGCCGGAGCTGCAGCCGCAGGTTGGGGAAAGACAACAATAAACGAGAGAAATGGTTTCTTGTCAAATATCAATCAGTTTTACTCAGACAAAAATACATCTGAATGCACGTTCTTCGGGTTTAACTGATGTATGACATAATCTCTCATGGTCATGCACCCAATATTGTTGTATGCAACTTTATGTCTCAAATGTCCTGCTTTAATATTCAAGTGATTTTGTTTATCTTTCAAGTGCTGATTGCTCTAAAATATATTGCCAACACTGTTTTTTAACAATTTTGAAGACAACTCACTATGTGAAAACAGCCAGCAGAATGTTTGTACAATACAGGGTTCCAGAAGCAGCCTGATAAATGCCAAGTCAGTTTGTTTGAGTGTTTTACTTCTGGCCAAACACCAGGAAATAACGCCTGCTCTTCTTATTTGATATGTCAGCTGTGGCTTGATATGCAGCTTCAATTTGTGGGAAATAGAGGACAAGTAGAGTATTTTAAATAACAAGAGAGTGAAGGGTGATGATGATCGTGGGGATCTGGGTACTCCTGTACACAAATCGCAGGAAGTAAGCATAAAAGTACACCAATCAGTTCCAGCTTCATTACAGGACAGTTTTAGTGCTAGCGTAATGATGTTGTGCTCCAATTATAATAGTTCTGGTGAGACCACATCTGGCATACTCTGCCCAGGTCCTGTCTCCTCACCGAAGGGAGAATATACTTCTGGTTGAGGGAATGCAATGAATATTCACCGGATTGATTGCAGTGATAGTGGGCTTGTTGTATGAGTAGAGCTGAAGCTGACTGAGCTCACACTCGGAAAGGGAGGATATTTCCCTTTTCTGGAATACCATGAAACATGTCCACTGAATTGCGTATTGAAGATCTCATGGAGCTAATTGGGGGAAAAGGACAATGAAGTTACTCCTGCAGTCATGGTATCGATCATAATTCATTAAAGGAACCAAAATTTATCATCATTTTTAATGACTCTCCGAAAAAAAATATTATCAGACTGCCGTTTCTGTCTGCAGGTTGATTACCACATTCAAAAAATTACGATACTTCATAATTACTTAATTAGCTGAAAATATCTTTGGTAAATGCATTCCATATTTTTTTCATTCTAAATTACTAAGAGATTTTCAAAAAACAAAGGACAAGATGCTGGAGGAATGCAGCGGGTCAGGCAGCATCTGCGGAAGAAAACGGACGGTCGATGCTGCGGGTCAAGACCAGTACTGCCTTATTCAGCGTAAATCAAAGTTATACTACTTCTTGGCATATCATCGTGCAGATAATGATGAATCTCTGGAATTCTCCACGTGGGAGGATTGTGCAGGCTAGATCATTGGGAGTACTTGAAGAGGAAAGAGATAACTTTTTAACAATCAGGTTATTAAGGGCTGTTGGGAAGTGGCACAAAAGTACAGATCAGGCCTGGGGCTGAACAGCCATGATTATAGTGAATGCTGGATCAGCCTTGAGTTGGCTTAGACGTCCTCCTTTTTGTATTTTACACGTACCTGAATCTTCATTGTTGCTTAGTTTAAACTCTGTTACTCCCCACCTAAGTCACAGCTCCAGTGACCCGGGTTCAACAACTGACTTCCGGTGCTGTCTGTGTCGAGTTTCGAAGTTCTTCCTGTGACTGTGTTGGATTCCCCTGGATGACCCCGTTTGTTTCCCCTGGCCCAAATAGATATTAGCATGTTCATTGGCTGCTGGTTGTAACTTGCTCCTAGCTTGACTAGGTGCATGACAGAATCTGGGGGGGGGGGGGGGGGGGGGGTTAATATAACGGAATTAATGCATAACATGCATGAATGGGTGCTTGCTGGTCAGCATTGACGCTGTAGATGGAAGGGGCTGTTTACATGATGTATAAATCTATTCATCTGCTGCAGTCCAAGCGAACTGCTCACCCCTCTTTACAACAGCATTTTGGGACGGTCATTAAATGTTGCCTTGCCATTGATGTCTACATTCACAAAAAATATCCAAGCCAGTGTAATACCATCAGAACCAATGTGCACTACCGTCTTTGATGCAGAGGCAACATAAAATCTAACCTTATTCACTCATTTTTCAATGAAATAACTTCCGGCTGAAAGATCAGCATGCTCCATTCCTGTTGACTGAACAAGTAATTCACCGTTGTCGAAAATCCCTTGGGAATCCCTCTATAACTAATTCAGTTGCATTCAGAGGTAGATTCTGTAAAAGTGCTTGGTTTCATGTGCGATGAAATTACAGTTTTTGTCTAAGTTTGAATGAGAGATAACTCAGATTTTAATGAGATTATCTGCTGATCTTTTGAAATGGTTTAACAACTGAGATGAGTTGATCTTGTAAAATTACTGCATCCCCGGTGAGATCGGTTTCATCTTCACTGAATGAAATAAATAGGAGTATGTTACATTGCCAGTCGTGGCATTAGGACATTGCAAACATTTTGTGCATAGCAAGCTCTCACAAACAGCTGTGTATTAATAAGAAAATACTCTGTTTTCATGACGTTGGTTTAGAAATTGGGGCGGCAGGCAGTGAAGAATTCCCATCGACTTCTGTGATTTCAAATGAAAAAAAGGAAATGCATGAACGTGTCAGCCTGGATCGTCTTAGTGAATTGTAGGTAACAGTGTCATGGGCAACATTTAATGAAAAGAACTAACTGTCCTCGGTACCCTTGGACAACTGTAAAGTGTCTGGTGAAGGTGTTTCCGTAATTTTGTAAGATAGAAATTTCCAGAATTTAAACCCAGTCAAAATGAACAATGGAGTCCCATGTCCGGACAAAGTGCAACTCAAACACCGAGTTAATGGTGCATGCTGCTTTTGCGTGGGATAGGTTGCAGGTTTGGAATGCAACATCCTAGAAGCCATAACCTGTCGGTGTCTGCAGTTGGAATTGGCAAAGTTATGATGTGCCAGTGATAAAGGGAATGGATGGCTAGTGTACCAATCAAGTGGACTGCTCAGTTCTGTTGCTTAAAGCCATTTGGCTACTGTGGGATCTGTGATTATCCAGGCATGGAGATTTTCTGCTCAAATATCTGGAGGGGAATCTTAACACACAGTTGTCACGGATGGAATAATTAGACCAAGAGAGCCACAGCTGGAACATGAGGATTCAAAACCTGACATTCTAAACAGAAAACAAAATGCGATTCCAAGTGATTTATAATAGACTGAATTGCATCCGAAAGCTTAAATTCAATTCCGCCTTTGTGCTCCTTGTGGAGGTCTTGCAATCGCTAAAGAACCATCGGACGTTATTGAAAAGGTTATAAGTTGGAGTTCACTCATGGAAGCACCACTGATGTTTGACGCACTGAAGAAATACCCGTCCTTTTCTCCTGTCCACCCCTTCCAACTCCATGTATCCCTTTTAATGCCTAAAATTCGCGGTGCTATCTGGGAAATCGGGGCTAGTTCCGCAAACACTTTGCCTATTCATCTGGTTGATCACAATTCAGGTATGCATCCACCAGGAGAACAGTGAGCTACAAACCTTCCCTCACCTGACAATTACCCGTCTCTACTTTTCCACGGTAAATCATTCAAAATGAGGATCTGCAGATAACCAGGGACCCTGAGGTTCAGGTCCATTCAACGGTGATCTGCATCACACTGGCAACAATTTCTTTTGAACGACTAGGCAATAATTTCTTCTTGCTGATGGACTCTCATGGTTCAGAGAGAGTGAGAGTGGGGTTGGTATCAAAGAAGTCATCGGTAAGAGACCGCACCTAACCTTCTTGATTCTGAGGAACACCCCGATCCCCAATAGCTAACAGCTGAGTCTTCCAACAAGTGGAATTTGCATTAATTCAGAAAGTATTGAAAGATAAATGAGCAAAGAATTTCATTTTCAAGAGGTGTGCTGATGACTTAGAACTCACTGGAAAGGTGAAAACAGAATTAATCACAACTCTCAAAAGAATGGGCACAAGGAAAAATAACCTGCAGGTCTGTTGGGAAAGAGCCAGAGAATGGCTCCACACAAAATCTAATATGTGCCCCCCTCTCTCTTTCCCCCTCCATCCCTCCCTCTCTCTTTCTTTCAATGCACAAATTAACTTCTTGCCCCTAGTTCATGAGGCAAACGTTTTTCCGCTGATCCAGAAGCATCATGAATATACTTGCAGAGTTTATTAGCAAGACGCCTTGCTGCAATTTTTTCAGCAGTAAAAGTTCATTCTCCATCCTCCTCATTAATCATATTTGAACCATTGGTGAATATTAAATACTACTTCTGCTTTCCCATATCTAAATGGTAGCACAGTATATCCTGATGTTCAAATTTCTCCAGACGATTCAGTAGGTCCTGCTGCTTTCGTCATTTGCTTCAGTCTCAATGTCTAAACATCTTGGCCAATAACATGACTTATAAAAATGCTCTTGTGTCAGGATGTCTTAATTGCATACAGACAATGGTAGTGCTAAAGTTCCTAATCAGAGCCAGGTTGCAGTAATGCCTTGTCGAGACGCTCTCCCCGCTTGACATGACACTAATTTTATGACAAGATGTTGTGTTAATTCAAGGACAACTAAAAATAAATTTCAGCTTCTACTATTTCTCTGATAAATTACTTGTCATAATTTGACAACATATTAACTTCTGGATTGATTCGTACCACCTCTGGCAGTGGAAATCTCCATTTGTACTGCAGTAATATTTTAGTCTTTATCACATGCTCAGATCCAGGAACAGGGCTTGTTTTTGTGGGCCTTTTCACTCAGTGTTGACAATAGGCTTAATAATCGGCAACACATCATGTTTATAAGGAAAAATTATGACACCTGACCGTCCAGAACTATCGGTGTTTTTTAGACATTGTTCAATGCAAATTAATTGCTGACCGGTCAAGGATGAACGCGTTTCATAATCAAAGGGTTGGAGGTGCTTCTTCACATCCAGAGGATGGTAACCTCGAACATTAATTCTATTTCTTTCTCCAGAGAGCGGCTTGGTAACTCCAGCGTGTCCTGTTTATATTTACTCTTATCTCATCTCTGCATTCAGCTCTGTAGTTCACGATTGCACTGGTGTTGTGATAAATCCCGGAGCTGAGTGTTCCTGGCAAAACCCAAACTGCGAGCAGGTTAGTGACAAATAACTGACTCGTAATACATTCATGAGTTCATGATGCCTTCCGTCGCTTTGGTGACTGACTGCTTTGACGATAGTTAGTGGATTAGATTTGTCTTTATTTCTGAGGACGGAAGGTTCCTGCGCCATTTCCCATGTAACCAAGGTATAAATGCACTGGAACTGCTTGGGGAGAGGCAAGAGCGATTCTGGAGCATAGGTTTATGGTACTGCATCCAGTGTGTGTCCAACCCCGGCGTTTGTTGTATTCAGAGCTGTCAAAAATTCTTGATATCATATGTGAATTGTATTATATGGTGACATCCACTCAGCAGTTCAGTCTGAACAAAGATGCGAATACTACAGTCTTGTATTTTTGATTGCATCCGGCTATCGTTCTTGATCTGATCCATTGGTTGTGACATTATTTAGCTCTGTGCATTGCAAGCTGTTTCTGCTATTTAGTGCACTTGCATAAGTGCCTAAGCATGGTGCCTCATGCTTGTCCCAACGTGCTCTTCTGTTTTCCTCAGTGTATCACGATTAATCGTCTGAAATGACGCTACTGGTGTGGAATGGAATCTGCCTGGCAAGATATCATAGCTGCTTGTGGTCGACAGTACTTCATTCCTGCTCAGATTTCAGTTGCCAGATCTGTTCTGCGCATATCTCATTTGGCACATTTTAGTGTTACAGAATATGATAGAAGGTGATCTCAGTGTATGATAGGACTTGGCACTATGTGGGGCAACCACAGTGGCTTCCTCTGAGCTCCAGTGGCTCAGGTTTGACCGTGACCTCTGGTGCTGTGGGTGTGGAGTTTGGATGCTCTCCCTGTGGACATCTGGGTTTCGTCCCACATACCAGATACGTAGGTTGATAGACTTTAATGGAATGTATGAAGGATATAAAATATAATAGGATTATTATGAATGTGTGCTTGATAGTCGATGCAGACTCAGTGTCCTTAACAGCCAGTTTCTGTGCACATTGGCTCACAACTGAATAACTATAAGGACTTTATTCACACAAGGACTCAGTGGTGATTAGTCTTACCAATGCAGCCAAGATGCTCATGAACACGCTCTATGTCGCAGACTGAATGCGGCAGCTCTGTCCTCCAGAACTCAGCTAGCTTCTGCTAACAAAGCACTCCTGCTGATGGACATTGAGGTCTCCCAACCAAAGGACATTCTATGACCTTATTACTCCTTCAAGTGCTTCTTCCAAGTGGTGTTCTATATGGAGCTCACTGATTCATCAACTGAGGGACTAGAGTGGAGGACGTTCCCTTGTCCATCTTTGACCTGATGCTATGAGACTCTGTAGTCAAAACTGAGGGTTCCCATTTGTACCACAATCTCTCTGAGTCTGTGACAGAACAGCTCCAGGAATTGTGATTTAAAAGGCTCGATCGTTGTCCACATCAGTTTGAAAGCTCTCCCAACTTGGACAATGTCCCTCAGATTGCCCATTCTCCTCTCTCAGCTGAGGAGTCAGTAAACCCTATGTTAATAACACTTAAAAGAAACACTCAAATGGCCCAGAATGTCCATCATTGGGAATGCCTTAGCAGCCCAAATCTCTCCGTTATGAAAGACAGCTGTCTCACCTGGTCTGTGGAAGGTAATGAATTAATGGCATGACAATATCTGAAGTCAGGAACTTGATCAATGACTGGCAATCCATGCTGTTTTACCCTTCCATATTAAAAGTTAGCAGGTTCATGTAACTCTGGTTTATTAGCCCATTTGAGATAACAGTTAAGAGGCAACCACATTACTGTTGCTAAATCCATCAATCCACGTGAGCAGATTCCAAGTACATTTTGAATAATCTTCTGATGTCATGCTCTGGCACAGTGCGCATTGAAGACATTGACATTAATTAGCACAGCATACTGTGATATTTTCAGAAGACAATACTGAACTCAATTACAAAATCAGCTGACACATTATTCACTCCTCACTCTGCAGATAGCTTTGTTCGACATATGTTCCTTGCGAACAGGAGAAAACAAATAAGGTGGCACTGGTTCTTATACCTGTGAGACCGTAGGGTCTCCAACAGACGAGGTGAATGCTGTTCGTCCTAAGCAACACATTAAATGCTCAGAGTTTTGAAATGATCATATGATGAATCATAGAGGCAGTAGTTTGAAACGCCAGTACTTAAATCATATCGAATGCGTTTATAAAACATGCAGGAGGGCTTTGCGGGGGGATTACCAGAGAGCAACAATGATGCACATACTCTCCAACGAAAGCATTTAACTTTATCTAAATTCTCACTGCAACTGAAACAGTTCAGTCCAGCCAATATCCTGGTGAAGGTCTTCTGCAATGCATTCAATATATCTATATATTCCCTGCAAGGCGGCGACCATCACTGCACACAATATTTCAAATATTTCAATATTTCAAAAATAGTTCAATAATTACAAAAGATTTCTTCAGCTGCAAAAGCATTTCTCAACTTTTAAACTCAGTGTCCCGACAGCTGTAGGCAAACATGTCGTCTACCTTCTTTCTTTCCTTCCACATATGAGCTGCCATTTATTTCACTTGTGCTTTTTCTTTATGTCGAAGACGTTAAACATTAAGCATGACAATTACAATAACTGGATCTACGAGTGTTGGTACAAAATTTAGAGTTCATTTTTAGTCATGACAGTGAATTTATTGTAAATTCCCTCATAGAAAAAAGGGAGAATATGTTCTCAAACTGATTACCACTTGAAAACGGAAAAATACAATGCATGTAGTTAAAGAAATGAGAGAACAGTTGCAGTTCTTAAAAGTAGACCTGTTGTTTGATCAATGAAGTACATGGCTTTTAATACCTGGCAATAAATAGCAACAAAGCTATTTCGGGTGAAATCAACTGTGAACCAATGAAAACTGTCGACGGTTGCGTGAAGTACAACATCGTAAACAAGAAAGGAGGATTTGGAGAGCGTTCAGCGTTCATTCGCTGGAAGAACATTGGAACAGATAACTATGTGGACATAACCGAAAAATATTGTTTGCCTTCCACATAAAAGGCTAAAGACGGATCACTTTTTGTTAATTAAGGCCATTCCAGCCGACTGAAGAGAGGCAACCGTGAAATGTCAGTAGAGCAAGCTAAATTAAGATGTGTTGCTTCACTTCATGTTGCATTTGGAATGGTTTAACTGTCACAGCAATTGGACAGCACAGCACATGCTTCAAAGCACTCTAACCATATTCCGGATTGCAGCATAACTGCAAAAGTTTTTAATCAAAATGTGCAATGGACATTTTGAACTCTCCATCAGAAATATTTGCTAGGCTTAAAATTGACATGAATTTTCAAAGCTTATCTTAACATATTTTAACAGAGACAGCATGTTAAATATCATGTCAGTATTAACACAGAACACCGTGAATACTCTAAGTTACATGGAACAACTTTGCACGGTAAAAAAGTGATTTAGTAAGTGCCGTGGTTAGGAAGCAAGATGGATAAGAACATAATGGGACTTCCGCGGTGAGGTATAAAACAGGTGTGAATAAATGATGAAAGCGAAGTTAAATGTGGACCACAATGGAAATGTACATGCCAATATTAGTCATGTAAATGGCAGTAACATGATCATTATTACCAACTGTGCAAAAATGAATTATGCAAAACTGCCTCAAATACATTTCAAGCTCCAGGTTTTCCTAATAAGAACTTGTGATACGCAGAAAATAATATTAAGGATCATATAATTTCTTGGAGAAGGCCTAGTAATTCAGTTCAGATCTCATAATCATCTGTAATACTTGTTTACATGATTAAATTTCAATAGAAGCAACATGCATTGTGTCGTCTGCAATGCATTCGACATCTAAGGCAGCCTTGTAATTGCTGATCTTCCATTCCACGGAATTGATCTTCATCTACTCCCGGATATGAACATATTGTATTAGAAGGGCGACTGCAAGAAACAGGCTTCTGAAGGAACATGCCAATTTTAATTATCTCGACAGCCCACTGGTTCTTCATCTCTTTACGCAATTTCATGTGAGTTTACTTCTGCCCCACTCGGACAAGGCACGTAGAAAGAGCGGCATCAACATCGTGAAAATCAAAAATTAAAAATAAACAACAGTATTCCGGATAGTACTCATCAGAGCAGGTAGCAGCTGTCGAATAGAAACAGGTTTTAAACTTCATGTTCAAGAATTTTCATCGTTTTCTGCCCTGATCTGATCAAAATTTCCAAGATTTTCCATTTATTGTTACATGGTTCCTTGTCACATACTCGGATGTTTGCCTTCTGAATTCATCTGCAACTTTGTCAGTGGAGAGTTAACCATTTAAAAACGGGGTAAGATAACAGCGTGACCTTTTACCACCTATTCGTGTCTGAGTTAACTCAGTCTGCAGGCATTTACAGACCAATTCACGACACATATTGTCGATGTGTGTCTGCCAGTGAAACGCAGCGGAGAGGTTGATGAGACATACTTAGATAATTATTATTCGTCTCAGACTACATAGAAACTCTGTAAGAATAAGTAGCCAAATAATATCTGGAAATATAGTGACGTATGAATGAAGCTAGAGCAGCAGCAAGAATGAGATAGCCAGCGTGTAGTACGTTTTGAATTGTTTCAAGCATCAGAAATTCCAGCAGTTGTTGATGTTTCCAAGGCATGATTACAACATTCCAGTCTACTGTAGTTAGTTTCCCGTCATTGTGGTGACATTCCACTTCACTTAAATTAATTTCTCATCCATTGCTCCAACACTTTTATAATAATTGCTGTACGAGTGGTCGATCATACCACTACTTAGAGTGGTGTATTGACAGGAATCCTCTATGAATAGCAAAGCGAATCATTTTGATGATATTGATTCATAAATAGGATGTTAGCTGGACCAACTGAGCATTCTGTAATAATGTGACACGCAGTAACACCCAATAATTATGTTAAACCAACAAAGTAGTTCAAAATGTCACAACTTTGAAAGAGATTTAAAAACTCCTCTGGCTTTGTAAAATTCTGTAAGCATTGACACAGCATGGGATTTTTCATTAATCATTAGAGGCCCACGTGCTGAATGAAAATTACGCACAAATCCTTACCAAAACAGAAATCCATTGAAGTGCCTGTAAAACGAAAGGCTATACCTAAAGCACAACCGCACTATCTGCTCCCATGACGCGGATTTCCACTCCAGGACATCCGAGATGTCGGATGTGTTTACAACTGTGGCTTCACCCGATTGTGCTCTCGGGAGTTCACAACTGTATCTCTGCTATTGCCCGCACCTCTGTTCTCACCCCACCCCAAACAGACCAACAAAGCATAGCGTCCCCTTGTCCTCACATTTCATACTACGAGGCTACGTTTCCAACCCAGCACTCTCCGCCACATTTGCCATCTCCAACAGGACCCAACTCCCAAGCATATCTTCCCCTCCCTACCCCTTTCTCCCTTTCGCAGGGATCGCTTTCTCCACGACTCCTTAATTTACACCTCCACCCCGACCCATCCCGCTCCCACCCCGGAAACTTTCCACTGCCCCTGCCATAGTTGCAATATCAACCCCTACACTACCTCCATCACCTCTATCCAGGAACCCAAACAGGCCATCCGGTGAGACAGAGATTCCCCTGCAACTCCCTTAATATCATCTGCTGCTTTCGATGCTCCAAGTTTCGCCTGCTCTAGATTGGTTAGACCAAACGCAGGCGAGCTGACCATTTCGCAGTACACCTGCGCTCTGTCCGTAACGGCGATCTGCATCTCCTTGTTACCACTCACTTCAATTCCCCCTCCCAAAATATCACAACTATGTCAGTCCTCGGCCTCCTCCACTGTCAGGAGAATTCCAAGCGCAAAATGGAGGAGCAGCACCTCATTTTCCGTCTTGGACCCTTGCAACCAAACGGTATGAACATTGAATTCTTCCAGTTTAAGTAATCTCCACACCCCGCCATCACCACATCCTCCCCACCATGAATCTTCTTTTTTTCCCTGTCCTAGTCTATCGCCCTTTTACTAACAACCCCCCCCCCCCATTTCTTTTTCTCTCCTTACATTTGACACATACCGTGGTGGATCTACTGTCCCCGCCTCCCCCACACCTGCCTATCACTATCTCTAACCTTGTGCCGACCACGCCTCCCCTTGTTTTGTCCACCTCTCACTGCTCTGCTTTTCTCACCTATATACTGGGCTTTTCCGAACTTCAGTCCTGATGAAAGGTTCAGTCCCGAAACGCTGACCGCCTGCCTTTCTCCATGGATGCTGTCTGGCCTGCTGAGTTCCTGCTGCATCAGAGTGCTTTTCATCCAAAACACAATTACTCTGGATCGTCAGTTGAAAATCACCCAGCAATATTAATTATCTCCCAGCGAACGCTGGAAATTGCATGGAATAATCCCAAAACTTATGGCAAGTATTGGCAAGCTGCTGTAAATGCTATCGAGATAGGACACATTGAAACACGAATTTCATTAAATTGGATGACGTGATTCCAAAAAATATAGTCGTATCAAGTAATTATCTTTAAAAGGCCGATAACTACCAGATTTTCTGATGAAATTCATGGATCTAGACACTGTGCCAGTAAAACATGTAGAAACCAGTTGAAATTCCTGTTTTCTTTAGTAGTGTCAACAATGTAGGGAGTTTTATGCACATACAGTTCAACTTGGAAATCTGAACCTGTCGAGAAAGAGACATCTGACTAGTTACAACCTTCTCCATTGCATGGCCTCCGATCATATCCCTTTACTTTGAAAGCCATTCTGGACGTTTTCTTTCTTACCTGAATGCTGTACTTGCATGTTTTTGCAAACATTGGTGGGTGTACAAGGATATCAATTCTCTTCCTCCGTCAACACTTGCCAATCCACCAAAATTTAAATTATGTTGCCTTTCTCTTTTCCCAGCCGAACGTGGATAGCTTCACTCTTATCTGTGTTTACATAGACCATTGAACTTGTTTTTACACGAAGCACGCCGTGCAGTACAACATGAACTGCAACAAGGCACATTTCAGAGAAACACTAAAACGTATGGTAAATTAGGGAACTCTCCACAATGCGTCTTGTATCCTCATCGCCCTTTGTAATGCATCTGTGTCCGACAGCATGCAGCTAAAATATATGACAATTCAATACATTTTTGACAATCCTGTCGATGCGATTGAAATGCCTCCCATCACCATGTCATGAACAATAATACTTTGCAGATTCTCTGAAATAAGTCTTAAAATCCAGTGAGCATTTCATGCAAGGTCCTATTGTAATCTGAAATTCTAGGTCCACCTGCAATATACCTTACATACAAGGAAATATTATAAATCAATCTCAAATCACAGAAATCCTTTACATATACAAGGCATCACTCCTGATATATTTCACATGGAAGAAACAATCTGTGAGACATCTCAATTCCATCGAAGGTCCTGGATGAATCTATCCTGCAGGGAACACGTTGCAATGTATCTTGGATCTCAGGTGCACCTTGTAAGTAGATCTCACAATTAAAATAGAGCTGACGTTCCATCACCGTAAATTGGTCTTCTTTCTCAGGGAACCGTTGCAATTCCACCTCATATACAATATCACCCGTCTTTGAGCTGTGGATGCAGAGTTTCCATTCAAAGCCACCGGTAGCTTGTGTCCTTAATTCAGAACTAGTTGCATCATCCGTTGACAATTAAGCCGCCGATCAGTGAGCTCGTTTATTGAGAAGGATTTTAAATGATTGCAGGTTGACATTAAACTGCCCCAGAGAAATATCTAAAGCCCCGGGATATTAAAATTCAAAGATTTCTTCTGTTTGTCAGATGTGACCTGCCAAATATTCTGCCGTCATCAACGGAGAAGTTTAATTGCAGTGTCACAGGATGGTCCAGGGGTCAGAATGGGTTTCGGCAGCAAGGTTTGGGGACGTTTAGGTCAACGTGGTATTTGACGGAATTGCCGGCTATACTACAGGGGTTGGAACACTGCTGGGGAACAAAGTGCGGAAGGAAACTACCACACGGTGCGTGGTTTTACGGCCTGCGGAGAGTACAACTCGATTGTGTGACCACTAAATTTTCCATTTTCAGGAAACGCTTTATCACGTGTTCCCTCTCTCTGTCTCGTACTTCGATACTCCTCTGGTCTCCAATTTTTGTTTGCTTTCCCATAGAACTACCCATTGCGTCTCCTTCCTGGTTCCACGCACCAAGTACTCACACATTTTACCCATCGAATACCCTTGATATTCTGGTTCCATCTTTCCTTCATCTTTCCTTTAATGCTTCCCATTACCACCTTGCTTTCTTCAGATTGCAGCGTTTGTGGTTTACAAAATCGTTAGTGGCATAGATAGTGGTTAGCCAGTATCTTTCCCCAGGATAGGGGAGTCTAAAGCCAGAATGCATCGTTTTCAAGTGAGAGAATAAAGAATTAAAAGGGATTTGAAGGGTAACGTTTACCAACCAGAGGGCAGTGCACTTCTGGAACGAGCTGCCAGAGGATGTGGCAGTCGCAGCTTCAATAAGCACATTTAATAAAACAATTGAACTGGATTTGAAAGATCTGGAGGGATATGGTTCAAACGCAGATAAATGGGAGCAACTCAGCTGGGAACTTTGTCGTCACGATCTAATAGAGCCGAAAGACCTGTTATTCCTGTTCTATAATTCTATGACTCTATGACTCCAAGTGTGAGTGATGCATTTTGTGAACTCTATCAAGGTAGGAAATTGATCATGAATAGTTGGGTAGCAGCGATGATTGAAGGACAAAGGGACCTTGGTGTAGAAGTACAAATATCATAAGGGTGGCAGCAAAAGTGAGGTAGCCTGATGAAGAAGGCATATTGATTGCTTTCTTCACTCGTCGGAGATAATGCAAAATACTGGAATGTTTTATTAAGCTCTAAACAAAATTGGCTGGGATGGCAGCTGTAATGTTCTTTACTGCTCTTCACTGCAGAAAGAATGTTCTTGCACTGGAGAAGCTGCAGATGAGATTCACCAGGATATTACCTGAACTAGAATGTTTCGGTTATGCGGACAAGGTACATAAGCTAGATCATTTTACTTGGAGCAGAATAAGCTGAGCGGGATATTGATACAGATGTACAAAGCCAAGAGAAAAGGTGGTTCAGAAGAATCTATTTCACCAGGGATGAGGTGTCGACGACCATTTAGCATTGCATTAACATGTATGTAGTTGACAGTCGATCTGAGAAATAATTTTATCACTTAGACAGTAATTGCCATCTGGAATGCACTAACTGATGAGTGGTGCCGTTGTCGGTAGCCACAGGAAAAACTTCAAGAAGCATCTGATAAAGAAAATCAATCGCCAATGCATATTAAGCAACCGCTGGAACGCTGATAAATTCGATTAATTTGGACTGGTACCAAATGGTGAACCTGGACATGCTGGACGAAAGGACATTTTTCGGTGCTGCATGACTCCCTGGCGATGAACTTCATCTGTGATTTGAACTTGTCTCAACAGCTGCCCGTGGGAATCATGGAGACGTGTTGAACAGCCTTGCTCTCGTCCTGGGGTTACCATTTGTACTACTTTCATCTCTTTGCAACATTAATCCGAAAACAAGGCACGACCTGACTTTTCACAGCGCTATATGAACATCACATCGCCCTATCTATTCGACGATGCGAGAACTGAGCAAGTCTGTCAGGTCCCGAATTCACTGCGACAAGGGGAGTTTAATATCGACACAGAAGAAAATACGAAAGACGTTGAATAGAAGTGACAAGCAACTGTCACGGACATGACTGGATTGAATCACACAATCAGAAACCAACCAGTACCACACTGTTACTGGTAAATCTCCATTTTCTTTGTTCAAAATGAGGAAACGAGTGGCTCTGACGGAGGCCATCATCTGCTTTGATTTTTATAATTATTTAGTTCGATGCAGAGATTTTGCTTCTTTAACTTCGACGTGAAGCAGTTTATAACTGAATGGAAATTGCCTTCAACAAGAATAAATCTTTTTGCAAACCTGTTTAACAGCAGTCTCTGAAGGTCTGCACTCACGGTCCGCATCTGACCTCAAGGTGTTTTCCGAAGGCGCATACCAGATATACCGTATGAAAACTAACTATAACCATTTTCCCAAAATATGTAAATTAGGTGAATGATTAAAGACATCTCCTTGGACCTATAAAAGAGCGAATGGAATAATGAGTGGGAATGTTTGCATTCACCTGAGAGGCTTGAGTTTATCATGCCAAGCAATTGGGCACATTTCTGAATTCTACAGAGTCAATAACTATTTCCCATCATATCCTTTATACACATTATATCAAGGGTGAAAAACGAAGTCCTTCACAAATTTAATAATACTTAATTTGCAGGGCTAAAGTGCATTGTGAGCATTGACTGTGCAAGGCTTCATAATGTACCTGCAGAATCACCTGGAGTATCCAAACTAACCGATTTCTTTTTTTTTATTATTTTATTGGTTTTCGGCAAAGTATCTTTGATCTCCGTCCTCTGGTATTGAATCTGTTGCAAAGGGAATAATTATCCTCATTTACTGCATGAAATATATTGAAATATACAACACTTGCACACGTAAAGGCGGGTCCAAACTGTTAGGACAGACCACAAAACTATCAACAGACAACTTTTACAAAAATGGAGTTTTCTTTGGTGCCTAGTAATTGAACTGGATTAGATACTAAGTTACATTGAATATGAAGCAATATGAACAGCAGTTTTGAAAACATGCACAAAATTAGTTGCCGAGATATGTTTTAATATATACTTTTTTTCTGGATCGAGGCCGTGCTACCTACACCAGCATTTATTCACCAAACATAATCATCCATGAGAACGAGTTGGTGAACTCCTTCATCAAACTGTAGTCCTTCTGGTGAAGGCACGCGCACTTTGAAGTTCCAGCGACATTCAAAAACTGGCAAAGTAATTCCAAATCAGGATGGAGTGTGTCTTACTGTAATAATCATAAATATCGTGGTGTGCGCCTGCAATTACTGCTCTATTCCTTCTTTATCGTGGAACTTATCAGTTTGGAAGTGCGGTGGCACAGCCAAACAAGTAGCTTCTAACAAGGTGTACTGATGGTGGAGCCAATATATACGGTAAGTGTCACCTTGTCATAATTAGCCCTGATCCGTCTTGAGCTTCTTGATCATTGATGAAATTTCACTCATCCAGGCAAGTGGAGAGAAATTTCTGTGCCTCCCGAAGGCTACAAGGACCTTGGAAAGGCTTTTATGTGATAGCAGGTGTTATTCGCAGCAGGATATCCAGTCTTTGAACAAACTCCTATCGTATTTATGTCGCATGTCCATTTAATTCGCTGCTCAGTTTTAAACCCAAGGATTGCTAATCTGGTGCCAATGGTAATCCGATTGAATATCAAGGCTATGTAGTGGCACTCATTCACGTTGTAGATGGTCAATGCCTTGAAACTCTGCCGTTCACATGTTACTTGCCACATCGGTCTTTGATGGATTGATTCTGAGGTCTTGTTTCATAGAAGAATAAGCTACTTCATCTTCTGATAATTTTCAAATGCAGTTGAACATGCCACATATCCGTGCTCTGGAATAATGCCATCATGAACCAGCCGAAGTTTGATCGGAATACCTCATGGTCCTCGGGAACTACAACAGTAATTTCTTAGGATGGGAGCATTCACCTCCAGCAGCAATAACCATCTGCATTTCTAAGAGGTATGACACCGGGCATGGAATGTTTTTCCTTTGATAGCCATTATTTTCAGTTTTGACAGAGCTCCTTAATGCCATGTTTGTTCACATACTGTTTTGTTCCCAATGGCAGTCTATCTCACCTCACCTCTGGAGTTCTCCTTTTTGCCCCATGTTGGACAAAGTTTTTGATGAAAAATTCAGTGGAGTGCTCCTGTATTGCGATTATTCTTTGTGAAGTGCTTTGTCTCAGTTAACTTTTTATTTACAGCAAATTTGTGTCCTGGAATTATTGCGAAGGATTAATGATTCATATTTTACCTTTTAGTTTGCATTGACGTTGCAAGGCTTAGCCAAACTAAAGAGCTTTGTCGTCATTAAGTTCCCAAATGCAACCAAGAACATTGCCCGAGGTAATACCTTGGAAGAACTTAAATGAACACAAGTTCATTCAGTGAATTCCAAAATTATTTCCTTGCCACCTGTTAATCACTTTAGATTAACCTTTGAATTTTCTTTGGCTTTGTCTCAATGGTTCACTATATGTTTCATTCTTTATGAGAAGAGCGTGGGTTCAAATTCCTCTGCAGGGATTTATCCTCAAAATCTAGGATGCCATTCCAATGTTGTATTAAGCAGGTATTGTATGTTGCTGTTGCATTTTCTACATGATAGTAAACTGGGGCTGCAGCTGAAATTTAAAATCTTTGGGCTCGGCAACTGTATGTTTATTGTGGAGACCTGAACATAAATGGCACAACTGAATTATTCCACGGTATTTTGCGAATCTCAATTCAATTACATAATCAAAATACTTGATTCAAATTATCTGTGATATTTTCCTGTAAAAAACCCATATTACTGTGCTATGGACATTAATTTTATCACTACACTGCCTGAGATTGATGTAACTCCAGTCCCTCCATATGATTAAGTGTTATCAAATCCAAGCTCTACTCGCATCTTGGCGAAGAAATTCGTACTTGGATAATAAAAGGCAGAATCTCCCTCACCTTCACATATCAAGAACACTAGATTTAAAAATAGAGTATTTCAGAGTAAATGGAGGATAAATATTCAGAGACTCATCCTGCTTCATGATAAGTTCCTTAATCTTACGTTTATAAAGGTTGTTTCCCCCTGAGCAATTAAGCAGGTCAGAACACTCACAAAGGAAAGGACCAATTCAGCAAATGTGTATCTTTATGAACAGACGCAACAATTCTGTTGATATTGCTCTCAGATCTCTTCTCAACAGATCAATCGTTCTTCTTACCGAACGTACACATAGAATTTTGAAACGATTTTTTTTTTGTTATTTTGTCATGGTGAATTTCATAAATTCAAGTATACCAGAAGATGACTAATTTGGTCAACGCTGTAAATCTCAGTCACTTCCACACAACAGTTTGCAAATTCAGGGAGCTGTTTTATTTTTCTGCAACTTCCTCCACTTCTTCAATAAATGAGTAATCTTTCAACATTTCCCTTTCCAAGTCACAGTTTCCAGAATCGGAACGCATGAAACCACAATTTCAGCAACTAATTGTCCTCAATTATCAGCATATTGGTTTTACGAATTATTCCCTGTTATGCGTTTTTATATGTATGTCGCATGATTAGTAGGTTTGCATATGACACCAAATCACTGATGTTATGGACCGTGAAGAAGATTGTCTGAGGTTACAACATGATCTGGATTAACTTCGAAAGTGCGAAAACGAATAGCAGATGGAATATAACACGGAGAAGGGCGAGGTGAGGTAAGTCGAGTTTTTGAGCCAAGGCACGACATACACAGTGAAGGGCAGGGCCCGAGGGAGTGCTGTACAACAACAAGGCCTCGGGATTCGAATACATAGGTCCCAGACAGTAGAAACACAAGGAGACAAGTGGTGACTAAGGTCTATGATATTCTTGCCGTCACCGGACGGGGCACTCAGCACAAGAGTGGGGAGGTATTGTTACAGCTGCACAAGACATTGGTGAGACCGCATCTAGAATTTTCTGTGTCGCTCTGGTGGCCAGACTACAGAAAAATGGAGATTAAACTGGAAAGGGTGCAGAGCATTTTAGTGGATAGTTGCTTGTCATATTGAATGCCTGTGCCGTGGTGTGCCGCAGAAATCAGTGCTGAGTCCCATGCTGAATGCCATATATCTTCACGATTTGCATAAGAATGTAGTTGGCATGATTATTACGTTTGCGTATGACAACAAAATTGGTGGTGTCGTGCTGAGTGACAATTTGTCAAAGTTTGCAACAGGATCTTGTTCAGCTGCGAAAGTGAGTAAATAAATGGGAGACGGAATTTAAATCAGCAGATGTGAAGTGATAGCGTTTCGAATGTTAAACCAGGGCAGAGCAGGCACAGTGAACAGCAGGGTCCTGGAGAGCGTCATAGAACAGAGAATTAAGATTAAAAACACGTATTTCGCTGAAAGTGGCAACGCTCGTAAATTGGGTGGTAAAGAAGACGTATGACTCGCTTGGCTTCTTCGGTCGGGGAATTTTGTACCAGAGTTGGGATGTCATGGTACTGCTTCACGAGATGTTGATGAGACGGCACTTGGAGTATTGTTTGCAGTTATGGGCGCTATCATGTAGTAAGGCTGTAAATCTGCGAGCGCAGGTACGGAAAAGATTCGCAAGGATGTTGGCGGACTGGAGGTCTTCAGTTAATAGGCGAGACAGGATATATTGTGACTGTTTTTGCTGGAGCTAAGGATACAGTGGGGCGACCACATGTAGGTTTACAAAACTCATGGGTCTGTATATTAGTTAGATTGTTGCAGTAATTTCACCATGGTTGTGTCGTCTAAAACCAGTGAGCAACGTTTTGAGGTCAGAGATCAAATAATTACGGAGAACCTTCGAGGGAAGTTTATTAGTCGGATAATGATGGGTATATGGTACTTCTGCCAGAGGAAGTGCTGGGGAGGAAACCTTTAAAATACATTTTGACAGCAACATGCATAAGAGATATTTAGATGGGTACGGGCCAATTGTAGTCAATTGGTCTGCAACTGGAGATTTCCGGTCAAATTATGAGGCTTCCGATTCTATTCTGAGGCCAGACACGGTTCACACACGGTGAGAGAGGCGGATTTCCTTTTGACAAGAGCAGAGTGAGACATGCACAGACATCAGTTACTCAGCACGACACACACTGATGTTGGATCCGTTCAAATCCACGACATACCTACCTGGATACTGCTAAATGCGATTGGGCAAATCGTTTTCCACAACACATCAGTTGTTACACAGAAACAAATATAATTGGAGTTGTCATCACTGGAGGTGTGTGTGCACATGTGGAACATCACCAAGATAACAATGAATGAAGAAGTTGAGACACGTGTTGAATTGTTCAAAATTATTAAGATTATTCATGAAAAGGCATAAAGTGATAACTGTTGGAGGGAAGTTCATATTGGATACAGAATTAAGGTTGTTTCCAAAGAACCACGGGGAGATGAAACTGTGTTCACACAACACACAATGAATGTTATGATCTGCAATTCACACCCTGAAAGAATTGTCCATGGGGATTTACAATGACCCTAAAAAGAAAATTTCTCTATATATTCATGACGAAGCTAAATGGACCAAAGGCATATAAGTCTCCCGGACCGAATGAGGGACACCCCCGGGTTCTGAAGGAGGCAGTTTCAGAGATTGTGGAGGCATTGGTGATAATTTCCCAGGAATCAATAGACTCCGGATTAGTTCCGGAGGACTGGATGGTTGCAAATGTAGTTCCGCTGTATAAGAAGGGAGGGAGGCAGCATAAAGGAAATTACAAACCTATTAATTTGATATCGGTGGCGGGAGTGTAATTGGAATCGATCCTCAAGGATGAGCTTATGGAATACCTAGAGTTGCAAGGCAAGATAGATCCAGGCCAACATGGTTTAGTGAAGGGAAGATCCTGCCTAACCAACCTATTTTAGTTTTTTGCGGAAATCTCATGTAGGTTGGATAAGAGAGAGGCTATGGGTGTTGTGGATTTAGATTTCCAAAAGGCATTCGACAAGGTGCCGCACAAGAGGCTGATTAATAAGTTGAGAGCTCATGAAGTTACAGGTAGGATACTGGAATGGGTGGAGCATTGGCTGGTAGGCAGAAATCAAAGCATGGGAATAAAGGGATCCTGTTCTGGTTGGCTACCGGTTACTAGTGGTGTTCCGCAGGGGTCGGTGTTGGGGCCACTTCTTTTTACTTTGTACATTAATGATTTGGATGATGGAATAAATGGTTTTGTGGCTATGTTTGCAGACGACACCAAGATACGTGGAGGAGTAGGGAGTACTGAAGAAATAGGAAGGTTGCAGAAAGACTTAAATAGTTTAGGAGAATAGGAAAAGAAATGGTAGATGATGTTTATTGTTGACAAATATGCTGTTGTACACTTTGGAAAAAGAAATAAACAGGCAGATTATTATATTGCTGGGGATAAAATTCAAAGTACGGAAGAACAAAGTGACTTGGGGGTACTCGTGCAAGATACCCTAAAGAATAACCACGAGGTCGGATCGGCGGTAAAGTAAGCGAATGCTATGTTATCATTCATTTCGAAAGGTATCAGGTATAAAAGTAAGGAAGTGTTGACGAGGGTCTCTGGGGCACTGCTGAGGCCTCATTTGGAGTACTGTGCGCAGTTCTGGGCCCCGTAACTTAGGAAGGATGTACTGATGTTGGAGAGGGTTCAGAAAAGATTGACGAGGATGATTCCCGGAATGAAAGTCTTACTTATGATGAATGTTTGTCGGCTCTTGGACTGTATTCATTGGAGTAGAGAAGAATGAGAGGAGACCTCATAGAAACATTTAGAATGTTGAAAGGACTGGACAGAGTAAGCTGTTTTCCACTGGTGGGTGAGTCCAGGACGAGATGGCACAATCTTAGAACTAGAGAGTACCGGTTTAAGACAGAAATGCGGAGATATTTCTTTAGCCAGAGGGTAGTGAAGTTATGGAATTCTTTGCCACGTACAGATGTGGAGGCACAATCATTGGGGGCGTTTAAGGAGGAAATCGACAGGTAGCTAATTCGTCAAGGTATCAAGAGTTATGGGGATAAGGCCGGCAACTAGGTCTAGGTAGGAATAGTATAAGTTTAGCTCATGGAGCAGATTAAATGGGCCGAATAGCCTACTTCTGCTCCTTTGTCTTGTGATCTTGTGATCTTGTTAATTATGTTTAAGGGATATTGGTGAAAGAGAAGTGGTATGTGATTAATTTGGATGGTTCTGTTCAGTCGCTGACACTTAAACAAAGGGCTGAAGGTTGGTGTGCTGCAAGTTTCAATGATTTCAAAAGCTACTCAGTACAAAACATTTCACTTGCACTGATCATGCCAGGTCCATTCAGCTCACCGCGCCAAAGTTCAAGTATTTCTTCGTCCTCACTAATTTTTTCCACTCCCTTTTTGAAATTATTCAAGACCGGCACTTATTGACATGCTTTAATTGCCTCTGAATTGAGGTGGCAGTTAAGAATTGAGCACATTTCTGGATTGGAAGCCATGAAAGAAATACAACAGAAGTTATCCCTTGAAAGATGTTCGGGAATTAGATGGGGGTTTGCAACACCCCAAATATTCATAGCCTCTGTTACTGAGACTCGACTTTCAGTTCGAGGTTATTTATTCAAATTTAAATGTCGCAGCTTCCATGGTGGATTTGAGGTCAAGGCTTTGAATCAGTTGTCCAGAATTCTGGATTTTCGCGAGTCAAGGAACCATTACTTTACAATATCACGTGAGGTTGCAGTGCTTCTGAGATCTGTGCCAATTAATACATTCGAACCTACTCACAAAGAGTGGGGTTATGTGTGATAGCTCCAATTAATTGTATAGAAATGGTTCTTCGCATTTAGAATGAAGTTGCAATGAATTACGGGACTATTTTGAAGTTCTCCCTATGAGTGCGTGGGTTTCCTCTCTCTCTCCCATTTCTTCCCACAAATCAAACAAAAATCATGAGGATAAATTGGTTAATAGCCAGTGTAAGTTACACTCAGTGGGGAGATAATGGAAACCTATGGTGAATAAAATGAAATTAATATTGGATGAGCATAAATGGTGCTCGGAGAATTCTGGATGGGTCAAAGGGCCTATTTCCGTGCAACATAACTCGGCTGTTGTTCAAAGGACCTGCCCAGAATGGCCATTTCATTAGCAATTCGGGGTGCTCATTAAATATTGGACTTTCAATCTAGGATCGCATCTCACAAAGAAGATCCAGGCTGTCACACCCGTGCAGCACCAACAGAGCCAGCATGAATTCTTACTTTTCTTGTAGCAGCCAGAACAAACACAGAATCCAACACTGATCAGTTCGTTTTTTGTTGAAATGACTTAAGCTAGAAAGCCAAACATGCACTAGTCCTGTTACCAGAGTAAGCAATTCACTTTTAGAACAATATACTGAGAATTCCTACTTTAGTTTCATCAAAACAGCTGCCGAGAAAGAGGGAAGAATTTACCAAAGTGCGAAGATTTCTACAATTTGTCCAAGTACTTTTTTTTTCTGAGTAAAGGTGACTGAGCTATCACTCTTTTCTCTTCTGATGGTTCGGGGATAGCGGAGAGTAACTGCGCAGGCGCGTGACGTCAGTCGGTAGCGCGCGAACTGTTCAAAAAGGTGACCCCCATAACCAGCGGGCAGCGTCGGAGCGGCAGTGGAATGAGAGGGAGCAGGGTATTTTGGGCTTTGGTTCAACGGGCTTCGGTGTAAAGAGGCGAGGCGGGAGAGTCGCTGGTAGATCAATGTAAGGTTTACCTGTTCCCTGTTATAAATTTTTAAGTAGGATAAACTAGGTAGGGAAAGAATTAATTCAGATCGAGGGCATGGTGGTGTGCTGCAGTTACTTGATGTGGGAGCTAGTGGACCTTGCTGTGGTGCACGGTGACCACATCTGCAGTAAGTGCTTGAGGTTCGAGGAACTTCGGCTCAGAATTGATGAGCTGGAGTTGCAGTTTCAATCACTGCGAAACATCAGAGATGGAGAGAATTATGTAGATACTGTGCATCGTGAGATAGTCACCCCCTTAGATTAGGTACCCCTGACGTCCAAGAAGTAGATAGAAGGGTGACTGTCAGTGGAGAGAAAATGAGAAAAGAAAACGAACAGGCAGATACTGTAGGGGACCCCGGAGGCTGTTCCCCTCAATAACAAGTTTCCCGCTTTGGAAGCTGGTTAGGGGGATGACCTGCAAGGATCAAGCAGAAGTAGCCAGGTCTCTGGCACTGGACAGGTCCTGCTGCTCAGTAGGGAAGGGAGGAGAAGCGAAAGTTAGTAATGATAGGGGACTCGATAGTCAGAGACACAGGAAGGAGGTTCTGCGGAGGTGAGCATGAATCCCGGATGGTGTGTTGCCTACCATGTGCAGGCGTCCGGGATGTCTCTCATCGGGTCCATATGATCCTTGAACGGTAGGGGGAACAGCAAGAAGTCGTGGTTCATGTTGGTACCAACGACATAGGTAGGAAGAGGGATGATGTCCTGAAGAGTGAGTTTAAGGAGCAAGGCAGAAGGCTGAAGAAGCGGACCTCAAGGGTAGCAATCTCGGGATTCCTGTCAATGCCAGGTGATAGTGAAGGAAAGAATGGGAGGAGATGGCAAATGAATGCGTGGCTCAGAATTTGTTTCAGGAGGGAAGGTTTTAGATTTTTGGATCATTGGGATCTCTTCTGGGGAAGGTGGGACCTGTACAGAGAGAACAGCTTAGACCTGAACCCGAAGGGGCAAATATCCTTGCAGGTAGGTTTGCTAGAGTGGTTTGGGAGTTTTTAAACTAGTTTACGAAGGGAATGGGAACCAGATGGGGAGGTCAGAGGAAGAAGGGGGTGGGGAAACGTCAGATCTAACAGGCAGGGAGGCTTTGAGGAAGGAAAAGCAGCGTACAGGGTATAAAAGTAGAAATGTGGATGGGCTGCAGTGCATATACTTAAATGCAAGAACTATCAGGAATAAGGGTGATGAACTGAGAGCTTCGATATGTACATGGGACTATGATATTGTGGCTCTTGCAGAGACTTGGATGTCACCAGGGCAGGAGTAGATATTGAATATTCCTGGTTTTCAGTGTTTTAAAAGGGATAGTGAGGGGAGAGAAGAGGAGTGGTGGCGATACTGGTCAGGGATACCATTACAGCTGCAGAAAGGGTGAATTATGTGGAAGGATCCTCTCTAGATTCAGTATGGGTGGAAGTTAGGAACAGGAAAGGAGCAGTTACATGACTGGGAGTATTCTATATCCCCCCTGCCCCCTTCCCCCCCATGGGAGACTTCAACCTCCCAAATATTGATTGGCACCTGCTTAGTGCGAAAGGTTTAGACGGGGCAGAGTTTGTTAAGTGTGTCCAGGACGGATTCCTGTCACAGTATATTGACAGACCGACTGGAAGGAATGCCACATTAGATCTAGTATTAGGTAATGAACCGGGTCAGGTGTCAGATCTCTCGGTGGGTGGGTGGGGACAGCGACCACTGCTCCATAACCTTTTGCATTGTTATGGACAAGGATAGGAGCAAAGAGGACGGGAAAATATTTAATTGGGGTCAGGCAAATTATGAGGCCAAAATGCTATAACTTGAGAGTGTACATTGGGATGACATTTTTGGAGATGTGGTCGATTTTTCTCGTACGTTAAGAGCAGGAGGATGACGAGAGTACAGGTAAGTGCGATTAGAAGCAAAGGTGGGAAGATGTGAACTCGAAACTGTGTAAGTGGGTGAGGTCCTCAATGAGTACATCTCTTCAGTATTCAACAAGGAGAGGGGCTTGAATGACGCTGAGGACAGTGTTGGTAAGGTTAATATTCTGGAGCATGTAGATATCAAGAGAGGATGTGTTGGAGCTTTTAGAAAATATTAGGATAAGTAAGTCCCCTGAGCCTGACGGAATATTCCCCAGGCTGCTTCGCGAGGCGAGGGTGGCGATAGCCGAACCGTTGGCTAGGATCTTGGAGTCCTCGTTGTACACGGGAATGGTACCGTAGGATTGGAGGGTGGCAAATATTGTCCCCTTATTCAAAAAAGGTAGTAGGTATAGTCCAGGGAATTACAGACCAGTGAGCCTTACCTCTACGGTGGGCAAGCTGTTGGAAAGGATTCTTAGAGATAGGATCTATGAGCATTTAGAGAATCGTGGACAGCCAGCATGGCTTTGTGAAGGGAAAATCTTGCCTCACAAGCCTTATAGGGTTCTTTGTGGAGGTGATCAGGAAGATTGATGAGGGTCGTATAGTAGATGCTGTCTACATGGATTTTCGTGAGGCGTTTGACAAGGTTCCACATGGTAGCCTTCTTCAGAAGGTCAGAGGGCAAGGAATCCAGGGAAGCCTGGACGTGTGGATTCAGAATTGGGTTGCCTGTAGATGGCAGAGGGTTGTGGTGGAGGGATTGCATTCAGATTGGAGGGCTTTGACGAGTTGTGTCCCACAAGGATCGATTCTGGGACCTCTAATTCTCGTGATACTTAATAATGACTTGGATGAGGGGGTAGAAGAGTGGGTTAGAAAGTTTGCAGACGACACAACGATCGGTGGTATTGTGGATAGTGTGGAGGGCTGTTGAAGCATACAGAGGGATCCTGATAGGGTGCAGAGCTGGGATGAGAAGTTGCAGATGGAGTTCAACCTGGAGAAGTGTGAGGTGGTACACTTTGGAAGGACTAACTCCAAGGCGGAGTACAAATTTAATGGCAGGCTTCTGGGGAGTGTGGAGGAGCAGAGGGATCTGGGTGTTAATATCCACAGATCACTGATGGTTGCCTCACTTGGAGTACTGTGTCCAATTCTGGTCGTCTCATTATAGGAAGGATGTGGAAGCGTTGGAAAGGGTGCAGAGGATATTTACTAGGATGCTGCCTGGATTGGAGAGTATGGATATGAGGAGAGACTAATGGAACTAGGCCTTTACTCATTGGAGAGAATGCGGATGAGGGGAGACATGATGGAGGTATACAAAATTTTAAGAGTAATAGACAGAGTGGACAGCCAGCTCCTCCTGCCCAGGGCACCATTGCTCAATACAAGAGGGTATGGCTTTAAGGTAATGGTTTGGAAGTTCAGGGGAGATATCGGAAGGAGGTTTTTCACCCAGATAGAGGTAGTTACATGGAATGCGCTGCCTGAGGTAGTGGTGGAGGCTGACACGTCGGGCAAGTTCAAGAGATTTTTAAACAAGCATATGGAAGAATTTAAAATTGGGGTACATGTGGGAGGAAGGGGTTAGTTAGTCTTGGGCGTGATTTAACGGTCGGCACAACATGGTGGACCGAAGGACCTGTATTGTGATTCATTGCTCTATGGTTCTATGGTTTATCTGTGCATCTTTGGAAATGCTTAACAATCGAGATTTGAATAAAATGGCTGTGAGTTTCATTTTCACTGAATGAAAAAAAAGTAAATAAATTGTACAGCACAAGTCCTGATATTAAAACATCGCAAACTATATGTCCATAGCAAGCACTGACAAATATCTGCGTGGTAATGGGAAGATGCTCTGTATTCATGGTGTTGGTTCGGTGATCGAGTTAAGTGGCAGGAGATTATTGCCAAGGACATTTTTGAAATAATATCTTATGAATCAGCTCCTCATATTAATCTACTCCTGCACCCTTCCTCCAGCACTGTCTCCGAAACTTAAGTGATAACATTGCTTCCTCGTGTTTCAAACAACAGAATTTGATACTCTTCTCAGTTTCGCTTCTCCTTGATGTGATGGCTTGCTCATTGTTTTTTCATGATTGTTTTCGTTATAATATTTATCTCCACATGATGATTAGGGCTGACGTTTGCAAAGATTTTGCGATATGGCAAGTCGTCATACCATATGGCATATTATCCTATTTATTTTTATTGCACTGATAGTTGAAACGTTATTCTCTGCTACTTACGAAAAATTACGTGGTCATGAAAGTCTAGGCTGCATCCCTTGCTCGCATTTTGAAATCACAAGCGATCAGTGGAGGACTGTATTGTGTCTCTGGGATTTGCACACGTGTCTTGACAAAATATGAGCTTATTAATACAGAATTTCATCTGAAATATTTATACGTTGTTCAAATTTTACCTTGAAAAATATGAGTGTGCAATTTCTACATACTTTCAAGAATACTTATTGCAGGGTCCGTAAAGTAAAGCATAATAAAATCGTTGTACCATTCATCTAATTCCTACCGATTTTTAAGAATCCACAGAGGAAAAACTAAAACGCTTACAAATTGCGATAGATCGATCAATAAAGATGCTCTTAATTCCCGGAGAATGAATAATGAGTGATATTGGTACACGTGTCAATCGAGCAGAATAAAATCGCGTTCACGCAAATTATAGGGAACAAAATAAAGCAAGTGGGTTGAAATCTAATGTGTCAACGTGTCTGAATGCGAAAATAAGGCGAGTGATGGTAACACAGTGAAGAACTGCACGTTTATCTTGATGGAAAGCTGAAAACGACATCATATCGGGTATAACACAGATTTCTTTCCTTTTCATCATGACCCAAGTTGAAATAAGGAATCATTGATTTTCTGTAAGTTTTACCTGAAAAATAAAGGAAAGATAACACATGTAGCCGGCTGAAATGCAGAATGTCGTGAAATGCAAGTAATGTTGAGAATATTCTCCCCGCCATTTCGGTTCACTATCAATATTGAAAATGCGAAATATAATTTCGTTGAACATATCAGAGTCATTAAAATATTTGCACAATCCATGTCATCAAAGAATATAAAGCAATGTAAAAGTATACTTACTTCAATAACAAATATATTGGATATTCCCCATGACGACAGTGTTATTTCGATTCACTGTCGCTGACACCTGAAGACTGTACTCTCATGAATGATAGAGTCGTACAGCACTACAACAGACCCTTCACCCGAATTCTCCATCACGTCCAAGATATCTTTATATCCTACTCCCATGTCCTTCATTTGGCCCATATCCTTTCATTCCTTTCCTGTCCATGTACCTGCCAGAAGCAATATGATCGTACCTGTCTCTTCCCCGCCGCTGGCAGATTGTTGTATCTACTCACCTCTTTATTGCCTTTCAGATCTGCTTCAAACAGTACCCCTCCCCATTAAACCTATACCCTCTAGATTGCACTAACTGCATTTGGGAAAAGAGTGTTGCTATCTGCCCTATCCCTGTCCCTCGGAGTTTTATTATGGGGTCACCCTGAGCCTCCTGTTCTGCAGCGAGAACGATAAAAGTCTGTATAATCTCACCATCTACCTGAAGCCCGTCATTCCATGCAATATCCTGGTGAATCTCTTCTCCACTATTTCTTCTGCTGCCACATCCTTTCGTGTGGTGTCCATAACTGCACACAATATTCCAAGCCTGTCCTATACGATGCCTCGTACAGCTGTAACATTATGGTTTAACTTTAATTCGGATACGTTTGCCAAAGAAATCAAGCAGGCTAAATGACTTCCTCTCAACCCGATCCAGCTGTTACGCCATTTTCGCTCCACCTAATATTCCAGTTTTTCTGTGGTTATTGGGATTCTAAGTCAACTATCTTCGCTGTCTGCAACTCCATCAGTCTTCGTGCTGTCAGCAAATTTACTTAACAGATCACAAACATTCTCATCCATGTCGCTTACAGGCATGAAGAACAACAAAGGTTCTCTCGCTATTGCCTGCCGGATGGCACTGGTAACATCCTTGTAATCAGAACAAAAAGCAAGTCTGCAGCACTGCCATCTGCCTCATATCACTCAGACAATTTTGGAATCTGTTTGCAAATCAATTTGGATCCGATTTGCTTGAACTTTCTGCACCAGACCACCTGATGGGATCTTTTGAAAATCATACTATATTCTGTGCAGACCACGTCTACAGCCCTGCCTTCATCCATTTACTTAGTAACCGCCTCAAAATACTCAACAGGCTTTTGAGACACAAAGCTATGCTGACGCCCCCTAGTCAATCCATGAATTTCCAATTGGTAATAGATCCCATCGTTAAGAATTTCAATCCCAATGACGCAAGGCTCAACGGCCTGTAGCTTCCCACCTTTCTTGAAAATGGGAACAACTTGAACTAACCTCCAGCCTTCCTGTTAACTCACCATTTGTGAAAGACCATACGAAGAAAGCCGTCGGAGTCCCGGCAATCTCCCCCTTGCTTCCCTTAACACTCCAATATAAGCAGGTCCTGGGAATTTATCCACCTTAATGTTTGCCAACATTTCTCTGTCCTGTTACACATATGTTTGAGATTACCAGCCGTACACCTCCATTAAATCAACATCCTTTGCATTCCGCTCCCTGGTAAGTATGGTTCAGAGCTTAGCGTTTAGGATACCAGAAATATCACCTGGGTTCATACAAAGATTTCAATTTTGATCATTTAGGGCTATACTCTTTGCCCAGCTGGTCTTTTGCTTCTTTAATACAAAGAAAAGGTTTTGGAATTCTCTTTATATTGACCCTAGCCATTTCATGTCGCCATATTTCCCTACCTAACTGCTTCCTTAAGATCTCTTCCATGTCCTCGAAAAGCTTAAAAAGACATACTTCAGAACAGTTACCCATATTACAACTGAGTTTCCTTCATTTTCATTATCAAACACTCAATTACCTTTCTTTAGCAAATGTCCTTAATATTACCACCTTTAGTTCATGCGGACTCTTTGTTATATAGTAGTCACCCTTCACTGGACAGGTTGCTCGCCCAACACGTCCCCGCCGCATACCAACAGTAACAGGATTCTGAGAATGGAAGGTAACAATGAACGTGTGATTCTTACGGTCCTGCCAGGGATGATGTGAAGTTTGGAACCGACCCGTCGAATCCCACAGGTGCAGGAGTTGTGATTTCTTCGCTCTGGAGCTTATCATTGATAACTGGAGAGCTGAGAACCAGGAATGCAGGATCTGTGAGTGTCTGCGAACTCTTATCTGTGCGAAAAGAAATGAATGAAACCAAACTCAGAGCGTATTTGCCAGCATGGCACGGCGAGGATAATCCAATAGTTGACAAGCACGGATTTAATGCATCTCAGTGATGAGAAAGTGTCCATTATTGGTGACATGTGGCTCGAAATGTTTCTGGTTTCCACCACCATTCCGGTGAAAGTTTAAAAAAAGCAGTCTAGGAACTGTCAAAGAACACGCAATACCAACTAGTAACGTGGGTTACATTGTACACTCGAATGAGTCCTGGAGCGAACACAACTGCATAGAAGTCAGTTCTGCAGAATATATATTTTTTTTGGGGGGGGGGGGCGGACAAAATGTTCAACGCAAAAAGTAAGATAAAACGAAACACAATCTGGTCAATGCTCGCTTCACAGACAATTGATTACTGGGGCTATGACATAGGTTGAACTCACGAAGAGCCGCAAGATCACAGCCGGAAATTGAGAGCATCAGGAGATCATCAGCGCCACCGCTCATCACGAGTTGACAGTCTTGAGAATTCATGATTTTACTCTCAGCGCCGTCCTTATCTAGATGGAAGTAGCAATTGTGGTTGACAAGACACAATGACATTCCAGCAAATCAATGATTGTCAAGCAAGCTTCACCGGACGAAATATTTTGTTGTTTTTGTGATACACATTTGGACAAAGGAAGAATCTTGAGCCTTGCCATAGTATGAACTACTGAATTGCGCACCTAGCCTCCGCACTCATTTTCAAATTACAAGGCATTCAAAGCACTGCTAGCAAACAAAAATAGCGAATCCTTTGACCAATTACACAGTCGGCTGTCGTTGAAAAATGTTTTTTTCACATTCAATCTCGTTCAATGCTTCTTGTATGCAGATTACTCTGAAAATATTGTGTTCAATTCTCTGTGGTTTCCAGTTCTGCGTTTTCTGATAGATTCTGGGCAATCAATGGGCGAAATATGGCAAGAAAATGAAAATCAAAACAAAATACAACAAACCATGAATTCTGGAGGAATGTCCTTGAGAAGATTGTTGTCCAGAAACAGCACCATCCAAGGGGTCTCTGGTGTAATTTTCGATCCGACTGATGGAACCAATGGAACCAGCGACTAGAAGTAAATAAAACTGAACGTTACTGGAGAGATTACTTTGTACAGTGGAACAGAATTTATAAATACTGCATGAAATCAGTGACAGTATCATGGTACATCACACAATACAATTGCGGAATACTACATAGGTACAGAGATTTAGCCATGGTGCACCTCAGGAAAATTTCTGACATATGCTTGTGTCCAGTCAATATGTTGATCACAGATAAACCCCAGTATTGGTCGAAATGTCAACAGGTCAGGCGGCATTTGTTGAGATGTAAAGAGAGTTAGTGGTGCAGGTCAAACGGTTTTCATCAGAAACGAAACGGTTCGGAATCAAGGCTAGCTGAACTTGAGGGGAAAATGTACTTTGGATGGACGAGAGAACAAAGGGGATGTCTGTAACAGGAAGCAACAATATGACGAGTAATGAAACAAGCTGAGAGAGGGCAGTGACATTTTATAAATATCAAACAAACTCTGCCCCCAGCAATATGTATGTCATTCACTCTCTTTTCCTCTCCACTGTGGCACAGCCATCTCCATTCTCCCCGTCCTTCCAATTCTATACACGTTAAATAATCTCTTTTTTTTCTCTCTCTGTTCTTATCAATTATCATTAGTTTGAAACTTTCTTTATCTCCCCACCGACGTTGTCTGACCTCCCATTTCTCCCCCCTCTCTCTCTCACTTTTATTTCAGCTTTCCAGTATGTCATTTTCTTCTTCTTATACATTGATGATTTATACAATTATAAGAGTGGAGACGATATTTATCACTTAAAGGTGTGATTCTAATGCAGATACCCACCTGACCCATGCTGCTCACTGAAAAACTTGCTTGGGAGGGTATTCTCAATCTCTTCATAAATTGCTTGGCGAAAGCCAACTGGTGAGCCCCTACCACTCATCCTTGCACTTGCTGAAGAGAGAGTTGAAATTGACATGTTGATTTGCATGATTCGAAATTAACAGATTACACTTTGCGAAGAAAATGCAAGATTGAGGATTGACAAGGCTAAATATTAGTGAGCATGAATTTGAAGAGTTCGAATACACAGATAAATGTCTTCCAGTCTGCACAGGCTAAGTATGTTAACATCAGGAACAACGAAAGCATGATGTATCAGTGAACATCAATTCCAGCTTTCTGCTCCATGACTGTGACACGCTGTACAGCGCATTTGTGAAACTGATACGAGCTTGAAGTTCAATGGACAGTTGAGTAAGAGTCATATGAACAATGAAGAAGGCAGCCAACAACCTGCGCTTCACGTTTCTGTTCCACTATCACAAATGGCAAATTCTCGGGTGTCGGCGAACGAGCGACAGAGAAATGCGCATTGAAACATGCCCCCGAAGTCGAATGAATCGCCACTTAAGAAAAAAAATACTGATTGACGTTCATTCCTTTTGACGCAAGCAGACCTTTGGAATTGTTCCGTGAACAGGAGTCTCGCCAAGTTTTTACAGTTCTGCCACAATCATTTAGCGTAAAATGTGAACTTTACCTCTTCTTGCTGATCTTCTCCGTATAATCGCCATCAGTGTGAATAACTCACCGATAAGAATGATACTAAGGGTTATGCATGCGGCAACCATGATGGAAGGGCTCTTATATCCCAACCCTAAAACACAAATTTACAGAAATATTCAAAACAGACGCTGCAGGTCCAGTATTTAAAAGTCTTCGGCGAGTATTTATGACCTTTAACTACTACGCCTGAATCTTCATCCGTGAGTTTTTTCCAAAAAAAACCTCGTGTATGCTTTGCACAAGGTGAATAGCTGAGTCGGTGCCAATACAAGGACTGTTTTAAAACCAATCCTCAAAACTCAACACCACCCCTGACAGTGGTTAGGACTCTCTCCAGACCACATGGTAATTTCTTGTTCAATGTCTTTCCATGTCGCCGCGAAATCTTGCATTTGGGACGGTTCCTGTTCAAGAATACTTGAAAGTATCCCAAAAGGCAAGGCCTGCAAACATGCTGGGAGCATTCAATGATATTCAGCAAATGTGGTACGATGGACTACAAATATATAGGTGCAAGATCGGGCCTGGGATTTGATTCAGGAGAACAACGTGAGGAAAATGAATCGCTTTTAGGATTCTACATTTTTTGTTTTTGTTCTGTCCACGACCGCAGTTCAGGTTCTTTGTTGTCCGACCGTGACGCGAGAACATAGCAACTACCACCTCCAAATGTTCTCAAATTCAGAAATTATCTCTATTCGAAGAAATGCTACGATCCTATAATCACTTCTTCGATAAGTTCGGGAATCCTCGATTCAAAGAACAGTTTCGGCCATTTGATGGACAACTGTGTTAAATTAAGGGTGCTTATCAACACCCTCTCGTTAACATTGATAAGAGTTCAATAACCTGATCTTGCCCGCGAAGACCACATCCCGTGACGCCACCGAGTTAATTGACTTGAGTTGGAGAACATAATTTTAAGTATTTTAAAAGTACTAATTGAAGTATGTGGCAGGGAAACAAAAAAAAACAAATTGAAAATCAACCGCCTTGTTTTAAGTAACAACCGAACATCAACACTACCTTTCTTCATTCGAACTCAAACAGTCAAAAATGTATCTGTAATAAATACCTGAATCAGTGGAGTCAGTGGGCGACAAAAATGGGCCTGTGGATATTATTGCACAGACAGTTTAGTAAGTTCATTTATTTTGAATTTCACTTCAAAATAAACAAAAATGGAATTAACAATTCGGCTGAAAAGTACTCAGAAATTTCCCAAAGATACCCACCGTAACAAGTGACTATGACATCTTCCTTGTGATCACAGTCACTTTGACCTCGTGGTGAGGAACGACAGCTGGACAGAAAGGATTCGCTTCCCGTGCATTTCACTTTATCCAGCAAGATATCCCCGTCGCCCTGGGCAATGGGATGCGCTTCTGGAGTCCAAAGAGCCAATCCACAGTCCAGCTGTCTGCAGACTACATTGGCATCGGCCAGATCCCAGGAGTCATCACATACCGTGCCCCACTTGTTATTGTACAGTATCTCCAACCTTCCGGAACAATTGTTGCTGCCCCCAACCAGCTGTAATGGTAGTTCTGAGGAAAAGGAAAATAAAATCAGTTACCAGGAATTCATTACAAGCCGGAAATAGACGTCATTCAGTTCATGTAGTATTTCCAACAATGAATGACCTGCTGAAAGGGCATCTTCAGATTTAGTTTCTCCATCGCAGACCTTTACCCTATCGGATGTCTCCGGAACCTTGACATCTGTTAACAAATGAAACATGCTTACGGTATTATACATGGAAATTTAATTAAGGTCGCCATTTAACGGATTCCTTGTTTTACCTGTGCAAGCAACACCTGCATCTTCCCTGTGGTCACAGTTGTGTTCTCCCCATGGCGAAGATTGACACTGCCAAAGCGTCGAATCGTGCGAAGTGCATTCCAGATCATCGAGCCATATGCGGCCAGAACCTTGTCCATATCTGCTCGCATCAGTTTCAAATGATTTGTAGGGTCCACATTTCAGTTGCCTGCAGATCACATCCCCATCCAACCGATCCAAATTGTCGGCGCACAATGTTCCCCAGGTCCCATTATATTGTACTTCCACTCGCCCTTCACATCGATGCGGTCCATTCACCAGACGAAGTTCTTTGTGCTCTGTCAACGAAACAGGTCTTGCATAGTTCATGGCAGCATATCAGACCACAACAAGGAAAGACTAGTTTCGGAAAGAAAAACAAAACTCTGAATATGCTGAACTTCTAAAACATAAACAGAAAATTTGGAAAGACTCATCAGGGAGAGATTGGTAGAGCGGAAGAGCGTGCGAAGGAATTAAGAAGTGAGAAATCCTTCGAAGTGATGAAAAACTAGAGGGAGGAAAATGTTTCAGGTGGTGGAGTCACGTTTGATCTCAGTGCACTTGCCAAGGAACAAACGTTGACTGAGGGGACTGTTGGAGTAAAAGGTATGCAAAAGGTATCAATGTTGCTTATCTGGCTGCGAGAGCAGAGATGTGGGATATAAATCAGAAGCTGAAAGAACTCATTCACCGATCGGAAAGTGTAATTCACTGTTCATCATTCATATGGTATCACTTCAGTCAAAATTAAATGTTTTGTTCTTTAAACCCCAAATACCAATTCTGATGTTATTTTGCGATGCAACTTCAGAAGTTGCAAAGCTATTCCTCTCTTCCCTTCCTATTCAGCAGGGATGTTTTCCTCTCTTCCCTTCTCATTTACCAGGGACCCAAACAGCCTTTCCAAGTGAAGCAGCGATTCACTTGCACTTTTCTTTCCCCAATCATTCCATTCCGTGTTCACAATGAGGTCTACTCCGTATTGTTTTACTGTTTTTTGGAGCATTTACATTCAGTCTGCAAAAGTGACCCTGCCCTGACAGTCCCTGACCTACCACCTTTTGTGCTCTTTCGGACTCAGACTCGAATTCTCCAATTTAAGGTGATTCAATTTTTCTGCAGCTCCGGATCAGAACGGGTAATTCCTGCCGGTCATCTTTTCCGTTAAGTTTTTTTTTTCTTTTATAATGGTACAGTCTGGCCACTTTGGCATTATCCATAGCTGTGCGATCAGCAGCACATCTCACAAACACAGAAAAATAATCACATCAGAAATGTTATCAGAATGGCCACATTAACTCACTGACTGTCACCGTATCAGAAATATCGCCCACTTTCTTTGCTAATTAAAACAGCATGACGTTATCTCTTTCCCAGTTCTGACGACACGTCTTGGAAATTTAATTGATTTTCGTTCCAGAGATTATTATGACTGTTTTTCTTTCAGTTCAGTATTTATCAGTCAGCAACACAGTCAGAAGTGAACTTCGTAGCCAAATATGGGAGGGAGAAACATCAATATGGCTTTTAAAAACAAAAGTAATACTTAGAATCAAAAATGGTGAGCTACAATAATTTGAAGTTCCACTGTGACTGAAGTCAAAACAAAGTTTAAACGTCACTAAGGGGAAAGGTGCATGGGTCGTACGAAATAACAAAGAAAATATAAGAATATTAGACAGGCGGAATTTGGGAAGAGAAGTTACATTTCTCATACATTTTCTAGAAATTAAACTCTGAAATAATGTGACCTAAAATAAGAGTTTAAAAATTTTGGAGAAAAATGGAGAGACTCTCTTTATTTACCCCGGATGAACAAAATTCTGATGCTGAGGTACCCGAATTCTTTATATTTACGAGAGCATTTGATGGAATTTCAACGTGTTTTTTTTTGTCGTTTTGTAGACCGTAAACTTGCTGGTTACAAATTGTAGAGAGTCACTCATTTATACAACTGGGAGATTGACAGTCATCGCTCCGATAAATATAGATAATTTCCGTGAAAGTAGGGAATTAGCGAGGGAGAAGTGAGCAAGGATACGGGAATACGGGGTTAGATTTTTTTTTTCCATTGGGCGAAAGCTCGTAGAGGGCGAAAACTTTGCATAAATCATGCAATGCTCCCTTTGTTTACGGTAAAGTATTTGTTAAATCCTCGGAATTGTATCTCCTGTTCCAAACTGCATTAAGGAGCAGATAGAAAGCATCCTTACCAGAACAGGTCACTGTCACATCTTCCTTATGACTGCAGTCGTGTTCACCCCACGGTGCTGAGGGACATTCCCAGAGATATGATTCGTTACCCGAACATCTAACTTCATCCAATAAAACTGGGCCAGAGTTTCGTCCACAGTAACGAGGAACTTTAACCTCCAAATCATATCCGCAACCCAGTTGCCTACAGACCACGTTAGCGTCAACCAGATCCCATGAGTCATCACAGACCGTGCCCCAAGACCCACGATAATAAATCTCCAGTCGTCCAGCACATGTATCTCCACCCCCAGACAGACGTAACTGCAAGTGGCCTGTTGAAAACAAGACGGGAAGTTAATCATTCCATGATAAGTTAAACTCATCTCCCTGTTAGATTTTATGAAGCTGCTTCTGGAACTACTTTGCAAAGAACTATGTCATCATGGCATCGAAAATCTAAAGCTGCAGGTGCTAGAAATAAAAAAAAATGCATGTAAAAGGCTGGAAGATCTCAATATCTCATAGAGTGTGGTTTTACGTCTCCCATTGGGAAGGGCGGTCAATCTGTAGTGTATGTCTGAACAAAAGTGCGGTCATTCTACCTTCATACATTGTAGACATACCTGCACCTTAATACCTTTCCAGTGGCCTACGCTGGTGAAGTACCTCTTTGTCCGTGGCACAGCCTTCAAGACCACAGAGGGCCCAGAGTAGCAAGCATCGCCATGCTGCTCTGAAGTCGCCTCAAGCCAGAGCACACCCCGCCGTTAGAGTGGGGCAGGAGATGCTCAGCTACCATGGAATGCGGACAAGAGGGATGGACCAGATGATGGGGAAGCGAGCAGCATGCAACTTTGGCGCGTGGCCTAAGCCTCCGTCTGTCCGGTCGCAATGAGTTTCGAGAGAACTCGTATGTGCAAAACGATCCAGACCCGATGTTCACCAGCCCGGCTAAAATTGCTCATTACACGTAGGCTCCGAAGTCCTGCACAGGAGCCAGGCCCGCACAACATGAGTCAGCTCTCAGAAATCACCTTTGTGCTGTTCCACGTCGCACCGGTGCGTTTCTTATACGGGCTCCTCCTGCACACTTTGCAATTTTCACCCTCGTCTGCCATCTGGACATGGCGCGGTGGTCGATTCTGACAATGGAAATGAGGAAGTAGCCATTCGAGTTCCCTATACGGAGAGGAGCTCCCCCATTTCGTCGCGTTCGGAGCAGAGAGTGCTGCACAAGCGTTCTGATGTAAAGTTTGGTTGACGGACCCAACGGACAATGACCAGCTCTACAGGTTAGATGCATCAGTTTTCATGCATATATTTAATGTGAGAAGTTTCACCCCCTCCATTAGCTCGTTTGAAGAGGATGTTCCTCAAGTTTTTGTTGCAATTCAGCCTTACTCTTTGAGTACTCGTTACGGAGGCGGGATGAATTGATGCAGGGACTACCACGTTGTTCTTCTCTTGTGCTTGGCTAAATTAGCAATTCACAGGTCCAGGCAAGGGACACTGAATGATCAACCGGATCCAAGTGCCAAAGCCTCTTGCATGGTTATGACCATGCCTGGATGCCTCTCAAGAAGGAACATGTGGTTTTCATTGTGTCTGTGGAGGACTTCCATGACAGATGGAGATTACTGGGGCTGGATGGCATCCCGGACAAGGATGGAAATATTTCATTGTACTCTCTATTTTCTGAATATTCCACTGAAAATGATAAACCCATTGTACACCTGTGAATACATATTTTGTTTAACATTGTCTCAGTGGCCTTCCATATGAACAAGCCAAATACATAGATCTGCCATTTTCAGCAGGTTTGAAGGATGGGAGAATGAGGGGAGGTTAAAAAAGAACGTATGTGATAAGAAAAAAAATGTGGATTGGCACGATAGTTGCTGGGTTAAAAACCATGGTGAAAACATTTTATAACTGCAGATGATCTATGCAAAGTCGCCCTACAGTATATAGATGTAGCTGTTTGAGACAAAGTTTAAAAAAAGGGCAAAGCTGGAATAGTTTACCCTCTCCATAAACACCATTCTTTACTCCGCTTTCTCGCCCAGCATCCGATAGCCATTCCACGTCTTTACTGAAAAGGATGAGGAAATTCGCCATGTCCCTGTTGACTCTCACAATTATTTTGATGGATGCACTAAAAGAAGCACACTGTCCGGATTCATCACAGCTTCGTATTGCAACTGCATTACCCAAGACCATGACAAGCTGAAGAGTCTTGTGGGCACACCTCATGACATCACGAAATCCAGCATCCCCTCCATGGACACTGTTTACAATTTTTGCTTCCTCAGAGAAGGGTTTGTGGCGGCACGGCAGTGGAGCGGTTAGTGCGACGCTATTACAACACCAGCGATCGGGGTTCGATTCCCGTCGCTGTGTGGAAGGAGTTTGTACGTTCTCCCGTGTCTGCGTGGGTTTCCTCCGGGTGCTCCGGTTTTCTCCCTCATTCTAAAGACGTACGGGTAGGTTAACATGGGGTTTAAAATGACGGGCGCGGACTCATTGGGCCGGAAGGGCCTGTCACCACGTTGTAAATAAAATTTAAAATATTACTTTAACATTTATATTTAATTTTAAAATTTAAAAAAGAAGTATTCAAGTTAATCAAAGACACCTACCCCGGACATGCCCCCTTCCATCTGGCAGTAGATAAAATAGCTTGAATAGAAGCACCACCAGGTTCCATAAGACCAAAAGATGTCGTAGCAGAATGAGTCCATCCCGTGCTGACTTGGTCCTATTTTATCAAATACTTCCAAGTACTCCGAAACTTTACAGTTAATAATGAATTCCAAGATCTTACCGACCGCAAAGGTCAGTCCATCCAACGCATAATATCCCGTGTTTTGCCTTCCTCCCTTTATAAGCGGCAGTGTCACATTTGCGATTTTCAAGTCCTCTAGGACCCTACCTGACTCCATTAATTCTTGAAAGATCACTATGAATGGCTCCACAATCTCTTCAGCTACCTCTTGAGAACTCTGGGCCGTAGTTCATCTTGTCCATGTGATTTATCCACTATCGTGCCTTTCAGATCCCGAGCCCTTCTCCATAGTAATGACTAAGACACCTACTACTCCCCTCTGATTCTCTTGAATTGCTGGCACATTACTGGTGTCTTCCACTGTGAAGACTGAAGCAAAATGTTTACTTAGTTCCTCCGCCATTTCCCTGTTCCCTTTTACTACTTCTCCAGCATCATTTTCAAACGGTTCAATGTCCAGTCTTGCCTCCCTTTCACCCTTTCTGCATCTAAAAGCGTTTGGAATCCTCTTTTGCACCAATGACTGATCTACCGTCATATTTTTCCTTCTTCTATCTTAGAGATTTTTTAGTTCTCCTCTACTGGCTTTCAAAGGAGTCTCTCAATCCTCTGGCTTCCCACTATTCTTTGCCTTATTTTATCCCTTCTGTTTTGCTTTTTATTGTCCCTGACCTCTTTTGTAGCCACGTCTTCATCTTGGTGCACTACTTCTTCCCTGGGAAGAAATTCTGCTGTGTCTACGAAGATCCTCCAGAAACCCCTGCCATTGCTACTCCAGCGACTTGTCTGTTTGGGCCCCCTTCCGGTGGAATCTGGCCAGTTCCTGCCTGATGCTTCTGTAGTTCCTTTGAATCAACCTTAATACCGTTAAGCAGGGTTTGATCATCTCTCTCTCGCCTTCAACCTTCAGGGTGGCTTCCAAAATATTATGGTCACTGCCTCCTCCGAGTTCCTTTACCTTAAGCTCCCTGATCAATTCTGCCTCATTACACAACAACAAAACCAGATTTTCCTGTTCTATTTTGGGCTCTACCAGAAGCTGCTCTGGAAAGCCATCTTGTAGACATTACACGAATTTCTTCTCTTTGCGGTCCACTGCTAACCTAATTAACTTACTCTTCCTGCACATTGAAGTACCACAGGATCAGAATAACATTGCCTTTATCACGTGCTTTTCTCTATCCCCAGGTGCATTTTGTACCCTGATCTTAACTGCTATTCAGAGACCTGAACATAGCTCCCATTGGGATTGTGTTACCTTTAGAGTTACACACTCTACTCACAAATAGTCCACATCTTCTGGTCTATATCGCTTCTTGCTATGGATTGAAGCTTATATTTTACTAACAGGGCCACCCCTGCCCCTCTCTACACCTATATGTCTTTTCGATAGGATGCGTATCCTTGTATGTTCAGCTCCCAGTTCTGATCCTCTTTCAGCACGTTTCCGTGAAATCCATGACATCCTACTCACTAATTTCGATCTGCGCTGTAATCTCATTTACCTTGTTACGTATGCATCGTGCATTGAAATACAACAGCCTCAGTCCTGTATTCACTTCCTCCCCTCTATAAGATGCCTCTGTGTTGCTGAACTTAGATTCCTAACCCTTTCTAAAAGTAATGTTGTTTTTATCCCAGAGATTTCAATAACCTGCCCTGCGCTTTCCCTCCCTTTCACATTTTCCTCCATTTTCCACACATTTTAACTCACACCCTCAACCCCCCACAGTTTAGTTTACATGCCTATCTGCATTCCCAATGATGCGATTTGCCAGGACTCATGTTGCAGCGTGATTCAGGTCATGCCCGTCCCATCAGAACAGCTCCATCCCTACCCAGTATTGGGGCCAATGTCCTCAGAATTCCAATCCACCTCTTCCGCTCCAATCTATGAGCCACATGTTTCGGTCTGTTATCCTGCTGAATCAAAATTATCGCGTGCTCAAGTAGTAATCCAGAGATTATTTCCTTTCCGTTTCTACATATTAATTATTTGTTGCCACTCATTATCCTCCAGCAGAATCAGTTTCCTTGTTCTACCAACATCGTTGATACCTACATGGACCACGACAACTGTATCTTTCCTCTCCCAGTACAAATTCCTCTGCAGGCCAGATGATTTGTCCTGAATCAGGGCACGATGCAGGCTAAAGAACCGACAAGACTCACGGTGCTGGCAGCAGAGAACACATCGATTTCTCTGAATATGGTAGATTGAATTATATTTCTCTTCACGCCCCCCTACCACCACTTGACTGGCACCCTGAACCATTGTGCTATGGTGGGGGTGCTCATTCTTCTTGCAGCCCTGTCTCTCGTTCATACGGGGAGATAGTATTGCAAACCTTTTAGAACAGGTTAATGGCTGAGGCTCTTTCAACACTACCTGCTGGATTCCTTTGGTAATTTTTGTTAATTTTTCTACTTTACAATTAATAACAATCTCGTTGCGATGCCTAATTAGACAGAAGAAAACCGAACTCTGAAATGTCCCCATTTTGCCATACTGACCGGACACTCCCGTTCGGCAAACAACCTAAATGTTGAATGAATTTGTGAAGACACCGTTACGCAGCTTCGCAACCTGATGCTTCAGAGCTCCAGCGAAGCAGCTGCAATGCTGACTGCCCACGTAAATTTTATAAATTCTGCTCAAAAAGGTATGGCTTTCCCACGTATTCAGGTTTCCATCCACATCCCCAAGAGGCGAAGGTTGCTAAATCGATTGCCCACTGTAAATTGCTTCTTAAATGCAAATGAGTTGCACATACTGCGGGTTGGGATTAGGAATCCTTCAAAAGGGGATCTGATTGTTGACGTGGCCTTGGTGAACCAAAATGGCCAGATACCTATCTGCATGTCTCAACATTCCTCGAGTTTTATTAATGGCCACATCAATTCACAAATTCTTACATCAACCTTTAAAACAATATTCACCTGAACACAGGACACCAACCCCGATGCTGTCAGAGGAAGATCGATTCCCCGTGAATGTTCTGCAGTTTCGGAGCTGAGACTCGTTTCCATCACAGTGAACTTCGTTCGCCCACACGGGCCGTTCACTCTCTCCGTACCTTGAGGAGTTGTAAGCGGATATGGCGAAGCCGCAACGCAGTTCTCTACAGACCACGTTGGAATCATTGATATTCCAAAAGTTGTCCTGCACTCTTCCCCAGCTTCCATTATAATAAATCTCCACTCGGCCGTCGCAGAGGCTCCCCCCATTGGTCAGCCGCAGAGACCAATTTGCATCTACAAAATGAAACATGTTTAATGAAATCGTTCGAATAAAGCCAAAATATTGCATAAATTATCATTTTGTGGCTGATCAGCTAACCGTTGCAATGTTTGTTTTCTGCACTAATTGGCCGTATGTCGTTCTGGCAGTCTACCTGCAACAGTAACCTCCCTCACTCTCGACCCTATGTTGAGAAATTTCTGTAGCGAATCTCGGGAATTTCGGTCCAAAAACAAGAGGTAGACAGGCTATTCAAAAGAAACTCGTTAACAATAACCATTGCTTTGTACTGATGAGAACTGAGTGTAATTTCCAAATTTCAGTATTCTGCACTGCATAAAGTTTATTCTGTCAAGATACAACAACACGCAGATAACCCCATTACCCTATCATTGGGGGTGGGGACGAAGGTACGGTAGTGTAGCGGTTAGCGTAACGCTTTCCAGCGCTAACGACACGGGTTCAAATCCGGGCACAGTCTGTAAGGAGTTTTTACGTTCTCCCCGTGTCTACGTGGGTTTCCTCCGGGTGCTCTGGTTTCCTCCAACATTCCAAAGACCTGCAAGTTAGGAAGTTTTGGGCATGCTATGTTGGCACCTGAAGCCTGGCGACACTTGCGGGCTGCCCCCGGAACACTACGCAAAAAGATGAATTTCACTGTGTGCTTCGATGTACATCTGACCAATAAAGATATCTTATCTTATAATTTCCATCTAAAACGACTGATTCAGTTATGTTTTTTAAAATTCACTGCTGCGAAAATTTCTCCGACCAGCGAAGAGTTTGATTTAATCCAGCAAATATTGGCGACTCACCTGAGCAGATGAGACCGGCGTCGTTTCTATGTGAACAGCTAATCTGACCCCAGTCTGAGACTTGACAATCAGATAATCGGGACTCGTTCCCCCGACAAAGGTATTTGTCCTTCCACACAGGCCCGGTTCCTTCGCCAAAGTAAGCATCTCCGGGAGTGTCGTTTACTGCACCGCACTGGAGATGTTCACAGACCACGGCAGCATCTTCGTAGCTGAAGTGTACATCACAAAGTGTACCCCACTGGCTTCCGTGCAGAACTTCCACTCGGCCAGAACACCTGTTCTTCCCACCAACCAATCGCGGTCCATGATTTCCTGTTTTAGTAATAAGTGAAAACATTTAATTACTCTCAACGAAAATAGAGGAACATAAGTAAAACAGAGAAACTGTTGTTTTATATTTCAATTCCATCTTCCAAGTGTGCCTGTGCAGGAAGAAGAAGAATAAACAGTTTAATGAGGCCTCGTTCTTCATCTCGATGTCTCGGGATCAATTGTTTTCAAGGTATGTTTGAAGCCAATCTCTGATCCCTCAGATTGGAGTACACCAGTAAAACGACCATCACCTGAAACATTACTTGACCTAGGTGGCAAGGACCTTTTCTTGCAAGCATTTAAGAAATAGTACACCTGGCCTCGTTGATGGTTCCTAATTTTATGTCCTCCAACAGCTGTATTCCCACCGAAAAAGACAATCCTATTTATCATCCCGGCACTCCAATCGCCATTCTGTTGCCCATTCACTCGCCGGTATGTGACGTTCAGCAGCCAGTTCAGATGCTTAGCGTTGCTCACATCCCCAGTTGGCTTCGTGCCGTCATCAAGACTCGAAGTGTTACGTTTTGTTCTCCCAGTAAAGCCATCAATAAAGGTCGTGAATAGTTTGCGCTCAAGAACGGATTGCTGCAGTGCCGCGCTCCACAGAGTCAAACTTCTCTGAGATGCATCACCAAAAGCTTCATATAGCCTGTGAATGCCATTTCCAAAGTCAGTCCTTACCCACTATGACAGTTAAATGTTTCAATGTGTTCAACAAACATGACTTCATTATCACCAATTCAAAATGACTCTCTTCATTAACTTCCAAATGCTTCAAAAAACATAATAGATCATTCTTCCAATGACTGATGCCAAGGGAATAGATCGGCACTTCCTTGTTTGCACTTTTCCTCCTTTCTCAAAGAGTGAATGCATATTCCTACCCTCTAATCTGCAAGAGCTATTGCAGGACCTATGTATTATTGGAAAGCTATACCAGTGCATTCTTGACCTCTGAAGACAATTACCTCAGAATTTCCGGATGCAGATTATTTCTATCATCGAATTGTTCAGGTTCGTTCTACTTGCTATTATTATGTCACGGAAATACTTTTTTTTCTCATTTTCAGTGTGTGTTTGGTTCTCCAGAAAGTTCATCTTTTTCTGTGTGAAGACAGAAACAATGTACCTATAAACCTCCTGACCAACATTCCTCTTCACCATTTAAAGTTTTTCGTACATGCAGGGAGAATGCATTTATTTTCTCTGCTGATATTTATCCTTTTTTTTCTGACGAATTCTAAAATATTCAAAATCACCATGAATGCTGCTTACTCTGGCAACCTTAAATCTTCGTATTCAATTACCTTCTTCCACAGTCCAAATTCTCCCATGCATGTCGCCAATGACACAGGTTGTCCCTCCAACACTTTTCCATTTTTTTCTTCATTATCATTTGATGATTTCCGAAAAGTTCAAATTCAGCATGCTTGCTGATTTATTTTACAAGCTTTGCACCCTTTTCCTCGGGCGTCATGCCATCATTTCTGACTCCTGTTATCAAAGATGTGAACGTGCTTTTCATTGTATCTTTCTGCCTTGAAGATATTTGCAGCAAGTTCCGTATTCTATCCTGAAATCTTAGCCTTTCCTTTCCACTGTCAAACCTTACAGTATTATATCACAAACTGCAAGGGCCAATATTCCCCTCATATCTTCGTCGTTCCCTTCTATTCATAGAAATCGCTGCTTCCAGATTGAACCCCGTCGCTCTGGAACACGTTCACATACTTTCCTAGTGGTTTCTTTTCAAAGAAAACAAAAGTAAATTCAATTTTTATTGCGGAGGACTGAAGTACCGTTAGCACTTCTTCATCGTATTAATGAAGACATTCATCTCGTGAGCATTTCAGGATTTTATCCTCGTTTATGTTCGTGGTGACACGTTGGTGTTACATGCTTTGGATGTTGATCAACATTTCCCACGCGAGTAGTATTGTTGCCGTTTCATGCACCCCTTATATCTTTTAGATATCCTGCCCTGCAAAACTATTGCTATTCAGGGGCCAATAAACAACCCCGCCAATGTTTCTGCAACAGCTGTCCTTTCGCTCCAACCAGACAAATTATAATTCTGTATCAGGAGTTGACGAGAAAACATCCTTCCGATCAATTGCGTTGATATCACCACGCATTTACAAAACTATACACCTCCTGTACCGATTCCCATATGTTGAACAACTTCGAATATTTAGTACCGAGCTTTGGCTGTTGCGCAGCCACATTTCTGTGTCGGAAAGAGTTAATACCCACCTACGGCCGGTCGTGCCGTTAATATTTCACACATTTTTAAGGCTACAACATGCATTCAGATGTAATGCCCTCAGATTTAGACTCTTTATTTCTTTGTTTCTGACCTCGACTTAATGTGCTGTTTGCCTTTGCTTAAGATGTCATTTTATTGTCCTGATATATTTCAACCTTCTAATTCCACAATTGTTTCCTTTGCTCTTGTTTCCTCTGAAACACATCCCCGTCCAAGATGGACTAAAGAAGCCCCAAAGCCACCAAAGAAATGTCGAGACTCCTGATCCTAATCTCCAGGCAATTTATAAGATCACACTTTCTTCAATTTACCGCTATATCCCTTGTTTATCGTTCTTCGGTTCACTTTTTCATCAATGCTAAATGCTAGTATATTAAATTCTGCAGCGGGAGGTGTAGATGGTAATGTCACAGAATGTCTCGATGTAATTATATTTCTCTGTATTAAACTAAACAAAAACCTGCAAAGCGAGTGGCACAAACAATGTTTACTATCCCTCAGCCCACTTCTGGATAACATCTCTCGTCTGCCTTATTTTCCAAGGAATTAGGAATGCATCCTGAAAAAATCCAAGCCTCAGTGCATTGATTAATAACTGAGATATTTTTTGTTACCATACCTGCATTGATGAAAGGACCGCGAGTTACTTGTTAAATCGTTTTCTCTCTGAGTAGTTGCAGAGCATTATGCGTATTTTATTTTGTTTTATGTTTATTGTCAGGGACCTGTCACACTTCAGTCTCAATATTTTTTTCTGAATTACATCATTTTGTTTTCTTTCATTTTGGCGCGATACCATCTCTGATTACATGTTGATGATGTTCTCTCAGAATCTTCAGGATGTCACTTCCGCGGCCTTCTCTGCAACTGCAAAAGCAAAGTAATGGCTCACCTTCTTCGTAAGTTTCTCGTTTCCCTTGGCAGATACCTGATTTTCCCGTTACGATGGCGCTGCATGTCCAACATTGCTGCAAAAGGACAGGATAATTTTGCCTGGTTGTCTTCATGTATTGTTCTTGCAACTCTTTCTATACGCTTTATCAGTAGCAGCCTCGTTCTCTGTCTCTCCCTCCGACAGGATCCTCTGCCTTCTGCACAAATTTCATGTTTTCAGTCGTCCAGGATTGCCCTTTGTTCAGAGAACCACTTTGCCATGAAGGGAACTCAGAGCTTCAAAGCAGAAGTTAAGTTCTTTATAAACAGCTCTAATTGTTTCCCGCTGGTGTCATCTACTATCAGAATTTTCAGGTTTTGGTGCCTGATTATTGGTTCATCCCATAAAATAATGGAGTTTATCTTTCTCCTTCTGAGCGCCACATTCAACTCCATCATTAACATTGGCCAATTTAAAATTCTTCAAGTATATTTAGCCTGATAAACGTCGGCCAATAGCACATGAAAGCAATATGACACTGAACTGCATTGCTGTATTTTAAAGCCCGTAAAAAGCCTCGAAGACTGACATCGGTCTTCCGAGTACGATTGAAGTTTAATTGTGATTTGCTCCGGAAAATGGCACTCACCAGAACAGATCACACTGACATCATTTCCGTGATTACAGCGCTGAGCTCCTGAAGAAACGGGACAGTCCAACAGGCTTGACTCATTGCCCTTACAGTGAAAGTCATCGCTTTGTATAAGCCCGGTTCCCTCTCCAAAGTGAGCTCCTCTCGGCGTAGATACAGCGACTCCACATTGAAGCTGACTGCACACCACATTAGCCTCATTCATATCCCAGTGCCGATCACACACGGTTCCCCAGGTTTCACCAATCTGCACCTCCAGTCTTCCCGAGCATTGGTCAACTCCGGATACCAATCTTGGAGCTCTGTAAACTGAGGAAGATATGAAACATAGTCATGATAATGACAATTGTAAGGACAAGTTCCAGACGAATCCCATTGAGTTCAGCACAAATGTGGCGCTGAAATCAGGGAGTTCCAGTCTGGTCTCCGACCGATGCCATGTTTTTCCTGTTCCCACCTCCAAGGTATTTATACAAGCCTGTTGGAATCATTTTGTCACTTGACCGAACAATTTACACTGCCGTGTTGAATGGTGATATTAGATGCGCGGAAGGTGTTCAAGGCAGTCTTGATGAAGGAATATTGTTAAATCCAATCTCAGCAACCTCTCGACCGCAAGTGCGGACTGTCTCTTAGCCCTTTGTGAGACTTTATGGACTTTGACTGCAGGATATCATAACGGTACCGAAAGCATATTTTCTCTGCACCTTTATTAATTAATTTCAAATCAAAGATCGCTAACAACTCCTGTCCGGTGATCCCTGACATATTCTCTGCCATAAAACTGCTGCAATCACGAGAAGAATGACCTCACAGTGATTCCATTTTGAAGAATAAACCTTCTCTGAAGCCCCGCTCCGTGTTCCCATGCGCTCTGTAATAATATCCTGAAAATAATCTCTCCCTTATCCCACTATATTTTCTCAGATCCTCAATCTCTCGGCCTTCTTTTCCACGTCAACCAGCGCACAGTTTCCGTGAAAAAGGCAGTGATTACGCACATCTGTCTGCAGAAATGTACCTGCTAACTTCATCTGGGATCAATTGATGGCGAAATGTTTACCTTCTGTGGGGATGCCTACTTGAAGTAAAATGATACACTTCCTTCCTCGTAAATTTTGCTGTTGACAGACGCAAGCTGCATACCATTCTGTTCTCAGTGACATCACTCACACATTAACCTTTGTGCTTCTATGAAGAACCAAAAACGTCAGCAATCCTTGCTCACTGTGACACATGATCTCCTCACTTTTTAAAGACTCTTCAATATATTAAAGTATTGAACTCAGTTCAGACAAATACATCTCTTGTCTTCAGAACGGTGCAATATTTGGAAACATCGCCCTTATTTACGAAAACTATGTTTATCATTTGTTCGAACTAACAGAGGAGCACAAGGTGAAAGCAAGCTTTCGAAATTTCTGATTAGTACCTCCTCCGAGTAATAATTAACACCAAGCAATATTTGATGAGATTTCACAAGGACAAGGACATTCTTGCAGAATCCTACGAACAAATTAATATTGCTGACGAGTACGAAACTGCTCTGATGAACTTGGTAGGAAGAGCATCAAAAATAGAAGCAAATTAGACCAGTTCGCCCCTCCGGACTGCTCCGGTATTCAGGAAGACCACAGCCGGCAATTCTCTAGGAGAGCCGGAAGTCTCTCCATATTAATCCCATTTGCCTCTCTTTGCCACATATGTCTTAAAACATTTTAGGTCCATGCACTTTTCCCATTGCATTTAAAATGGACTTAATCGTACCTCCCTCTACCACTTTCCCCGGCAGCTGATACAATATATCTAACAACCTTTGTGTGACAACCTCATCCTTCATTGCCCCTTTAGGTCGTCGCTCCTTCCTCTTAAAGCTGCGCTGTCCAGTATTAGGTTTTCCTACCCAGCGGAAAGTACTGTGACAATCTCCAATTTCAATGTCCATCATGCTGTCATAAACCTCGACCAGGTCGACCCTCTATCTATTCAACTGCAGCGAAAGCAGTCACAGCCTATCCAATCTTTCCTGAAAAACTTCCGCCGTCCACTCCTTGCAACTGCTTTCTGAATGTTTTAATTGCCTCTCTAGCTTCAAAGCATTCTTCTCATAACGTGGCAACCAGATCTGCACACAATGCAAGAAGTTGTCCCAACTCGTCAACTCTGTGTCCCGGCTGATGAAGGCAAACATGTCAGATGCATTTTTCACCACCGTGTCAACCTGTGTCGCCAATTCGGCGAACTATATACCTGTTCACCTTGGCCTCTCCGTTCAACAACACAAGTCATGGCCCAGCGAATTACAATTAATTTCCTGCCCTTGTTGATCTTCCCAAAATGCATCACTTCAGAATTGTCTCAGTTAATTTCATCCATTGTTCCTTTGCCCACTTTCAATGTTGACCTAGATACGGTTGTAGCCACAGACAACCTTCGTGACTGTCTATTGTACCACCAATGTTGATGTCATCTGTAATCTGAATAATCATGCCATATACATTGTCATCAAAGCATTTCATGCGCATGACAAACAATAGGCATGGACACCGCTTACACAGCACTGCTCGTAGGTCTCAAAACTGAACGAAAAACTCTCCACAGCCACCTTCTGCCTCATACCACCAAGCCAGTTTTGTATCAAACTGCCCAGCTCATTCACGATACCACGTGACCTAATCATACAGATCATGCGGGCTTGCGGGACCTGGTCAAATCGCTTGCTGAAGTCCACACAGAAAACATCTACCACCTTTCGCTCGTCATTTCTCTTGGTCACCTCTTTAAAAACACAAAGCAACCTCAAAGCAAATGCAGATCGAAGCTGTCTCACACCATCCCCTCCGAGTAATTCTCCTATCAGTGATATTGGGCTCACCAGTATGTACTTCCATGACTTCTCCTTGCATATCTGATTAAACAAAGGCACACCATGAGCTCCCTCCAGTCTTCCAGTACCTCACCTGTGCCTCAGAAAAGCACACAGATCTTTGCCAGGCCCTCCGCCATATCTTCCTTCTTTCTCACAACGTCCCATTATAGTATTCGAAATTCTATTGATTTCTGACATAGACAAGCATTTTACTAAAGAAACCATCAAATCACAGGTTGCAGATATTCATTTTGCAGCAACACTGTTTATATTCTGTAAAATACAAATGCCATTATATTTATTTTTAAAAGACAAAAGTCACCTGGAAGAAACACTTACAATGGGCCATTTGATCTCTGAAATGAGTTGTAGTTATAGCTTCATAGAGTCTTGCAGCACAGAAGCTGGATTTTCGGCCCTCCATGCACCTGCCGACTGTTTCGCCCATCCTCAGCAATCCAAAGCTCCGTATCTCTCCATACATTGCGTTTTGAAGTGCCTGTTTAAATGCCACTTAGACGTAGTGATTTTATCTGCCTTCACCTCCTACTATTAGCAGCATATTCCACACATTATCCACTGTCTGTCTGAAAAACCTCCCATGAGATCCCTCTTAAAACTGATCCCTTTCTATTTAAACACTTATTTTCTTGTTTTCGATACACCCAGCAACTGAAAAATATAATCCGACTCCCTGCCCTCTCCTTACTTATATAAATACTGTATATGCACCTCTATCAGGTCACCTCTTAGTCTCCTTCACTCAAGTGTAAACAAATTCAGCCTATCCAATCTCTCCACGTAACTAAATTTTCCCATTGTACGAAATTTTTTGTCAATCTCCTCTGCTCCCCCTCCAGCACAATCACATGCTTCCCATTGTGCGGCTACCAAAACTTCACATAGTATCACAAGTGTGGACTGACAGCTGTTGAGACGAAATTTAGTGATTGTATCTACCTCCAGCACCGTTGCCAACACCGTTCTCTGTGGTACACCAATAATAAAAACATCTCGCCACCATTATCTTCAGCCCACTGTCATGCAGCCTATTTTGGATCCAACTGGTCACCTCCCCTTGGAGGCCGTATGCCTTCACCTTTTGGACCCGCCTATTATGTGGGACCTTGTGAAAAGCCTTACTAAAGTTTCAGCGGCAACAATTACCGTTCTGCCTTCATCAACATTATTTGTTGCCTCCGCCGAAAACTCAATCAAATTAGTGACGTAGGATTATCTCCACATAAATCCATGCAGAATATCCCTGATCAGCCCATACCTTTCTAAATGCCATTCAATTGGGTGAATATAGATGAGAAGTATTCAGTTAGAAGTTGACCCACATTCTCTGGCTCCAGACATAAATTTCCTTTCTTATCCCTGTGTAGACCCATTTATTACAAAGATACCTCCATAGTAATACACTGAAAGAGTTGTGATTCTCCCCAATTTTGACTGTTATGGTATAGCTTGGCGCCGTTTTGCTCTCCTAATTTGCTTATTAAGTTCCCGTCCATACTCCCTTTTTTTCGTCAAGGGAGTCCAGTGATTGTACTCAGCAAGACGTGGTACGTGCTTCATTTTCTCCTGATCGAACCTTAAATAAACTTCGTCAGCTATAGTGCACTGATCTTACCATTTTGAATTGCTCCATTGCTGGAAGATGCTCGCGCCATAATTTTATTCGTTCTATTTCAGAAGACCTCCACAAAATTAATGTTGCTTTACCCGCATCTCCCAATCAATTTTTTCCACAGTCTCTCTTATGCTATTGAAACAAGCTTTCACGCAATTTTGGACTTTAAGTTGAGGAGTAACCTACTCCCATTCGATTACTGTGGTGAACCTTATAGAATATGATCAATGTTCCCAGTGTGTTCTCCAGCAACACTTCTTCTACCAGCCCAGTTTAATTTCTTAAGAAAAGGTCAACTGGAGGCCATACTTTATGGGATTATCGACATATTCTCTCTCAAACGCTCATTTATGTATTTAATATATTCCACCCCATGCTTGCCCTTGCTCTGTGGCAATTTCATTCAACATTGGGGAAGTGAAAAAGACCGACCTCTCGAATCCAACTGGTCTTACACCTTCCTGTGATTTGATTACATATCCAATCGTCAAATTTCCACTGCCTTTTGGGAGGCCGAAGTTTGAACCCTGGGGCAAGCACTTTCCCTTTCTTGTACCAAAGTTCTTCTCACAGGGTTCCATTGGAAAATCTGCCTGTGATATCCTTCTCCAGTACTGCCGTGGTGTACTCTCTAACGCATTGTGTGACTCAGCTTTTTTAAATCATTTTATCAAGTCTGAATCTTCGATACCCAGAGCATTAAACTGCCAGTCCTTGCCTTCCTTCAACCACGATTCCACGATTACAACAATGCCATGATTCCATGGGCGAAACCACTCTCTAAACTCATCGGTTTTCCTGTGAGGCTCTTTGCATAAAAGGAAATGCGGATGAGCTCAGTAGTCCGGGCATGCTCCTTATCCTGCCTCTGACTGCCCTTCTCACTGGACTCTCTTGATTTTTCCTCTCTAGTTTAGTCAATCGTATCCACCAGGTGCGCGACTGGTATTCTTCCAGACCCCTGCCAAAATCATTTAAACACGTCTTTACACCGCAATCAAATATCCCTGCAACGATATTGGTTCTCTTTCTGTCCAGGTGCAGCCCGCCCCTTTGGTACAGGATCCAGCTTCGCCGGACGAGTTTCCAACTCTTAAATAAATCCTACCTCTCTGCCCCAGCTGCTCAGTAACGCATTCCCCTGTCTTCTCTTCCTCGTTCTATCCTTATAAGCACGTGGTTCAGGGAGTAATGCCGATATTACTACCTTCGAGGTCCTGTAATTCATCTTTCTGCCTAAATCTCATGAGCATAAGAAATCTCAGGGGAGGATTTCAAAAACAGAGCAGGCTGGCCAATATAACTCACTCAATTCACGGAGGCTGAACTCGTTTTAAGATTTTCTTTGTCTGCAAGAATGTCATCGACCGAAAGCCTTGGCGTTGTTCATGCCTCCGGAGATGGCTTCTTTTTAATTGCTAATTAACCTACAACGATAATGGATGTCGGAAATACGCGCAAAGTTTCACAAGAAATCCAATTTCTCTACAAACGATGCATGATTTTTGTTGTCATTAAGTATAGCTGCCTACTGAAACTTCTTGTTTCAGCGCACCAGATCTCCGTGATCCTGACCACCACCTGAAATCACCGTCGGCTCTTCCGTGTACGTCTCTACAATGACACGGAGGCAAAGGCCCGATCTCTTTGGCAAAACTAGGGTCACAGAGCCTGACCTCAAATGCGTCTTGCCCCAGATATCCTTAAATATACCAGATCTGTCGAATCTAAGATTTTCCCGTCAAACTAGATGGAATCCCCACTGAACGCACTGCCCGATTGAACTCAACATATCTTCAAGTTCTGCCAGTTCATACTCACAAATCGCGACGGACTACAACGGAAAAGGCTGGGAAGGGAACAGTTTGCCACAACCATGTAAATTCGACATGACTATTTTTCAAACATCGCGTCCTTCTTTCCTGCAGAAAATTTAACGAAACTCAGAGCGAACACAAATGGAGAGCCAGTTGCGTGCCCTGCCGTGTATTTTCCATTCTTACTGCTCAGAGGAAGCGTTCAGCCATTTCTCCGGATCCTGCGGTACAGAATTCTCCTTGTTTGTTCTCTGTCCGTCGGCTCCCTGCTCATAAAGTCCTGATTCAGGGTCTCGAGCCGAAACTTCGCTTTACAACTTTAGCTGCAACATCGCTGCTTGATTCACCGAGTTCTTCCAGCGCTCTATTTCTTCCACCGTCGAAAGCGTCATCAGAACAGATCAGAAGTTTCCACGGAACTGACTTCCAAAATAGCATGAATTCTAAACTTTCCTTAAATATTTCACATATGTGGTGAGTTGAGTTCCAAGTTTTCAAACATATGAGGAAACATTGAAAGTGCTCATTTGATAAGATTTGAAAATCAAAATGAAACCCTGCAGGGGATGGAGATGTGAAACAAAGAGAAAGTGCTGGAACACTCAGAATGTCGGGCTGCAAGTGTGGAAAATGTGTTAATGTCAATTTGCAGAGCTGGGGGCGGAACAGGTTTGACTGAAATCATGTGTGCATTTGGTGCTGGAGTACTTATGCAATCTAATATCGCAGGGAAGTTGGCAGAACCGTAAACTGTGGAAGTTGTGGCTTTGCCAGAACCAGAGACATGCAGTCTTTAACTCAGCCTTATACGAAAAAGTCCCAAAGAGCTCGTCCGCCATGGTATTCGTGTCACATAAGGAAGTGTCCTAAATCAGTGCTGGTTGGCTGCATAATTAATGACATGTTTTCCATCATACTTCGCAAGCAGCTGACCTTTACTGATCATTTTGACAATGCTAATGTTTGTTCTCATTTCCTGAGATGGTGATGCAAGACCTCAATAATGATCATGTGTGCTCTTATTCCTGGAACGTAGCAGTCTTTCTGCGTAACTGTCAGGAATACAATTGAACTTTAGCTTTCTTCAACTCGCCTTTACATACTAAGCCTCGATATCACAGCATCTGAAACATGGCCAGAACCTGGACTAGAGGAGATACAGAAATCTGTGGCGAAAACTCTTGATCAGCCTGAAATTATCTTGCAGCAAATCACACACTGTTGCCTCCCCAACATCTTAAAAACATGTATGATTCAAAAGTCAGTAACGTCTGGCAGTTCTTCCATGGATCAGCTCCGTTAATACTCAAGAAGCTTGAGATTATTCAGGACAAAGCAACTCAACTGCCTGACTCCATATAGAAAATCCTATCCACTGCTCCCACCACCCTATTCACTCTTTCTCACCAACAACATTACACTTGACAACAGCATAGAACCACTAGTAATTGCATCGCAGTTACTCTTCTGGCTTGCGAAAGACACAACTCTACAACACACAAAAATACGAGAGCCACAAAGGCATTGGTTCACTACCACCCTCAGATCTCCAACTAAGTAACACACCACCCTGACATGCAAACATTTCCTCGTTCCTTTATGATCACCCGGATTACATCCTTGAAATGTCTGACCTAAACACAACTAATTGCAGAAGTTCAAGAGTTCTATACCACCCTGCAGCCCACTGGCTGTTACGGATGCGCAATTGCCAGTGAACACCCAGCGACACTCGGGAAAATGTGTTGAGAAAATTCAAAATATTCACACTCGGTGACACTCACCCAGTGTCATGTCCACATTTCGAAACACACTGCAAATACTACAAACAAAAATAATACTCCACGTCAGGCAGCATTTGGAGGGAGAGATGCAGAGTGACTGTACCATGTCCGAGACCCCGCGTCCGTACTATGAAATATAGAGCGAAAAATAATATGCAGGGAAGATAGAGCAAAGGACGGTGTTCATTCTGTTTCTCCCTCCACAGTTGCTCTCTGAGGTGTCATTGATCACAAAATTTCCTGACATTATTTCATATTTCCAGCACATGACATTTTCTAATTTTCATTTTCTCTCCACATATGCTGCTTGAACGGGTGCACTGTAGTTGTGGAGAAAAAAAAGAAACTTCTGACCTTATCCATGTGAATAAATCATGAGGGTTGTAGATCGGGTGAATACACATAGTCCTTTTCCCAGGGAAACGGAACCAAACACTGGAGGGCAGAGGTTTAATTTGAGAAGTCAATGATTTGAATGTACTTCAACGGCAACTTCTTCTTACAGAGTATGGTGCCTATTTGGAACCAGCTCCCTGAGGATGTGTTTGAGGCAGGGACAAGAACAACATGTAAAGACATTGAGACAAGTACATGGAAGGGAGATTTTCCGTGGATACGGGGACAATCGTGGACAAATGGCATGAGCGTAGATTGTCATCTTGGTCGGCCTGGATAAGTTGTGCCGAAGGACCTGTTTTGGTGCTGTATCATTCGGTGACTATGCCTGCATATGCTTGGAGCTAGAACAATAAAAAGCAAACATTGAGGAACTCAAAGGTACGAGAGGCATCTTCGGAGAAAGAGGAATAGTGGACATTTCGGGTCCGGATCTGTGTCAGTCCTGACGGCGACATTTCCCCTCCCACTGCAGATGCTGCTCGATCTGCCGCATCCTCCAGCAGTTGTGCCGAGTGCCGAGTATTAATGCACTCCGTTGGAGGTGTTTAATCAAAGTCACAATGTGAGTTCTGTGACACAAATTGTGATCCCAACACGACGGGAATAATTGCGACACCAGCTGGATTCAGTTTTCCATCACTCGCGGCGGGAGGTCAGTCCGGGTTATTTTACAACCGGGACATCCCGCGATTCATCAAACCGGCGACACTGAAGAGACAAAAGGCTGAGGTTTACCTGCGCAGACAACTCCGGCATCGTAGGCGTGTCCAAAGTCATAATCATCCCATGGCTGTGATCTACACTCCTGCATAGAGGCCTCGCTCCCGTCGCACTGAACTTTCCACGTCACAACGGGTCCAGACCCTGCCCCAAAGTGAGTTCCGCGCGGGGCTTTTATCGCGGCGCCACAGCCCAGCTCCCGACACACAACAGCCGCGTCCTGAAGATCCCAGCCGCTAGCATACACTGTCCCCCACTTTCCCTTGTAGCGAACCTCCAGTCTCCCGGAGCATCTGCTGCCCCCATTCACCAGCCTCAACTTCACGCTTTCTGGAAGACATTAAAAAATAAAAGATCAAACGTTAACGCCAGTTTAAGCCGCGGGTCAGTCGGCGCTCCGCACACCGCTCCCTGCGCACCCCGCCCCAAACATTCATACTCCAGATGTACCGCGTGGTAGTCAAGCAGAATATCAGGCTGTGGCAGACCTCAAATGAACTGTTAAATGTGAGAAAAACAGACAGTAAGCTGTCGATTGTCTGGAGAACCGGGAGTCCACCGGTCGTTTCTGGGAACCAGCCGGTTCCCAGGGAAACAAGGAGACCGACTGATGGGCTTCTCCGGTCAGTAGTCCCGCTGTATTCAATCTACATCAGTAGCACAGTAGAACCCAATATTGGTTGAAGGTGTGAAAGAATTCCTTGAACTGGACGCCAAAGGTAAAATAGTTGAACTGAGCCTTCACGTAACGCCAGTCTCAGGACACAGATATGCGATGAACAGTGGGAGCTGCTTTGAGGTTTGGGACAATGTCAGTGGGGTCGTTTCTCTGCCGACTACCCTGGGAGGAGCACACTGATTGTCGTCCGCGTGAAGGCAGCAGTCACCTCTCAGCTGGACCTTCAGTTACCATCTGGCTTAATTGCCCAGCCCTTGACGCAGAGAAAATTAAGCAAGATTACCTGCCGGGTCAGGCTGACAATCTCCAGAACGACCTGAAATGAGAAGTACAGAATTAGATGTGCCTTCGGAGTATCAGAGAAGTGTGGACAAGAGGGGTTGGGATGTGCGAGTCGTGGCCTCAAACTAATGAAACAATCAGAGGGAAAATTCTGAACTATCAACTGAGCCGGAGTATATCGAACCGTTACAGAAGGGTGGTTTCAACTTCTCATCTGTTTGTTTTTAATGAAACTATAAACGAGCCTAGGCAACTGTTAATTTTCATCGTTCCATTTTTGTGAAGATATTTGGATCTGATCTGCAGAAATCTGGGCGCATTCACTCCTTGTGACGCCAGTGGTCACGTCTGTTTAATTCTGCTCCTCTGTTAGTCCTGAGGATGGCTGCTGATGGATCTTCTGCTTTAAGATTCATGGAATACTATACCATAGAAGTCGGCCTTTCGGCCCCTGATGACCCTCCTGGCTCGCTTTGACCTCTCAAATTAGCACAACCTCACTGGCTTTTCAATGTACCCTTTGTAATTTGTTCTGATGCTACTCCAATTATTTATTCCAGTGGTATGGTGCCTTATGCAATCATGCTGAAGCGACCCCTGTTTCTTCCCCCACATTGCTTCTGTTTGTGACGCCCATTCTGTCGCAGGCACCGATTTTCATAATTTTAAATTCAAAAGGCAAACCGGAGTGAAATGTTCCGAATGCCAGACTCTTTTCTCTTTGCTGTTTGCGCTCTGACACTCGTTGATATCCAGGTAGTGCCAATGACCAGATGATATTGCCACCGCTCGATCTTATAGGTTCTATCCTACCTCAACATTACGTGCTGCATAAAATGCTATTGACCTGATTCAAGACGACTGAAGATACTCTGTTCTGACATATCCTACTTTCCAGCTTCTCCATTTAGGCATGGCGACCTTATTTTAAGTCTTCAGATTTGTTTGTATCGAATATTCCAGCGTTTACATATTGGTTCATTGATACGCTGGATTATCAAAAAATAGCCGAGTATGATTTGCTCCCATGCCTGAATGCTCCTGTCCACTTTGGTCCAGTGACAGGCACCGTCTAACGCATTTTATTTTTCTTCAAACCAACTTCTAAGGAACGGGAAAAGTAAGTTCATGTTCATAACTTCAAGGCGACTGTAATATTTTGTGAACCTTTTTCGCGCTATTGCCGCCTGGCTAGTTCACTGACTCGCGTCAACTCAGACTGTGGACAAGGAAATGATTGATGGACTGCAGAGCCCCTTCATTGTTGGAGGATCCTATCTCAATAAGTCATAATATTGAGAGATCCAGTCCATTTGAGGATTGGAAATCATGGGGAATATTTTTGTCAGACGTGCATAAAGATTAGGCAAATGTTTCATGCAAGTTGAAGTAATATCGTTCCACTTCCTACGGTTGTTTTGTCCTAAATGTGAAAAAGGTAAAGCCAAACATTTAATTCTTGAACGAAATTCTTAATTCTTTCTTTCTTTCTTTCTTTCTTTCTTTCTTTCTTTCTTTCTTTCTTTCTTTCTTTCTTTCTTTCTTTCTTTCTTTCTTTCTTTCTTTCTTTCTTTCTTTCTTTCTTTCTTTCTTTCTTTCTTTCTTTCTTTCTTTCTTTTCTTTCTTTCTTTCTTTCTTTCTTTCTTTCTTTCTTTCTTTCTTTCTTTCTTTCTTTCTTTCTTTCTTTCTTTCTTTCTTTCTTTCTTTCTTTCTTTCTTTCTTTCTTTCTTTCTTTCTTTCTTTCTTTCTTTCTTTCTTTCTTTCTTTCTTTCTTTCTTTCTTTCTTTCTTTCTTTCTTTCTTTCTTTCTTTCTTTCTTTCTTTCTTTCTTTCTTTCTTTCTTTCTTTCTTTCTTTCTTTCTTTCTTTCTTTCTTTCTTTCTTTCTTTTTTCTTTTCCAGTCTTACTAATTTTCAAATTAATAAACATAACAGTAATAATTATACATACGATACAAAGAGATTGGGATTACAATAATAACAGTTAATTTATACAGAAACAAAGAGCAAAATGTGTAATCTGAACCTCCCAATCTCTTGATAATTGATAATGAAGAAGATTTAGAAAGCAATTTGATTATATGAAATAAACAAACCGAAAAAGAACAATAACAAATCAAATAATAATAATAAACAAAAGCTAACCAAAAACTAAACAAAGCTGAGATGTCGTACTTCATCGGTTAAAAAGCATTATTATGTCATTAACTCCGCTCCTCTGTATTCGAATAGAAAGTTATTGAAAAGGATTCGGAAAAGGTCAGCTTACATCAGATGAAAATGCCAGATAAATGGGGTCCAAGTTTCTTCAAATTTAACCGGAGTCTCAATAGTACCACGCCTATTTTTTTCTGAGTTTAAACACTTTGCAGGTTGGGAAAAACATTGGAATGTATTAGGAGGTTTAGGATCTTTCCATTTAAATAGAATGGATCTCCTGGTGAGTAATGTAACGATTGCAATCATACGACAAGCTGAGGCAGCTAATTGGCCAGAATCCATCATTGGTAACCCAAAAATTGCAGTAATAGGTTGAGGTTGTAAAAAGTTTCTGATCTGTAAATATCTAAAAACAAGTGTTCTTGGCAAATTGTATTTATTAGATAACTGTTCAAAGGGCAAGAAACAGTCATCAACGAATAGATCACGAAAACATGTTATTCCCTTCGTCTTCCATAAAAGAAAAGCTAGATCAATTCCCGATGGTTGAAAGAAAAATAATGAATAGAATAAGACTTGATAAGATAAATGTATTCAATCCAAAAAAAAACGAAATTGAAACCACATCCGTATTGGGTGTTTATTTATTGGATTAATCATTTGTTAAATCAATTTAGTAAGTGCAAAGGGGAGCTAAGCCCCTAAAATAGAGGCCAATGAAAAACCTTGCACTGACTCACCCTCGAGATACACACATCGTGGACATTGAATTATATCTAAATCTTGTGTCCAAAAATTAACTATAGAATATGAATTGCCCAATAGTAAAATCTAAAGTTAGGCAAAGCCATACCGCAATCCTTTTTAATGTATGTATATATTTCTTTCTTAACCTTGGGATTTTATCTGCCATATATATGAAAGAATTTTAAAATCAATAATATCAAAAAAAAGGATTTCGAGATAACGGTTGGAATCGCCAGAAATAGATATAGAAATTTAGATAAAATAGTCATCTTAACAGCATTGTTTCGACCAATCAATGATAGGGACAATGGGAACCATATAGTAAGCAATTGTTCAAATGGATCAATTATGGGTAAAAAGTTAAATTTAAATAAGTCCTGACATTTCTTGGTAATTGTAACGCCCAAATAAGTAAAATAATCAGTCACTAATCTGAATGACGATTGCCTATAGATTGGAACTTGCATATTTCATGGGAAAATCTCACTCTTTTTCAGATTTAGCAAACCTTAATTCTAAATTTAATTCTTAAAACCAAACTTCTAAAACGACAAAAGAAGGTCATTCAACCCATCGGATCCATGTAAGGTCTGGAAAAACAATCTTATTAGTTTCATTACTCCTCTCCTTATTTCTCTTCAACCTACATTTGTTTCATCTCAAGAATGCCCATCAACTGTCCTTTGTCTCCTTTTGACATTCCACGAAGGAATAATTTATAGTAGCCAATTAACCTACCAGCCAGCAAGGCATCGGCATGTGGGGGGGAGGGGTGAACCAGAACACGCGGGAGAAACCCTCGCATTTACAGGGAAAACGCTCAAATTTCAGGCAGACAGCTCCAACTGTTCCAATCAAACCGGATTCTCTACAACTGCACGGTCTTAGCACGACCAGGATTGTGTGGAGGATACTTCCAGTTCGTTCAACAAATTGAACCAGTCATTTATGGCACCAGAGATCTGGGTTTAGACCTAACTTGAGGTTCTATCTGTGTGGATTCTTATTATTACCCAAGTGACACTCCGGTTTTCCCACTTGCCAAAGACGAACGTTGTGTTAAGTTAAATGGCCACTGTAAATCTTCTCTTGTATATAGTTTAGCGGTAAAATCTGCGGGTGGATGTTGAAAAAGAGGGAAGTTTCAAAATAATATCAATTTAAATTGGGTTGTTGCTGCTCGGCGCAGACTCGGTGGGCCGAGGGGCTATTTATATGCAGTTTGTCTCAATGACCTTCTAACTCCATTTTCTGACAGTGAAATTAAATCATCATTAATTCCAACGAGAAATATCACAGAATTAAATGCTTTCATTTAAAGAGCCAAAGAAGATAGTATATTTAAATGCCAATGTTTGTTGCAAATTACGCAAACTCTATTAATATTCAGTTCGCATGATGTTAACTTACGGAGAAATTCTGAACACTAATTTCAGTTTGCATTATCGTGCCATTCATGGTCGATTAAAAACTTCTAAATACTTTGCACATCTCAATATTGTATGGGTCCGTTTCCCTGAGAGTCAAACATTTGAAATCAACACGTGCGATTAAAATCAGATATACGCCTTGCTTTCTTTTTAAATTAAAAAGTTAGAGCAACCAATAGAACAAACGAGCTAAGTGTCAAAAACGATTTATCACGCAGCTTCTGCGGAAAGAGATACAGAGATATCTTTTTATTCCGTTTTACTTTCCACAAATGCAGCCTATTCTGCCTTAATGTTAACTCTGTTTCTCCTTCCATTAATGCTGCTGTTCTCCTGAGGATTCCAGTTATATGGCAGGCTAACATTAAACATTTAACATAAAATACGGTAAAGGATGTAAAGGAACCAATCGCAATTTTTTTGCACGGAAATCTCCAGTCTGCGTTTAACCCGGACAGGGTGTAAAGGAATGTGGCGAATACTTCAACATCTCAGGAACTGGGAAAATTTACATCCACAGAATTGATCACGGGAAGTGCACGAAGGAAACGGTTTGTTTCTTTTCTCCGCATGAACAAAATTGCAAAATTGAAAATTCGATTTGATAGAAAATATCACACATTTGGGAATAATTAAATAAACTGCATCACTGTTTGCAAATTTCAGTGTCATCATCCTTCGAAAATTGTATTTAAGAATAATATCAAAATTAATCTTAATTTTAACAGCTCTCGCTCAAGAACAGATTGAGTTTAATGATGTATCGTATGTAAAGCCTTTCCAGATATATGATAATAAATAGTCTTTAAACTCGTTCACTTCACTGGATCACATGGTTGTAGATGGAGCTCTAATACTTACCAGTGATAGGCATGTGTGCGCGCGTTCAGTCAGTTACAACTGCAGGTTTAGCTGCTGTTCACGCTCGCTGAGTGATACACTCGCGAATACGAAGCACTGTTTTCCAACAGTGACTGCTCTCCAGTTCTGATAAACTCAGAGAAATAATCTCTTCAGAATATCAACACACACGAGCTGAGGTTTGTGGCTGGTGTATTTACGAGACTAAAGAATACGCCTGCTTTGTTTCGAAGCAATTTCAAGTTAACTGACAAAAATCTCAATGGAAAATTTAAACGTGTGAGTCCATGTAATGTAATGGAAATGCATGTACTGTCACCGGCAGAATGGAGAACTTGCTTATACAAGGGAGAAATAACAAACATTCCAAAATAAGTAATTAATTTAACTGCAAAGTAGATACCAATATCATTGTTCCATTTCCGTCGTCACGAAATTGAATAAATTCACCCTACTTTCTTATCCATTCTGCCATTGCACTCTAATAATAAAAACACAGTGAGACTTGATTTGGACAGGTGAGTGATTCGCAGGGGCATGATATGTTTCTCCACTTCAATATTTCAGGATTGTTTCATCACAATATTTAAACTGAGAGGCAAACATTTTTTTTAAATTTCCAGACTTCTCAACGTTCGGTTACAAAACTATGAAGTTATGCCATTGTAGATTTTAATAATAATCAGTATGTGAATTGATAACTGAATATTTCCAATATTTTCACAAAACTCACAGTTCCAGATCTGCAACACAATAAGTGCCAAGCAGGACCGCAGCATTCTCCCGGTGGTCAGTTGCAGAAATGGTTCCAGTATTTTACCGAGCGACAACCGTGGACACAGAATAGTCTCTCCAAAGCCTTCTGACACTCCAACAGATCTGAATGTTGTGTCTACAACAACTGTTTTTCACAGTTTTTAATGTTTCTCTCCAAACAACCAATAGGTTTTCACTGAATTGAAGCGTGAACTGCAGTTTGCTGAAACGCACCAATGTGAAAGAACCCGCCCATTAATGGATATCATGGTTCCATCTTCTTTCATTCGCCTTCTTCTGAGAAATCAATGACCTGAGACAATCGAAGAAGGAAATGAGTCACCGACCCGATAAAAAGCATTTTGTCCAAGCAGTTTACCGCCCTGCAAGATATTGCTCAGTCCATTGAATAGATTATATTCCAGCTCACATAGGCGTTCTCTGTGACTACACTTCTCACTTCTCTTCATTACCCACAGCTCCAGAACCACCCAGTTTGGCACTTTGGAAAAATAATTCAGCAATTTGCAAACATCTCACAGTGCTGGATGCCGCTTTAATTCATTTTACTTTGTGCCCTGTATCCAGGTGAGAAAAAGAAAACAAAAATTTAATCCCCTCATCTATCATTATCTACCTGTGTCTCTCAATGTCCACACCTAATGTTTTATGTTATTTCCATATAAAATGGCTTAAACATTGATGTCATATCCCCGTGTCATAAAAATTAATTGCAAAGATGTCTCAATCTCCCGGAATGGAGGAACATTCTCCAGCCGCCGTGATCACTTTCACGTGCAGTATCCCTGCATTGCTTTCCCTGAGATCGTTATTTCCGAGTCTGCTTTCTGTATTTATTTCACTGACATTCTCTCCCGCTCTCGCTGTAACTCACTCTGGATTAAAGTTTCTCATATGCCCGAATTCATTATCTTCCTGCTTCTCCCCACTTTTGAGTGAGTGGTTTAAATCTGCAGCAACTTGTTGTGTGAGAGAAAATTTCCCAAAATTTCTTCCAGTGCAGGAAAGAAACTCAACTCCGAGGATACAAAGAGTCTCCAATTTGACATAGATTGATCAGTGATTGAGAAATTGTATCAGAGATGAGGAAACAGAACGGCTTGAATATTTGTTTGCAGGTGAAGACCCGTTTGCAGCGAACAAAGGAAGGCAGACAGTGCGTCAGCGGCCATTTTACTCGGGGCTGCTTTGAATTAGTGGTTCTGCTGGCAGGTTAAAGTACCAGCTTTGGTGAATACCAGGCTTTGTAAAAAGGGTGAGCATCAACAAGCTAAGTGTAAGGTAGGTGTTTTGCTTTTCCATAATTCCACTATATTTTCTTTTATTAAATGGGGGGTAATGGCAGTCAGCAGAGTGGTGTGCTCATCCAGTCAGATGTGTGAGATCAGGGAGCAGTCAAGACTCCTGAAGACTTTGAATACAGGAAGTGTATCCAGTTACACCCCTCTCAGACAACATGATTCAATTGGAGTGACAATTGGACACCCTGAGGAGCAGAGGGGAAGCAGAAATGTTTGCAGATAACCACTTCCAGGGAGGTGGTCACACCAGTGGTTAAAACAAAGAGATTTTAGACTGACAGTAGAGGCTTGTACGTATTTGAGGAGTCTCCTGTGGCTATCCACTTCTCAGACAACGATATCATTTTGGTTGCTGTTGCAATGGGCTGTCCTCTCAGGGGAAAATAGCAGCGGCAGTCAGAACAGCGGCATCATGTCTGAGCAGCGTAGGGCAACATCCAGTCCAGCAAAATTGATTGGGGATTCTACTGTCAGAGGTACAGACAGGAGTTTCTGTGGCCGCAAAATCGATTCCATGATGATCTGTTGCCTCGCTGGTGCCAGCATGAAGGATGTGTGGGTTGGCATAGGACGTTCTAAAAGGTGAGGTGAGCCGCCAGGGGCAGTGGTCCATTTTGGTACCAATGAAATTATCAGAGAGGGAGATGTGGCTGTGCAAGAAAATTGAGTTAATTAGCTAGTAATTTAAAAAGCAGGACCTCCAGGGTTGTAATCACATGATTGCTATCCGTGTCACGTGCTAGTGAGCAAGGAAAGGAAAGAAAGAGCTGTTCAACACATGGCGAAGTAGCTGGTGCATTGTGGAGGGCTTCAGCTATGTCGGTCACTGGGTACGCTTCTGGGGAATGTGGGACGTTTACAGGAGTGACGGCTTTCATCTAAACTGGAGGGATTCCAATATCCTTGTTGGGAGGTTCAGTAGTTGTACTTGGGAGGGTAGAAACCAGACTGGCAGGGGATCGTAACCAAAGCTGCAGGTCATATATTGAAGGGACTGATGGGAAGGTAGAGGTTATGTCAAATAAGTCAGAAACGAAGGACAGGCAGGGAAAGGTTAAAGAACATGGTGGGACTGATGGGATGTAATGTGTTTGTTTAAATGCAAGTGGTATTGGAGGTAAAGCAGATGACTAAGAGCCTGGATCAATGCATTGAACTCTGATGATATGTCCATGAGAGAGATATGGTTGCATGTGGGAGGCAACTCAATGTTTCAGGATTTCAATATGTCAGACGTGATAGAAAGGGAGGTAACTGCGGTGAATGAGTTCAATTACCAATCAGGCATGCACTCAAATAGAACATACTGGATGGTTCATCCACTGAGGCAACATGGGTAGAGTTCATATATAGGAAAGGTGCAGTCACTTTGATGAGTTTTTTCTGTAGATATTGCATTAGGAAATACAGATCTGGCGATCTTCCGACTTCCAAGAGTGAATGATCCACCGACACGACCCCCAATCCCAAATAGGAACAGCCAGGCAAGTCCAGGACGGGCCCGTACATATGGAGATCTGCGCAGGGTTAAGAGAAAACACCGCGGAGGTCCCACCGTCGAAACATTACTCGCGGATCCCACTGGATCTCTTGATGTAGATCCGAGGACCTAACGAATTGAATACCTGAGCATTAGAGGCAGCAGGTTTCGAGTCGCAAGGCCCGACCCAAAGCGAAGCCCAAGCTGCAGGGAAACCCGACGCAGGTGCCTGACGCCGGGGCCCATCGGGACCAAAATCTTGTCCCGATGGATCACCCCGTTCCAGGTCCCAGCACCAAAGCTCCCCGAGACCGTCCGCCCTCTGAACTGCCGGGGTAGCCTCCTCCACTTCAGGACCTTCAAACATGTATGGGTTCAACAACTCAACTCACAGGCCACCTCAGGTCTGCCATGTCTGTCCTTAAGCAGTCACTGATCTTCCAGTCCAGGTGGCTCCACGCCAGGACTTTCCGGACAGACCAGACGTGTCCACTTACCTTGGAAGTGCGGAAAGAGCCCTGGACTGCAGGTGAGACTGAAATAGCATGGGTTAAAAATCCCACTCCCCAGCATATTCCCAGCTAACTTTGAGAACAATGTTGATGAACTAAGCACAAGACAAACCTACCAAGGAGAACTGAGGGAACGCTGTGTTCTATGTATCACAGAAATGTGGGTTACACCTGCTTTATTTTACTGCACCAGACAACCTGAGGTCTTCTGAATTCACCGGCTGGACAGTAAGGCGTTCTCGAGCAAAGTTAGCAGCAGACTATTCTACTTCTTAATCAACACCTCCTGGTGTTCGGACGTGATGGCCCTGGTCAATTCCTGTTCACTCACTTCGAAATATCGAATGGTGAAGTGTCATCCATTGTATCTGTCACGTGAGGTCACCAGTTATGCTGACGGTAGTCATCACTCCAACCCAGACAGATGTGAAGCCCGCACTCAATGAACTATACTCTGTGGTCACCAGCCTTGAAACAGGATACCCTGTGGCCCTGTTCATCATTGCCGGTAACTTCAACTAGCCAACTGAAATAGTGTGTTACCAAAATACCATCCGTATGTCTCCTGTCCCACCAAGGACACAAACACACTCGGCCATTGCTAAACAACCATCAACGACGTCTACTCAGCCACCCGCCACATACACTTTGATAAATCATACCAACAGGCTCTACAACTTCTCCCTGCATACAGGACGATCCAGTAGCGAAGTCGTTCAGTGCTGGTCTGAGGATATAGATGAGCTTCTATGCGACTGCTTTGAGTCGGTAGAATGGTCCATGATCAAAGACTCAGCTGCGAGCCTGAATGAATATGTAACCACCATGATGATTTTTATAGGCAAGTATAAAGACCATTAATTATTTAAGATATGGTTGGGGTATCGAAAACAGCGTTTTCACTGGAGAATGCCTCAATTCATTCCATTGCCACTTTCTACTTTTAAACCATGTAGTAACTTGTTGGAATCCACTTTTTATGTGTTGAGGACTTTGTACCAAAGAGAACAATCCGGTTGTTCCCAAACCAGTAACCATGGATGAACAGGGAGATCCACTCCCTCCTGAAGTCAAGGACCGCAGCAGTCAAATCAGATGATCCGGCCTCCGTAAAGCCGCAAAGTCACCACAGATCCTGAAACACTCCGAAGTACCTGATCCCATGGTCACCATTGCGGACGAAAGATCAGTCTTCCGGAGAGTGAACCCACGGAGGCATCCGGCCCGTATAGTGTCCCCGGAGAGGTACTTAGATCCTGGGCAGATCAGCCAGCGGGAATATTTGCAGTCATTTGTAACAATTCCATACTTCAATATCAGGTTCCCAGCTTCTTTCAGAAAAGCATTACTATCCCGGTACCCCAGAAAAATATGGCATAATGTCTCAATGACTGCCGGCCGATGACTTTGACATCCACCATCATGAAGTGCTTCGAGAGGCTGGGTAGGGAACGCATTAACGCTGGCTTTCCAGACCACCTTGACCAGTTCAATTCACCTAGCACCAAAACAGTTCTACGGTGGACCCCATTTCTCTGGACATACACTCATCTCTGGAGTATCTGGACAGTAAAGAGAGCTACATTAAAACTATTGTTTACTGACGACAGCTCTGCCCTCAATACTATTTTTCCAAGCAATCCCATGACCTATGTCCGAGACCTGGAACCCACTACCTCCTTTTTCAAGGGGCGGCGCGGACTTGTTGGGCCGGAAGGGCCTGTTACCACGCTGTAAATAAAATCTTAAAAAAGTTTTAAAACATTAAAAACTGGATCTTTGATTTCCTGAACAAGAGACGGCAGACAGTGAGGATAGGCGGCAAATACTCCGCCACAATTATTCTCAACACTCGTGCCCCACAAGCCTGCATCCTAAGCCCCCTAAGTCCATTCCCTATACACTCATGAATACATGGCCAGATTCTGCTCCAACTCCATCTGCAAGTTTACAGATGATACCAACGTAGTTGGCAGTATCAAAAATAACGATGAGTCAGAGTACAGGAAGGAGATAGAGAGCTTCATGACATGGTGTCAGTGACAAAAAACTGTCCCTGAATATAAGCAAAGAAAAAGATCTCGTCATTGACTTCAGGAAGTGGGGCAGTGCCAAATTCCTGTCTACATCAACGGTGCTGAGGTCAAGACGGTTGAGAGCTTCAGGTTTCCAAGAGGGAACATCATCAATAGGCTGTTCTGGTCCAACCACGCAGATGCCAAGATTAAGTAAGCTCATCAGCACCCATATTCCTCAGGAGGCTAAATAAATTTGGCATGTCCCCTTTGACCCTCACCAATTGTTATCGATGAACAACAGAGAGCATCCTATCTGGATGCATCACGGCTTGGTATGGCATCTGCTCTGCCCGAAACCGCAAGAAACTGCAGAGAGTTGTGGACACAGCTCAGCACATCACGAAACTAGCGTCCTCTCCATGGTCTCTCTTTATACTTCTCACTGCCTTGGTGAAGCAGCCAGCATAATCAAAGACCCCACCCACGCCGGACATTCACTCTCCCAACATCACCCATCGGGCACAAAGTACACACGTCTGAAAGCGCGGAACACAAGGCTCAAGGACAGCTTATATCCCACTGTTATAAGAATATTGAACGGTTCCCTCGTGAGATAAGAGGAATCTTGACCTCGCAATACACCTCGTCCTGGTCTTGCAGCTAATTATCCACATGCACTGCACTTTCTCTGTCGCTGTTGCATTTAATTCTGCCTTTTGTTTTTCATTTACATTGTCCTACCTCGACGCACCGTGTAATGAAATGATCTGCATGAATGGTATGCAAGGCAAGTTTTACACTGTACCTCGGTACATGTGACAATAATAAACCAAATCAAATTCCAGTTCCAAGGCTGGACAGGTGACTGACATTTCAGTGGCAGAAGATACTGGAAACAATGATCAAAACTCCTTCAGTTTTATGACATAAATGAATAACGGAAGGTCTAAAACGAGGGGAATGTATTAAATTGGGGCAGGGCAAATTACAGCATTGCTAGTCAGGAGACTGGGAGAGTAAATTGGGAGAAGCTGATATTGGAAAGTCCACAAATGACGTGGTAATCCTTTAAAGACCAGCTGAAAAGTGGTCAGGACAGGCCTGTTCCAGTCAGCTTGAAGGATCAAGACAATGATGCAAGGGAAACGTGGATGACGAAAGAGCTTGTAAGTAGAGTCAGGAATGGAAAAAGAAATCAAGCTTTACGAAATTGAAATTGGACAGGGACTGTAAGAATGTAAAGAAAACCCAGAAGAACTTAAGCAAAGAATAAGAAGGGCCAGTAGGGGATGCTAAATGTCCTTGGCAAGTCGGATTAAAGAGATTCCCAACGCATTTTTCAATGTAAAATCAAAACCAGAGGTTGACCAGGGAGACAGTAGGACTGATAAAGGATAAAGGATGTATTTTTGCTTAGAGTCAGCGGATGTCGGCAAAGGAATAAATGAGTATGTGAGCATAAGATCAGTGGTAGTGAAGCTACCATTACTGTATGATTACTTTAGTGGTGGTGAAGTTACCAGAACAGTACCCTTATGTATTATTTTTTCTTCTGTGTTCCCCGGCCGATTCAGCTGCTGTTCTCCTTTTCTGTGCCTTCTATATATTATTTTGTCCATCATTGTGTTCTTGTTATGGCACATGACAACAAGCAGTTATTCCAAGATTGTTTTCATTCTCGATAAATGTGCCTCCCACTCACCGATGTTTAAGGGGCTCTCCACAGTACTGTGTGAATTCTTTCTCTGGAAGTTTGCTGACCAGCATCATCTCCATGGAAATTACGGCTGGGTAGTATATCCTCACGATGTCAACAACAGTCTCAAGTCCAATAATTGTAGAAATACAACTTGAAAGCAGAGATGGGTAGAGCTTTATTCAAAGTCACTGCAAGGCTGAAGGAGAACAAATCCGTATTAAATGGGAACTGAAATGCTGGAAACACTCAACAAGCCAGCTGGCATATGTAGACTCAGAAACAATGTTGCGTCTGGCCTGTGACTTTACTGTCTGCACCAAAAAATAGTGATCAATGCGAAAGTTCCAAGTAAGTACTCAGATAAAGAAAACGGTAAAGGCAAAGGGAAGAGTGAACAGATGGTGCAGAATGTGGAAAGAAATACAGATGAATTAACCTGTAGAATTAATACCATCATCTTTTATCTGAAATGAATGAGCTGTGTTTGCAACCTGAAAGTTTTGAATTCAATGTTGTATCAAAAATGCACGCAATGACAAGATGGAGTGCTGCTCCTCAAGCTTCTGGTGATATTCTTGGAACAGTTCAGCTTCTCAATGAAAGGGTGGTTACAGGAGTGAGGGAAATTTGAATGAAAGTTATATGTAGCGGAGCTATATGTTTAGCTTTTCGGAAAAAAAAATGCAGGGAAATCGATAAAATGGAAAGGATTGTGGCCGGAATGGAAGATGAATTTACATCCATTTTTGGGAACTGCCTCAGCCTGTGTCTACCCTAAGCGAAAGTCACCTTGCTGACTCTTCTTCCAAATCTGCTACCATGTTTCTCGTTTCATCAACAGAACAACATTAATACTAATGATGCCAGATAACACACCAGTGCCCATGACAGAACCGTATCATTAAAATCAAATGAGAATGATGCCAACACGATATTTAACAAAGACCAAGGCCATTTACACCAATTTCACAAAATATAACTTCCCCTGCCCACGTACCAAATTTTTACATTTCTCTAAACCACCCATTCTACGTCACAACTGTTAACAATGGAAAAGGTCACACTTTTCCAGTTCTGGAACATCTAGTGTAATTCTATTCCCATTTCAGAATAACACTGGTTTTGTTTTCTTCATCATGTGCAGTTTGATCCTTGCATCATATCAAACCTTTGGATACCTTTCCCACATCAACAAAATACACAAAGTTCAAATTATGCATCAGCGCTTTCATTCTCAGTTCTCATTGCATCAATGATACTTCACGGTAAATCAGATTTTTTCTAGTGATTTATTATCCCATCTGGACAGTTTTGCTTCATTTCTCCACGTGGATTGAGCTGTTTGATTACTGTCAGATGTTATACTAGAGTTTGCTCTGGCTATTATCAGAGATTGTTCTGATTCTACACATTGCCACTGAAATTTACTTTGCTTGAATATTGACACTTCGAAGTGCTTCAGAACAACAAACAAACTTTTGAGTATTTATGACAACTTGCCACAGATTTTAGGGAATATAAACATTCACACTCTTGCAATAATGATAGTTTTTCAATATCAATGAGCTGCATCTTGTTTTCCTCACAAATAGCCAAGAAAGAGTTTTAGAAACAGAGATCATTGAACATTGTGCCGAGAATTTTATTCCCTGTTTGCATAACGTGTTTGCCACATTCAGCAGTGGCACAGGAATATCTGCAATTTTTTTTTCTGTTGAGCTCGCAGGAAACACCTGCAATCATGGTATTTGCAGCAAATATCTTTTATTTATCTACTCCTTTGAAGTATTGATATGCTGAGTTCTATATTTTGTAGCTGGCTGTACCCTGACGCAGAACTTTGTCCAATCTCTATTCCAGACACTTAATCCAAAATGCCATTGTTGGAATGCCAAGTTCAGTGCGAAAGAATGATCCGATATAAATCCTGACAAGCTTCAATTGTTAAGCTAAATGGAATCCCTCACCACCCCAACTCTGTGCTCCTTTAATACTGATGTAAGAACTCCCATGACATGATTTCACAGAAGAATGGAATAGTTATACATGATGTCCCAACTAAATTTGGCTCTTGATCAATAAAATAAAATATATCGTACTTCTGAAAACTTCCTTGGCACATCTTGCTGAGCTGACATTGATGACATTGATGCTTCACAACAGGTTAGGAATCTCCAGACCGTATAGTGTTACTATCGTTGAAAGCACGTCATTGGCAGTCATCTTTTCTAGTTGTTAAATTTCTGGGATGGCGACCACGGGCCGAGAATATTGTTTTATATCCCATTCCAGTAGATGGAGTTTTTTTTTTCAAGTTACGAATGATAGAAAACTGGAAGGAAAGCCTAGACTCACTAATGAGAATGTTGATACTACGATACTGTTGTTAAACCCCATCTCAGCTGTTGACGTCCAACATTCACCATCCTAACCAACCCTTCTCTCTAACTGACTCGGGTTTCTTTCCTCGGACTGGAGTGTTGCTTTGAAGGCAATAGCCAATAAGGAATGACCAATAAATCTCTCTCATCAAACTCTCTCATTGATATTGAAGAAGCACCCTCACAAAGCAAGATGCTTGCTGTTGTCTGGGACAATCATCCCATATCCAGGATCTTAACGGGAGGAAATCCTCAGAACAGTGCCGTAAGCCCAACCATCTTCAGCTTTTTCATGGACATTACAACCTAAATATCCCGGTTTCAAGCCATTTTACTTCCACTCCCCTTTGTCACACAGATCTGTCTGTCCTCAGACTCCTCCAGTGCCAGGGTGAGGACAAACGCAAGCTAGAGAACAGGATCTGGTAGTTTACAACTCGACGGCATGAAAATTGAATTCTCCAATTTCAGGTAACCTGCTCACCCTTCCTTTCCGCCTGCTCTGCCCAGTTCATCCTGCACACACTCCAAGTCCATTATCACGCAGATTATTTACCTTCCTCCAGTAACCCATCTGCTCATCACCCACAGACTCCTCCCACTGGTTCCCCTCTCGAAATGTTCCCATCTGCCCACTACACCTCCCTTATTTGGTTCCATGTCCCACCTTCCTTTCCACTCAGATTCCATTATTTTCAACCCTTTGTTTCCTTCCCACTATCACCTCTCAGCTTCTGTCATTATTTCCAACCTTCTGTCCTTCATCTGCCAATCACACCGCCTCACCAGGATTCACCTGTCATTTTCCAGTTCTTGCCCCACCGGACCTTGGCATCTTTAAACTCTTTCAGTACAGATGAAGTGTATTCACCCGAAATGTCACTTGTGCATTTCCTTCCACAGATGCTGCCTGACATGCTGAGTGCCTCTAATTTCTGCTTGTTTTTGCTTCAGCGTTTCCATCAATGATCTTCATTCATCATCACATCTGATGTAGGGTTCTTCCCTGATCATATTGCAAGATTAAGTTCCATTCAAAATAAACTTCAGGAACGTCTCAACTTCCACATTTTGACTTTTCCAACTTCCAAACTGAATTTTGTATTCTTCAATATTTATCAAATGCTTTGATCTTCCTGTCAGAAAAAAAGAACGTTTTCTGCCTGGCATTTTACTCCATCTTTCTCTCTGTATATAGTGTGGTCTTCTGGGCATGTCCTAACATTGCCGAAGCACATCAGTAACAAATTACACATCCAGAACAGCTTCATTATATTCCACCTGCCATTTGCCTTCACTCTATCAGACAAATGCCAATGGATTCAGTCATATTTTGCATGAATACTGGATTTAGACTTCATGTTTCTCTCTTTCTGAAGTCTGATGAAGGGTGTTTGATCTAACTTGTTCAATGTTTTCTTTTCACAGATGCTGACTGACTGGCATAGTTTTTGTTTTTACCAGCATTTTGCATTTTTACAATTTTTTCATGGGAGCTCAGTTTTGTTTCTTCCACACATTAAGTCCAGCCTCCTGAGCAGATCCAAATGTACCTTTAACAATTAGCGAGATTTGGAGCCGGACCTTTGCAAAGCGGTGATTCTCTTTGTCTGAGTTTGAGAGTTTCACCTTGCAAAAGTCTAAACGAGGCACATTTGTAAATTGTTACTTGTCGATTGGCTTATTAACACCAGCAAACAAAGGGAAGTCAGGTCGAAGCGGAGAGGCCCTTGTGTGAGTGGGCCAGTGATAAAGAGTGCGAAGCTGCGGCTTTGATTCAAGAGGCTTCGGTGACAAGAGGCGACGGTAACACTCCGGTAATTTCCTTTCTTTCCTTGCCATGGTGTTCCCTTTCGTGCCAGGGCAGAGTAGTGAGAATGCCTTCAGGGACAGTGGCGTGTTCAGCTTGGGAGTTCTCGAAGACTTCCAGTCTCTTGGATAACTACAACTGCAAGAGGAGAATCCAGCTGCAGCTCCTTAGAGACCGTGTTAGGGAACTGCATCTGCAGCTGGATGACCTTCGTCTCCAACGGGAAAATGAGAAATTGATAGATAAGAGCTATAGGGAGGCAGTCACCCCGCAACTGAAGCAGGCAGGTAGACGATTTACTATCAGGAGAAGGACTGATAATAGACAGGTAGTGCATAGTACCACTGTAGCCTTACACCTCAATAACAGGGATTCCGCTTTGGATACTGTTGGGGGTGACGACCGACCAGAGGAAAGCCGCAATGAACAGTTCTCTCGCACTGAGCCAGGTCATGTGGTGCAGAAGGGAAGTAGGGAGAAGAGGAAGGTATTTCAGAGCACGGAAGAATACAGGAGGCTATGTGGACGTGAAAGACCCTCCCGGAAGGCGTGTTGCCTCCCCGGTGCCAGGGTCAGGGACCTCTCGGATCGTGTCCACCGTATTGTGAAGGCGGAGAGTGAACAGCCAGAATTCGTGGTACATATTGGTACCAATGACATAGGTAGGAAAAGAGATGACAGTCTGAAGAGGGAAAAAAATTGGGTCGCAAGCTGAAAAGCAGGTCCTCAAGAGCAGTAATATATGGAGTAAAGCCTGTGCCATGCACCAGTGAGGGTAAGAATAGTGTTACGGACTCGGTGAATGTCCCTTTAAGATAGAATTAATTGTGTGTGTGTGTGTGTGTGTGTGTGTGTGTGTGTGTGTGTGTGTGTGTGTGGCGTGCTTAGGTCAACCGAACATAAAGGACGTAATGACGTTGTTGAAACAGTCAGTCGAAATCAATCAGAATAAAGGGAGAGAAAAGGGAGAGAGACATCAGCCTGCTCGTTTCTATATCGATGGATGAGAAACAATAAATGTGTCTGTTACTACAATCCATGTATGGAAATTGGGAGTAATCCGGTGGAGTTCACTTTGTTGCTGACCTGTAGAGGAAACCAGGTATTTGTGTGGACGGCCACGATTTGGATGCTTTTCGGGGTGAGGAAGTCACTACCGAGTAAACAGTGAAGTGTCGATTGGGTTCCATCGTGGAACATCTGGATTTCGTAACTACTCTCTATGTTCTCTACATCTACGTCTTATCTTCAGACAACGGTGGTTGTTGAAGAAGCCTTTGCTCACGTTTCACCTTATGGCTTGCTGAACTGAACTTTGAAAGCTATTCCTGGGCATGGGAATTTGCCACACACACACGACGAGTTTAGTCTTTGGGGTTAATGTTCAAGGTTTAACATTTTTACTTCTAACATTCCAACATTTTTACTTTTTTTTATTATCATAAGTAGTTATTAATAAAGTAGTTTTTAACACTTATACACCTCGGTGTGTTTCTTTTGTTGCTGGTTCGTAACAATAGGATGACTTGGCAGATAAATGCATGGCTGAGGGATTGGTGCAGAAGGAAGGGTTTCAGATTTGTTGATCATTGGGATTTCTTCTGGGAAAGATACAACTTGTACAAAAAGGGCGGATTACATCTGAACTCGAGGGGGATCAATATTCTTGTGGGAAGGTTTGATAGAAATCCTGGGGAGGGTTTAACATAGTTAACCTAGAGGGGGATAGGAACCTGAGCGACAGGTCAGACGTTGTATAATTTAGTGTGCAAGTAGATGCAGAGTACCGAAAGACTGAGGATGGATAGGCAGTTGAAAGGGCAAAATTGCAGTCAGTTAAATGGGCTAAAATGTGCCGACTTTAATGCAAGAAGTATCCGGAACAAGGCTGATGGACTTCGAGCATGGGCAA